>NC_133143.1:12127212-14527212 GCF_048418815.1 Hemitrygon akajei | reverse complement strand
TTGTTCTCCTCAGGATAGACAGAATTGAGAGAAGGTTTATTGGAAGTGCTTTGAAATTGTGAAGGGTGTGTAAAGAAAGGAAGTTGTGATGAGGTAAGTCATATAGTAAGTGATTATACTTTAGACCACTGTTTGGCAAAGTGGATTGAATGCAAATCCACAACAGAAATTTGAAAACAGACGTACTTCAAAACAAAACTGTATACTCGTAGGAAAAGAGCTGAGAAATGACATTAACTACAGCAGTTCAAAGGCTTTATTCTCAAAATACTCTCTTGGAAGGGAGAGTGGCACAGCAGCTAGAGCTCCAGTGTCTGTTAAGTTTTCCTTTTTGGTTTTTCTCCTCTCTCTTACTGTACCATTTAAATGGCTGTCGTGTGCTCTTCGTCCCAGAGTCTCCCAGGGAACTACATATGTGTGAAGAGCATCCGGCTGCAGCTCCTTGAAGACCGTGTTAGGGATTTGGAGCAGCAACTGGATGACCTTCGGCATGTACGGGAGAGTGAGGAGATAATTGACCAAAGTTCCAGGGAGGTAGTCACTCAAAGGTTGCAAGAGGCAAGTAGCTGGGTGACCATTAGGAGAAATGTAAATAGGCAGTTAGAGCAGAGCACCCCTGTGGCCATTCTTCTCAAAAACAAGTATACCACTTTGGATACTTCTGTGGGGTGACCTCCTGGGGGAATGCCATGGCGAATGGGTTACTGGTACTGAGCATGGATCCATGGTACAGATGGGAAAGAGAGAGAAGTGGGCGGTAGTGATAGGGGACTCAATAGTCAGTTGAACAGACAGGAGATTCTGTGGATGTGATCGGGACACACGGATGGTATGTTGCCTCCCAGGTGCCAGGGTCACAGATCGCATCCACACCTTTTTGGAGAGGGAGGGGGAGCAGCCAGATGTCTTGGTACATATTAATACCAATGACATAGGAAGGAAAAGCAATGAGGTCCTGAAAAGAGAATTTTAAACTAACTTGGCGGGGGAATGGGAATCGGAGTGAAGGGACTCAGGATAGGACAGATGATAAAAAAGTAAAGATGCCGTGCATTCAGATTGTTAGGAATGGCAGGCAGGTGATGGGACTTAGTTTCAGCCAACAGGCTAAGTATCAAATCATTAGGAATGCAGAGTCAGAAAGAACAGCAAATGCTCAATGGATCTCAAGGTGTATCTAAAAGCGCATAGTATAAAAAATGAGGTTGATGATCTTGTTGCAATATTACAGATGCCAAGTATGATGTTGTGGCCATCACTGAATCATGGCTGAAAGATGGTTGTAGTTGGAACTGAATGTCCAAGGTTACACGTAATATCGGAGGGATATGAAGGTAGGCAAAGGGGGTGGTGTGGTTATACTGATAAGAATTGGCATCAGATCAGTAGAAAGATGTGATATAGGATCAGAAGATGTTGAATTCTTGTAGGTTGAATTAAGGAACTGCAAGGGTAAAAGGACGTTGATGGCAGTTATACACAGGCCTCCCAACAGTGGCTGGGAGGTACACCACAGGTTACAGCAGGAAATAGAAAAGGCGAGTCAAAAGGGCAATGTTATGGTAATCAAGGGAGATTTTAACATGCAGGTCAATTGGGAAAATCAGGTTGGTAATGGATCTCAAGAGAGTTGAGTTGTTGAATGCCTAAGAGATAGCCTTTTAGAGCAGTTTGTCGCTGAGCCTACTAGGGGATCTCTATATTGGATTGGATGTTATGTAATGAACCGGAGGTGATTAGGGAGCTGAAGGTAAAAGAACCCTTAGGAACCAGTGATAACAATATGATTGTGTTCAACTTGAAATTTGATAGGGAGAAAATAAAGTCTGATGTAGCAGTGTTTCAGTGGAGTAAGGGAAATTACAGTGGTATGATAGAGTAAATTGGAAGGAGCTGTTGCAGGGATGTTAGCAGAGCAGCAATAGTGTGTGTTTCTGGGGAAAATGAGGAAGGTGCAGGATATGTGTATTCCAAAAATGAAGAAATACTCAAATGGTAAAATATAAACTTTGTAGTATAACTGTGGCTGACAAGGGAAGTCAAAGCTATTGTAAAAGCAAAAGAAAGGGCATAGAACAAAGCAATAAACAGTGGGAAGATACAGGATTGGGAAGTTTTAAAAAACCTACAGAGAGCAACTAAAAAAATCATTAGAAAGGAAAAGATGAAATATGAAAGCAAGCTAGCAAATAATACCAAAGTGGATAGTAAAAGCTTTTTTTAAAGTATGTTAAAAATGAAAGAGAAATGAGAGTGGATTTAGGACCACTAGAAAATGAAGCAGGAGAAATAATAACGGGGACAATGAGATGGCTGATGAACTAAGTGAGTATTTTGCGCCAGTCTTCACTGTGGAAGACACTAGCAGTATGCCTGATGTTGTAGTGTGTGAAGGAAGAGATGTGGGTGCAGTTACTATTACAAAGGAGAAGGTGCTCAAAAATCAGAAAGACCTAAAGGTACATAAGTCACCCAGACCAGATGCACTGCACCCTAGGGTTCTGAAAGAGGTAGCGTTAGAGATTGTAGTGGTATTAGAAACAATCTTTCAAAAATCGTAGGACTCTCACATAGTGTCAGAGGACTGGAAAATTGCAAACATTATTCCACTCTTTAAGAAAGGAGGAAGCAGCAGAAAGGAAATTCTTGACCAGTTAACTTGACCTCAGTGGTTAGGAAGGTGTTGGAGTCAATTGTTAAGGATGAGGTGTGCAGTATTTGGTGACACAGGACAAGATAGTACAAAATCAGCATGGTTTCCTTCAGGGAAAGTTCTGCCTGACAAATCTGTTGGAATTCTTTGAGGAGATTGTAAGTGAGATAGATAAAAGGGATGCAGTCGATGTTGTATATTTGGACTTTAGGAAGGCCTTTGACAAGGTGCCACATGAGGCTGCTTGCCAAGTTAAGAGCTCATGGTATTACAGCAAAATTACAGCATTATTACAGCATGGTATTACAACAAAATTAGAGCATTGGCTGATTGGTAGGAAGCAGCGAGTGGGAATAAAAGGATCGTTTTCTGGTTGGCTGCCAGTGACTAGTGGTGTTCTGCAGGTACTGGTGTCAGTTGGCTGCCAGTGACTAGTGGTGTTCAGCAGGGATTGGTGTCAGTTGGCTGCCAGTGACTAGTGGTGTTCAGCAGGTACTGGTGTCAGTTGGCTGCCAGTGACTAGTGGTGTTCAGCAGGGATTGGTGTCAGTTGGCTGCCAGTGACTAGTGGTGTTCTGCAGGTACTGGTGTCAGTTGGCTGCCAGTGACTAGTGGTGTTCTGCAGGTACTGGTGTCAGTTGGCTGCCAGTGACTAGTGGTGTTCTGCAGGTACTGGTGTCAGTTGGCTGCCAGTGACTAGTGGTGTTCTGCAGGTACTGGTGTCAGTTGGCTGCCAGTGACTAGTGGTGTTCTGCAGGTATTGGTGTCAGTTGGCTGCCAGTGACGAGTGGTGTTTTGCAGGGATTGGTGTCGGTACCACTTCTTTTTATGTTGTTTACAAATGATTTAGATGATGGACTAGATGGCTTGTTGCCAAGTTTGCTGATGATACGAAGATTGGTGGAGGGGCTGGTAGTGTTGAGGAAACAGGTAGGATGCAGAAGGACCTACACAGATTAGGAGAAATATAGAAAGCCTACAGCACAAAACAGGCCCTTCAGCCCATAAAGTTGTGCCAAACATGACCCTACCTTAGAAATTACTAGACTTACCCATAGCCCTCAATTTTTCTAAGCTCCATATACCTATCTTAAAGTCTCTTAAAAGACCCTATTGTATCCGCCTCCACCACCACCATCGTTACCGGCAGCCCATTCCATGCACTCACCACTCTCTGAGTAAAAAACTTACCCCTGACATCTCCTCTGTACCTACTCTCCAGCACCTTAAACCTGTGTCCTCTTGTGGCAACCATTTCAGCCCTGGGAAAAAGCCTTTGACTATCCATACAATCAATGCCTCTCATCATCTTATACACCTCTATCAAATCACCTCTCATCCTCTGTTGCTCCAAGGAGAAAAGGCCAAGTTCACTCAGCCTGTTTTCATAAGGCATGCTCCCCAATCCAGGCAACATCCTTGTAAATCTCCTCTGCACCCTTTCTATGGCTTCCATATCCTTCCTGTAGTGAGGCGACCAGAACTGAGCACAGTACTCCAAGTGGGGTCTGACCCGGGTCCTATATAGCTGCAACATTACCTCTCTGCTCCTAAATTCAGTTTCACGACTGATGAAGGCCAATACACCGTATGCCTTCTTAACCACAGAGTCAACCTGCACAGCTGCTTTAAGCGTCCTATGGATCCCTCTGATCTCCACACTGCTAGGAGTCTTAACATTAATACTATATTCTGCTATCATATTTGACCTACCAAAATGAACCACTTCACACTTAACTGTGTTGAACTCCATCTGCCATTTCTTAGCCCAGTTTTGCATCCTATCAATGTCCCGCTGTAACTTCTGACAGCCGTCCGCACTATCCACAACACCTCCAACCTTTGTGTCATCAGCAAAATTACTAACCCATCCCTCTACTTCCTCATCCAGGTGATTTATAAAAATCACGAAGAGTAAGGGTCCCAGAACAGATTCCTGAGGCACACCACTGGTCACTGACCTCCATGCAGAGAATGGGCAAGAAAGTGGCAAATGAATACCAATGTTGGAAAATGCATGGTCATGCACTTTGGAAGTAGAAATAAATGTGTGAACTGTTTTCTGAATGGGGAGAAAACACAGGAATCTGAGATGCAGAGGGACTTGGGAGTCCTTGTGCAGAACACCCTGTAGGTTAACTTACAGGTTGAGACTGTGGTGAGGAAGGCAAATGCCATGTTAACATTCATTTCAAGTGGTTTAGAATACAAGGATGTAATGCTGAGGCTTTATAAGGCACTGGTGAGGCCTTACCTTGTGTATTGTGAACAGTTTTGAGCCGCTCACCTTAGAAGAGATGTGCTAGCATTGGAAAGGGTCCAGAGGAAGTTCACAAGGATGATTCCAGGAATTGAGGGGTTATCATACGAGGAGTGTTTGATGTCTCTGGGTCTGTAGTCACTGGAATTCAGAAGGATGAGGGGGGATCTCATTGAAACCTTTTGAATGCTGAAATGCCTAAACAGAGTAGCTGTGGAAAGGATGCTTCCCGTGGTGGAAGATGCTGGGACAAGAGAGCATAGCTTCAGGATAGAGGGGCACCCTTCGATAACAGAGATGTAGAGAAATTTCTTTTGCCAAAGGGTGATGAATTTGTGGAATTTGTTGCCACATGCAGCTGTGGAGACCAGGTTGTTGTGCGTATTTAAGGCAGAGATTGATAGGTTCTTGATTGGACATGGCATCAATGGTTACAGGAAGAAGGGTGGGAACTGGGGTTGAGGAGTAGATAGGAAAAAAGGATAAGCCATGATTGAATGGCAGAGCAGTCTCGATGGGCCAGATGGCCTAATTCTGCTCCTATGTCTTATGGTCTTATGGATCCGGATTCAATCCTGACCTCCAATGTTGTTTGTGTGGAGCTTGCACATTGGCTAGGTTACTTGTGGGTTTTCTCCGTATGTTCTGGTTTCTCCTGACATCCAAAAGGCATGCAGGTTAGTGGGTTATTTGCCTCTGTATGTAGGGGAGTGACAGAACCTGAAGGGAAGTTACTGGGAATATGGGAAGAATAGAAGGGAGAAAGAGAACCTGTGGTACATTGAATACCGGGTGAATGAGTAGTCGTTGGGATAATACAAGTCTATGTCTTTGCTGATGCTTAGCAGTAACCTTAAGTGCTCGGTGGCGGGTGCCAATGCTTTTTTATTGCTGCTGGGGGAGGGGGGATTGTTGCTTTGCTGCTGTTTCTGCAGGGGAGAGGGTGCTGGGGAGCGCTGTGGGTTCTAACATGTAACTGTCATTCACTTTTTGGAGGCACTCTGTTTTTCGTGGATGGTTGTGGAGAAAAAGTATTTCAGGATGTATATCATATACATTTCTCTGATATTAAATGTACCTTTGAAACCTTAAAATAGAATGAGTTCAGCGGGGATTAGCAGGCTAAGGAAATGTTTCTATGCTGTATGGCACAGTGACTGTATAATATTTGCAAATATCTGAAAGTTGGAAGAAAGGTCCTGGAGTACAAGAGAGGAAACAGCTTCAGCCTGTGACAGATGAAAGTGTATGTACCCTTGTCTTTCCTTTGAGGAAGCTGGCAGGAGGAGTGGTCTATTTGCAGATGGGTGACTTATTTCCCTTGGGTCATATCAAATGACATTTACCAATCCTGCCTTTGTCCTGACAGGAGATAGCCATGTTGAGTGGACAAGTACACCTTCAGGCCGGGTGGCAGTTGGGCAGAGTGGGTTCAAGAGGGAGGCAGGGATGGAGTAACAGATGAGCAGGCAATTGTTGGCATCCAAGAGGAGGGGAGAATCAGTATAAGAGTTGGGAAGCAACATGCAAAACGCTAGAAGAACTTAACAGGTCAAGTGACACCTGTGTGGGGAGATGGACAGACAATATTTCAGGCCAAGACCCTTCTCCAATGATATTCAACTTCAGCGGGAGATTGTGAAGTCAGTAAACTGTCCAACCAGCTGATCATAGGAAGGTTTTCCCTTCCTGCACATAACTGTCCCCAGCTCCCTTTTGCTGCTGGAATTGAGAAATCTGCAAAATCTGACCAGCCAGAGTTAAATGTAAAATTCTGGCTAATTCTGAGGCACATAGCCCATTTTTTTAATTGATTTTTTTAATACATTTTCTACAACACTACAAACAAACAAAAACAAAATAGGAAATTAGTATAGTGCAAGATAAACATACAATAGTAATATAATACAAAATAAAATAATTGAAAAAGCACCCGTTGAAGTCATGTAAAGTTAGTGTCCACCCCCAACCCCACAAAAAAAAACTCCAGACCAACCAAAACAAAATGTAGAAAATATAAATCAGAACATTGAAACCCCCAAAACTGTAAATACAATTGAAAACAGAAGATAATAATGCCTACTACCAAAAAAAAGCTGAAAGCAAGGGACTGAAAAAAAACTTAATTAAAAGGAAAGTTATGAAAATACTCAATAAAAGGTCCCCAGACCTTATGAAACTTTATATCCGAATTAAGAATTGAATGATGAATTTTTTCAAGGTCTAAACAGGACATGATAACGGTAAGCCATTGAGCATGCATGGTGGGGCAACATCTCTCCATCTAAGAAGAATTAGGCGTCTAGCCAGGAGAGAAGCAAAAGATAATATTTGACATTTAGTCAAACTCAAGTGTATATCTGTCTCAGCCAAGAAACCAAACAGAGCAATTAAAGGGTTAGGTTCTAAGTGGCGATTCAGAATACAGGATAAGGTGATAAAAACATCTCTTCAAAATTTCTCTAGACTAGGACAGGTCCAATACATATGATTAAGAGAAGCCTCGCCACTTTTGCATTTATCACAAAGAGGACTAATATTAGGATAAAATCGAGATAGTTTAGATTTGGACATATGGGCCCTATGAACAATCTTAAAGTGTAAAAGACAGTGGCGAGCACAAAGAGAAGTTGAATTAACTGATTTGAGAATCGAGTCCCAAACCTCATCAGATAAAGGGATATTTAAGTCGTGCTCCCAAGCCATTCTAATTTTATCCACAGGGGCACGCTGTAAGGATACTAATTTATTACGAATAAAAGATATTAAGCCTTTACCCAATGGATTAATAGAAAGAAATAAGTCCATAGCATTTTTCTTGGGCATTTCAGAGAAGTTGGGAAATAAAGGATTGATAAAATGTCTAATTTGGAGATATCTAAAGAAATGGGCATTAGGCAGATTGAACTTAGCAGAGAGCTGTTGAAAGGATGCGAAGCGATTATCGATAAAAAGATCTTCAAAATACCTAATGCCCTTTCTATACCAATCATAAAATGTTGAATCATACATAGTAGGTAGAAAAAGATGATTATGTAAAATAGGACTAGAAAGGAAAAAACCATAAAAACCGTAAGATTTCCTAAACTGGGCTCATATTCACAAAGTATGTCTAACAAGAGGATTAACAATTAGTCTAGACAAACTACTAGGGAGTGCAGAACCAAGAAGTGCAGAAATAGATAGATCTTTAGTGGAATTCAGCTCCATTGCTACCCAATTAGGGCAATCAGACTGGCTATGAAAAAAAGACCAGAAGATAAGACAACAAATGTTAGCCGCCCAGTAGTATAGACAAAAGTTAGGTAAGGCCATTCCACCCTCTTCTTTAGATTTTTGAAGATAAACTTTATTAATTCTAGAATGCTTACTCTTCCACAGATAGGACAAAATAATAGAGTCTAAGGAATCAAAAAAGGTTTTAGAAATGAAAATTGGAATAGATTGAAATAAATATAAACATCTAGGGAGAACATACATTTTAATAACATTAATATGACCTACCAAGGACATATATAGAGGTGACCATTGTGACAAACTCTGTTTTGTAGAATACAAAAGATTGGCAAAATTTTCACGAAAAAGATCTTTAAACTTCCTTGTAACTGTAATACCAAGGTAGGTAAATTGATTATCAGCTACTTTAAAGGGGAGGTCGCTGAATGCTAATACTTGTGCTTCTTTATTAATTGGGAAAAGTTCGCTCTTATGTAAATTAAGTTTATAGCCAGAAAACTGGCTAAATTGATCAAGAAGTGAAAACATTGGGGGTAAGGATGTGGACAGATTTGAAAGAAAAAGTAATAGATCATCAGCATAAAGAGAAACTTTATGCTCAACACCCCCCCTCCAGATCCCCGTCAATTCAGGACAACTTCGAAATGCAATCGCCAGAGGCTCTACAGCCAAATCTAAAAGAAAGGGACTTAAGGGGCATCCTTGACGGGTGCCACGTTTAAGGTTAAGTAACTGGGATTGCTGAGAATTAGTCAAAACAGAGGTGGTAGGACATAGATATAGCAATTTGATCCGAGATAAAATTTTGACCGAGGTCAAATTTTTCTAAAACCGCAAAGAGGTAGTTCCACTCTATACGATCAAATGCTTTCTCCGCATCGAGAGAGATAACGCATTCAGGAGTCCCAGTTGAAGGTGAATATAAAATATTGAATAAACGCCATATATTAAAAAAGTAAGACGATTTTTAATAAAACCAGTTTGATCATCAGAAATAATAGAGGGAATAACAGTTTCTAATCTATGAGCCAAAACTTTGGCCAAAATTTTAACCTCAACATTAAGCAAAGAAATCGGCCTGTACGAGGAACACTCTGTTGGATCTTTGCTCTTTTTTAATAAAAGAATAATACATGCCTCATTAAATGAGAGTGGCATTTTACCATAGTTAAATGAATCAGATAGTACTGAGAGTAATTGAGGTGAAAGAAGTGAAGAGAATGATTTATAAAATTCTACAGGGAACCCATCAGGTCCAGGAGATTTGCCTGAAGACAGTGCAGAGATTGCAAAAGATATTTCTTCTAATGATATAGGCTCATTAAGTTTTGCTTTAGAATCAGATGAAAGTGAAGGGATATTCAAGCTATTTAAAAAAAAAAGATCAACAGAAATATTCTCATTCAGAGATTCAGAGGAATAAAGCCGAGAATAAAATTTTTTAAATACATCATTAATTTTTGAGTGATTCGATGTAGTATCCCCGTTCTCCTTCCGGATCTTTGTAATATGTTGTTTAGCTTTAGAACGTCTCAACTGATTAACTAAAAATTTACCAGATTTATCACCGTGAATATAAATGTGACTCTTACTTTCAAGAAGTTGACGTTCAACTGGTTGAGTAGAGAGAAGGTCAAATTTAGTTTGAAGTTCTACATGCTTCTTATATAATTCGGGGTTTTTAGTCTGAGCATATAATTGATCTAATTCTTTAATCTGATTAATTAAGTCTAATCGCTCTATACGGGACTTTCTGTTAAGATTCACTGTATATGAAATTATTTGACCCCTTAAATATGCTTTCATAGCATCCCAGACAATCTGGGATGAAATTTCAGATGACGTATTAGTGTTTAAAAAAAAAGTTATCTGATCCTTGATAAATTTTAGAAAATCATCATACGATAATAAAGTTGGGTTAAAACGCCAATGTTTATTCCTCTGAGGGAGACAAGGAAAATTTAGAGACAAAGTAACTGGGGCATGATCAGAGATCAGTATACTCTGATAGTCACAAGAATGGACAAATGAAATCAGTTGATTATCAATTAAAAAATAGTCAATTCTAGTAAAGGTATGGTGAACATGTGAAAAAAGGAATAATCTCTCTCAGTAGGATGAAGGAAACGCCATATATCAGAGGTACCATAGTTAGAAAGAAAAGAGTGAATAGCTAAAGCAGATTTAGTAGGTGACGATCGATCCAACTTTGGGTCTAACCAGCAGTTAAAGTTGCAACCCGATATAAGAGAATATAAATTCAGATCTGGTAATGAGGAAAAAAAAGTTCAAAAAAGTTAACATCGTCAGAGTTGGGAGCATACAGGTTAGCTAATACAACTTTAGTGTTATATAATTTACCAGAAACAATAATAAAACGGCCATTTGTATCAGATATCTTACTATGGAGCTCAAAAGGAACATTTGAGTTAATAAGAATGGAAACCCCCCCCTAGCTTTGGCCAGGAAGGATGAATGAAAATACTGACCCACCCACTTTGACATAAGCCGAGAATTATCAAAACTACGAATATGAGTTTCTTGAAGGAAAGCAATGTCAGCTTTAAGTTGCTTAATATGGGAGAAGACCTTCCTTATTTTAACAGGATGATTCAATCCCTTTACATTCCAGCTCACAAATTTCAATGTATTAACCATTATCAATTGTTAATATGTAAAAGATAGTAGGCATATATAAAATCAAACATTGCAATAACAGTCTGGGAGCAAAAATATAAACATAAATCAATAAGATCAGGACACAAACATTTCCTGAATAACAAGGAAAAACAGAAAAAACAATAAATAGTGTTGGGACTGGAGAACCCAAAACTAGATGGCTACCCAAAAAAGCAGCTAACTCTACAAAAAAAATGATACCCCAAAAACAACTTCCAGTTCCGTAACATTAACATAAGCTCCATGTAAATAATATAGCAAATGCTAACTAATTTATGCACTAGAAAGCAAAATTACAAATAGGAACAACTTCATCAGAAAAAAATATAAAACTTAATACAAAAAAAAATCAAGAGCTAACCTACCTGCGAGAAACTATGAAAAATTGAAAAAGAAAGATAAAGGGGGGGGGGGGGGAAGGGGGAAATTTTGTATTTAAAGAGAGTACATATCAGCCGTTTAAAAAAAAAGGCAAGTCTTATACTGTAAATCAACAGGGAGACCTTCAATAAGAAACTCCAAGCCTCCGAAACAAATTAAGACCAATTGTAGTTCTCTATAGTTAAAGTTATTCAAAAGTAGAGTAAATTACACAAGTAAAATCTAAGTCCACAGGGAAACATTAAATTTAAATCATCTATTTAAGAAAATCGCACCGTCTAGGGAGAGACTAACTAGAACCCTTAGAATCTCAGTAGTTAGTGTCTAAGTTATTCAAGTAGAGTCTGAGTTCACAAAAAAAACTTTAATTCAAGAAATACTTATCAGCCATTTTAGAAAATCAAACCGGGTCTGAAGAAGTCAAGATGGCTGGAAGATTTCCAACAAACAACTCAGCCTCCTTAACTGATTTAAACCACTTATATTCTCCAGTAGTAAGCATAATTCGAAGGTCAGCAGGATTACGAAGAGAAGGTTTGAATCCACGATTAAAGAGCACTTTCATAACGCCTTTGAACTCGGCATTCATCTTCAGAACCTGGGGGGCATAATCTTCCACGATATGAATGGTATTATTATTGAAGGTCAGAGTACCTCTTTGGCGTGCCTCCATAATCAAACTGTGTTTCACCTGATATCGATGGAAACACAGGATAATTGGCAGTGGTCTAGAACCCAAAACAGCTCGAGGGACATAGACTCTGTGAGCTCTTTCTAGCTCAGGTGGAGTCGGGAGAAATTCTTTCCCAAAAATCTCACAGAGAAAAGAAGAGAAAAATTCAACGGAAGAACCCATTTCGGTGGCCTCCGGCAAACCGAGAATTCGCAGATTACAGCGCCTGCTCTGATTTTCGAGATCCACCATTTTGGAAGTAAGTTTGCTGTTTTGCTCCGTTAATTTGGAGCAGAGAGTTTCCAGATGCTGAGCGCGGTGTTTTAAATCTTCAGAGGTTAGGTCGATGTGAGATAAATGTTCGGCTTGGTCATCCACTCTGGCGTTAATCTGGTCCAATTTTGACTCCAGGTGACTGATAGAGGCTCTAAATTCAGTCTTGATATCAGTTAGAATGTCTTGTCAATTCTGTACCAGGATAGAGAGAATCTCGGCCGACAGAGACATGGAAGTTTCTTTTTTCCCGAGTTTAGTATTTTTTGTAGCCATTATAAGATAGACGTATTCGTAGGCAGATAAAAAAAACCAAATAAAATAACGAACTAAGGTTTAAAAAGGGAGACACATAGTGTGAAGATAAGAAATATAACGGAGCAAAAGTTTGAAGCGACTAAACAATCTCCATCTTGCCGGAAGTCTAGCCCATTCTAATAACTAAATGGCCAGCCTGTTTTCTGTGTCAGATAAAGCCTTGATCACTTACAGTAGGCAGGTTAGGTTTCAGACTGTTAACTTTTTATACTTCATATTGCTCAATATTGAGCAGCAACATCCTTATGCTCAATGTCAGTAAGACAAAAAATCTGATTGTGGCCTTCAGAAAGGGTAAGATGAGGGAACACACACCAGTCCTCATAGAGGGATCAGAAGTGGAGAGGGTGAGCAATTTCAAATTCCTGGGTATCAATATCTTTGAGTATCTATCCTGGGCCTAACATATCGATGCAGCTACAAAGAAGGCATGACAATGACTATATTTTATTAGGAGTCTGAGGAGATGTGGTATGTCACCAAAGACATTCACAAATTTCCACAGATGTACCATGAAGAGCATTCTAACTAGCTGCATCACTCTGGCTGATAAGATGGGGGTGGGATACTACACAGGAACAAAATAAGCTGCAGAAAGTTGCAAACTTAGCTCAATCATGGACACTAGCCTTCATAATTATGGACCCCCATCACCAGAGTCATGCCTGTTCTCATTGCTACCATCAGGAAGGAAGTACCTGAAGGCACACACTTAACGATTCAGGAACAGCTTCTTTCCCTTTGTCCTCCGAGTTCCGAATGGACATTGAACCCATGGTCACTACCTCACTATTTAAAAAAAAATTTTTTTGCCATGTAACAACAAATTTCATGACATATGCTAGTGATATTAAACTTGATTCGGATTCAGAACCTCATAGTTATGATAGGCAAGGAATGTTGATAGTTCATTATCACCTCTAACCTGCCCTTCAGTTTGCACATGGAAGCCAATGTTTGACATTATATTTTCACCCAGAGGCTGGTCAGTGTATGGAATGAGATATCAGAGTGGTTGTCACAGGTACAATTACAAAATTTAAAAGACACAAAGGTACATGGATAGGAAAGGTTTAGAGGGATATGGGTCACAAAAACAAATTGAACTAACTTTGATGGGAATTTTGGTCAGCATGAACCAGTCTGGCTGAAGGGATTATTTCCATGGTGTATGACTTTATATGTGATGCTTTAGATTTTACCACTTCCATTTGGCTAGGACCTTGACTCCACATCTACCTGTATGAAGCAATGAGCATGAGAGAACTCTGACAATGAATGAATTGCAGCTGATGTTGAGAAGATCACATGTTTCAGTAGGATGAACCCAGTAGGCTGGGTTGGGTGGAGCTCATGCTGGCTGAACTGAAAGGGAAATGGCAGGCTGGATTTCCAGCGGACCACCTGAAAGGAAGATGTACAGATGGGTGCGGACCTGAAAGTGTGATGCCCTAGTGAACTGTGTAGGGTGAAGCAGGAACATAGATGGACAAAATGAAGGGGCAACAAACTGAGGAATTCACAATGATAATCGGGGTGAAGCAGGGAAGGTGGGTGATTAGTAGTGGACCTAGCAATGTGAGGAGTGTATGTATACCAGAGGGTGAAGCAGAAAGCAGTACAGGAAAATGTCTGTATCTGTGCTGTATGACACTGTGACTCTGATGAGGTGAGAGTCCGTAGTCACTATAACAGAGATTTATATATAGTCACCGAGATTTATTTCAGGCCACTTGACAGCGTAGCTGAATAAGGAGTATTTATACACCAAAAAATGGATCCAGTCTCCTTCTGACATAGAAAACATTGTTGGAAAACATGTACCATGATGAAATCCATCATCTCCTGTCTATCCCTTGTAGTCCTGAAGCCCATGTGGTGAAGTTAGCCCTACTTCTCCATCCCCTAAAGATATTAAATATGCTTTAATGGCTCTTTGCTCAGTGATGATAAAGTGAGGCTTTCTGAGTGAGTTGTAATTTCAAGCACTGCCTTGCCAAAGCTGTGTTGACCCAGCAACCGGGTGTAAAGAGTTGGGAGTTTTCCCAGAGACATTGCCAAGATTTCTCCCTCAAATAAAGCACAAACAAACAAATAAAGTTGTATTAAGAGTCCAGGGCAGCATGTTCCTGTTCGGATGAAGGATAAACATGGCAAATTTGGGGAAGTCTAGATGATTGAGAATCTCATCAGGAAAAAGAAGGAAACATAGAATCGTTAGAATCAGAATCAGGTTTAATATCACCGGCATATGTCATGACATTTGTTGTTATTTGGCAGCTGTATACTGCGATACATATAAATTACAATATGGATTTATAAAAAATAAATAAATAGTGCAAGAAGAGAGGGAAAATACTGAGTAAGTGTTCAGTGGTTCATTTGCAATTCAGAAATCTGATGATGGAGGGGAGGAAGCTGTTCCTGAAATGTTGAGTGTGTGTTTTTATGGTGGTAATGAGAAGAGGGCATGTCTTGGGTAATGAGGGTCCTTAAAGATGGATGCCGCCTTTTTGAGGCGTCCCCTGGATGCTGGGGATGCTAGTGGTCATGTTGGAGCCGGATATGTTTACAACTTTCTGCAGCTTTTTCTGATCCTGTGTTATGGCCCCTCCATACCAGACGATGATGCAACCAATTAGAATGCTCTCCACAGTATTTCTTGTAGACATTGTGAGTGTCTTTGGTGACATACCTATTTTCCTCAAACTCCTAATGAAGTATAGCCACTGTTGTGTCTTCTTTGTAATTGCATCAGTATGTTGGGTCCAGGATAGATCCTCAGAGATGTTGACACCCAGGAACTTGGAACTGCCCACCCTTTCCACTTCTGGTCCCTCGATGAAGATGGGTGTCTGTTCGCTCAGCATACCTTTCCCAAAGTCCACAATCAGTTCCTTGAACTTACTTATATTGAATGCAAGGTTGTTTCTGTAACACCATTCATCGAGATGATCTGTCTCACTCCTGTATGTCTCTTCATCAACATGTGAAATTCTGCCGTTAATAGTCATAATCTCGGCTACTCTATGAAGGGCATTTGAGCTGTGCCTAGCCACAGAGTCATGTGTGTAGAGAGAGTAGAGCTCTCCTTGAGGTGTGTTAGTGTTAATTGTCAGCAAGGACGAGAGGTTATTTCCAATCCACGCAGACTGTGGTCTCCCAGTGAGGAAGTAAAGGATCCAGAAGCAGAGGGTGGTACAGAGGCCCAGGATTTGGAGCTTTTTGATTCAAACTGAGGGTGTGATTGTGTTGAGCACTGACTATTGTGTTGAGCACTGACTATTGTCCAGGTGATCCAAGGCTGAGAGAGAGCCAGTGAGATTGTATTTGCTGTGGACCTATTGTAGCAATAGGCAAATTGCAGTGGGTCCAGGTCCTTGCTTCAGCAGTAGTTGATTCTAATCATGACCAACCTCTCAAAGGACTTCATCACAGCAAATGTAAATGTTACTGGGCGATTGTTGTTGAGGCAGCTCACCTTTGTATTCTTGGGCACTGGTATGATTGTCGCTGGTGAGAACCCCGACTGTAGCAGTGAGAGATTGAAGATGACCTTGAACACTCCCGCTAGTTGGTTGGCACTGGTTTTCAGAGCCCTGCCAGGTACACCAGCAGGGTCTGACACCTTATGAGAGTTCATCCTCTTGAAAGATATGTGGTGTCAGCCTCTGAAACAGAGGTTACATGGTTACCAGATGCCACAGGGATTGGCATAGATGAAGTTTTATTCTCAAAATGTCCATAAAAGGTTTTGAGCTCATCTGAGAATGAAGCATCACAGCCATTTATGATGTTAGGCTTCAGAGGGTAGGAAGAAATAGTCTGAAAACCCGAACATTGCGTTTAATAGATGGAGGTTGTTATGTTTTGTAACTTTAAAACATTAAATTAGTTCAAAGGATGACACAGGGTAGTCTTTAAGCAAGATGTGCACATATCACATGATAGTGTGATGATATATGCATTTAACATATTTTTACAAATAACTCATAATTAATCATTTAAATGAATAAGAATGCTTAATTAAGAACATATATATGTGCTATATGTAACTGTTGATACTGTGTTTTGCACTTTAGCCCTGGAGTAACACTGTCTCATTTGGCTGTATGCATAACTCATGTAAGCTTAAATAATAGACACTAGACACGAGAATACTACAGCATAGTACAGGCCCTTCTGCCCTCGATGTTGTACCGACCCATATTTTCCTTAAAAATATACAAAACCCACACTATTCCATAACTCTCTATTTTTCTTTCATCCATGTGCCTGTCCAAGAAGCTCTTAAATACCCTAATGTTTTAGCCTCCACCACCATCCCTGGTAAGTCATTCCAGGCACCCACAACCCTCTGTGTAAAAAACTTAACCCCTGATGTTTTCCCTAAACTTCCCTCCCTTAACTTTGTACATATGCCCTCTGGTGTTTTCTATTCGTGCCCTGGGAAACAGGTACTGGCTATCCACCCTATCAGGGGTGTCAAACTCATTTTAGGTCACGGGCCGGATTGAGCAAAATGCAGCTTCATGCGGGCCGGATCAGTCGGACGCGTGCGAACGCAGCTTCCGTTGCCTCCGTTTTCTCAGCCTGCTCTCATGTGTCTCAGTCTCTGCTATAACTACAAAGTGTTTCACTTTACAAATTCCGTTTCTTATGAAGAAGACTGCCGAGCAAGACTGCTGAATAAACACTAAAACCCCTGAAAACCTGGTACCTGAATAAACTCAGCATTAGCCATATCATACGCCATAGGCGCTTCGATTACTGGGGCCAGCTTTAATAGTAATTAGATATTATCCCGCGGGCCAGAGATAATTCCACCACGGGCCGGATTTGGCCCGCAGGCCTTGAGTTTGACATATATGCACCCTATCTATGCCTCTCATAATCTTGTAGACCTCTATCAAGTCCCCTCTCATCCCTCTACGCTCCAAAGAGAAAAGCCCCAGCTCTGCTAACCTTGTTTTCCAATCCAGGCAACACCCTGGTAAATCTCCTCTGCACCCTCTCCATAGCTTCCACATCCTTCCTATAATGAGGTGACCAGAACTGAACACAATACTCTAAGTGTAGTCTCACCAGAGATTTGTAGATTTGCAACATGAACTCTCTACTCTTGAACTCAATCCCCCTGTTAATGAAGCCTAGCATCCCATAGGCCTTCTTCACTATCCTATCAACCTGTGCAGTGACCTTGAGGGATGTATGGATTTTGAACCCCAAGGTCCCTCTGTTCATCCACACTCTTAATTAACTAACCATTAACCCTGTACTCAGTCTTCTGGTTTGTCCTTCCAAAAATGCATCACCTCACACTTATCCAGATTGAACTCCATCTGCCACTTTTCTGTCCAACTCTGCATCCTGTCTATATCCTCTTGTAACCTTTGACAACCTACAGCTCCATCCACAACTCCTCCAGTCTTTGTGTCATCCGCAAACTTACTCACCCATCCTTCCGCCTCTTCATCCAGGTCATTTATAAAAATCACAAATAGTAGGGGTCCCAGGACAGATCCCTGTGGCACTCCACTAGTCACCGACCTCCAGGCAGAATACTTTACTTCCATAACTACCCTCTGCTTTCTTCCTTTAAGCCAATGTTTTATCTAAACAGCCAAGGTTCCACTGATCCCATGCCTCATGACTTTCTGGATGAGTCTCTCGTGGGGAACCTTGTCAAATGCCTTGCTAAAATCCATGTAGACCACATCCACTGCCCTACCCTCATCAATTTCTTTTATTACCTCTTCAAAAACCTCAATTAAGCTTGTGCGGCACGACCTCCCCTTCACAAAGCCATGTTGACTATCCTTGAGTAGACTGTACTTCTCCAAATGCTCCTAGATACTATCCTTAAGAATCCTTTCCAATAGTTTGCAGACCACCAATGTAAGACTCACTGGTCTATAGTTTCAAGGATTTTCCCTATTACCTTTTTTCAACAAGGGAACTACATTTGCCATTCTCCAATCCTCCGGCACCTCCCCTGCAGCCAAAGAGGATTCAAAGATCATAGCTACTGCTCCAGCAATCCCTTCTCTCACTTCCCACAACAACCTGGGGTATATCACATCTGGCCCTGGGGACTTAACAATCTTGATGTTTTTAAGAAGACTCAACACTTGTTCTTCATTAATTTCCACATTGACCAGCACACAGGCCTATTCTATTTCAACCTCACCCTGATCAAGGTCTTTTACACTTGTGAATACTGAAGCAAAGTATTCATTTAGGACCTCCCCAACCTCCTCCGTCTCCAGGCACATGTTGACTTCTTTATTCTTTAGCGGCCCAACTTTCATTCTAGTCATCCTTCTGTTCTTCACATACGCATAGTACGCCTTGGGGTTCTCCTTAACCCTGCATGCCAAGGCCTTCTCATGCCATCTTCAAGCTCTCCTAAGTCCTTTCTTAAGCTTCTTCCTGGCTACCCTATATTTCTTCCTGCTTCCTGCTTCTTATATCTAATATATGCTTCCTTCTTTCTCTTGACGAGTTGCCTCAAATGTTTCGTAAGCCATGGTTCCCTTTTCCTACCATTTTTTCCTTGTCTCAGTGGGATAAACCTATTGTGAACCCAGCACAAGTGGTCCCTAAACTTCCTCCACATTACTTCTGTACTTTCACCCTTGAACATCTGTTTGCAATTTACTCTTGCTAGTTCCTGCCTCATCCCTTCATAGTTAGCCCTTCCCCAGTTAAGCACTTTCCCATTTTGTCTGTTTTTATCCTTTTCCATAACTATGCTGAAGCTAAGGGAGTTGTGGTCACTCTCACCAAATTGCTCCCCCACCAAGAGGTCTGCCACCTGACCAGGTTCTTTACCCAGAACTAGATCCAGTATGATAATTAAACTTGAACTTTGAACTAGGAGGGCAAGGTGAGGGTATGAAATGGATCTAGCTGGTAAGATTAAGGAAAATTGCAATGGGTTCTATAACAATATTGAGAGTAAAGGTGTGGCTAGAGAAAGACTAGGTCGTGTGGGTAGTCAGAGGCTTTTACCCAGGGCTGAAATGGCTGCCACAAGAGGGCACAGGATTAAGGTGCTTGGGAGTAGGTACAGAGGAGATGTCAGGGGTAAATTTTTTACTCAGAGAGTGGTGAGTGTGTGGAATGGGCTGCCAGCAACGGTGGTAGAGGCGGATGCAATCGGGTGTTTTAAGAGACTTTTGGACAGGTACATGGAGCTTAGAAAAATAGAGGGCTATGGGTAACCCTAGTAATTTCTAAGATAGGGACATATTCAGCACAACTTTGTTTGCCGAAGGGCCTGTATTGTGCTGTAGGTTTTCTATGTAACAACACTCTATGTAAGGTCCTGTTAGAGATCAACAGGGCCACCTATGTCTCGAGCCGCAGGAGTAAAGTGAGATTTTTAATGAATATATTTCCTGTGTTTAATGAATGGAACATGATAGTTGCGCAGGAGTTGTTTTGGGAAACATTCATATCACCAGGAAGGTATTTACACTCTTAAGTCACATTAAGATTGTTAAATCATCAGACTCTGTCCAGTTGAATCCTCAAAATTACTGGGAAGCTAGAGGAGAAATTAGTCACTGGTGAAGTTCCTGAAGAATGGAAGGTGGCTGAAGTTGCTCTGTTCTTTAAGAAGAGTAGCAAGGATGAACCATGGAACTACAGGCTGGTCAGCCTAACGTCAAAGGAGGGAAAGTTGAGGGACAGGAATTGTGAGGGACAAGATCTAACAACGTTTGGATAGACTGAGACTGATTGGGAGGAGTCAGCGCGGCTTTGTGTGTGAAAAGTCATGCTTGATGAACCTTTTAGAGTCTTTTTTAAAGAGAGAACTAGAAGAACTAGAATGGTAGTGGATATTGTCCATTTTGACATTAGCAGTACATTCGCTAAGGTCCACCATGGTAGTCTGGTCACCCAGAGACCGGTAAGTACCTGGAATACATTGAATGTAGAAAATAGAAATCCACAGCACATTACAGGCCCTTCACCCCACAATGTTGTGCTGGCCATGTAACCTACTCTAGAAACTGTTTAGAATTTCCCTAGTGCATAACTCTCTATTGTTCTAAGCTCCATGTACCTATTGAAGAGGCTTTTAAAAGACCCTATTGTATCCGCTTGCACCATCGCCGCCGGCAGTGCATTTCACTCTGTGTGTAAAACTTACCCCTGACATCCCCTCGGTACCTATTTCCAAGCATCTTAAAACTAAGCCCCTTCATGTTAGCCATTTCAGCCCTGAGAAAAAGCCTCTGGCTATCCACATGATCGATGCCTCTCATCACCTTATATACCTCTATCAGGTCACCTCTCATCCTTCGTCACTCCAAGGAGAAAAGGCCAAGTTCACTCAACCTATTCTCATAAGGTATGCTCCCCAATCCAGGCAACATCCTTGTAAATCTCCTCTGCACTCTCTCTAGAGTATCCACATCCTTCCTATAGAGAGGTGACCAGAACTGAACACAGTACTCCAAGTGCGGTCTGACCAAGGTCTTATATAGCTGTAACATTACCTCAAGGCTGTTGAACTCAATCTCATGGTTGATGAAGGTAAACACACCATACACCTTCTTAACAACACTGTCAACCTGCTCAACAGCTTTGAGTGTTCTATGGACACAGACCTCAAGATTTCTCACATCCTCTATACTGCCAAGAGTCTTATTATTAATATAATATCCTATCTTCAAATTGGACCTATGAAAATGAACCACTTCACATTTATCTGTGTTGAAGTCCGTCTGCCACTTCTCAGTCCAGTTCTGCATCCTATCGATGTCCCGCTGTAACCTCTGATAACCCTCCACACTATCCACTACACCCCCACCTTTGTGTCATCAGCAAACTTACTAACCCACCCTTCTACTTCTTCATCCAGGTCATTTATAAAAATCACAAAGAGGAGGGGTCCCAGAACAGATTCCTGCGGAACACCACTGGTCACTGAACTCCATGTAGAATACGAACCATCTACAACCACCCTTTGCCTTCTGTGGGCAAGCCAGTTCTGGATCCACAAAGCAAGGTCTCCTAGGAATCCATGTCTCCTTACTTTCTAAGGGAGCCTTGCATGGGGATCCTTATCAAATGCCTTACTGAAACCCATTTACATTACATCCACTGCTCTACTTTCATCAATGTGTTTTGTTACATCCTCAAAGAATTCAATCAGGTTCATAAGGCACGACCTATCCGTGACAAAGCCATGTTGACTATCCCTAATCAGATTATGTCTCTCCAAATGCTCATAAATCCTGCCTCGCAGGATCTTCTCTAACAACTTGTCAGACTCACTGGTCTATAATTTCCTGGACTATCTCTACTCCCTTTCTTGAACAAGGGAACAACATTTGCAACTCTTCAATGCTCCGGTACTTCTCCCTTCCCTATTGATTGCCCAATATTTGCAAAGATCATCACAAGAGGCTCAGCAGTCTGAAGGATTGCTTGAAAGATTCTTGGATGTGAGATTGCTGGTAGCATTTAAGAAGAATCTAGAGAAGAAGTGAAGTCACCTAGATATATGGGTCAAATGCTGGAAGGTAGATTCGATACAAATAGGTACCCACAGGTTAACGTGGACACTGTGGGCTAAATGCTGTATGACTCTGAAGCCATGGCTATGACTCTATAACAAATTCTTGCTAGGGTTTTACATCTTAATGCAGGCTTCACTTTGAGTACTGTGGATTTTATCATGGATAGGCAAAGGTTGTGGGAAAACCAGACACAAAGGTTTCAGAGGTGACTTGATGAGTGGGCAGGGGAGATCAACATGGAGCAGAAGGAAATTCCCTCTGAGCAGGACTGTTAATGCAGGACAAGAGTTCAAAAGAATAGAGAGATGAGGGAAAGGAATTTTCTTACTCCACCACCCTCCCGACTGCCCCCCCCCCACAAATCTCAGGCTACAAGGAGTGAGACTGCCCTCCCAGTTAGTCTTCATGTAGCAGATTCAAACTACACTCTGCAACTTCAAATCCTTTGAACAACACACTACACAAATTAAAGAGCCCTGTTTTGTTTTACTGTATTCTGTAATACTGGAATATTGTTCTAAGTGGAGTTTAGTGTATATATATTTTTGCTAATCTAGTTGAAGCCAGAGTCGACTTAGAAGCTGTGGTAATTTGATAAATGAAAACCAGAAGTTACAGGGGCAAGTAAATAACAAGGCCCATGGCAAGGCTGTTAGTTTAAGTAAGATAAAGAAACATTGCCAAAGAAAGAAAGATATTAATACATCTAAAGTGAATGCAATTGATTGAGAGCTCACACTGAACGATAGAGTTTCAAGAATTCTTTATTCTGATTTATCACACACACTGACTTCAAGGCATGGAGAAAAGGATAAATGCCAATCACTGTTCCTTTTTGGTTATGCTGATGATCATTGTGCCTGTTTATTGAGATGTTTTAGTTTCTCCAGTTACCGGTAGAAGCAGGAACAAAGAACACTACAGCACAGGACAGGCCCACAATGTTGTGCCAACCTAAGTAAGCCAATTTCCTTCTGCTTGCGCATGATCCATACCTCTCCATTTTCTGTGTATTCATGTGCTTCCCCTTGAAGGCACCCACCACTCCTTCTGTACAAAACCATGCCCTGCAGATTTCCTTTGAAATGTCCTCTCTCACCTCAAAACCATGCACTCTAGTATCAGGTTCAAATGTTTCAAAGTACATATATTATCAAAGAATGTATAAATTATACAACCTTGAGATTTATTTGCTTACAGGCAGCCACAAAGCAAGAAACCTGAAAGAACCAAATTTTTAAAAAAAATAAAAGGCCAAAATCTGATGTGTGGAGAAAGGGGTAAAAAAAAACACAGATCGTGCAAACAATTGAAGTGTGCAACAACATTCTGAACTAAAATGAGTCCTTAGATCTGAATCCCAGAGTAGGCCTAGGCTTCAGTATCAATCCATCATTTTAGCGAGCATGGAGCACAGCAACTGGGGCAGTCTTCATAGCCTCGGTGCCATAGTGAGAAAGGAGTGAACATCACGGGAGAGCAAGCAAAATTGGATCTCATCTCTGATCCCGAAGCATTGTCTTTCCACTATATCATTTAAATTGTCCAAACAGTGTATTGTACCTCACATTAGGACCTGGGCATTGCAGCAGTGAAAGGTTCTGGGCCTAGAACACACTACCCAGTGACTTCAGTTCAGTCCAATTCAGTTCAGTTTCAGTTTATTGTCATTTAGAAACCACAAATGCAATGCAGTTAAAAAATGAGACAACGTTCCTCCAGAATGATATCACAAAAGCATATGACAAAACAGACTACACCAGAAAATCCACATAACATTTGTTAATCCCCAAATCCAGAGTCCAGAGAGGCTGCTGTGTATGAATATCGCGCTACCATTTTAGTGCGTTCCCCAGAAAGGACCTCCAAACCCCCAGACGAAACAAGACTCCACAGACACACCAAGTCAGGAGACCAACTCTACCACCCAACAAACCAAAAACCAAAGCTACAAGACCTACACAAAACCACATAATTACATATAGTTATAGTTAACATATAGTTACAACAGTGCAGACAATACCATAATTGAAAAAAAACAGACCATGGGCACAGTAAAAATAGTCCAAAGATGTTAAAAGACTATAAGTTCGAAAGAAACCATCACACAGTTTCCACAAGTCCTCAGGGTCCAGGCACAGATTTATAGACCTTGTATAGGATCCCACTGTTCTCTGTGCATTGAAAGTTAACAGGTTTAAAATCTAAATATTCAGATTGCTGTGTAAGGAACACCATTAAACTATTAATTTAGTTCAGTCCTGATGGAAGCTATTGAGGGACAGATTAATGAAAGGGGTAACACACACAAAATGCTGGTGGAACACAGCAGGCCAGGCAGCATCTATAGGGAGAAGCACTGTCAACGTTTAGGGCCAAGACCCTTTGTCAGAAGTAACTGAGAGGAAAGATAGTAATAGATTTGAAAGTAGGAGGGGGAGGGGGAAATGCGAAATGATAGGAGAAGACTGGAGGGGGTGGGGTGAAGCTGAGAGCCGGAAAAGTGATTGGCAAAAGGGATACAGAGCTGGAGAAGGGAAAGGATCATGGGACGGGAGGCCTAGGGAGAAAGAAAGGGGGAGGGGAGCACCAGAGGGGGATGGAGAACAGGCAGAGTGATGGGTAGAGAGAAAGGAAAAAAAACTAAATATATCAGGGATGGGGTAAGAAGGGGAGGAGGGGCATTAACGGAAGTTAGAGAAGTCAATGTTCATACCATCAGGTTGGAGGCTACCCAGCCGGTATATGAGGTGTTACTCCAACCTGAATGTGGCTTCATCTTGACACTAGAGGAGGCCATGGATAGACATATCAGAATGGGAATGGGACATGGAATTAAAATGTGTGGCCACTGGGAGATCCTGCTTTCTCTGGCAGACAAAGCAAAGTTGTTCAGTGAAATGGTCTCCCAGTCTGCGTCGGGTCTCACCAATACGTAAAAGGTCACACCAGGAGCACCGGACGTAGTATACCACACCAGCTGACTCACAGGTGAAGTGTCATCTCACCTGGAAGGACTGTCTGGAGCCCTGAATGGTGGTGAGGGAGGAAGTGTAAGGACAGTGTAGAACTTGTTCCACTTACAAGGATAAGTGCTGGGAGGGAGATCGGTGGGAAGGGATGGTGGGGACGAATGGACAAGGGAGTCGCGTAGGGAGCAATCCCTGCGGAAAGCAGAAAGGGGGGGGAGGGAAAGTGGAACAAGTGCCACACCTGCCCTTACATTTCCTCCTTCACCACCATTCAGGGTCCCAGACAGTCCTTCCAGATGAGGCGACATTTCACCTGTGAGTCGGCTGGTATGGTATACTGCGTCCGGTGCTCCCGGTGTGGCCTTTTATATATTGATGAGACCAGACGCAGACTGGGAGACCGCTTCGCTGAACACCTACGCTTTGTCTGCCAGAGAAAGCAGGATCTCCCAGTGACCACACATTTTAATTCCACATCCCATTCCCATTCTGATATGTCTATCCATGGCCTCCTCTACTGTCAAGATGAAGCCACACTCAGGTTAGAGGAACAACACCTCATATACCAGCTGGGTAGCCCCCAACCTCAAGGTATGAACATTGATTTCTCTAACTTCTGTTAATGCCCCTACTCCCCTTCTTACCCCATCCCTGACATATTAGTTTTTTTTCCTATTTCTGTCTGCCCATCACTCTGCTTGTTCTCCATCCCCCTCTGGTGCTCCCCTCCCCCTTTCTTTCTCCCTAGGCTTCCCATCCCATGATCCTTTCCCTTCTCCAGCTCTGTATCCCTTTTGCCAATCACCTTTCCGGCTCTCAGCTTCACCCCACCCCCTCCGGTCTTCTCCTATCATTTCACATTTCCTCCTCCCCCTCCTACTTTCACATCTCTTACTATCTTCCCTTTCAGTTAGTCCTGACGAAGGGTCTCGGCCCGAAATGTCGACAGTGCTTCTCCCTATAGATGCTGCCTGGCCTGCTGTGTTCCACCAGCATTTTGTGTGTGTTGCTTGAATTTCCAGCATCTGCAGATTTCCTCGTGTTTGCTTAATGAAAGGGGTCGTGGTTTTTATAGGAAATAGGTACCATTGGTAAGGCTAGTAATCCCCTTGAACTGAGTGGCTTGCTGGGCAAAACTTCAGATGGCAGTTGAGAGACAGTCTGGAGTTACACAGCCAATCATCACACAATCAGTGATGGTGATTGATTTCCTTCCCAGATGGGCATTCAGATTAATGGATCCATGGTCACTAGGACAGATACGCTTGTTTGATACTCAACTTTATATTGCTGATTTGCTTTAAAGTGATCTTAATTTCCCTAAGTGCTATGTGGGATTTGAACCTGTCGGATCGTTGTGTCAGTTCTAGTTGCCTGATTAAAGGATATGGATCTTTTGAAGAAGGCGCAGAAGAGATTCACCAGGAATTTGCCTGGGTTAGAGATTTTTACTTATAAGCAGAGGTTGAACAAATTTGGATAATTTTCTCTGGAGCATCGGAGGCTGAGAAGCAAGCTGAGAGTGGTATATGAAATTATGTGTGACATAGACAGGATGGATGGCCAGTCTTTTTCCCAGGATGGAAAAAAAACTAATTCTGGACAAAGTAGCTTTGAGGTAGAAGACAGAAAGTTTAAAAAGATGTGTGAGGTAATTTTTTTAATGCAGTGGAGGTTGTTTGAAACAGGCTGCCGGGGAGGTAGTGAAAGCAGCTGTGACAGTAGCATTTAAAAGGCTTTTAGACAAACACAGGAGCAGGCATAGAATAGAAGGATATAAATCACAGGCAAACTGCCATGCCGTTTAAATTGGCAATATAGTCGGAACAGACATCACAGGCCAAAATGCCAGTTCCCATGCTATACTGGTCTGTCATTAGCCTGAGACTCTGGATTCACAGAACATTCATTACCATCTACAATTGTTAAGGTAAGTAAAGAAATTAAAAATTTTAAATGAAAATGAACTAAAGTAATAAAAATCTAAAATGTTGGAAACGTTCAGTGGATCACACTGCTTCAGTTGGAGAGAAAGAAAAATCTAGAACCCTTCGTTAGGACCAGGAAAGAAAAAATCAAAACAAGTAAGCTTTCAGCAAACTTTGGAAAATGAAATGCTTCCTAGAACTGCTTATGAAGCATCGTTAATGCAGTTAGAGTACAATTATGAGAAATTGTTGTGGAAGATTGTGGCACTGGTCTGGAAGCTGCTTGCTTTTGAAATCCAAAAGTAGTCTTCTTGCAGCAAAAAAGTTATTTTGTAAGCTGCACACACACAGAGATTCACAAACAACTTTTATGGTTGCCCTCACCATTGCTCATCCTCATCTCCATTTCCCGAACACCCACACTCACCCCATTTTCCCGCCACCTTACAGGGTTAGAGTTCCTCTTGCTCTCACAAACCACCCCATGAACTTTCAATTCCAACACATCATTCTCTGCAACTTCTGCAATCTTCAATAGGATCCTACCACCAAAGATATCATTACTTCCCCACTACTCCAATTTCCACTGTGATGGTTCCCTCTGTGATTCCTTGTCCATTTGTCCCTCCTACTTCCTCCATTTGTCCTTCCTTCTGGCACATATTCCTGCAAATGAAAGAAATGCTAAACCTGCCATTCATCTCCTCCCTCACCTCCATTTAGGGCCCCAAACAGGTCTTCCAGATGAGGCCTGCAAATCTGCTGGGGTCATCTATTGCATCCAGTGCTCCTTAAGCTCCTGATATAAACTGGGGACCACTTTGTCATGAACCTCTGCTTCATCCACCTAAAGTGGAATTTCCCAGTGGCCAACCATTTTAATTCCTATCCCCATTCCTGTTCTGACATTTTGGTCCTCTTCTGCCATGATGAGGCCACTCTCAGGGTGGAGGAGCACCTCATATTTCCATCAATGTAGCCTTCAACCTGAAAGTATGGCCATTGATGGATTCATCCTTTCGGTAACTTTTCTTTCTCTTTTTTTTTCTTTTCCCCTCCCGTTCCCTCCTCTCTTATTCCACACTCTCTTACCTCCTTTCCTCACCTGCCTATCATCTCCTCCTGGCATCCTTCATTTTTCCCTTTCTCCCATGGTCCACTCTCCTCTCCTATCAGATTCCTTCTTCTCCAGCCCTTTACCTTTCCCACCCACCTGGCACCACCTATCACCTTCTAGCTTGTCCTCCTTCCCCTCTTCCCACCTTTTTATTCTGGCATCTTCCCCCTCCCTTTCCAGTCCTAAAGAAGAGCCTCAGCATGAAACGGCAACTGCTTGTTCATTTCTATAGGTGCTGCCTGACCTGCTGAGTTCCTCCAGCATTATGTGTGCGTTGCTCTGGATTTCCATCATCTGCAGAATCTCTCATGTTTAAGTGTTTGCTTATTGTTCTTGTATACCAAGTATTGCTGCAAACACATTGAATGGTAGAGAAAAAGAGTGATGTGTCCTGATGAAAACTGTAGGGCTGTGTGCAGTAGGAGCATGGTACTAGGATCAAAATTAATAAACAAATGAAGACATGGCAGATGTAGGGAAGGACAACACATTTATTACCATATTATGTTATGCCCCTCTATGAATGTACATTCATTTGCTATTGAGCACTTTGAAGAAATTAAACATTAAATGTTTAATACAATCAGTTTCATAAATTACTCTTTTATACAAAATGCATGAAGCTCATGAAAGGTCAAATGTCCAAGGACAGAAAAACTGGAACAAAATAGAAATGTTGTTCAGGTAGGCTCTGTGGAAAGAGAAGCAGAGTTAGGTAGTGCTGATGATTTGGGTCAGAGGCAGCCAGAATTGATGAGAAATGCATGCAAGCTCAATTTCAACATCTAAGAGAAGTTTGGATAGGTACAGTACATGGATTGCAGGGGTATGGTTGTGATGCAGGTCGATGGGAGTAGGCATTTTAAATGATTTGGCATGGACCAGATGGGCTGAAGGGCCTGAATCCCTACTGTATTTTTCTATGACTCTATCTTTTTCTGTCTCCTGATCTGACGTGCATTTCTTGCATTTTCTATTTTTAGTTCCGATTTCCAGGATCTGCAGTCTTTAAATTTTTTTTATCATTTAAAGGCAGAAACTGAAGTAAATACCCAGCAGGTTGGACAACAACAATGGAGGGAAGTATTTCAGACTTATTGACCTTCTATCAGAACAATTATTACTTGTATGGAGACATACGAGACTGTAGATGATGGAACCTGGAGCAAAGGACGAGCTGCTGGAGGATCTCAGGTGGTCAAGCAACATCTAGTGGGAGTGGACAGTTCACACTTTGGGTTAAGACACTCCACCTGGATTGAATTATTACTCCTAACTGTTGTACTACTAAATCTATGGTATTGGGATTGAGATGAATTTAAAATTTATTGCACTAAATCAAATCTATTGCATCTATTGAAGGAAATTCTCAGTAATGCTCTTGAGCTAGTCTTTATATTGATTTACTTTAGAAATACAGTTCATCTCCTAATTTCTACTCAGAACACCTGCGTGTTAAGTTATATGTTATATAACATAGAATATGTTATATTCTATATAGAATATAGAACAAAGAATGCAATGAAACTGAATTATATTTGGTGTTTGCATGCCGTTACTTTTTTGAACAACGGTAAATTTATTAACGAGAAATAAGTGTATTCTCCTTGCATAATCTATAGCTGAAGTTGATAAAATGCTCTGTTTCTCAAGGATGGTAGCTGAGAGGGCAGTTAGTGCAGGATGAATCCTAAATCCTCTGTGGAACTGCAGAAAATGATCTGTGATGATTTTTGCTGTGATACTTATATGATTTTTCTATTGCCCGTCACACCACTAGCAGTGTTCAGGGCTTCCTTCATTGTGTTAGTAGCTCAGTTTTCACTACTGTCAGTAAGGCAAGTTCCGGGTGAAGACTCAGGAATACCATTGTATTCAGATGTAGAGAGAGTCTTCATTGCTGTTTCTGTAACAGTTCTGTTTGATCATTCAGGGTTGTTAGCCCTGAGCTAAACCCTGAGCCTGGAGGACCAGTGTATCACTCTCATCTGGCCTCTACCCTTTGACCAGTTTGGCATAGGTGACCCTACCAAGAGCCAAAGCATAAAGCCCTGACTCCAGCCAACATAGCTCTCCAGGTCATTAAAGCACGCAAACCTCCAAACCCTACAACAAGGTTATGGTTCTCTTGGAGGTTTTTTGATTTGGTATCATTTAAAAGAAGCAGAGTTTGAAGCATTACTGGAGAAAAATAAAAAAAGTTACTTACCTGATTTACAAAGATGCACTCTTCAAAAGAAGAAGAAATTTGGTTACATCCAGTAAAGATCTCAAATAATCCAAATGTTTTGCACCAGGGAAGTTCTCTCACTGTTCTTCAGCATTCCCTGAGGTTGAGGATGACCTATTTTCATCCAAATTATGAGGTGATTGATGAGGCCAGTGTGGACACCACAGGTGGGGCAATATGTGATTACAGGGTGGGTGCCTTCCTCTGCCACTTATGGTGGCTAAAGTGTGCTCCTGAAGCATGGGATGGAGGTTCTCAATATTGTCCGAATGTCTCTTTTCTGTCTTGAGTAGCCAGATGCCTGAAATCCCCTGGGCTCAGTGGGAATGTTGCATTTTTTTTCCAAGAAGGTTTTAAGAACATCCTTTGAATCATTTCCTCTGGTAATCTCTTCTGTGACAGATGTAAGCACGGGGGTTTGCTCTGAGGGTTTGTTGTCGGGCAACTGAACTAGGTGACTTTGGGTTAAGTGTGATTAGTGCATCAGGGCTGGGAGAGGATACTGGGTGAGGAAATGGAATTGGGGGAGAGCAATGGTGGGATGTTGTGCTGAAACCAGCAAGATATCTCCCAAGAAAATGTAGGAGCTTGCTGGGATGGCTCTAGTATTTGTACATATTCAGAGTACTTGAGTGTTAAATCTAAAGGTAGAATATAGTTGAGAGATATCATGACATGCAGCAGAAAAAGTAAGATGATTAATAACAAGGGTGTAACAACTGAAGAAAAATTAATGCATAATTAGTACATGTGGAGAACTAGAAAATGTTATAATCATACACACATTTTCTGTAGGGCAAGTACTTTACAACCTGCATAAAACAATATGCCCACAACCCAAAATTCATGGCACAAAAGCACTTATTTATTCAGGCAGTAATTTTTTTCTTTCATTAGGAAGAAACTGACATTTAGCAGAAGGTGTTAAGCTCATGTGGGTGGAGATTTTGCACGTCAAAGCACTAAACCCCTCTTCAGAACCCTGTTGTGGTTTCTCCTGGATTAATATACCGTGGGAGGCGAGGGAGGAGATTGCTGAGCCTCTGGCAATGATCTTTGCTTCATCAATGGGGACGGGAGAGGTTCCGGAGGATTGGAGGGTTGCGGATGATGTTCCCTTATTCAAGAAAGGGAACAGAGATAGCCCAGGAATGCAGATACAATAGGGTCTTTTGATAGGTACATGGAGCCTAGCAAAATAGAAGGCTATGGGTAACCCTGGGTAATTTCTAAGGTAAGGACATGTTCGGCTCAGCTTTGTGGGCCAAAGGGTCTGTATTGTGCTGTGGGTTTTCTATGTTTCTAATATGCAAGTGTGTGATAAAGTGAATATAAACCCTACACAAAACACAATAAATATTTATCCAGATTCTTTTAAGCAATTAACATTAAAGAAATAGAGGTAACTATATATATATATATATATATATATATATATATATCACCCCTTTGTAACATCACTCAATTGATACCTGTGCTTTCTATTGGATGATCCTACTTTCCAAGTGTGGCAAAGTGATCTGGAAATAGAGGTCATTGTCTTTCATTTTAGAAAGTAAATGCTGATTTTCAGTGTGGTGAACTACATATACCTGTCTGGACACACCCCCTGCTGACTGTTCCTGTGTCCCCTCCCACTGACCGTGGCTCCTCCCACAGTATAAAGGCGATTGAGGCCTGAGCCCGGCCCTCAGTCTCCAGGATGTAGTATGGTGGTCAGCTACTGCTTGTACTTTCTTCCAGTCAATAAAAGCCGGTATCTCGCCTTCACGTCTCAGAGAGAGTTATTGATGGTGCATCAATTTTATTGGCTGGAAGTTTTAAAACATGGAAAGTATTTTATGTCTGGAAAAATTGGATTTGGACCCCCAAGCCCCTGAAGCAGCTCTTGCCTTTGAACTCTGGCTTGCATGCTTCCAATCATACTTGGAGAAGGTTAGTGCAACTGAACCTGCTGTTATGCACAGAATTCTCCCCTCGAGGGTCACCCCGAAAGTTTACTCACTTATCAGAGGCCTGTTGACCTACCAAGGGGCACTGGACGCCCTCAGAAGACAGTACCTGTGGCCGGTGAACACCGTCTACGCAAGACATCGCTTAGCTACGCGACGACAGCGGCCTGGAGAGTTGAGTGCCGAGTTTCTCCGAGCCCTACAGACACTCGTGCGAACTTGCAACTGCAAAACTCTCATGCGGAGCTCCTCGTACAAGACGCCTTTGTTACAGGGATCAGATCAGTGTACGTGCGCCAGCGGCTGCTGGAAAATGCCGATCTTACCTTACACTCAGCGATCGAGACGGCCGACACGCTGGAGGCTGCTCTGCACAACGCTGACGCTGTCCAGCCGCGCGATCCCCCGCCGGTTCCGTGGACACCTCAGACCCTGCCGCCGCCGGTTCCTGCAAGCGAATTCGCCAACGCCACTGCCAGTCGCGATTCCACAAACTCCCCGAACCCGACCACAGCTGCTGCCAGTCGCAAGACCGTGCAGTGTTACTTCTGTGGACTCAAAAAGCACCCCCGAAAACGCTGCCCGGCCCGAGAAGCGAACTGTTCCAGCTGTGGGAAGAAGGGCCGTTTCGCCAAGGTCTGTAAGTCTAAACCACGAGCGGGGTCGGGCATGTGAGGCATGGGGGCCGCCATCTTGCCTGCCCGCCTAGTGCGAGGCATGGGGGCTGCCATCTTGCAGGCCCGCCATCTTTGTTGGCGCCAACATGCCCCGCCCCCTACCCACCGGTGCTTACCGGGCACCAAGACGGCAGTTCAACTCTGGCCTCCGTAACCCTCGATCAAAGTGCCCCACACCAGCTTGCAAGGTCAATGATGGACATCTTGGTGGAGGGGCACAGGACTAGCTGCCTGTTTGACACGGGAAGCACTGAGAGTTTTATTGACCCGGACACGGTGCAACGCTGCGGACTCGTGACACGGCCGGTAAGCCAGAGGGTCACCTTGGCTTCTGGGTCGTATTCCACAGACATCCGGGTGGGTTGTGTAGCGACATTGGTGGTGCAGGGCACAGAATATCGGAACTTTGCGCTACTGGTCATGCCTCAACTGTGCGCGCCTGTGCTATTGGGGCTGGACTTCCAGAGCCACCTCGATAGTGTGACTATGGCATATGACGGGCCCCTCCCACCACTCACTGTCAGGAATCCTCAGTTTTGTGGGACTTTGCCATATACCCCGCTACGGACCACACACACACACCGAACGACACATCCTACCCAGCACCATGCCGACAGCTGCGCTACTGACACCACTTGCAGCCCCTCCACCCTCAAGATCCCTCCCCCACCGCTGTTCGCCAACCTGACCCCCGACTGTAAACCTGTGGCAACTAAAAGCAGGAGGTACAGCGTGGGGGACAGGGCCTTCATTCAGTCAGAGGTGCAGCGGCTGCTCAGGGAAGGGATCATTGAGCTAAGCACAAGTCCTTGGAGGGTCCAGGTGGTTGTTGTTCAGACCGGGCAGAAAAATAGGATGGTCGTGGACTATAGTCAAACCATCAATAGGTTCACGCAGCTTGACGCGTACCCCCTACCCCGCATCGCGGATATGGTCAACCAGATAGCTCAGTACAAGGTGTACTCGACAATAGATCTGAAATCCGCTTATCACCATCTCCCCATCCGCCCAGAGGACCGCCCCTACACCGCCTTCGAGGCGGGCAGCAGGTTCTATCACCTCCTGCGCGTCCCATTCGGTATCACAAATGGTGTCTCGGTCTTCCAGAGGGAAATGGACCGGATGGTGGACCAGTGCCAACTAAAGGCCACATTTCCCTATCTGGATAACATCACCATCTGTGGTCACGACTGGCCGGATCACAACGCCAACCTCCAACGATTTTTCCAAGTGGCCAAAGCCCTGATCCTTACTTATAATAGGGACAAGTGTGTGTTCGGAACCACCCGACTCACTATCCTTGGGTATGTCGTGGAAAACGGGGTCATTGGCCCTGATCCTGACCGTATGTGCCCCCTGTTAGAACTCCCTCTTCCCACCACCCTCAAAGCCCTCCCACGGTGCCTGGGCTTCTTTTCCTATTACGCCCAATGGGTCCCCCATTACGCAGACAAGGCCCGCCCCCTGGTCAAGTCTACCACTTTTCCCCTCTCTGCCGAGGCCTGCACGGCCTTCAGCTGCATTAAAGGGGACATTGCCAAAGCAACGATGCATGTGGTGGACGAGACCATTCCCTTCCAAGTAGAGAGAGACGCCTCCGATTTCGCGCTTGCTGCTGCCCTCAATCAGGCAGGCAGGCCAGTAGCATTCTTTTCTCGTTCCCTTCAAGGCTCTGAAATTCAGCACTCCGCGGTGGAGAAAGAAGCCCAGGCCATAGTGGAAGCTATTAGGCACTGGAGGCACTATCTCGCCGGCAAAAGGTTCACCTTGCTGACCAACCAGCGCTCAGTTGCGTTCATGTTCAGCAACCAACAGCGGGGCAAAATCAAAAATGATAAAATTTTGCGGTGGAGAATAGAATTCTCCACCTACAACTATGATATCCTGTACTGGCCTGGAAGGCTCAATGAGCCCGCTGATGCCCTATCCCGGGGAGCGTGTGCCAGCGCACAGCTCGACCAGCTATATGCCCTCCATGCACATCTTTGCCACCCAGGGGTCACCCAATTTTACCATTTCGTGAAAGCCCGGAACCTGCCGTACTCCCTTGAGGACATCAGGACGATGACCAGGGACTGCCAAGTCTGTGCTGAGTGCAAACCGCACTTCTACCATCCTGAAAAAGTGCAACTTATCAAGGCCACCCGCCCCTTTGAGGGACTGAGTGTTGACTTTAAGGGTCCCCTTCCCTCCACCGACCACAATGTCTATTTTCTCAACATTATCGACGAGTACTTGCGGTTCCCCTTTGCCATCCCCTGCCCCGACACCACTGCCATGTCCGTCATAAAAGCCCTGCGCCAGCTCTTCACTCTGTTCGGATATCCCTGCTATATCCACAGTGATAGAGGGTCCTCCTTTATGAGTGACGAGCTGCGCCAGTACCTGCTGGCTAGGGGCATTGCTACTAGTCGGACCACGAGTTATAATCCCCGGGGAAATGGACAGGTGGAGAGGGAGAATGCCACAGTGTGGAAGGCCACACTTTTAGCCCTTAAGTCAAAAGGGTTGCCGGTTTGTCGATGGCAGGAGGTCCTCCCTGAGGCACTCCACTCTATCCGCTCCCTGTTATGTACGTCCACCAATGCCACCCCTCACGAGCGCCTATTCTCTTTTCCCAGGAAGTCTGCCACTGGGGCCACCCTACCAGCTTGGCTGACGTCCCCAGGGCCAGTGCTGCTCCGGAAACATGTGAGGAGCAATAAATACTCCCCGCTGGTCGAGAGGGTTCACCTTCTACATGCGAACCCCCAGTATGCTTACGTGGTCTTACCTGATGGGCGGGAGGACACGGTCTCCGTCCGTGACCTGGCGCCCGCAGGAGCAGCAGACCATTACCCCGAACACTCCACAGTAACTATGAACCCTGTACCCGAGGTGACACCGCGCACACAGAGCCCTACACAAACTCCTCACGACACTCCTATACTGGGCGTCTCGTACGCGCATATACCAGGCGCCTCACACACGCATGAGGGATCACTGACGCCTAGTGGGCTGACACCTCCAGTTAGGCCGGAACCAGCACAACCACCGTCTCCGGTGCAATCACAACCGGTGCTACGTAGATTACAGCGACAGATTCGACCACCTGATAGACTTAACCTGTAAATATACTTGTAAGAAACTTCGCCCCATGGGGACTCTCTTTTAAAACAAAGGGGGGGGTGAATGTGGTGAACTACATATACCTGTCTGGACACGCCCCCTGCTGACTGCTCCTGTGGCTCCTCCCACAGACCCCGGTATAAAGGCGATTGAGGCCTGAGCCCGGCCCTCAGTCTCCAGGATGTAGTATGGTGGTCAACTACTTCTTGTTCTTTCTTCCAGTCAATAAAAGCCGATATCTCGCCTTCACGTCTCAGAGAGAGTTATTGATGGTGCATCATTCAGTTTCCTCACGCTGATAAGCTACTAGCTTTCTGGGCTTCAGATTCAGGCAAAAATTCCATTGCTAATGCTGCTTGGTGTCAATGAAAATACAAACTCCAATATATATTCAAGCTCTGTTTACCAGTTACAGTTTAAAGATGTTTTAAAGCTAGGTTTGTTGTAAAGTTTAGTCCTGAGAGGTCTGAAAAATCATTGGCATATAATATTCATTTCTCTGAGAATTTCTGTGATTTTCAGCATTGTTGGTGTATTTTATGCATTTTCTTTTGTTTTTAACTATTAAGAGATCTGATTTCTATTCAGTACACAGTCTTGCAAAATTAAATAATACCTTTCCTGTGGGCAGTGGATACAACCTTTTTGGAATTGGGTGTGTGCTGGGTTTTTGTTTGATTTGTGTGACTTGGGAGTGGGAGTGTGTTTCAATCTTTCCCGCATATTCACTCACCCCCTCCATTCTCATCTGCTCTCCCCACCTCCTTTATTTGATTTCAAGTACTACCTTCCTCTCCTATTATATGCCATCACCTGCAGCTTTTTGTTCCCTCCAGTCACTACTTCCATTCTTCCCTCCTGCATCCGCCTATCACTCCTTCTCACATGGATCTACCTATCGCTTGTTAGGTCTTCCCCCACCCCTCTCCTCCACCTTTTTATACCAGTTATCTTCCTTCTAGTTTTCAGTAAAGATGAAGTGTTTTGATCCAAAATATCAACTGTCCATTTCCCTCTTCAGATGCTGCCTAATCTGCTGAGTTCTTCAGTATTGTTTGTTACTCTGAATTCCTGCATCTGCAGTTTCTTGTGTCTTCAAGATAACATTTTGACTGCTTTCTTTGGTCATCTTCCTCAAGGCCACCTAACTGCCTAACTTATGTCTTTTCCATTTATTACCAAGATCTCTACCTGGTTGGAAAGTATCTTTAAACCAAGAATAGGTTGCTGATCAGGTTATTTCAGTGTCATTAATCACAAGTACAGCCTTTCAGCAATTATTCTCTCAAATGGAGACAAGATGATTTGAGATTGCTCAACTGTCTGCATTTTCTGTGAACTTATTTAAAAAACTCCCTCTACTTTCTCAGGAACAAACTCTCACTTTTATTAACCAAGCCAATCAATGTGGCCTTTTACATATATATATATATTTTTGATTCGGGCTCATTAACATGTCCAATATTTATCATTAATCTTTGCTTGCCCTTGAGCAGGTGGGGCTGAGCTACTAAAGACCTGGTGAAGGTGCTCCATCACTGCAGGGAGTTCCAGGATTTGGATTTGGTGATGATGAAGCTCTAGTAAAATTGTGCACAATTTAGTAAGAAGTCTGCAAGTGATGGTGCTCCCATGTGCCATTCTTGATAGGAGAGGTTGTGGTTTTGAATCAGAATAAAGCAAATGCATGTACAGTGGATCAGAGTGACTCTGTGCAGTCTTGCTACTTCTAGTTGTGAATTATGGCCAATTAATCAATGAGCATAAGGAGGAGGCTCAGAGCACATTGCCATGCCCAACAATGGTAGGGTGTAGCACCTGAGTACTAGAGAAAAAGCTGAGGCTTTCACAATCATCTTGTCCAGATGTACCACATATATGATCTACCCTGGCTGTTTCTTCAAACCCCTACCTTCACAGAAGCCAGTTCTGTTTATTCCATGTGATATCAAGACATAGTTAAGAGCTCTGGTTACAGCAAAGGCTGCGGGACCAGACAATATCCCAGCTGCGGTACTGAAGACCTGTAGTCCAAAACTAACGACATCTTTACTCTAGCTAAGCTGTTCCAGTATGGTAACAGCACTGCGTCTTCCCAATATTATGGAGTATTGAAGAGACAGGAGACTAGATGCTGGAATCTGGAGCAACACACAAAATGTTAGAAGACCACAGCATGTCAGACTGTATTTGTTAACCTGAAGCAGAGAGCGAGTTTGTAAATCTGGTGGAAGCATAGGATATTGGGAATGGTGAAAGTGGAGTGCTGTGGGAGGGGTGTAGGACAGATGGCAGAGAAGGAGTGCTAGGGAAGGGTCAGTGAGGGTGCAGACACACCCTGCTGTGAAATACCAGGCAAGGTCAATTGGTTGATTGATCATTACAGAATGTCTCTCTGGTGCTTGCCACCCCTCCCCTCTTCCTTCGCCTTTTCTAAAGCATAATTCCCCTCTCCCTGCCCCTTTCCACTCTCAGTCCACATTGGAGACCCATATCAGAATCAGGTTTATCATCACTCATGTATGTCATGAAATTTGCTTTTTTTGTGGCAGCAGTAGTGTAACATATAAAATTACTACGGAACTACCGTAGATTTCGCACTACAGAGCGCTCCTGATTAAAAGCCGCTGGCTCTAATTTTAGAAATAAAATCAATTTTGTACTTGTACAGGCCGCACCGGATTTTCGGCCGCAGGTGTCCCACGTTGTAATATGAGATATTTACACAGAAAGATATTACACGTGAGGATTTTTTAACTTTTAATTAAATCCATATGGTAACATAAACAAATACATATTGCAAATGCTTTTTTTCGAACCGTGCCTGTAACGCGGCTACTTTTAAATATACGTTGCGTATACTTTTTTACTGAACAACATTCCAATATCTCCTAACGACTGGTAAAAAATATATATACTGCAGCCTACCAGGAAAAGTTATTGATCGCCTTTAACTTAAAAGTAGCGTTTTGGCTCCGCCGCTCCGCCGCTCCCCCCCGCCTTCCCGTTTATCGCAAACTAGTATTTTTCCCACAAGACGCGGCGAAACCGGGTGTGACGTCATAGCATCCCGGGATGTAGTACAGAAAACAAATATAGTTAAAACACTTCTAACTTTAACTAACAAATGAATTATTAAGCGAAAATATTATAAACTAAATAACTGCCATAAAGGCAGCACAATGCTTTTCTTCGAGTGTTTTCCATGTTGATGAGGGTGAGTACAAATGACTGATTTACAATAATTTAATTGTGAAAGTGCGCTTGATTTATCGTACAATTTCATTGGACCTCTGTGAACTACTCATCAATTTTATTGGTCTACTGTTACGAGGCAAAATGTTTTTGGCGGCATGAAAAAAAATCATGCATTAGCCGCACCGTATTAAAGGCCGCAGAGTTCAAAGCTGTTCAAAATGTGGGAAAAAAGTAGCGGCTTATAATCCGACATCTACGGTATTCAAAAGTCTAAGACAGTGGTCCCCAACCACCTGGCCGCGGACTGGTACCGGGCCGCAAAATGTGCTACTGGGCCGTGAGGAAATGATATGATTTGGCGATATGTAACAATATGAGTCAGCTGCACCTTTCCTCATTCCCTGTCACGCCCACTGTTGAACTTGAACACACGCAAGGTCATTATCTACGCGAGGTCATCAGTCGGCCATTAACCTACACTACTCGATGAGAGAAAAACAAACGTCGCTTGAGAGTTTCTTTGGAAGAAGTGGTAGGGGACATAAAAGACCTAACGATGATGATAACACAGAGACAGCTGAGGCCAAGACTGCAAAAAAAAGAAAACTACTTCAACAGAAAATACGACGAGTCGTTCATAAAATATGGCTTTATTGCGACTGGTGACTTGCTTGCTCCAAGCCCCCTGTGTGTGATATGTGGAGACAAGCTGTCTAATGAGGCAATGAAGCCCTCAAAATTGCTTCAGCACCTTGAGTCCAAGCACCTTGCACTTAAAGCCAAACACATTGAGTTTTTTTGAGTGGAAAAAGTGTGAGCAAGTGGGACAGAAGCAAGTGCAGAGAGCCACCACCTCCGCAAATGCTGCTGCTCTGAGAGCGCCGTACTTAGTGGCTAGCCGTATTGCTAAGGCTAAGAAGCCTTTCACTGTTGGTGAAGAATTGATTCTGCCTGCTGCCAAGGACATGTGCCGTGAACTGTTGGGAGAAGCTGCAGCTAACAGGATGGCACAGGTTTCTCTTTCAGCTACCACAGTTTCAAGGAGAATCGATGGCATAGTGGAGGACATTGAAGCACAGCTGTTGGAACTACTTAACGAGTCACCATGGTATGCTATCCAAGTCGACGAGTCTACCAATGTCGACAACAAGGCAATACTGCTGGTTTATGTGTGATATAGATTTCAAGACGATGTGCACGAGGATATGTTGTGTGCACTTCCGCTGCCAACTAACACAACTGGGGTAGAACTATTCAAGTCTTTGAATTACTACATGTCAGGCAAACTGGACTGTTCATTCTGTGTTGGAATATGCACAGATGGGGCTGCAGCTATGACTGGACGGCTGTCCGGTTTCACTACCTGAGTCAAAGAGGTTGCTCCTGAATGGCAGTCTACACACTGTGTCATACACAGGGAGATGCTGGCTAGAAAAATGTCACCTGATCTTAACAGTGTATTGAGTGACATTGTTGAAGTTACTAATCACATCAAAGTAAAAGCCCTTAACTCACATCTGTTTGAGCAGCTTTGCGAGGAAATGGATGCAGAGCACAAACACCTTCTCTTACACACTGAAGTCAGGTGGCTATCAAGGGGGAGAGCCCTGGCCAGGGTTTTTGAGTTAAGAGAGCCACTACAGAGATTTCTTTCAGGAAAAAAGTCACCACTGGTAGCACATTTCAGTGACGAGGAGTGGATAGCAAAACTCACTTATCTGTGTGACATCTTCAACCTGCTCAATGAACTCAATTTGTCACTTCAGGGGAGAATGACAACTGTCTTTAAGTTGTCAGATAAAGTATCTGCTTTCAAAGCCAAACTGGAACTGTGAGGACGGCAAGTGAACAGGAATACCCTGTTTTTGACATGTTTGACATGTTCCCAACATTAGCTGGGATTTTGGGAGAGACTGAGGCTGCACTGTCCTTCTCACAGCTGGTGCGCGATCACCTATCTTTGCTGTCGATAGAATTCGAGTGTTACTTCCCAACCGCAAATGACCCAAGACGTGCAAAGGAATGGGTCCGTGACCCATTTGTGATTGTCCCCGGTGAATCATCCATGTCAGCACGGGAAGAAGATCAACTTCTCGAGCTTGCAAATGACCATGGGCTGAAAAGTATGTTTGACATAAAATCTCTGTCGGCATTCTGGATCAAAGTCAAGGCTGAATATCCTGAGATAGCCAGAAAAGCACTGTAAACGTTGCTTCCATTTCCAACATCATATCTCTACAAAGCGGGTTTTTCTGCAATGAATGCAATGAAAACTAAATTGTGGAATAGACTGGACATAAGGAACCCCCTTTGAGTATCGCTGTCTCCCATCACCCCTCGATGGGACCATCTTGTTGCAGGGAAACAAGCCCAGGGCTCCCGCTGATTCAGTGATATTGGCATGTTGCAATGGTTTTATATGTTCATATGAGGAAAATATGCACTGTGTATTTAATATCCAAACGTTACTTAAAATGTTATGATGCTATTGACTTATAATTGACTTATCACTATATTCATGGGAGGAAAATATGTGCTGAGTGTTTAATATTAAATTTGTTAGATAAACCCTTTTAGAAATGAAATTGAGTGTATTAGCCACTTGCAAGTAACATAGTTGACTTATCACCTATATTCCGGTTGTGATTAACACCCCCCCCCCCCCCCCAGTCAGCCAGTCCGCAAGAATATTGTCAATATTAAACTGGTCCGCGGTGCAAAAAGGTTGGTGACCCCTGGTCTAAGGCACCCCAGCTGTGGTGTGCCTGTATATGTGCCTAAGACTCTTGTGCAGTACTTGGCCTTCACCCAAATACAGACCAAAATACTGAATTCTAGAGGTGGGTTGAAAGTGACAGACCTTGATATCAAAGTATTTGTCCAAGAAAACCATTTTAAGCTGTGGGTTTCAGGAGTCAGAGGATGACCTCCACAGACAAAAGCAGTCCAGGAGAGAGAGTGTGTGCTGTTCTTGAGCCTGTGTGAATTTTCCACCTTCAGCCGAAATCTGGTTGTATCATAAGTAACTAAGGAACAGTTGTTTTTCAGAACAGGGAGGGAGAGTATCTCACTACCAAATTTTAATGCTAAGTAATGCCTTACTGGTGCGAGAGGGTTTTTATACCAGAAAGGAAATGCTTGGCAGAACAAAAATGCAGCCAGATATTGAGGAGACACATCTCCAGGTGGGTTTAAGGTGTCTGGAAATGTGCATATAGTTACTCCATGCTGGGTGGCCAGGATGTTCAGCAGTGCTCTTCTCTAATGTTTGGAGTTGCGACAGCAAGTAGCCTGCTCCAGCACCATTGCCTCCGATGCAGCTTCCCCTGCATCCTGCATCTACTTTGTTTTAGCCCAATTTCAATCTCTTTCACAATGATGTGCATCTTCTGCTGCAGCTGCAGTTCACCTCTTGCTCAAGCATTCCTGAGTTTTAAACAGTGCATATTTACATTAATTCCTGCTAGCCCGACATTGAGGCAAATATCTGACAATGTACTTCATATCTGGCACGTACTTCGGGCCGAAACGTCGTCACTACCTGCTCCCATAGATGCTATCTGGCCTGCTGAGTTCTGCCAGCATTTTGTGTTTTTATTTATTTCCAGCATCTGCAGATTCACTTGTGTTGCCTTTGAAGTCACTATAAAGATTGTTTGTCTTCATCAGTTAGGGCACTAAGTACAAGAGCTGTGGCATTAGACATTGGGGTAAGACCACATTATATGCAGTTCTGGTCACCCAGCTATAGAAGAATGTCATCAAGCTGGAAATGGTGCAGTAAAGATGCATAAGGATGGGACAGAATGACTTAAGTTAAAAGAAAAAATTGAATAGGTTGAGATTTTTCCCCTAGAATCGGAATCAGGTTTATTATCACTGACATGTGTCACAAAATTTGTTGTTTGGTGGCAGCAGCGTAAAAAATAATATAAATGAGTAAAACTGTGTGAAAGAAGAATAACAAGGACATTCAGATATCAGATGGTAGAGGGTAAGGAGCTGTTTGTGAATGGTTGAGTGTGGGTCTTCAAGCTCCTGTACCACCTCCCCAATGGCAATAATGAAAAGAGGGCAAATCCCAGATGGTGATGGTCTTTAATGATGGATGCCAGATGCAGAGCAAAGGAGTCTGAGGGGTGAGTTAGAGAGGTTTATAAAACCATGAGGGTAATAGAAAAGGACTTTTTCCCAGGGTAGGGAAGTCTGAAACTAGAGAACTTAGATTTCAACTGGGAGAGGAAGATTTAAAAAAGAACTCAGGGTCAAACTTTTCACAGAGCATGGTGGATATGTGAAACAAGCTGCCAGTAAGAAAGATGATTACATTTATTTATTTATTGCGATACAGCTCAGAACAGGCCCTTCCAGCCCTTCGAACCACGCTGCTCAGCAATCCCAGCTTTAATCTGAGCCTCATCATGGGACACTACAATGACCAAATAACCTACCAACTGGTACATCTTTGGACTGTGGGAAGAAACTGGAGCACAGGAGGAAACCAATGTGGTTAAGGGGCGAGCATACAAACTCTTTACAGGCAGCAGTGGGAATTGAACCTGGGTTGTCTGTAATGGAAAGTGTATGCTAATCACTATGTTACTGTGCTGCCTGAAGAATGTTCGAACAGGAGTCGATAGGAAAGATTTTAGTGGGATACAGACCATATACAGAAAAATGGGACCAATTCATATAGCCAATTTGGTTGGCATGGATGACTTGAGCTAGAGGGCCTATTTCCATAATGTATCTCTCCCTCTCCCCCTCCCCCTCCTATAATCTACTGCATGCAAATAAACCCAAGAACCTACACTGGCTGTGACAACCTTCAGCCTCCCACTTGCACTAATCTACCACTAACCCTAATCTCCCTAACCCGCACATCTTTCATAGGGAAGAACATGCAAACTCTACACAGACAGCACCAGAGTTCAGGATTGAACCCAGATTGATGGAACTGTGAGACAGCAATTCTACCTGCTGTGCCAATGTGTCACAAGAACTTTGGATATTGACTACTAGTTGAAACTGTGGTAGTTAGTCAGGGTGAAAAGCTGTCCTTGACATTTACACTTGATCCATTTGTGAGCTGTTGAATGGTAGAACAAGAAAATGGAGTGAATTCATTGATGCGCAACTCATAACAGTTAAAACTGGAGCACACAGATTCATAAAGATTGTTCAATTTGTGCAGGAATGAAAGCTGCCTTTGACTATTTGTTGGACTTAGCTTCATCACCTTTCAACATTTTATGCAGAATGTTACTGTAAGAGTGAGCTGATCTCACAAAGAGAGGTGCAGGGTCCTAGGAACATCTGTGAACTAGACCACTGCTTGTGTACTTGGATAGTTCTACAGATTACAGACTAGGCTGGGAAGAAGCTGTGAATGCGGTGCCAAATCAGTAAGAGATAGAAAAGGGAAAGTAAAGTGCTCAGGAAAACTGGCAGATAGAAAAGGATTTTAAAATATGTGCAGTATTTCAGATATGATTATCTGACATCTATCACACTTTAACATAAAAATCACATCATTCCAATGTTTTGTACTAGTGAGATAGTGAGTGAAGCACCACTTTGACAAGGTTAATCAAACAGTACTGTAACCAGGCAGCAGGTGTAGATTTTTGTGTTCTGTCATTCGCCTGTCCCCTGAAGTTACTACACCAGTCTGCCAAACAATAAGTAAGTACCTTGTGTCACATCATTATTTTGACATCTTATCCAAAATACCAAGTAAATAAGAGGACATGATGCACAGCTCAAAGAGGTATAATTAGCCTATAAAATTGAAAGCTGACTTTGAAGTCTCAGATATGGCTGTTCATTTGTATTTATTTCCAAATCAATAATTACCATGTGCTTCAGACTGGGTATTCTAGTTCCAACATTGAAGCATGTTCACCTTAGGAGTTTAGAACCCTTTCCAAAGAATCAGCATCTTATTATAATAGAAAAAGATCTCCCTAAAAGCATATGTCACACACTCAAATCACTGGAGGAACTCAGTATGTCAGGTAGCATCTATGGTGGGAAATGAGCAGGCGATGTTTTGGCCCAAAACACTTTATCAGTTCTGTAAAGAAAGAGGACAAAAGACAGGATAAAAGGGCAGGAGAAAGGGAGAGGAGCACAAGGTGGCAGGTGATAGGTGAATCCAAGTGAGAGGGAGAAGGTGGGGTGGGGGGGTGAAGGAAAAGAAATGTTGTGAGAAGCTGGGAGATGACAAGTGGAAGAGGTGCCAGGAATGGTATTGGAGGCAGATACAGTAGAGGCATTTGAGGGATGCTCAGATAGCTCATGATTACTGAGAGAATGGAGGGATGTGGACCATGTACGTGCAGAAGGGAGGAAGTGACATTAGTCTGATTAGTTTGTCACAACGTCATGGGTTGAAGTAATTAAGCTCTGTACTGTTCTGTTCTAAATGTCTTAAATCTATCTACACTGGTAAGTAATCTCCTGCATAAAGTTCATCCAGCTATAACTTTATAAAATCTTCCCTCAGCCTTCTCTGCTCCAAAGTCAGTAACCCTGACCAGCCAGTGTTTCCTCTATGTAAACCTCCTCTAAACCACCTTAAATATGGTTACATTGCATAAATATTCATTTTACATGTTAACATTATGTTTCCACACTTGCAGCCAGCGGTTAAGACTACTGCTGCAGTTTCTAATCAGCAGGACAGATCACAGACTGGAAAAGGAGATGTTATTTTCACTAATTTAATTGCAAATTTAAACCATTTGAGCTATTAGAAGCCATTCCATTTTACCCACCTCTAATCCCCACCTACTCCCAAATGTTGACCCCTCATACCCCACCCAAATCCCTCCCTGATATTCTTCTTTCCTTTCATAGAAACATAGAAAACCTACAGCACAATACAGGCCCTTCGGTCCACAAAGTTCTGCCAAACATGTCCCAACCTCAGAAATTACTATAGGCTTACCTGCAGCCCTCTATTTTATTAAGCTCCATGTACCTATCTGAAAGCCTCTAAAAAGAACCTATCATATCCGCATCCACCACCGTTGCTGGCATTCCATCCCGCGCACTCACCACTGTAAGTTTTTTACTGGAGTGAAAAACTTACCCCTGACATCTCCTCTGTACCTACTCCCCAGCACCTTAAACCTGTGTCCTCTTGTGGCAACCATTTCAGTCCTGGGAAAAAGCCTCTGACTATCCACCTGATCAATGCCTCTCATCATCTTGTACACCTCTATCAGGTCACCTCTTATCCTCTGTCGCTCCAAGGAGAAAAGGCCGAGTTCACTCAACCCATTCTCATAAGGCATGCTCCCCAGTCCAAGTAACATCTTTATAAATCTCCTCTGCACCCTTTCTATGGCTTCCACATCCTTCCTTGTAGTGAGGTGACCAGGACTGAGCACAGTACTCCAAGTGGGGTCTGACCCGGGTCCTATACAGCTGCAACATTACCTCTTAGCTCATAAATTTAATTGCATGATTGATGAAAGCCAATACACCATACACCTTAACCACAGAGTCAACTTGCGCAGCTACTTTGAGCATCCTATGGACTTGGACCCCAAAATCCCTCTGATCCTCCACACTGCCAAGAGTCTTACCATTAACACTATACTCTGCCATCATATTTGACCTACCAAAATGAACCACTTCACACTTATCTGGGTTGAACTCCATCTGCCACTTCTCAGCCCAGTTTGCATCCTATCAATGTCCCACAGTAACCTCTGACAGCCCGCCACACTATCCACAACACCTCCAACCTTTATGTCATCAGCAAACTTACTAACCCATCCCTCCACTTCCTCATTCAGGTCATTATAAAAATCACAAAGAGTAAAGGTCCCAGAACAGATCCCTGAGGCACTCCACTGGTGACCAGCCTCCATGCAGAATATGACCCATCTACAACACTCTTTGCCTTCTGTGGGCAAGCCAGTTCTGGAACAACAAAGAAATGTCCCCTTGGATCCCATGCCTCCTTACTTTCTCAATAAGCCTTGCATGGTGTACCATGCTGAAATCCATATACACTACATCTACTGCTCTTCCTTCATCAATGTGTTTAGTCACATCCTCAAAAAATTCAATCAGGCTCGTAAGGCATGACTTGCCCTTGACAAAGCCATGGTGACTACTCCTAATCATATTATGCCTCTCCAAATGTTCATAAATCCTGCCTCTCAGGATCTTCTCCATCAACTTACCAACCACTGAGGTAAGACTCACTAGTCTATAATTTCCTGGGCTATCTCTACTCCCTTTCTTGAATAAAGGAACAACATCCACAATCCTCCGGAACCTCTCCCATCCCCATTGATGATGCAAAGATCATCGCCAGAGGCTCAGCAATCTCCTCCCTCACCTTCCACAGTAGCCTGGGGTACATTTTGTCTGGTCCCGGTGACTTATCCAAATTTATGCTTTCCAAAAGCTCCAGCACATCCTCTTTCTTAATATCTACATGCTCAGGCTTTTCAGTCTGCTGCAAGTCATCACTATAATCACTAAGATCCTTTTCCATAGTGAATACTGAAGGATTCATTTAGTACCTCTGCAATTTCCTCTGGTTTCATACACACCTTCCCACTGTCACACTTGATAGGTCCTATTCTTTCACGTCTTATCCCAGTCCCATTTCAAGACTAACCTTGAGGGCCAGTGCTGCACATCCCCGTCTTCTCTCTCCTCTGTGTAAGTGCTCATTAGGTGGCTACAGTTCAATGGTGCGAAGATAATATGCCATGGTACATGACATTCTGTGCCCTCGGGTTGTCTGTTGAGGCATGCATCATCTCTCTGCTTGTTGGCTGGAGACTCTGGGTCAGATTGCCAAAATGCATGATTTCAAACTCATTAAGGGGCACATAATCAAGCAAAGTTTCATTGTGTTTATGATGTGTTAACAGGAATTCAACAATAAATTACTGAGAAAGGCTCAGCCAAGTGACATCTAATGAACTGTATCTTTTAATCTTCTTGGGTGAGGGTGGGGATGGTTCATTGATGAATTTAACAATAGTATGGTCACATTGAAGGGCAACAAGAGTGGTATTGGTGAACCAAATGGATGTTATAAGGTCCATATTCCAGTGGGTTGAGGGAAGGGAGAGGTATGAGAAGGAGGGTTAAATATGAGATATACAGTTGTGGATAGTATAGTCCAAGAGAAAAGGAAATATGTTGGAGTGTGTATATGGGTTTGTGCATCAGTTTATGTCTACCAAGTTTGAGTAAAGTCGGAGAGGATGCAGCATGGACACATGCCCTTCAGACCAAGATGCCTTTGTCAACAAGGTGACTATCCAAGTTATTCCCATGTCCCCACATTTGGCCCATATCACTCTGAAACCTTCCTATCCATGTAACTGTCTAAATGTTTATTTTAAAAACTATAATTGCATCCAATTGTACCGCTTCTTCAGGCAGCTCATTCCATATACTAACCAACATTGGTGGCATCCAGGTTCCCTGAACAGGTGGAACTACATAGAACGTAGAATAGTACAGCACAGTACAGGCCCTTCGGCTCACAATGTTGTGCCGACACTTAAACCCTGCCTCCCATATAACCCCCCACCTTAAATTCCTCCATATATCTGTTTAGTAGTCTCTTAAACTTCACTAGTGTATCTGCCTCCACCACTGACTCAGGCAGTGCATTCCACGCACCAACCACTCTCTGAGTAAAAAAACCTCCCTCTAATATCCCCCTTGAACTTCCCACCCCTTACCTTAAAGTCATGTCCTCTTGTATTGAGCAGTGGTGCCCTGGGAAAGAGGCGCTGGCTGTCCATTCTATCTATTCCTCTTAATATCTTGTATACCTCTATCATGTCTCCTCACATCCTCCTCCTCTCCAAAGAGTAAAGCCCCAGCTCCCTTAATCTCTGATCATAATGCATACTCTCTAAACTAGGCAGCATCCTGGTAAATCTCCTCTGCACTCTTTCCAAAGCTTCCACATCCTTCCTATAGTGAGGCAACCAGAACTGGACACAGTACTCCCAAGTGTGGCCTAACTAGAGTTTTATAGAGCTGCATCATTACCCCGCGACTCTTAAACTCTATCCCTCAACTACTGAAAGCTAACACCCCATAAGCTTTCTTAACTACCCTATCTACCTGTGAGGCAACTTTCAGGGATCTGTGGACATGTACCTCCAGATCCCTCTGCTCCTCCACACTACTAAGTATCCTGCCTTGGAGTTTGTCCTTCCAAAGTGTACCGCCTCACACTTCAACAACACACACAAAATGCTGGTAGAACACAGCAGGCCAGGCAGCATCGATAGGGAGAAGCGCTGTCGACGTTTTGGGCCAAGACCCTTCGTCAGGACTAACCGAAAGGAAAGATAGTAAGAGATTTGAAAGTAGTGGGGGGAGGGGGAAATGCAAAATGATGGGAGAAGACTTCTCAATTTGGACCTTCTGAGGATCCCAGGTACTCACATTTAATTGACTCTGCCTCCCGTTGTTTCTCCCGTCGAGCTCTGAGGGCAACACTCTCTGCCATGAGAAGGTCCCTATCACAATCACTTCCATGCCTCTGGGACACCTGATTCTCAGTTTGCAATGGACCTGTCCATTATTTCATCCTCCGTCGGATCCATGCGTGCAATCGCCATTTCTTTGAGTTTATCACATCCTGCAAGGATCGCAAGATCTTACATCTGCAGACCCCAGAGCATGGTCTTCGTATCGCGTCCCCGGCCCCGGCTGTCGATCTCAGCTGCCCCAGCGATTCAGGGCATTTTGAAAATCCGGACTCCAGCACCATCAACGCGGGTTCCATCAACCATGGATTCATCCCGGCTGTCGATCTCGGCTGCCCCAGCGACCCAGGGCATTTTGAAAATCCGGACTCCAGCACCATCAACGCGGGTTCCATCGACCATGGATTCATCCCGGCTGTCGATCTCGGCTGCCCCAGCGACCCAGGGCATTTTGAAAACCCGGATTCCAGCACCATCAACGCAGGTTCCATCGACCGTGGACAGCTTCAAAGCGATTGCACAACCACCGACTGCGACTCCAGCCTTAAACTCCGGGCCGGGTCTTCACATGCTGCGATTGTGACTCCCATCTCCCCTTCCCCCACCACCACTCTGCCATCCCCTCTCCCTCAGATCCCATCGTCAGCTCCTGGGCCCTCAGAGGCTCCATCTTCCTCTCACCCCAACCCTTCCTCTCCACTGACACTACCAGCCTCCCTACCCCCTCTGATCCCAACTCTTATCCGTGCCGGGCCTTTACCATTCCCTCCGACCTTCAACTCTCTGAGGCAGAGCGCTCTGTCCTCATTAAGGGCCTCACCTTTGTCCCCCTTTGCCCACACCTCAGTGAGTTCTGCGTACGTCATGACGCTGAACTCTTCTTCCGCCAACTCCATCTCCGAGTTTACTTCTTGGACAAGGACTCTCCTACACCCATCGATGACCCCTTCTCCCATCTTCAACGCTCCTCCTCTTCATGGACACCCCGCTCTGGTCTTCTACCTGCTCTGGATCTCTTTATTGCTAATTGCCGACGGGACATCAACCGTCTTGACTTCACCACACCCTGTTCCAATTCCAATCTCACTCCTTCCGAACGCTCTGCTCTCCGCTCCCTCCACACCAATCCCAACCTCACTATAAAACCTGCTGATAAGGGGGGAGCTGTTGTTGTCTGGCGTACTGACCCCTACCTGGCCGAGGCACAGCGACAACTCTCTGATACCTCCTCTTATTTACCCCTTGATCATGACCCCACTAAGGAGCACCAGGCCATTGTCTCCTATACCATCACCAACCTTATTAGCTCTGGGGATCTCCCATCCACTGCCACCAACCTCATAGTTCCCACACCTCGCACTTCCCGTTTCTACCTCCTACCCAAGATCCACAAACCTGCCTGTCCAGGTAGACCGATTGTCTCAGCTTGCTCCTGCCCCACTGAACTCATTTCTGCATACCTTGACACTGTCTTATACCCCCTTGTTCAATCTCTTCCCACCTATGTTCGTGACACTTCTCATGCTTTGAATTTTTTCAATGATTTTAAATTCCCTGGCCCCCACCATCTTATTTTCACCATGGACGTCCAGTCCCTATATACCTCCATCCCCCAACCGAGATGGTCTCAAAGCTCTTTGGTTTTTTTGGAATTTGGATTCCAGACCTAACCAATTCCCCTCTACCACCACTCTTCTCCGTCTAGCGGAATTAGTTCTTACTCTCAATAATTTCTCCTTCGGCTCCTCCCACTTCCTCCAAACCAAGGGTGTAGCCATGGGCACCCGTATGGGTCCCAGTTATGCCTGCCTTTTTGTTGGCTTTGTGGAACAGTCCATGTTCCAAGGCTATATCCATCCCCCTCTTTGCCTTCGCTACATCGACAACTGCATTGGCGCTGCCTCTTGCACGCATGCTGAGCCCGTCAACTTCATTAACTTTGCCTCCAACTTTCACCCTGCCCTCAAATTTACCTGGTCCATTTCCTCCCTCCCTCCCTCCCCTTTCTTGATCTTTCTGTCTCCATCTCTGGAGACGGCTTATCTACTGATATCTACTATAAGCCTAAAGACTCTCACAGCTACCTGGACTATTCCTCTTCCCACCCTGTCTCTTGCAAAAATGCTATCCCCTTCTCACAATTCCTCCGTCTCCACCGCATCTGCTCTCAGGATGAGGCTTTTCATTCCAGGACGAAGGAGATGTCTTACTTTTTTAAACAAAGGGGCTTCCCTTCATCCACCATCAACTCTGCTCTCAAACGCATCTGTCCCATTTCCCGCACATCTGCCCTCACCCCATCCACCTGCCACCCCACTCGGGATAGGGTTCCCCTTGTCCTTACCTACCATCCCACCAGCCTCCAAGTCCAACGTATAATTCTCCGTAACTTCCACCACCTCCAACGGGATCCCACTACCAAACACATTTTTCCCTCCCCCCCTTTCTGCTTTTTGCAGGGATCGCGCCCTACGCGACTCCCTTGTCCACTCGTCCCCCCCATCCCTTCCCACCGATCTCCCTCCTGGTACTTATCCTTGTAAACAGAACAAGTGCTACACCTGCCCTTACACTTCCTCCCTCACCACCATTCAGGGCCCCAGACAGTCCTTCCAGGTGAGGCGACGCTTCACCTGTGAGTCGGCTGGTGTGGCATACTGCGTCCAGTGCTCCCGGTGAGACCCGACGCAGACTGGGAGACCGTTTCGCTGAACACCTATGCTCGGTCCGCCAAATAAAGCTGGATCTCCCAGTGGCCACACATTTTAATTCCACGTCCCGTTCCCATTCTGATATGTCTATCCATGGCCTCCTCTATTGTCAAAGTGAATCCAAACTCAGGTTGGAGGAACAACACCTCATATACCGGCTGGGTAGCCTCCAACCTGATGGCATGAACATTGACTTCTCTAACTTCTGTTAATGCCCCTGCTCCACTTCTTACCCCATCCCTGACATATTTAGTTGTTTGTCTGTTCTCCATCTCCCTCTGGTGCTCCCCCCCTCCTTTCTTTCTCCTGAGGCCTCCCGTCCCATGATCCTTTCCCTTCTCCAGCTCTGTATCACTTTGGCCAATCACCTTTCCAGCTCTTAGCTTCATCCCACCCCCTCCGGTCTTCTCCTATCATTTCGCATTTCCCCCTCCCACCACTACTTTCAAATCTCTTACTATCTTTCCTTTCGGTTAGTCTTGACGAAGGGTCTCGGCCCGAAACGTTGACAGCGCTTCTCCCTATTGATGCTGCCTGGCCTGCTGGTTCTACCTGCATTTTGTGTGTGTTGTTGCTTGAATTTCCAGCATCTGCAGATTTCCTCATGTTTGCACCTCACACTTCTCTGGGTTGAACTCCATCTGCCACTTCTCAGCCCACTTCTGCATCCTATCAATGTCTCTCTGCATCTTCGACAATCCTCTACATTATCCACAACACCACCAACCTTTGTGTTGTCTGAAAACTTGCCAACCCACCCTTCTACCCCGACATCCAGGTCGTTAATAAAAATCACGAAAAGTAGAGGTCCCAGAACTGATCCTTGTGGGACACCACTAGTCACAACCCTCCAATCCAAATGTACTCCCTCCACCACGAACCTCTGCTTTCTGCAGGCAAGCCAACTCTGAATCCACCTGGCCAAACTTCCCTGGAGCCCATGCCTTCTGACTTTCTGAATAAGCCTACCGTGTGGAACCTTGTCAAGTCTACCATGTGAACTGTCGCTGGATTTCTTCCTGCTCACCAGGACATGGTTGGATGCCTTGGAATGAGCTGCTGCTCTGTGCCAGTGGCGCTGTCCAACAGCAGCTGGATTCAGTGGCCACCTCTAGATGAAGAAGTACTGACAAGAACATTGGTTAAGCTTCTGTGTGAGTGTGGAACTCCTGACCTTACTTGCTTATCATATTTGACACCTCTCAAGTACATGGGTAGAGGCATAGGAATCATGGAGGATGTTTGTAGTGTTCTGCAGTGCATTGCCATGAGTAATGGAACAGGCAGATATGATAGAGGCATCTAAGAGGCTCTTAGATGGGCACATGAATATGCAGAGAATGGAAGAATATGGACCACGTGCAAGGAGAAGGCATTTTTAGCTTAACTATTTTGGCACAACATTGTGGGCTGAAGAGCATGTTCCTGTACTCTACTGTTTTATATTGTATGTTCAGGTGGGTAGACAGCTGTTGGGCAGTTGCACTTCAGTGCTGCCTTTTTATACTACCTGCTATCACTGACTAGTCTGAAATTCCTGAAGTATGAATTTTAATCCAGAAATCCACATACTTTTGATTTTTACAAATATATCAAATAATCATCAAATGAGAATGAAGTGGTGCAGCTAGTATAGCCAGTGTCAGACAGCACCAGAGACCCGGGCTCAATCTTGGCCTTATGTGCTGTCTGTGTGGAGTTTGCATGTTCTTCCCATGACTGTGGAGGGCTCAGAAACCTGTCACATCCAAAAAGTTGGTAGGATAACTGGGTTCTGGAAATTACCCCCAGTGGAGCTTGGGAGTTGAAAAGAATGTTGGGAGAATTTTGTTTTAATGGCAATAATTTAGGATTAATATAAATGCCTGATTTGATGGTCACTGTGGACTTGTTGGGCTGAAGGGCCTATTAATATGATCTGTCTTCTCTTTGACTCAAACAAAATTCAATGGAATTAATTCAGTGAAGATGACACTTACCCACTGCAGATCTGTTTCAGTCTGACACCAAATTTGTTTCTTTCTCTTTAGACTCTGCCTGACCCGATGAGTACAGCATCTTCTGTTTTTATTTTCTGACTTCCTCCATCTATGGTCATTTTCTTCTCCTTGCACTCCAACACATTTAACTTTGTTTTCACGAAGGTTCTCCTGTCACCTTTTTGGAACTTGTAATAGTTTCTGTTATGGCCTTGATGAAACCTATAGAGTAATAATCTTGGTTTCCTTATCACACCACTTATCCAGCAAAGTTCCTTGGGATGCCTCTCCTACATCCTCCCATGAAAGGAAGTTCTGTTGTATGTGCTTTTAAGTGGTTTCTACTGAACCTCCAGTGAGGTTACAGTTGAGGAAATGCTGGCCTTTATTGGTGTTTGTGCAACAATCATGTTCCCTTCTCACCCCTTGAGTAGTTTTTTTATACGTAGGTACAGGCTGTTCCCTGTTAGCTTATCACCACATGCAATCACTTGCAGTTATTGCACATCTCCGTCCTCAATACAAATTATTAAAATTTAGTATTGTGCTTAAAAGACAGTTTGTGTATTGTGAAGCCATGTGCCAGTTTCTGGAGATACTGTTCATATGTTATAGTTTTAGTCTTGGTTCATCAGCTCAGTATTCCAATTACCTTATTACTGATTTGCCAAGTATCCTGGAAACTATTTATTTACTTAGATACAGTGTGAAATAGGCCCTTCTGGCTGTTTGAGCTGTACTGTCCAGAAACCCCTAACTTAACCCCAGCCCAATCACTGGACAATGACCAATTAACCTACCTACTGGTATGTCTTTGGACTGTGTGAGGAATCCAGAATACCCAGGGGAAACTTACGTGATCACAGGGAGAACATACAAACACCTTACAGACAACAATGGGAATTGAACCCAGGTTCCTGGTACTAATGTTGTGTTAACCATTACACTGCTGTGATGCCTTATTATACTTACCATTATTTGTGCATAGATGTTTCAGTTATAAAGAGACTGGAGAGGCTGGATCTGGTTTTCTTGCAGCAGAGGGGACATGATTGAGGTATATAAAACTGTGGCTATACATAACATTGATATGCATGTTTCTTGCAGTCTGAGGTAAATGTGTTTGGAGGACATAGGTTTAGGATAAGGGTTAAGAGATTTGGAGGAGACTTGAGGAGGACCCTTTTCACCCTGAGAGTGGTGAATATCTGGAATACACTGCCTGAGAGCCTGATGGAAGCAGAGTTGCTGACAACATTTAAGAAAATCCCTGATTTGCACTTGACTAGAAGACGTGCAAGTGAGTTCCTGCTTTCAGATCAGGCTCAACCAAGCAAGGTGATTGGGTTTAGACTTTAGATGCCATTTTGCCAACATCACTCATATCCTAGAATGCGTTTGTTAAAGTATATTCTTTATAAATATGATGGGATCTATAAATATATAATTGCATTAAATTTCATCTGCTTTGTGCCTTCACCTTCCCTTCTCAGTACAGGTTTCCCCCGCTATCCAAAGGTAGAGCATTCCTATGAAACCGTTTGTAAGCCGAAATGTCATAAAGCGAAGAAGCAAGTACCATTAATTTATATGGGAAAAGTTTTTGAGCATTCGCAGACCTAAAAAATAACCTACCAAATCATACCAAATAACACATAAAACCTAAAATAACACTAACATATAGTAAAAGCAGGAATGATATGATTAATATATAGCTTATATAAAGTAGAAATATTGTATGTACGGTGTAGTTTCACTTAACAAAATTGGGAAGACAGCGAGCCAAAATTGATTTTGAGAAAAAAATTGGCGCGTACACACGTACATACAATCATACACACGTACACACATGCGCACACAACTGCCCACAGTAGGCTTCATGGTCATGGTAGTCTTTCTCGGGGTAAACATATGTATAAAGCGGGTGTCTTTTTTTCGTAAAAGCGGAAATCCTCTTTGGTTAGTGAAATCAGGTACTAATGTACGTCTTTCATAACAGCGATCTGTCATAAAGCGAACGTTCTAAAAACGGGCCACCTGTACATAAAATGACTACTGGATTTACTGGATATGTCCTCTGCATATTTTTGATGTTTCTCATCTAGTCACAAGCTCCATTATGGATTTATTTGACTTTTATAATCTTAGCTGAAGCCTTTCATGCAGAACTTTATAAAAAGTCTTCTGGAATCAATGAGTAAATATGATGCATTGTGTATAGCCTTAAGAACAACCATGGATGTTATCCAGGGACTGCTTAAATACCATGTTAGTTGTTGCTGATTAAGAGTTATAGTTGATAATTCTGTTACTAGGATTGGGGTCTTAAATTGCCTTGTTTCTTTTTGTTGGTTTCTTCTAGTATTTTTGCTGGCATAGGTCCTATATGCAGTATAAATTGTCAGAGAATATCAAAAGCCTTTCCCTCATCTATTGTGTCTTTGTTATTTTGAATCAAGAGCTCTCTCCTGAAATTGCTTTTCAGTGCTATTTTTGTTAGAAACATGGATATCTTCGAAGCTACATAAATGCTAATAAATACATCTGGTCTTGCAGTCCTCTGCTGTGGTACAGCATTTTCAGCACATTTTCTCTAAATTTGCTATTCTATACAGAAATGAACGCTGGGAGTGCAAAGCAATTAATTGGTGAAAGCGCTTGTTTCTTTCCCTGCAAGTGTTATTGATCTTTCGACTGTTTATAACTTGTAGTTGTGGACACCATCACACTCCTCTGATAAGCCTGTCTTGAGGCAAGGTTTTGTTTGCATGGTAAATCACTTCTGAAACTCTGTTTAATTTAGTTGGAGTGTATCTGTGCTGATTAACTACCCAGTGCACATGATAGGTTGATCTTGTTTCACTGTTCTGGGTGTAATTTGCATGCTGTGTATTATGTGGTAGAAGCTAAGCTTGTTTAAAGAAGGAGCACATTAGCTTTGTACCAGCTCAATGATTTATCAAGGCAAGATAAAGTAATTGGGTTCTATTCCCCACTCTGGCCTCTTACCTCTTCTTACCTGCCAATCACCTTCCCTTAGTGTTCCTCCTCCTTCCCTTTCTCCCACTGTCGACTCTCCTTTCTTGTCAGATTCCTTCCTCTCCAGCCCTTTACCTTTCCCACCCACCTGACTTCACCTATCACCTTCCAGCTGTCCTCTTTCCCATCCCCCACTCTTCATTCTGCTATTTTTCTCTTTCCTGGAGAAGGGTCTTGGTCTGAAACATCATCTGTTTGTTCATTTCCATAGATGCTGCCTGACCTGCTGAGTTCCTCCAGCATTTTGTGTGTGTTGCTTTAATTGAGTTCACAGTTTATATTTAAGATTCAGGTTGTCTTACCGCACTCTGTCTTCTTTTCTCTTCCTTGGAACCTAAATGGAATAGCGGGTGGATATGGGGTGTTTGTGATCTGTGCTGACCTTGGAAGCAGTTATGCTTTTTAGCTGAATGAGGCTGGAACAACAATATTTAATCATATCTATTGAGAGTACTGCTGATACTCAAGTCGCACCTAGGAAGTGGAGAGAGTGAACAGTTTCAAGTTCCTGGGTGTCAAGATCTCTGAGGATCTAACTTGATCCCAACATATCGATGAGCTATAAAGAAGTCTATGCTTCATTAGAAGTTTGAAGAGATTTGGCATGTCAACAAATACACTCAAAAACTTCTATAGATGTACTGTGGAGAGCATTCTGACAGGCTGCATCACTGTCTGGTATGGTAGGGGCTACTGCACAGGACTGAAAGAAGCTGCAGAGGGTTGGTAAATCTAGTCAGCTCCGTCTTGGGCACTAGCCTACAAAGAACCAAGGAGTGGGTGTATCAGAAAGGCAGCCTCCATTATTAAGGACTTCCAGCACCCAAGGCTTACCCTTTTCTCACTGTTATCATCAGGTGGGAGGTGTAGAAGCCTGAAGGCACACACTCGGCGATTCAGGAACAGCTTCTTCCCCTCTGCCATCCGATTCCCAAATGGACTTTGAACCCTTGGATATTACCTCAATTTTTTTATTATTCAGTATTTCTATTTCTTGCACTTTTAAAATCTTCAATATACATATACTGTAATTAATTTACTTGTTTATTTATTATTATTATTTTATTCTTCTAGATTACGTATTGCATTGAACTGCTGCTGCTAAGTTAACAAATTTCACATCACATGCCAGTGATAATAAACCTGATTCTGATTTTGATAATCTGTCACAGATTCAAAATAAGGAGTCATTTGTTCAGGACAGAGATGAGATTTCTTCAGCTAGTGTGAGAGGTCTGTAGAGGTGCAGTCATTTGGTTCTTTAGAGATTGATCAATGTTTGGATATTAAGGAAAGCAAGAAAAATAGGGTTGTTAATGGAAAGTGGCACTGAGCTAATTGACTTTTTATTGTCATATGTACTGAGGTTCAGTGAAAAGCTTCGTTTTCCATGCCTTTCATATGGAGATTTCCATATGTAAATACACTGATGGGAAAAGCACTAACAAATGCAGAGTATAGTGTTACTGTGTCAGAGAAAGTGTGGTGAAGGTAGACAGAATGCAGCAGGATAGATTGAGCAATCAAGAGTCTATCTTAATCATACACAAGGTTCATTCAAGTATCTTAAGGCAGCAGGATAGAAACAGTCCTTGATCCTGGTGGTACAGGTTCAGCTTTTGAATCTTCTGCCTGATGACAGGGGGTGGAATAGGGGTGGGCGAGAGGGATTTACTGGGGTGGGAGCAGTCCTTGATTATGCTTTCCCCAGGCAGCAGGAAGTGTGGTCAGAGTCAATAGAGGGGAGACTTATTCACTGGATGGACTGAGCTTGTGTCCTCAAATCTCCACAATTTCTTGTGTTCTCAGTTGTATACCAGCTAGATAGGAAGAGATCAGCCATGACCTAGGTTTCTTATGATCTAATGCAAGTGTGACTTCCCTGTTTTGAATATAGTATTCCTAAATATATCTTTTATGATTGAATATTCATATAGCAAATGTAATCCATAGAATTACCATAATGTCACAATGAACTGCTAGATCAAACTAATTCAATTTGTTTTGCACTCTCTGAGCAACTTGCCAATGCATGGGAATTTCAAATTTGCAAATGTTAAAACTGGTTGCCACATTTGGATTACCAACCAAATTAATAGAAAGTATATTACTTATTTGTTATTGTGCATTTGCACCAAATTCAATGTTTTACCATATCTTATGGCATCAATTTAATTACAGACAGATTTTTCCTCAAGGATCATCAGCATACAATGTCCATTAAAGTAGTATTCCAAGTAAATAATTGGAACACAAGTTAAAGTGGCCACACCTGTTATCCATTGTCACGGTCTTTCCTGTAATTAAGTATTTCCAACAAATTTATGCCATGTATTGGCCGATCATAACAGTTAAAAAGAAATATCTCTGGCTTGATTTATTCTAGGGAGGACCCAGCAGTCTCACTTATAGTTGATGTAATCAATTCTCACAGACACACCTGGGTATTATCCTGAAGAACCTACTGAATGAGAATCTGCAGCACCCAATCAGCATTGTACTGAGGTCTTGAGTGACGTGATCATGCCACATGAATGGGCCAGGAAAGATCCTGCCTACCAAAGGGTGGGGTCAACCAATGACAAATGGGGAAAGCTATGCCCTCAGATTTGCCAACTGTTAAATCCATTACATTTTCCCCTGGGATTCTGATTGTTCATGAAATGTTCAAAAGCTTATTGAAAAGGAAATGGGCAATTAAAAAGATCAAAAGTGTTTTTTAAATACCAACTAAAATAAATAATTAAAGACATGACAACATATTCAAATGGTTAACAAAGAAATGTGACTTTTTGTTAAAACTGTTATCCGGGTCTTAGAGTAGATTTGCCCAGTGTGAATGATGAGGTGTTCGACCAAGTTCTTACTCCACTATTGGGGTCCATTTACTGTAAGGCAGCCAGAAAATTCATGATCCCCTCATTCATTAATGAGACTCAAACTTGCAGGCATTAACAAGATTAACAACATCCAGGCCATTGTCTTTTTTTTAATCTCAGAAGTCTTTATTTCACTTCATTAATCCAATGTGAGTCACTTAATTGAATAATAGGTGGTGAATGCTCTGTGATGTAGATATACAAAGCAAATCAGGTCAGCTGGTTGGAAAATAGTTGAAGTCATAAGCAAGACCTTTCCTTCACTGCTGTAAGCCTTATGTAGGTGTAAATAAGAATGGAGGTGATTCACTAGTGCTGTGGTTTTCTTAACGGCTGCCAATGTTTGGTATAGTTTTCAATTAGTTTAATACCTGATATGGACAATTGAGACAAATTTGATAATCTAGTTGCTTCGTAAGAATATTGTGCTTGCATTCCAATTCCTAGCTTTATCGCCTAAATTAGATAGACAAAACAGCAAGTCCTTGGGGTGCAGAGTACATAGTTCCCTGAAAGTGGTAAAACAGGAGACAGAGCGGTGAAGAAGTGTGTGGCCTTCATTGGCTGAGGCACTTAATTCAAGAGTTGAGATATAATGTTATGGTTGTACAATCATTGGTTGCACATCACTTGGAGTATTGTGTATAGTTCTAATACTATACTGTGGCACAAATGTAATTAAGCTAAAGAGGGTGCAGAGAAGATTCACAGGAATGTTGCCTGGAGCAAAGGGTTTTAGTTATAGAGAAAGATTGGAATGTTCTGTATAACTATTTGTTTCTCTACCTGTCCATCTCTTACTGACTTGACTACCCACCACATCTTCTAATAATTTTTCCAGCCTATCCCATTCACTCCATGCCAAAACTTATGATGGGGGCGACGCATACCCTCACCAGCCACCCCAGTGCAGCTCACTGTGCATGTGTCATCAGCAACGACATCGGTGCAGCGAGATGACATCGGCAGTACTACTGTGGCACCCATGCAGTGAGACCATCCAGGCAGTGGAGCAGCAAGGGCTTAGATCAGGACCAGCAGTAGTGGCTGGAAGACCTTCTGGACCAGCACCTTGAGGTCTTCGCAACCAAGGACAAAGACTGCAGACACATGGAATCTGGTCCAACACCAAATTAACACCAAGGATGCCGAGCCCATCTGCCTGCAGCCTCATTGACTGGCCCTTGCCAAACACCGGGCAGCGGTGCAGTGAATCAAAGAGATGGTAGTGGCTGGCATCATTGAACCCTCCAACATCCCGTGGGCAGCCCCAGCGGTGTGGGTCAGGAAGAAAGACGGGTTGTGGCGGTTCTATGTAGACTGCTGCTGTCTCAATACTGCGACCCAGAAGGGCTCCTACCCACTGCCCCAAATTGATGATGCCCTGGACTGTTCTGTGGTTTGAAATGGTTCAGCTCTCTCAGTCTCCACAGTGGCTACTGGCAGGGCACTGCCCCCTGAAGTCTGGCCCAAGACTGCTTTCACCATTGGCCAAGGGCTGTGGCACTTCAGTTGGTTTGTGTAATGCTCCGTCAACATTCGAGGGACTGATGGAGAGGGTGCTGACTAACATTCTGCAGTCACTGTGTCATCTATTTGGACAATCTCCTGGTGCGCACCACCATTTTTAATGATGTTCTGTGGAACCTGGAAGAGTTCCACCATCCACCAGGTGAACCTGCGCCTCAACTCCACAAAATGCTACCTGCTGTGTGGCCAGACAAAGTTCGTCTGTCACGTACTGAGTGCGGAAGGAGTGGCGACAGACCCTGGGAAGGTAGCGGCAGTCCAGGAATGGCCCAGCCCCCACAATGTCTCCGAGTTTCGCAGCATTCTGGGTTGGCATCATACTACCTTCGTCATTAAGGATTTTGCCACCATCTCCATTTCCCTGCACCTCACTGAGAAGGGTGGCCTGGACTGCCGCCTTCAACTAGCTCTGAGCTGTGCTCACTCAGGCCCTGGGTGCTAGCGTACCCCAAACTAGCACATTCTTTCATTGTTAACACAGATGCCAGCAACAGGGTGGGGGCTAGGTGGAGTGCTGTCACAGGAGGGTGACCAAGGAGAATGTGTTGCGCTATACTTCAGCCGTACCCTGAGCCCTGAACGGAACTATTGTGTCACCTGCCGGTGGATCTGGTGTTTGGAGCCCCCCCCCCCCCCCGCCAAGCCACGGTTTCCTGGGGAGGTCGGGTTGGAGTACCTGCAGCACCATTCACGATGCTGCTCGGCAGAACCAAACAACAGCTGGTGGCCACCAAAGACATGTTTATGATGCCTGCAGCCAGAGACAGGACCTTATTGGGGGGTGACCAAGTGTGAGTCTACTGCTCCACCCAGAAGCAGCGACTATCCGCCAAGATTGGAAGGCAGTGGAAGGGGCCAGGAGAGGTGATTGACCACATCTCTGACGGGGTATACCAGGTACAGCTGCCTGAATTGAAGAAGGCAGTCTTGCTGCACCGGGATGGGCTGGAACTGTATCGACCCAGCGAGGCTGAGGGAAGGAGGTGACACTCTGCTGCCCTTCCCCTTGCCTCACTAAACAGTACATCCCCTGGGGGTGGGTTGCAGACACCCCCAACGCCCCAGGTTTCAGTGTCAACCTCCACAAAGACTTATGGGCTTCGTTGTGGACTTTGGGATTGCCGGGGATGGCTGACCCCTCAGGCGAGGGCAGTGTGGTGCTATGGGGGCGTGGTCGACAGCTCAGCCCAGCATTCCTAGTGGCATTATTTTATTCTTGTTTTAAAATGCGTTCCTGGTTTGTGTGTGTTTTCAGTAGCATTATGGTGGGGTGTTTATATTAATTTATTCTAGCTCAGGTTATAAAGTTGTTTGCTTGTGTGTTTGAATGCCACCCTGACCCCACTGGGGTGTGTAATAATCACCTCCCCAGTCTGTATGTGACTGAGTTAGTTGTCACCAAGCAACTATGCTCTGTCTGTTATTGTGCTTGTTGCAATAAAAACAGTAGTTGAGATAAACAAGCTATTTTCATCTGTCATCATGGACAGAATACTTGCCACAATATATTTCAATGATATGGATGAGAGAATCTACTGTAACATTTCTAGGTTTACCTGTGACAGGACACTAGTTGAATTATGATTTGTAAGGATGATTAATAAAAGCTTTAAGGTAATTTGCTGTGTGTGGCATTTGACCTAGAGAGGGTGAACAAAACTGAATGCAATATTCCAAATATGACCTCACTGCATTTTGTACAACTACAAAATGGGATCCCAGCTTGGGATGTTTGAAAGCCGTTAGTATTAATGGGATGTTTTGGAAAGGCATTTAGGTTTAGGACATGATTATGGAATTTGTGATGACTAACAGTGGAGGGTAAGATGGGAAGGTGTCCTCTTGTGGAATGACAGATTACACTAGAAGACAATTTTTTTCAGAAGTGTTGCTTCCTCAGAATTATTTTTGTTTATGATAGATTGCTTGACACTGAACACAAATGTAATTTCAGACTACTTGTATCCTGTAGGTATTTGGAGAAATAGGAAATTAACTTTTATTAGACCAGAAGACCTTAGGACAGAGGGGCAGAGTTAGGCCATCAAGTCTGCTCCGCCATTCAATTATGGCTGATCCTTTTCCTTTTCTCCTCCTCAACCCCAGTTCCTGGCCTTCTTCCCAAAACCTTTGATGCCATGTTCTATCAAGAACCTATCAATCTCTGTCTTAAATACACCCAATGAGCTGGCCTCCACAGCTGCCAGTGGCAACAAGTTCCACAAATTCACCACCCTTTGGCTATGGAAATTTCACCACATATCTGTTTTGAAAGGGCACCCCTCTATCCTGAGGGTGTCCTCTTGTCCTAGACTCTCCCACCATGGGAAACATCCTTTCCACATCTACTTTGTCCAGGCCTTTCAACATTATAAAGGTTTTAGTGAGATCCCCCCTCATCCTTCTGAATTCCAGTGAGTACAGACCCAGGGCCATCAAACGTTCCTCATATGATAACCCTTTCATTCCTGAAATCATGCTTGTGAACCTCCTCTGGACCTTCTCCAATACCAGCACATCTTTTCTAAGATGAGGGGCCCAAAACTGTTCACCATACTCAAGATGAGGCCTCACCAGTGCCTTCTAAATGGGGAGAAAATCCAAAAATCTGAGATGCAAAGGGACTTGAGAGTCCTTGTGCAGAACATCCTAAAGGTTAACTTACAGGTTGAGTTGGTAATGAGGAAGGCACATGCCATGTTCGCATTCATTTCAAGAGGTCTAAAATCCAAGAGTAAGGATGTGATGCTGTGACCTTATAAGACCATAAGACATAGGAGTAGAATTAGGCCATCTGGCCCATCAAGTCTGTTCCACCATTCAATCATGGCTTATCTGACCATGCCAAAGTCCAATGATTATTGAAAGATTATTGTGCCACCACAATCTCTAACACTGCTTCTTTCAGAACCCTAGGGTGCAGTTCCTCTGGTCCAGGTGAATTATGTACCTTTAGGTCTTTCAGCTTTTTGAGCACCTTCTCTTGTGTAGCCACTTCACTTTCTCTTCCTTCACACACTACAACATCAGGCACACAGCTAGTGTCTTCTGCAGTGAAGACTGATTAAAAATACTCATTTAGTTCATCAGCCATCTCCTTGTCCCCCATGATTATTTCTCCTGCCTCATTTTCTAGCAGTCCTATATCCACTCTCATTTCTCTTTTATTTTTAACACACTTGAAAAAACTTTGACTATCCACTTTGGTATTATTTGCTAGCTTGCTTTCATATTTTATCTTTTCCCTTCTAATGATTTTTTAAGTTGCTCTCTGTAGGTTTTTAAAACTTCCCCAATCCTCTATCTTCCCACTAATCTTTGCTTTGTTGTATGCCCTTTCTTTTGCTTTGACTTCCCTTGTCAGCCACAGTTGTACTATTTTACCATTTGAGTATTTCTTCATTTTTGGAATTCACATGTCCTGCATCTTCCTCATTTTCCCAGAAACTCATGCTATTGCTGCTCTGCTGACATCCCTGCCAGCAGCTCCTTCCAATTTATTTTGGCCAACTCCTGTTTCATGGCGCTGTAATTTCCCTTTCTCCACTGAAATACTGCTACATCAGACTTAGCTTTCTCCCTATCAAATTTCAAGTTGAGCTCACTCATATTGTGATCACTGGTTCCTAAGGGTTCTTTTACCTTAAGCTCCTTTATCGCCTCCGGTTCATTACATAACACCCAATCCAGTACAGCTGATCCCCTAGTAGGCTCAAATGACAAACTGCTCTAAAAAGCCATCTCTTAGGCATTCAACAAACTGACTCTCTTGAGATCCATTACCAAACTGAATTTCCCAGTCGTCCTGCATGTCATGTTAAAATCTCCCATGACTACCATAACATGGCCATTTTGATTCACCTTCTCTGTTTCCTGTTGTAATCTGTGGTACACCTCCTAGCCACTGTTGGGAGGCCTATATATCACTGCCACCAATGTCCTTTTACCTTTGCAGTTCCTTAACCCAACCCACAAGGATTCAACATCTTCTAATCCTATGTCACATCTTTCGACTGATTTGATGCCATTACTTACCAGTAGAGCCACACCACCCCCTTTGCCAACCTTCCTATCCCTCCGATATAATGCGTAAGCTTGAACATTCAGCTTCCAACTACAACCATCCTTCAGCCATGATTCAGTGACGGCCACAACATCATACCTATCAGTCTGTAATATTAAATAGAATGCATTTAATTGCTTAACAGTGCTGATGCTTGAGGTGCTCAAGGAATATAAAGGATGTAAAAAGAATCTTAAGAAATTAGAAAAGCTGAAAGAAGATATGAGGTTGCTTTGGCAAGTAAGGTGAAAATAAATCCAAAGGGTTTCTACAGTTATATTAATAGCAAAAGGATAGTGAGGGATAAAATTGGTCCCTTAGAGAATCAGTGTGGACAGCTATGTGCAGAGCCAAAAGAGATGGGGGAGATTTTGAACAATTTTTTTTCTTCAGTATTCACTAAGGAGAAGGATATTGAATTGAGTAAGGTAAGGGAAACAAGTAGGGTAGTTATGGAAACTATGATGATTAAAAAAGAGGAAGTACTGGCGCTTTTAAGGAATATAAAAGTGGATAAGTCTCTGGGTCCTGACAGGATATTCCCTAAGACCTTGAGGGAGGTTAGTGTAGAAATAGCAGGGGCTCTGACAGAAACATTTCAAATGTCATTAGAAACGGGTTGGTGCTGGAGGATTGGCGTATTGCTCATGTGGTTCCATTGTTTAAAAAGGGTTCTAAGAGTAAACCTAGCAATTATCAGTTTGATGTTTGTTTGTAAGTTTGATGTTTGATGTCAGTAGTGGGTAAATTAATGGAAAGTATTCTTAGAGATGGTATATATAATTATCTGGATAGACAGGGTCTGATTAGGAACAGTCAACATAGATTTGTGCGTGGAAGGTCATGTTTGACAAATCTTAATGAATTTTTTGAAGAGTGTGGTAAACTATGTATACCTGTCTGGACAAGCCCCTCTGCTGACTGCTCCCATGGCTCCTCCCACAGACCCCTGTATAAAGGCGATTGGAGGCACTGTTTTAAAAGAGAGTCCCCATGGGGCGAAGTTTCTTACAAGTATATTTACAGGTTAAGTCTATCAGGCGGTCTGTCACTGTGATCTACGTAGCACCGGTGGTGATTGCACCGGTGACGGTGGTTGTGCTGGCTCCAGCCTGACTTGAGGTGCCAGCCCGTTAGGCATCAGTAATCCCTCATGCGTGTGCGAGGCGCCCGGTATGGGAGTGTCGTGAGGAGTCTGTGTAGGGCTTGGTGTGCGCGGTGTCTCGTGGGTATATACCTCGGTGGGTACGGAGTTCATAGTCACCGGGGAGTGTTCAGGGTAGGGGTCTGGTGCTTCTGCAGGCGCCAGGTCGCGGACGGAGACCGTGTCCTCCTGCCCATCAGGTAAGACCACGTAGGCATACTGGGGGTTCGCATGAAGTAGGTGAACCCTCTCGACCATCGGGGAGTGTTTATTGCTCCTCGCATGTTTCCGGAGCAGCACTGGCCCTGGGGATGTCAGCCAAGCCGGTAGGGTGGTCCCAGTGGCAGACTTCCTGGGAAAAGAAAAGAGTCGCTAATGAGGTGTGGCATTGGTGGACGTGCATAACAGGGAGCGGATGGAGTGGAGTGCCTCGGGGAGGACCTCCTGCCAGCGAGAGACCGGCAATCCCTTTGACCTAAGGGCTAAGAGTGTGACCTTCCACACAGTGGCATTTTCCCTCTCCACCTGTCCATTCCCCCGGGGATTATAACTCGTGGTCCTACTAGTAGCAACACCCCTAGCCAGCAGGTACTGGCGCAACTCGTCACTCATAAACGAGGACCCTCTATCACTGTGGATATAGCAGGGATATCCGAACAGAGTGAAGGGCTGGCGCAGGGCTTTTATGACGGACGTGGCAGTGGTATCGGGGCAGGGGATGGCAAAGGGGAACCGCGAGTACTCGTCGATTATGTTGAGAAAGTAGACATTGCGGTCGGTAGAGGGAAGGGGGCCCTTAAAGTAGACATTCAGTCGCTCAAAGGGGCGGGTGGCCTTGACAAGTTGTGCCTTTTCAGGATGGTAGAAGTGTGGTTTGCACTCAGCGCATACTTGACAGTCCCTGGTCATCGTCCTGATTTCCTCAAGGGAGTAAGGCAGGTTCCGGGCTTTCACAAAATGGTAAAGTCGGGTGACCCCTGGGAGGCAAAGGTCTGCATGGAGAGCGTATAGCCGGTCGAGCTGCGCGCTGGCACATGCTCCCCGGGATAGGGCATCAGGGGGCTTATTGAGCCTTCCAGGCCGGTACAGGATATCATAGTTGTAGGTGGAGAGTTCTACTCTCCACCTCAAAATTTTATCATTTTTAATTTTGCCCCGCTGTTGGTTGCTAAACATGAATGCAACTGAGCGCTGGTCGGTCAGCAAGGTGAACCTTTTGCCGGCGAGATAGTGCCTCCAGTGCCTGATAGCTTCCACTATGGCCTGGGCTTCTTTCTCCACCGCGGAGTGCCGAATTTCAGAGCCTTGAAGGGTACGAGAGAAGAATGCTACCGGCCTTCCTGCCTGATGTAGGGTAGCAGCCAGCGCGAAGTCGGAGGCGTCACTCTCTACTTGGAAGGGAATGGTCTCATCCACCGCATGCATTGTTGCTTTGGCAATGTCCCCTTTAATGCGGCTGAAGGCCGCGCGGGCCTCGGCTGAGGAGGGGAAATGCGGTGGACTTGACCAGGGAACGGGCCTTGTCTGCGGAGTGAGGGACCCATTGAGCGTAATAGGAAAAGAAGCCCAGGCACCGTTTGAGGGCTCTGAGGGTGGTGGGAAGAGGGAGTTCCAACAGGGGGCGCATACGGTCGGGGTCAGGGCCAATTTCCCCGTTCTCCACGACATACCCAAGGATAGCAAGTCGGCTGGTTCCGAACACACACTTGTCCCTGTTATAGGTGAGGTTAAGAGCTTTGGCCGCTTGGAAAAATCGTTGGAGGTTGGTGTCGTGATCCTGCCAGTCATGACCGCAGATGGTGATGTAATCCAGATATAGGAACGTGGCCTTCAGTTGGCACTGGTCCACCATCTGGTCCATTTCCCTCTGGAAGACAGAGACCCCATTCGTGACACCGAAGGGGACGCGCAGGAAGTGATAGAGCCTGCTGCCCGCCTCGAAGGCAGTGTAGGGGCGGTCTTCCGGGCGGATGGGGAGCTGGTGGTAAGCGGATTTCAGGTCTATGGTCGAGTACACCTTGTACTGAGCTATCTGATTGACCATATCCGTGATGCAGGGTAGGGGGTATGCGTCAAGCTGCGTGAACCTATTGGTGGTCTGGCTATAGTCCACGACCATCCTATTTTTCTGCCCGGTCTGAACAACAACCACCTGGGCCCTCCAAGGACTTGTGCTTGGCTCAATGATCCCCTCCCTGAGCAGCCGCTGCACCTCCGACTTAATGAAGGCCCTGTCTCCCGCCCTGTACCTCCTGCTTTTAGTTGCCACAGGTTTACAGTCGGGGGTCAGGTTGGCGAACAGCAGTGGGGGAGGGATCTTGAGGGTGGAGAGGCTGCAAGTGGTGTCCGTAGCGCGGCTGTTGGCATGGTGTTGGGTGGGATGTGCGGGTCGGTGTGTGTGTGTGTGGTCAGTAGCGGAGTATATGGCAAAGTCCCACAAAACTGAGGATTTCTGACAGTGATTGGTGGGAGGGGCCCGTCATACTTCATTGTCACACTTTTCAGGTGGTTCGGGAAGTCGAGTCTCAATAGCACAGGGGCACACAGTTGAGGCATGACCAGTAACGCAAAGTCCCGATATTCTGTGCCGTGCACCACCAATGTCACTACACAACCCCCTCGGATGTCTGTGGAATGCAATCCAGAAGCCATGGTGACCTTCTGGCTTACCGGCTGTGTCACGAGTCCGCAGCATTGCACCGTGTCTGGGTGAATAAAACTCTCAGTACTGCCTGTGTCAAACAGGCAACTAGTCCTGTGCCCCTCCACCAGGGGCGCTGCCCCTGACCTTGTCCCCTCCATCATTGACCTTGCGAGCTGGTGTGGAGCGCTTTGGTGGAGGGTCACGGAGGCCAGAGTTGAATCGGCGTCTTGGTGCCCGGTAAGCACCCGTGGGTCGGAGGCGGAGCGAGATGGCGTCGACAAAGATGGCCGCCCCATGACTCGCACGCGGCGCTGCTCGACCCTGCTTGTGGTTTGGACTTACAGGCCTTGGCGAAGTGGCCCTTCTTTCCGCAGCTGGAGCAGATAGCTTCTCGGGCCGGGCAGCGTTTTCAGGGGTGCTTTTCGAGTCCGCAGAAGTAACACTGCACGGACTTGCAACTGGCAGCAGCTGAGGTCGATTTGCCGGTGGTTTGTGGGGACTTCACAGACTCGCAACTGGCAGCAGTCGAGGTTGATTTGCTGGCGGGTTGCGGGGTCTGCAGCGTCCACGGACCCGGCGGGAGATCACGCGCCTGGACAGTGTCAGTGTTGTGCAGAGCAGCCTCCAGCGTATCGGCCAGTTTGATCGCTGAATGTAAGGTAAGATTGGCGTGTTCCAGCAGCCACTGGCGCACGTAAACTGACCTGATCCCCGTAATGAAGGCGTCTTGTACCAGGAGCTCTGCATGCTGTTACGCCGTCAGTCCCTTGCAGTCACAGGCCCACACGAGTGTCTGTAGGGCCCGGACAAACTCAGCACTCGACTCTCCGATCTGCTGCCGTCGTGTCACTAAGCGATGTCTTGCGTAGACGGTGTTCACCGGCCGCTGGTATTGTCGTTTGAGGGCATCCATCGCACCCTGGTAGTCTGTTTGGTCTCTGATCATGGAGTAGGCCCTTGCACTGACTCTGGAGAGGAGAACCCTGCGCATTGTGGCAGGGTTGGTCACATGAATCTCCTCCAGGTACAATTCGAAGCATGCTAGCCAGAGTTCGAAAGCGTCACCGGCTTCCTGGGATTGAGGATCGAGATCCAATCTGTCTGGTCGTAAAATGCTCTCCATGTTTTAAAATTGCTGCTAATAAAATTGATGCACCATCAATAACTCTCGGAGACAGGAGGTGAACGATAGGCTTTTATTAGCAGCAAAAGAGACCATGACATCTTGGAGACTGAGGGAGGAGCAGTGCCTCCAATCGCCTTTATACAGGGGTCTGTGGGAGGAGCCATAGGAGCAGTCAGCAGTGGGTCATGTCCAGACAGGTATATGTAGTTTTCCACAAAGAGGTTACTAGGAAAGTTGACGAGGGTAAAGCAGTGGATGTTGTCTATATGGATTTCAGTAAGGCCTTTGACAAGTTTTCAAATGGCAGGTTAGTTGGGAGGGTTCAATCGTTAGGTATTAATATTGAAGTAGTAAAATGGATTCAAAAGTGGATAGATGAGAGATGCCAGAGAGTGGTGGTGGATAATTGTTTGTCAGGTTGGAGGATGTGCCTCATGGATCTGTACTGGGTCCAGTGTTGTTTGTCATATACAGGTTCCCCCCGCTATTCGAAGGTAGAGCGTTCCTATGAAACATTTCGTAAGCCGGAATGTCGAAAAGTGAAGAAGCAATTACCATTTATTTATAAGACCATAGACCATAAGACCGTAAGACAAAGGAGCAGAAGGTGGCCATTCGGCCCATTGAGTCTGCTCCACCATTTCATCGTGAGTTGATCCAATCTCCCCTTTAGTCCCATTCCCCCGCCTTCTCACCATAACCTTTGATGCCCTGGCTACTCAGATACCAATCAATCTCTGCCTTAAATACACCCAATGACCTGGCCTCCACTGCCGCCCGTGGCAATAAATTCCACAGATTCACCACCCTCTGGCTAAAAAAATTTCTTCGCATCTCTGTTCTGAATGGGCGCCCTTCAATCCTTGTCATGTCCTCTCGTACTAGACTCCTCCACCATGGGAAACAACTTTGCCACATCCACTCTGTCCATCCCTTTCAACATTCGAAATGTTTCTATGAGGTCCCCCCTCATTCTTCTAAACTCCAAGGAGTACAGTCCAAGAGCGGTCAAATGTTCCTCATATGTTAACTCTCTCATTCCTGGAATCATTCCAGTGAATATTCTCTGAACCCTCTCCAATGTCAGCACATCCTTTCTTAAATAAGGAGCCCACAACTGCACACAGTAATCCAAGTGAGGTCTTACCAGTGCCTTATAGAGCCTCAACATCACATCCCTGCTCCTATACTCTATTCCTCTAGAAATGAATGCCAACATTACATTTGCCTTCTTCACCACACCACCGACTCAACCTGGAGGGTAACCTTAAGGGTATCCTGCACGAGGACTCCCAAGTCCCATTGCATCTCAGAACTTTGAATTCTGTCCGCATTTAAATAATGGTCTGCCCTCTTATTTCTTCTACCAAAGTGCATGACGGTACGCTTTCCGACATTGTAATTCATTTGCCACTTCTTTGCCCATTCCCCCAATCTATCCAAATCTCTCTGCAGACTCTCTGTTTCCTCAGCACTACCGGCCCCTCCACCTATCTTTGTATCATCAGCAAACTTAGCCACAAAGCCTTCTATTCCATAATCTAAATCGTTGATATACAATGTAAAAAGAAACGGCCCCAACACGGACCCCTGTGGAACACCACTGGTAACCGGCAGCCAACCAGAATGGGATCCCTTTACTCCCACTCTCTGTTTCCTGCCAATCAGCCAACGCTCTATCCACGTATGTTACTTTCCCATAATTCCATGGGCTCTTATCTTGTTTAGCAGCCTCATGTGCAGCACTTTGTCAAAGGCCTTCTGAAAATCCAAATACACAACATCCACTGCATCTCCCTTGTCTAGCCTACTTGTAATTTCCTCAAAAAATTGCACTAGGTTTGTCAGGCAGGATTTTCCTTTAAGGAAACCATGCTGAGTTCTGCCTATCTTGTCATATTCCTCCAGGTACTCCGTAACCTCATCCTTGACAATCGACTCCAACAACTTCCCAACCACCGATGTCAAGCTAACAGGTCTATAATTTCCTTTTTGCTTCCTTGCCCCCTTCTTAAATAGCGGAGTGACATTTACAATCTTGCAGTCCTCCGGAACCATGCCAGAATCTATCGACTTTTGAAAGATCCGCAATCTCCACAACTACTTCCTTCAGAATACGAGGATGCATTCCATCTGGTCCAGGAGATTTATCTACCATTAGACTATTCAGCTTCCTGAGTACTTTCTCTGTCATAATTGTGACTGTGCATATTTTTCTTCCCTGACACCCTTGAATGTCCGGTATATTGCTGATGTCTTCCTCAGTGAAGACTGATGCAAAATACCAATTCAGTTCCTCTGCCATCTTCTTATCTCCCATTACAATTTCTCCAGCATCATTTTCTATTGGTCCTATATCTACTCTCACCTGCCTTTTACTCTTCATATACTTAAAAAAGCTTTTAGTATCCTCTTTGATATTATTTGCTGGCTTCCTTTCATAGTTCATCTTTTCCCTCTTAATGACCTTCTTAGTTTCCTTTTGTAAGCTTTTAAAAACTTCCCAATCCTCTGTCTTCCCACTAATTTTTGCTTCCTTGTATGCCCTCTGCTTTGCTTTTACGTTGGCTTTGACTTCTCTTGTCAGCCATGGTTGCACCCGTTTTCCATTCAAAAATTTCTTCTTTGGAATATATCTGTCTTGCACCTTCCTCACTTCTCGCATAAACTCCAGCCACTACTGCTCTGCCGTCCTTCCCACTAGTGTCCCTTTCCAGTCAACCTTGGCCAGTTCCTCTCTCATGCCACTGTAATTTCCTTTACTCCACTAAAATACTGACACATCAAATTTCGGCTTCTCTTTCTCAAGTTTCACAGTGAACTCAATCATTTTATGTTCACTGCCTCCTAAGGGTTCCATCTCTCTAATCACCTCTGGTTCATTTCTCATTACCCAATCCAGTACAGCCGATCCCCTAGTGGGCTCAACAACAAGCTGTTCTGAAAAGCCACCTCGTAGACATTCTACAAATTCTCTCTTTTGAGATCCAGTGCCGTCCTGATTTTCCCAATCCACTTGCATGTTAAAATCCCCCACAATTATCATAACACTGCCCTTCTGGCAAGCCTTTACTATTTCCTGTTGTAATTTGTAGTCCACGTCACTGCAGCTGTTTGGAGGCCTGTTGATAACTGCCATCAGGGTCCATTTACCCCTGCTATTTCTTAGCTCAACCCATAAAGATTCTGTACCTTCCGATCCTATGTCAAATCTTTCTAATGATTTAATATTATTTCTTTCCATTAAAGCCACGCCACCCCCTCTATCAACCTGCCTATCCTTCCGATACACCGTGTGTCCTTGGACGTTCAGCTCCCAGAGACATGCATCCTTTAGCCATGTCTCAGTGATGGCCACAATATCATACCTGCCAATCTGTAACTGTACAACAAGATCATCCACCTTATTCCTTATGCTGCGTGCATTTAAGTATAACACCTTAAGTCCAGTATTTGGTACTTTTTGCATTAATTGCACTGCAACTCATCCCAGTGGCTGCAAATTTGCTCCATCATCTGCCTGTCCTTCCTGACATCCTTACTGCTCACTACCTTAGATCTATTTCTGTTTTCCCTCTCCTCCGCTCCATCATTCTGGTTCCCAGCCCCCTGCCAAATTAGTTTAAACCCTCCCTAATAGCTCTATTAAACCTTCCCGCCAGGATATTGGTCCCCCTAGGATTCAAGTGTAACCCATCCTTTTTGTACAGGTCAGACCTGCCCCAAAAGAGGTCCCAATGATCCAGAAACTTGAATCCCTGCCCCCTGCTCCAATCCCTCAGCCACGCATTTATCCTCCACCTCATTCCATTCATTGTCGTGTGGCACAGGCAGTAATTCCAAGATTACTACCTTTGCGGTCCTTCTTCTCAACTGCCTTCCTAACTCCCTATATTCTCCTTTCAGGACCTCTTCCCTTTTCCTACCTATGTCATTGGTACCTATATGTACCACGACCTCTGGCACCTCACCCTCCTACTTCAGGATATCTTGGACGCAATCAGAAAATCCCGGACCCTGGCATCAGGGAGGCAAACTACCATCCGGGTCTCCTGATTGCCTCCACAGAATCGCCTATCTAACCCCCTAACTATCGAGTCCCTATTACTACTGCCTTCCTCTTCCTTTTCCTATCCTTCTGAGCTACAGGGCCGGACTCTGTGCCGGAGACACGGCCACTGTTGCTTCCCCCAGGTAGGCTGTCCCCCCCAACAGTACTCAAACAGGAATACTTATTGTCAAGGGGTACAGCCACTGGGGTACTCTCTAGTACCTGACTCTTCCCCTTCCCCTTCCTAACTGTGACCCACTTGTCTGCCTCCCGTGGCCCCAGTGTGACCACCTGCCTGTAACTCCTCTCTATCAGCTCCTCACTCTCCCGGACCAGATAAAGGTCATTGAGCTGCAGCTCCAGTTCCCTAACACAGTCTCTTAGGAGCTGCAGCTCGGCGCACCTGGCGCAGATATGGACTTCCGGGAGGCTAGGAGACACCAGGACCTCCCACATCCGACACTGAGAACAACAAGCTACCCTCACACTTATACTTCCCCTTTCCTCAAATAACAGGAAAAATTGAAACCTAAACCTACCTTGCCTCGCCCGTTTCCGCCTAAGCCCGTTGAGCCAAAGCCTTAAGCCTTCACTGTGCTCCCAGCTTACTCTGCTGCCCGCTGTTTAAAATTGTGACCTCTTTAAATCTTCCCTGCTTCACTGCCCAACGTCACATTCCTGCGCAGTCCCGTCTCTCTTAACTCCTATGAGAATAAGAAAAAATCAAAATGGCTCCCGCCACACTCCCGTTCTGATCCTCTGACTTCCTTCTCCAAAAATTTGTAAGCGTTCGCAGACCCAAAATAAACCTACCAAATCATGCCAAATAATACATAAAACCTAAAATAACAGTAACATATAGTAAAAGCAGGAATGATCTGATAAATACACAGCCTATATAATGTAGGAATACTTTTCTACAATTATTGCAGCACTGTCCACCGTAGTGAAAATCTCATGCAAGCGCTCTCAGCAGCACTCGCGGCAAAAACACACGGCGCAAGTGCTCGCGGCAGAAACACGCGGCGCAAGTGCTCCCGGCAGAAACACACGGTGCAAGCGCTCCCGGCAGAAGCTCTCTTTCCAGTAACCTTTAAGCTATGAAGCTACGAAATAACACATAAAAATACACAGCCTATATAAAATAGAAATAATGTACGCCCAGTGTAGTTTCACTTACCGGAATTGGGATGACAGTGTGGACACTGATGATGGTGTGTTAGGCTGAGTCATCAGAGGTTGGGGTGGTGGGACACTGGGGTGTCATCTCATCATTGTCCGTTTCCATCAGGACAGGCAGGTCACCTTCTTCTATGTCTGCCTGCCTCGATGTCGAAGGTCAAGTTTCGTCATCTGCTGTGGCTGATGTGGAAGGCTTGAAAAACGACAATATGCTTGACTGCTTAGCCTCGCGCATTTTTCTATCTTGCAGTTCTTTGTAAGCACTCAAACCATCCTGCAAATATGCCCTAAACCTACATACCCTTTCAAAATTAGTCATACTTTTCTGCAATCATTGCAGTGTTGTCAATCGCAGCGAAAATCTCACACAATTTCCTCACGTTCAGTTCCTAGACGACTTCACTTTCGGGTTGTTCGCTACTGCGTTCGATTTCAGTTGTTATCCTTTCCTCTTCATCAGCTCTTGATCTCTCAGTTCTTGATCATGGGATGCCAAAAACCTCTTCAACATCATCTTCATCAACTTCCACAAACCTTTAGCCAAACTCACTATATCCTTACTTTGTTCACCATGATCGAAACGCTTAATTATGTCTAGTTTTACACTATGTAACACCTTTACGCGCTCTTTTAGGCTTTTCCGATACCTTAGAACTCATCTTGCTAATGGATGTACAGAATAAATCGACATAAAGCACAGATGATCAAAGGCGCGTGTTTAAGCAATGCCGGCTAGAATTCCGTTCCGGGGGAGGAGCTTGGCTGCTCGGCGCGCGCTGACTTTTTTCGTAACAGTGAAAACACCTTCTGTTAGTGAAAACAGATAACTAATGTAGGTCTTTCGTAACAGCGAATTGACATAAAGTGAAGGTTCGAAAAACGGGGGACACCTGTACATTAATGATCTGGATGATGGGGTGGTAAATTGGATTAGTAAGTATGCAGATGATACTAAGATAGGTGGCCTTGTGGATAATGAAGTAGGTTTTCAAGGCTTGCACAGAGATTTAGGCCAGTTAGAAGAGTGGGCTGAAAGATGGCAGAGGGAGTTTAATGCTGATAAGTGTGAGGTGCTATATTTTGGTAGGACTAATGAAAACAGGACATACATGGTAAATGGTAGGGCATTGAAGAATGCAGAAGAACAGAGTGATCTAAGAATAATGCTGCATAGTTCCCTGAAGGTAGAATCTCATGTGGATAGGGTGGTGAAGAAAGCTTTTGGTATGCTGGCTTTTATAAATCAGAGCATTGAGTATAGGAGTTGGGATGTAATGTTAAAATTGTACAAGGCATTGGTGAGGCCAAATTTGGAGTATTGTGTACAGTTCTGGTCACCGAATTATAGGAAAGATGTCAACAAAATAGAGAGAGTACAGAGGAGATTTACTAGAATGTTACCTGGGTTTCAGCACCTAAGTTACAGGGAAAGATTGAACAAGTTAGGTCTTTATTCTTTGGAGTGTAGAAGGTTGAGGGGGTCTTGATAGAAGTATTTAAAATTATGAGGGGGATAGATAGAGTTGACATGGATAGGCTTTTTCCATTGAGAGTAGGGGAGATTGAAACAAGAGGACATGAGTTGAGAGTTAAAGGGCAAAAGTTTAGGGGTAACACGAGGAGGAACTTCTTTACTCAGAGAGTGGTAGCTGTGTGGAATGAGCTTCCAGTAGAAGTGGTAGAGGCAGGTTCGATATTGTCATTAAAAAAAAATTGGATAGGTATATGGACAGTAAAGGAATGTAGGGTTATGGGCTGAGTGCAGGTCGGTGGGACTAGGTGAGAGTAAGCATTCAGCACAGACTAGAAGGGCCGAGATGGCCTGTTTCCGTGCTGTAATTGTTATATGGTTATAACAGTTCAACTAAGCTAAAAGTGTTTTACTGATGATTATTGTTTGTACTCAGTGTATGAGGCTTCTCACTTAAGTGTCAAACAATAATTAGCTGGCATTGATGGATTCCTGTTGCCCAGATACAATTTCTCCATGACCACAATGTCCTGGTGAAACCTTTCATCATACTTATCGCTGATGGCACCAAGGTTACCGGGGAAGAAGTCTAAATGGGAATGCAGAAAATGAAACTTCAGTGACATGTTGCACTTCTTGGTTTTGTATGCTTGGAGTAGTTGCACATAGTTTGGTGCTCTGTAGTTGCAAAGAAAATTTTCAATAGAGGGCTATGGGTAACCCTAGGTAATTTCTAAAGTAAGTACAGCATTGTGGACCAAATGGGATGTATTGTGCTGTAGGTTTTCTGTGTTTCTCTGTTTCTAATAACATCCTTGAATTGCCTTCCATTTTCTGATCCCACTGGAAGTTCTTCGAATTATCTGTTATTGATGACCTGTTTGATTCGTAGACCAACAAAAATCCCTTCCTTAATCTTGGTATCAGTTATTTTGACTTGAATTATGAATTCAAATAACAAATGTAGACTATTTCAAAAACTAATGTTAGGGAAATTTCATGGTGATTTTCATGATCAGCAGCCCAAAATCCATAAGATACACCCAAAAGTAATCAGGAAGCAAAATCTTCGTTGTCCCTTGTTATTGTTCATGCATTCACTTGTGCATTTATTAACTAAGGGGATTTGGTACAATACCTGTCAATCTCCCAGATGTGGCTGGAATGGTACTTATTACTAAACACTCTTGAGCAGGTCAGTTGTGTTTGATGATGGTACTCCCACAATGGTGTTAGTTACATGGGAAGAATATCAGGAGGGTTTGTGAGAGAGGGGCAGGCACCTGGAGGTGACAGTGTCCCACGTCTTTGTTACCTATATCCAGCTCATTAACAGAGGTCGTTGTTGTGCCAAATGGAGTTAAGGAATCCTTAAAGAGTATGTACCATGCATCTTGTAGATTATGCTCACCATCCACCAAGCACACAGATGGTGGAGAAAGATTGTTGATAGGATGCCCCAGAATGAGCTGCTTTACCCTTGGAGAATGTCAACATTGCATTTATCAATTCACCAAGGCACTTGGAGCATATTCTATCACATTCTTTATCTGAATGGTGGTTTCAGGGACTTGGTAGCTGAGTCACTTGCCATAGAACACTCATCTTCTGGCCTTGTAGTCAGAGTATTTATGTGGCTGGTCCAGCTGAATTTCTAACCAAGGATGACTCCCAGGATGTTAATGGTAGAGTACTCAGATAGTGTTGTAGGGAAGTAGGTTCACGGGTTCAGTTAGTGAAACAGCAGACACTGATTCCGGGTAAATACAGCAACTGTTCATTGACAAGCAAACAATGAATCAGTTTTCTCGCATGTAAGTCAAACACTCATTCAAGTTACCCAAACTATAGAAACTACAACACTAAACATTCAATACACTAGTTAAGTCTGTCCAACTTATACAAGACTAAATAAGCAATAAACAACTACTTACTGTATCTGGGTATGCACCCAAAACATGAGCCCTTCCCCCTATTAACTGTAACGTACCTTCCAAATGGTTTCTCCAGCATAGCCTGTGACTCACAGCCTGGAGTGGCTCAGGTCAAGAAAGGGACTAACACAGGTGTGTTCACCTTTGTACACCTGAAAACCATAAACCTGTCGCATGTATCGCAGTACATGACCAGAAACTGGTGCCGCAGTGCACAGGAGCTCACCAATGGGAAAGTGGCTACATAACTCAATCAGCAAATAAGTTAATCTTCCACATTGCAGATGGTAGTCTCAATGGTGGTTGGTTAGCTTCTCACTTGCTGGGGAGGATCATTGTCTAGGATTTGACCATAAGATATAGGAGCAGAATTAGGCCATTCAGTCCATTGATCTGCCTGCTGATCAATCATAGCTGAATTTTTTCAACCTCATTTTCCCACTTTCTCCCCATAACCCTTAATCCTCTTAACTAATCAAGCCCCTACCAATCCCTGCCTTAAATAAACTCCACAACGTGGCCTCCACAGCCGTCTGTGGCAACAAATTCCATCGATTCACCACCCTCTGGCTAAAGGCATTTCTCTTTTCTGTGCTAAGGGTCATTCCTTTATTCTGAGGATGCCAGGTTCTCCTACTAATAGAAACTGTATCCAGACCTATCAGCCTGGACATGATTGTGGACTTTAGGAAGGTACAGGCTGACCACTCCTCACTGGCTCCTCTGTTTCCTCATAACAGATGATCTCAGCTGGACTCTCAATACCACGTCTTTAATCAAGAAAGCACAGCAGTGTCTCCAGTTCCTGAGGAGTATGAGGCGTGTGAGGCTTGCCCGCACCATTCTAACCAATTTTTACAGAAGCATCATTAAGAATGTCCTGATAAGCTGTATGTCTGTCTGTTACGGGAATTGCAAGGCATCTGACTGCAAGACCCTACAAAGGATTGCAAGGACTGCTGAGAGGATCACCAGGATCTCTCTTCCACCCATCCAACATATTTATCAGGAGTGGCATTGTCAAGGTTCCCTCCCATCTGTCCCACAATCTCTTTGACCCTTACCATCAGACATGGCATTAGGACAACTGACAGTGATGATGGCAACCAGCTTCTTCCCCCCGGCCATGAGCCTACTAAACTTCCTGCCACCACCCTGGTCTTATCATGTCAGGAAGGCCAATAGCATAATATTGTTTACTTTTTAACTCATGTTGTAAGTGCACCTTCTGCTAAGTGAAAATCATTCAGTATATTATTATTTGTTAATTTATTTGTGTTAATATTACTTTATGTGTGTGGGTTATATGTATTGTGCTATGCACCTAGGTCTGGAGGAAAGTTGTTTTGTTTGGCAGTGACAGTAAACTTGAATTTGAACTTCAATCTGAACCTATCAGCATGAAGTACAAACGTTTGTAGATTTCAATGAGATCCTTCCCCTCTCCCCCAGTCCTTCAGAACTCTGCTGTTTACAGGACCAGAGCCATCTAAACTCCTCAAATGTTACTTTTTCACTTAGCTGCTGTGAGTGTAATTTCTTGCATACAGGTTTGAGTCAGGATATAAGCAAATGCACCAATTGCCTCCTTATGTGGATATGGGAAATCCACCTCTTATTTTCAACGTAATCACAAAACAAGTCATCTCCTTCCCATAGGCAAAGAGGACATCCTCCACATTGCACTGGAGCCTGACTACAAAGCTGTGGAGTCCTGCGTGTCACACTGATATTCCCTGCTATTCTGGAGTGAGGAGTGAGATGCAGGCGTTTGGGGGGTGGGTGGGTGGGAGAGATAGGAGTGGTCACCAAACCGTCACCTGGTCAGGCGCTGTAAGGTTGAGCTGAGTGAACTCCATGGACATCTGATTTCTGTATCAGTGCCTTCTCTCAAGTCTGCCAGCACCTTGAATGGTCGGATACAGGTTCCCTGTGGCTCCAGTGTGTGTGTGAGCGTGCGTGTGTGCACATGCATGTGCGTCATATGTCTGCAGTAGTGTCAATGTGTTCAGGAGGGAGCATGCTTAGCAGGGAATGGAGACTCAGCAGCTTTGTAGACAGACTCCATTACAATGTGCAATGGGTATTTTGTTACCTCCTCCATAAACTAACCATCATGGGGGCAGAGGCTTTACGAGAAGCCCCACATCTGCAAGCCTTGGACCATTGTCTCATGCCCAAGGAGAATGAGATTAATCTAGGATTTGTTGATGAAAATCCTTTCACTCTGCTAGTGCAACAAAGGGATATGTGGCCTGGAACATTGCTAACATTACCAAGGCCCAAGACCATTGTGACCTTCATGGTCTAAGTGAGGGCAAATGGCAGAAGCAGATGGTACAGAAATTTACTGTGTGTTTGGCAGTGAGGAGGAAGACTTTAGACTGTAGGATATCGATGGTTTGTCAGCTGGGCAGAAAAATGGCAAATGGGTTTTAATCGAGGAAGATGTCTCGTAAAGCATTTGGGGAGGTTCATTAAAGCATACGTATGTACAGTAAATGGGAGGATATGGGTCTGAGGAACCTTGGACTGTATGTCCACAGATCTTTAATGGTAGCAGGACAGCTCATTAGATAGGATTCTGTATTCATCAAGGTATAGAATATTATAGTGGGCAGGTGGTGTCTGAACTGTCCGTAGCCTTAGTTAGACTGCAGCCTGAGAATTATGTCTGGTTCTGGTCACCAAATTACTGGAGAGATGGAATAACACTGGAGAGGTCATTCATCTGGACATCGGCAGGACTGAAAAATTGTAACCATGTTTCATTGGGTTGGGGCTTTATTTGGAATGGAGGCTGAATGGAGACCTAATTGAGGTGTTGCAAAATTTAGGGGCCAAGATAGAGTAAATAACTGGAACCCATTTTCTTTTGGCAGAGGCGTCAGTAACCTTGGCTCATGGATTTGAAGTAATTGGTACAAGACGAGGTGAGGGAAAATGTTCTCAGCTTGGAGAGTGCTCTTAATCTCTCTGCTTAAAGGAGAGAGAGGTAGAAAATCTTACCACATGTAAACAGTATTTGGAAGTTTAATTGAAGAGCCAAGAGAGATAGAGCTGCATCCCAGGACTTGAAGGTGGGGTTGCACAGGGTACTCTTTCTCAAACAGCACAGACAATGGATTGAATATCCTTTGTGTGCACCATACATTTTTCTAAGGATCTGAGTCTGAGATGTGGAGTCAGAGAACAGGTTGTGCTCCTGGATTGGTCCTGTCATCAAGCACAATGAAGACAGCATTCTGTAGGAAAGCTCATGACACATGCAGTTTCCTCCCTACTTTCTCTTCCCACCCCCTCAGTCAGTGCTCAAAAATGCAATAGAGTTCTAATTCTCTTGTGTCTTTCAAGTTACTCATCATTTATGCTCTTCTTGGACCTCACCCCACACCTCCCATCTCTTCCCCATCTGTGTCTCAAAGCTGAAATGATTTTTTATGCCTTGGACAATATTATTTCCTCTGCAAACATCAAAATAATTATCTGGTTATGGCTGTCTGTGGCTTGCTATGCGTAAAATAACTGCTGTGTTGTCTATATTACAGCCCTCAATGAAAGTGTATAATCCATAGCAAAGAGTTGTCAGTGTTTTCTGAGGGCTTTACAAGACCTTTTCTCTCCCTTGATTACTCTGATACAAGTTGTTAAAATAAAATTGGCTCCAGTTAAACTGTGTGGGACTGAACACTTCCCAATTAAAAATGGCCTGCATCCCATCTCCTTCACTGGCTGCGATTTCATGTTTTCTACAAACTGCTATCACGAAGAAGGCATATCAGCAGCTCTACTTGGTTAGGAGTTTGAGCAGAATCAGTATGTCACAAACAACTCTCACAAATTGCTATAGATACAGCGCCTATAGAACATTTTCACCCCTCTTGGAAGTTTTCATGGTTTATTGTTTTACAACATTGAATCACATGGATTTAATTTGGCATTTTTGATACTGATCAGCAGAAAAAGACTCTTTCATATCAAAAGTGAAAACAGATTTCTACAAAGTGATCTAAATTAATTACAAATATAAAACATAAAGTTATTGATTGCATAAGTATTCACCCCCTTCAAGTCAGTATTTGGTAGATGCACCTTTAGTAGTAATTATAGCCTTGAGTCTATGTGGATAGGTCTCTATCAGCTTTATACAGCTGGACACTGCAATTTCCCCCCATTTTTCTTTATAAAACTGTTCAAGTTCTGTTAGATTGCATGGGGATAATGAGTGATCAGCCCACAACTTCTCAATTGGATTGAGGTCTGGACTCTGACTTGGCCATTTCAGGACGTTAACTTTGCTGTTTTTAAGCCATTCCTGAATAGCATTGTTTTTATGCCTGGGGTCATTGTCTTGCTTTAAAACAAATCTTCTCCCAAGTCACAGTTCTCTTGCAGACTGCATCAGGTTTTCCTCCAGGATTTCCCTGTATTTTGCTGCATTCATTTTATCCTATACCTTCACAAGCTTTCCAGGGACTGCTGTAGTGAAACATCCCCACAGCATGATGCAGCCACCATCTTCATGGTAGGGATGGTGTGTTTTTGATGATGTGCAGTGTTTGGCTTAACCCAAACATGGCATTTAGTCTGATGGCCAAAAAGCTCAATTTTGCTTTCATTAGACCATAGAACCTTCTTCCAGCTGACTTCAGAGTCTCCCACATACCTTCTGACAAATTCTAGCCAAGATTTCATGTAGTTTTTTTCAACAGTGTCTTTCTCTTTGCCACTCTTCCACAAAGCTGCAACTGGTGAAGCATCAGTTGTTGTATATGTAGTCTCTCCCATCTCAGCCACTGAAGCTTGTAACTTCTCCAAAATTGTCAAAGGTCTCTTGGTGGCTTCCCTCACTAGTCCCATTCTTGCACCGTCACTCTTTTTTTGAGGACAGCCTGCTCTAGGCAGATTCACAGCTGTGCCATATTCTTTCCATTTCTTGATGATTGACTTAACTGTACTCCCAGGGATATTCAGTGACTTGGAAATTTTCTTGTATCCATCTCCTGACGTGCTTTTCTCAGACTTGCTTGGAATGTTCTTTTGTCTTGATGGTGTAGTTTTTGTAAGGATACTGACTCATCAGCAGTTGGACCTTCCAGATACCTGTGTATTTTTTACTATATCAATTGAAATACTTTGGCTGCGCAGAGGTGATTTCAATTTAAATAATTATGTGACTTCTGAAACCAATTGGTTGCACCAGTGATTGATTTGGTGTGGCATATTAAAGGGGTTGAATTATGTTGTTTTATATATTTGTAATTAATTTAGATAATTTTGTTGAGATCTGTTTTCACTTTGACACAAAAGAGTTTTTTTTCTATCGATCAGTGTCAAAAAAAAAAACAAATTAAATCCACTGTGATTCAATGTTGTAACTCAATAAAACATGAAAACTTATGGGGTGGAGTGAATACTTTTTATAGGCACTGTGTATGGTGGAGAATATTCTGGTTTCATTACAGCCTGGTATGGAAGTTTAATGCACAGGATCACAAAAGGTGGCAGCATGTTGTAAACTTAGCCAGTTCAATCATGGGCACAACCATCCCCACCATCAAACACATCTTCAAAGAGGTGCTGCATCCTTCACTAAGGACCTACACCATCCTGGACTTTTCCCCTTCTCATTTCTTCCATCAGGAAAGAGGTACAAGAGCCTGAAGAATCACTGTTACCAATTCAGAAATGGCTTCTTCCCCTCTGCCACCAAATTTCTGAATGGTCTAGAAATATTACCTTTTAATTCCTTTGCTCTCTTCATGTATTTTTGTATATTTCTAAGCTAAATTGACTGTTCTGTTGTATATCTTACTGCACGCACATACTATTTATTACAAATTACTATTATTTACACATTGCACATTCAGATGGAGACATAGATTTTTACTTCTCACATATGTGAAGGATATAAGAAATAAAGTCAATTCAATTCATTTTAATTTATTCACAGGCACATAGTATTATATAAGCAGTATTCATGGAAAAACACAATTAAACTTAAATACACAATTTATACAAAATGAAATACATTCAGAACAAAAAAATCTGTAGTGTGTGGTGATCAAAATGATCATAACCTTGCTAAACTGTTGTGATTAGGGTTTTGCTGGTTGGTTCAAGAACCAGTGGTGGGCAGTGATGTGCCCGTGATATTGGGCTGAGTCCACTACTCTCTGAAGCTGCCTACATTCCTGCTCAATCAAATTGCTATGCCAAATAATAATGCAACCAGTCAAGATACTTACAGCAAAGTTTCTGTCGATGTTTCTATTGGATCCCAATCATGCACACACCTAGATAGAGTATACCTCATTTTTCAGACTGTGTCATGCAACACCATTCATTCAGAAGCAAGTCATGATAGCATCCACAGGCAACATCATATTCTCCCACCCTCCCCAATAACTGGCAATGTTGGTTTTCTGCATCATCCCCATAGGATGGTAAAATACGAGGGGTGATTGACAAGTTTGTGGCCTACAGTATAAGGAGTCAATTTTAGAAAACCTGGCACATTTATTTTTCAACATAGCCCCTTCCTACATTTACACACTTAGTCCAGCGGTCGTGGAGCATGCAGATTTTGGACCACCAGAAAGTGTCCACAGCAGGGGTGATTGATAAGTTTGTGGCCTAAGGTAGTAGAAGATGCTCTCTTACAGCTCTCGTTACATGCACGTGCAGTTCAACTCTTTGAGTGATTATGCAGAAAACTTGAAGTTAATAACTCATCAGGGATGATTGATAAGTTTGTGACCTAAGGTAGAAGGAAATAAGTTATTAACTTCAAATGTTTTGCATAATCACAGAATGGAAAATTATGTGATTGTCCATTCACATAATGGACAATGGGAGCATCACTGCCACTAAATTCTTGAAGTCCTATTGCATTGCAATCTGTGTTACTGTCCTGGGTCAAATCCTGGAACTTTTAGATGAACAGCACAGTAGAAGGACTCCACAGTCTGAAAGTTTGGCACTGTCTTCCAAAAATCTTGCTTTTGTATTGTCATCCAAAACTCAAAACAAATTGCAATTATGACTGAATCCCACCTCAGTATTAATCACCATTGCAAAGGGGGCCCTGTCAGCATGAGGCAATTACTAGTTATCTTGCTACATTCAAAAAAAATCCCACTTGCACCATTAATCTCTTATGATGCGTTAAAAGATGAGCATAAAGATCCTTAATTTTAATCACAAACGAGAAAATCTGCAGATCCTAGAAATCCAAGTAACACACAAAATGGTAGAGAAACTCAGCAGGCCAGGCAGCATTTATGGAAAAGAGAATAGTCAACGTTTCCTGCTGAAGGGTCTTGGCCTGAAATGTCGACTGTACTCTTTTCCATAGATGCTGCGTGGCCTGCTGAGTCCTCCTGCATTTTGTGTGTGTTACTTAATTTTAATATTTACCTGCTAGTTATACTTATTTGAAAAGGAAGGTAAGGGAGGAGAAGGAGTACAAGCTAGAAGGTGATAGGTGAATCCAGGTGGGTGGGGGAGGAAGGATGAAGTAAGAAGCTGCGAGGTGATAGGTGGAAAAGGTAAAGGGCTGGAGAAGGAAGTATCTGATAGGTTCTTGGGAGAAAAGGAAGGAGGAGGAGCACCAGGGAGAGGTGATGGCAGGTGAGGAGAAGAGGTAAGAGGGGCGCCAGAGTAGGAAAATGAAGATGGGAAGGGGAGAAATTCCCAGAAGTTGAAGAAATTAATGATCATGCCATCAAGACAAAAATGGAATAGGAACATTGACCCCCAAATTCCCTTCCCTTGCACACAAAAAAATGAGAAAGTTTGGGTGAAAAACACAGAATACAAATAACAATAGGACTGAAAAAAAGTCCACACCTAAAATGCAGAAAACCTGGGCAACATTCTGCTTCTTGTAGCAGAGAAATCTTACCAGCAATAAAAAGGCAGTCTCCCCTCTCGGGCAGCAGACCAATTCCCTAGCAGTATAAAGGCAGGCAGCTGGTGTTTCAATCTCCATTGTCGCTTTAATCGGTGAACAATGGAAGCTTTAATCTGTGAAATGGAGTCGAAAATCAGTTTGCAGCTTTCTCACCACAAAGTTCCCGCATGCTGCCTCTGCTTCCCGGAATCCCCTCAGAGATTGCAGAGCACTGAAACACCCAAGTGATCCCTAAACTGCAAATCACAGGCTCCAGCAGTTCCAGAATCACATTCAAGATGAAAAACAAATGTAAAAGTCATAAGAGAAGCAAAAGGAATGGTTTCATGATCTATCCAGAAGATGTTGACCAAAGGAGCGTTGTACACAGGTGCCATCTTGACCAGAATGCAATATTAGATGTCATTCCTCCAACCTGAGAGTGGCCTTATCTTGGCAGTAGAAACCATGGACCGACATGTTAGAAAAAGAATGGGGGTGGGAATTGAAATTGTTGGTCACCAAGAAATCCTTTTGCAGATGGAGTGTAGGTGGGTCTTACCAATGTAGAGGAGGCTGCATTTGGAGCACTGGATACAGTAGATGACCCCAACAGATTCTCAGGTGAAGCATTGCCTCCCTGAGAGGAGTGTTTGAGACCCTGAATGGAGGTGAGGGAGGAGGTGAATGGGTGGATATGGCACTTCTTCTACTTACAGGGATAAGTGCGAGGAGAAGATTAGTAGTGAAGGATGAATGAATCACAGAGGGATTGATCCTTGTGGAAAGCAGAGAGTGGAGGAGGGGAGATGAAGATTTGATTGGTGGTAAAGTACAGTTGACAATGGCAGAACTTGTAGAGAAATACCCCTTCCCCATGCCTTTTTATTCTGGAATCTTCCTCCTTCCTTTCCAGTTCTGATGAAGGTCCTCAGCCTAAAATGATTTCCAAAGATGTTGCCTGACCTTAGATTACTTCGAGTCAAGATGGCGCCAGCAAACAAACGATCCCTTGGGTGACATCTTACAGATAGCAAATCTCTGTAATTATATCATGTTTATGTGCCTTCTACTTGCTCTTTTGTTTTTGTTACGGAAATTGTTGTAGCCTGTGATGTACAGTTTGGAACTCAATTACAGGATCCAGTGCTCTGCTGTGTCAGGAGAGCTGCCTCGTGGAGATTAGAGAAGGGGGGGGGGTGATGCTGAAAAGGACCGAGAAAACAAGCTGATTTGTTGTTCTTTTCTGCGAGAGATGGGGTCAGTGAATCTTATTGTCGCTGTGTGTGAGTAAGGGGTCGGAGATTGTTATTGTCACTGTTCACTTCTGTGAGTGAGGAGTAAGGGGACTGTTATTGTTGCTGTTTTTTGCTGCAGGGGAGGAGGGTATTTTGGAGTCTGCGAATTTTGTTCCTTTTCTTTTCCATGCTGAGGGGGGTGTAAATTGGTGACTTTTCTTTCATCAACATCCATTTCTGTATTTAATACTTTCTGGAGAAGATGAATATCAGGGTTGTATTGTACATGCATACTTTGACAATAAAATGAACCTGTCAACCATTAACACAAACACAAGGAAATCTGCAGATGCTGGAAATTCAAACATACACACAAAATGCTGGTGGAATGCAGCAGGCCAAGTAGCACCTATAGGAAGAAGTACAGTTGACGTTTTGGGCTTTTCATTCCAGGATGAAGGAGATGTCTTCCTTTTTTAAAGAAAGAGGCTTCCCTTCCTAAACCATCAACTCTGCTCTCAAACGCATCTCTCCCATTTCACGCACACCTGCTTCACCACATCCTCCCGCCACCCCATTAGGAATAGGGTTCCCCTTGTCCTCACCTACCACCCCACCAGCCTCAGGGTCCGACATATAATTCTCTGTAACTTCTGCCACCTCCAACGGGATCCCACCACCAAGCACATCTTTCCCTCCCCCCTTCCTGCTTCACTCCGTATGTCTCTCCCTTGTCCATTCATCCCCCCCCATCCCTTCCCACCGATCTCCCTCCCAGCACTTATCCTTGTAAGCGGAACAAGTGCTACACTTCCTCGCTCACCACCATTCAGGACCCCAGACAGTCCTTCCAGGTGAGGCGACACTTCACCTGTGAGTCAGCTGGTGTGGTATACTGCGTCTGGTGCTCCCGGTGTGGCCTTCTATATATTGGTGAGACCTGACGCAGACTGGGAGACCGTTTCGCTGAACACCTACGCTCGGTCCGCCAGATAAAGCAGGATCTCCCAGTGGCCACACATTTTAATTCCACATCCCATTCCCATTCTGATATGTCTATCCATGGCTTCCTCAACTGTCAAGGTGAAGCCACACTCAGGTTGGAGGAACAACATCTATATTCCGTCTGGGTAGCCTCCAACCTGATGGCATGAACATTGATTTCTCCAACTTCAGTTAATGCCCCTCCTCCCCTTCTTATCCCATCCCTGACATATTTAGTTGTTTGTTTTTTTTCTCTCTCTCTGCCCATCACTCTGCCTGTTCTCATCTCCCTCTGGTGCTCCCCCCCCTTTCTTTCTCACTTGGCCTCCCGTCCAATCATCCTCCCCCTTCTCCAGCTCTGTATCCCTTTTGCCAATCAACTCTTAGCTTCATCCCTCCCCCTCCTGTCTTTTCCTATCATTCTGGATCTCCCCTCTCCCCCCCCCCACTTTCAAGTCTTTTACTATCTCTTTTTTCAGTTAGTCCTGAGGAAGGGTCTCGGCTCGAAACGTGAACTGTGCTTCTCCCTATAGATGCTGCCTGGCCTGCTGCGTTCCACCAGCATTTTGTGTGTGTTACTGTTAACCATTAAACCTGCAGAGTTCCTGCAGAATTTTGTATGTTGCTCTGAATTTCCAGCATCTGCAAAATTTCCTGTGTATGTATTTATACTTACCTATGTTTTTTCCTCAAAATCTTACATAGTTCATCAGTTCTCTTTGGAGCTTTATAAATGGGAGAGATGAAATCCTCCTTTCTCAACTGTGAAATCAGTGGGTGGAATGGTTGTGTGAAATATCTATGCTACATGACTCTTGTGTAAACGGGAAGTTGTGATGGTTGGCTAATGGTTACTGTAAATCACGCCTTCATAGTGTTAAATTTTTAAAAGGAATCAAAGGGAAGTTCATGGGAGCAAAAAGAAAAACTGCTGAAAGAACTCAGCGGGTCTGGCAGCATCTCTAGTGGAAAAGGGATGGAAACATTTTGGGTTAAGGCACTGCTGAAGATGTCTGGTGTATAGAAATAAGAGGGAGGGTAAAAAGATGATGGGATGAGATGGGGAAGAGAATGGGATAGGTGAATTTAGGGAGGAAAAACCCCAGGTAGATGGGTATGTAGTCTATGGATAGATAGAACCAGAAGAGAGAGAGTGGTAAGTCTAGGTAATAACAGGAGGCAAGTAGGTTGTAGTTGAGAGAGAACGTTTCAGGCCCATGAGGGTGATAAGAAGGGGAACGGCAATGAGATTGATGCATCACGGGCCAATGTGTCAAACAGCTTCTTGTGTTGTGATGCTGAGATGCATTTGGAGGATGCATATCATCAACAAAGTAACCTGGGGTTATCAGGCATTTTGGGTCTTTCAGCATCAGACACTCTCACCCAGGTGACTCAGCCAAGGTTGATCACACCCTGGCTTGTTTCCCAGTAGCACTGGTCCACAGGTCACACCTCTTGATCCATAGTCATCTGGAGGCTCAGATGACAGGCCAGATGACTCTATTCTTTGCAGCCCCCATAATGCAAAGGAGAGAGTAGGTTCAGCCAGTAAAACCTCTATACTCCAACTCCAGATGCCCACATTGTACCTTCCACCCCTGTCTGTGGCATTGCTGTACTGGCTTCTGATATTTGGCTTTCAAATGCCTGATTTTAATTATTGACAGTTCTAATGAATTTGTTTACACTCTGCCCCCAAGGCCACAACAGTGGAACCCCAGGCCTTGTGTTATATGCAGATAACACACAATAACACCAGAAGCAAATTTTCTTTCTTTCTTTCACCAGAGCAAGGCAATTTCATTCCCTGATGAAATTCTGTGACAATATCCTGATGATTTTTATAAATGTCAGTTGGTGGGGCTTCTGCTCTTATTTGCTAGCATTTTCATGCCTGTCATTTATTTTGAAGTACTCACTTACTTTAAGTGAGGATGCTGTGTGATTCACCCTACTGCTTTAGAAGTGATATGGAGGATGTCTGTAACCATGCAAGAAGTTTATAATCTTTACAAGTGAGGTCACACAGATGACTTCAGCCATGACATTTTGTTGTCAGATTATTGCATGCCCCTTGGGTATCCTTGCTGTCTGCCTAGTTCTGGTTGGCATTTCATTCATTTGGTTGTATAGGGGGATGGGTAGTCTGCATAACTGTCAGTCCTACTACTTGTAAAATAATTGTCCCAGTGTAGTTTGTGAAAAGGAATATAATCATCTGAAATGGAAGGAAGCTGAAGTTACTGCAAGGAACAGGAGTACCCTCAGTCTGGCAGTGGAATTAATATAGTTAAAGTAAGGGTGAAAACTTTCTTTCCTCTTTTAATCATGTCTGACCTTTCCAGATCAAAATCTGGACTTCTATACAGTTTGTAACTGTGGTTTCTTTCATCAGTCAGATCTCTTTAATCATGACTGTTAAATCTCCTGAACTACATTCTGGGAAATGAGTGTGAACAGAACCAAAGAAGTAAATTACAACAACTACAAAATTGCATCCTCCTAGGTCCAAGGACCCAGGTTTGATCCTGACCCTTGTTTGGAGTTGATCTTTCTTCCCTGTGACTGTGATGGGCAGGTGAAGGAAAATAAGTTGGAAAACTACAGGGAAATAAAGAGGGTGTAATGTGACTGATGGGATTACTATGTTGGAAGTCAGCACAAATACTGTGGGCTGAAAGGCCTTTTCAGTAGTAGTATGTTTGTAAGAGGCTCTCAGCCTGGTGTCCACGGACCTTTGGTTAATGATAGAGGCCCATGGCATAAAAAAAAGTTGGGAAGCCCTGTTTTGGAAAATGGTTTATGGTTGTCTCTAATGGTGAATATTACTGCTACTGTTAATGCTGGAAGTACTTAACAGGTCAAGCAGCAGTGAGTTGATGTTACAGGTGGTGATTTGATACCATTAGGTGGAGAAACCGTGGGAATAATAGAAACATAGAAAATAGGTGCAGGCCCTTCGAGCCTGCACCGCCATTCAGTATGATCATGACTGATCATCCAACTCAGAACCCTGTACCTGCTTTCTCTCCATACCCCCGATCCCTTTAGCCACAAGGGCCATATCTAACTTCCTCTTAAATACAGCCAATGAACCGGCCTCAACTGTTAACTGTGGCAGAGAATTCCACAGATTCAACACTCTCTGTGTGAAGAAGTTTTTCCTCATCTCGGTCCTAAAAGGCTTCCCCTTTATCCTTAAACTGTGACCCCTCGTTCTGGACTTCTCCAACATCGGAAACAATCTTCCTGCAACTAGCCTGTCCAATCCCTTTAGAATTTTATACGTTTCAATAAGATCCCCCCTCAATCTTCTAAATTCCAGTGAGTATAAGCCTAGTCGATCCAGTCTTTCTTCATATGAAAGTCCTGCCATCCCAGGAATCAATCTGGTGAACCTTCTCTGTACTCCCTCTATGGCAAGAATGTCTTTCCTCAGATTAGGGGACCAAAACTGCACAGAATATTCTAGGTGCGGTCTCACCAAGGCCTTGTACAACTGCAGTAGAACCTCTCTGCTCTTGTACTCAAATCCTTTTGCTATGAATGCCAACATACCATTTGCCTTTTTCACCGCCTGCTGTACCTGCATGCCCACCTTCAATGACTGGTGTACAATGACACCCAGGTCTCGTTGCATCTCCCCTTTTCCTAATTGGCCACCGTTCAGATAATAATCTGTTTTCCTGTTCTTGCAACCAAAGTGGATAACCTCACATTTATCCACATTAAATTGCATCTGCCATGAATTTGCCAGAAGATTATTTATTTCCTCCTTAGCGAAGACAGAACCAAAGTAGTTATTCAATTGGTCTGCCATGTCTTTCTTCCCTATGATCAATTCACCTGTTCCTGACTGTAAAGGACCTACATTTGTCTTGGCCAATCTTTTTCTTTTCACGTATCTATAAAAGCTTTTACAGTCAGTTTTTATGTTCCCTGCCAGCCTTCTTTCATAATCTTTTTTCCCTTTCCTAATTAAGCCCTTTGTCCTCCTCTGCTGGTCTCTGAATTTCTCCCAGTCCTCAGGTGTGCCGTTTCTTTTTGCTAATTTATATGTTTCTTCTTTGGACTTGATACTATCCCTAATTTCCCTTGTCAGCCACGGGTGCACTACCTTCCCTGGTTTATTCTTTTGCCAAAATGGGATGAACAATTGTTGTAGTTCATCCATGTGATCTTTAAATGCTTGCCATTGCATATCCACCGTCAACCCTTTAAGTATCATTTGCCAGTCTATCTTAGCTAATTCACGTCTCATACCTTCAAAGTTACCCTTCTTTAAGTTCAGAACCTTTGTTTCTGAATTAACTATGTCACTCTCCATCTTAATGAAGAGTGAAATTATATTATGATCCACCATATTATGGTCACTCTTACCCAAGGGGCCTTGCACGACAAGATTGCTAACTAACCCTTCCTCATTGCTCAATACCCAATCTAGAATGGCCTGCTCTCTAGTTGGTTCCTCGACATGTTGGTTCAGAAAACCATCCTGCATACATTCCAAGAAATCCTCTTCCTCAGCACCCTTACCAATTTGGTTCACCCAATCTATATGTAGATTAAGTCACCCATTATAACTACTGTTCCTTTATTACACGCATTTCTAATTTCCTGTTTAATGGCACCCCCAACCTCACTACTACTGTTAGGTGGCCTGTACACAACTCCCACCAGCGTTTTCTGCCCCTTAGTGTTATGCAGCTCTACCCATATCGATTCCACATCCTCCAGGCTAATGTCCTTCCTTTCTATTGCATTAATCTCCTCTCTAACCATCAATGCTACCCCACCTCCTTTTCTTTCCTGTCTATCCCTCCTGAATATTGAATATCCCTGGATGTTGAGCTCCCATCCTTTGTCACCCTGGAGCCATGTCTCTGTGATCCCAACTATATCATATTCATTAATAACTATCTGCATATTCAATTCATCCACCTTTTTACGAATGCTCCTCGCATTGACACACAAAGCCTTCAGGCTTGTTTTTACAACAGTCTTAGCCCTTATACAATTATGTTGAAAAATGGCCTTTCTGCTTTTTGCCCTGTATTTGCCTGCCTGCCACTTTTACTTTTCATCTTACTACTTTTTGCTTCTACCCTCATTTTACACCCCTCTGTCTCTCTGCACTTGTTCCCATCCCCCTGCCACATTAGTTTAAAGCCTCCTGAACAGCAGTAGCAAACGCTCCCCCTAGGACATTGGTTCCAGTCCAGCCCAGGTGCAGACCGTCCTGTTTATACCCATCCCACCTCCCCCAGAACTGGTTCCAATGCCCCAGAAATTTGAATCCCTCCCCCTTGCACCATTTTTCAAGTCACGTATTCATCTGAAATATCCTCCTATTTCTACTCTGACTAGCACGTGGCACTGGTAGTAATCCAGAGATTATTACCTTTGTGGTCCTACTTTTTAGTTTATCTCCTAACTCCCTAAATTCACCTTGTAGGACCTCATCCCGTTTTTTACCTATATCGTTGGTACCTATGTGCACCACGACCACTGGCTGTTCACCCTCCCATTCCAGAATGTCCTGCAGCCGCTCAGACATCCTTGACCCTTGCACCAGGGAGGCAACATACCATCCTGGAGTCTCGTTTGTGGCCACAGAAACACCTATCTATTCCCCTTACAATCGAATCCCCTATCACTATAGCTCTCCCACTCCTTTTCCTTCCCTCCTGTGCCACAGAGCCACCCATGGTGCAGTGAACTCGGCTGCTGCTGCCTTCCCCTGATGAGACATCTCCCCCAATAGTATCCAAAACAGTATATCTGTTTAGGAGGGAGATGACCTCAGGGGACTCCTGAACTACCTGCCTACTGCAACACTGTCTAGTGGCCACCCCTTCCCTTTCTGCCTGTGTAGCCTTTACCTGCGGTGTGGCCAACTCACTGAACGTGCTATGATGAAGAATTTAAAAACAAAACATTATTACATGGGAGGGCATGGTAGCATAGTGGTTAGCACATTGCTTTACAGTGCAGGCCACCCAGTTCAAGTCCCGCCGCTGCCTGTAAGGAGTTTGTACGTTCTCCATAGAACCATAGAACATTACAGCGCAGAAATAGGCCTTTTGGCCATCCTTGGTTGTGCCGAACCTTTTTTCTGCCTAGTCCCACTGACCTGCACCTGGCCCATATCCCTCCATACACCTCTCATCCATGTACCTGTCCAATTTTTTCTTAAATGTCAAAAGTGAGCCTACATTCACCACTTCATCTGGCAGCTCATTCCACTCTCTCACCACTCTCTGCATGAAGAAGCCCCCCCCCCCAATGTTCCCTTTAAACTTTTCCCCCTTCACCCATGACCTCTGTTTTTTTTCTCCCCTAGCCTCAGTGGAAAAAGCCTGCTTGCATTCACTCTATCTATACCCATCATAATTTTATACACCTCTATCAAATCTCCCCTCATTCTCCTATGCTCCAGGGAATAAGGGCCTAACCTATTCAACCTTTCTCTGTAACTCAGTTTCTCAAGTCCCGGCAACATCCTTGTAAACCTTCTCTGCACTCTTTCAACCTTATTAGTATCCTTCCTGTAATTAGGTGACCAAAACTGCACACAATACTCCCAATTCGGCCTCACCAATGTCTTATACAACCTCACCATTACATTCCAACTCTTATACTCAATACTTTGATTTATGAAGTCATGGTCCCCGTGACCATGTGGGTTTCCTCCTGGTGCTCCAGTTTCCCCTGACTGTTAGTAGGTCATTATATATAGGATTAAATCAGGGGATTGCTTGTCAGTGTAGTTCAAAGGGCAGGAGTGGCCTAATAAAATAAAACACCTTGAAGTGAACAATAAGATTTAGCAAGGTTAGTATATACTAATAAAAGGAAACTATGCGGTAAAACTCCAGTAATCCATTGTCCGCTGATACTACGATATTAGGAAGGTTGAACATCAGGGTCACTGGTTGCTGATTTCCACACTCTCTTCAGTTGATTGAGGTCCTAGTTACTGCATTCCTTACTATTTACTGGAACTTCTGTTCTCATAACAATATGGAGGATGAGAGGTGACCCGATAGAGGTGTACAAGATAATGAGAGGCATTGATCATGTGGATAGTCAGAGGCTTTTTCCCAGGGCTGAAATGGCTAACATGAGAGGGCATAGTTTTAAGGTGCTTGGAAGTAGGTACAGAGGAGACGTCAGGGGTAAGATTTTTACGCAGAGAGTGGTGGGCACATGGAATGGGCTGCCGGCGACGGCGGTGGAGGCAGAAACGATAGGGTCTTTTAAGATACTCCTGAATGGATATATGGAGCTTAGAAAAATAGAGGGCTATGGGGAAGCCTAGGTGGTTCTAGGGTAAGGACATGTTCGGCACAGCATTGTGGGCCGAAGGGCCTGAATTGTGCCGTAGGTTTTCTATGTTTCTAATATAACTCCTTCTCACTGAGGTACTGGTTTCTGTAAATTCACTTCATTCTGTTCACCATACTCCCATGAAGATTTACCTGGTTTGTTTTCCTGTGCTCCATTCATATATATATATATATATAGATTCATTGAAAAATGTATGATTTTACAGTGTAATTTCCAGTAATCTAAAGAATATGCTTGTCTGGTACCACCAAAGTCCCACGATTTATGGATTAGAGGAGTTTGACTGTCATTGACTAATCTGCTTGAAGTCTTTAAGGATATGACTTGAAAAATAGATGAAGGTGAACCTGAGACAGCAATGTATTTGGAATTCTGGAAGGTTTTTAATGGTATCCCACAAGGTTAGAGCATGTAGAACTATGGTAATATACCTATATAGATTGGGAATTAGTTATCATACAGAAAGCAAAGAGCAGGAATAAACACATCCTTGTCAGTTTGGCAGGCAGTGTGAAGTAAGCAAACAACTGCAAGGGATTGGTACTTGATTCAATAATCTAATTTCAGGGATGGTGGGTTTGCTATGCAATAAAAGATTCAATTGATTAGGAGTGAGAGAAGATCTCACTGAAACATGCACAGTTCTTATAGGGCTTGTCATACAGGATGCAGCAAGCATGTTTACCTCAGCAGAGGTAGGTCCCAGCTAGTTTGCTGAAATTTCTAAAATTGCATTTAAGATTTTAGAGTGAAATGACTTTTCTGCCTTTTGCAATTTAGGAACTACAACAAGGGAAACAAGTAGGGAAGTTGTGGAAACTATGACAATTAAAGAGGAGGAAGTACTGGCACTTTTAAGGAATATAAAAGTGGATAAATCTCCGGGTCCTTGAGGGAGGTTAGTGTAGAAATAGCAGGGGCTCTGACAGAAATATTTCAAATGTCATTAGAAACGGGGATAGTGCCGGAGGACTGGCGTATTGCTCATGTTGTTCCATTGTTTAAAAAGGGTTCTAAGAGTAAACCTAGCAATTATAGGCCTGTCAGTTGGATGTCAGTGGTGGGTAATTAATGGAAAGTATTCTTAGAGATGGTATATATAATTATCTGGATAGACAGTGTCTGATTAGGAACAGTCAACATGGATTTGTGCGTGGAAGGTCAGGTTTGACAAATCTTATTGAATTTTTTGAAGAGGTTACTAGGAAAGTTGATGAAGGTAAAGCAGTGGATGTTGTCTCTATGGACTTCAGTAAGGCCTTTGACAAGGTTCCGCATGGAAGGTTAGTTATAGTTAGGAAGGTTCAATCGTTAGGTATTAATATTGAAGTAGTAAAATGAATTCAACAGTGGCTGGATGGGAGATGCCAGAGAATAGTGCTGGATAACTGTTTGTCAGGTTGGAGGCTGGTGACTAGTGGTGTGCCTCAGGGATCTGTACTGGGTCCAATGTTGTTTGTCATATACATTAATGATCTGGATGATGGGGTGGTAAATAGGATTAGTAATTATGCAGATAATACTAAGGTAGGTGGCGTTGTGGATAATGAAGTAGGTTTTCAAAGTTTGCAGAGAGATTTAGGCCAGTTAGAAGAGTGGGCTGAACGATGGCAGATGGAGTTTAATGCTGATAAGTGTGAGGTGCTACATTTTGGTAGGAATAATCCAAATAGGACATACATAGTAAATGGTAGGGCATTGAAGAATGCAGTAGAACAGAGTGATCTAGAAATAATGGTGCATAGTTCCCTAAAGGTGGAATCTCATGTGGTTAGGGTGGTGAAGAAAGCTTTTGGTATGCTGGCCTTTATAAATCAGAGCATTGAGTATAGGAGTTGGGGTGTAATGTTAAAATTGTACAAGGCATTGGTAAGGCCGAATTTGGAGTATTGTGTACAGTTCTGGCCACCGAATTATAGGAAAGATGTCAACAAAATAGAGAGAGTGCAGAGAAGATTTTCTAGAATGTTACCTGGGTTTCAGCACCTAAGTTACAGGGAAAGATTGAACAAGTTAGGTCTTTATTCTTTGGAGCATAGAAGGTTGAGGGGGGACTTGATAGAGGTATTTAAAATTATGAGGGGGATAGATAGAGTTGACGTGGATAGGCTTTTTCCATTGAGAGTAGGGGAGATTCAAACAAGAGGACATGAGTTGAAAGTTAGGGGGCAAAAGTTTAAGGGTAACACGAGGTGGAATTTCTTTACTCATAGTGTGGTAGCTGTGTGGAACGAGGTTCCAGTAGAAGTGGTAGAGGCAGGTTCATTTAAAGTAAAATTGGATAGGTATATGGACAGGAAAGGAATGGAGGATTATGGGCTGAGTGCGGGTCAGTGGGACTAGGTGAGAGTAAGCGTTTGACACGGACTAGAAGGGCCGAGATGGCCTGTTTCCGTGCTGTAATTGTTATATGGTTATATAACAATGTTTATTTCTTCAGTACAGGTTATTGGTACAATGCCTGCAGTGATCCATCTGGAATATTGATATCTGGATAGACCGCATCTGGACTCTTATGTTCATTTCTGGTCACTGCAAAATAGGATGTGGTGGATAGAGAAGAGATTTAACAGGATGCTGCTTGGATTAGAGGGCAAGTGCTATCAGGAGAGATTGGACCCTGGTTCACTTCCAACCGTTGGTTGTAAGAAGTTTGTACATTCCCCCCATGGGTTTCCTCAGGGTGCTCTGGTTTCCTCTTACAGTCCAAAGATGTACTGGTTGGTTGGTTAATTGGTCATTGTAAATTGCCCCATGGTTAGGCGAGGATTAACTCATGGGGCTGCTGGGTAGCATGGCTCAAAGGGCCAGAAGGACCAATTCTGTGCTGTATCTTATTAAATAAATTAGATTAAAAACTTGGGTTATTTTCCCTGGGGCAACAGAAACTGAAATGAAACCAAATAGAAGTTTATAAAATTTTTGGGAGCACAGCCAGACATTGAAAATCTTGTTCCTCTAGGGTAGAAGTGTCAAGTACTAGAGGACATGCATTTAAGGTGAGAGAGGGAAAGTTTAAGACAGAGGTGCAGGGCCAGTTTTGTTGCACAGAGTGTTGGCTGTCTGAAATGTGCTGCCAGAGATTGTGCTATAGCTAGCATGATCGATGAATTTAAGAGTTTCTTCGGTAGTTACATGAATATGCAGAGAACAGAAGGAGGGATATGGACCACTTGCAGACAAAAAGGATTAGTTTAATCATTATCTTAATTAGTTTAGCACATCAAAGCAGGAAGGCCTGTTGCTGTGCTGTACTGCTCTATGTTCTGACACACCAGGGGTCACAGCCTCAGACTATGGTTGTTGACTGTTTAGGACTGAGACAAGGAAGCATTTCTTCACTCAGTCACTTGTGGGTCTTCTGACTCCTCTTCCATATAGAGTTGTGGTTTGGTCATTCAAACCAAAGACTGATAGATTTCTGGATGGTTGAGAAATAAAAGGTGAAGGGGTTGGTCCTGGAAAATGACACCATGGTAGAAGATTTGCCATGAACTTAATGAAAGACAGTGCAGCTTTAAAGGATTAGATGGCTTGTTCATGTATTTTCTTATGTTGTTGTATCTGTACATTGTTAATTATCTGACCTCACTATATGGAAGTGCACAATTTCCACCTTGTCTCTTTATGTGAACTATGAACCACCGAAGAATCAAAAAGGGCCATACTAGACTTAAGATTTAAATTTAAAGACCCTGCTGACACTCACTAGGAAATGGAATCTGATTCCACTCTAAACTGGTAAAAAAAACCATATTATTAGCATCTTATTTATTGTTGTATTTGTTGTTATAATACTATTTACTCTGTGAGCTTCATGTGAGCCAGTAATTTCATTCCACAAGCTAATTTGAATCTGAGATGGCACAAAAGAATCATTATCTGTCAGCTGGAAGTTGTGTTGAAATTGCGAAACCAGAAATAGAGGCTGACTTTGGCATGCTTTTTAAACCACCTTCTAATTTTTCTTCCGGTGCTCTGTGCAAGTAATGAAGTACACATGGTCTTAAGAAGCTGTGCTGGAAAATATGATGTTCAAAGAAACTTCTGGTGCTGCTTACTTGTGAAACCAGTGTGTGCATCCAACCATGAAGTAGGCTGCCATCATCCAGTGTTGTGCAGTGATGGGGAATAGAGGGGTTGTAGGCTGTGTTGAATAAAGCCATGCCTTCAGTGCTATAATGTTTGCTGGAGAATGTCAGATAGACTGGAGAGCATGTGAAATAGTTTGGATACAATATATCCAAACAATGGAGCCGGCAATCAAAGTAGAAATGCTTATGGACTAGGTCAACTCTGACAGAGAGATACCATGTGACTGGGAAACAGAGATACAGGATAGAGAATCAGGATTTTAGGCCTTATATTGAAGGAAAGATGTGCTGGCTCTGGGAAGGTTTACTAGAATGACCCTGGAAATGAAAACAGCATTTGATTGATCTGGGCCTGTACAGGATGGAGTTCAGAAAGATAAGGGGGAAGGAGGGGAATACCGAAAAGCTTCAGTATGAATATGGAGAGGATGATTGCAGTGGTAGGAGACTCTAGGATCTAAGGGCACTGACTCACAGCAAAGGGACATCACATTAAAACTGAGAAGGTGAGGAGTTTGTTCAGCCAGAGGATAGTAGTATATATTGCAAAGCGGGCAATGGAGGTCAAGTAATTAGATGTTATTAAGATAGACTGATAGGTTAAAGGTTACAGAGAGAAATCAGGAAAACAGGGTTCAGAGAAAAACCAATAGCCATGTTTGAATGGTGGATAAGACTCAATGGGCTGAACTTGGGGAATTGTGTTCTGTTTTGGTCACCTGCTATAGCAAAGATGTTATTAAAAATGAAAGAATGCAGGGAAGATTTAGAAGGATGTTGACAGATTTAGAAGGAGGGACAGAGTTACAGGGAAAGGTTGGTTAGGCTAAGTTTTTTTTCTTGGAATGTGGATTGACGGTAGTTGTATAGGTGTGTATAAAATCACAAGGGTAATTGATAGGGTGAATTTTTCAATAGTCTTTTTGCCAGGATTGAGGAATTAAGAATTTAAGAATATGGGTTGAGATGAGTAGGAAAGATTTAATAAGAATTTGAGCAACATTTTTTTACCCAGAGAGAGATATAGTTGAGGATATAGTTGAGTTGGGTACAGCAACAATACTTAAAAATAGAAGTTTGACAGGTACATGGATAGGAAAGGTTTGGAAAGGTTTGGAAAGTTGGTATACAGAACTAGCTTAGATGGGCAACATTATCAGTATGGACCAGCTGGGCTGAATAGTCAGGCAACAACTACCAAGGGAAATGGACAGTAGATGTTTTGAGTCAAGTCTATTTCTCTCTATAGATGTTGCTTGACCCACTGAGTACCCCCAGCATCTTGTTTGTTATTATTGTAAGTCCCTGACAGCCCAACTTAGTTTTGACTTCAGTGAAGCTGTCCTAAATCACTTTCTAGAGTGTTTGATGTATTAATACTGCAACACACTTTAATTCATTTTTATTGGACTTTACACAGCATTGTCATAAATTCTTCAGTGAACTGGTTAGTTTAATAAGACTGTAGGAAATGGGACCCTGGTCAGTTTCAGGAGAGCATGAGGAGTAGGATCCCAGTGAGTCAAAAGGGAGCATGACAAAGTTATCCAGTGAACCAGATGTTGAACTACTGGGATTTCAAAGTAGTTGATTATCAGAGTTGTGTCTATCAACTCTTTAATTCTGTACTGAGTGAGTAAAGTTGGAATTTTAGTGTCTGCAATTTGTTCATCCTTTAACATATTCTTTTTTTCTGCTCTTGATGCTCAGTACTGGCCAAACCATAGGGAAATTGTACAGTTGCTTTCTTTCACTGTAAGTTAACCTGTTATGGTCCGGTCCGGGACCCACATTCTGGGTCTTGTAGCCGTCTCTCCTTTCACCCTTAAGCCCAAATAGGATCATCTTGGCTTAAGGAGGCGCACCTGATGCCTATTGGCTGGCAGGTGTATATAAGGGGCTCTGGGACTGAGTCTAGGTGGGGGGTTGTTCTGTATGTGCTGGTCCAGTGGCTCAATCTGGTTTGCCTTGTTTGCGCTGTTGGCCTGTCTATCCTGTTTTGACCTGGTTGTCCTGTTTGTGTGGGTTGCCCTGTTTATCCTGTTCTGACCTGTTCATCATGTTTACCCTGCTTGTGCTGTTCAGCTGGTTTCATTCTGTTTGTCCTGTTCGCCCTGGCTTGGAGTGCCCACCATTAATCGGTGAGTCAGTCTTGGAGTCACCCTGGACTGAGCTCCCTTCCAATTCCTTGCCTCTGTTGGGTAAGCCTGGCCAGACTGCTGTTGCCTGGTGGGGGACTCTGACCCTTTCCTACCCTTCTCTTCTGACGGGTTGTGCCCTGCACCTGCCCAGGTGCCTTGTGACCTGCCCAGGCCCCTGTGTTCCTGCCTGGGAGGCTGGGCCCTGCCCAGGAGTTATGTGGCCTGCCTAGAGGACTCTGACTCTTTCCTACCCCTCTCTTCTGATGGATTGTGCCCTGTATCTGCCCAGGCCTCTGGGAAGCCGGGCCCTGCCCAGGAGTTATGCGGCCTGCCCAGGGGGCTCTCCTCCCAACATTCCTTGTCCCAAAGACCCATCCTCTAGCCTAGCCAAGATCCTGCCTTGCCATGAACTCCAGGATCCTACCTTGCCTGAACTATCTCTGAACCCCAGGATCACCTTGAATGCCACATCCATCACGCATGCCATGGTCTCCCCATCTTGTTCTATCCTTTAGTTGTTCCTGTCCTGCCCCTAGTACTTCAATGCCTGCGTCCTGCACTTGGGTCCAGCCTCATGTCCCCTTGTGACAGAATCATTTAATCAGTGTGTTAAGGATGAGGGAGAGATCGGGGCTTTTTAGTGAATTTTGGAACACAGGTTCGAGCAACAGATGGCATTTGAGAAGTTCCATAATTGGACCCTGTCGTGGATTCTCCTGTATCTCAATGTGATCACTTGTTGCTCTTCTAAATTCTGGTGAGAACAGACCAGAAATCACTTCATCTTTCCTCAGAATAGCTTTCTCATCTCAGGAATCAATCATTTCAATATCAGTTGCAATCTTGTCAAGGCTTTCTTTTGTGCTCTTAAATCCTTTCCAAGAAGGGCCAACATAACATTCTCCTTAATTGTTCACTGGATCTGGCCATTTATTTTCATTGTTTGATGAAGTAGCCCACCCATATCCTTCTATATAAGATTTTCTCACTACATAAATAGTATACAGTTTTTTTCCCATTCTTCTTACCCCAAACTGTATAACCTCACATTTTTCTGCATTGTATTCCACTGTCCTTGTACTTCTCATTCTTTTCATATCACTGAATAGACTCTTTCTGTTCACCTCACCAGGTCTTTTGAATCAGAATGCTTGTGTATATTACAATATTTTTATTAAATGTAAGTCAATATTGAAAATTATAGATAGCTAATTGACCAGATACTGATTCAAATAGCACCCAACAAGATTAACTCTACTAAGCTGAAAAAATGCTTCATGTTTATTTTAATTAATTTTCCATCTGTCCTGATATATTATTGCTAACCCTCAATCTCTTACTCTGCATAATGTAGTTTTGTGAGCTATCATGTCAAATTCCTTTTGAAAATGTTGGATTTATCAAACTGCACTTTGGTCTAATGTCTTGTATCTGACTGCACCTCAAGCTCCCTGATATCATTTGGCTTGCTGCAAGCTTGTTTGAATGACTAGGGCATTTGGGGCATTTGCTGGTTGCAGGGACGTAACTAGTGGAATATCCAGGGATTAGGTCTTGGCCCTCAGTTGTTAAGTATTTGCATTAATGATCTGGGGAAGGAACAAAATGGCAGGTTTCCAAGTTTGTCCATATAAGAAAATAGGTGGAAGGTCAGATTGTGATGGTGATTTATGGCAAAATGGCAGTATACTTGAACACAGCGGCTTCTATGGGGCCAACCAAAGGTGTTATTTATTGTCTTTTAGTTTAGCCTGTTACACCACTGGCATTTAGGGCAGCAATGAACTTCCTCTATCTGTGACAGTGCTCAGGGCTTCTTTCATCATGTCAGTACCCCTCCTTCCATTTTCACTACTATCAGTCACGCAAGTCCCAAGTGGAGACTCAAGAGCACCATCACACTCAGACGTATAAGGATTCTTCATTGCTGTTTCCATAAGAATTTTGTTTTACTGGTCAGGGTTGTTAGCCTAGAGGACCAGTTGACATCTACCATTCAACCTGTTTGGTATGGGTGACACTATAAAGAGCCAAAGCCTAAAGTCCTGCCTCCAGCCAACATAGCTCTCCTGATCAATGAAGCACACAAGCCTCTAGACCATTTCATGGTTGTGGTCCTCCTGGAGGCATTGTCTTTATTAAATATATCTTCTAAGGATCGCAAAACCCTGTTGGACACTAAAGTTCTGCAGGCTACCTTATCAGCAAGATGCTTGTTGATGGAGAATCTGAAAGAGCTGGAGCTGGTGCGGATCATGCTGTGGCATATGTTAGAGATGCACTGGTGTGCAAAGGCAGTGTGCAGTCTTAACAGTGAGTATTTGTCTTGGTCACTTTTCTTGTGTTCGCAAGACCTTGTTGGACATTGTTAATGTGGAATTCTGCAAGTCTGATTCACTGAATTCTTACTGAACAGTGGGGGCAAATGGTGGGGTAAGGAACTGCATAGTCTCTGTCATTGTGAATACTAGTCCTCAAGCAGCAGTGTTGCAGTCTGCCTGGAGGAAGGCAATAGTGCGGCGCACATGTTGGAGTCGATGCTGCCCCACAAAATAGAGATAGAATCGTGATCACTATCTCCTTTACCATGGCATTGGATAGCAACAGACAAGTTAGGGAAATGTTTAATTGGAGTAAGGTGAAATATGAAGCTATCAGGCAGGAACTTGGAAGCATAAATTGGAAACAAATGTTCTCAGAGAAAAGTATGGAAGAAATGTGGCAAATGTTCAGGGGATATTTGCATGGGGTTCTGAGCAGGTACGTTCCAATGAGACATGGAAAGGATGGTAAGGTAGAAGATCCATGGTGTACAAAAGCTGTTGTAAATCTTTTCAAGAAGAAAAGAAGAGCTTACGAAAGGTTCAAAAAACTAGATAATGATATGAATCTAGAAGGTTATAAGGCTAGCAGGAAGGAGTTTAAGAATGAAATTAGGAGAGCCAGAATGGGCCATGAGAAGGCCTTGGTAGATAGAATTAAGGAAAACCCCAGGCATTCTACAAGTATGTGAAGAGCAAGAGGATAAGACATGAGAGAGTAAGACCAAACAAGTGTGACAATGGAAAAGTGTGTATGGAACCGGAGAAAATAGCGGAGGTACCTAATGAATACTTTGCATCAGTATTCACTATGGAAAAGGATCTTGGCAATTGTAAGGGTGGCTTGCAGTGGACTGAAAAGCTTGAGAATGTAGATATTAAAAAAGGGGATGTGCTGGAGCTTTTGGAAAGCATCAAGTTGGATAGGTCACCAGGATCAGATGGGATGTACCCCAGGCTACTGTGGGAAGCGAGGGAGGAGATTGCTGAGCCTCTGGCAATGATCTTTGCATCATCAATGGGAGAGGTTCCGGAGGATTGGAGGGTTATGGATGTTGTTCCCTTATTCAAGAAAGGGAGTAGAGATAGCCCAGGAAATTATAGGCCAGTATGTCTTTCTTCAGTGATGTTGATAGAGAAGATCCTGAGAGGCAAGATTTATGAACATTTGGAGAGGCATAATATGATGAGGAATAGTCAGCATGGCTTTCTCAAAAGCAGGTTGTGCCTTACGAGCCTGATTGAATTTTTTGAGGATGTGACTAAGCACATTGATGAAGGAAGAGCAGTAGATGTAGTGTATATGGATTTCAGCAAGGCATTTGATAAGGTACCCCATGCAAGGCTTATTGAGAAAGTAAGGAGGCATGGGATCCAAGGGGATCCAAGTTGCAGCTATATATTTGTAGATCCAGAACTGGGTTGCCCACAGAAAGCAAAGTGTGGTTGTAGACGGGTCATATTCTGCATGGAGACCAGTGACCAGAGGTATGCCTCGAGGATCTGTTCTGGAATCCCTACTCTTTGTGGTTTTTATAAATGATCTGGATGAGGAAATGGAGTGATGGGTTAGTAAATTTGACACAAAAGTTGGTGGTGTTGTGGATAGTGTGGAGGGCTGTCAGAGGTTACAACGGGATATTGATGGGATGCAAAGCTAGGCTCAGAAGTGGCAGATGGAGTTCAACCCAGATAGGTGTGAGGTGGTACATTTTGGTAGGTCAAACATGATGGCAAAATATAGCATTAATGATAAAATTCTTGGCAGTGTGGAGGATCAGAGGGATCTTGGGGTCAGAGTCCACAAGACACTCAAAACGGCTGTGCAGGTTGACTCTGTGATTAAGAAGGCATACGCTGCATTGGCCTTCATCAATCGTGGGATTGAGTTTAGGAGATGAGAGGTAATGTTGCAGATATATAGGACCCTGATCAGACCCCACTTGGAGTACTGTGCTCAATTCTGTTCGCCTCACTATAGGAAGGATGTGGAAACCATAGAAAGGGTGCAGAGGAGATTTACAAGGATGTTGCCTGGATTGGGGAGCATGCCTTATGAGAATAGGTTGAGCAAACTTGGCCTTTTCTCCTTGGAGCAATGGAGATTGAGAGGTCACATGATAGAGGTGTATAAGATGATGTGAGGCATTGATCGTGTGGATAGTCAGAGGCTTTTTCCTAGGGCTGAAATGGCTAGCAGGAGAGGGCACGAGAATTTTAAGGTGCTTGGAAGTAGGTACAGAGGAGATGTCAGGGGTAAGTTTTTTATGCAGAGAGTGGTGAGTGCGTGGAATGGGCTGCTGGTGGTGGCGGTGGAGGCAGAAACAATAGGGTCTTTTAAGAGACTCCTGGATGGCTGCATGGAGCTTAGAAAAATAGAGGGCTATGTGTAAAGCCTAGGTAGTTCTGAGGTAAGGACATGTTTGGCACAGCTTTGTGGGTCGAAGGGCTTGTATTGTGCTGTATCTTTTCTATGTTTTCTGTGTTCTAAGTGTTCGCTTGGCAGGAGACAAGATGTTTTCAACTGCAAACTGCTTCATCCTTCATGGACTCGGGGACTTGGACTATATTTTTTTGTTGTATGACTGTATTTCACTGTTATATGTGCTATGTTTGCCTTGTGCTGTGTATGACTGTTGTTACTGTGTATTGCACCTTGGTTCCAGAGTAACACTCTCTTGTTTGACTGTATTCATGGGTCTGTATGGTTGAATGACAAAATTGAACTTGACATTGTGATTCTGTAGATGAACACAGATAGATTGAGAAACTGAAAAGCTGGCAAATGGGGTATCATGTGGGGAGGTGTGAGGTGATGCATTTTGATAAAAGGAATCAAAAGGTGGATTATTATCGAAATGGAGAGACTGCAAATGAGAGAAGTACAAAGAGACCTTGGTGTTCTAGGAGCTAAATGACAAAAATACTCGCATTTAGATCTAGCAATTAATTAAGAGGGTGAATGGATTTTTCAACTTTCTTGCAAAGGGGTTGGAATTTGGAAATGGAAAGATTTGTTGTAATTGTCAAAGGTGTTTGTGAGGCCACACCTGAAGTGGTGTTAGAGTGGCATGGTAGTGTAATAATAAGCAAGGTGCTCTACAGCACCAGCTATAAGATTGGAGTTCAACTCCTGCCACTGTCTATACATTCTCCCTGCGACTGTGAGCATTTCCTCTAGTTGCTCTGGTTTCCTCCCACATTATAAAGACACATGGTTAGGGTTAGTGAGTTTTGGGCATGCTATGTTAGTGTCAGGGGCGTGGTGACATTTGAGTTGTCCCAGGACAACCCTTTCTGATGTGAACTGAAGCAAGTTATGCATTAATTTCTTTAAAATGTTGCATACAGTTTTGGTCTGCTCACCTCAGAAAGGCACTGGAGGCATTCCAAAATAGATTCACGAGTGTCTTCCACAGTGATGACTGATACATAATCCTTATTCAGTTCATCTGCCATTTCGTTGTTCCCCATTACTACCTCTCCAGCATTGATCTCCAGTGGTCCAATATCCACTCTCCCCTCTCTTTTACACTTAATGTATCTGAAGAAGCTTTTGGTATCCTCTTTAATATTATTGGCTAGCTTACTTTTGTATTTCATCTTTACCTTTCCTAATGAGTTTTTAGTTGCCTTCTGGTGGTTTTGAAAAGCTTCCCCAACCTCTAACTTCCCACTAATCTTTGCTCTATTAAATGCCATGTCTTTGGCTTTTATGTTAGGTTAGTCTTCTCTTGTTAGTAGTTGTTGTTAGCTCTTGTGTCATTTTTTCCTTTAGAATATTTCTTACTCTTTGTGATGTATATATTCTGGGCCTTCCGAATTTCTTCCAGAAATTCTAATCATTGCTGCTCTGCCATCATACCTGCTGGTGTTCTTTTCTAATCAATTCCGGCCAACTCCTCTCTCATGCCTCTAAATTCCCTTGTAATAATGATACATCTGACTTTAGCTTCTCCTCAAATTTGAGGGTGAATAGTATAATCACTTCTCTCTAAGTGTTCTTTTACCTTAAGGTCTCTAATCAATTCTGGTTCATTGAACAACACCCAATCCCAAATAGCTGATCCTCTAGGGGGCTCAAACATGAGCTGCTATAAAAAGCCATCTTGTAAGCATTCTGGAAATTCCCCCTCTTGAACTCCAGTACCAACCTGATATTCCCGGCATATTGAAATCCCCCATATCTATTGTAATATTGCCCTTTTGGCATGCAGCTTCTATCTCCCATTACAATTTGTAGTCCACATCGTTACTACTGTTTGGTGGTCTTTATACATCTCCCATCAGTGTCCCTTTACCCTCACAGTTCCTTAGCTCCATTCATAGTTCAACACCTATGTTAGCCATTCTAAAGATTTGATTTCATTTTTTACCAACAAAGCAAGACTCTCCCCTCTGTTTTCCTGCCTGTTCTTTAAATACAATGTGTATCCTTGGACATTAAGCTCCCTGCCATGATACAGTAATACCTACAACATCATACCTGCCAATCTGCAACTGTGCTGCAAGTTCATCTACTTTATTCTGTATACTGCGCACATTCAGATATAACACCTTCAGTCCTGTATTTACCCTTTATTATTTTACTCATTTTACTCCTTTTTTTCTCATTATTTTACTCATTTCACCTTTTACTCATCCAGTTGACTGAAATTTTGCCCTCTCATCAGCCTCTCCTCACTACACATTGTCTCTGTTTTGTAAACCAGCTACCTCATCTTCAGCACTATTATCCCCCTTTCCTACGATACTACTTGCATGGAAATATATACAGCTCAACACACCTGTCACACTATACTCAACCTTTTGATTCCTAACTTTGTCTGAGGTCTTACCAACATCTACTCCCACAATCTCTGCACTAACTATACTGGCACTCTGGTTCCCATCCCCCTGCAACTCTAAACCCCCCACCGTGCAGCATTAGCAAACTTTCCTGCTAGGATATTAGCCCCCTTCCAGTTCAGGTGCAAACTGTCCCATCTGAACAAGTCCCACCTTCCCTGGAAGAGAACCCAATGATCCTAAAATCAGAAGCCCTCCCTCTTGCACCAACTCATTAGCCATGTATTAAACTGTCTCAAGGGGCTGGTTATATAGAAATTGCCTTTTGAAGATGTTGATAAATTTCTGGAACTCTTTGCTGCAGAGACTTGTGAAGACAAGATCTTTAGAAATATTTGAGCAGGACCTAGTTAAATTTTTGGAAAATTTGATGATCAAGGATTATAGTGGTACAGATCTGGAGTTGAGTCCAGGGAATTTTCCACATCCACACCTTACTCTCTTGATTCTTCTTGTTACATCCTCAAAAACCAAATAAAATCAAACATGGAGTTATAGAGTCATAGAAAACTACAGTGTAGAAGCAAGCCATCAACCAACAACTGTCAATTTACATTAATCCTTCATCAACCTTTCTGGTTTATTCCCCCTGCATTCTCTTCAAGGCTCCACTGGCAATCCTATAATTCACTTATTCACTAAGAGCAATTAACCTAGCAACCTACACAACTTGGGTTATGAGGGAAAACTGGAGCATGTAGAAGAAACCCACACAGTCACTGTGAGAATATGAACTCTGCACAGGTGACACCTGAAGCCAGGATTAAACACAGGCCTCTGCCACTGTGAGCATGGCCCTGTGCTGACACTTTGGCACTATACCTGTCGCAAGCAGAAGTTTTTTTTTAAAAAAAAAAAAAAGATTTTTTAAATTAGTATGTGGATTCTATTTTTTCAGTATAACCTTGTGGGTACACAGTGTTGCTTGGATTATTTATCTCTTAGGCTAATAGTTTGTCTTTGGACAATCTCTGGGTTTTCTCTTTGTGTTGCAGGTGTCTCATTTGGTGTCATGGGGATTTTTAAGCTTTCTTTGGTAGTTATTACTTCTATTCAATTTGGGGCAATCAAATTAGCCCAGGTTTTTCAATGTCTTGCATTCTTTGGGGGTTATTGCTTCATCTGGATATCGCGGCTGTCTGATTGCTCCTGAATTCCTGTATGATGCAGCGTGTATTTCTGTGGGGCATGCCAGCCCAAGACTGTGCCTTAGGGTCTCCACATTGGAGTGGAGTCCTGGATTTGATTTGGTGATATATGCAAGAAGAAACTATGGGCAGTCCAAGTGAATTAATCAGTGTTTGTCAAGAAGATTCCTCCAGCATTTTCTGTGTGTTACACTGTCCATAAAGTCCTAGATTGTGCACCAAAATGGTCAGATTTTATATTGAATCCCTTCTGTGACCTTGATGAAGCTTGAATTTCACTATTTTGGCTTGTGATGCTGATATGCCCTTTTGTGTCTAGGTGACCCTGAGGGGTGGCAAGCAAGTGCTGTTGATTTGCGAATTTGTGAGAGCCCTCGATCTTAAACCATATTTCATTTTGTATAAAAAAGATCTCCCTCTTTTAGGAGCATGTAATTTCTTTCTTTTTTTAGTAATTGCCACCATGAGAACTGCACATTTTATTTGCGTGGTGCCTGGAACATGGCCAGCAACTACCACTGAGCTTATTTCAAAGAGATTTCAAAGAAATCTCTGAGCGAGGAATCTGCAGCATGACACAGAGGGCAGACAGCAGCTTCTGTTGCCTCAAATGTTGCTGATGGGACAGACTGTCAGATATGGGCAGTCTGACAACACACAGGGCACAGTCCCTAACAATGTCCACAATCACTGTGCCAGTGAGGATGCAACTCTTGAGTCCCATATCTCAATGCTGAGTGGCTGCCTATCCAACACCAGCCCCCCAGCGACAACCTCTCCAGTTCATAGCTGGGGATTGGTAGTGGAGGGCAGGGATTCTTGTAGCAGTGTTATCAATAACAGATCTCTCTACTGATACATAAAGTTTTAATGTTCCCTCTTACCATTGATTCCATTCTTGGCAATGCCTCCAGATTGTGAAGCAAGGTACCTGTATATTTCTTCCAGCTTATTGGGTTCCAGTATCCATTCTAAGATTTGAGATTGCCATCTGCAGTAGCAGAGCTGGTGGTATTTGCTTTATGATTAACTCACTGACCTGCCAGTTCTGTCAAGTGTAATCCATTCTATCTGCTGAGAGAGTTCTCCACTGTCACCTTGTTAGCAGTGTCCATTCCACCTCTGGAAAAAGTTGAGCTGGGTACTGGAGGAGAGGGACCCTGTGATCTACAGTCACAAAACAGCTCACCCTGACACCTTCCTTTTCATTGTACGGGACTTTATCAGGCTAACTTGAAGAAGTCCCTGACAAACTACCATCAGCTTGTCACTGGCAGAGCTACAGGAGTCACGACACTTGATTACTTACATCACCATCAGGAATGCTTATCATGCCATCCTGTGCACGGACTTCGGCAAGTCCAATTACCTGGCTATGTTTCTCCCAGCATATAGGCAGAGACTAAGACTACAGCACCAATGGTGAGGACTGTGAAGATGTAGTCAAGGGAGATGGAGAGCTCATTCTTCCTTTTGCCATTTGTGCAGTAGTTTGATTTGCTTGTGATGGTGGTTGGGGGGGGGGGGGGGGTGTTGCTTAATGCTCTTGCTGCCGTTTGCTTGATTTTTTTTGTCCATGAGTGGCAGGGTTTGATCTTCTTATTGCCGTTTGTGCAGTTTGTTTTTATGTGTGTTGGGAGGAGGTTGATATTTTTCTTTGAACAGCTTCCATGGTTTTCTTTGTTTCATGGCTGTCTGGAAAAGACAAATCTCAGAGTTGCATTCTGCATACATTGATAATAAAAGTACCTTGAGCCTTGAATCAGAAAACTGTACCATATTCAGGGATTCATCTTCCAATATGAATGAATATGCCAAGGATATCACTGATTTTATCAATACCTGTGCAGATCAGTGTGTGGCTTTTCCAAACCAGAACCTCTAGAATCTAGATGAGCCAGGAGATCACAGTGTGCTGAGGGCTTGATATGTGATGTTCAAAATAAGCCATCCAGAATCCTACAAGAAGTCCAGGTGTGACTTACGGAAGACCATCACAAATGTGTGAAATTAGAGAGACAATCAGTTTCCTGATAACTGAGGCAGAATTTGCATACCTTTTAATTTCTATAAAATGAAACCCAACAGCATAAGTGGATGTAATGCTTCACTCCCGAAATTCTCAGTGCCTTAAATGCAGACATTGAAATGGAGAATAACACTATGAACCCCTACACCATCCAGCAACCCTGTGATCTCTGTCTCGGAGGTTGATATCAGAACATCCTTCAAGTAGGTGAACCTTTGCAAGGCATCAGGCCTTAACAGTATACTTGACTGAGTATATAAAACCTATGCTGATTACAGATTTTCCATACTGGCTGGAAGGTTCAAGAACATCTTCAATCCCTCACTGCTTTGGACTGAGGTTCCTAACTGCTTCAAAAATGCTACAATCACTGATGCCCATGAAGGGAAGAGTGAGGCTGTCACCTAGTAACACTCACATCTATGTGATGAAGTTCTTTGAGAGGTTGATCTTTGCTAGAATGAACTTTCACCTGAGCAAGTACCTGGATGTGCTTCAATTTGACTATTGCTGCAACAGTTGTTCAGCAGATGCAGTCTCAATGGAACTCCATGCCAGTTTGGAGCATTTAGACAACAGCTAAACATACTCCTTATCAATTACAACTTGGCATACAAGACCATTATCCCCTCTGTACTAATTACCAATCATGTAAACCTGTTTCTCTGGGATTTGGTCCTTCCTCATTCAGTTCATCTTCTCCTTGCTGACAATCAACACACCACTCACGACTGTGTGGCTATGTACACCTCAAATGTCATCTATAAATTCACAGATACCACTGTGGTTGGCAGAATCTCAGATGATGACAAGGAGGTGCATAGGAGTGTAATAAATTGGCTGGTTGAGTGGAATTGCAACAACCATCTTGCACTCAGTGCCAGCAAGACCAAGGAATTGATCATGGACTTCAGGAAGGGGAATTTAGGAAAACGCACATCAGTCCTTATCAAGGAGGCAGCAGAGGAAAAGGTGAGCAACTTCAAGTTCCTGGACATCAACATCTCAGAGATAATCTTGAGCTCAACACATTAAAACAATCGTGAAGAAGACATGCCAGGGGCTCTACATGGTCAAGAGTTTTAAAGATTTGGTACGTCACCATAGAATCATAGAAAATCTACAGGTCAATACAGGCCCTTTGGCCCACAAAGCTGTGCTGAACATGTCCTTACCTGAGAAATTTCTTGGGGTTACCCATAGCCCTCTAATTTTCTAAGCTCCAAGTACCTATCCAGGAGTCTCTTAAAAGACCCCATCGTATCCACCTCCATCACCGTCGCTGGCAGCCCATTCCACGCACTCACTAGCAGGTTTCAATACATCTATGGCAAAGTTGCATCACAACCTGGTATGGAAGCACAGAATTGCAAGAGGCTGCATCAGGTTGTAAACTCAGCCATTTCAACCTCAGGCAAAATCCTCCCCACCATGGATGAAATTTTCAGGTAGTGGTGCTGCAAAAAGAGGCATCCATCACTAGACTCAGTAATTCAGAAACGGTTTCTATCCCCCCATTAGACTTCTGGATGGTCCATGAACTCATGAGCACTATTTCACTATTCCTTTGCACTATTTACTTTGTAATTGTAAGTCTTTGCACTGTACTGCTGCTGCAAAACAACAAACTTCATGTCACTTAGCTTAATAATAATACAACTGATTCTAATTCTAATTTTTACTTCCTTAGTCATGCCAGTCTTGTATCCCCTTGACTTAAGTGTGTGAACACAATTGAGAGAATAGTGCAAAGATACTGCAAATGTTGGAATCTGGAGCAACAAACATTCTACCAGAGAAAGGTCAAGTGGCATCTGTGTGGGGGGTGGGGGGGTGGTGAATGAGTTGTAGATATTTTAGGTTAATACCTGCATCAGGACGATGAGTGGGAAAGAGACTGCTAGTATAAAGAGAAGAGAAGGAAGTGGTGAGACTCAAGACTGAGGTGATAGTGGATGTGGAGGGTGTAAAAGATAACAAGTAGGTCAAACCAAGGTGGAAAGGGCAGAGGGAACATCTAAGACAGGGTGTGGCCAAGCTTGTCAAAGTAACAATTAACAATTAAGTCTGTCAAGGAAATAAGATTTAAAAATACAGAGGTGTAGACAGAAAACAAAAATGAAACAAATTGAAAAAGATAGTCAGTCTGTGGAGAGACAATAAATCGTAAAATTCAATACTGAATCCAAAAGACTGCACTAGCCCAGATGGAAGATGAGATCCTGTTTCTCAAATTTACGTTTGGCATCATTGGAGCAATGTGGAAAATAACTTAATTGGTTGTTCATTTCTTATTGCAGTTCGTGTAAATAAGTAAAATGGAATGTAAAATTGACTGCATGAGGAGTAATTTACTATATATATGACACTCTGAGAATAGCTCTTTACCAGTCATTCTGAAGGTATATTGATGACTAGGTAGAAAACAGCTAAACATAAGATCTATCTAGTGCCTGAAACATGAAACACATAATATATCAAAATGTTGCAATCTATTGTACTGCATTTGGTACTCAATAGATACCACATTGTCTACTTTGTCCTAGAGAAACCAAATGCAGATTGGGTGATTGCTTTATGGAGTCCCACGTTCAGTTATCTTGGTGTACCTGCCACGTTCATTGTTATGCCAGTTGTCAGTGACCTACTCTCTCCCCCACCCTCCCTTTTCTCTCCTTCCTAGTTCTCACAAAGGCCCCTCAACCTGAAGCACCGACTCTGTTTCCCTTCCCACAGTTGCAGCTGAAGTTCGGCAACATTTTCTGCATTGTAATAATTGGAAAGCAAAACTGACCAACCTCAAAGTACATGAATTTCCTCCCACATCCTTCGTGCACAGAGAAGCCTGTGGGGTGCCCAGCAGCATACAGTGCAGTCTAGGTGACATCTCCAGGGTCTATGTTGTTGAATGTATGGATTGTGATTGACAGGAGGCTGCCTTTACAGAGTTCTATGCTATACGTGCAAATTAAACTTGTCATGGCAACAGACAAAATTCTGAAACAGTGGCACTCCATTGACTTCACCTACACTTCCCACTGTCACAAGATGGAGGACACCCCTTCTCCATCTTTTCTCTCTCTCCCTTTGGACAGGGGATGCAAATGCTTGAGAGCATAAATCACTAGACTCAGTGATGGTCCATGTCCTATTTTTATCGGCCATTTGACCAGACGTCTCATATGCTAAAAGGTGAACTCTTGTTCTCCCAGTCTACACAGTTGTGTCCCTTGTGCTTTATTTGTCTACCTTCCCTGCATGTTCTGTAACTGTAACACTGTATTCTGCACTTTGGTCACAAACAAGAGAAAATCTGCAGACAATGGAAATCTGAGTAACACACACAAAACGCTGAAGGAACTCAGCAGGCCAGACAGCGTCTATGGAAAAGAGTGCAGTTGATGTTTTGGCCTGAATTCTGGTTTACACATTCTTCCAGTGACTGTGTAGTTCCTCTGAGTACTCCAGTTTCCTCTCCTTTCTCATAAGTAAGTGAGTTTTCACATTGTAAATTAGGGATAAATTGGGTAAAAGGTCGATTTATCTCATTTGGGAGAAATGTAGAGAGCTAGGTTAAGTAGCGTGGTGAAACGAGATTCAGATGCTGAAGTATGGAGCAAAAATCAATACCTACTGGAAATGGATACAGGGAAGTAGACAATCTACATTTTAGTCTGTCAAGATGAAGGGCCTTGAACTGAAATGTCAACTGTCTACTTCTCTCCTCAGGTGCTGCCTTAACTGCTGAGTTCCTCTATTAGTTTGTTTTTTAAATTGTATGGAGTTTGGGGTGATGAGGATCAGAGGCAGGATGTACATTAGAAATAAAATCTGAAAAAGTGATAGTAAAGTGAAACAACAGAAGAGAGCTGTACTTTCTCCTGGTCTGGCAAAGGCATTGAGGTAGGAGGCAGTGGCTGGGAGGAAATGTTTCTCGGTAAACTGATCAGGTAAGATGGGCACTGGTGAGTATTTATGAAAACAAACTTTTTGTAAATCTTAGCCAACTTATTTAGAATGTTAATTTGTGAATTACAAAAGATCAAAAAAAACTTCCCTGAAAAAAAAAGCCAATAGCAACTCGGATTCTTTTTTTAGTATTTGCCACAATTTCAGCTCCAAATCAGCCTATGTTAAATGAGCTGTGATTTTTTTTTTATTATTGCCTTGACTGTTGAAGGTTAACTTCACTTCTTTGTAATGGAAAATGGCTTCTACATTCCTGTAGAAGTGCACTGCCAAAAGTTCCATTTCTTCATTTGAACTTCCCTCTTCTACCATTATACACCTCTTTTACTCCCAACATAAACAAAGCCTATCAAGTTCACTGATGACCTTTCCCACCTCAGCATACATTTTGTAACTCCCTCCCTCAGTGACTATGCCCCTCCCTTGGTGACTCTACCTCTCCCTCCTTTTCTCCCTCGGTGACTCGGTCACTCTCTCCCTCATTGAAGCAGCCCCTCCCTCCCTCTGTTTCACCCCCAAACTGTGCAACTCCATCAGTCAGTTTTTTTAATTAATTTCTACAATGAAAGAAAAGAGTAAAAAAAGTTTGTACAGTGCAAAACAAACTATCGAATGCACAGTTCACAACAGTTAAAGGAAAGCACCCATGGTAGAATCGCATATAGTTACCACCTCACCTTCCCATTCCCCAACTCCAAGCCAACCTTACAACAGATAGAAAAGTTAATCAGAACTTTTATCTCCACAGAGGTGTATTTGTAAAAAGAAGGTATATTGCCTACTACCTCATCAGATACCGTAAATCTTAACTGAAAGAAGCTGGTAGTAAGGGATTTATATGCAGAAGGGCAAAAAAGGGATGGACTTTTAAACTAAGCAGGAATTATGAAAATATTCAAGGAAAGGTCCCCACACTCTTTGGAACTTTATGTCCAGATTAAGAAGTGAATAATGAATCTTTTCAAGGTCTAAACAGAACATAATGTCTCTGAGCCATTGAGCATGAGTGGGTGGGGCAGCATCTCTCCACCTAAGTAGGAATGCGCGTCTGCCCAGAAGAGAGGCTAAAGGCTGTGTACCATGTTTAGTCAGACTCAGGTGCATGTCAACCTCTCCCGAGGTGCCGAAAAGAGCAATCAGAGGGTTAGGTTCCAAATAGTATTTAAGTATATGGAATAAAGTTAGAAGGACATCTCTCCAGTATTTCTCCAAGCCAGGACAAGACCAATACATGTGAATAAGGGAAGCTTCGCCCCCTTTACACTTGTTGCAACAGGGACTAATGTCTGGATAGATACGCAATAATTTAGTTTTAGACATATGAGCCCTGTGTACAACCTTAAACTGTAACAGGCAGTGGCGAGCACATAAAGAGGTTGAATTAACTGACTTGAGAATTGAATCCCATACATCATCGGACAAAGGAAAATTTAAATCTTGCTCCCAGGCAGTTTTAATTTTGTCAAGGGGGGGCTCACCTCAAAGTCGCTAACTTATCTCGAATAGTAGATATCAAACCTTTACACAATGGATTAACGCAAAGAAACATGTCAATAATGTTTTTATCGGGTACCTCAGGAAGTTTGATATTAAAGGATTGTTAAAACGTCTAATTTGGAGATACCTAAAAAAGTGTGTGTTGGGTAGGTTGAACTATACAGACAGTTCTTCAAAAGATGCAAAGCGATTGTCTGTGAAAAGATCTTCAAAGCACCTAATGCCCTTTCTGTGCCAGTCTTGAAATGTCAAATCATGCATAGAAAGCTGAAAGAGATGATTATGTAGGATAGGACTAGAGAGCGAGAAACCGTGAAGACCATTGTACTTTCTGAACTGAGCCCATATTCTCAGAGTGTGCCTGATAACAGGATTGACAATTGGTTTCGGTGGATGGCAAGGAAGTGTGGATCCAAGAAGTGTGGAGATGGAGAAATTCTTATTAGAGTTCCATTCCGCTGGCACCCATATTGGGCAGTCAGACTAATAATAAAAGTAAGACCTAAAGATAAGACAGTGTATGTTGGCTGCAAAATTTTTTTTGGTTGTCCCTCGGGATCCGAGAAAGACTATATTGTGCAGGGTGGCAGTGTTTTTTACAAGGCTGAGTTGCAAGCTCGACATCAACCCAGCACGGATGGAGAGCGCGCTTGTGGGCGGCCTGTCACTGGATTGAACTCAGGAACCTCCGTTCTTGAGCCCGGCGCTGATCTCACTGTGCCACTAGCTGACTGTTTTGCACAATGTAACCAGTGTGTGGAAGGTACTAAAAGTGAAAAAGCCTTGCACAGAGACGATCCCACTCTCTTGGGCCTCAGAAGTCAGGATCCAGTGGCACGAAGAATTGTTACATCTGACAACTTCCTTGACTGCATTGGATGGCTGAGTCATCTCCACAATGCGCTGCTACAACGCCTTCTCAGCTGTTGAATCCCTGGGGTTTCCTCCGCCTGATCCACCGAAGCAGTCTTCGCATGCTGGGATGAGCAAATTCCTATCTCACCAAGGGTTTCAGACCTGTTGACTACCCTCACCTGTTGAAGCCGTTGCCCAGGGTGTGGCTGCTGTCGCATGCAAACAGCTACGAGGAGCCACAGGTGAGAGCTGGGCATTGGTGGGGACCAATAGATGATGAACCGCTCTAAGGAGTGCGACAAGCCCCCCCCCCCATCTAGAGGTGCTACCCCTCCCTTGCACCCTAAGCACCACGATAATAAGTGGAAATTGGGTAAAGCCATACCCCCATATAAAACAGAGTTTAGTAAAATTGTTTCCAAAAAGATACTTATAATTCCTTGTTACTCTAATGCCAAGGTTAGTAAATTGATTATTCACTACTTTAAAAGAGGTTGTGAAACTCTAATGTTTGTGCTTCTCTGTTTATTGGAAAGAGTTCACTCTTATGTAAATTAAGATTGTATCCTGAAAACTGGCTAAATTTGTTAAGGAGTGAAAACAATGGGGGTAAGGAGGTAGTTGGATTTGATATAAAAAGTAAAAGATCATCAGCATAAAGAGAGACTTTGTGCTCAACACCACCCCTCCAAGTCCCCATCAGGTCAGCGCAGCTATGAAACGCAATCACCAATGGCTCTATGGCCAGATCAAAAAGTAAGGGACTTAGATTTAAGACACCCTTGCTGGATGCCACGTTTAAGATTGAAAGGTTGAGATGCTGAGAGTTGGTCAAGACAGAGGCAGTGGAATGAGAGTATAACAATTTAATCCATGTAATAAAACATTGTCCAAAATCAAATTTTTCTAAAACTGCAAAGAGATAGTTCCACTCCACACAATCAGACGCTTTCTCTGCGTCTAAAGAAATGACACATTCAGGAATCCCAACTGAAAGTGAGTATAAAATATTAAATAGATGCTGTATATTGAAAAAACAGAGGCGATTTTTAATAAAACCAGTTTGGTCTTCAGAAATAATTAAGGGTAGCATGTTCTCCAATCTATGGGCCAAAACTTTAGCCAAAATTTTGACATCCACATTTAGCAAAGAGATCTGCTTGTATGAAAAACACTCTGTTGTATCTTTGCCTCTTGTCTCTAAAAGAATGCTACATGCCTCATTAAATGATGCTTGCAATTTACCTTGTTTAAACGAATCAGATAAAACCAAGATTAGTTGAGGTGAAAGCAGTGAGGAAAATGATTTATAGAATTCTACAGGAAACCCATCAGGTCCAGGAGATTTACCAGTCTGCTGTATAGAAATGGCTGAGGATATTTCTTCTAGTGATATTGGCTCATCCAGTTTTGATTTGAGATCAGGAGAAAAAGTAGGAATACTTAGACTATTTAAGAAATTCTCGGCCAAAATATTAACATTTAGAGATTCAGAAGTATAGAGTCAAGAAGAAAAATTCCTGAATATGTCATTGATTTCAGAATGAATCAGGGTAATATTCCCATTTCCCATTCGAATTTTTGTAATGTATTGTTTAGCTTTGAAGCCTCTTAGTTGGTTGACAAAAATTTACTGGAATTATCACCATGATTATAAACCGGCTCTTACTTTCCAAAAGTTGGTGTTCAATTGGATGAGTGGAAATAAGGTCAAACTTAGTTTGAAGTTCCACTCATTTCTTATACAGCCCTGGGTTTTTGGTTTTGGCATATAGTTGGTCTGTTTCTTTGATTTGATTGGCCAGATCTAATCGCTCTTTATAGGTCCTTTTTAAATTTGCAGTGTATGAAATTATTTGACCCCTTAGGTTTGCTTTCATAGTGTCTGAAACAACCAGACTTGAAGATTCAGATGGTGTTTTAGTATTTAGGAAAAAAGTTGTCTGGTCCTCCATAAATTTTACAAAATCATTATCTGACAGTAAGGTCGAATTAAAATGCCAATGCTTATTTGGGGAAAACCAGGAAGAATTATAGACAGGGTGACTGGAGCATGATCTGATGTCATTATACTCTGATAGTCACAAGAATGGACAGATGGGATCAGCTGATTATCAATTAAAAAGTAATCAATTCTAGTAAAAGTGTGATGGGCATGTGAAGAAAAGAATAATCTCTCACATTTGGGTGGAGGAAACGCCATACATCGGAGATACCATAATTGGAAAGGAAGGACTGAAAAAAGGAAAGGAAGGAAGCAGTTTGTGTGGTAGTCTGGGAATAGAAGACAATCGATCCAAATCTGGATCTAACCAACAATTAAAGTCACCGTCCAATATGAGAGAGTATGAACTCGACTCAGGCCATAGAGAGAAGAAATTATCAAAAACTTCCACATCATCCGAGTTAGAAGCATATAAGTTAGCCAACACTACTAGTGAATTATATAATTTCCCCGAGACAATGATAAAACAATCATTTGTATCTCATATTTTATTATGGAGCTCAAAGGGAACATTTTGATTTATGAGAATTGAGACACCCCTGGCTTTAGCCTGAAAAGTAGAATGGAAGTGCTGCCCCACCCACCTTGACATGAGACAGGAGTTTTCAGAACTCTGAATGTGTGTTTCTTGCAAAAAAGCAATTGCTGCTTTAAGCTGTTTGAGATGCGAAAACACCTTCCTTCTTTTAACAGGATGGTTCAATCCTTTAACATTCCAGCTCACAAAATTCAATGGACTAACCATTGTCCTTTTAAAAAAAAAAATAATAAATAAATAAATATATTATTATTTTCTTAAAAACCCAGGATAATAGGTATAAGCAATGTCAGAAATTCGAATAACAGCTCTGGTGCAAAAGTATAAAACAAAGAAAAACGACAGAAATACATCCTATATAACAAAAATATCTAAAGGTTCTGTAAATGATATCAGCATTGGAGTTCCTCCCCCACCTCCTAACCCACAGCAAGACAGCTACCAACAAACAGCAGCAAGCTCTTCAAAAAAAGTCACCCCATAGTTTAACTTCTTGCCTCGTAACATCAACATCAACTCTGTCTTTTATTGATTGAAACAAAAACAGAAACCTTTTAGCACTCCAAACTAATACTATACATAGTGAAAAATCAAGCAATTCCTCCAAAGTTTATTAAGTGTGCCTCAAAGTAATAATCCAAAAAAAAGAGATATAAACTAGTATTTAAAAAAGAAAGATAAAAACAAGTAAACAATGTTCCACCCATGAGAGACTGTGGGGGGAAAAAAAAATCACTGAGTTGAAAGAAAGAGGTCACGGAAGAGAACAAAAAAAAATTAATGCTTCTCCGCCTGTCTAGGTAATCAGACCGGATCTGAAGAAATTGAAGTAATAGGGAGGCTATCAATATATTTCTGAGCTTCTGCAACCAAATTTAACCACTTTTTGTCTCCACTGGGGAGAGTAATTCGAAGTCATGCTGGAAACCGAAGAGAAAGCCTGAATCCGGTATTATATAGCTCCTTAATTATTTCTCTATACTCAGCTCATAGACTCAAGGCTTAGGGAGCACAATTCTCAACAACACGAATCGATTGACCCTTGTATTTTAACTTATTTCTCCGTCGAGCTTCTCTAACCAGGAGATCTTTAATCTGGTAGCGATGAAATCATAAAATGACTGGGCGCAGTCTGTGCCCCGAAGCACCTAAACCAGCTAAGGGACGGTGAGCTCTAGCTATCTCGGGTGGAGTTGAGTGTATCCTTCCCAACAATCTCACATAGCAGAGTGGAGAAAAATTCAGTGGGATATCCATGTTCGATAGACTCCGGCAGGCCCAAGATACGTAGGTTCTGACGTCTGCTTCGGCTTTCCAGGTCGATAACTTTTGCTGTTAGCTTGTTATTATTCTTGTGCAAGCTGGAGCAAACGTTTTCCAGCTCATTGACGCGATGGTCCAAATCTTCCGTAATAAGCTCAAGATGTGATGAGCGTTGAGCATGATCCTCCACTTTGGAATTAATTTGATCCAATTTCAATTCCAACAAACTGAAAGAGGACTTAAATTCAGCAATTATATCCTGATGGTGCTGATCCAGTATTTAGATAATATTTTCTCTCGACGGGCCAGTCGCTGGAATGTCTTTTTTCTCAGGTTTGGTGCCCTTAGAGGTCATTGTAGATCAGGCCTATTCATAGGTGGGGAGGAGAATAAAAAGTTTAAGTTTGGAGTAAAACAAAGAGAGAAGGAATACAGAGATAAGAAACAGAATGGAGCGATAGTTTTTAGTGACTAGTCCATTGCCATCTTGACCAGAAGTCCCACTCAGTTTTTATATACTCCTTCAGTGCCCGTGAAAGATTTCAATGGGAAATGTTGTGAATTTGATTGATAAACACTAATACCCATGGTCTCATTGTTGTGTATTTAATATTTCAGTATTATTTGAGTAATACTGTGAATATATTGTTTGATTAAACATTCTGTGTTTAAATAATTCATTATGGGTTATATGTAAAAGTACATGAATGGCATACATCGTCATGCCACTATGTCATACATGTGTGCCTCACTGAAGTAAAAGCAAAGTGCATATTATTCTCAGCTCTGTGTTTGCCTTTTGATTAGTTTTGGAGTCACAAAACAGAACACTAATAGACTTTGTGGCAGAAGGATGGTGTTGAGCCTTCCCTGTAGGCCAGCAGAGGGCCCACTGGAGATAGATATTGTTTGTATCTCAAAGGCAAAGGTGCATGATTATTGCCTTGTTGAAAAATTAACAGTAATTTTCTTAGGCGCACGCATTAACTGTGATAGGTGGGCAAGGCTGTCTGTGATTAACTTTCTATCTGAATTTTGTCTGATCATTTGGGAAAATCTGTTCTGCAGGCTATTGATTCAGTGATGCATAAACACTAAATCAAACACTAAAATCTTTGGCATCAGCAGCTTTACCTACTGCAGATAATTTGAGTTTTTTCTTTGTCAGCAGGTGATACAAGAGAATACAATCCTGCAGCTAATCTGCTGTTAGATCAAACTGTTGTGTACTTTCCAAGTGTAAGCACATTTTCTTGCTTTAGGAAGTTCTTCCTTTGATAATGTAATTTTACTTTCACTGTTGGTTCAACTTTATATCATCATGATTATTTTCATCAGTAAGTAAGATAAAACATTAAGTTATCACTGGTAAAAATATTTAACCCATTCTTCATGTGCAGTATTGCCATCACTTTTTGATTCTATTTACAGAGTTTGGCTTTTCATTTTCTTTTTCATGAGTCAACAGTGAAATGATATGAATTGTGATCTCTTGCAGAGAGTGACTCAGCAGAATGGGTTTTCTGGCCCTGACATTGACCCATTTCTTTGGGGATACAGCCAGAGATGCCCTGAGCTGTGCCCCCAACCTGAGAGAAGTTGGTGCCAGGATCCGTCACATTACACTCCGGCAAAGAAGATTTTTTTAAAACGTACCTTAGAGTAGTGGTATGGGCTTATTTATGGGGCAAGTGAAGCTGGTTCAAAAGCCTGATGGTTGAGCAGTAATAACTGTTCCTGAACCTGGTGGTGCAAGTACTGAGGCTCCTGAACCTTCTTCCTGACAGCGGTAGCAGGAAGAGAGCATGTGCTGAGGTCCCTGATGATGGATGCTGCTTCTCTGTGACAACGTTTCATGTAGATGTGCTCAATAGTTGGAAGGGCTTTACCTAGACTGGGCCGTATCCATTATTTTTGTAGGATTTTCCATTCAAAGGCTGTGGAGTTTCCATACCAGGTAATGATACAGCCAATCAATATACTCTCCACTACACATCTGTAGAAGTTTAGAACCATAGAACTATAGAACATTACAGCACGATACAGGCCCTTCAGCCCTCCATGTTGTGCCGACCCATATAATCCTTAAAAAAAGTACTAAACCCACACTACCCCATAACCCTCTATTTTTCTTTCATCCATGTGCCTGTCCAAGAGGCTCTTAAATACCCCTAATGTTTTAGATTTGTAGAGTTGCAACATGACCTCTGTACTCTTGAACTCAATCCCCCTGTTAATGAAGCCTAACATCCCATAGGCCTTCTTAACTACCCTATCAACCTGCGCAGCGACCTTGAGGGATGTATGGGTTTGAACACCAAGGTCCCTTTGTTCATCCACACTCTTAAGTAACTGACCATTAATCCTGTACTCAGTCTTCTGGTTTGTCCTTCCAAAATGCATCACCTCACACTTATCTGGATTGAACTCCATCTGCCATTTTTCTGCCCAACTCTGCAGCCTGTCTACATCCTCTTGTAACCTTTGACAACCTACAGCTCCATCCACAACTCCTCCAACCTTTGTGTCATCTGCATACTTACTCACCCATCCTTCCGCCTCTACATCCAGGTCATTTATAAAAATCACAAATAGCAGGGGTCCCAGGACAGATCCCTGTGGCACTCCACTAGTCACCGACCTCCAGGCAGAATACTTTCCTTCCACAACTACCCTCTGCTTTCTTCCTTTAAGCCAATTTTCTATCCAAACAGCCAAGGTTCCACTTATCCCATGCCTCATGACTTTCTGGATGAGTCTCTCGTGAGGGACCTTGTCAAATGCCTTGCTAAAGTCCATGTAGACCACATCCACTGCCCTACCCTCATCAATTTTTTTTGTTACCTCTTCAAAAAACTCAATCAGGCTCATGAGGCACGATCTTCCCTTCACAAAGCCATGTTGACTATCCATGAGTAGACTGTACTTCTCCAAATGCTCGTGGATCCTATCCTTAAGAATCCTTTCAAGTAGTTTGCATACCACTGATGCAAGACTCGAACTATAGTTCCCAAGTTTCTCCCTATTACCTTTTTTAAACAAGGGAACTACATTTGCTATTCTCCAGTTCTCCGGCACTTCCCCTGTAGCCAAAGATCATAGCTAATGCTCCAGCGATCTATTCTCTTAATTCCCACAACAACCTGGGGTGTATCATATCCAGCCCTGGGGATTTATCAATCTTGATGTTTTTAAGATCCAGCACTACTACTTCCTTCATCTCCACATTGTCCAGCACACAGGCCTGCTCTATTTCAACCTCACCCTGATCAAGATCCTTTTCACTTGTGAATACTGAAGCAAAGTATTCATTTAGGACCTCCCCAACCTCTTCCGCCTCCGGGCACATGCTGCCCTCTTTATCCTTTAGTAGTCCTACCTTCATTCTCGTCATCCTCCTGTTCTTCACATACGTATAGAACGCCTTGGGGTTCTCCTTAATCCTACATGCCAAGGCCTTCTCATGCCCCCTTCGAGCGCTCCTAAGTCCTTTCTTTAGCTCCTTCCTGGCTACCCTATATTTCTTATGAGCCCCTTCTACTTCCTGCTTATATCTAACATATGCTTCTTTTTTCCTCTTGACGAGTTGCCTCATGTGTTTCGTCAGTCACGGTTCCTTTTTCCTACCACTTTTTCCTTGCCTCAGTGGGACAAACCTATCCTGAACCCAGCTCAAGTGGTCCCTAAACTTCTCTCACATTACTTCTGTGCTTTCCCCTTTGAACATCTGTTTCCAATTTACTCTCGCTAGTTCCTGCCTCATCCCTTCAAAGTTAGCCCTTCCCCAGTTAAGCACTTTCCTATTTCATCTGATTTTATCCCTTTCCATAGCTATGCTGAAGCTAAGGGAGTTGTGATCACTCTCACCAAATTGCACCCCACCACCAAGAGGTCTGTCATCTGACCAGGTTCATTACCCAGAACTAGATCCAGTATAGCCTCTCCTCTCATCGGCCGGTCCACATACTGTGTCAGGAATCCTTGAACACACCTGACAAATTCAGCCCTATCCCTTTTGCACTCAGGAGGTGCCAGTCAACATGAGGGATGTTGAAATCACCCATAACTACTACCCTGTATTTCCTGCTCCATTCTAAAATCTGCCTGCTTATCTGCTCCTCGGTGTCCCGAGGGCTATTTGGGGGCCTATAGACTACTCCCAGCACAGTGACTGATCCCTTCCTACTTCTGACTTCTACCCAAACCGACTCAGTGGACACTCCCTCTGCAGCGTCCTCCCTTTCTATAGCCGTGATACTATCCCTGACCAGCAATGCCACTCCTCCCCCTTTTCTACCTCCTATCCTATTCCTTTTAAAACACCTGAACCCCGGGACCTGCATCATCCAGGATTGCCCTTCCTCCAACCAAGTTTCAGTAATGGCCACAACATCGTATTTCCACATACTAATCCATGCTCTAAGTTCATCCTCCTTGTCCTAATACTCCTAGCATTGAAATAGACACATTTCAACCCCTTTAACTGGCTACCATTGTTTCATCCCCTGCCTGTCCTTCCTCATCAACTCAGAACTCGTAGCATCATGCCCTTGTCCTTCTACCTTAATCCCTGCACTCACATTCTGATTCCCACCCCCCCGCCAAACTAGTTTAAACCCTCCCCAACAGGTCTATCAAACCTGCCCGCCAGAATATTGGTCCCCCTGGGGTTCAAGTGTAACCCGTCCTTTTTGTAAAGGGTTGATGGTCCCAATAATGGTCCCAAGAGGTCCCAATAATCCAGAAATCTGAATCCCTGCCCCCTGCTCCATTCCCTCAGCCACGCATTCATCCTCCATCTCATTCTATTCCTATTCTCACTGTCGCGTGGCACAGGCAGTAATCCCGAGATTACTACCTTTGAGGTCCTGCTTTTCAACTTCCTTCCTAACTCCCTGTAGTCTTCTTTCAGGACCTCCTCCCTTTTCCTACCTATGTCATTGGTATCAATATGTACCATGACCTCTGGCTGTTCTCCCTCCCACCACAGGATATCTTGGACGCGATCAGAAGCATCCCGGGCCCTGGCACCTGGGAGGCAAAATACCATCCGAGTTTCTTTCCTGCGTCCACAGAATCGCCTGTCTGACCCCCTGACTATAGAGTCCCCTATCACTACTGCCTTCCTCTTCCTTTCCCTACCCTTCTGAGCCACAGGGCCAGACTCTGTGCCAGAGTCATGCCACTGTTGCTTCCACCAAGTAGGCTGTCCCCCCCCCCCCCCCAACCACCAACAGTACTCAAACAGGAGTACTTATTGTCAAGGAGGACAGCCACAGGGGAACTCTCTAGTACCTGACTCTTCCCCTTCCCTCTCCTGACTGTGACCCATTTCTCTGTCCCCCATGGCCCTGGAGTGACCACCTGCCTGTAACTCCTCTCTATCACCTCCTCACTCTCCCTGACAAGATGAAGGTCATCGAGCTGCATCAAGCTAACATGGTCCCTTAGGAGTTGCATCTCGATGCACCGGGTGCAGATGTGGCCGTCCGAGATGCCGGGAGACTCCAGGACCTCCCACATCTGACACCGACCACAGAAAACCAGATTCACACACATACTACTTCCTTTTGCAATCAACCACTGCCTTGCCTCGTACCATTACCGCTGAAGCCCGTTGAGCCAAAGCCCTTTCACTCTGCTGCCACTCACTCCGCTGCCCATTCCCAATGCTGTCCCAAAGTTTGTCAAAGTTTTAGATGTCCTGCTGAATCTCCACAAACTCCTAAGGAAGTAGAGTCACTGCTCTTCTTTCTTCATAAGTGCACGTGTGCTGGGCCCAAGACAGGTCCTCCAAAATAGTAATACCTAAGAATTTAAAGTTGCTAACCCTCTCCAATTCTGATGCTCCGATAAGGACTGGCTCATGGACCTCTGTTTCCTTCTCCTGAAGTCTACAATCAGCTCCTTGGTCTTGCTGACATTCAGTAAGATGTTGTTATGACACCACTCAGCCAGATTTTCAATTTCCCTCTTATATGCTGATTCATCACCACTTTTGATTGAGCCTATGACAGTGGTGTCATTGGCAAACTTGAATATGGCATTGGATCTGTGCTTAGCCTCACAGTGATAAGTGTTAAGCAAGTAGAGCAGGGGGTTAAGCACATAACCTTGTGGCTCACCTGAGCTGTTGGAGATCATGGAGAAGTTATTGCCAATCCAAACTGACTGGGCTCTACAAGTGAGGAAATTGAGAATCCAAATGCATAAGGTGGTATTGAGGCCAAGGTCTTGGAGTTTATTGATTAGTTTTGAGAGAATGATGATATAGAATGCTGAACTGTAGTTGATCAAGAGCATCCTGATATATACATCTTTGCTGCTCAGATGTTCCAGGATTGAGTGAAGAGCAAATGAGATGGCACCTGCTGTTGCTCTGGTATGCAAATTCAAGAAGATCCAAATCGCTTCTCAGGCAGGAGTTGATATGTTTCATCACCAACCTCTCAAGACACTCATCACGGTGGATCTAAGTGCTACTGGGCAATATTCATTGTGGCAGGTCACCTGGCTCTTCTTGGACTCTGGTATAATTGAAGCCTGCTTGAAGCAGGTGGGTACCACACATTGCCCAAGCATGATGTTAAAGATCTCACTGAACACTCCAGCCAGTTAATCAGCACAGGTCTTTAGTACTTTGCCAGGTACCTCATCTAGGCCGGATGTTTTACGTGGGTTCAGCCTTGTGAAGGCTGTTGGCACGTCGGCTTCAGAGACGGAAATTATAGGATCATCGGGAGATGTGGGAGTTCATGATGGGTCCTCCATGTTTTGATGATCAAAGTGAGCATAGAAGGCACTGAGCTCATCCCTGCTGTCTCCTAAGTCCCACTTGATTTAACTCTGTAAGAGGTGGTAGTATTCAAGTCCAACAGAACGTCGCCAGTGGTCACCGGCGCCATCTTGCTACAAGATGAAAGTCTCACATCACATCACATCAAGTCTCACATGAAAGACTGGTTCATAAACTTGGAACAGAATAGGGATTTTATTATTAATTCCTCAGAAATGAAAACGAGAGGGCTCATAGACACTTAACACTGATTATGTTAACTAATCATCCCTGTGCTTCCCATCTGTTCAAGGTCTTTGCTCAATCTACTGCATTATGGTATGTTCCCTTTCTGCTTGTGACTGAGCTGATGGGAGGTTGCTCCTTTGCAGGGGAGGAGACAGTATATGACCAGTAGATGTGGGAACAAACAGGCAGAGAGTAGCTGGCAGATCTGTCCTGTATGATGCAAGCAGGTAATGCTGGTGCCAGCAAATAACTGTGAGCAGAGATGTGTGAGAGTTAGTTTGAATGTTGCAATGCTGGGAATTGTGATTACTCCTCTAAAGTTGACCAGACAAATCAATAAGCTGTGTTTGTTTCTCTGGAACAGGAAGCTCAGCAGAACCTGAAAGAGGCACATAAAATTATGATGGGCATAGATAGAGTCGATGGTATGAATTTTATCATATGGCAGAAAGGTCCAAGACTGGAGATATAATTTTAGGGTAAAGGATATAATGTTTAGAGGGGCTCTGAGGAAGAATTATTTTTCCCCAAATGATTGTTTAGAAAGTGAAAAGCATTGTCTAAGAAGGTAGTGAAAGCAGGCACTTACACAACTTACAAGAAGAACCTGGACAACCACTTTGATCGTCAAGCAGAGAAGGCTATGAACCAAGTGCTGGTAAAAGGGATTAGCTTTAAATAGGGGCCTGATGGTTGCTATGGACATAGTGAGCAGAGGGCCTGTTTCTGTGCTGTATCACTCAGCTGTGTACAGTGAGGTTTGTAACCTCTTTTCCATCTGTTGACAGCCATGATTTGAAACCACATGCATTTAAAAGCACATTGAATTATGTGCATGAAGTAACAGCAGAACATTTCAAGAAAAATACTTCCAAAATTAAGATTTTGAGATTTAAATTCAGATAAAATTGGGAATGTTGGTCAGTGGCGTTATGGATAATGAAGGTTTTCAAAGCTTGCAGAGACTTAGACCAGTTAGAAAAGTGGGCTGAAAGATGGCAGATGGAGATTAATGCTGATAAGTGTGAGGTGCTACATTTTGGTAGGAATAATCAAAATAGGACATACATGGTAAATGGTAGGGCATTGAAGAATGCAGTAGAACAAAGTGATCTAGGAATAATGGTGCATAGTTCCCTGAAGGTGGAATCTCATGTGGATCGGGTGGTGAAGAAAACTTTTGGTATGCTGGCCTTTATAAATTAGAGCATTGATGTTAAATGAGTTGGGATGTAATGTTAAAATTGTACGAGGCATTGGTAAGGCCAAATTTGGAGTATTGTGTACAGTTCTGGCCACTGAATTATAAAAAAGATGTCAACAAAATAGAGTACAGAGATTTACTAGAATGTTACCTGGGTTTCAGCACCTAAGTTACAGGGAAAGGTTGAACAAGTTAGGTCTTTATTCTTTGGAGCGTAGAAGGTTGAGGGGGGACTTGATAGAGGTATTTAAAATTATGAGGGGGATAGATAGAGTTGATGTGGATAGGCTTTTTCCATTGAGAGAAGGGGAGATTCAAACAAGAGGACATGAGTTGAGAGTTCGGGGGCAAAAGTTTAGGGGTAACACGAGGGGGAATTTCTTTACTCAGAGAATGGTAGCTGTGTGGAACGAGCTTCCAGTAGAAGTGGTAGAGGCAGGTTCGGTATTGTCATTTAAAGTAAAATTGGATAGGTATATGGACAGGAAAGGAATGGAGGGTTATGGGCTGAGTGCAGTTTGGTGGGATTAGGTGAGAGTAAGCATTCGGCACAGACTAAAAGGGCTGAGATGGCCTGTTTCCATGAGTGCCAATGCATTCAAAAGGCTAATAAGCTGGCATTTGGGAAAAGTCGAACGGCTACTTCTTGAACAGTGATAACTGAATGATGAGGATGATGATGCTATCCTTCTCTTTGGTATGAGGTACCTGAGTGAGTGAGTGACTATTGTGAGAAGCTAGGGTGAAAGGAAGAAATCCTTATATCTCCTAAAATATTATCACAGGATGCAGTGATACTAGCAGATTAATCTTTAAGGAAATTGGGATGTTAACCTTGCTGCTTTGAAATTGCAGAGAATTGTGGACTCAGCTCAGCACATCGTGGAAACCAGCACCCCTCTATGGACTTTGGTAAAGCAGCCAAGATGATCAAAGACCCTAACCACTCGGACATTCTTTCTTATCCCCACCAGACTCGAGGACAGCTGTTATTCCACTCTTGCAAGACTATTGTATGGTCTTTAGTATGATAATATGGGTTCTTGACCTCACAATCTACCTCCTTATGGCCTTGAACTTTGTTGACTACTTGGTGTACTTTCTCCATGACTGTAACTTGTTATTCTGCATTTTGTCAATGCTTCTATTCCTTAATATTACTATTTTAATAATTACTATTTAGTCTTTTGTTGGGTGATTTTCTTACCAATAGATTTGAGTTTATTTCAATAACAAGCACCTTGCATTTCCCCTTTGTTTTTCTAACTGTTTGAATATTAAATGTCTGAGGTTGTTAATACTGCTCTGATCTTTAAATCAAGCATTGCTCTCAAATTGCACACCCTGATTATCAGACCATTAGACCATCAGACACAGGAGCAGGTTAGGCCATTTGGCCGATTGAGTCTGCTCTGCCATGCCATCATGGCTGATTTATTATCCATCTCAACCTCATTTTCCTGCCTTCTCCCTTTGATGTCCTGATTAATCAAGAATCTATCAACCTTAAATATTCCCAATGAATTAGACTGCACAGCTGCCTGTAGCAATGAATTCCACAGATTCACCACCCTCTGTCTAAAGGAATGTTTACTCATCCCTGTTCTAAATGGACGTTTGTGTTCTAAATGGCTGAGCCCCTGGTCCTAGACTCTACCACTATAGGGAACTTTCTCTCCACATTTATCGAGACCTTTCAATATTCAATAGGTTTAATTAAGAACCCTCATTCTTCTAAACTTCAGCAAGTACAGAGCCAGAGCCATCAAATGCTCTTTATATGTTAAACCTTTCATTCCTGGGACCATTCTTGTGAAACTCCAATGCCAGTACATCTTTTCTCAGATAAACCTCTCACAGTCCTCCAAGTATGAGCTAACTAATGCCTCATAAAGCCTCAGCATTGTATCCTTGCTTTTGTATTCTAGTCCTCTCAAAATGAATGAATTGCATTTGTCATCCTTACCATCAATTCAACCTGCAAGTTAACCTTTAGGAAACCCCTGCATGAGGCCTCCCAAATCCCTTAGCACCTCTGGTTTTTGAATTTTCTTCTCACTGAGAAAATAGATCACAACTTTATCCCTTTGGCCTAGGTGCATGACAATGCACTTCCCTACACTATATTCCACCTACAATTTCTTTACCTAACCCCCAATCTGTCTAAGTCCTTCTGCAGACACACTGCTTCCTCAGCACCACCTGCCCCTGCACCTGTCTTTGTATGATCTGCAAACGGTCATAAAGCCATGAGTTCTTTCATCTAAATCATTGACAGATAATGTGAAAAGAAGCAATCCCAAAAGCCAACCCCTGCAGAACACCGCAAGTCATCAGCAGCCAGCTAGAAAAGGCCTCCTTTATTCCTACTATTTGCCTCCTGCCAGTCAGCCAATCTCTTGTCCATGCTAGTACCTTTTCTGTATTACCACAGGCTGTTATTTTGTTAAACAGCCTCGTGCACAACACCTTGTCAAAGGCCTTCTGAAAATCCAAAATCAAAATACACTGGTTCTCCATTTATGCTGTTTGTTATTTCCTCAAAGAATGCCAAGATAGGTCTATTTTTTCATATGCTTCCAAATCCTCTGAAACCTCATCCTTAATAATAGGCTCCAACATCTTTCCAATCACTGAAGTCAGGCAAACTGGCCTTAATTCCTATCTTAAAGAGTGGGGTGACAATTGTAATTTTCCAGTACTTGGGAATCATTCCAGAATCTAGTGTTTGTTGAAGGATCATTAATGCCTTTACAGTCTCTTCAGCTATATCTTTCAGAACCCTGGGGTATAATCCATCTGGTCTAGGTGACTTATCTACCTTCAGATTTTTCAGCTTCCCAAGTACCTTCTCCTTAGTAATAGCTACGACGCTCATTTCTTCCCTGACACTTCCTGGCATTCTGCTGGCGTCTTTCACAGTGAAGACTGACACAAAATACTTATTCAATTTGTCTGCCATTTCTTTGTCCCCTATTACTACCTCTCCAGTGTCATTTTCCAGTGGTCTGATATCCACTTTCATCTCTCTTTTACACTTTATGTATCTGGGAAAAAAAAACTTTTGTATCCTCATTTATATTATTGTCTAGCTTACCTTCATATTTAATCTTTTCTCTCAATATGGCTTTTTTTCATTACCTTCTGTTGGCTTTTAAATGCTTCCCAATCCACTAACTTCCCACTAATTATGCGCCCTCTTTTGATTTTATGCTGCCTTTGACTTATACTGTGTGCCATGTTTATCTATTTCATGCTTTAGAATACATCTTCATCTTTGGGATGTATCTTTCCTGTGGCTTATAAATTTCCCTCAGAAACACTAGTTGTTGCGGTTCTGCCATTGTCCCTGCTAGTGTCCCCTTCCAACCATCTTTGGCTAGTTCCTCTCTTACTCATCTATAATTCCCTTTACTCCACTGCAATGTTGATACATCTGATTAGAGCTCTCTTTCTTAAGCTACAGGGTTGATTCTATCATATTGTGGTCATGTTTCTTAAGGGCTCTTTTACCTTAAGCTCCCCAATGAAATCTAGGTCATTACATAGCATCCAATCCAGAATTGCCATTCCCCAGTGGATTCAACCACAAGCTCATCTGGAAATCATCTCATATGCAGTACATAAATTCCCTCTCTTGCAATCCAGCAGCAGCCTGATTTTTCCAATCTACTTGCATGTTGAAACCTCCCATGATTATCGCAACATTGCCCTTTACTCATACCATTTCTATCTCCCGTTGTAATTTGTATCCCACATCCTGGCAACTGTAAGGACTGGATATAACTTCCATCAGGGTCTTTTTTTACCCTTGCAGTTTCTAAACTCCATCAGCAAGGATTTTACATCTACCAATCCTATGACACCTCTTTCTAAGGCTTTGATTTCACTTTTTACCAACAGAGCCACACCACCTCCTCTGCCTACCTGCCAGTCCTTTCAATGCAATGTGCATCCTTGGGTGTTAAGCTCCCACTATGATCTTCTTTGAGCCACAACTCAATTACCCACCACATCATACCTGCCAATCTCTAACTGCACTACAACATCACCTTATTCTGTATACTGTGTCCATTCAAATATAACACCTTCAGACCTGTATTCATCACCCTTTTTGATTTTGGCCCTTGCTACACTTTAACTCATCCCACTTGACTGCAATTTTGCCTGATCATCTGCCTGTCTTTCCTCACAGTCTCACTATACTGCATCTAGTTGTATACCAACTGCCCCATCATCAGCCCTACCACTCTGGTTTCCATTCCGCTGCCAAATTAGTTTAGACCCTCCCCAACAGCTTTAACATACCTGACTGCAATGATATTGGTGTCTCTCAGGCGCAACCCATCATATTTGTACCAGTCATACCTTCCCCAAAAGAAGGTATCTAGTGCTTTCCCAACATATATGATGAATAAACTCTTCTTGGGCTTCCAGATGGGTACAGGTATTGATTTTAAACAACGTTCCAATGACAAGCTCTGCTATCTTCATCAGGGATGATGCCTATGCAAGTCTAGTCTGGTGGTACATATATTCCCCCATCTTCCAACCTTCCTGATTGGTTAGTCCTCATCCAATCAGGTTTCCACTGACCCAAAAGCAATTGTCATGGCACAGTGGGAGAAACTGGTGATAGCAGAGCATTGCATTTGCAATGACAATTGGATTGATTTCAAAACTACTGTGTCATGCAAGTGGCTTTTGGGACCACCTGATGAAGGAAGTCACTGAAATAAAACTACAGGAAAAGAATTTTAACAAAGACGAAGGCCCCACTTTAAGTAAGAACTGGAATTCAATTGTAAACAAATTGGGAAAGCCGAAACCTGATTGGATGAGGACCAACCAATCAGGTGGGTTGGATGATGGCTATACCAATGAATTAGATGTGCCTAGGTATCATCCCTGAAAAAGATGGCAGAGGGCAGAGTCTGTCACTGACACCTATACCTGGCTGGAAGCCTGAGAAGAGTTTATTCATATCCTATTCTCATCCTCACTGGCGCATGGCACAGGTGACAATCCAGGGATTACTATGCTGGAGGTCCTGCCATTCAGCTTTCTGTCTAAATCCCTATATTTTTTCTTCAGGACCTCTTCCCTTTTCCTACCTATGTCGTTGGTATCATTATGTACCGTGACCTCCAGAAGCTCCCCCTCTCCCTTAAGAATGTCTTGGACACAATCTGAGATAACCCTGATGCTGGCATCTGGAAGGCAATATACAATCTGGGTGTCTCTTTCATGTCCACTGAACCTGCTTTCTGCTCCTCTAATTAGGAATCCCCTAGCACAGCTGTACTGTTCTTCTACCCCATTCCTTCTCAGCCACTGAGACAGAAGTAATGCCAGAGACCTGGTTGCTGTGGCTTCCCCTTGGTAGGTTGTTCCCCCCAAAAGTATCCAAAGTGGTAAACTTATTATTGAGGGGAACGGCCACAGGAGTACTCTGCTCTGGCTACCTGTTCCCTTTCCCTGTCCTGACAGTCACCCAGGTACTTGCCTCGTGTAACTTAGGGATGACTCGTGTAACCTGTAGCTCCTACCTATCACCTCCTCAATTCTCCCATATGAGCCGAAGGGCATCAATCTGCATTTTCAGTTCCTTATTACGTTCTCTGAGGAGCTGCAGTTCAATTCATTGCATGCAGATGTGGTTATCAGGGAGACTCCCAGAATTCTGACATCTCACACAAATATAGGTATAGGTATAGATCTATAGATCTAAGACCTATATAGATATAGGTCTTATATTGGCCTATTTGATCCAATTTTCCTTTCAACCCCAATCTCCTGCCTTCTCCCAGTATTCCTTCATGCCTCAAACAACCAAGAATCTATCAACCTTTGCCTCAAATATGCATAAAGACTTGGCCCCCACGGCTGTCTGTGACAAAGAATTCCACAGATTCACCACTCTCTGGCTAAAGAGATTTCTCCTCAACTCTATTCTAAAAGGATGTGCCTGTATTCTGAGGCTGTGTCCTCTGGTCTTAGATTCTCCTGGAAATATCCTTTCCACATCCACTATATCAAGGCCTTTTAACATTCAATAGGTTTCAATGAGGTCACACCTCATTCTTCTGAATTCTAGTTAATACAGGCCCAGAGCTATCAAATGTTCTTAATATTACAAGCCATTTAATCCTGGAATCATTTCCCTGAACCTTCTTTGAACCCTCTCCAGTTTCAGCACATACTTTCTAAGATAAGGGGCCCAAAAATGCTCACAATACTCCAAGTGAGGCTTCACCAGTGCCTTATAAAGCTGCAACATTACATTCTTGTTTTTATATTCTGGCCCTTTTGAAATGAATGCTAGCATTGCACTCGTCTTCCTCACCACAGACTCAACCTACAAATTAACCTTTAGGGAATCCTGCACAAGGACTCTCAAGTCCCTTTGCATCAATGTTTTGTAGTATTTTCTCTCCACTTAGAGAACAGTCAACCCTTTTATTACTTCTACCTAAATGCATGACTATACACTTCCTGACACAGTATTCCATCTGCCATATCTTCACCCATTCTCCTAGTCTATCTAAGTCCTTTTATAGTCTCTCTGCTTCCTTAAAACTACCTGCCCCTCCACTTATCTCCATATCATCTGCAAACTTTGCAACAAAACCATCAATTCTATCGTCCAAATCATTGACATATAATGCCTAAAGAATCGGTTCCTACATCCTTACCTCTAATGTTTTCACTTCTTGATCAGTTTAGCCAGATCTCTGGCTATAAACTCAACTTACATAAGAGTGAACTTTTCCCAATTAATAAAGAAGCACAAGAACTAATATTTCATGATCTCCCTTTTAAAGTAGTCCATAATCAATTTACTTATCTTGGAATTACAGTCACAAGGAAGTTTAAAGATCTCTTTCGTGAAAACTTTGTCAATCTTTCATATGCTACAAAACAGAATCTGGTACAATGGTCACCTCTATCTATGTCCTTGGTAGGTCGTATCAATGTTGTCAAAATGTATGTTCTCCCCAAATTTTTATACTTATTTCAATCTATCCCAATTTTTATTCCTAAATCTTTTTTTGATTCCTTAGACTCTATTATTTTGTCATATCTGGGGCAGAATAAGCGCTCTTAGAATTAATAAAATCCACCTCCAAAAATCTAAAAAAGAGGGTGGCATGGCTTTACCTAACTTTCGCTTATATTACTGGGCAGCTAATATACGTTGTGCTGCCTTCTGGTCTTTCTTCCACGGTCAACCTGAGTGCCCTAACTGGGTGGCAATGGAGTTGAGCTCCACTAAAGAATTATCTATATCTGCACTTCTTGGCTCTGCACTCCCTAGCAGTCTGCCCAGATCAATAGCTAATCCTCTGGTTAGACACACTTTGCGTATATGGGCTCAGTTCAGGAAATGCTATGGTTTCCAGGGGTTTTCCATTTCTAGCCCTGTCGCACATAATCACCTTTTTTTACCTACCACATTCGATTCAGCATTCCATGTTTGGTACAGGAAGGGCATTAGACATTTTGAAGATCTCTTCATTGATAACCGCTTTGCTTCTTTTCAACAGCTCTCTGTTAAGTTCAACCTGCCTAACGCTCACTTTTTCAGATATCTCCAAATCCGACACTTTACTGCTCCTTTAATTCCTAACTTGCCTGAAATGCCTGCGAAAAATGCTATGGACCTATTTCTCTCCATTAATCCACTAGGTAAAGGTTTAATTTCAATTATCCAAGATAAACTAGCAGCCTTACGACGGGTCCCTGTGGATAAAATTAAAATGGCCTGGGAGCAGGATTTAAATATCTCCTTATCCGAGGAGAGCTGGGACTCAGTTCTCAAATCGGTTAACTCAACCTCTCTTTGTGCTCGCCATTGTCTCTTACAGTTTAAGATTGTTCATAGAGCCCATATGTCTAAATCTAAACTATCTCGATTCTACCCTGGCATTAGTCCGCTCTGTGATAAATGCAAGAGGGGCGTGGCCTCTCTCATCCATATGTACTGGTTCTGTCCTAGCTTGGAGAAATTCTGGAAAGATGTCTTCACTACACTATCGGGTATTCTGAATCAGCACCTAGAACCTAACCCCTTAATTGCTCTGTTCGGTTTTTGGGGCGAGACAGATTTATGTCTGGGTCCGACCAAATGCCAAATACTATCCTTTGCCTCTCTCCTGGCGAGACGCTTGATCCTCCTTAGATGGAGAGATGTTGCCCCGCCCACTCATGCGCAATGGCTTAACGACATTATGGCCTGCTTGGACCTCGAAAAAATTCATTATTCAGTTCTCAATTTGGATTTAAAGTTCCATAAGGTCTGGGGGCCTTTTATCGAGTACTTTCATAACCTTCCTCTTGACTAGGGTTTTTTTTTCTTTTTGGTCCCTTGCTTTCAGCTCCCTTTTTTTTTTCTGGTAGTAGGCATTATTATCCTCTGTTGCTAAGTGTATTCACAGTCTGGGAGTTTGACTGTCCGGACTTATACTCTCTATATTGTGTGGTGGTTGGTCTGGAATTGTTGTTTTTTTTCTTGTGTTGTGGGGTTTGGGAAGGACACTAAGCTCACTTGTCTTTAATTTAGGTGCTTTTTTGTTAAATTCTCTTCCTTTGTAGCATATTGTTATTGTATGTTTAACCTTGCTCTGTATTAATGCTCCTCACTGGGATTTGGGGTTTTTAATTTTGTAAAATGGTTTGAAAAACTAATAAAAAAATATTTTTAAAAAAATTTAAAAAAAGAATCGGTTCCAACACAGAGCCCTGTGGAACGCCACTGGCAGCCAGTCAGAATAGAATCATTCCTGTAATACGATGGGCTCATAGCTTGTTAAGCAGCCTCACATGCGTACCTTGTCAAAGGCCTTCTGAAAATCCAAGTGCACAACATCAACCAATTCTAATTTGCCTATCCTGCTTGTTACTTCACTCTTTAAGAAAGGAGGCAGGCAGCAGATAGGAAATTATAGACCAGTTAGCCTGACCTCAGTGGTTGAGAAGATGTTAGAGTCAATTGTTAAAGATGATGGAGTACTTGGTGACACAGGACAAGATAGTACAAAGTCAGCATGGTTTCTTTCAGGGAAAATCCTGCCTGAAAAACCTGTTGGAATTCTTTGAGGAGATTACAAGTAGGATAGATAAAGGGACACAGTGGATGTTACATAGAAACCTACAGCAGAATACAGGCCTTTCGGCCCACAAAGTTGTGCCGAACATGTCCCTACCTTAGAAATTACTAGGGTTACCCATTGCCTTCTATTTTTCTAAGCTCCATGTACCAATCCAAAAGTGTCTTAAAAGATCCAATGGTTTCTGCCTCCACCACCGTTGCCGGCAGCCCATTCCATGCACTCAGCACTCCCTGAATAAAAATCTTCCCCCTGACATCTCCTCCGAACCTACTGCCAAGCAACTTAAACCTGTACCATCTTGTGGCAGCCATTTCAGCCCTGAGAAAAAGCCTTTGACTATCCACATGATCAATGCCTCTCATTATCTTATACACCTCTATCTAGTGTATCAGGTCCAAGAAGAAAAGAAAGTTGTATATTTGGACTTTCAGAAGGCCTTTGACAAGGTGCCACACATGAGGCTGTTTACCAAGTTAAGAGCCCGTGGTATTACAGGAAACTTACTCACATGTTTAGAGCATTGGCTGAGGAAGCAGCGAGTGGGAATAAAAGGATCCTTGTCTGGTTGGCTGCCAGTGACTACTGTTGTTCCACAGGAGTCAGTGTTGGGACCACATTTTTTTATGCTGTACATAAATGATTTAGATGATGGAATAGATGGCTTTGTTGCCAAACTTGCAGATGATACAAAGGTTGATGGAGGGGCAGGTAGTGTTGAGAAACAGGTAGGCTGCAGAAGGACTGAGACAGATTAGGAGAATGGTCAAGAAAGTGGAAAATGAAATACAATGTTGCAAAATACATGGTCATGCACTTTGGCAATAAAAATAAATGTGTGGACTATTTTCTAAATGGGGAGAAAATCCAGGAATCTGAGATGCAGAGTGACTTCAGAGTCCATGCGCAGAACACCCTGAAGGTTAACTTGCAGGTTGAGTCTCTGATGAGGAAGGCAAATGCCATGTTAGCATTCATTTGAAGAGGTCTAGACTACAAGAGCAAGGAAGTGATGCTGGAGCTTTATAAGGCACTGGTGAGGCCTCACCTTGAGTATCGTGAACAGTTTTGGTTCCCTCGTCTTAGAAATGATGTGCTGTCATTGGAGAGGGTCCAAAGGAGGGTCTGAAAGATGGTTCCAGGAATGAAAGGGTTATTATATGAGGAACATTTGACGGCTCTGGGTTTGTACACACTGAAATTCAGAAGGATGAGGGGGGATCTCATTGAAACCTTTTGAATATTGAAAGGCCTAGACAGAGTAGATGTGAAAATGATGTTTCCCATGGTGGGGGAGTCTAGAACAAGGGGGCACAACCTCAGGATAGAGGGGCATCCATTCAAAACAGAATGCAGAGAAATTTCTTTAGCTAGAGGTTGGTGAATTTGTGGAATCTGTTGCCACATGCAGCTGTGGAGGATAGGTCATTGGGTGTTTTTAAGGCAGAGATTGATAGGTTCTTGATTTGACATGGCATCAAAAGTTACAGGGAGAAGGCCAAGAACTGGGGTTAAGGAGGAGATTGAAAAAAAGGATCAGCCATGATTAAATGGTGGAGTGGACTCAATGGGCCAGATGGCCTAATTCTACTCTTATGTCTTATAGTCTTCTTCTAAGAATTCTAACAGATTTGTCAGGCAAGATTTTATGTGCCTCCAATAACCCTGAGACCTCATCCTTAATAATCAACTCCAACATCTTCCCAAACACTGAGGTCAGACTAACTGATCTATAGTTTCCTTTCATCTGTCTCTCTCCCTTCTTGAAGAGTTGAATGATATTTGCAATTTTCCAGTCTTCCGAAATCATTCCGGAATCTAGTGATTCTTGAAGGATTACTACTAGTGCCCCATTATCTCTTCAGCCACCTCTTTCAGTACTCTGAGGTATACACCATCTAGTCCAGGTGACTTATCTATCTTCAGACCTTTCAGTTTCCCGTGAACTTTCTCTCTAGAAATGGTAACTTCACACACTTCTTGCACAAAGAAGACTGATGCAAAATAATTATTCAGTTTGTCCACTATTTCATGGTCCCCAATGACTACCTCTGCAGCATCATTTTCCAGTGGTTTGATATCCATTCTCACCTCTCTTTTACATTTTATGTATCCAAAGAAACTTTTGGTATCCTCTTTAATATTATTGTCTTCTGTTGGTTTTTAAAAGCTTCCCAATCCTCTAATTTCCCACCACATTTTGCCCTATTATATGCCTTCTTTTTGACTTTCATGTTAGCTTTGACTTCTTTTGTTAGATATGGTTGTGTCCTCTTTCCTTTACAGTACTTCTTCCTCTTTGGGATGTGTATGCTATGTACCTTCCGAATTGCTTCCAGAAATTCCAGCTGCTGCTACTCTGCCATCATCCCTGCCAGTGTTCTTTTCCAGTCAATACTGTATTGGCCAAATCCTCTCTCATATCTCAGTAATACTGATACATCTGACTTTAGCTTCCCTTTCTCATACTTCAGGGTGAATTTGATCATATTATGATCACTCTCCCCTAAGGGTTCTTTTACCTTAAGTTCTCTTAATCAATTCTGGTTCATTGCACAACATTATATCCAGAAAAGGTGATTCCTTAGTGGGCTCAACCACAAGCTGCTCTAAAAAGCCAGCTTGTAAGCATTCTAGAAATTCCCTCTCTTGTAGTCCAGCACCAACTTAATTTTCCCCAAGCTATCTGCATATTGAAATCCCCCGTGATATCGTAACATTGCCCGTTTAGCATGTATTTTTAATCTCCCATTGTAATGTGTAGTCCACATCCTTACTACTGTTTGGGGGTCTGTATACAACTCTCATCAGGGTCTTTTTACCCTCGCAGTTCCTTCACTCTATCTACAATGATTCAGCACCTTCTGACCCTATGTCACCTCTTTCTAATGATTTGATTTTGTTTTTTAACCAACCGCCCCCTCTGCCTTCCTGCCTGTCCTTTTGATACAATGTGTATCCTTGGATATTAAGCTCCCAGCTATAATCTTTCAGCTATAAAAAACCCCAAGGCATTCTTCAGTTATGTGAAGAACAAAAGGATGACAGGAGTGAAGGTAAGACCGATTAGAGATAAAGGTGGGAAGATGTGCCTGAAGGCGGTGGAAGTGAACAAGGTCCTCAGTGAATATTTCTCTTCAGTATTCACCAATGAGAGGGAACTTGATGACGATGAGGACAATATGAGTGAGGTTGATGTTCTGGAGCATGTTGATATTAAAGGAGAGGAGGTGTTGAAGTTGTTAAAATACATTAGGACAGATAGTCCCTGGGGCCTGACAGAATATTCCCCAGGCTGCTCCACGAGGTGAGGGAAGAGATTGCTGAGCCTCTGACTAGGATTTTTATGTCCTTGTTGTCCACAGGAATGGTACCGGTGGATTGGAGGAAGGCGAATGTTGTCCCCTTGTTCAAGGGGGATATTAGAGGAAGGTTTTTTACTCAGAGAGTGGTTGGTGTGTGGAATGCATTACTTGAGTCTGTGGTGGAGGCAGATACACTAGTGAAATTTAAGAGACTACTAGACAGGTATATGGAGGAATTTAAGATGGAGGGATATATGGGAGGCAGGGTTTAAGGGTTGGCACAACATTGTGGGCTGAAGGGCATGTACTGTGCTGTACTCTATGATCTATGATTCAGTGATGCCTACAACATCATACCTGCCAATATCCTATGTTGCATTTCTCCACAGGTGCAATAAAATTTTATTTGCAGCAGAAATTATTAGAAACATAGAAAACCTACAACACAATACAGGCCCTTCAGCCCACAAAGTTGTGCCGAACATGTCCCTACCTTAGAAATTACTAGGCTTAACCATAGCCCTCTAGTTTTCTAAGCTCAATGTACCTATCCAAAAGTCTCTTAAAAGACCCTATTGTATCCACCATCCAAAAGTTTCTTAAAGACCTTATCCTATTCTATTAATTTGAGTTAAATAGAAATTATAAAAAAAAATACAAGAACAAAATTTGAACAAAAAATAGTCACTGTAGTGGCAAGTAGTCCTTGGAAGAGGGAAACGAGTGTATTGTTCGCTGATGACACCAACAGATTGTGCAGAGGATGCAGAGGGTTATAGTTTAAGTGAGTGAGCAGGGGTCTGGCAGATGGAGTACAATGTTGGTAAGTGTGAGGTCATCCACTTTGTAAGGAAAGGTAGATCAGAACGATTCTGCTGTTGTGCAGTGGGACTTGTTAATGAATTTTCAAATGACTAATTTGTTGGTGCAACAGTTTATCAAGGAGGCAAATGGAATGTTGATCTGCATTGCTAGAGGGATTGAATTTAAGATCAGGGAGATTAACTGCAGTCACTGGTGAGGCCATACGTGGAATACTGTGTGCATTTCTGCTCTCCTTACTTAAGGAAAGATGCACTGGCTTTGGAAGCACCAGGTGGATTCTGGAGATGAGGGGTTTAGCCAAAGGGGAGTGGTTGAGTCACCAAGGACTAGAATGCAGAAGAATGAGGGGAACCTGATAGAAGCATATAAAATGATGAAAGGTATAGAAAGGAAGGAGGCAGGGAAGTTGTTTCTATTGGTAAGTGATACAAGAACTAAGAGACATAGCATCAAGATATGGGAAATAGATTTCAAAGTTCAAAGCAAATTTATTATTAAAGTACCTACACGTCACTATATACTACCTTGAGATTTGTTTTCTTGTGGCATTCACAGTAAATACACAGAAACACAATAGAAGCAATGAAAAACAAGATGGACAAACCGCCAAAGTGCAAAAGACAATAAGCTGTTCAAATACAAAAAAATGAATAATAATAAATACATAATAAATATTGAGAAAATGAGATGAAGAGTCCTTGAATGTGAGCCAATAGGTTGTGGGAGCAGCTGGTGATGAGGCAAGTGAGCTTATCCGCACTGGTTCAAGAGTCTGCTGGTTGAGGGGTAATAGCTGTTCCTGAACCTGGTGATGGGAGAACTGATACTCCTGTACCACCTTCCTGATGGCATCCACGAGAAGAGAGATGGCTTGGGTGGTGGGTGGTTTTTGATGATGGATGCCACTTTCCTTGTACTGACAGGGAGGGCTTTACTTGTGATGGACTGGGCCGTGTCCACTACTTTTTTGTAGGATTTTCCATTCAAGGGTGTTGGTGTTTCAATACCAGAACGTGATGCAGCCAGTCAGTATACTTTTCACTGTGCAGCCGTAGAAGTTTATCAAAGATTGAAATGATACACTGAATCTTAGCAAACCTCTAAGAAAGTAGAGGCACTGCCGTGTTCTTTGTAATAGTACTTATATGCTGAAGCCAGGACAGATCCTCTGAAAGATAACACTAGGAAATTTAAAGAATTAGGACAGAGATGAGGGGAAACTGCTTTTCCTCATGAATCTGTTGAATTTTCCATCCAGGGAAGCAGTAGAGGCCACCGCACTAAATTTGTTTAAGATACAGTTGGATAGATTTTTGCACAGCAAGGGAATTAGGGGTTATGGGGAAAAGGCAGGCAGGTGGAACTGAGTCCACAGCCAGATCAGCCATGATCTTATTGAATGTCGAAACAGGCTCAGTGGACATTCTTGGGAATAATGCACAAGGTGCAAAATCAGTTCATCCCCCAGAGAAGGAAGGATTCAAAGGGGGGAAAGGGGCCACAGTGGTTGACAAAGGAAGTCAGAGATTGCATAGCATTAAAAAAAAAGGAAGTATGACAGAGCTAAGGTGAGTGAGAGGACAGATGATTGGGAAGTTTTTAAGGAGCAACAGAACTTAACTAAAAAGACAATATGGGGAGAAAAAATGAGGTACAAACGCAAGCTAGCCAGGAATATAAAGGAGGATAGCAAAAGCTTTTTTAGGTGTGTGAAGAGAAAGAAGATAGTTAAGAACAATGTTGGGCCCTTGAAGAATGAATTGGGTGAAATTGTTATGGGAAACAGAGAAATGGCAGAAGAATATAATGAGTACTTTAGATCTGTTTTCACTAGGGAAGACACAAGCTGAAGGGAATTACTCGTAGCTCTTCTTGAAACTGTTGGTGTGGGACAAGGTTTCTGTACTTCCAGTCCAATACTAACTGTGAGAAAATGTCATGGCTTGGATGTAGGGGATCTTTGATGTTAGTTGTTTTATTGGGACCTAGAATGGACCTCCTGAGCCCACTGGCCTCTTCTGTGTCATTAGTCATTTTGTCACCTGCTGGTTTGCTTTTCTAAAACATCACAACTTAACTGTTCGCTAAACAAAGTTACCCACTCTCACTTCTCAACAAAAGGGTATAATTGGCATCTGAGTCCCTGTCCTAGAAGTAGAAGAATCAGAAACTGTCAGCAAAGAAGCAACAGGGTGGTTGAGAAAGAAAAAGTCATAACTGTCAATGAATTCCCTGACATCACTGAGGTTTCGTCACTAGTACAGTGTGAGCTATTTACTCTTTACTGCTTACCTGTGCTGTGCACTACATGCACTTTGAATTATATTTATTAACTTATTTGTGGTAATATTTTGTTTTATGTGCTGTATCTGATAAATGTATTGTGGGTGCACCGTGGTCCAAAGGAATATTGTTTCATTTGGTTGTATATATGATTAGTCAGATGACAATAAACTGGAACTTGAAGATGAAATACTTTGGTGGCAGATGATGTTAAGGATGAGTTGTGCTTGTATTCCTTGCTTTATTCAGATGCATTTTGCACTTCCTTTAGCACTGTTTCCTGCCGTCATGAGATCATTAACAGCTTTTTGTTCATTAGTGGCTTCCTCCTGAGACAGGAAATATCCTTGAAGATGGATAGTGACAGAGTTAACATTTAGTCTTGGCAGAAGGTTTGTTGCTGTTATCCTCTCGAGATATAATATGTAAATTGATTATGCAAATATCTTCTTCACAAGCCACCTTGCTAATGTAATATGTACATTGGTGGAACAGTGCATTGTATTGTACAGTGGAACTGGGTAATGGTGCACTCTCTTTGAATTTGTCTTAGCCAACAGTCCGTCAGAGGTGGAGAACCCCCTAAACAGCACTTGTACAGAGATTGATCAGCATATTTCTGGATGGGAAGCTTGAGTGTCTGAACAGAGTCAAAAGTGTGGGACATTTTAGTGAGTAAGGGAACAGAGGGGCTCTGTGCTTCCACCTCAGCTTGCTGGTACAGTAGCACAGCCAGAAGACCTGCTGCCTCACACCTCCTGTGGCTCGGATTCAATCTGCTGAAGAGCCGCATTTGCAGGGAAATTACATGAATTGTGGGGACTTGATTGTTTCCCATGTTTCTAGTGCTGCAGTGGAACTTGTGCAAGAGGAGGAGGGGGTTAATGGCTATCCTTTCCTTGTAGAATCAAATAAATATTTAGCACAGAAGAAAGACACTCAGCTCATTCTGTGCTTACTACCCAAATAGTTCTGGGTTTGTTGGCTTTGAAGGTCACGGCTGTCCAAATGCTGAACCTTTTTCTCTGCCCACCTGCTAATCTCCTTCTGTGACAGAGCTGGGAATAAGGTGTCTGTTTCAGGAGTGTGGTGATGTAGCCTGCCCAATGAAACCAACAGCGTACTTAGTGTCTCTGCTGTTAGACTGAGAGAGAATGTTGACATTCACAGATCCTACTGATGAAATTGGAAGATTTTGTGGGGTCAGGATTGGTGGTAGCTCCATGGGTACCTGCTCGAGCTTACAGGAGGATGATCTGATGGCCTTTTGGAAATTGCTGGCATTCAGGTCTGCTGAGTATAGTAGGGAGGTCACAGCTGTGGAAATGAGGGCCTATATCCACAGGTCATTTGCTGAAGACCTTTATTGATAAATGATTGTCACATGTCACTGCAGTTCACTTCCTGCATTCATCACTGAACCATTTCACCCTTGTTGCCTATGGTAGCAGTGGCAACAGGCTCAGATTATGTTGCCTGTAGGTGATGGTCTCCTTCTATACAGGGACTGAAGTAAGTTTGCAATCACAAAATGGAAGATTAATTTAGAGCTGTCTTCCTTTCCAGAGGTTAGATTACCTCAAGTAACTTCTCTATGCCTTAACACAATGTACACTGCAGATCCTGTAGTCAAATCAACATGTACAAACAAGCTGGAGGAACTCAGCAGGTTGGGCAGCGTCCGTGGAAACGAGCAGTCAACGTTTCGGGCCGAGACCCTTCGTCAGGACTTTGTGAGTCCTGCCGAAGGGTCTCGGCCCAGAACATTGTCTGCTTGTTTCCACGCATGCTGCCCAACCTGCTGAGATTCTCTATTCCTTGTTTCTTTCCCCTTCTCCACCCACTCAATCTGCCTTTCACTCTAGCCATGGTTCCCATCTACCCACCCATGTCCCTTATTTAATTTCATGCACCACCTTCCTCTCCTATGAAATTCCACCATCTGCAGTCCTTTGTCACATCCTCCTATCACCTCCGTAACTGAGGAGTTAAAAGAGAGAAGGTGGGAGAATGGGTTTGAAAAAAAAATCAGGTATGATTGAATAGTGGAGCAGACACTGGGCTGAAGAGCCTACTTCTGCTCCTATATCTTATGATGTGATGGAGGAAATTAAGTATTCGACCTCTGTTATGGAAATTATTTAATAGTCTGCCCATTTGATAAGATGAGAACCACAATGTACTATTTTAACTTTATCAAGGAAATCTAACTTGCATGGACCTGATATGAGCAAAGGTCAATTGATTTGTGTGTGATCTTTGTGTGCAAAGCAGTGAATACAGGATGAACAAAACAACACCACATCCAGATTCCATTTACTTTGTCCATGGTCTGCTGTCAAAGAAGAGATAAATAAATTTCTGGGCTGCACAGATTTGCAACTAGCTGACCTCCTGCCTCACAGTTCTTGTGACCTCTGGTGCTATCTGTGTGGAGTTTGTACATTCTCCCTGTGACCGTGTGGGTTTCCCCGGGATCTCTTTCTACAATAGGTTAACTGGCCTCTATACATTACCTCCAGTGAGTTGATGACTGGCAGATTCTGAGGGGAAGTTGAGGAGAATCGACTGTTGGGACAATTAGTAGGGGAATGGATTGTTCTGAGAGCTGGCATAGATTTGATGACTAAATAGTATCCAGCTGATCCTATGCGATTGGAAAAATGTGATAAACGTGCATGAGGCCAACTGATCATGAGGTGAATTGATTGGGCAACGCATGTTTCACACAGACTTGGTGGGTCCAGTTTATCTATCCCACACTGTAAGTTGCCCAGCTTGTAACATGGCTAACATCACCCAGTAAAAATGTTTAATAATACTTCTGTTGTTACTTTCTCTCCACGCATACGGTATCTAAACCTATGCTGTCGGGATCTTCAGGAATATCATATTGAGACTGATTGGAATTGCTCTTACTCATAGTGTTTAATGTTTTTAAAGCCTGCAGGCCTAGTTTTGCAGGTTCAGGTAGCACTCACATGGCTAACTAGATTTTACCAATCGTGGAGCCAGCAGGACCCAACACAGAAGGCTAGAGGTTGCTCCTGGAGTTCTTGCCTGCAAAGCCCTTGTTGAGCTCTGGAGCCTGGCAGCATTGCACAAGTTTACCAGAACTCCTTAAGAGTTTAAGTTGAGGAACCTTCATACAGATCCTGTGGCCAAGCTACATCTGCGGCAAGATTTGGCAAGCCCGCTCATCTGAATAGGGAGAGTGGAAAGAATAAAGAACTATTCTATTTTAAAATGTCATTTGGGCTTGCGTTTACTTTTTATTAAAAAAAAAGCTAAGTATCAATTCAGAATTACTTCAGGTCTTGGGACCTCTGACAGACAGCAAAGGTTTTCTGTTCATCAAAGGCTTCCTTAGCCAGTTTTGTGGGTGGGGGCCGAGAATCATAGAGTTATACAACACAGAAACAAATTCTTCAGGCCAATTCATTCATGCTGACCAAGGTGCCTACTTAAGCTAGTCCTGTTTTCCTGTGCTTGGCCCATATTCATTTAAACCTTTCCCATCCATAACCCTGCTTAGACATTTATTAAACATTGTAATTTTACCAAACACTATCACTTCCACTGGCAGCTCATTCCGTATACTCATAACCATCTGTGTAGAAAAACTTGCCTATTGAATCATCTTTAAATTTGTCCACTCTCACTTTAAACCTATGTTATCTGGGTTTGGACTTGCAATCTGTGGGGAAAAGTCTGACTGTTCACCATATCAATGCACCTCATGATTTTATAAACCTCTATATGATCATCCATCAGCCTGCTTTGCTGTAAGGAAAAAAGTTCCAGCTTTATCCAGTCGCTCAAGCCTTTCAGCTTTCATATGAATCTTTTCTGCACCCTCTCAAACTTAATCACATCCTTCCTGTATTGTATGACCAGAACTGCATCAGTATTCCCAGTGCAGTCCCACCAATATCTTGTGTAACTTGATGTACCATCTTCTGTGCTCAGTGCCCCAGTCGATGAAGCCAAGGGTGCCATAGGCTTTCTGCATCACCCTATCTACTTGTGTTGCTTCTTCCAGGGAACTCTGTACCTTGTACCCTTAAATTTAGACATCCTTCTTCAAAAGTAGCAAGTGGGGCAGTCAGGACATTTTGTACATCATGCATCACCAGGAGACGCTGGAGTGCACACAGTGAGAGAAGAATGTCAAAGGAAGTGAGTGGTGAGCAGTCGGGACTTTCTGCATGCCACACGTCAAGAGGAGACTTTGAAGTGTGCGTAATTAGGCACTTGGCAAGGTCCAATAAAAAGAAGTTAGATTTAAGAGGAGCGGTATTATGTGAGTGAGCCACTGTTTAAAGTAGGGAGTTCAGGCTCATAACGGCTTTGGCAAGGAGAGGTGGAGGCTGCAGGTCGATTTTTTGTTTAAATTTTCTTTCTTTCTTATTGCAGTTAGAACAGTGGGGAAGCCAGGAAGACAGTGGAGTGCTCCTCTTGTGGGATGTTAGAAGGCAGAGACACCTCCAGTGTCCCTGATGACTACACTCTCGAGAAGTGCATCCAACTGCATCTCCTTACAGAGCATGTTAAGGATTTGGAGCTGGAGCTGGACAAACTCTGGATCATTCAGGAGGCTGAAGGTTTGATTGACAGGAAATACAGGGAAGTACTTATACCCAAGGTGCAGGGCATAGGTAACTGGGTGACCATCAGGAAGTAGAAAGAAGGTAGGCAGCCAGTGCAAAGTATCCATGTGGCCATTCCCCTCAATAACAGGTATACCACTTTGGATAATGTTGGTGGGTGGGGGAGGGGGTTGACCTAGCAGAAGAAACTCACAGTGGATAGGTTTCTGGCACTAGGTCTGGTTCTGTGGCTCAGAAGCAGAGGATAGGGGATTCAACAGTTAGTACAACAGACAGGAGATTCTGTGGATGAGAACAAGATTCCCGGATTTAATGTCCTGGAGATTTTCCTGACTTTAAATCAGTTGTTGGTTTCTCTTTTGTGGAAGTCAGTGAACGCTTTTCTTGCTCAGTTACGGACAAGTGCTCAGCACCGCTTACTTTCTTAGCTGCACAAGTGGTTGGTTTGTTCTGGCTACTTACATCACTGGTCAGGTTTCTTGCTTTATCTTCAATATACTTAAATACCACCATCACTTGCTTAAGTGTGTCTTCAAGCTCAGCTTCTTCAGGATTCTTGGAGCTTTTCTTCAGTAGAGAGTCACAGTATCGTGCCAATAATTCCGGAGATTTACTTGATGACTGAGCTATTTTTTGTGACTACATTATTATTTAGGAAATGGCCACAAGCCTTATCTAAAGCAGCCACAAAACCAGCATCATTGTTGAAAGCTGACATCACTAATGCATTATAGTTCTTATGAACATCTAGAATTGTCTGTACATACATCTTGGGATCATTCAGAGCAGCTTCTCCACACTTCTCAACGGCAGCTAAGCCCTGGCTATGGATATATGTTTCTAGAAGTTTCTTCAGCTCCCCAAAGCCATCCTGGATTAGAGACACTAAGTTACACTTTGATCCAGGCCCTCATTTCTATCACATCTAATAAGTTCTGGAATTCCATATGAAAAAATTCTAGATGTTTCTCAATAAGTACTTATTCACCTTTACAAGCCAGCTCATCCTGGGTACTTTCATCACATTCACGGTGGACCCATTGTCTATTGAGGTAGACACAGATTCCATTCAACACTTTTTCTAGGAAACCTGTAATCTTCCCACTGCTGAGTATAAACACTTTCGTCCACCAAATCTTCACCATCCTTAAGAAGGTTTGCCAATTCTCTGGTTTCAATAGCACGTTTTACTAATCTTTGTACAATAGGGAATATGTTATGAAGTCCAGACCCCGAATTTGATGTGGTTCCAAACGGTGCAGGCACTTCATGTTTGGCAACACAGACTATTTTCTCAGTCAAGGCTATTTTCTGACCAATTATAGAATTTTCTTGAAAAAGCAAATCAACATCAATAGCAAAGTTGAATGTTGTAATACAACATGTCAAATGGTGACAGTCCCTTAATCTTTGCTCTGAAGTATGATTCAGTTTGTGACAAGACATTGGTTTCTTCTAATTGTCTTTGTAATTGCACAATTTTCTCATTTGATACCTGGGAGCTCTGAGTCACTTTCTTCAAGTTGCTCTCTAGGTGGGGTTTCATGATAGTGTTTGTGTCTGCTGGGTCCAATTTGGCCAGATTGTTCTGTTGCAAGAAGACGGGTGAACCCAAACGCAGGACACTGGCACGGAGATAGAGTTAGGATGCAGACAAGGGCATGAGCGTGGGTGGAACTTGACATGAAGCGTTGCTGGAGTTTGAATGGCAAACAGAAAGGCAGGCGGCAGGCAACCCTTATCTTGACACGGAATGTTGCTGAGTTGAATGGCAAATGGAAAGGCAAACAGCAGGCAATACTTATTTTGACACGGAGAGACAGAGTTACACAGGTAAACCTCGGTATGGAAGTAAACCTTAGAGTACAGAATCCTAAGCGGCCGGGAACGTGAATCACCACACTGGCTAATACAACGATCTGGCAACGAGTGGATGCAAAGCCGGGGTTTTATGCTGCAGGTTTAGATGAGAATCAGGTGCCGCAATCAAGGAGCCCAGGAGAACACGGGGAAAAGGGAATTAGGAGAATAAGAGGAATTAACGGTCGGGATCGTGACAGAGCATGGTGCGACTAATGTTCTGAGTTATGTATATTTCAATGCAGGAAGTGTTGTAGGAAAGGAAGATAAGCTTAGGGCATGGATCAACGTATTGAATTATGGTATTGTAGCCATCAGCGAGGCTTGGTTGCAGGACGGGCAGGCTTGGCAGCTCAGTGTTCCAGTGATGAAACATCAGATGTTTCAAAAAACTAGGTAATGATAGAGATCTAGAAAATTATAAGACTAGCAGGAAGGAGCTTAAGAATGAAATTAGGAGAGCCAGAAGGGGCCATGAGAAGGCCTTGGCAAGCAGGATTAAAGAAAACCCTAAGGCATTCTGTAAGTATGTGAAGAGCAGTATGTAAGACGTGAGAGAATAGGACCAATCAAGTGTGACAGTGGAAAAGTGTGTATGGAACTGGAGAAAATAGCAGAGGTACTCAATGAATTCTTCGCTTTAGTATTCACTACAGAACAGGATCTTGGCGATTGTAAGGATGACTTACAGTGGATTGAAAAGCCTGAGCATATAGACATTAACAAAAAGGATGTGCTCGATCTTTTGGAAAGCATCAAGTTGGATAAGTCTCTGGGACCGGATAAGATGTACCCCAGGCTACTATGGAAATGAGGGAGGAGATTGCTGAGCCTCTGGTGATGATCTTTGCATCATCAATGGGGACAGGAGAGGTTCCAGAGAATTGGAAGGTTGCAGATGTTGTTCCCTTATTCAAGAAAGGGAGTCGAGATAGTGCAGGAAATAATAGACCAGTGAGACTTACTTCAGTGGTTGGAAAGTTGCTGGAATAGATCCTGAGAGGTAGGATTTATGAACTTTTGGAGAGGCATAATATGATTGGGAATAGTCAGCGTGACTTTGTCAAATGCAGGTCATGCCTTATGAGCCTGATTGAATTTTTTGAGGATGTGACTAAACACATTGATGAAGGTAGAGCAGTAGATGTAGTGTATATGGATTTCAGCAAGGCATTTGATAAGGTACCTCATGCAAGGCTTATTGAGGAAGTAAGGAGGTATGGGATCCAAGGGGACATTACTTTGTGGATCCAGAAATGGCTTGCCCACAGAAGGCAAAGAGTGGTTGTAGATAGGTCATATTCTGCATGGATGTAGGTGACCAGTGGTGTGCCTCAGGGATCTGCTCTGGAACCCCTTTTCTTCATGAATTCTATAATTGATCTGGATGAGGAAATGGAGGGATGGGTTAGTAAATCTGCTAATGACACAAAGGTTGGGGGTGTTGTTAGACCCTGCTCAGCCAAGAGGTAATATTAGACCCCATTTCAAGTACTGTACTCAGTTCTGGCCATCTCACTACAGGAAAGATGTGGAAAGTATAGAAAGGGTGCAGAGGAGATTTACAAGGATGTTGCCTTAATTGGGGAGCATGCCTTATGAGAATAGGTTGAATGAACTTGGTCTTTTCTCCCTGGAGTGGAGGAGGATGAGCGATGACCTGATAGAGATGTATAAGATGATGAGGTACATTGATCATGTGGATAGTCAGAGGCTTTTTCCCTCTGCTGAAATGGCTAACATGAGAGGGCACAGTTTTAAGGTGCTTGGAAGTAGGTACAGAGGAGATGTCATGTGTATGTTTTCTATGCAGTGAGCGGTGAGTGCGTGGAATGGGCTGCCAGTAATGTTGGTGGAGGTGGATATCATAGGGTGGACAGGTACATGGAGCTTAGAAAAATAGAGGGCTGTGCGTAACCCTGGGTAATCTCTAAAGTAAGTACGTGTTCGGCACAGAATTGTGGGCCAAAGGGCCTGTATTGTGCTGTCGGTTTTCTTTGTTTCTATCTATGTCTCTAAGTGATAGAATGGGAGGGAGTAAAGGGGAGGGCCAGCATTACTACTCTGGGAAATGATCATGGCAGTGCTCAGATAGAACAGACTGGAAACCTCACCTACTGATGCTATATCGGTGGAACAGATGAATAAGAAAGGGATGACCATGTTAATAGTATTATATTACAGACAACACAACAGTCAGTGGGATTTACAGACAGATATTTGTGGAGAGATTTCAAACTTTTGCAAGAAACATGAGGTTGTGATAGTTGGTGATTTTAACTCTCTACATATTGGTTGGGACTCCAATACTGTAAAAGGGCTGAATGGGATATAGTTTGTCAAATGTGTTATGGGAAAGTTTCCTCTTGCCCATAACCACAGTTGGGGTGGCTAGAGGATTAGAGGATAGGTAATATCATTACGTTGTTTAAGAATAGCTGTAAAAAATAAGCCTGGAAATTATAGGCTGGTGAACCTGACATCAGTAGTGTGTAAGTTATTGGAAGGTATTCTAAGGGACTGGATGTATAATTATTTGTATAGACAGGGAGTGATTAGGGATAGTCAACATGGCTTTGTGCATGGTAGGTTGTGGCTAACCAATCTTAATATTGAGTTATCAGGAAAGTTGATGAAGGCAAGGCAGTGGATACATGGACTTTAGCAGGGCTTTAGACAACGTCCTGTATGGGAGACTGGTCACGAAAGTTTGGTCAGTTGGCATTCAAGGTAAGGTAGTAAATTGGATTGGACATTAGTTTTGCCAGAAAAGCCAGAGAGTGGTAGTAGATGGTTGTCTGTCTAACTAGAGGCCTGTGACTACTGGAGAGCCACAGGGATCATTGCTGGATTGTTGTTGTTAGCCTTCTATATTAATGATCTGGATGATAATGTAATAAACTGGATCGGCAAATTTTAAATGATTGCAAGATTAGGGGTGAGTTAGACAGTGAGGAAAGGAATCAAAGCTTTCAGCAGGATGAGGAACAGCAGAGAAATGGGCTGAAAAATGGCAGATGGAATTTAATGTAGACAAGTGTGACTTGTTACTCTTTGGGAGGACAAACCAGGGTATGATTTGAATGATGAGCAGTAGAGCACTGAGGAGCATTGATCTGGGAATACAGATTCATAATTCCTTGAAAGTGGCATAAAGAGAACTTTTGGCATATTGGCCTTCATAAATATAAGTATTGAGCACAGGAGTTGAGTTGTTGTGTTGAAGTTGAATATGATGTGGTTAAGGCTTAACTTGGAGTGTTATGTGCAGTACTGGTCATCTACCTTCAGGGAAGATATCAATAACATTGAAATAATATTTGTAAAAATGTTCTCAGGAGTTAGAGGGAAAGGTTGATTAGGTTAGGACTTTATTCCCTGGAGTGTAGGAGAATGGGAGGAGATTATCCTACAAAATTATGAGGGTTATAGACAGGGCAAATACATGCAGGCTTTTTCCATTGAGGTATGGTGAGACTAGAAATAGAGGTCATGGGTTAAGGCTGAAAGGTGAACTACTTAAGGGGCACATGAGAGTGTGGAATGAGCTGCCAGCGGAGGTGGTAGATGCAGGTTTGATTTTAAGAGAAATTTGGATAGGTATATGGATGGGAGTGGTGCAGAGAGCTATGTTCCAGGTACAGATTGGTGGGACTAGGTAGATTAATAGTTTGGCATGGACTAGATGGGCAGAAGGGCCTATTTCTGTGCTACAGTGATCTCTGATTCTATTCTATTCACTATGATATTAATGCTAAACATGCCACCCACATTTTCATCCAAATTATTAACATAATAATAAACAGCAGGGTACCTATCACTGCAGCACATAACCAATCAGTGTACACATCACCAGACACTGTCGCACACAACCAATCAGGGTACACAACACCAATCACTGCAGTACTGAACCAATCAGGGTACACAGCACCAATCACTGCAGCACTTAACCAATCAAGGTACACAGCACCAATCACTGCAACACTTAACCAATCAGGGTACACAACACCAATCACTGCAGCACATAGCATTTGTTCTGGTCCTGTCTGTGTGGAGTGTAATTTCTTATTGTGACCGCATGGGTTTCCTCCAGATGCTTCAATTTTCTCTGATATCTGAGGTGTATGGATTATAGCCACTGTAAATTTCTCTTAGTGTGTAGGTGATTGGAAAATCTGGGTGAGGTTGATGGGAAAGTGGGAAGAATAAAATGGGATTAGTGTAGGATTGGTGTGAATGGGTGCATGATGGTTGGTGCAGACCTGCTGGGTTGAAGGGCCTGTATCTTTCTCTTTGACAAGCTAGTCTTCCATACTTTGGCTATTGCTCATTTGATTTATTCTGTGGTGCAGTTCATACTGCTTGCTTCATTGCTTGATTTGCCTGCCACCTATCCATCTTTCACACTGCCATCTGCACTTTGTTTGTCCAATGTTTTCCAGGAAGATTGTTGGAAAATTACACAAAATTTCACAACACATGAACAGCTCATTAGGCACATAAATCTAAGGCAGTAGCACATTCTGTATGAGTTTCCATCCATCTCATTTCATCTGAACCCATCAACATATCATTAAACTACAGATTAGATTAAACCTTTATTGTGCAATCTCATTTTCTGCAAGTACTTACTAGTAAAGCAGATGATCTTTTATTGCAGTAAGCTGATAAGTATGCAGTTAAATGCAGTGTAACAGGGTAAAAGGAGGTTTTGCATTCATCTTTGATAGGTCACTGAGCAGCAGCATGAACTCCTGGTTCTGTATGGACCACACAACAGTGTATGGTATACTCTCATGGACTCATGGGAGGTGAGAGTGACATGAGAATTGCTCCATTAAAAATGACCATACATCACATACATGTCCTCTAAGCAAAAACCTTTACAAAAATTGCTGAACTGTACACCATCTCTTTGCCCTTTTAAATAATAATCTTTTACACTGCAATTCTAGATTTATGGTTAAACAGTCATTGAAAAAAATAGAAAATGACTATCCTTAGAAATTGATGTTAGTTGCTTGAAGGTTCCAGATGCATAAATACTGGACAAACAGGAGCTTACTTAACTTCTGCCAATAGAAGGCAGAGGTGTTCCATTGACATTGCATGCCTATATAAACACAAAAAAAACTGTAAGAAATCGTGTTCATTTCAGAATAGGAGTTTTCTCAAGTAGCAAGCAACTCTTTCGGTTTTGTTCTCCCAAGGCATGCATTAATTGTTGAAAACAAAAGAGGGAAGCAGGTATCATGAAAATATTGGACCCAATTTACTTGTAACTCTGTACATAGATTTGAACCATACTACCTGGTTAGCATGGACAATTTTAAAAGGTTATCTTCCATAATTTATGCCTCCACCAAATGCCAACACCAAATGCCCTCCACTCCATTTCCTTACATTCTCTCCTCCAGATCAGTCTTCCATTTCTACCAATACACACTACCCTTCTTGCAGGACCTTCTACAATTGAGAGCATCCTGACTGGTTGTGTCACCACCTGGGTACTATCCTCAATCGCTGGGCCCTGCAGAGAGTGGTGCTGACAGCCCAGCACATCTGTGGATGTGAACTTTCTTCTATTCAGGACATTTACAGCAGCAGCTGTGTAAAAAGGACCCAGAGGACCATCAGGGGCTCCAGCCACCCTGATCACAAACTGTTATAGCTGCTTCCATCTGGCAAATGGCATTAAGGCCAGGACCAACAAGCTCTGGAACAGGTTCTTTCACCAGGCCACCAGATTTATCAATACACATTGATCTGATTGCATATCTGACTGTGCATACATGTGTACAAAACAGTTTGGGTAAAATCCTCCCACATCTCCCTCCCTTATTACATGTACATAGTGATGGAGATGCAACATAAAAATCTTTACTCCCTCATGTTGTGAGATGGATGTAAGAAATAAAATTCTAAATTCCCTGTTTCTAGGAGCAGGGATAGGTTACTCGGCCCCTTAAGCCTACACTGCCATTTACTAAAACCATGGCTGAATTGATTGTAATCTCAATTCTGCAATCAGGCTTCCCATACAGTTAACCTTTCACCTGTTCCTTGCTTGTCAAGAATATAGCCACCTTAGCTTTATAAATGTTCACCCTTTGTAACTCTCTCCCTCAAAGGGTGGACATTTGTAAAGCCAAGCTTTCCTCCAGCTTACATTGGGGATCGGTAGAACAGTGTCAGAGGTAAAAGATAAAATGGGAGTTGGATGGAGAATTAAAGTGGCAGACAGCTATGAGCTCAGGGTCACCCTTGTGGACTTGTGGATTGAAGGCAGATGTTCTTCAGTTTTGTGCCTGGGAACACCAGTGTAGACGAGACCACATTATTGTCTCCAAGTGCAGCGCACCATATTAAGAGTGAAATACTACCTCAACTGAGCAGATTATTTGCTTCCTGGATGTTAGGAAGGTAAAATTCAAAATTCAAAGTACACTTGCAAACCTGAGATTCGTGTTCCAACACTGAGCCATGAAAGAAAAAAACACAATAGAACTCGTTCAAAGAAGACATCAAACAATCATAAAAAAAGAATAAATTGCAGAAATGGCAAAAAAATGAGCAAAAAACACAGAATATAAAATATCAAACCAAAGTAATTGAAACAGTCTAGGAGTGTTCAGTTTAGTTCAGTTCAGTTTATTGCTGTGTTGTTCGTTGACTGCAGATCACAGAGCCAGTCCACTCCAATCAAAATCACACAAAATAGCAATAAAAAAAAGTAATAAGCAGAAACCAGAAACACATCATAACATGAACTACGGGGTCCAACCACAAACCACGTCAATTAAACTTTGCCCAAGACTCAACTCTCCAGTGCCATCCCCAGCAGCACCAAGCATGAGGGAGAGAGAGTAATGTATAACCACAGCTGTCACAACTATTGTTGACAAAGTGAACATGTAAGATCTTAAGAAATCTTGACAGAGGGACATAGAGAAGATATTTCCTCGAGAATGTCCCACTGTTTACTTTCTGGGAGGTAATACTACAGAAAGTTGAGCAGTTGGCCAAGGGAGGGTATAAAAAAAGGAGGCAGTGTAGGAGCCCACTGGGAAATGGCTCTCTTAAACCAGTGCTGAACACTAGTGAGACTGACAGCATTGTGAGAGGGATCAGGTTGGAACATAGCCAATGTGAGATGACTAAGGGGCACCCAGTGAGACCCTTGAACAATGAATGCAATTTAATTCCCTGTATATGGAAGCAAATTAAATCAGTTTTTTAAAAGCTTTTCATACTGCTATTTTTATCAATCTGAGCTTTAAATACCAACAGTTAATTTGGAAATCAGGCAACATGCACACTCTGAATGCACTGTGTGTTCAGTATTACTGAACATGGCCATCAAACAAATATAAATCTTCTGAAATACAAGTGGATAACAGGAGGCTGAACCAAAGAAATGGTGGTCCATGTTGTAATCAATAATATGGAAAAGAATAATGTTGAGGTGTTGCAAGCAGATTTCCAGGAGGGAAAGTAAAGTGCAAATACTGCAATGAGGTCATTTCCTTTGTTGCCAGGCCAACGTAATACCATCTGTAGGAGCAGTAACACTAATCAGAATCAGGTTTAGTATCACTAGCATATGTCGTGAAATTTGTTGTTTAAAGGCAATAGCACACTTCAGTACAGATTTAAAAAAACTATAAATTACCATATGTATATTGTGTGTGTATATATATATATATATATATATATATATAATATGAAAAATTGAATTCAATAAGAGGTGCAAAAAGAGAGGAAAACAGATAGTGAGGAAGTGCTCATGGGTTCATTATCCATTCAAAAATTTAATAGCAGAGGGGAAGAAGTTCTTGAAACTTTGAGTGTATGCCTTTAGGCTCCTGTACCTCTTCCTTGATGGTAGCAGTGAGAAGCGGGCACGTCCTGGGTGATGAGGGTCCTTATTGATGGTTACTGCGTTTTAGAGGCATCTCCTTTTTGAAGGTGTCCTCAATGCTGGGGAGGCTAATGCTATGATGGAGCTGGCTGGGTTTACAACTTTCCGCAGCTTTTCCTCATCCTGTGTGGTGGCCCCTCCATACCAGAAAGTGGTGCAACCAGTTAGAAAGCTCTCCATTGTACATCTGTAGATATTTGTGGATGTCTTTGGTGACATACCAAGTCTCCTCAAACTCTTAATGAAATATAGCCTCTGTCATGCCTTCTTTGTAATTGCATCAATATGCTGGGCCCGGGATAGATCCTCAGAGATGTTGACACCAAGGAACTTGAAACTGCTTACCCTTTCCACTGCTGATCCCTCAATGAAGTCTGGTGTCTGTTCCCTCGACTTCCCCTTCCTGAAGTCCACAATCAATTCCTTGGTCTTACTGACACTGAGTGCAAGGTTGTTGCTGTGACACCACTCAACCAGCTGATCTATCTCACTCCTGTGTGCCTCCACATTAACATCTGAAATTCTGCCAAAAAATAGTTATGTCATCAGCTTATTTATAGATGGCATTTAAGCCATGCGTAGCCATACAGTGTTGGGTGTAGAGAGTGGGCTAAGCACTCATCCCTGAGTTGTGCCAATGTTGATTGTCAGTGAGGAGGATATATTATTTCCAGTCAGCACAATTTGTGGTCTCCAGGTAAGAAAGTCAAGTATCCAGTTGCAGAGGGAGGTACAGAGGCCCGGTTTTGAATCTTGTTGATTAGTACTGAATATATTAGTACTGAATATTAGTACTGAATACTGAGCGCTGAGCTGTAGTCAATAAACAGCATCCAGGCATATGTGCTGTTATTGTCCAGGTGATCTAAGACTGAGTGAACAGCCAATAAGATTGCATTTGGCCAAGTTCTATTGTAGTGATTGGCAAATTACAGTGGATCCAAGTACTTGCTTAGGCAGGAGTTGTTTCTAGCCATGACCAACCTCTCAAAGCACTTTATGTGCATGCCATTGGGTGATAGTTGTTGAAGCAGCTCACCCTGCTGTTCTTAGGCACTGGTATGATTCTCGCCCATTTGAAGCAGGTGAGAACCTCCAGCTGCAGCAAATGAGAAGATGTCCCTGAACACTCCACAAGTTGGTAGACACAGGTTTTCGGAGCTCTCCCAGCTACACCACCAGGGTCTGACACTTTGCAAGGGTTCACCCTCTTGAAAGATGTTCAGACATCGGTTTCCAAGAAAGAGATCGCAGTGTCACTAGATGCAGTAGGGATTCAGACAGATTTAATCCATTCATGACACATTAATCCTAGGCTGGAGAAGCATTACAGGAGCCAGAATTCCAGGAACACTGGTAAAAAAATCCCTGTTAATCCACAGGGAAGATTGGGCATTTAGTGTTCCTAGTTAAGTGTATTTAAAAAGAATGGGGAAGGAACGAAGGAGAGAGTGAACCTTCCATTGCATGGAAAGGCTGTCCCTTCTCAAATTTGAGAAGGAGCTTTGTCTACCTTGTGCTCACTGAGATCTGCCATCCCACAGAGGAAGTCCATTGAAAATGGTTGAAACTGTGACTATGGCCTTATTCAAGATGATTGTATTCAAAACATATCATGCTCTGGAACTCACTGACATATATGGACCTTTGTAACTGCAACAGGTTTATTTTTGTCAAAATTACTGAGGTACAGTGAAAATCTTTGTTTAGAATGCCATCCATGCAAATAATTTCAAAACGTGTATATATATATAGAGGCAGTACAAAGGGAAATACAGTAACAATGCAGAATAGAGTGTTAGAGTTACCAAGAAAGTGTAGTGCACTTAGTTAATATGATGCAAGAGCCATGACAAGGTAGGTTTTGAGTTCAGGAGGTCACCTTTGACGGACAAGGGGCCCACTCAAGAGCTTTATAGCAAGGGGTCGAAGTTGTTCATAAGTGTTTTCAAACTGTTGTATCATTTGCCCCATGGAAAGGAGAAGAAGAGAGAATATCTGAGCTGGAAGGGGCTTTTGATAATGCTGGCTGCACCTCTGAAGTACAGCCACATCGTTGAGTCCTCCCACAACCTCTGGACTCACTGTCAGGATTTGTCATTTCATGTTCTTGATGTTTATTGCTTATCTACGTATTATTATTTCTATTCATTATTATTTTTATTTTTTCTCAGCTCAAGCTGGTAAAGTCTGAGGTACAGGCATGGTCAAGCACACTCATCTCTCAATTGCTAGGAACTTTCTGGTGGTGTTTAGTATTGTGTCTGTCTGGAGATTTACATAAATATTGCTCTGTAGGCAATATTGTTATAATGCTATTGTGTAGTGATAATACCAGTTGTAGATATTACCATAGAGATAGTGTATACCTTGTTCATGTTCCACAGTCTGTCAATTTCCTCTTTTAATTCAGCATATTTCTGTGTTTTTCACTTACTATTTCTCTATGTGGGGGGGGGGGGTCTTTCATTGATTATTTTGTGTTTACTCTGAGTGCCCACAAGAAGATGAATCTCAGGGTTGTATATGGTGACATATATGTACTTGGATAATAGATTTACATTGAACTTTGAACTTTGAGTTGACGGAGTTTGGTCTATGTGTTTGGACAGGACAAGCTATTAATGATACTTACACCTTGGAACTTGAAGCTCTCTACCATTCTCATTTCAACACCTTTGATCTATACAGGGGCGTGTGCTTCCTGAAGTTGCTTCAGCTCCATACACTCTCCACAGAGAGTAGTGGGAGCATGGCTATACTGGATCTGCAGCCCTTCCCTTTTTACTGCATGCAATTACTTTGAGGGAAATAAAAAATAATAGTCCATTCTCTTGTGGCAGTTAAAGCTGTTTGGGAGTTGCAATCCTTGGCCTGCAGGGGCAGTTAAATGGACTTCCTGCATTGCAGTAAATTAGTGAACTCTTAGCAGATGTAGTAGTCCTTGTGCCTGTTTTTGGAAGAAGCCTTTAATTTCGACCACGGGTTTAAGGATGTTGCAAGTTTGGTGAACACTGAGCCACGAATTGCACATCAACACGGTATCTTGCTATTCAGTTAAAGAAGCTGAAAATCAAAACAAATTCCACAGATGTTGGAAATCGGAAACAAAAGCAGAAATGCTGGGAAAACTCAGTTAGTCAGGCAGCATCTGAGGAAAGACAACTATCAATGTTTTGAAAGTGCAGCCATTCACCAGAACTGGGGAAGTGCAATGCATATAGATACTCAGCGGAGGGAAGATGCTAGGCAAATAACTGCAGTGTACTTTGTAGATGGTCCACAGTATAGCCATTGTGCATCAATGCTGAAGGAAAAGGAAGTTTAGGGTGATGGCTGTGGTGTTGGTCAGGGGCTATTTTGTCCTGGGTGGTATTGAGCTCCTTGGGAGTGTTGGATTTGCACTCTTCCATGCAATTGGAGAGTATTCCAATTGGTTAGTGCATTGTAGATAGTGGAAAGGCTTTAGGGTGTTGAGAGGTGCATCTCTCACTATAGGATAGGTGGTGGTGGCATCCGTTAGTCTCACGAGACCATGGATCTGCGCCTGGAATGGTTTCCAGGGCGCAGGCCTGGGCAAGGTTATATGGAAGACCAGCAGTTGCCCATGCAGCAAGTCTCCCCTCTCCACGACACCGATGTTGTCCAAGGGAAGGACAAGGGCCGATACAGCTTGGCACCGGTGTCGTCGCAGGAGTTGCCAGAATGAGGTTGAAGACAACATCGGACTGCCTTAGGGACTCCAGCTCCGGATTTGTCCTCAGGGTTTACTCCCGAAGCCTTTCCCATGAGTGGGTATTGCCATAAGGCAGCGGAGGTTTGAAATCAGAGTTTTCCCTTTCTTGGGTGGACTGACTTCCCTGACTGACAAGCTCCATCTACCTGAAATAGGATAGGTACCATAGTATTTATATAAAGATCAAAAATCTGCAAATGCTGGCAATTTGAATTATATTCAGAAATTACTGGGAACATTCAGCAACTCAGGCAGCATCTGTGGATAGTGAAACAGTTTAACTTTTCAGATCTAAGACCTCAGTGAAGTTCTAATATTAACTGCTTCTCTTTCCAAAGCTGAGTGTTGCTAGCATTTTCTGACAGTGATCCAGTTAAGGTTCAGATTATTGGTGGCCCAGAGAATATTGGTAATGAAGGATTTAGTTATGATAATGCTCTTGAATGTTAAGGGTACCATTTGAATTCACTCTGGAGATAATCACTGTCTGGCACTGAGACAAAAATAATAGATAAAATTCTGAATTCCTGAAGTGAGGTGAGATTGACGGTCATTGTCACCAAGGTTAAACAGACGCTAGCGGACACATGCTCCAGTGGTTGGAGTCATAACTCACACAAAGGGATATGCCACTCCTTGCCACCTATCAGCCCATGTCAAAGTCTTACTGCATGCAGACATGTGTGCTTCCGTTTTCTGAGGAGTTGTGGTGAATTTAAACATTGCCGAGATGTTCGTGAATATCTTCACTTATGAAGATACGATGGAAGGAAGGTGATTTACATTCAAATGCTTAATTAAATTAATATGAACAAAGAATAAAGTATTGGAAACTTTCCTTATTGTCACACAATTTGCTGGAAGAAATCAATGGGTTGAGAAAGAAAAGTAATGTTAATATTTCTCCTTCTTGGGGAAGAAAAGTAATGTTAATATTTCAGGTCAAAACATGCATCACAACCAACTGCATCAGACCTGTTGACAGTTCCTTTCCTTCTACAGATACTGCCTGACCTGCTGAGTTCTTCAGCAAATGGCTTGTTGCACCAGATTCCAACATCTGCAGTGTCTGGTCTCTCTGTTGTTCTCACACAGTTATTCCTTCCACTGAAATGAATGGAGTAGCTGAACATGTGCTCATTTAGTTTAAGCGGGCAGGCAGCTGTTGGAGAACATGAGGACTTGGTGGTCTGTCACTCTTCTCTGTTGGTACTCAGTCTGGAAGTTGCTGGGTGGTGCCTGTCAATGCCTTAACTATAATCATCCAAAGGGCTCTTGAATTAGGATCTAGTTTAGAAAAATACATGTATAACTTCCATTAATAAAGAGTCACTAGGAAGTTGACTCCCCTGCATGAAGATAGTGGAATCTGTAGTTGATACAGTTATTGAGACCTTACATTTCTATTACACCTTACACAACCTCAGCCAGTGAAGTACTTTTGAAGAATACTTGCTGATTAGGAAATTATAAACATTTGATTTGATTAGAAAGAGTTAAAATGGATAGTAAGGTGTCTAATGAACCTAATTGATTTGTTTTGAGAGAGCAACCAAAGGAAAAACCATCTAATGTGTTTATGTAAATGAATGGCCAGATGTCATTTGCTAGGGCTTTACATAAGGGATTGTTAACTAAAATTTCTGTGTAGAAGGCAAATTACTGACTTTGTTAGTAGCTTTTAAAGCAATAGAAAACAGAGACAGGATAACAGATGGGAAAGAACTGCCAGATAGTATCCCATAGGACTTGTGCTGTGGATGTAACTATATATTACATTTATAAGTGACTCAGATACACAGTAGAGAAGCTTATGCTCAGTCAGGCCAATGAGATAATGATAGATGCTACAGTAAATGACATAGATACAAAATGTGGAATTTGCTAGATTAATTAAGGGGCAAAACACTGACAGGTGAATTTCATTCCATGTGTGTGAGGATGTCAGTTTTGGTCTAAAAGAGTACTTGGCCGAGTTTTGACATAATTAGTTAATGCAATCTGAGGAGCTTTGTTAGGCACTAATGTTAATTTTATGTGATCTTAGGTCACAATGCTAAGAATAATTAGAGAGTTCAAATCAGCTCCAAACCAAAAATATGACTCAAAATACATTGAAAGAACAAGACAAATTTAAACATCAAATGTAAACATAGTAACAAACTGAAAAAAGCCTAAAGCAGTGTACGCATCCAGTATGAGAGTTTTGATGTCAGTCAGCAAAGCAGAGGCTGACAGTATCTGTAGAAACAATAACATGTTGCTTTTTAGTGACTATTGCAACTTCTAACCATATCCACAATCACATTCAGTGTTAGGTTCACATCGAATAGCACTGTCAAAGAGAGATGCAGCAAGGAAATAGGCCTTCTGGCCCTACAAGTTTTTGCCAGTCACTTAAACAGACCCTATACTAATCCGGTTTATTAAATCCCACTCCCACCTACCCCCCTCAACTCAGAGTTCAAAATACATTTATTATCAAAGTATGTATAAATTATACAACCTTGAAATTTGTCTGCTTACAGGTAGCTACAAAACAAGGAACCTGAAAGAACCCAAGTTAAAAAAAAATACACAATGTGCAGAGAGAGAAAAAGATCATGCAAACAATAAAAGTAAGCAACCCCATTAAGAACCAAATTAAGTCCATAAATCCAAAGCCTGGAGCAGGCCCATAGCCTCAGTATCAGTGTATCACACAGCAGGGCAAATCGTTGCAAAGCTCACAGACACTAAGCCCAGAGCAGCAAGGGCACGACACAGCTCGGCCTCAGCCTCAGCACCAAGAAGAGCAGAGTAAAACATTGCAGAACAGAACTGGTCCCGACCATCACCTCTAGTCCCGACACCCCACCTTTCCAGTCCATCTGGCCCAGCGTTTAAATTGTCCAAGCACCGAGTTGTCCTCAGCACTCGGACTCGCCGCAGTGATACACTCTGGGCTGGTCTGTACTCAACATTTCCAAATTGGCCCGGTGTTTAGGTGGATCCAACCCCACTCTGAAACAATGCCACTCCAACATTGCTCCAGTCTACTCTCCAACTTTGATTCAAACATGCCTCAACCTCATTCTGACTCCATCTCACATCCATGCGCCTCGACCCATCAGATCAGCCTTGCCTCTTCATCGTTTGCAATTTTCCACATAAATAGTGCTATTAATAGTGTATTTTCTTGTATTTCTTACTTTGAAAACTACCAGTAAGCTATCGCCATCTTAAACTGGAAGTCACACATTCACACACAAAAATGCCAACTGCCAAATTAACACACACGTCTTTAGGGTGTGGGGGGGAACCAGAGTACACAGTCATAGCGTCATACAGTAAGGGAACAATCCCTTCAGCCCTACAGCTCTATGCTGAACAAGTTCTCATAAAAGCAAGGCCTTCTGAACCTTTATGATCCTGTGCCAATAAATGCCTGCCTCAAACACTTCCTCTAGCAGCTTATTCTGTATATACATCAGCCACTGAGTGAAAAAATGCTTCTCTGGTTTCTCTCTCCTCTCTCATCTTAAACCCACACAATCTAGTTCTTGATATACCCAACCCTGAGGAAAAGACTATGTGATTTCACCCTATCTATGCCTCTCATGCTTTGATACACCTCTATAAGATTAGCCCTCATTCTCCTCCAGTCCAATAAAAAAAGTCACAGGGAGCAGTCCCAACTCCCCCCTCCTATTTTACCACTCATTTACACATTAGTGGCCAACTAACCAATTAACAACTAATGTCCTCTATCTAGGATCTGGGAGAAGGTCAATGTGCCCATAGGAAACTCACACAGTCACAACAAGCATGCGCGCGCACACACACACACACACACCTGTTCAGCATTGGACCTAGGTCTCTGAAATAGTGGCTCTACTTCATGTACCACTGTGCTTTTTGGTGTGAGCTTTCCTCTGGTCTGATAATCTACAACATACAGTAATTAGTTGTCCTGTTACCTTGGTAATATCTCCATGGCTCCCACAGAGTCTTTTCCATAAAGCACTATCCAATCTTTCTTTATTGTTCTGCTCATTTACTATATGAAGCTCCCACCATATCCGATGGCAGTGAAAATTATCAAATGATCTGCCTTCCTCCGCTGAGAGTGGGTGTTTTTCCCAGTACTATTAAACATAAATGTATCAGGAAATGGGGCAAATGGCTCAGGAAGGGTAAGGGGTGGAAGTGGACCATGGTCCTAGAGAAATTTTTCCTAACCAGGATAGTATTGTAATGAATGAACTTTGAGGGCAGCATTAGTGGGTTACAGATATGATAAGATACGAACAGGAAATGTAGGAGACCTCAACAGGTCAGGTAGCATCTGTGCAGAGCAAAGCAGCAAATCCACTGTTTGATCTGCTAAGTAATCCCAATATTTTTGCTTTTTTTAAATTTTTGTTTTACAATTAGCATGGACTCATTGGGCCATAGGGTGTGTATCCATGCCCTATCTGATTCAATTTCAGATTTCAGGCAGTTTGCTTGATTTTCATTGATGTCAGGTTGGGTTGGGGGCTGAAGTTGCCTATTGGTTCAACATCCAAGGAGTACTCTAATGGCAGCACCTGCTCTGTTCATGTGCCTTTGAGTGATCTTTCTCTTCTTCTTGCTCTGACTCCATCTCCTCTCTGTAGTATGGAGAACAGCTCCATACATGAAGTCTGGGGGCATTCCATCAGGAAGCTGCACCAGATTACACTGACCACACCTCAAGAATAGAATAGAACTTTATTGTCATTGCTCAAGATGAGATTGGGTGGTGCTATTACAGTCCATGCAAACAGATATTTACAATACATGCAGTATGGATTAAGTTTTAAAAATCCTATATTTACATGCAATAGGTGACTTTGATAGTCCATAATATAGCACTCAAAGGTCTTTGCAAACTGGGTTGTAGCATTATTCAGCTGCACAACAGCGCTCAGGAAGGTGTTTTTCAGTCTAACTGTCTTGGCTAAGATGTTTCTATATCTCCTACCAGATGGCAGGAGATTGCAGAGACAGTGTCAGGGGTGGGATGATATTACAAGTGTGTTCAGGGTGGGATGGATTTTTAATGAAGGTTCAATCACAACTTCATCCCTGCTGCCATCAGGTTCTTGAACTGACCTGTAAACACTACCTTGGACATTATTTCTTTTTCCTCTCTCTCTCAACTTGCATTGGTATCATTATGTTTATTATGTTGTGTAAGTTATGTATAATTTAAGTTGATGCTAATTTATGATTGTCATATTTATACTGTATTGTGTTGCTGCTGAGAAAAGCTATTTTTCATTGGTTTATACCCTGTGGATGCAATAAACTTTAACTTGGCAATAATCGCACTGAGAAGGCATACAGGAATAAGACAGGTAAACTGGCTGAATTGTGTTCCAATAATAACATACTTAGCATCAGCAGGACCAAGGAATTGATTGTAGACTCAGGAACAGGAGTTTGGGAGATCATGCATGTCCTCTTTGAGGGTTCATCAGTGGAAAGGGTGAGCAGCTTTGAGTTCCTGGGTACCTACGTCTCTGAGGATCTGTCCTGGGTCCCAACACATTGATGCAGATTTGAAAAAGATACTTTGAACTCATCACCTGCAGCCTATTTAAGCCCAGCTCTCATTCACAGTCCTTGTTCACCCATCAAACCAGCCAGCCTCAACCAATTGCTCCTAACTTTCAGTTACCAGAAATAGTTGAGGAATTCTCTTATAAATCTTGGCAAATATTTATTCCCAGGAAACATTACAAAAGGCATGCCTTCTATTAACTAAATTACTTACTGTGGCATCTTACTGTGGACAGTTTTACCTTTCCCACATCACTTCATTTCAAAAGTACTTGATCTGGATTGAAGTGTTTTGTAATGTACAGTAAAAGACATGAGTGGTGTCATATAAATGCACCATTTTTCCATTGTGAATGCAGGAAGTGTGGGTGTGCTTGGTTAAAGTTATGGAAAAACTGGGGAATGGGATAGGGAAGGAAACTAGAGGAAACAGACATTGAAGTTAATACCCATGTATTGATTTGGGCAAAGGTGCTGGGAATGTGTTAAGGTTTATAAACTCCCTGCAATCGAAGACTCTTGGTTCGGATTTGGTTAGGTATGGCTTTGCATTGCATCTGTTATTACCGCCTCTGTGTTCGCTCTCATCTTTGACATCATACTTGTCCCTCATAAAACTGACAGTATCTGTGGAGGAAGAAACAGAGTTAATGTTTCTGATGCTTCAACATGAAATATTAACTATTGTTTCTCTCTGTCTCTCTACAAATGCTGTATGAAGATCTGAACAATCCAGTACTGATGAAAGTCTTGTTTATTCATTTTCATAGATGCTGCCTGACCTGCTGAGCTCTTCCAGCATTTTTTGCGTGTTGCTCAGGACTTGCAGCCTCTGCAGGTTTTCTCGGGTCTGTAAACAATTCTGTTCTTCATCTTTCTTTCAGATTTCCAGCATCTGCAGTTTTTTCGACTTTCTTTAATTTACAAGTGAAATTAGTTAATAATCCCATTGGTAGCTGGTACCTTATCTGGGTTTATTTAGATGAGCCAGTGTTTGGAGAGGAATCTTTTGTGAGTAATGTTCAGAAGTTGATGAAATGCAGTTACGACATTCCCACCTCATTGTTTATCCAGAACCTACTGCTTCTGCCTTTGTGGGTGTGCAATCCAACACAGTTAGTAATGCAGTAAATGAGTAGGATGTACTTCAATATTTATTAAGCTAGAAGCAGATTCTGTTTATAACAGCACCAGTCATCAGGTGCAAAATACTTCTGCAGGTTTGACATTTTGTGGAAGTTATATTGTGTGCTTCTGTACTGGGAACTGCTTCCATATGAACTACTAATAACTCTGTTTTACTTTTTATTTCAGCAATGTCAGATTATTATAATCCTTCCTTTGCTCTCCCGTTTTAAAGAAGGTTGAAAACTAGGTGAGAGATTTCACAGGTGTAATGAATGACAGAGGGCAGATCTAGAAGGGGGTGTCAGAGCTTCACCAGCGTTAAGAGTTCTGTCACTGTGTTGTAATGACTGATCACCTGTACAGTGAACTCTTGCTGCATCCCTTTCAACTTTGTTGGATTTCTTCAAAGAGACATTTAAAGTTGCATTCTATCAGTTAGCATTGATCGTTGCAGAGAATTTGTGGTTTCTCTCCCTTTGCTGAAGTATTCTAGTGGTTGGAGGGTATGACTACATTGTAGGAAAGCTCCCAGTCTTGTTTCCCACAAAGAACAAGTAGATTTTTCATTCTTCTGACCTATGGATACAGCTAAGCTTCCTCTGTCACATGCTCACTTTCTCTGGCTGCAGAGGTCTGCCCTTGCCTGCTGAGGTGGTACTATGGGAGTCCCTCAGTGCTAGAAGGGTTGCAAACTACCTCATGTGGTTAGATGGTGGGTCTGGTGGGTGCTGCTGCCTTTAAAGACTTTGGACGTTCTCCTCATAACTGTGAGGGTTTCCTCTGGGTGCTCTTGTTTCCTCCCACAGTCTAAAGATGCACCTGTTGGTGGGTTAATTGGTTATTGTAAATGGTCCCAAGATTAGGCTAGGATTAAATAGACTACTTTATGAGCTTTTGACAAATAGAGAGTTTCACTCTCAAGAAGATTACCAGGACTGGAAAATGGCACATACACACAAATTAAGAGCAGGAGCCCCTCATGACTAGGATTGACGAGACAATTACTGAGAAGAAGATGTATTAGAAGGTGTTAAATCTTGTGACATTATACCTTCATGATGTAACACCTCACAAAAGCAACACTAGTTATAGGTGTAACAAATCACAAGACTACTATTTTGGAAGCCAGTAATCCAAATTTCTGTGTTTAAATCATACATTATTAAATGTAATTAACAATCTTGAATTTAAAAGAAAACAGTAATTGTTCTGGACTGATGTAAAAACCCTTCTTACCTAGCTTGACATGTAGGTGATATGAACCCCTGTTGTGTTTGACATGAGGGATGGTGCAGAGCACACCAGCACAGCAGCATGCAGGATATTCAGCTGAACTTTATCGATAACCCAGCTTGTACAATATGTGAACATCTCCCAATTGGCAGTGGCATTGGAATAACCTATTAACTACCACAAACATCCCACATTCAGAAGTTAGCTCAAGAGCCAAGAGACTAGACTGCCAGATGCTGGAATCTGGAGTAATATACAAAAGGTTCAGGGTCTGGACCAGAAATATCAACCATTCATTTCAATTCCTTTCACAGATGCTGCCTGACCTGCTGAGTTCATCCCAGAACTTTGCATGTTCTGCCAGTAGGGGCAGGTAACTAACAGTGGCCTCACATGCTGTAAAATGAGAAAAGGAAACAAAATCTCCCTGTACACCTAAGACAGCTTACCAATGCTTTGGTCAGAGGACACCCACCCTACATCTCTCCACCTGGCCCAATAAAGCCTTGGTGCAAACTGTGACAGTCTGCCTCACCATTCCTCATACTCTGCTATCTCTATCTCTAATGGTCAATGGAATGACTTTGTCAGTTGGTTCCACTCCAAAATGCCCTGCACCCCCCCCTCACAACTTCACTCCCTAGGCATTCTTGCTGTAGTTGGAGCTAACTGAAATTGGTGGGAGCTACTCACTGGTTAATATTCCAGTGCATAAAACATTTTCATTAGCACGAGTGACTGATTTCTGAAATCAAATTAATGAGATCACTGCATGAATTTTGTGTGTGTCCTATGCTGGGTCCAGCAAGCTTGGTTTAGTCACACATTGAGATCACAATTCCCACAGAAAGCAAGGTTTAATCCCAAAACCTTCGAATACAATTTGCCAGTTTTGCCTTCTGTTCCACTGGGAATGAACCCAAATGCATTAGTTTGCACCCTTATCATTCTCAGCTTCCTCCAGTGGTGCTTGGATTGCTTTCTCTCATCTTCTGCTCCCCTTCTCTTTTCCATGCCTTACCTTCAATTGAATAAATATTCTCATTATTCCTCCCACTACACTGAACAAGCACGTACTTTATTACGCTAGATTGAATTTAATTTGCCATTTATCCACCCACTTTTCAAGCCTTTATGTGTCTTTCCGTATTTTTGTGCAGCGCTCAAAATAATTGGTATTCTTCTCAGTTTGATGTCAGCTGCAAATTTCAACACCACACCTCCAGGTTCAGGGTCCAGAATATGTTGCATATCGTGAATGCCTCTGCTCCCTGAGAGGGTCTCTGCTCACCTCCTCCTAGTTTTGCGTAACATGAACAGAAGCTTTTGACTTGCTCTTTGCTCAGGGTGTGCCTGGTGTGTACCTTAACTTTAGCTGACCTTGATTGATGTCTCTATTAACTCAATCGTTCCCCTCTCCTTACCTAGTCCTTCATACATACGTCTAGACACCTTGCATACTCTTCTCCATTTTAACAACATGCACTTCCCTGGCCGCCACAACCTCATCATCATGGACACCCAGATTCAGGAAAGCCTTAGGACTCTTTTAGAAGAGTCTTTCTAGACTATTTTCTTTCTGTTTTCTTTCTTTTTTATTTCTTTCTAGAACACAGATCCAACAAATTCCACTCCACTAACACTCTCTTAGTCCTGGCAGAACTTAAGCCTACCCTGTGCAACTTTACTTTTGATTCTTCCCACTTTCTGCAAGTCAAAAGTGTAGCTCTTGGCACCCATGTTAGCCTAGAATTGGCTATGTGGAGCAGCTGTTATTCCAGTCCTTCGCTGATACCACTCCCCAAACCTTTCTCTGCCTCATCAATAACAGCATTGATGCTGCCTCCTGCAATGGATACTTGTGGATGGTGTGGAGGGCTGTCAGAGTTTACAGCGGGATGTTGATAGGATGCAAAACTGGACTGAGAAATGGCAGATGGAGTTCAATCTAGTTAAGTTCATTTTGCTAGGTCAAATATGATGGCAGTATATAGTATTAATGGTAAGACTCTTGGCAGTGCAGAGGATCAGAGGGATTTTGGGGTCTGAGTCCATAGGCCACTCAAAGCTGCTGCGCAGGTTGACTCTGTGGTTAAGAAGGCGCACGGTGCTTTGGCTTTCATCAACTGCGGGATTAAGTTTAAGACCCGAGAGGTAATGTTACAGCTATATAGAACCCTGGTCAGACCCCACTTGGAGTACTGCACTGTGCTCAGTTCTGGTCGTCTCACTACAGGAACGATGCGAAAACTATAGAAAGGGTGCAGAGGAGATTTACAAGGATGTTGCCTGAATTGGGGAGCATGCCTTATGAGAATAGGTTGAGTGAACTTTGACTTTTCTCCTTGGAATGGCGGAGGATGAGAGGTCACATGATAGAGCTGTATAAGATGATGTGCGGCATTGATTGTGTGGATAGTCAGAGGCTTTTTCCCAGGGCTGAAACGGCTAGCACGAGAGGGCACAGTTTTAAGGTGCTTGGAAGTAGGTACAGAGGAGATGTCAGGGGTAAGTTTTCTACGCAGAGAGTAATGAGTGCGTGGAATGGGCTGCTGGCAACGGTGGTGGAGGTGGATGCAATAGGGTCTTTTAAGAGACTCCTGGACAGGTACATGGAGCTTAGAAAAACAGAGGGCTCTGGGTAACCCTAGGTAATTTCTAAAAGTAACTATATGTTCGTCACAGCATTGTGGGCCAAAGGGCCTATACTGTGCCATAGGTTTTCTATGTTTCTAATTCACCAATTTCATCAATTTCACTATGCTCTTCTAACCTGCCCTCAAATTTGAAAAAGCAGGCTTGATGAAGGGCTGAAGTGTCTCACCCAAAACATCAGCTGACCATTTCCCTCCACACACACCGCCTGACCTGCTGAGTTCCTCTAACAAGCTTTCTCTCTCTCTCTCTCTCTCTCTCTCTCTCTCTCTCTCTCTCTCTCTCTCTCTCTCTAGCATCTGCAGCTTCATCTATCTCAGTCATGGTCCTTATCTATCAGTCTTTGACAGATAATATATGTGAATAACAGGAAAATTGGCAGAGGGTTGGAAGTTCAAAGTTCAAAAGTTCAAAGTTTAAAGAATCCACGAAAACCATACATAGCAAAGACAGACAAATATCTAGTGTGCAGTAGAGGACAAATCATGCAAATAATGAAAAAGTAAACTAATAATATCTAAAACCTGAGCTGCAGAGACCCCAAAAGTGAGCTCACAGTCGTGGAGGATGTTCAGTGCCTGAGCGAGTAAAGTTCATCCAGGACCCTGATAGATGCAGGTCAACAACTGCTCCCAAACTTGGTGGTGTGGGACCCTAAACTCCTGCACCTCCCACCTGCTGCAAGAAGAGAGGGAGACAGGTTGATGGACATGTGAGAGGGAATAGGTTACAGAGAAATAAAGGGAGTGATGAGACTAATAGAATGCTCCTTGAGCTGCCAATGACTCAGTGGGCAGAATGGCCTCCTCCTCAATGAGCTATGAATTTATCCAGCATGTTCACAGAATCCGTGATAACAATCAAGTATTGATTTAATGTTATAACAAAATATGAGAATGTAAAGAGTATTTATCCTGGCAATCCATACATTAAGGTGATTTCCTTTAATCCTGCTCTTTGTTGAGTACCCATCTTCCAATCCTTAATGTCAAATTAGTCTCGACCTCACTCATTGTATGTCTCTCATGTCAACCTCAGAGCAGTCCACCTGAAATAACTTACTGGCCATGAATAACTTAATATAAGAGCATTGAATTGGATTTTAAATCAAAGATCTTTGGACATCAAATAGAAGCAAGCAAGTATTCAGATTGGAGACTTACTGCAGTGAGTTGCTACAAGACACTGGGAAGTCACCAAATGTTAACATGAATGTTGGACAATGAGGGCTGAAGGCTACATAGGAACAATGATACCACGCTAGAGAGCTTAGTGTGTCATCTGCAACTTTCCAGAAGGTCTACACTTGGGGTTTACATAATCTCCAATCCAAGATCATACTACGTTCGGCAGGGAGACATTAATAAGTCTAAGCATTCTGAAACCCATTGAGAGGAATTTTTTAACTGAAATTTTCAATCATAGTACCTTTGAAAATACATATGTAATGTAGGCAAAATGTAGTAAGTAGATCAGAGTTTGTGTGTGTGTGTCTGTCCTGTTACTGCCACAGGATGTTGTTTTATTTATGGGATTAATACTTCTTGGTTGCTTTTTATACAAGTACCAAGGGGCAGCTTCACATTCAGCCAATGAATAAATGTAATCCTACACTGAACATATTTATATTGGCACCAGAGGACTAAAGTTTATTCTGTGAGTAACTAGCTAAGCAAATTAGATGATAACAGCAATTTGTTTCTGTCCAGAGTTAACTCTTCTGATGTAACTCCAACCTAGCTGTATCAGAGAAGGGTGAATTATCTTGTTTCAGATGTGCTGTGTGCTACAGCTTAGTAACTCTGAAGGATGCATCCTTTAATCAGGACTATTGACCGGGGGTGAGGTGTGTGTGTGTGTGTGTGTGTGTGTGTGTGTGTGTGTGTGTGTGTGTGTGTGTGTGTGTGTGTGTGTGTGTGTGTGTGTGTGTGTGTGTGTGTGTGTGTGTGTGTGTGTGTGTGTGTGTGTGTGTGTGTGTGTGTGTGTGTGTGTGTCGGGTGGGGAAGGAAGAGAAGGTGTAAAGAGCCAGCACACAGTGCATGCCCTTCAGTTATCTACATTGCTCTGCTTGAGGCTGAAGGGTCACTACAAGTAGACTGGGGTCTCGTCTCCTGATCTCCTTGTGATGTGACTTGCTGCTAATCCTTTAGCCTATGGATAGCTTGTTCCGCTTGCACAGAACAGCTCATACCTCCTGCTGTAGAGAAAGACCAGCACACGGAATGAGCGAGGAGAAACCCAAGAAGGGAGCCCTTTACTTCATAAGAATGAAGCCGCTGAAAGAGCCTGTGAACCACAGTGTTTCCTTTGTAATTCAGTGCCACATAGGCAAGGAGATCAAGCATATTTGCAGCAACTGTAGCCGTGGAGAGGGAGCTAAAGATGGTAAGGAAGTGTCAGTTTTATTATAGTGTGCATTTTCAAGAGCTATTACCATCGTTTAATGGTCTCTGTTGCTAGAATGATTGCTTAAATCATTTATTAATCTTACTGCAAAATATCTTCCATGTGGATCAGCGGGAAGCTGACATGACCTCTTTATGGTCTTTCTGTGAGGCAAAATCATTCTGAAGCTTTACTAGTGTGTCTAGTATACTAACTCATCTAGGATTACTCTTTGTATCTTTCAGTTGATACTCAAAATCAAGATTTTAACAATCAATCAGGAATATAATATGTGGTGTTTCAGTTATATAAAGTGCATTGCATTAATGTATCTAAGGTGGTGCATGTAAAGGGAATCTGGCTTTTAGTGTTAGTGTGATAAACACAAGCTGTTCAAGGGTAGGCATATTACACAAATAATTCGATATTGAGGGCTGGTGACAGGGATCGGGATTTGGTATCAGAAATCATCAATTCTTTATTGTTAAACATTGGCCAGTAATGAGGTGAGGGAGAAGGTGAGGGAGAAGCTCTGATCCTTGCAGCAGAGGTGGAACGCTGAACCTTGCAGTCTTCTCTCAGCTCTCTGACTGCAATCAGTAGTCATCTCAGTCAGCTCTGTTACAGTGGAAGCTCCTGGAGCGGTTATTTATTCACTCGTTCACTGTTAGAATGCTGGGGTCACCATTGTGAATTATGTAAAGATTTGGAATGGTTGTGAGGTTACCCTATTTTGTATTATCGGTGTAACTGGCAGCCATCTAGGAGCATCACAGCCAGAGTTTTTACTTCTATTTATACTTTGTTGTTTTTCTTAAATAAATGATCTCAGCACTATCAAATAAAAAGCTAATGCAATTGCTCTGTGTAATAGAATTCTGGGTGCACATTTGAAGATACAAATTCAATCAGGGGTTCCCAACCTTTTTTATGCTATGGACCAATACCATTAAGCAAGCAGTCCATGGGAACCCCTGAATTAGGTGAACTACAATGGCTTAAAATGTTGAGAGAAACGTGTGAGTTAATAATGATATTGTCAGAGACAGCACTGGCTGGTACTTAATATGAAGGCTAGCAAGTTACTAGTTTATTCATGATCTTCTCTCCTAAAAATAGAACCTGTCATCTTCACAAAAGGCATTAATGCAACTCTATTTCAGCAGAATGGAAATGTTGAAAAATGTCTTTCTTTGTATTAAATATACCATTGCTCAATCTTGATGAGAGGAAGGGACCTGGCCTGCAGCTGGTCATTATGACTTTTCACATAAAGATTTGGAAGTTTCTGTCAAATGGCCAATGTTTCCCCAGAGTACTCCATTATCATTATGGTTTCCTGCTGACAACTTATCTGCTGGAAATCAGTCATAAAATAACAAACAACAGGCCTTTCAGTCAAACTCTTCTAAGATGCCCATCTAAGCTAATCCCATTTGCCCCCAATCGCCCCATTCCCTCTGAACCTTTCTTATCTATGTACCTGTACAAATGTCTTTTAAGTGTACTAGCCTCAACCACATCATCCAGCAGCTCATTCATATATGCACTGCTCTCTCAGTGAAGAAGTTGCCACTTGACTCTTCCCCCTCTCACATGAAGCCCATGCCCTACCAGTCCTTGATTCATTTTCGCTGGGGGATAGACTATGAACATTCAACTTGACAGAGTGCTGGATTGAACTGAACTGAATATGGCTGGACACTTTCAGTCTTGTGTCTTATATTCTTGTGTTTTTCAGCTGTGTTTTTATTTGTTTTCATTTGTGCATGAGGGAAGGGGGGGTTGGTGGTTTTCTTTGTTTATGGCTGTATGTGAGGAAGATGAATTCCATGGTTGTATACCTAATAAGTGATAATAAGTGTACTTTGAACTTGTCTGTGCCCCTCATGATTGTAAATACATCTGTGAGATATATACCTCAGTCTCCTGCATGCCACAGAATAAAGATCCAACTTGCCTAGACCACCCCTATAGCTCAGGTTCTTGAGTCCTGAAAACAATCTCATAAATCTTCTTTTCACTCTTTCCACTTTAATGACATCTTTTCCCAGCTAAACAGTTCACAGGCCAGGGAATCCAGTTCATTGGTTTTCATGGAATAATGACCCAAGCCTAGCACAACCATACTCTTCGCTAGGTGTTAATGATAACTGCAGATGATCAATCTAATTCAAAGCTGGGGCTACATGTGATGTGCTGGAAGAACTCAGTGGGTCAAGCAGCTTCAGTGGGAGAAAAGAAATTGTCAACATTCGAGCTGAAACCCTACATCAGGACTGAGAGTGGAGAGGCAAGGAGGCCAGCATAGAGGTGTGGCAAGATAGGACTCCGAGGTCATCAGTGGACTGAGAAAGAGAGCAAGATGACAGAAAAGTAGTGCTAGGTAGGAGGTGTGTGGGGTGGAGTTGAAAGACTATGGCAGATGAATTATAGATGGAGGAAGACACAGAGAGAGGAAGAAAATAAACAATAGATGGAGCAAGGTGGGGAGATGGGAGTGTAAACATGGAAGGCAGCTGCTGGAGGGAGATACAGATGCTGGATTCTGATAAGGAGATGGGAGTAGGAACCATTGGAGAAGGGAGAGGTGAGGTACATATGGGACCAGATAGGAGATGGAGGTGGGGAGGGATAAAGTGAGGCTGGTGGAAACCTGTGTGTGACGTTGATTAGTTGAGGAGGGTTGGGGGGGGGGGGTCTGTAAAGGGACTTAGGAATGCTAGTGCAGGATTTCCTAAATGTTAACTTCCAGGTTGAGTCAGTGGTCAGGAAAGCAAATGCAATGCTAGCATTCATTTTGTGAGGTCTAGAATTAAAAACAGGATTGTAATGCTGAGACTTTATAAGACATTGATCAGACTGCACTTGGAATATTGTGAGCAGTGTCAGGCCCCTTTTCTCAGAAAAGATGTGCTGACATTGGAAAGGGTCCAGAGGAAGTTCATGAGAATGATCCCAGGAATGAAAGGGCTAACATATGCAGAGCGTTTGAGGGCTCTGGGTCTGTACTCACTGGAATTTAGAAGAATGAGGGGAACTCATTGAAATCTATCAAATTTTGAAAGACCTAGATAGAGTAGACATGGAGACTGTGTTTCCTGTAGTGGGGTGTTTAAGACCAGAGGGCACAGACTCAGCATGCACGGATTTCGAAAAGAGATGGGGAGGAATTTCTTTAGCCAAAGGGTGGTGAATCTGTGGAATTCATTGCCATGGGCAGTTGTGGAGATCAAGTCATTGAGTATATTTAAAGCAGAGGTTGATAGGTTCTTGATTATTAAAGGTGTCAAAGGATACACGGAGAAGGCAGCGGAATGGGGTTGAGAAGAATAATAAATCAGCCATGATGGAATGACAGAGCAGATTGAATGGGCTGAAAGACCTAATCCTCTTCCATTGTGATATTAAATTAGATTAGATTCAACTTTATTGTCATTGTGCCGAGTGCAGATACAAAGCCAAATGAAATGCAGTTAGCATCTAAACAGAAATGCAAAAAATAGTGTTATTTACAAAATAACTGCAAATAAAAAGTAAGTGCTACAGCACACAAATATACAAGTACTGAGACAGTACAATGTGGGTGCAGTACTGCTTAGCGCTGTGATGTGAGGTTCAGCAGGGTCACAGCCTCGGGGAAGAAGATCTTCCTGTGCCTGCTGGTGCGGGAGTGGAGGCCACTGTAGCGCCTACCAGATGGGAGGATATGGTCTTATGAGACAAGATGGGTGAAGGCCAGTGAGAGACCATTCAAAAGCTGCTTTCATTTTTATTTCTTCACGAAATACGGATGTCACTGGCAGTGGTGTTATTTATTGACACAAAAATACAACTGCAGATGCTGTGGATCAAAGAATACGTACACAACGCTGGAAGAACTCAGCAGGTCAGGCAGCATCTGTGAGAAAAGAGTAGCCAACGTTTCAGGCTGAGACCCTTCATCAGGAATGTTATTCCAGCGTTGTGTAAGTGTTATTTATTGTCCTTCTCTGGCTTCTTCTGAACTAAGGAGGTGCTTAAATCAATCAGCACAATCTGAAGTCACTTCAGTCAGCTGTAAGGACAGCAGACTTCCATCTCTGAAGGACTTCAGTGAACCAGGTGCGTTTTGACAAGTGCCTGGCACTTTCACAGTTAGCATTACACTTACTGGTACTAATATTAGTATTAATTTCAGATTTAGCTGCAGGTCCACCCCAAGTGAAAGCAGAATTCTGAGCCTGAGAACTGTTTGTAACTCAAACAGCTGGCAAGTCAGACATATGCCTGCAAGCCAAGTCCCCACACAGCATGAGATACTGCATCCTGCAGCCACTGGGAAACTTTTCGGCTCATCTCCCAAACACTCATTCATTCAGTTTGTACAGGCTGTACATACTCTGAATGCTCAGGAACTGGGCAGACCCATTATTGCATGAATTTCAAGTCCCTGGTCAAACTGGTCAAGGGCTCAAAACATATCTGCTTGTCCAGTAACTTAACCACACTATATTCTTCAAGTACATGTTGTCACGTTTTTCCAGCCATCTTCATTTCCCCAGTCACTAGTTTGCGCTGAGTGGATAGGAATTGGATTGACTTATTATTGTCACATGTACCAAGTTACAGCAAACCAACTACACCATAGATAAAAACTCTGAGGTAGTAAACAAGAAAACAGAATGTAGTGTATAGAACATAGAACAATGTTGTGCCGACCCTTAAACCCTGCCTCCCATATATCCCCCCCCCCACCTTAAATTCCTCCATATACCTGTCTAGTAGTCTCTTAAATTTCACTTGTGTTTCTGCCTCCACCACAGACTCAGGCAGTGCATTCCACGCACCAACCGCTCTCTGAGTAAAAAACCTTCCTCTAATATCCCCCTTGAACTTCCCACCCCTTACCTTAAAGCCATATCTTCTTGTATTGAGCAGTGGTGCCTTGGGAAAGAGGCATTTGCTGTCCACTCTGTCTATTCCTCTTAATATCTTGTACACCTCTATCATGTCTCTTCTCATCCTCCTTCTTGCCAAAATTGTAGCTCCCTTAATCTCTGATCATAATATTCTGTAAACCAGCAGCATCCTGGTAAATCTCCTCTGTACACTTTCCAATGCTTCCACATCCTTCCTATAGTGAGGCAACCAGAACTGGACACAATACTCCAAGTGTGGCCTAACACAGAGTTTTATAGAGCTGCATCATTACCTTGCGACTCTTAATCTCTATCCCTCGACTTCTGAAAGCTGACACCCCCATAAGCTTTCTTAACTATCCTATCTACTTGTGAGACAACTTCCAGGGATCTGTGGACATGTACCCCCAGATCCCTCTGCTCCTCCACACTCCCAAGTATCCTGCCATTTACTTTGTACTCTGCCTTGGAGTTTGATCTTCCAAAGTGTACCACCTCACACTTCTCCGGGTTGAACTCCATCTGCCACTTCTCAGCCCACTTCTGCATCCTATCAATGTCTCTCTGCAATCTTCGACAATCCTCTACACTATCTATACCACCACCAACCTTTGTGTCATTTGCATACTTGCCAACCCACCCTTCTACCCCCACATCCAGGTCGTTAATAAAAATCACGAGAAATAGGGGTTCCAGAACTGATCCTTGTGGGACACCACTAGTCACAACCCTCCAATCCATATGTACTCCCTCCACCACGACCCTCTGCTTTCTGCAGGCAAGCCAACTCTGAATCCACCTGGCCAAACTTCCCTGGATCCCATGCCTTCTGACTTTCTGAATAAGCCTACTGTGTGGAACCTTGTCAAATGCCTTACTAAAATCCATGTAGATCACATTCACTGCACTACCCTCATCTATATGCCTGGTCACCTCCTCAAATAACTCTAACAAGCTTGTTAGACACAATCTGCCCTTCACAAAGCCATGCTGACTGTCCCTAATCAGACCATGATTCTCTAAATGTTCACAGATCCTATCTCTAAGAATCTTTTCCAACAGCTTTCCCACCACAGATGTAAGGTTCATTGGCCTATAATTACCCGGACTATCCCTACTACCTTTTTTGAACAAGGGGTCAACATTCGCCTCCCTCCAATCCTCCGGTACCATTCCCGTGGACAACGAGGTCATAAAGATCCTAGCCAGAGGCTCAGCAATCTCTTCCCTCGCCTCGTGGAGCAGCCTGGGGAATATTCCGTCAGGCCCCGGGGACTTATCCATCCTAATGTATTTTAACAACTCCAACACCTCCTCTCCCTTAATATCAACATGCTCCAGAACATCAACCTCACTCATATTGTCCTCACCGTCATCAAGTTCCCTCCCACTGGTTAATACTGAAGAGAAGTATTCACTGAGGACCTCGCATTGAGGATCTTCCCACCTTTATCTCTAATCCGTCCTACCTTCACTCCTGTCATTCTTTTGTTCTTCACATAATTGAAGAATGCCTTGTGGTTTTCCTTTACCCTACTCGCCAAGGCCTTCTCTTGCCCCCTTCTTGCTTTCCTCAGCCCCTTTCTTGCTACCCTATATTCTTCATTAGCCCCATCTGATCCTTGCTTCTTAACCCTCATGTATGCTGCCTTCTTCCACCTGACTAGATTTTCCACCTCACTTGTCACCCATGGTTCCTTCACCCTACCACTCTTTATCTTCCTCACCGGGACAAATTTATCCCTAACGTCCTGCAAGAGATCCCTAAACATCGGCCACATGTCCATAGTACATTTCCCTGCAAAAACATCATCCCAATTCACACCCACAAGTTCTAGCCTTATAGCCTCATAATTTGCCCTTACCCAATTAAAAATTTTCCTGATTCTATCCTTTTCCATGATAATGCTAAAGACCAGGGAGTGGTGGTCACTGTCCCCCCCAGATGCTCACACACTGAGAGACCTGTGACCTAACCCGGTTCGTTACCTAATACTAGATCCAGTATGTCATTCCCCCAGTCGGCCTGTCAACATACTGTGACAGGAATCCATCCCGGACACACTTAACAAACTCTGCCCCGTCTCAACCCTTGGAACTAAACAAGTGCCAATCAATATTAGGGAAGTTAAAGTCACCCATGATAACAACCCTGTTATTTTTGCACCTTTCCAAAATCTGCGTCCCAATCTGCTCCTCGGTATCACTGCTGCTACCAGGGGCCTATAGAATAGCCCCAGTAGAGTAACTGCTCCCTTCTTGTTCCTGACTTCTACCCATACTGATTCAAAAGAGGATCCTGTTGCATTACCCACCTTTTCTGTTGCTGTAGTAGTATCCCTGACCAGTAATGCCACCCCTCCTCCCCTTTTCCCCCCTTCTCCATCCCTTTTAAAATGCTGAAATCCAGGAATGTTGAGAATCCATTCCTGCCCTGGTGCCAGCCAAGTCTCTGTAATGGCCACTACATCATAATTCCAAGTATGTATCCAGGCTCTCAGTTCATCACCTTTGTTCCTGATGCTTCTTGCATTGAAGTACACGCACTTTAGCCCTTCTACCTTATTATCTTCACATCCTTTATTCTGCTTCTCTTTCCTCAAATCCTCTCTATAGGTTAGATCTGGCTTTACTCCATGCACTATACTTGCAGTTCTCGCATGACCTTTATCCTTCTTCACCTCACTATCTGCTTCCTGGTTCCCCTCCCCCTGCAAATCTAGTTTAAACCCCCCAGAGCAGCACTAGCGAACCTTCCCGCAAGGATATTAGTCCCCGTCCAGTTCAGGTGCAACCTGACCCGTCGGAACAAGACCCACTTTCCCTGGAACAAGGCCCAATTGTCCAGAAACATGAAGCCCTCCCTTCTGCACCAACTCCTTAGCCATGTATTTAGCTGCATTATCTTCTTATTTCTAGCCTCACTAGCAGATGGCATGGGTAGCAATCCTGAGATTGGAACCCTGGAGGTCTTGTCCTTCAACTTTGCACCTAACTCCCTAAACTCTTTTTGCAGGACCTCCTCCTTCTTCCTATCCATGTCATTGGTCCCTACATGGACCACGACATCTGGCTGTTGGAGTTGCAGGGACAATGCAGTGCAGGGAGACATATGAAGTGGGAAGGTAGACTGGGTACTCGGGAGTTCATCCTTTAGGATATGAGGGGTCTGTTCACAAGTTGGACAGAAACTGCCCTGACTCTGGTGGTTTTGTGTCTTCCATGTGATGGAAAGGGTAAAGAAGAGGAAATGACTGGGGTGGGAGGGGTCTTTGATTATGTTGGCTGATCTCCCAAGGCAGCCAGAAAAATGGAGGGGCGGGTGGTATGCATGATAGACTGATTTGTGTCATTTCTGGAAGCATTGGACAGAGCAGTTGCCATACTAAGCTGGGATACAGTCGAGTCAGATACTTTCTATGATGCATCTGTAAAAATTGGTATGATATGGATATTGAATGTGGGTGTCTTTGCTGTTTCTTTCATTACCCACAGGGGTACATTACCCAGGAACTAACACTGCGCATTGTGCAGTTTCCCATCCATCAAATTATTGTAATTTATGTGGAACACATAGAAAGTGCTCCTCAAGGTTTCCAGCATCTGCAGAATCTCTTGATCAGTGTAATTTTGTGTTGAGCTGCTTAAGTAATTCTGTTTATTATCTTAACATGGCCATGAGGTTGCCAGCTTTATCGTGTCACCTGATTTAGGATCTACACATCCTATGGAGAAGTAAAACCAAAACAAACCACACAGTCCTAATGAAGCGAATCAGCCCAAAATGTTGAACAACATAGAACATAGAACAATACAACACAGTACAGGCCTTTCGGCCCACAATGTTGTGCCAATCCTTAAACCCTGCCTCCCATATAACCCTCCACCTTAAATTCCTCCATATACCTGTTTTTGACTGTTTATTCTCCTCCATAGATGCTGCCTGACTTGCAGAGATACTACAGCATTTTGTGTCTGTTCTGCATCTGCAGAATCTCTTGTATGTCTGAAATGTTGATCTGGCTTCTCCCTCCACAGATGCTGCATCAGGACATCGAAGCATACAGTGACGTGTCAAATCAAATCAGCGAGGATTGTGCTGGGTAGATCACAAGTGTCAACATACATCCAGTGTCAACACAGCATGCCCACAACTCACTTAACTTAAACATATTTCTTTGGAATGTGGCAGGAAACCGGAGCATCTGCAGGAAATCCACACAGTCACAGGGAGAATGTTCAAAATCCATCCAGGCAGGGGCAGGAATTGAACCCCGATCAATGATTGCTGGTGCTGTAATAGCATTATGCTAACTGCCATGCTACCATGTCACCACTCTGCTATCAGGGTGTTTTAACAACATAGGAGGCACAATGTACAAGGCATCACAAGCACTGAAAAACTTCCGGTTCTAGTCCCAGCAAGTGCCAATTTATTTACAAATGGAGGATTAGCTTCTTAGATCCTTCTGTCACTATTAAAGGAAGTTAAGGATGTGGAAGCAGCAAGCACAGCTGGCGTGAGCAGGGTCTCCCAGCCTTTCTTCTGTCTGCAGTCCCGGTTCAGAGTGTAGTCGCTCTGATGTCACAAGATTGGCTGGCACTGTGGTGCTGCTGGTAGAACCGCTGCTTGGCTGCACCAGAGATCTGGGTTCAATCCTGACCTTGGCTCCTGCCAATGTGGAGTTTGCACATTCTCCCTGTGACTGCATGGGTTTCCTTTAGCTGCTCTAGGTTCTTCTCACTTCCCAAAGATGTGTAGGGTAGCCAACTAACTGGCCACTAGCCACACCGACTTGCATCTAGTGCGCAGTTGAGTGTAGAATCATGTGGCGGGGGGTAGTGGATGGGAATGTTGGGTGAATAACAATGGGATTGACATTGGACTAGTGTGGTTGATGGATGGTGCAGACTCGGTGGGCTGAAGATCCTGCTTCTTTGAATGTCGCTCTGTAAGTCGGACTCCACTGCTTCTTGCCACTGGCTTCAGTCTGCACAAGTCACACTGATATTCATTCTAATGACTTGCAGTTCAGCAAACCTGAAGTGTTCTTCATTTACCCTGGGCTCGAGCTGACAAGGAGCTGTTTGTAGTGAGTTCCAGTATAATGGGATCAACCTATGCCAAGTTATATGATAGATTTCAGTGGAAGGAGGTGGATGTAAATAACTGGTAAATAACATTTCATTTTGATTAGTTGAGTGCTTCTGAATATGTTATTTCTACTTGACAAGGTATTTTAACTTTAAACTTAGAAGCAAAAATATAAATGCTTGTTTGAATAAATGGGGTAGGAAAAAACACTGAATTGAGATTACACCCTGATCACAAATGATTTTTTTTGAATAGGGGCTCAAATGGGTTTTTAAATCACATGGTACAATCGATTAGTCTGGACCCTAAACATCAACTGTCCACTTCTCTCCGTACTGAGTTTCTCCTGCACTTTATTGTGTTATTCAGTGGGGAAGCACGCTAAAGAAGCTGACTGAACAGGTTATATCTCTTTGATTGAGCAAGGGCATGTTGTAGTCTGTGGCCAATGTACTTTCAGACTTTGTGCATGGGGTTTGTTCTGGTCCTGCCTATGTCAAACGTCCCACTGACAAGCACGTTGGGCAGAGGTTTGAGCTTTTTCCAGAGCTCATTATGGACAGCCAGCAATTTCTGGCCTGTTTTGGGGATGAATGTTGTCCTAGGATTACTAGTTTTGAAACCGGTGACCTACAATACTGTGATTCTTCTAACTTTATGAACAGCCATTTCTCTTATTCAGATCAGCAAAACAAGTTTGTTCAAATTTATTGTCATGAGCACATGTATACTGGGTGTAAATGCCATGAAAATTAGCTTTTGCAGCAGACAAGGATAAACATAAGTTAACATAAACTTAAATTATACATAACTTACTGGTGCAAAATAAGCAACACAAATAAACATAACATTTGCACAAAATTGAAATAGAGAAACAGATTATAGTCTGAGATAGTGATAGGGTTTTTCTAAACCTGATGACAATGGGCACCAAAGGTGCTGTTGTTGAAGCTTCAGGCTCCTATACATCTTGCCTCATGGCAGAAATGATAAGGGGGCATGACGTGGATAGTGGGGTCCTTAATAATCGATGTTGCCTTCCTAAAACATCACCTCTTGTAGATGTACTTGATGATGGGGGAGAATCATGGAACTGGCTGAGTCTACCACTCTCTGTTGCCTCATGTCTTCATATCCATTGGAGTTGCTATGCCAGGCCATGTCAGAATACTTTCTACTGCATATCTGTAGAAGTTTGTCAGAGTCTTGATGACATGCCAAATTTCCTTAAAGTTGAAGCTCTGGTTAGACTCCTCCTGTGATACTGTGCACAGTTCTTTATATCACATTTCAGCAGTCATGTATTGCTGTTAGTGGAATGCAATGCATATTAGTTAACAGAAAAAAATGTGGGTAAAGGAGTTAATAATTGTGAACAGGTTGAATGGATGTTTCTTATATTCACTAGAGAAGATTAACAGGCAATTTACGTCGAATATAACACATAGTACAGCACAGGAAGGCCTTTCAACCCACAATATTTTGCCAAACTAATTAAGCTAGTGACAGCTAATTTAAAAAATCTTTCTGCCTGCACATGGACCATTTTCCTACATTCGGTGCAGGTTAAACATGACTATTGTATCTGCCTCCATCAGCACATTCCAGGCATCTATCACTCTCTATGTAAAAGCTTGTCATGTACATTTCCTTTGAACTTTCCCTTCACCTTGTATTAGATTTAATCAAAGAAAAAAAAGGCTGAAGTAGGTCCAATTGGAATCGGAATCAGAATCAGGTTTAATATCACTGGCATATAATGTAAAGTTTGGTGTCTTTGCAGCAGCAGTACAATGCAATACATAATAAGAGAAAATATGTGAATTACAGTAAATATATGCATATACTATATATATTAAGTAGTTAAAGTAAATGAGCAGTGCAAAAATAGAAATTAAAAGTATTGAGGTAGTGTTTATGGGTTCAATGTCTATTCAGAAATCTGATGGCAGAGAAAAAGAGGCTGTTCCTGAACCATTGAGTGTGTTTCTTCAGGCTTCTGTACATCATTCCTAATGTAGCAATGAGAACAAGGGTGATGGGGGATCCTTAATGTTGGATGCTGCCTTTTTGAAGCACCCATGAAAAATTACTGTTATCTGAGGTATAAAAGAACATGGAACTAAGATACACAGATACACAAGATTACTGATCAATATAAACTTGAAGGCCTGAATGGCCTACCTCCATTCTAAAGAAAGATTTAATTGCTTTTCTTTAAAACTCTTACAGGTTTATGTTGGTGCAATTAATCAGTCAGTAGAGTTGCTGCCTCACAATTCCGATGACCTGGGATTAGTTCTGATCTCCAGTGCTACCTGTGTGGAGCTTATACCTTCTCCTTGTGGTTACACCTTCTCCTTTCTCTGGTTGCTTCAGATTTCTTCCACATCAAAAGGGTTGTGTTTTAGTAGCTTAATTAACCACTGTAAATTGCAATGTGCCCTTATGTGAGATTCTCCTAGTAATAGCGCTATCTCATTATCTCCCTTGTCATGTCCCCTTACAATCTTACATGTATCAAAATGATCCCACCACACCAAACCCTCCCAGCCCACCTAAACTCCAAAGAATATAGATCTAATTTCTTCCACTGGCAATAAAAGGACTTGGAGATTTAATGAATAAATCTAGCTTGAACTGTCTTCAACACCTTTCTTAAATAAGGGGATCAAAATCTGCACCCAGAAGAAAAATTCCAAGAAACGCTACAGTCTGACGAAACATCGCGAGGCTCTCACAGAAACACAAGGAAAAATGTGGAGCAGCAGGTCTCAGTGAACACATTTGCATGATACCCCTGCAAGTGCTTATCACTGCAACCATGCCAACTGCTACAACTACCCCTCCACCTTCTTCCTCACCACTATCCAGAGCACTGAACAGCCCTTCCAGTTGAGACAGCACTTTGCATGTGCATCCATTGGTGTCATTTATTGCATCTAGTATTCCTGGCACCAGCACCTTCACTCTATTCCACTGTACTAGCAGGGGTCTCCCAGTGGCCAGCCACTTTTCACCTCCTATTCCCAATCCAACATGTCTTCCATTGTCTCCTTCATTGCCAGGTTGAGTCTAATACAGATTTGAGGAGCCTTGGGAGTCTCAAACCCGAAGGCAAAAATGTTGTACCTTCTCACTTCCAGTAACCATTCCCTCTGTCCCATCATCTTTTTGTCCTCCTGAGCCCACTAGCTACCATCACACTTTCTCTTTTACCTCCATTCCCCTAATCTGCCCATCACCCACATATTCCTCCCATTAATTTCCTTCTTCAATCCCTTACTTTATTCCATGGCCTACTGTCCTCTCCTACCAGATTCAAACTTCTTCAGCCCTTTACCTCTTCTACCAATCACTTCCCAGCTTCTGCATTATTCCCACTCCCCACTCTACTCCACCCTCACCTGCCTATTACCCCTCCGCCTATCACCTGTCAGCCTTGCTCTATCCCTTCCCTCCAACTTTTTAATACTGGCCATCTCCCCTCTTTCCAGTTCTGATAAAGGATCTTAAACCAAAACCTCTCAGTCCTGATGCAGAATCTTGACCAGGAATGTTGACCACCCATTTCCCTCCATCTGATCTAGAGTTCCTCCTTTGCAAGAAGTTCCATGTTTCTAGCATGTGCACACAATGTAGCAGAAGGAAACAGAACCCAGTGACGGAGACAGCATAAGTTCCACACAGAGCTAAGGAGGGCCATTCTACAAGGAGAAGTAGAGCTGATGTTCATCCTTAATTTCAATAAGAATCCTAGATTAAAGCATGTTCTGCAGAAAAGATCGAGCGGATCATACTGGGTGATATACCTTTGTAGCTGAGGTGTAAGAGAGTGCAGAGTGATCTGAAGTGAAAAAAAATAAAACAACTACTGGAGAAACTCTGAATCGGCCAGCATCTGTGGAGGAAAATGGGCAGACGTTTTGGTTAAAGATTCTGAAACAGGACTAAGTGTTACACTATTTACACCTCCTTACAATGGTGGTGAACTGCCTACATTCTCAGTGCAGACACAGAGTCTCAGACTGAAACTTTGACCCTTCCTCTGCTGTATTCCTCCAGCAGTTTGTTTTTTTTTGATACAGAAATAGTGATTGCTATAACGATTCTGTCAGGAAGTGACAGGCAATGCCATTCAGAGTCAGAATGTAAAGTTGTAGAAAGATAAAATCAGAAGTGTTTTATATGAAAGCATGCAGCACTGAATTTAAATAGAATTCATTGTCACATACACAAGTATGGTGAGATACAATGTACAATATACACTCACAGCAGCATTGCAGGCACATAGGTTCAAACACAAAAAATGGCAAATTATACACAAACACAAGATGTTCTATTGATACTGGAAATCCAGATTAACTCACACAAAATGCTGGAGGAACTCAGTAGGCCAGGCAGTTCCAATGGAACGGAATAAAGATTCGATATTTTGGGCCAAGACCCTTCAACAGGACAGAATAAATGTAGGAAAGTAGCTGTTCTTACATTTGGGACTTAAGACTTGTGTACACACAAGTATTCTCAGTGTATATACACTCAGTGGCCGCTTTATTAGGTACATCTGTACACCTGCTCGGTAATGTTAATATCTAATCAGCCAGTCATGTGGCAGCAACTCAGTGTATAAAAGCATTCAGACATGGTCATGAGGTTCAGTTGTTGGTCAGTGCAAATAATGTGGATGATGGGAAAAAAATGTGATCTAAGTGACAATGACCGTGGAATGATTGTTGGTGCCACACAGGGTTGTTTGAGTATGTCAGAAACTGCTGATCTCCTGGGATTTTCACACACAACAGTCTCTTAAAATTTCCAGAGAATGGTACAAAAACAAAGATACATCCAGTTAGCAGCAATTCTGTAGGTGAAAATGCCTGTTAATGAGAGAGGTCAGAGGAAAATTGCCAGACTAGTTCAAGCTGATAGGAAGGCGACACTAAAACAAATAACCACACGTTACAGCAGTAGTGTGCTGAAAAGCACCTCTGAATGCATAGCATGTCGAACTTCGAAGTGAATACCTATAGAAAGAGAGAGAGAGAAAAGAGAGTAATAGTTATCATTACAGGGATGTATTAGTGACACAAGGAATGAGTGGACTTTCCAGGGAAATGGTTGCAATTTGAGCAAAATTGAAAATTAAATATTTTAGATCACATAACTTTTTAGGTTGGCAAGATGGAAAAAGAAGCAAGATAATCCTGATATCAAAGAACAGGATTAAGGCAGGAAAGAGGAAGGATTTTAGATTTAAAAAAAAGGAAATGGATCAGCTTGGGTGCTGCCAGGAAACATTAATTTAACAGTATGAATTGTCTGAAGGCCCACAAAGAGTAATGGAAATGTAGGACAGAACACAGCTCACAAAATGAGATGTGTATGTGACAAGAGTAATATCATGGGATAAATCATGGGATTAAACGACACATTGATTGGGGAACAAGGTTCATAGCAATAGTGTGGAGGGTGAATTCATGCCTCTTATTGTAGCTTATTTGCTATTTACAACTAATATATATATATATTTCTGAGGCACAAAAACCTAAAAGAAAATGTGAGCATGTTGTGGCAGACAAAATAAGTTTGTCTAAAGCAGAAGTTCCCAACCTGGGGCCCATGTATCCCCTCAGTTAATGGTAGGGGTCCATGGCATAAAAAAGTTTGGAACCCCTAGTCTAGAGCAAAGTCAAATTTATATGTATAATGTTGCCAGAAAGAGCAGCAAGCAATGAGACAGGAAGAAATTCAGAATTAGCAAAGGAAGATTAAAGCATAAATAAGGAAAAGTAGAATATCAACTTACTATTTTGAGCAACAGAATGACGGACTATAAAAGATGCAGTAGGTCTGCAAAAAGGAACAAATTAGTAGAAGTATATGTGAGACCCTCACAGAATGATTCAAGGAAAATTGTATAGTCAAAGGGAGCTGGCAGAGAAATTTAACAGTGTTTTCTATCGGTTATCACAGAAATAGTGAACAACAGATTTGGAATGAGGGAGGAGCTAAAAGAAATAAGCATGGGTATTAAAAATAAGAAATAACTGGGAGTGAAAGGTAATAAATCTCCAGCAGCCCAAGCTTCTGCAAGAATGGAGAGAACAGGTGCTCTAGCTGTCATCTTCCAAAGTGTCACAGATTCTGGAAACTTTGCTTTTACTTTTAGCGTGACACATGCTTAATGATATGGTGGCGTGATGACGCATGCCATTCACCTACTTTTACATATAACCCATAATGAATTAAAAATGCTTAATCAAACAATATATTTACAATATTACTAAAACATTAAATACACAACAAGGGCTCAGTCATGTACATAATATGTGGGTGATGCTTCCCCAGCTGGGTGTCTGGAACCAAATGTCACATTCTCTATTCAGCACAGATGACAAGAGTTTTTATCAGCTAGGGAACAATGAATCTTTAAAAATTTCTATCCAAAGGAACTGTGAAGTTCAGTCACAGAGTACATTCAATACAGATTTCAATAGATTTCTCCACATTAAGGGACTGGTGCAGTAAAAGTGATGGTGAGATAAAAGACCATAAGAAATAGGCCATTCAGTCCATCGAGTCTGCTCCGCCATTCCATCATGGCTGACCCCAGATCCCAATCAACCCCTTAACACTTGCCTTCTCACCATATCCATGCCAGTATCTTTCCTGTAACGCCATAGGATTTTATCTTGCTAAACAGCCTCATGTGTGGCACCCAGATGTCTTCTGTAGTAAAATCCTGTTAAAATTAAGGCCGACATAAGCTTTTTCCTGCTTGCTTATATCCCCAGCAGCCTCCTGACATACTCCTCACAACCCGCACTGCCATTCAGCTTTATGGAAATAGCAAACAAATATATATTATGCTTGGACTTCTCATTGAAGCCATTGATACAGACTGAAAACTGATGAGGCTCTGATCCTTGTAGTGCCTCCCACTCAAAAATGACCTATTTTCTGTCAGAATATATTAATATGTAACCTACTAACTGATCTGCAATGGTTGTATTCAATAATCTGAGCAATACCTTATCAATAGCATTCTGAAAGTCCAAGTATCCTTCATTCACTCATCTTCTTCTCATCAAGTCAAGTTTATTGCCTTTCAACTATATGCATGTAAATAACCATACCATATATATAGAAATGAGACCACGTTTCTCTGTGTAAAGCACAATAGTACACATAACACACAATTACTTATGAATGATCCTATATCTGTAATGCTGTTCCAGAATCCATGGAATTTTGGGAAGTAACAACTAGTGGATCTACCAACTCCACAACCACCTCTTTCAGAATCCTGAGATGCAGATCATTAAGTGGGATGTGTCAGCTTTCAGTCTCATTCATTTTTCTAACAGTTTTTTACACTAATGCTATTCTCATTCACCCTAGACCTGTTGTTCTCTGTTTATTCTGGGAGGTTTCTGCATCTTGTTCTGTGAGTAGAGATATAAAATGTCTGTTTCATTTGCTTGGTTCTCCTATTCCAAATTACGCAACATTATGTAAAGAGAAACAGAGTTCACACTTCATGCCTGGAATCCTTGAGAAAAAACCTGTTAACTTTCCAAAAACAAAAAGGCAAGGTGAATAGAGCAATAGTTATTGAGAACATTTAAAAGCACATTTTGGCTTTGAGGGACAGGATCAATTTACAACTGCATTACTTAAAGAGAGTCAGCTTGGGAGACCTTGATTGATTACTTGGCTGAACTAATGAAAGATGTACTGAAGTATATGCATGAGTGCAGTGCAGATGATGTAGTTAGCATGGCCTTTAGTAAGGTATTTGATAAGGTTCGATGTGGAAGACTCATCCAGCAGGTTAGAGCCCATGGAATCCAAGGCAAACTGGACCCAAAATTGGCTTGCTAGTAGGAGTCACTGGATGGTTTCTTTATGATTGGAATCCTGTGACCAGTGATGCATTATAGGGTTTTGTATATTTAAACAGAAGGTATGATGAATAAGTTTGTAGATCAAAAAGTATAAGGTAAATTTATTATCAAACTACATGTATGTCATCATATACAATCCTGAGATTCTTTCTCTTGCAGACAATCACAGTAAGTACAAGAAACACAATAAAATCAATGAAAGACAATGAACAGGGGGTTATCACTGAATTGTTGAGCAAATTCCTGCTTTGTTCTGAGCCCAGAGTTCTAAAATAGTACACTTGACTCAGAAGGGGTGTTGCTGATGGATGTGCTTAGGAACTCCAAACAAGTATCACCACAGTTTTCTCAGCAAGTGTGTGTATTATCACAAAGGAAGAGGGCTATAATGTTGCGAGCAAAGCAGCAATTATGAATTGGTCTGTCAACATGATACTACAATATCATGGATATTATATCTATGTTGGGGTATTAATATTACAATTTACAGTCATCATTTTGGTGCTTAGCAGATAGACAGTATGGACAAAAGTGAAATTATTGAGCAAGAGTAGGCCATTCAGCTCCTCAGGCCAACCCTACTATCCAATGAGATTGTGGCTGTTGTGATCATAGCTCCAATTCTGAATCCCATCTATGTGTGTTAATGTTTCACCACCTTGCCTTGATCAGGTGCCTATGCAAGTCCCCATGAACAGCTGAATGTCTTATCTTCATTACCCCACACAGCTGCCTTGTCCAAACCTCAAGTGTATCACTGCCTCTGCCTTAAAAATATTGAGACTCATCTTCCAGCATTCAGGGAGGAGGGTTCTAAAGACTCAACACCACAAGAGAAGGAGAAAGAAAGATAGCAAGAATGAAATCTGGGGAATAGGCAGGGCAACTGCATTACTGTGAATTTGAAAATGAACCTTCCTGGCATAAATAATATTTGATGCAGCTCTATGCAAATATCTGGTAATGCGCAAGAAAGACTCCTCTTTCTTCAAATAAACACAAAGTGCACTGCAGATGCTGTGGTCAAATCAAGACATACAAAAAAGCTGGATGAACTCAGCAGGTCGGACAGCATCCATTGAAATAAGCAGTCAACGTTTCGGGTCGAAACCCTTCATCAGGAGGAGGGGGCAGGGGCCCTATAAAGAAGGTGGGGAGAGGGTGGAAAACCAATCAGAGGAAAGATCAAGGGGTGAGGGAGGGGATAGGCAGGAGAGGTGAAGAAGGAATCTAAGGGGAAAGCACTATGGGTAGTAGAAGAAGGCAGAGTCATGAGAGGTGATAGGCAGCTAGAAGAGGAGACAGAGTAGAAGTGGGATGGGGAAGGGAGAGGGAGGGAATTACCAGAAGTTGGAGAATTCAATGTTCATACCTAGGGGCTGGAGACTACCCAGACGGTATATGAGATGTTGTTCCTCCAACCGAAGTTTGGCCTCATCATGGCAGTAGAGGAGGCCATGTATGGACATATCCTTATAGATTGGGGGACTGCTTCATTGAGCACCTAAGCCACAACAAACAGGATCTCCCGGTTGCCACTCACTTCAACTCTCCCTCTCATTCCCATTTGGGTGAGCAGCCGGATGTTGTGGTCCATGTAGGGACCAATGACGTCGGTAGGAAGAGTGAGGAGGTCCTGAAAGGTGTGTTTAGGGACCTAGGTGCCAAGTTAAAGGACAGGACCTCCAGGATAGCAATCTCAGGATTGCTACCAGTGCCACATGCAGGGTTTAGAAATAGTAAGATAGTGCAGATCAACACAAGGCTGAAGACATGGTGCAGGAGGGAGGGCTTCAGATTTATAGATAATTGGGCAGTTTTCCAGGGAAGGTGGGACCTGTTCCAGCAGGTCGGTTTACATCTGAACTGGAGGGGGACAAATATTCTTGCAGGTAGGTTTGCTAGAGAGGCTCCAGTGGATTTAAACTAGATACGAGGGGAGAGGGGAACCAGAGTGTAGGAACAGATGTATGGGGGAAGGAAGAAAAAGAAGACAGTAAAGTTTTTTGTACTGTTAGAGATAAACAGAGAGGAAGAGGTGGAGAATCTCTTAAATGCATTTATTTTAATGCTAGGAGCATTGTAAGAAAGGTGGATGAGCTTAGAGCATGGATTGATACCTGGAAATATGATGTTGTAGCTATTAGTGAAACATGGCTGCAGGAGGGGTGTGATTGGCAACTAAATATTCCTGGATTTCGTTGCTTCAGGTGTGATAGAATCGGAGGGACAAGAGGGGGAGGTGTTGCGTTGCTTGTCAGAGAAAATATTACAGCGGTGCTCTGGCAGGATAGATCAGAGGGCTTGTCTAGGGAGACTATTTGGGTGGAATTGAGGAATAGGAAAGGTGTAGTAACACTTATAGGGGTGTATTATAGACCACCTAATGGGGACCGAGAATTGGAGGAGTAAATTTGCAAGGAGATAGCAGATATTTGTAGATATTCACAGGGCTGTGATTGTGGGAAATTTTAATTTTCCACACATAGGCTGGGAAGCCCATACTGTGAAAGGGATGGATGGTTTGGAGTTTGTAAAATGTGTGCAGGATAGTTTTTTTCAGCAATACATAGAGGTACCAACTAGAGAAGGGGCAGTGTTGGATCTTCTGTTAGGAAATGAAATAGGTCAGGTGACGGAGGTATGTGTTGAGGAGCACTTTGGGTCCAGTGATCACAATGCCATTAGTTTCAATCTAATTATGGAGAAGGATAGGACTGGACCCAGGGTTGAGATTTTTGATTGGAGAAAGGCTAACTTTGAGGAGATGCAAAAGGATTTAGAAGGAGTGGATTGGGACAATTTGTTTTATGGGAAGGATGCAATAGAGAAATGGAAGTCATTTAAAGGTGAAATTTTGAGGGTGCAGAATCTTTATGTTCCTGTTAGATTGAAAGGAAAGGTTAAAAGTTTGAGAGAGTCATGGTTTTCAAGGGATCCAAGATGGCGGCACGACGCAGTTTGCAGCGGCCACTCCGGAGCTGATTATCTGTTATTTGTGAAGCGGGGTGCCGTAAGCAATCATAATCAGTTGAAAACGGACGTGGGAGCACGGAGGAACATCTGGAAATCTCCAGGAAGACCTTCGTTGCTGCTGCTGCTGCAAGATCCGGGTCTCTGCTGGGAAGAACAGGCCTCCAGTCCTCCATCGTTGCCGATGGCCGTTGGTGGGGGCATCTTAATACGCTCGGCAGAGGATGGTGCTCGGGGAAGCTGTGCCGGAGGGGATGGTCGGAGGTTCAACGGACTCGGAATCCGCTGCGGTCAGGTCGCTTTCACTGTGACCATCGGCGGCGCTGTGGAAGTCCATAGCGGGGGTATTCCCTTCTGCATGGGATGGCGAGTCTGTCGGGACCCTGAGGACTTGTGGAAACTGTGTGGTGGTTTCTTTCGAACTTATAGTCTTTTAACATCTTTGGACTATTTTTACTGTGCCCATGGTCTGTTTTTTTTTATCAATTATGCTATTGTTTGCTCTGTTGTAACTACGTGGTTTTGTGCAGGTCTTGTAGCTTTAGTTTTTGGTCTTGTTTATCTGGTGGGAGTGGAGCTCCTTTCCAGGGAACGCGCTAAGATGGTAGCGAAATATTAATATGCAGCAGCCACTCCAGACTCTGGATTGGGGATTGCAAACATTATGTGGATTTTCTGGTGTAGTCTGTTTTGTCATGTGTTTTTGTGATATCATTCTGGAGGAACCTTTCATTTGATATCTCATATAAAAATGATATCTCATTTTTTAACTGCATTGCATTTGTGCTTTCTAAATGACAATAAACTGAAACTGAATCTGAATATTCGAAACTTGGTTAGGAATAAGAGAGATATCTACAATAAATATAGGCAGCATGGAGTAAATGAGGTCCTCAAGGAATATAAAGAATGTAAGAAGAATCTTAAGAAAGAAATTAGAAAAGCTAAAAGAAGATACAAGGTTGCTTTGGCAAGTAAGGTGGAAATAAATCCGAAGGGTTTCTACAGTTATATTAATAGCAAAAGGATAGTGAGGGATAAAATTGAGAATCAGAGTGGACAGCTATGTGTGGAGCCGAAAGAGATGGGGGAGATTTTGAACAATTTCTTTTCTTCGGTATTCACTAAGGAGAAGGATATTAATTGTGTAAGCTAAGGGAAACGAGTAGGGAAGTTATGGAAACTATGACGATTAAAGAGGAGGAAGTACTGGCGTTTTTAAGGAATATAAAAGTGGATAAATCTCCGGGTCCTGACAGGAGATTCCCTAGGACCTTGAGGGAGGTTAGTGTAGAAATAGCAGGGGCTCTGAGAGAAATATTTCAAATGTCATTAGAAACGGGGATGGTGCAGAGGATTGGTGTATTGCTCATGTGGTTCCATTGTTTAAAAAGGTTTCCAACAATAAACCTAGCAATTATAGGCCTGTCAGTTTGACGTCAGTGGTGGGTAAATTAATGGAAAGTATTCTTAGAGATGGTATATATAATTATCTGGATAGACAGGGTCTGATTAGGAACAGTCAGCATAGATTTGTGCGTGGAAGGTCATGTTTGACAAATCTTATTAAATTTTTTGAAGAGGTTACAAGGAAAGTTGACAAGGATAAAGCAGTGGATGTTGTCTATATGGACTACAGTAAGGCCTTTGACAAGGTTCCGCACGGAAGGTTAGTTAGGAACGTTCAATCATTAGGTATTTATATTGAAGTAGTAAAATCGATTCAACAGTGGCTGGATGGGAGATGCTAGAGAGTAATGGTGGATAACTGTTTGTCAGGTTGGAGGCCGGTGACTAGTGCTGTGCCTCAGGGATCTGTACTGGGTCCAATGTTGTTTGTCATATACATTAATGATCTGGATGATGGGGTGGTAAATTGGATTAGTAAGTATGCAGATAATACTAAGGTAGGTGGCCTTGTGGATAATGAAGTAGGTTTTCAAAGTTTGCAGAGAGATTTATGCCAGTTAGAAGAGTGGGCTGAACGATGGCAGATGGAGTTTAATGCTGATAAATGTGAGGTGCTACATTTTGGTAGGAATAATCTAAATAGGACATACATGGTAAATGGTAGGGCATTGAAGAATGCAGTAGAACAGAGTGATCTAGGAATAATGGTGCATAGTTCCCTGAAGGTGGAATCTCATGTGGATAGAGTGGTGAAGAAAGCTTTTGGTATGCTGGCCTTTATAAATCAGAGCATTGAGTATAGGAGTTGGGATGTAATGTTAAAATTGTACAAGGCATTGGTGAGGCAAAACTTGGAATATTGTATACAGTTCTGGTCACTGAATTATAGGAAAGATATCAACAAAATAGAGAGAGTACAGAGAAGATTTACTAGAATGTTACCTGGGTTTTCAGCACCTAGGTTACAGAGAAAGGTTGAACAAGTTAGGTCTTTATTCTTTGGAGTGTAGAAGGTTGAGGGGGGACTTTATAGAGGTATTTAAAATTAAGAGAAGGATAGATAGAGTTGACATGGATAGGCTTTTTCCATTGAGAGTAGGGGAGATTCAAACAAGAGGACATGAGTTGAGAGTGAGGGGGCAAAAGTTTAAGGGTAACACGAGGGGGTATTTCTTTACTCAGAGAGTGGTAGCTGACTGGAACAAGCTTCCAGTAGAAGTGGTAGAGGCAGGTTCGATATTGTCATTTAAAGTAAAATTGGATAGGTATATGGACAGGAAAGGAATGAAGGGTTATGGGCTGAATGTGTGTCAGTGGGACTAGATGAGAGTATTCGGCACAGACTAGAAGAGCTGAGATGGCCTGTTTCCACGTTGTAATTGTTGTATGGTTATATAGTTATAAATTACGATAGGTGTTTGAAGGGTTTGTTTTTGTGCTGTTTGGTTATGACCAGAGGGATACTTGTGATTCTGTGAAGTTGCCAAGGCTTTTTCCACAGTGCTGTGTGAACCCAAGGCCTCTACACCTATAGGCTCATAGGGACACAGAAATCAGGTTTAATATGCCTGTGATATTAAACATGGTTCAAATCAGAATCAGGTTTAACATTACCGGCATATGTTATGAACTTTGTTGTCTTTGCAGCAACAGTACAATGCAATACATAATAATAATAAAAATGTCAATTACATTAAGTATGTGTATATATATTAAATAGTTAAATGAAATAAGTAGTACAAAAATAAAAATAAAATGGCAGAGGGGAAGAAGCTGTTCTTGAATTGTTCAGTGTGTGCCTTCAGGCTTCTATACTTCCTTCCTGATGGTAGCAATGAGAACATGTCATTTAAAAAAAAAATTGGATAGGTATATGGACAGGAAAGGAATGGAGGGTTATGGGCTGAGTGCAGGTCGGTACCGGGGACTAGGTGAGAGTAAGCGTTCAGCATGGACCGAGATGGCCTGTTTCCATGCTGTAATTGTTATGTGGTTAACAAGGCATGACCTGGGTGATGGGCGTCCTTAATGATGGATGCCACCTTCTTGAAGAATTGTCCTGATCTGGGAATTTATCCTTGAGCCCTGCATTTTAAAATTCCAGACCTGCCCACTTAATCAGCCCTGTGGTTATACTGTAGATATATGGACCGCAACAGTTCAAAGTGATGCACCATAGGATTCTCAAAGGCAATTATAGGCAGTTAATGTGAACAACATGTACAGCATTGAAACAAATAAGAAAGGGTACAGCATGACACATTCTTCAACTACAGATGCTGCAGAAAACAAACAGTAATGTTGTTTCAAGTGATTATTACTAGCCAGCAACAATAAAAAACATTTGACATGTGACCAATCACCTCTCAGTTAACTTATCTTTTGGGTTTACTAATAAGGGGTATTGTCATGTAACTGTAGGGGGTTGATATGTGTAAACATACATGGTGCCTGCTTAATCATTGCATTAATTACCCATGTCTCCTTGCTACAAAAGTTGATCTGTTAATTGCTCACTTAAAAAAGCCTAACACCTCATTACTTAAGGGAAGTTTCATTGAATAGGTATAATAAATCTCTTCATTACTTTGTGTTAATGTAAATATAGTTCTTAAAATATCTTATATACTATGTCTAGCATGTACTGTGGGGGTAATTTTACCAGTGTGCAGAAGCTGTACTAGTAAGGCCACTTTGAGAAGCTTCTTTTGAGTCTGAGTTATACAGCAAGGAAACAGGCCTTTCTGTCCACCAAGTCTGTACTGATGTCCATGTTTGCATTGACACCAATCCTATTTTATTTCCCCAGTTTCCCATTAACTCCCATCAGATTCCACCACCCACCTACACAAAAGACAGTATACAGTGGCCAATTAATCTACCAGCCCACACATCTTTGGAGGAAACCCATAAAGGTTTTAGATATTCAAATCCATTGCAGAGACTTGTGGACACTGCTCAGTCTATCACAACAAACAACCTCCTCTATGGATTCTATTTAATCTTCTGCTGTCTTGTGAAAGCAGCAAACATAATCAAGACCTCTCCCACCCTCGGCGTTCTTTCTTCTTCCCCTTCCAGTGGGCAGAAGATACAAAAGTTTGTAAATACAGAAGTTTATAGGCTTAAAGATAGCTTCTATCTTACTGTTATAAAACTCTTCAACAGGATTCTTGCACGATAAAGGTGAACTTTTGATTTCCCAGTTTACCTCATCATGTTCTTTGTACCTTAATTGTTGACCTGCACTGCACTTTTCTGTAACTGAAACAATATATTCTGCATTCTGTTATTGCTTAATCCTTTGTACAATCTCAGCAAAATTATGGATGGCATGCAAAACACAGTTTTTCAAAGTACAAAGTATATTGTAAAGTTCAAAGCAATTGAGATTAATAAATTAATTACCAACTATCGTCACAGTAAGAACATCTGAATTCCACATAGACAGCACCTGAGGCCTGAATGGAACATGGGTTACTCAAGATGTGAGGCTGGTTGTGCCACTGTGCTGTCCAGTGCTTTTTAGGAATTCACTTTAATTAAAGGGCCATTGTTTGCTTCCTTCTAAAATTACCATTGCTCCAGGATTTTGGATTGTTTTACTGTCCTGGTGTTTGGTTCAAAGTAAAAGTAAATGAAATATTTTAATTAGTAATACTTCCCCAATTGTTTTACTTTGTTTAATACTATACTTTGGTTCTTCAAATTCTGCAACCTTCTGTCTAAAATAATCTGTCTGCTTTAACAGTTTCTTCTTTACACAGTTCTCACGTCTAAGGTTATAATGCTGCTGAATTTCCTGCGTTTGCTTACGACTGACCTGTGTGGAGTTTGCACCCATGATCATGTGATCATGTGGATTTCCTCCCATAATCCAACAGTGACAGGAAACCTGTGCAGGGGAGTTTTTAAAGTGGAAAAGCCATTGCATTGGGGCAGTTCCACTCTCTCGACCTCAGGTCCAGGTCCAGTGGTACAAACAAGCATCACAAACTGGAGTCTTCTTTGGTTGCAGTGGATGATCGTAACATCTTTTGTACCTTGTCAAGTCCTTCGCCTCCACAGAGTGTTGCAGTACTGCCTCCCTGGTCATTGGCTCTCACTGTAGATCTCACCTGCCCAGTCCACTGGAGCTGAATCTGCGTGATAGGACAGGCATGTTCCTGTCTCGAGTGTGGACGCTGTCACATGGTAACAGTTCCTTGCAGGCACAGGTGAGAGCTGAGTGTCTGGTGGGGACCAAAGATGAGAGAGCTGCCCCAGAATGGACAGAACAAACCCCTTTAGCAGAGGTGCTACCCTTCCCTGACACCACATACACCCTATTTTTTTTATTTTTATTTTTTTTTATTAGTTTTCAAAACATTTTACAAAATTAAAAACCCCAAATCCCAATGAGGAGCATTAATACAGTGCAAGATTAAGCATACAATAACAATATGCTACAAAGGAAGAGAATTTAACAAAAAAAGCACCTAAATTAAAGGCAAGTGAGCTTAGCGTCCTCCCCAAGCCCCACAACACAAGAAAAAAACAACAACAACTCCAGACCAACCACCACACAGTATAAAGAGTATAAGTCCGGACAGTCAAACTCCCAGACTGTGAATACACTTAGCAACAGAGTATAATAATGCCTACTACCAGAAAAAAAAGGAAACTGAAAGCAAGGGACCGAAAAGAAAAAAAAAGAAGAAAAAAAAACCCTAGTCATGAGGAAGGTTATGAAAGTACTCGATAAAAGGTCCCCAGACCTTATGGATCTTTAGATCAGAATTAAGAACCGATTGAATAGCTAAGGCAGATTTAGTAGGTGATCTGGTAACAGAGGACGATCGGTCCAGTTTAGGATCCAACCAACAGTTGAAATCACCACCCAATATAAGAGAGTATGAGTTTAAGTCTGGTAGTGAGGAAAAAAACCGTTCAAAAAAGTTAACATCATCAAAGTTGGGGGCATACAGGTTTGCTAGTGCAACTTTAGTGTTATATAGTTTACCAGAAACAATAATAAAACAGCCATTTGTATCAGATATTTTATTATGGAGTTCAAAAGGAATATTTGAATTAATAAGAATGGAAACTCCCCTAGCTTTAGCGGCAAAGGATGAATGAAAATGCTGACCCGCCCACTTTGACAGAAGCCGGGAGTTATCAAAACAACGAATATGAGTTTCTTGAAGGAAAGCAATGTCAGCTTTGAGTTGTTTGATATGTGAGAATACCTTCCTCCTTTTAACAGGGTGGTTCAGTCCCTTTACATTCCAGCTCACGAATTTAAGTGCACTAGCCATTATCAATTACTAATGCATAAAAGGCAGCAGGCATATAAAAAGTCAAGCAGTACAATAGCAGTCTGGGAGCAGAGATGTAAACATAGATTCGTAAGGTCAAAATATAAAAACATGTCCTAAGCAATAAAGAGATGTTGGAACTGGAAAATCCACCCCATCCGCACAACCCAAAATTAGACGGCTACCAAAACAAGTAGCTAGCTCTACCAAAAAAATTAACCCAAATACAACTTCCAGATCTGTGTCATTAATAATATTTCCGTATAAATATTATAGCAAATAATAACTAGTTTATGCACCAGAAAACATAACTACAGATTAGAACACCTTCTGCAGAAATATACAACTTAATACAGAGAAAATCGGAAGAAAACCAAAACTAACCTACCCGCGAAACATTATAGAAGAATAAAGTAAGAGAAAGGGAAAAAAAAGGTAAGGAAAAAGAAAAAAAAGAGGAAGGGGAAAGTTATAAATTCAAGACGAGTGCTTATCAACCATTTACAGAGAAGGGAGAAAAAAATTCAGAGATTAGAAAAAAGGGGTGAAGAAAAAGATAAAATAAATAAATATTTAAAACAGAGGAAAAATAAATCAGCAGTTGAACTGTGAACCGACAAACAGGGAGGCCTTCACTAAAGACTTCGAACCTCCAAAACAAGTTAGAATTAGTTGCAGAACTCTGTAGGTAAAGTTATACAAGAATAAAAATAGATTACACACACACCAAATCCCAGGAGAGATTGTCAACGGCCCTTAAAGTTTCAATGAATAATGTCCGAGTGATTCAAGTGAATTCCGAGTCCAGAGAAAGTAATTTTACTACGAGGAGTACTTATCCACCATTTTATGAGGTCCAATCAGATTCCAAAGATGGCTGGATAGCCGGAAGACTTGCCACAAACGCTTCAGCTTCCTTCGCTGATTTGAACCACTTATATTTCCCGGTATTAAGCTTGATTCGTAGATCAGCAGGGTTACGAAGGGAAGGTTTGAAACCATGATCAAAAAGCACTTTCATTGCGCCTTTAAACTCAGCACGCATCTTTAAGGTCTGGAGTGCAAAATCTTCCACAAAGCGAATGGTTGTATCCTTGAAGGGAAGCGACCCCCTGCGATGCGCCTCTACGATCAGACTGTGTTTTACCTGGTATTGATGGAAACACAAGATTACTGGTCGCGGGCGGGAGCCCAGAATTCTGGGGGGAACGTAAACTCTGTGTGCCCGTTCGAGCTCGGGCGGCTTCGGAAGCAAATCTTTCCCGAATAACTCACAGAGAAACTCGGCGAAAAACTTCACGGTTGATCCCTTTTCAGTCGCCTCTGGTAATCCCAGAATTCTGATGTTACAGCGTCTGCTACGATTTTCGAGATCCACCATTTTGGAAAGAAGTTTGTTAGATTTTTCCTCTAAGCTGGAACAGAGAGTCTCCAAGTATCGAACACGACTTTCTAAATCTTCAGAAGTCGAATCGATGCGAGATAAGTGTTCAGCATGTTTGTCCACTTTATCGTTGATCCGATCCAGTTTGTCTTCTAACTGTTTGACAGCGGTTTTAAATTCCTTTAAGATTTCGTCTCGGAGCTTTCCAAGCACAACCAGCGTCTCGTCCAACGGGGTCATGGCTTCTTTTCCCCCGGGTTTAGAACTCTTGCGGAAGTCCTCAACGGTTTTAAATTCCTTTAAGATTTCGTCTCGGAGCTTTCCAAGCGCCACTATAGTCTCGTCCGACAGGGTCATAGTTTCTTTTCTCCCGGATTTAGAACTCTTGCTAGACATTGTAAGTTACATATATTCACAGGCAAGTAAGAGATACCGAAATAATTCCTAACTAAGGTTTAAAAAATTGAGACATTTAGTGCAAAGGTAGCGACAGTAACGGAACAAAAGTTCGGAGCAGCTAAACAATCGCCATCTTACCGGAAGTCCCCATACACCCTATTATATAGGTAGGCGGTAGAGAATTGTTGGGGGGAGGGGTGCGGGTGTTGATTCTCATACCAGCCATAGCACCCAAGGTCAGGGAAGGCAGGGGATGGCAGAATATGAGGCAGTGGCTCTCGAGCTGCCCATGTGACACGTTTGAAAGTTGTTTATTGTCAAATGCATAATATGTGAATGCACAGTACTTTGATAAACTTACTTGAAGCAGCATCACAGGCAAATAGCATCAGATATGTATCAATCAAAATTTAAAAGTTCAAAGTAAATTTATTAACAAAATACATAAATATCACCATATACAACCCTGAGGTTCATTTTCTTGTGGGCATTCTCAGTAAATCCAATAACCATAATAAAATCAAAGAAAGACTACACCCAAAAGGGTGGACAGCCAGTGTGTAGAAGACAACAAACTATGCAAGTACAAAAGAAATAATAATAATAATAATAATAATAATAATAATAATAATTAATAAATAAGCAATAAATATTGAGAACATGAGATGAATATTCCTTGAAAGTAAGTTCATTGGTTGTGGTAACAGTTTAGTGATGGGGCAAGTGAAGGAATCATCTCTGGTTTAAGAGCCTGATGATTGAGGGGTAATAGCTATCTCAGAACCTGGGGGTGTGAGTCCTGAGGTTCCTGTACTTCTTTGCTGATGGCAGCAGTGACCTGGACGGTGAGGTCCCTGATGATGGAATCTGCTTTCCTACGACAATGCTCTGTGTAGATGTGCTCAGTAGTGGGGAGGACTTTACCTGTGATGGACTGGGCCATCTCTACTATTTTTTATAGGATCTTCTGTTCAAGGGCATTGGTATTTCCATACAAAAACAAATTTATATTATAAAATATAAAGTATTATACAAGAAAAACACAATTAAAATTAAAAAATGTCCATTGAAGTGCTAAGTGGTCAAAGCGTTGTTATACTGTAGTGATTAGGGTCGTTCAAGAACTGAATGGTTGAAGAGAAGATGCTTTTCTTGAACCTTGTGGTGTAGCACTTCAGGCTTTTGTGCCTCCTGCCCAATGGTGAGGATGTGGATTTCCTCTGGGTGCTCTGTCTGCCTCCCACATAATCTGGGAGAGGTCACATAGAACATAGGACAGTACAGCAATGTATGGGCCTGCCATCCCACAACGTTGTGCTGACCTGTATAAGCCTGCTCCAAAATCAATCTAACCCTTCCCTCATACACAGCCTAAAACCTCCAATTTTTCTTATATACATGTACATATACATCCACATATACATCTAAGAATCTTTTAAATATCCCTATTGTATCAGCCTCTACCACCACCCTCATCAGGGTGTACCAGGCACCCACCTCTCTCCTCTGACATCTCCTAAACTTCCTCTACTCACATTAAATGGAATTGAAAAGAATATGGGGAGAATAATAAAGGGTTTAAAGTAGGATTGGTGTACATGATGGTTGGTGTGAAGGTCTATTTCTGTACAATATCTTTCTATGACTCTGAATGTTCTTATAGGAGTCAGCATAGACCCAGTGTGCTGAAAGGCTCCTGATGTATTCTGATACAATAAGATAAATACTCCCTCTGTAGTTTCACCATATCCTGAGACAATTATACAAAGACTTTCTTAGTTTCGAACCTAGTGAATTTCTTGCAGTACTTTTCACTCCCTCTTGCAGTACTTTTCTGCATTTTTCCCTCTGAAATCCCCAAGGATGTACCCTTGGTCCCCACTTTTCGTGCTGGTGCTTAGAGGCAACATTTCAATTCCTCCAACATTCCTCGAACACCCCTCCTGACTCCACCACTATCATTAAGATGCCTGTTGCCAAGAGAGAATTTCAACAGGCATAGTACCAAGACAAAATAATAAGTTACACACTGAAATTGTAGAATTCCTTAAGTCACTTGGGAACACACAAATTCAGAGCAGAGCAGGCCACCAGATCCCTTAAGCTTTCCCTGCCTTTCAATATGGTCATGCCCCAGGCCTCATCTCCTCTTTTGTACTTGTTACCCATAGCCCTCATTCCCCAATCTTTTAAAAATGTTTGTCTGTCTCCTTTTCACCTATCTCCAATTATCTAGTTTCCACAAGCCTTCGGGAAGGAGAATTTGTAGAAATTTCCCACCCTCTGCAAGAGTAAGTTCCTACACACCAAAGTTTTAAATAACTGTCCTATTAGCTATTAACTGTGTCCCCTCATTTAAGATACTTCCACTAGTGGATGTTCTCAACATCTAATCTGTACTGCCTCTTTGGGATCCCATTTCTCTCTCCCCTTGATTTTACCAGTTCCACCTGTACCCACCCAAGTCCCCATCACTTTGTTTTGTTTTCTCCTACCTCACCCACTCCATTTGCCCATACCCATAACTTTCTCCCACTGGATTTTCTCCTATTCTTCCCTTCTGCTCTGACCACATCCCTCACTTGAGTCCATGTTCCACCTGGCTCTCCTATCAGACTCCATCATCTGCAACCCTTTGTTGCCTCAGGCCTCGGTTGCTATTTCTACTCTTTGCTCCTCCATCTGCCTTGTTCTGCTCCTCAGTTGGAGCTATCTATCACTTGTTTGTGCTTGCCCCACCACTTTGACTTACCTCTTTATACTGGCTATATCTACTTTATCTTTCAATCTGGGTGAAGGGTCTCTGTCTGGAATATTAACTGTCCATTCCCCCACATCCATAAGTGCTGTCTGTTCTCCTGAGTTCTTCTAACGTTTTGTTTGTTGCTCCAGATTCCACGATCTGTAGTCTCTTGTATGTATGTCCTTTCATACAATGCTTGTACATTCTGTATACCCTGTCTTAAATCAATGGAATAAAACTGTGCATATTACTCCAGGTATAGTCAAGAATATTAGCTCTAGGAAAAATTGAGACTGGTGAAAACTTTTATTCACAACTGGACACTTGTCTCACTGGAAGTGCAGACATTCTTTCCTGCTCTCGATAGGGAACAATCAAAGCAATTGTCTTCAGTCCCTACTACAAGCACACCATTATACCCCAGTCCTTGGCAACTGTCTGAAGCATACTGCTCACAATTCCCGTCTTGTATGTGAGCGTGGCTGAGCTTCAGATCACAGAGATGTACTGTACTGTCACCAGTGTCACCAAGTTGCACCAGAGTTCAGCTCAACTGTTAAACCATTCCACATCACCACTCTTTCCACTGGACTTACCTCCTCCAACACTCTCCTGCTAGCTCTCCTTCTTCCAAAACCTTAAGTTCTTCAAAGTCAACCCTCTGAACTTGCATTAAATCCTGGTTCAGTCTCACCTGTGTACCTGCTGACTCACCCTGGTTACTGGTGAAACAATACCTTTATTTTTAATGTTTACATAGAACAATACAACACAGAAACAATCCCTCCAGCCCATGACATCTGTGCTGACAACGATGCTAATTTAAGCTACACGTTTTCCTGCATGTGGTCTGTATTCCATCATTCCCTGCACGTTGATGCGCCTCTCTAAAACTTTTCTATTGTATCTTCTTCTACCACTTCCCCTGGCCACATGTTTCAGGAACCAATCACTCACTGTGTAAAAATAAAACTTACCTACAAATCTCCTTTAGACTTCCCCTCTCTCACCTTCAAGCTACGTCATCTAGTATATGATATTTCTACCCTGGGGGAAAGAACGATCTATCTTGACTATACGTCTCATGACTTTATAAATTTCTGTAAGATTACCTTCCAGCCTCCAACACCCCAGAGAAGACAGTCAATTTTTAGCTCTATTTCCCTCAATTTGCACTAATATTTATTTTTATCAATTTTGTCATGTGTATTACATGATATGTTAATTTAGTGTATGAAATTTAGAAAGGGTAAGACAAGGGAACGCAGACCAATCCAAACAGAGGGATCAGAGTGGACAGAGTGAGCAGTTTCAAGTTTCTAGATGTCAATATCTCTGAGGATCTATCCTGGACCCAACATATTGATGCAGCTATAAAGAAGGCAAGACAGCGACTTCATTTCAATAGGAGTTTGAGGAGATTTGGTATGTGCACAGGATTGAAGTAAGCTGCAGAGAGCTATAAAATTGTTCAACTCCATCGTGGGCACTAGCCTCCGTAATATTGAGGTCATCTTCAAAAAGGTGGCGTCCATCATTAAAGGCCCCATTCACTGAGGGCATGAACTCTTCTCATTACTGCCACCAAGAAGGAGGTACAGAAACCTGAAGGCACACACTTCAGTGATTCAGGAAAAGCTTCTTCCCCTCTGACGTCCGATTTCTGAATGGACATTGAACCCATGAAGACTATCTCACTACTTTTTTTCTATTTCCTATTTTTTGCCCTACTTATTTAATATAACTATTTTATATATAATTCATAGTTTTTTTTGCTCTCTATTACCATGTATTGCATTGTACTGCTGCTGTAAAGTTAACAAATTTCATGACCTGCCGATGATATTAAACCTTATTCTGATTTAAGTTTGTTATGTTTGTCATGGGCTACGCTGTTGCTGCAAAAACTGATTTCTACATCATTTAAGGTCTGGTTTTGTATGCCCATGACAATAAATTTAAACTTGAGCTCTGTAGTTCACACCTTCATCTGTATTATCGCTCTCAAGCTACCCTAATTTCAGCATTTTGGTCTCTTTAATTAATCCTTCTACAATAGGACTCTACAATTTGTATCTCTGGCAACCTTGACCACACACTCTCAGACCTGTTAATGTAAGGGTGGAGGAGTCTGGGGATGAAAAGTTTAGAAGTGGTTCACTGTCTAGAAAATAAATTGAGGGTTATCTTTGTATTACTGGTTAACTCTGAAGAATTTTGGCAGAGGAGGAGCAAACTGGATGGTGCATTATATGATACACTATTGGCTCGCCTTGAATGGCTAAAGCAATTGACCACCAGTTGTTGGCTCTCAATTCTGAGAGTTGCCACCTCCGTTGAGCGCTCCCTCAGTACAGTCCAAGATTATTTACCAAGGTAACCTGCTCTAGAATGGGTGTAGCATTGCTTAACTCAGAATTGAAAGCTAATGTGGAGCATGGCTTTTTACAAATGTTTTCTGCTCAGTATAAAGTTGGAAAATTGGTCTTCCTCATCTCAAGAATGACTGTAATGCAGTCTCATTGTAGGCACTAACCGTTTGGGCACAATGGACAGATGCAGGAGAAAATCAAAACAAAACTTCATGTGCCAGTAATCTGAAACAAAAGCAGAAATGGAAGGAAAGCTCAGGCAGCATTTGTGTAGAGAGGAGCAGAGTTAATAAGCGCTGACTGCCCTTCCACTAACCAATAGGTTAAAATTGAGGATAGATAGATACAAGATCAGATATAAGACATTTATATCAGTGGGGTGAAGAAATGTATTTATACAGAAAGAGTGTGAATATGTACAACTAGGGCTAGTGATGGAGGCAGAGGAAACAGATGAGATTTGCTTAGCTGAACTGCTACCATTTGGGTATCTGGTAAACTGGCCACATTGCAGCACTAGGATGGAGTAATTACTCACATGCTGCATTAGACTCAACTATTCATCTTAGGCATAATGGCAAAAGTTCCCTTGTTCTCAATTGGAAACTTGTTCATGTTGATGAAAGTGTCCACTTAAAGTAATCCCATTCACCTGCACTTGATTCATTCCCTCTTATCTTTTCCCATCAACATACATATCCAAAATTCTTTTACATTTTGTACCTGCCTCAACCACTTCCTCTGGCAGCTCCTTCCAAATATCATATGATTTTGCATAATTTTCCCTGACATTTTGTCCACCAAAATAACTTTGCAGTGTTCCCACTAAAATAGAATATTATTTTTCCTTCTGTTTCCATATATCCTCCTGCAGAAACCAATCACCCTGCTGTGTTTTCATAATCTCGCAGATTCAACCTTCTCAGTTCAAAGAAAAACACTGCTCTGCCATCTTATAACTTGTTTTATCACAAACAATGGCTGTGTGGAATTAATTTACATATTTAGTTTACACTTGCTTGATTTTGTCCAAAAAGGAATGTTTACAGAGAGACAGGAGAGGGGAAAGTATAAGGGTGATTTTTGTTTTCAAAGGCTTACAGAGATATCTATATAGGCAACATAGGGTGGGGGCTGCAGAATCACTTTTATCCATAGGATGCCACCTTGGTTAAAGTGTTGAAGACAGGATTGGGAATGTAATGGGGTTGATGGTGCTGAGAGTACCTAGCTGTGTTTAGTAAGATTGCTAATAGTAATTTTTCACATGACAAACCTATTCATAATAGTGACTAGCTGAGCCACACTGAACAAGTTATTGCGGAGGATTTCAAACACTACTTAAACGTATCGTACACTTTAATGTGCTGCTGGGTTTTTTAAAGAGAACTTTATATATCCATCGGGATATAAAACCCATCGATGATCTAAAAAACCATTAGACATAGGAGCAGTATTAGTCCAATTGGCCTGTCAAGTCTGCACTAATCATGGCTTATTTATTAACCCCCTCAACCCCATTCTCTTGCCTTCTCCCCATAACCTATAATGCCCTTAATAATCAAGAACTGGCAACCTCCATTTCAAATATTTCCAATGACTTGGCCTGCACAGCCATCTATGGTATTGAATTCCTCAGATTCACCATCTGCTGGATAAAAAATTTCCTCCTCATCTCTTTGTTAATCGGACGTCCTTCTATTCTGAGGCAGTACACTGTGGTGCTAGACTCCCCTACTGTAGGAAACATCTTCTCAACTGTCATTTAAACTCGGCCTTTCATAGAAACATAGAAAATAGGTGCAGGAGTAGGCCATTCGGCCCTTCGAGCCTGTACTGCCATTCAGTACGATCATGGCTGATCATCCAACTCAGAACCCTGTACCTGCTTTCTCTCCATACCCCCTGATCCCTTTAGCCACAAGGGCCATATCTAACTTCCTCTTAAATATAACCAATGAACCGGCCTCAACTGTTTCCTGTGGCAGAGAATTCCACAGATTCACCACTCTCTGTGTGAAGAAGTTTTTCCTCATCTCGGTCCTAAAAGGCTTCCCCTTTATCCTTAAACTGTGACCCCTCGTTCTGGACTTCCCCAACATCGGAAACAATCTTCCTGCATCTAGCCTGTCCAATCCCTTTAGAATTTTATACGTTTCAATAAGATCCCCCCCTCAATCTTCTAAATTCCAGTAAGTATAAGCCTAGTCGATCCAGTCTTTCTTCATATGAAAGTCCTGCCATCCCAGGAATCAATCTGGTGAACCCTCTCTGTACTCCCTCTATGGCAGATTAGGGGACCAAAACTGCACAGAATATTCTAGGTGCGGTCTCACCAAGGCCTTGTACAACTGCAGTAGAACCTCCCTGCTCCTGTACTCAAATCCTTTTGCTATGAATGCCAACATACCATTTGCCTTTTTCACTGCCTGCTGTACCTGCATGCCCACCTTCAATGACTGGTGTGCAATGACACCCAGGTCTCATTGCATCTCCCCTTTTCCTAATTGGCCACCGTTCAGATAATAATCTGTTTTCCTGTTCTTGCAACCAAAGTTGATAACCTCACATTTATCCACATTAAATTGCATCTGCCATGAATTTGTCCACTCACCTAACCTATCCAAGTCACCCTGCATCTTCTTAGTGTCCTCCTCACAACTAACACCACCGTCCAGCTTCGTGTTATCCGCAAACATGGAGATGCTGCATTTAATTCCGTAGTCTAAATCATTAATATATATTGAAAACAACTGGGGTCCCAGCACTGAGCCTTGTGGTACCCCACTAGTCACTGCCTGCCATTCTGAAAAGGTCCCGTTCACTCCCACTCTTTGCTTCCTGTCTACCAACCAATTCTCTATCCACATCAATACCATACCCCCAATACCATGTGCTTTAAGTTTGCACACTAATCTCCTGTGTGGGACCTTGTCAAAAGCCTTTTGAAAATCTAAATATACCACATCCACTGGCTCTCCCCATCCACTCTACTAGTTACATCTTCAAAAAATTCTATAAGATTCGTCAGACATGATTTTCCTTTCACAAATCCATGCTGACTTTGTCCGATGATTTCACCTCTCTCCAAATGTGCTGTTATCACATCTTTGATAACCGACTCTAGCATTTTCCCCACCACCGATGTCAGACTAACCGGTCTATAATTCCCCGGCTTCCCTCTCCCTCCTTTTTTTAAAAAGTGGGGTTACATTAGCCACCCTTCAATCCTCAGGAACTAATCCAGAATCTAAGGAGTTTTGAAAAATTATCACTAATGCATCCACTATTTCTTGGGCTACTTCCTTAAGCACTCTAGGATGCAGACCATCTGGCCCTGGGGATTTATCTGCCCTTAATCCCTTCAATTTACCTAACACCACTTCCCTACTAACATGTATTTCCCTCAGTTCTTCCATCTGACTAGACCCTCGGTCCCTTACTATTTCCGGAAGATTATTTATGTCCTCCTTAGTGAAGACAGAACCAAAGTAGTTATTCAATTGGTCTGCCATGTCTTTGTTCCCTATGATCAATTCACCTGTTTCTGTTTGTAGTTTCAATTTATACCCATTCATTCTTCTAAACTTCTTCAAGTACAGGCCCAAAGCCATTAAATATTCCTCATACTTTAATCTTTTCATTTCTATAATCTTTCTCTGGACTCTCTCCAATACCAGCACATCCTTGCTGAAATAAAGGGCCCAAATTTGCTCACAATATTCCAAGTGCAGTCTAACAAGTGTCTTCTAAAACCTCAGCATAACATCCTTCCTTTTATATTCTAGTTCTCACTAAATGAATGTTAACATTACATTGATCTCCCTTACCAGTGACTCCTGCACAGGAACTCAGTCTTTTTGCACCCATGACTTCTGAATTTTTACTCCTGCAGACCCCCTGCTTCCTCAACACTAACTGCCTCTTCACCTATCTTCATATTATCTGCAAACTTGGCCACAAAGCCATCAATTCCATTTCCAAATCATTGATATCTAACACGAGAAGAAGTGGTTTCAGGACTGACCCCTGCAGAACATCACCAGTCACTAGCAGCCTATCAGAAAAGGCCCCCTTTATTCCCATACAGCCGATCTTCTATCCATGCTGGTATCTTTCCTGTAATACCAAGGACACTTATTTAACATCCTCATGGCCAGCACATTGTCAAGGACTTTCTGAAAATCGATAAGACCTTAAGATATAGAAGCAGAAATAAGTCTTTCAGCCCATCGAGCCTGCCCTGACATTTAATCATGGGCTGATCCAATTCTTCCAGTCATCCCCAATCCCCTGCCTTCTCCCCACACCCTTTGATGCCCTGGCTAATCCAGAACCTATCTATCTCTGCATTAAATGCACCCAATGACTTGGCCTCCACATCCGCTCATGTCAACAAATTCCATAGATTTACCACCCTCTGACTAAAGTAATTTCTCTGCTTCTCTGTTCTGAATGGAAGTCCTTCAATCCTGACATCATGTCCTCTTGTCCTAGACTCCCCTACAATGGGAAATAATTTGGCTGTATCTAATCTGTTCAGGCCTTTTAACATTCATAATATTTCTATGAGATCTTCCCCTCATTCTCCTGAACTCCTGGGAATACAGCCCAAGAGCTGCCAGATGTTCCTCATACAGTAACCCTTTCATTCCTGGAATTATTCTCGTGAATCTTCTGTGAACCCTCTCCAATGTCAATATATCCTTTCAAAAATAAGGAGCCCAAAGCTTCATACAGTACTCCAAGTGTGGTCTCACGAGTGCCTTATAGAACCTCAACATCACATCCCTGCTCTATACCTCTAGAAATGAATACCAATATTGCATTCACCTTCTTCACCACTGATTCAACCTGGGGGTTAACCTTTAGCGTATCCTACAGAAGGACTTCCAAGTCCCTTGCATCTCTGCATTTTGAATTCTCTACCCATATAAATAATAGTCTGTCCGTTTATTTCTTCCACCAAAGTGCATGACCATACACTTTCCAATATTATACTTCACTTACCACTTCTTTGCCCATTCCCCTGAACTATCTAAGTCTCTCTGCAGACTCTCTGTTTCCTCAACACTATCTGCTCCTCCACCTATCTTTGTATCATCGGCAAATTTAACCACACATCCATTAGTCCCGTAGTCCAAATCATTGACATTCATCGTAAAAAGCAGTGGTCCCAACACCAGGACCCTTGTGGAATTCCACTGGTCACTGGCAGCCAGCCAGAATAGGATCCCTTTATTCCCACTGTCTGTTTTCTGCCAATCACCCAATGCTCCACCCATGCTAGTAACTTCCCTGTAATTCCATGGGCTCTTATCTTGCTAAGCAACCTCATGTATGGCACCTTGTCAAAGGCCTTCTGAAAATCCAAGTACACATCTACTACATCGCCTTTGTCTACCCTGCTTGTAATTTCCTCAAAAAATTGCAGCAGGTTTGTCAGGCAGTATTTTCCTTTCAGGAAACCATGCTGTCTTTGGTCTGTCTTGTCATGTGCCTCCATGTACTCCATAATCTCATCTTTAACAATTGATTCCAACATCTTCCCAACCTCTAATGTCAGGCTAACAAGTCTATAGTTTCCTTTCTGCTGCCTCCCACCCTTCTTAAATAGCAGAGCAATTTTCCAGTCATCCGGTACAATGCCAGAATCTATCAATTCTTGAAAGATCATTGATAATGCCTGTACAGTCTCTCCAGCTACTTCCTTCAGAAGTTGAGGGTGCATTCCATCAGGTCCAGGAGATTTATCCATCCTCAGACCATTAAGTTTCATGAGCAACTTCTCAATCATAATTTTCACTGCACAGACTTCACTTCCCTGACACTCTTGAATGTCCGGTATACTGCAGACATCTTCCACTGTGAAGACTGATGCAAAATATGCATTCAGTTCCCCTGCCATCTCTGTGTCTCTCATTATAATATCTCCAGCGTCATTTTCTATTGGTCCTATATCTATCCACAACTCTCTTTTACCCTTTAGATACTTAAAAAAGCTTTTAGTGCCTTCTTTGATATTAGTCACCAGCTGATGCACCATCAATAACTCTCCGAGACGTGAGGCAAGATATAGGCTTTTATTGGCTGGAAGAAAGAACAAGCAGCAATTGACCACCATACTACATCCTGGAGACTGATGGCAGGGCTCAGGCGCCAATCACCTTTATACCGGGGTCTGTGGGAGGAGCCACGGTCAGTGGGAGGAGCCACAGGAGCAGTCAGCAGGTATATGTAGTTCACCACACCAGCTTCCTTTCATAAGTCATCTTTTCCTTCCTAATGACCTTCTTAGTTTCTTTCTGCAAGTTTTTAAAAGCTCCCCAATCCTCTATCTTCCCAGTAGCTTTGGTTTCCTTGTAACCCCTCTCTTGTGCTTTTACTTTGGCTCTGACTTCACTTGTCAGCCATGGGAGTGTCCTTCTTCCATTCAAAAATTTCTTCTTATTTGGAATACATCTGTCTTGCACTTCCCTCATTTTTTTTTTGAAGAAACTCCAGCCATTGCTGTTCTGCTGTTCTTCCTGCTAGTTCTTCCAGTCAACTGGCCAGTTCTCCTCTCATGCCATTGTAATTTCTGTTATTCCACTGAAATACCGACACATTGGATTTTAGTTTCTCCTTCTCAAATTTCAAAGTGAGCTCGATCATATTGTGATCACTGTTCCCTAAGGATTCCTTAACCTTAAGTTCTCTTAACACCTCTGGATCATTGCACATAACCCAATCCAGCACAGTTGATCCCTTAGTGGGCTCAACAACAAGTTGTTTTAAAAAGCCGCCCTTTAGACGTAACGGAGGAACTGAAGGAAATTCACATTACGCAGAAAATGGTGTTGGGTAGACTGATGGGACTGAAGGCTGATAAATCCCCAGGGCCTGATGGTCTGCATCCCAGGGTACTTAAGGAGGTGGCTCTAGAAATCGCGAATGCATTGGTAATCATCTTCCAATGTTCTGTAGATTCAGGATCAGTTCCTGAGGATTGGAGGGTAGCTAATGTTATCCCACTTTTTAAGAAAGGAGGGAGAGAGAAAACAGGGAATTATAGACCAGTTAGCCTGACATCAGTGGTGGGGAAGATGCTGGAGTCAATTATAAAAGATGAAATAGCGGCACATTTGGATAGCAGTAACAGGATCGGTCCGAGTCAGCATGGATTTACAAAGGGGAAATCATGCTTGACTTATCTTCTGGAATTTTTTGAGGATATAACTATGAAAACGGACAAGGGAGAGCCAGTGGATGTAGTGTACCTGGACTTTCAGAAAGCCTTTGATAAGGTCCCACATAGGAGATTAGTGGGCAAAATTAGACCACATGGTGTTGGGGGTAGGGTACTAACATGGATAGAAAATTGGTTGGCAGACAGGAAACAAAGAGTAGGGATTAATGGGTCCTTTTCAGAATGGCAGGCAGTGACTAGTGGGGTACCTCAAGGCTCTGTACTGGGACCGCAGCTATTTACAATATACGTTAATGATTTAGATGAAGGGATTAAAAGTAACATTAGCAAGTTTGCAGATGATGCAAAGCTGGGTGGCAGTGTGAAATATGAGGAGGATGTTAGGAGAATGCAGGGTGACTTGGACAGGTTGGGTGAGTGGGCAGATGCATGGTAGATGCAGTTTAATGTGAATAAGTGTGAAGTTATCCACTTTGGTGGCAAGAACGGGAAGGCAGATTACTATCTGAATGGTGTCAAGTTAGGAAAAAGGGAAGTACAACAAGATCTAGTTGTTCTTGTACATCAGTCACTGAAGTAAGCATGCAGGTACAGCAGGCAGTGAAGAAAGCTAATGGCATGTTGGCCTTCATAACAAGGGGAATTGAGTATAGGAGCAAAGAGGTCCTTCTGCAGTTGTACAGGGCCCTGGTGAGACCACATCTGGAGTATTGTGTTCAGTTTTGGTCTCCAAATTTGAGGAAGGACATTCTTGCTATTGAGGGAGTGCAGCGTAGGTTCACGAGGTTAATTCCCGGGATGGCAGGACTGTCATATGTTGAAAGATTGGAGCGACTGGGCTTGTATACACTGGAATTTAGAAGGATGTTAGGGGATCTGATTGAGACATATAAGATTATTAAGGGATTGGACACGCTAGAGGCAGGAAACATGTTCCCAATGTTGGGGGAGTCCAGAACCAGAGGCCACAGTTTAAGAATAAGGGGTAGGCCATTTAGAATGGAGTTCAGGAGAAACTTTTTCACCCAGAGAGTTGTGGATCTATGGAATGCTCTGCCTCAGAAGGCAGTGGAGGCCAATTCTCTGGATGCTTTCAAGAAAGAGTTAGATAGAGCTCTTAAAGATAGCGGAGTCAAGGGATATGGGGAGAAGGCAGGAACGGGGTACTGATTGTGGATGATCAGCCATGATCACATTGAATTGTGGTGCTGACTCAAAGGGCTGAATGGCCTACTCCTGCACCTATTGTCTATTGTCTATTGACATTCTACAAATTCTCTCTCTTGAGGTCCAGTACTGACCTGATTTTCCCAATCCACTTTCATGTTAAAATTCCTAACAATCATCATAACATTGCCCTTCTGCCATGCCTTTCCTATCTCCTACTGTAATTTGTAATCCACATCTCAGCTGCTGTTTAGAGGCCTGTGTACAACTGCCAATAGGGTCCTTTTACCCTTGTTATTTCTTAGCTCAACCCATAGAGACTCTACACCTTCCGATCCTATGTCATCTCTTTCTAATGATTTAATATTATTTCCCATACACAGGGCCACACCACCCCCTCTGCCTACTAACCTATCTTTCTGATACACTGTATATCCTTGGACGTTCAGCTCCCAATGACAGCCATCCTTTAGCCAAGTTTCAGAGATGGCCACAACATCATACTGGCCAATCTGTAGCTGAATTTTAAGATTGTCCATTTTATTTCTTATGCTGCATGCATTCAGATATAACACTTTCAATCCAGTATTTGTTGCTTTCTATTTTAACTGTACCACGCCTCAATTGCCCTGTAACTTATCCCACTTGCTGTGATTATGCCTTATCTCCTGCTTGTCCTTTCTATCATCTCTGTTGCATGCTATATTTGATTTATTTCTGTTTTCCCCTTCCTCAGCCTTATCACTTTGGTTCCCGTCGCCCTGCCAAATTAGTTTAAACCCTCCCTAACCGATCTATTAAACCTGCCTGCTAGGATATTGGACCCTTTTGGGTTCAGGTGTAACCCATCCTTTTTGTACAGGTCATACCTCCTCCAGAAGAGGCCCCAATGGTCCAAGCAAACAACATCCACTGACTCCCCTTTGTCAATCTAACTTGTTATTTCCTGAAAGAATTCTAACAGACTTACTGAGCAGGATTTTCCCTTAAGGAGACCATACTGACTTTGACCTATTTTATCATGTGTCTTAAATTACCCCAAAACCTCATCCTTAATAACTGACTCAGGCATCTTCCCAACTACTGAAGTCATGCTAATTGGCCCATAACTTCCAATCTTTTGTGTTCCTCCCTTCTTAAAGGGTGGGGTGACATTTGCAATGTTCTGGTACTTTGGATCTATTCAAGAATTTAGTGATATTTGAACAATCGCTACTAACCCTCCACAATCTCTTCACCAACCTCATTCAGAACCATATGGTGTAGTCCATCTGGTCCACTTGACTTATCTACCTTCAGACCTTTCAGCTTCCCAAGCATCTTCTTTGTAGTAAAAGCAATTACATTCACTTCTGCCCACTGATAGGCTCACATTTATGACATTCTATTAGTGTCTTCCACAGTGAAGACTGACACAAAATACCTATTCAGTTCATTTGTCATTTCTTTGTCCCCCATTACTACCTCCCCCACATCATTTTCCAACAGTCCTATATCCACTCTCATCTCTCTTTTACTCTTTATCTGAAAAAAAACTTTACCTTCATATTTCAGCTTTTCTCTCCTTATCACTTTAGTTGCCTTCTGGAGGTTTTTAAATTTTCCCAGTCATCTAGTTTCCCTCTAATTTTTGCTATATTGTACTCTTTTGTTTTTATGCCATCCTTAACTTCCTTTTTCAGCCACCCTTTAGAATATATTTTCTTTGAGATGTATCTATCCTGCATCTTCAAATTGCTCCCAGAAACTTCAGACATTGCTGTTCTGCTGTCATTCCTGCTAGTGTTCCCTTCTAATCCACTCCTCTCTCATGCCTTTCCAGTTGCCTCCATTGTAATATTGAGATATTTGTTTTAGCTTCTCCCTCTCAAACGACAAGGTGAATTTTATCACCTTGGATACTTGGTAGTGTGGAGGAACAGAGGGATCTGAGGGTACATGTCTACAGATCCCTGAAAGTTGCCTCACAAATAGACAGGGTAGATAAGAATGCTTATGGGGTGTTAGCTTTCTTAAGTTGAGGGATAGAGTTTAAGAGTTGCGAGGTAATGATGGAGCTCTATAAAACTCTGGTTAGGCCACACTTGAAGTACTGTGTCCAGTTCTGGTTGCCTCACTATAGGAAGGATGTGAAAGCATTGGAAAGGGTACAGAGGAGATTTACCAGGATGCTGCCTGGTTTACAGAGTATGCATTAGGATCAGAGATTAAGGGAGCTAGGGCTTTACTCTTTGGAGAGAAGGAGGAAGAGAGGAGACATGATAGAGGTATACAAGATATTAAGAGGAATAGATAGAGTGGACAGCCAGCACCTCTTCCCCAGGGCACCACTGCTCAGTACAAGAGGACATGGCTTTAAGATAAGGGGTGGGAAGTTCGAGGGGGATATTAGAGGAATGTTTTTTACTCAGTGTTTGGTGTGTGGAATGCACTGCCTGAGTCTGTGGTGGAGGCAGATAAACTAGTGAAATTTAAGAGACTACTAGACAGGTATATGGAGGAATTTAAGGTGGAGGTTATATGGGAGGCAGGGTTTAAGGGTCGGCACAACATTGTGGGCCGAAGAGCCTGTACTGTGCTGTATTGTTCTATGTTCTATATTACAATCACTTTCCTCTCAGGATTCCTTTACCTTAAGCTCCCTAATAAGCTCCCTGTTTCATAATATAAACTCAATCCAGAATTGCCTTTTCTCTAGTGTGCTCAACCACAAGCTGCTCTAAAATGCTATGTCTTAGGCATTCTACAAACTCCTTCTCTTGAGATCTAGCAACAACCTGATTTTCCCAATCCACTTGTATATTGATATCCCCCATGACCATCGTAACATTACCAAGTCCTTCATTCATGGAACCAGTCTTGTTACCCTCTTTTGTACATTCTCCAAGGCATTCTTTCATTCTTACTGGTATTATGACCAGTATTCATTGTAATATTATAGTGGTGACATTACCATTGAATTACAGTAACTCATAAAGCTTCCTTCTTTTCATTACCTAAATATGTTTTAAGCATTTGTTTACAAAATCGACATACCATTTTAACTAGTTCTTTCCAAAAACTATATGCTCTTTTCACCACTTTAGAAAGCCCATGTACTTTTTCAACCACTTCTTTACAAACCCCATACCATTTATCCATTTCATTACAAAAGACATATGCTTTATTTAAATCACTTTCTCAACCTTCCCTGCTAGCTTCAAACATTTGTTCACATATACACTCAAGTTTTTCTGTTCCTTAAGAGTTGTACAATTTTTATAATATTGGTTCTCTGTATTCAGAACATAATATATCCATCTGCAGTTTACTGTATACATTTCTGCCAATTCAGCATTACGTACAACCTTGACTGTATCTCCTCTGCCCCTGCCAAATAATGCATTCCAGATGCTAACCACTTGCTGACTGGACAAGTTTATCATCACACTGAGATGGAAACAAATTTGATGCATTGTGCCACTGCCTGCACTTAGCTGGGCCAAGTGAGCTGTGCCTAGATACCACGGAATCCTCAAGTGTAGTGAGGCCTCAGTGTGACTAGAACTTAGATACTCTCCAGATGAAGCCCCATCTCTGAATACTTACAGTATCTGAAATGGATTAAGGCCCAGGGTCAGAGATTCATCCCCTGACAAAGCCTGTGAGACTTCATAACAAACCTCCAGCATCTGTGATCAACCATCCTCTCTTCCACTGACTGCTTAAACTTCCCCCTGCCTCAGGAAAGCAGCCAGCATAATCTAAGATCCCTCCCACCCCAGTCATCGCTCCTCTTCCATTGCACAGAGGGTGTAACATCTTGAAATCTTGCAGCAGTTTCAACTGTTGTTGAATGGACCTCTTGTATGATAAAAATGAACTTCTCATCTCTCAGTCCAGCTCATCAGAGCATCTCATTTGTCTACATGCACTGCACCTTTTCTGCAGCTGTAACACAATGTTCTGTATCGTTGTCCTTTTGTACTAACTTGATGTACTTGTGTATGAAATGATCTGTCTCAATGACAAACATGAGGAAATCTCCAGATGCTGGAAATTCAAGCAAAATGACAGAATTTTTTTACTGTATCTTGGTACGTGTGACAATACTAAATCAAATTACCAATTACTAAGACATAAACTATGTAGGTTCTCTAAATTATTTATATTGTTATATAAAATATTTTAAAATATGTCCAGTGAGTTGATGGATTTTGATTGGAGCTGCCTTTCAAATAAATTGACATGATCAGAAAAGGTGTCAGAATTGATGTTCCCAGTTTGTGCCATGAACAAGTGGAAAGGCAAACACACTCGTAATAATCCAGTTGTTCATTGGCGCCATTATTTCTGATAGTACATTTTGAATTTTCAAGGATGATTTTAACTGACATATCACACCTCCTTCTGAAGGGTCTCCGCCCAAAATGTTAATCGTACTTTTTTCCATAGATGCTGCCTGGCCTGCTGAGTTCCTCCAGCATTTTGTGTATGTTACACCTCCTTCTTATTTGGCAAGAAGGTAGCTGGTGAATCATCCCTCCAGTATGGTATTGCAATACCATTGTAACTTTTTTTACTGAAGTTGGTGACTATAAAACAACGTTGAAGCTGCACTTGGAGTATAAGGCACAGTTTTGCAAACCCTGTTATAGGAAGGATGTCATTGAGCTGGAAGGAGTGAAAAGAAGATTTACAACAATGTTGCCAGGGCTTAAGAGCCTGAGTTATAGGGAGAGCTTGGGCAAGCTAGAACTTTATTTCTTGGAGTGTGGGAGACTGAGGGTTGATCTAATAGTGTATAAAATAATGAGGGGATAGGTAGTGTGAATGTGCACAAGCGTTTACCCAGCAATAGGGGAAAGATGTCAATGGGTATACACGATGGGATAAGTTTTCATTCAAAGGGTGATGAATAAATGGAATAAGCTGCCAGAGTAGCTGATTTGGGCAGTTTACAAGGATAAGAAAGGTTGGGATATGGGAGAGCTTAGATGGTCATCTTGGTCAGTGTAGATTCCATGCTGTCCCTAAGTGCTAACAAGGATGAGCAGCATCAGGGGAATTGTTGACGCTTAGATCATGATCCTACATCAGCACTTTGCACTTGTTCTCATTTGCACAACACTGGCCGGGCAGGGTCCACCCATCCCTATCCCTGACTGTTACTGAATGCCAATGGGACTGCAGAATTTCAGCTCCCTGGTTACTGCTGAAAGCTCCCAAGCCTCTCCATCTCGAGTGCACTTGACACTACTCCTCACCTATCCTTGGGGCCAAGTGTGATACTTGGTTCAGGACCTGATCCAAACAATCCAGAGTTTGGAAGGATCTCTCCTTCCAAACTTGTCACAAAAGTCCTCTGCAAAGAATTATATGCGCTAATGCCTGACTATACAGGCCACTGTCAAGTTGAGACACAAGGTCTCTCTTTGTTTCACCTTGTGTCTGTGCTAGAACCAATGAAGATGTCCGGTTCTTGCAGTTGCAAATGGAATATAGTAAAAGTTTGCAAATTCAGTGGCACTTCAAAGAATGTCTGACTGTGTACATGCGCGCCCGAACTATGGCAGAAATAAAAGACATAGATTCTTCCAGAGGCACAAGAAGGAAGGCAGTTAAACAGATTGTACCACTTATAAAAGGCAAACACATCACATAAACATTGAGTTGTTCGGTCTAAGGTAACTCTTCCTTCTGGTGGCCTGTTTCTTCCTTTTTTCTTCCCCATTCTCCTTCTCTCCTTCCAATTCTCTTCAGGTCTACCCATTTTTGTCCCCCTTTGCTTAACCCTCCTGCAACCACCACTCCACTCTGCCCATCATCCATCTCTGTACCCCTCTTTCTCCTGATTCTATTGACTCACTAAACACACAGGTCACCCTCACATTTCACCATAAAACATTCACCCCTCCCCCTACCCCTGCACTCCCACCATATTTCCATAAGATCATTCGAGATGGTACATTCTTAGGGAAATGTACGGAAGAAATGTGGCAAATGTTTAGGGGATATTTGCGTGGGGTTCTGCGTAGATACATTCCAATGAGACAGGGAAAGGATGGTAGGGTACAGGAACCATGGTGTACAAAGGCTGTTGTAAATCTAGTCGAGAAGAAAAGAAAAGATTATGAAAGGCTCAAAAAACTAGGTAATGATAGTAATCTAGAAGATTATAAGGCTCGCAAGAAGGAGCTTAAGAATGAAATTAGGAGAGCCAGAAGGGGCCATTAGAAGGCTTTGGCGGACAGTATTAAAGAAAACCCCAAGGCATTCTACAAGTATGTAAAGAGCAAGAGGATAAGACGTGAGAGAATAGGACCAATCAAGTGTGACAGTGGAAAAGTGTGTACGGAACTGGAGAAGAAGGCAGAGGTACTTAATGAATACTTTGCTTCGTATTCAGTATGGAAAAGGATACTGGTAATTGTAGGGATGACTTGCAGCAGACTGAAAAGCTTGAGCATATAAATATTAAGGAAAAGAATGTGCTAGAGCTTTTGGAAAGCATCAAGTTGGAAAAGTCACTGGGACCGGATGGGATGTACCCCAGGTTACTGTGCGAAGTGAAGGAGGAGTTTGCTGAGCCTCTGACGATGATGTTTGCATCATCAATGAGGACGGGAGAGGTTCCAGAGGATTGGAGGGCTGCACATGTTGTTCCTTTATTCAAGAAAGGAAGTAGAGATAGCCCAGGAAATTATAGACCAGTGAGTCGTACTTCAGTGGTTGGTAAGTTGATGGAGAAGATCCTGAGAGGCAGGATTTATGAACATTTGGAGAGGCATAATATGATTAGGAATAGTCAGCATGGCTTTGTCAAAGGCAGGTCATGCCTAACGAGACTGATTGAATTTTTTGAGGATGTGACTAAACACATTGATGAGGGTAGAGCCGTAGATGTAGTGTATATGGATTTTAGCAAGGCATTTGATAAGGTACCCCATGCAAGGCTTATTGAGAAAGTAAGGAGGAATGGGATCCAAGGGGAGATTACTTTGTGGATCCAGAACTGGCTTGCCCACAGAAGGCAAAGAGTTGTTGTAGACAGGTCATATTCTGCATGGAGGTCGGTCAGCAGTGGTGTGCCTCAGCGATCTGTTCTGGGACCCCTATTCTTTCTGATTATTATAAATGACCTGGATGAGGAAGTGGAGGGATGTGTTAGTAAATTTGCTGATGGGGTGGGAAAGGTTGGGGTGTTGTGGATAGTGTGGAGGGCTATCACAGGTTACAGTTGGACATTGATAGGAAGCAAAACTGGGCTGAGAAGTGGGTAGTATGCTTTATGAGAATAGGTTGAGTGAACTCATCCTTTTCTCCTTGGAGCGACGGAGGATGAGAGGTGACCCGATAGAGGTGTATAAGATAATGAGAGGCATTGATCGTGTGGATAGTCAGAGGCTTTTTCCCAGGGCTGAAAGGGCTAGCACGAGAGTGTTAAGGTGTTAGTGTTAGTGTTAAGGTGCTTGGAAGTAGGTACAGAGGAGATGTCGGGGTAAGCTTTTTACGCAGAGAGTGGTGAGTGCGTGGAATGGGCTGCCGGCGGCGATGGTGGAGGCAGAAACGATAAGATCTTTAAAAAGTCTCTTGGATAGATACTTGGAGTTTAGAAAAATAGAGGGTTATGGGTAAGACTAGGTAGTTCTAAGGTAAGGACATGTTCAGCACAGCTTTGTGGGCCAAAGGGTCTGTAATGTGCAGTAGGTTTTCTATGTTTTTTTTCTATGAGATAGGAGCAGAATTAGTGTGCTCTGCCATTTCATCATGGCTGATCTATTTTTCCTCTCAAACACATTCTCCTACCTTCTCCCCTTAACATTTCATGCCCTGACTAATCAAGAACCTATCAATCTCTGCATTAAATATACCCAATGACTTGGTCTCCACAGCCACCTGTGGAAATAAACTTCACAGATTCTTCACCCTCCGGCTAAATAAATTCCTCTGCATCTCCATTCTAAATGTTCATCCATCAATTCTGAGGCTGTGTACTCTGGTCGTTGACTCCCCCATCATTGGAAACATCCTCTCCATATCCACTCTATCAAGGTCTTTCACCATTTGATTGGTTTCAATTAGGTCATCTTTATTCTTCTAAATATTAGTGAGTACAGGCCCAGAAACTCTTCAGACAATAACCCTTTCTTTCTTTCTTTGAATCTTTTTTGTGAACCTCCTCTAAACCCTCTCCAATATCAGCACATCCTTTCTGCAACAAGGAGCCCAAAACTGCTCACCAAGCTCCAAGTGAGGCCTCACCAGTGCCTTATAAAGCCTCAATATTATATTGTTGCTTTTATTTTCTAGTCCTCTTCTCGAAATGAATGAACATGTGCTTTCCTCACCACCAACTCAATCTGCAAGTTAACCTTTAGGGAGTCTTACCAAAAAAATTGCTTTGGACCTCAGATTTTTTAACTTTGTCTTCAATTAGAAAATAGTATACCCTTTTATTACTCCTACCAAGGTGCATGACCATACACTTCCCTACACTGTATTCCATCTGCCACTTCCTTGCTCATTTTCCTAATCTGTCTAAGTCCTTCTGCCACCTCTCTGCTTTCTCAACACTACTTGCCTCTCCACCTCTCCTCATATAGTCTGCAAACTTGGTCATGAAGCCATCAATTCCATCATCCAAATCATTGACACATAATGTAAAAAGAAGTGGTCCCATCACCAACCTCTGCAGAACCACACTAGTCACCAGGAGCCAACCAGAATAGGATCCCTTTATTCATGCTCTTTATCTCTTGCCAATCAGCAAGTACTCTGACCATGCTGTTAACTTTCCTGTAATTCCATTGTCTATTACCTTGTTAAGCAGCCTCTTGTCAAAGGCCTTTTGAAACTCCAAGTACACAACATCCACCCATTCTCCTTTGCCTATCCTGCTTGCTGTTTCCTCAAATAATTTCAACAGATTAGTCAGGAGAGATTTTCCCTTAAAGAAACTGTGCTGACTTTGGGCTATTTTATCATGCACCTCCAAGCACCCTAAGACTTCATCCTTAACAATTGATTCCAATATCTTCCCAAACACTGAGGTCAGATTAACTGGCCTATAATTTCCTTTCTCCTGCCTCCCTCCCTTCTTGAAGAGTGCAGAGGCATTTGCAATTTTCCAGTACTCCGGAACTGTGCCAAAATCTAGTGATTCTTGAAAGATCGGTACCAATGCCTCCACGATCTCTTCAGCTACCTCTCCTAGGATCCTGAGGTGTATTCCATCATGTCCAGGTGACTTATCTGCCTTCGGACCCCCAGTTTCCCAAGCAATATCTCCCTAGTAATAACCCAACATTCTGGAACTACCGTCATACTGCTATTGTCTTCCACAGTGAAGACTTATTTAGTTCATCTACCATGTCCTTGTTCCACATTACTACCTCTTCAGCATTATGTTCCAGCAGTCAAAGATCCACTCTCATTTATTTTACTCTTATACATCTGAAAATTTTTATCCTCTATAGGATTCTTGGCTAGTTCACCTTCATATTTCATCTTTTTCCTCCTTATGGCATCTTAGTTGCCTTCTGTTGGTTTTTAAAAGCTTCTCAATCCTCTAACTTCCCACAGATTTTTGCTCTATTTCATTTGCTTTTATGTTGGTTTTGACTTCCCTTGTCAGCCATGGGTGCATCATCCTGCCTTTAGAATACTTCTTTGGGATTTATCTATTCTGCGCCATCCAAATTTCTCCCAGAAACTTCCACCCATTGCTGTTCTAATGTCATCCCTGCTTGGGTCCTCTTCCAATCAACTTTGACCAGTTCCTCCCTCATGCCCCTATAATTCCCTTTACTCCCCTGTAATACTGATATATTTGACTTTATCTTCCCACTCTCAAATTGCAGGGTGAATTCCACCATTAGCATCTCCAAAGGGTTCCTTTACTCCCTAATCAGATCCAGTTCACTACACAACTCCCAATCCAGAATAGCCTTTCCTCTAGTTCAGCCACAAGCTGCTCTAGAAAGCCATCTTGTAGACATTCTACAAGTTCTCTTACTTTGGATCCAGCACCAACCTGGTTTTCCTAGTCTACCTACATATTGAAAGCCCCCATGACTACTGTAACATTGCCCTTTTGACATGCATTTTCTATCACCCATTGTAATTTTTAGCTCACATTCTGGCTACTGTTCAGAGGCCTATATATAATTCCCATCAGGGTCTTTTTACACTTGCAGTTTCTTTATGTATACATCTTCTGAGCTACAATTTACAACGGGTAATAGAAAATGCATGTTACCCGTTTCTTAAGATTTGATTTCATTTTTTATCAACAAAGCCACCCCACTCCATCTGCCTACCTATCTGTCCTTTCGATACAATGTTGTGTACTTGGAGTTTCATTGTAACTGCACTACAAGAACATCTACCTTATTCTGGATATTGCTTGCATTTAAATATAACACCTTTAACCCTGTATTCATCACCCTTTTTAATTTTGCCCCATGTTACACCTGAACTCATCCCACTGACTGCAGTTTTGCCCAGTCATCTGCCTGACCTTCCTCACAGTCTCACTACACACTGCATCCAGTTGTGTACAACTGCTCCGTCCTCAGCCCTGTCACTCTGGTTCACATCCCACTGCCAATTTAGTTTAAACCCTCCCCAACAGCTCTAGCAAACCTACCCATAAGGATTATGGTCCCCCTCAGGTTCAGGTGAATCTGTCCCTTTGAACAGATCATAACTCCACAGAAGAGATCCCAATGATCCAGAATCTGAAGACCAGGCCCCCACATCAGTTCCTCAGCCACACATTCATCTGCCAAATCATCCTATTCTTAACCTCATTGGCGTGTTTTGGTTCCATCTGCCACTCATCTGTTCCCTAATGATTCTCACATTCACCTTTACTTAACAGATCCCAACACTGGTAGATCTTTCCTATGGTAGACCTGCTCATCTCCCTCCAGCATAGCCCAACCTTTACCCACCACCCACATTCTCCTCTTTCTGCCTTTCAATCCTCATTCTCTCTCTCTCTCTTTCTCTGTATCTCTGTCTCTCTTTTTCTCTTTCTCTCTCTCTCCTCTTGCTTAACCTGCCACTGTCTCTGAACTCCACTTACATTCCCTCTTACACCTCTCCTAAGTCTACTGCTCACTGCTGGTTCCCATATCGCCACTCGCCTTCCCCTTCTTACATTGCCTATCTCATCTCTCCACTCTCAGTCCTGATGTAGGATCTCAACCCAAAACATCAACTGTTCCTTTCCTGCCATTGTTGCTGATCCAATCAATGAGTCCTCTAGTGATTGTTGCCATATATCACAAATCCAGAATGGAGAGTGGAATCTCTGATAATTATAATTGATAATTATACATTATATGTATGTAAGTAATAACTTTACCATTAAAGTGTGTTACTGGCAGAAAATGAGCTCATAGCCGATTGCCCATCTCTCTGTTTCCACTCCAGCTGAAGAAGTAGAGAGGCTGGCTGCAATGCGTTCCGAGTCACTGGTCCCAGGGACACACACGCCACCCATCCGGAGAAGGAGCAAGCTAGCAACACTAGGGAGGCTGTTCAAGCCATGGAAATGGAGGAAGAAGAAAAGCGAGAAGTTTAAGCAGACATCTGCAGGTAGGCATGTAGTTTTTAAAATGAGTAAAATGCAAGAAAATAGCCTACAGCTAATTCTCTGCAAGGGCATGGTGTCCTTCATATGTAAGCAACCTACCAAGCTTGTAGTGGACATTGTGGAACTTTGTATCTCCTTGCTTCTATTTGTCATCAGCACAAGGTATAGAGCTTCACTGTGAAAGGGCCAGCTGAGTCTAAACCATACTTCTGCTCCCAGCAAGTACTCATTTATGATTAATAAATCCAAGTTTCTTCATCCAAATCTGCCATAAGTTTTCTCCAAAGCTGATGGCATGCAAACAAGCAATCGCGTTTCACAGGTATGTGTGAGTGGGTCGGGAATCTCGCCCACCCTTGCTTCTGATATCTTGCTTCATGGCTGCTGCAGCTAGACGTACAATGCCATGGTCTGGCTCTGATTGTTTCTTGAAGACTCGAAAGATTGCAGAGGCTGGAATCTGGAGCAACAGAAATCAACTGGGAGAGCTCGATTGGTTGAGCAGCATCTGGTGGGGAGAAAGGAGCTTATCATTCACCAGCCACTGTCTTCCAACTCCACACCTCCCCTCCCCTGCAGGTTATCTTTCATTCCTTCTCAATCCACTATTCTCCTCAGGCTCCTGTCTCAACACTCACCCACCTCTCTTTATTCTACCTGTACTGTCTCTCCACTTAGTCCTGATGCAGGGATTTGACATAAGAAATCAACAGTTCCTTTCCCCAGTACAGATACTGCTCATGGGTGCATTCCTCTAAGAGATTTATTGTTACTTCTGCCTACTTCTTATTGCTGAGTCCAACTTCTTTTCAATTTATGCAACACACAGAAAATGGTGGAGGAACTCAGCAGGCCAGGCAGCATCTATGGAAAAGAGTACAATCAAAGCGTCTCGGTCTGAAACGTTGTCTGTACTCTTTTCCTAGATGCTGCCTGGCCTGCTGAGTTCCTCCAGCATTTTGTATGTGATGCTTGGATTTCCAGCATCTGTAGATCTTCTCTTCTTTCCAATTTACTCTGTTTCCAGGATACGGGTGTCATTGTCAAGGCCGGCATTCATTGCCCATTTTTAATAACCCTTGAACAGAGTGGATTGCTAGGCCATTCACAAATTGCCACATTGGTGGGTCTGGAGTCACACTTAGGCAAGACAGGCTGAGTCTGGCAGATCTCATTCTCAGGCAGGCATTGCAAACCAGATGTTCTGTTATGACAATGGGTAGTATTTGTGTGCTTTGTTACCCCTTTTTTTTTGAATTGCTGGTTAATAACCAGTTTCAAACTCCACAGTTACCATTCTGGAATTAAACTCAGTCTGGCTGCCAATCCGGGTTCCTGGGTTACTAGTTGAGTAACTTAACCATACCATCATTGTCTACCCTTGTGATGCAGGCAGGAGTCCTTCAGGTGAAGTTCTGGTGTTCATTCACACCACTGTGTGCAACCAAAGGTAGCTTACTGCATGCAATTCTGGTCATCCATATGCGGGTGGCTTTGAAGATGGTGCAGAAAAGGTTCACCAAAATCCTACCTGGAATAGAGAGTATGAGTTATAAGGAGAGATTGTACAAACTTGGAGCATTGGAGGCTAAGTGGAGAACTAATAAAAGTTTATAAGATTATGTGATGAGTAATTTTCCCAGGACAGAAACACCAAGTACATGCATTTAACATGAGAGGGATAATGTTTAATGGACATGTGTGGGGCAAGTTAATTGCACAAGGAGTGGTGGGATTTGGAATAGGGTGCCAGGTGAGTGGTGGAATTAGACACAATAGAACCATAGAACATTACAGCACAGAAACAGGCCTTTTGGCCCTTCTTGGCTGTGCCAAACCATTTTTCTGCCTGCACCTGGACCATATCCCTCCATACACCTCTCATCCATGTACCTGTCCAAGCTTTTCTTAAATGTTAAAAGTGAGCCTGCATTCACCACTTCAACTGGCAGCTCATTCCACACTCCCACTACTCTCTGTGTGAAGAAGCTCCCCCTAATGTTCCCTTTAAACTTTTCCCTTTTCACCCTTAACCCATGTCCTCCGGTTTTTTTTCTCCCCTAGCCTCAGTGGAAAAAGCCTGCTTGCATTCACTCTATCTATACCCATCATAATTTTATACACCTCTGTCAAATCTCCCCTCATTCTTCTATGCTCCAGGGAATAAAGTCCTAACCTATTCAACCTTTCTCTGTAACTCAGTTTCTCAAGTCCTGGCAACATCCTTGTAAACCTTCTCTGCATTCTTTCAACCTTATTAATATCTTTCCTGTAATTAGGTGACCAAAATACAATACTCCAAATTTGGTCTCACCTGTGTCTTATACAACCTCACCATAATATTCCAACTCTTACACTCAATAATTTGATTTATAAAGGCCAGTGTGCCAAAAGCTCTCTTTACGACCCTATCTACCTGTGACACCACTTTTAGGGAATTATGTATCTGTATTCCCAGATCCCTCTGTTCTACTGCACTCCTCAGTGTCCTACCATTTACCTTGTATGTTCTACCTTGGTTTGTCCTTCCAAAGTGCAATACCTCACACTTGTCTGCAATAAACTCCATCTGCCATTTGTCAGCCTATTTTTCCAGCTGGTCCAAATCCCTCTGCAAGCTTTGAAAACCTTCCTCATTGTCCACTACACCTCCAAACTTTGTATCATCAGCAAATTTGCTCATCCAGTTTGCCACATTATCATTCAGATCATTGATATAGATGACAAATAACAATGGACCCAGCACTGATCCCTGTGGCACACCACTAGTCACAGGCCTCCACTCAGAGAAGCAATCCTCCACTACCACTCTCTGGCTTCTCCCATTGAGCCAATGTCTAATCCAATTTACTACCTCACCATGTATACCTAGCAACTGAATCTTCCTAACTAACCTCCCATGCGGGACAATGTAAAAGGCCTTACTGAAGTCCATGTAGACAACATCTTCATCCACTTTCCTGGTAACCTCCTCAAAAAACACTAATAGATTGGTTAAACATGACCTACCACGCACAAAGCCACATTGACTCTCCCTAATAAGTCCCTGTCTATCCAAATACTTGTAGATCCTATCTCTTAGTCCTCCTTCCAATAAGTTACCTATTACTGACGCCAAACTTACCGGCCTATAATTTCCCGGATTACTTTTAGTGCCTTTTTGTAAACGCAGAACAACATGAGCTATCCTCCAATCCTTCAGCACCTCACCTATAGATACCGACATTTTAAATATATCTGCCAGGGCCCCTACAATTTCAACACTGGTCTCCTTCAATGTCTGAGGGAATACTCTGTCAGGTCCTGGGGATCTATCTACTCTGATTTGCCTCAAGACAGCAAGCACCTCCTCCTCTTTAATCTGTATAGGTTCCATGACCTCACTACTTTTTTGCCTTATTTCCATAGACTCCTTGCCAGTTTCTTTAGAGAATACAGATGCAAAAAAAACCCATTTAAGATCTCTCCCATTTCTTTTGGTTCCATACATAGCTGACCACTCTGATCTTCAAGAGGACCAATTTTATCCTTTACTATCCTTTTGCTCTTAATATACCTGTAGAAGCTCTTTGGATTATCCTTCATCTTGACTGCCAAAGCAACCTCATGTTTCTTTTAGCCCTCCAGATTTCTTTCTTAAGTATTTTCTTACACTTTTTATACTCCTCAAACACCTTATTTGCTCGTTGTTGCCTATAGCTGTCATACATCTCTCTCTTCTTCCTTATCAGATTTCCAATATCCCTCAAAAACCAAGGTTCCTTATTCTTATTCACTTTGCGTTTAATCCTGACAGGAACATACAAACGCTGCACTCTCAAAATTTCTCCTTTGAAGGCCTCCCACTTACCAATCATATCCTTGTCAGAGAACAACCTGTCCCAATCCACACTTTTTAGATCCTTTCTCATTTCTTCAAATTTGGCCTTTTTCCAGTTTAGTACCTCAACCTGAGGACCAGATTTATCTTTATCCATGATCAAGCTGAAACTAATGGCGTTATGATCACTAGACCCAAAGTGTTACCCTACACACACTTCCATCACTTGTCCTAACTCGTTTCCTAATAGGAGATCTAATATTGCATCCTCTCTAGTCGGTACCTCTATATATTGATTTAGAAAACTTTCCTGAACACATTTTACAAACTCTAACCCATCTAGACCTTTAACAGTATGGGAGTCCCAATCAATATATGGAAAATTAAAATCCCCTACTATCACAACTTTATGTTTCCTGCAGTTGTCTGCTACCTCTCTGCAGATTTGCTCCTCCAATTCTCTCTGACTGTTGGGTGGTCTATAATACAACCCCATTAATGTGGTCATGCCTTTCCTGTTTTGCAGCTCCACCCATATGGCCTCGGTAGACAAGCCCTCTAATCTGTCCTGCCTGAGCACTGCTGTAACATTTTCGCTGACTGGCAATGCCACCCCCCCCCCCCCGCCCCCGCACCCTTCATCCCTCTGCATCTATCACTTCTGAAGCATCAGAACCCTGGAACATTAAGCTGCCAGTCCTGCCCCTCCTGTAGCCAAGTTTCAGTAATGGCTACAATGTCATAATTCCATGTGTCAATCCACGCCCTCAGCTCGTCAGCCTTCCCCATAATACTCCTTGCATTCAAATAGACACACCTCAGAAGATTATTACCACCACACACAACCCTTCTATTTGTGACTTTGCATGAACTTTTAACATCATTTATTTTCACTCCCGGTCCACTGTCTGCTCTGACACTCTGGTTCCCATCCCCCTACAAATCTAGTTTAAACCCTCCCCAATAGCACTAACAAACCTCCCTGCAAGGATATTGGTCGCCCTGTACAGGCAATCCCTGGGTTACGTACGAGTTCTGTTCTTGAGTCCGTCTTTAAGTCAGATCTGTACGTAAGTTGGAACAAGTACATCCGGTATTATTTAGCGTCAGTTAGTCAAATGTTTGTCTTAGTATATAGTATATATTGTACCTTTCTATGCATATAAAACACTTAAGAAATGTATGTATTCCAATAATTAAACCACTGTGTTGCTTAGTAATAATTGTAGCTTTCATCGGGGTAGGGCCTTTCACATGCTCCATTATTCTTACTTTATCCGTTATCTTTTAAAATTGTTCCGATCGTAGCCTAACGCTTTTTCAATGACTGATGGCATTTCACCTCTTTCCAAACGCTTTATTATTTCCACTGTATTTTCAATCGTGATCGCTTCCTGTCAGTGGAACAGAAACACTGCGGGTTCCCAAGGTCCACTGAGTCCTAAGGACCACCGCAATGAATTCCCCAGGTCCTAAAGTCCACCACACTGGGACAGGTTAAATGGGACAAGTGGGGGCTGTGCTGGGTTTGGGTATTTGATCCTCCACAATATTCCGCGTGGGAATTTAAACTGGAGGTGGCAGTGTATTTTTTTACAAGGTCAAGTTGCGAGCTCGACATCAACCCGGCACGGATGGTACGGGAGTCACTGGATTGGCATCAACCCAGCACGGGAGCGGTCTGTCACTAAATCGAACTCGGGAACCTCCATTCTCGAGCCTGGCACTGATCTCATTGCGCCACCAGCCAACCGGAACTGGGGGGGGCGGGGGAGGCAGCGGGGTCAGGGTGAATCTTACTAAGAAAAGTTTAAGCCAAATACATAGTTAAACACTCAACAGTGTCAATGGCAATGAATTAAAATGGCAGACGGTGTCGCGATCCGACTTAAAATGGCGAACAGCGTTCTCCTTCCTCGGTTCGTAAGTACAAGTTGTCCGTAAGTCGGACAGTCGTAACTCGAGGACTACCTGTAGTTCAGGTGTAACCCGTCTCTCTTGTACAGGTTGTTAAAGAGGTTTTTAGATAGCCGCATGAACATATAAGGAATGGAGGGATATGTATAAGCAAAAGAGAGTATAATTTGACATCATGTCCAATGTAGACCTCATGGGCTGTGGGGCCTCTTTCTGTGCTGTGCTGTACTGTACTATGTATTGTGCTTGTGTTTTGGAGAGGGGAGACCCTGATTTCCAGGTTAACTGTTCTGAGAAGCTTCTCCAAATGTAAGCTGACAGTAATCTCAGGAGACCGGAACTGGTGTGAAGTGTGATTCCCCAGTCTAGTCAGGATTGTAGGCTCTCATGGAATTCAACCAAGGGAACGGCTATCAGCAACTTTGTAGAAGTTACTTCAGAGATTTTTCAGCTGCTTCTGTATATGTTAAAGACAGTATGTTTTGTTATCTTTTGTCATCAGTTTACATAATTGTATTTATTTTTGAATGTTTGATGATTGACAGACAAGGGTACTGACAGTCTAAGTGAATTTAGCGTTTTATTTTTGGGTAGAGTTGGCTCTGACTCCACTCAGATGTTTCCATGCTGAAGGAGAGAGTAATTCCTTTTGTGACAAGGCTTATTGAGATATTTACAGTTGGACCAGCAGAGTATATACAGAATTCATAACCATCCTTAACTAGGATGTAGTCCAGCCCCTGTACTCACAAATGGTTTCTGAGCGAGCCAGTGGACAGTATATGCTTTCTCTCCAGGGAGACTGGGGCACAGATATCAAAAAAGGAGTAGGCAGCTGGCCAGATGGGTTCCCTAATGGCCCACTGCCTTGAACTGTGATTACTCCAGGAGCAGAACAATGAAGAGGTCTCCCGATTGACTAACCAGAAGCCTCCACAGTCCCTGATCCAAAGATCAGGGGAGTGAAGCCAACGTGCAATCAGAACACAAGGAGTAGCCCCTTCAAATACTCAAACAGGGTTAGTGTCTAGCACAGTTGGCAACTAAAGGATGGGCACCAAGAAGGGAGAATGGATACTTTCTCCTAAGGTCATTAGTGGACATGAGCAGCTGACAATATCTTACCCAAAAGGGACTGGGGACAAATATTGACCTGTTATCACTCAGTATGGGACAATTTTAGGTTTTGACTATCTGAACCAAGTAAGTACAGCCAATTATCCTGGCTGTGGGTCAGTATAGGTGAAGGTAGCATTGACCTACAAACAATTCTGCCTTTGATACTGAATTAAGTGCACTCAGCAGGTCAAACAGCATCTATGGAGAAAGGAAAAGCTAACATTGCAGTGGAGGACCTTTACAACTGTGGTTTTGAGAGTATGTGTTATTTTTAAGTTGTTGTGAGATGAGGTGTGATAAAGAGAATGTCTTTGGCCAATTGAGACTGTGTAGATGATGATGAGGAAACTGGATAGGTCCAAGAGGGAATAATTCACAGGGTTCTGGAGAAAGAACAGGGAAAGTCACTTGGACAGTTCCAGAGATAGGAAAGCTTTAGAGAGACTCGGGCCAAACACAGGCAAATGGGAACAGCTTAGGTGGGAATCTCGGCTGGCATCTGGCAGTTCAGCCAAAGGCACTTTCTCCATGCTGTACGACTCTGTGACTCTAAGTGGAACTGAATAGATTGCTCTACAAGAAACTAACATCATCTCAATTGGCTAAATGGTAGCATTTTTGTGATTGTGACCTAATATTCCAGGCCAGCTTCATGTTTGAGTGATTTTTCATAAGAACCTAGCAAACTCCTGTATTTTTTCATATTTTTATGGGTAGCATGGTGGTGTAGTGGTTAGCACAATGTTTTACAGTACCCATAACCCAAGTTCAATTCCCCTCACTGCCTGTAAGGAGTTTGTATCTTCTGCCCGTGACCATGTGGGTTTCCTCTGGGTGCTCCAGTTTCCTCCCATATTCCAAAAACATACCAGTCGGTAGATTAATTGTTCATTGTAAATTGTCCCATGATTAGGCTAGGGTTAAACTGGGGAAATCGCTGGGTAACGCGGCTCAAAGGGCCTGAAAGTCCTACACTATGTCAATGAATAACAAATGAATAATTCCTTTTACTAACACTGTTCCATGAATCAGCCTTGTTTTTCTCTGGACCCTCCAGTGCACACATTTGTAGCTCAGTTAGTATACTCCATGATAAAACTTACTGTACTTGTGCACAGAGTCCTTTGGAACAGCACACTGTAATTCTACTTGAAGCTGCAGATCTGTTGTATCAGTTAACATTGTAACAAAAGCTTGCATTGTAAGCATTGAAACTGAAAAAACACAGATGTTGGCAATCTAAAAAAAAGACAAGTGTTGTAAATATTCAGCAGATTAGGCAGTATCTGGAGAGAGAAATGGTTGACAAAGGGTAATTGGCCTGAAAAGTGAGTTTTGTTTCTCTCTTCACTGATGTCCCTGACCTGTTGAGTATCCGTAGCATTTTCAACCTTAATTCACACCCAGTTATATTATTATTGGGCTGCATTGTGGAAGTTTTGTAATGCTTGTGATTATGGTTCCTATCTCCTGCTGCCCCAGCAACTGTACCTGCCCAAAGCATTCATAACACTTGAAGTAATTTCACTGAAAGCTCCAGTTTAGGACCATGCTTTACCTATTTGCACACAGTCTTGTAACACCCTCATTTTGTTTCATTTGAAAATGACTTGCTTATCAGATATTTATTTCATTAGTCAGTGAGCCCAGGTACTGCTGAGTAAAATAACAAAATACAACAAATCAACAGTTCTACAATCGACAATAGATCTGTTCAGAGAATTCTGAATTCCTTTGGGTTCTTCTTCTTCGGCTGTCCATCGATTTCGATGTTGACTGAGGCCTGGGCAAGGTTGTATGGAAGACCGGCGGTTGCCCATGCTGCAAGTCTCCCCTTCTCCACGCCACTGATGTTGTCCAAGGGAAGGGCACTAGGTCAGTACAGCTTGGCACCGGTGTCGTCACAGAGCAATGTGTGGTTAAGTACCTTGCTCAAGGACACAACACGCTGCCTCAGCTGAGGCTTGAACTAGCGACCTTCAGATCACTAGATAGATAGATAGATAGATAGATACTTTATTCATCCCCATGGGGAAATTCAACTTTTTTTCCAATGTCCCATACACTTGTTGTAGCAAAACTAATTACATACAATACTTAACTCAGTAAAAAAATATGATATGCATCTAAATCACTATCTCAAAAAGCATTAATAATAGCTTTTAAAAAGTTCTTAAGTCCTGGCGGTAGAATTGTAAAGCCTAATGGCATTGGGGAGTATTGACCTCTTCATCCTGTCTGAGGAGCATTGTATCGATAGTAACCTGTCGCTGAAACTGCTTCTCTGTCTCTGGATGGTGCTATGTAGAGGATGTTCAGAGTTATCCATAATTGACCGTAGCCTACTCAGCGCCCTTCGCTCAGCTACCAATGTTAAACTCTCCACTAGACCAACGCCTTAGCCACTTGGCCACATGCCAACAACTTTGGGATTATCATGCTTGCAACAGCACAAGAGTCTGTGATTTAACCTATGTTGCAGGGTGATGAGTCCAGATTGATGGGAGTAGTTAATCCTGGAGTAGTTAATCCTCTGCATTTACAAAGCCAAAAAGAAAAAGACATCAAGAATCTGACCTGAGAGGATTGGCCTTTGGGCACAGAAATGTTGTTATGTGGTTTGATCAATTAAAATTGTGTTAATTTGAGACACATTATACCACCAAACACATGGTTTAATGAGCATTATACAGAAGGTTTTTGTAGTTTTTTTCTAGACCTTATTCAACACAAAAACAAACATTCCTAGCAGTACTTGCTGGATGAGGCATCATCTGTGGAGACGGAAACGGCTTTAACAGTTTCAATGTGTCATGACTAAACAGAAAGTATTACTCACGGTGTTCATTCATTTGTTATGTGCCATATCATATGACGTAGGTGATCATGGTCTTTCCAAGACCACAATTGTTCTTGGCAAATTTTTCTACAGAAGTAGTTTACCATTGCATTCTTCTGGACAGTGTCTTTACAAGACAGGTGACCCCAGCTATTATCAATACTCTTCAGAAGTTGTCTGCCTAGCGCCAGTGGTTGCATAAAGAGGATTCTGATTGGGGGCTATGCAGCTGCTACATTTGCCCAAGAGTGACCTACAGGCTAGCAGAGGGGAAAAAGTACCTTACACTTCCTTTGGAAGAGATTCCACCTCGCCACCCCACTCATGGTATTACAGGATTCAAAAAGGAAAACGGAGCAAGACAGAGTGAAAGAAAGTGGAAACTCTCCCTCTTTCTTTCCCTTCTTCTCTTCCATATTTCTTCTTGTCTCTCCCTCTCCCCTCTCTCTCACTCACTGTCACACCAACACACACACACACACACACACACACACACACACACACACACACACACACACACACACACACACACACACACACACACACACACACACACACACACACACACACACACAACCATTTAACATTTCCATGGAAAACAGAAAATGAACAAATGACATTAATTATTTACTATGAGGTGGTAGGATGCATATTAAAAATAATCAAAATAAATGTTAATTAAGAGGTACAGTATTCTTGAAAAGAGAAGCATTGTTTCTGTATTTTACATCTCTAATTCCTCAAAGTGTTGTGTATATTGTGGAAACAGAACACAGCTCACTACATTGCAGGAACAGGCCCCTCAGCCCAGAGTGTTTGTGCTGAACATGCAACGAATTAAACTAAATCTCTTCTGTTTGCAGATGACCCATTCCCAACATATTCAGGTGTCTATCTCAAAATTTCTCAAACACCTTTGTCATATCTGCTTCCACCATTACCTCAAACAGCCTATTCCAGCACCAACCACTCACTATGAAAAAGAACCTACCCCACACACCTCCTTTAAAGTTCCACCCTCCCCTACCTCACAAATACACGTCCTCTACTATTTGAATCATGAGATCATACAAGGGAATAATATGGATTCCCAGGACTGTATGTCGAGCATACCCCAGCGTAAGTCCTCCTCTACAGTATTGGTTTGATATGCTGCAGTCAATGCGGAAGGGAAATGAGAAAATATTTCCTATCAGATAGGAGATTCTTGCCATGACCATAAAGATGACTGTTAAGTGCTCTCAAAGTTCAAAGTAAATTATCAAAGTACATATATGTCACCATATCCCAACCCAGAGATTCATCTCCTTGTGGGCATACACAGTAAACACAAGAGACATAATAGAATCAAGGAAAGATTGCCCCAAATGGGATGGACAAACAACCAATGTTCAAAAGGTAATAAACAGTACAAATACTAAAAAAAAATAAACAAACAAGCATACAATCAAGCAATAAATATTGAGAACATGAGAGGCAGAGTCCTTTAAATTGAGTCCATAGGTCATGTGAACATTTCAGTGATGAGGTGAAACAAAGTTGACTGAAGTTATCACCTTTGGTTCAAGACCCTGATGGTTGAGGGGTGATAACTGTTCCTGAACCTGGTGGTGTGGACCCTGAGGTTCCTCTACCTTCTTCGTGATGGCAACAGTGAGTAGAGAGCAAGGCCTAGATGGTGGGAGTCCTTGATGATGGATGATGACAGTGCTCTGTGCATATGTGCTCAATGGTGGGGAGGGCTTTACCCATGATGGACTGGGTCATATCCACTGCTTTTTGTCGACTCTTCCATTCACGGGCATTGGTGTGATGCAACCAGCCAACATGCATACCCTCCACTGCACATCTACAGAGGTTTTAGATGACATGCTGAAACTTCGCAAACTTCTTAGAAAATTAGAAGTTTGTCATGCTTGTCGTGCTTTCTTCATAATAGCACTTACGTGCTGGACTCAGGACAGATGATAACACTGAGGAATTTAAAGCTGTTCCACCTCTGATTGACTAATGAACTAATCTTGGTCCAAATAAAAAATCTAGCAAATGTGAACAGCTTGTAATGCGAGCCAACTGCCATAGCAGTAGGTTGATACCAAAGGTGGAGAAACCTTTTTCTTTCAGTGAATAAAGTCATTGAGGCAGCATTCCCCAACACTACCATTATATCTTGCCACATGTCACAGGTAATGGAAAAAGAAAGGTGACTGCAGTGTATTTTCCAGATTGCATTTAGGAGTTCCTGACCAGCTAGAAACTCTTTGAGAAAGTCAGTGAGAAACCTTTCACAAAAATAAAATCTCCTAGCATTACTTATGGATGAGGCTGTCCATATAGAGTTTGCATGCATTCCTTGTAGCTCTGTGATTTTCCCTGTTTTCTTCCCGTATTGCAAAGTCATGCAGGGTAGTAGGTTTAGTTACCTCTAGTGGGTAGGTGAGTAAAGGGAGAATCAGAAGGAGTCAAAGTGAGTGTAAGGGAGAATACATCACAGGGAAATAATGAAGGAATGAGATTGATCTGAGAGCCTGCTTGGACTTAATGGGCTGAATTATCTCTTTCCATGTAATATGAGAAAAGAAATAATATAGTTTTGAGGTGGATTTTGAGAGTACAAATCCCACTAAATGCATTTCTGATTGGTACACCAGAAAAGCTATCTGCCAAGTTCCTATTGAACCCTTCTGGATCTACTGAAGAACTGCTCCACCATTTGATCATCGCAGATTTTTAAAAATTTCCTCTCAACCCCATTTTCAACCCTTCTCCTCGTGAACTTTGGCATCCTTGCTGATAAAGAACATATCAAACTCTGCTTTAAATATACCCAATGAGCTGGCCTCCACATCTGTCTGGGACAATGAATTCCACAGATTTACCCACCATCTGCCTAAAAAAATTCCTCCTCATCTCTATTCTGTGGTTGTGCCCTCCAGTCCTAGACTCTCCCACTAGTAGAAATATCAGTTCCACCTTCTATCATATTGACTGTCAGCTGATGACTTTGGCTGACCATTTACTTTTGGCTAATTTAGCTTCATTACAAGTTGGATAATGCTCTATATCCTACTTCCTCTGTGCCCACCTGTTCATTTGTTAGAGATACAGCACAGTAACAGACCCTTCTGGCCCAATGTACCCACATTGCCTAATTACATGGTATGACCAATTAACCAACTAATCCATACATCTTTGGAACGTGGAAGGAAATCAGAGTACCCAGAGAAAACCCACACAGTTACCGAGAGAATGTACAAACTCCTTACAGACAGGAGCAGAATTGAACCTGGGTTGTTGCCACTATAACAATGCAACACTAAATGCTATGCTTCCGTACTACAGTGGTATGACAGAAAGTAGCGTCCAATACTGTTGACTAGAATACATTTTAACAAAGGTTGGTTCTTCACCTTGTCAAAGGCATAAGCAGGGATTCTACTCTTTTGCATTCCCAATGCAATAACAGAACAATGGAGATTACGTCCTTGCATCTCTAGATTATGGGCAAAGATGCATAAGCCACATTTTCTGTCTGATAGATGAGTCTTGTGCCACTTAAAAAGTATTTTGTTTATTCAGTCAGAGCCGTTCAGGGATTTCAGCTGCATAATGAAACCTTCACAAAACTGTATCCACTTACCCAATTGGTATGCAGAAATGTTGTACCTAGACTGCTGGTGTTGAGCTCAAAGTTGTGTCAGGTTGTATGGTAATAGAGAAGTACACTTCGCATGTTTTTGCCTGCATCAATCCCAGGGTAAAACTGCCAAGTAATTCCACTATCCTGGTCATTCCTTGTCACCTTGTGAATAATTCCCTCTTACATCCGATGAGCAAGTTTGTAGACATCACCAAAATTGGTGTCATGGGGAGTGAAGAAAATTATCTAGGGTTGCAACAGAATCTAGGTCAACTGGGAAAGTGGCCAAAGGAATAGCAGATGGAATTTAACCCAGACAAATGTGAAGTAATGCACTTTGAGAAGCTAAACCTGGGCAGGACTTACATAATAAATAGTAGTTTGGAGATTGAGATCATAGTATGTGTTCAAGGCAGTCCCCAAGTTACACGTGTTATGAAGTAAACCAGAGATCAAGTTATATCAGATCTTGTTTTATTATTTGCAATGGGGCAGAAATCATTAGTAACAACAAGAAATTGTAGTCATTCTAATCAAAATATAATCAAATTTTACATTATCCAAGAATGATGCACTTAAAATCAAAGGTAGTCATGTTCTAATTCAAATTCAATTTCAAAGGTAGTCTTTGAATTGTTCTATTATTTGAACAGCAAGCTAGAAAATTATCAAAAAAGACAAGACATAAACTATACACTTATTGCTACACAAATTGCATACACTTAAAACAGTATCTTATTAACTTTTATTGAATTGATTTTCTGCTGAGAAATGGAAATTCATAGAATAACTGATTTGTCTGCAGCCAAGCAGAAGTACAAATGTCCAAATTAAATGGAAAGAAAAGGCTTGGAATGTACTCAAGGAAAATAGTACACCTAAGGATTGGGAGAGGCTTGCAAACCACTAAAAGCTGTCAAAAGGTTGATAGAGGCAGAATATAGAATAGGAGAAACTAGCAAAAATTTAAGAGGAAGTACATAATGAAAAATGCGCTAACCATAGATATGAGATAGGAGAAATCATAATGAGAAAAAATAGAAATGGTTGAAAGATCTCAAGTCTGAAAAGGTGCAAATAGAATACTCAAGGAAGTGGCTAGAGTTTGTAGGCTGAAGAACTTAAGGTGGTCAGTGTTCATAAAGGAAAAGTACCAGAGAGGTCAATGAGGCTAGAAACTGCCAAATTCAATGGACTGAATTGCTAACATAGAACACCCTAGAACATAGAACATAGAAATCTACAGCACATTACAGGCCCTTCGGCCCACAATGTTGTGCTGACCATATAACCTACTCTAGAAACTGCCTAGAATTTCCCTCGCACATAACCCTTTATTTTTCTAAGCTCCATGTACCCATCTAAGAGGCTCTTAAAAGACCCCATTATATCCACTTCTACCACTGCCACCAGCAGTGTGATTCACGTACCACCACTCTGTGTGTGAAAAATTTTACCCTTGACATCCCCTCGGTACCTGTTTCCAAGCACCTTAAAACTATGCCCCCTCATGTTAGCCATTTATGCCCTGGGAAAAAACCACTAGCTATCCACATGATCAATGCCTCTTATCATCTTATACACCTCTGTCAGGTCACCTCTCATCCTCTGTTGCTCCAAGGAGAAAAGGCCAAATACACTCCACCTATTCTCTTAAGGTATGCTCCCCAATCCAGGCAAAATCCTTGTAAATCTCCTCTGCACACTCTCACCACATCCTTCCTGTAGTGAGGTGACCAGAACTGAACACAGTACTCCAGGTGGGGTCTGACCAAGGTCTTATATAGCTGTAACATTACCTCACGGCTCTTGAATTCAGTCTCACAGTTGATGAATGCCAACACACCATACACCTTCTTAACAACACTGTCAACCTGCTCAGCTGCTTTGAGTTTCCTAAGGACACTAACCCCAAGATCTCTCCACACCGCCAAGTGCGTAACCATTAGTATTATATTCTGTCTTCAAATTTCACCTACCAAAATGAACCACTTCACACTTATCTGGGTTGAAGTCAATCTGCCACTTCTTACTGTTTTCTATCGATGTCCCGCTGTAATTCTCCAGACTATCCACAGCACCCCCAACCTTTGTGTCATCAGCAAACTTAATAACCCACCTTTCTACTTCCTCATCCGGGTCATTTATAAAAATCACAAAGAGGAGGGGTCCCAGAACAGACACCTGCGGAACACCACTGGTCACTGACATCCATGCAGAATATGAACCATATACAACCACCCTTTGCCTTATGTGGGCAAGCCAGTTCTGGATCCACAAAGCAAGGTGTTACAAGGGGGCATTGGGAGCAGACCCAAGTGCAGGACACAGACACAGAGGTAGTCAAAAACAAAACAGTGTTTATTGATAGTTACTAGGGAGGCCAGGGAGCGAGGACAAAATGTCAACATGGAAGTAAACGTTGGATAACAAACCGGTAAAACCTGGACAAGGACTTGGACAAGGAACCTGGACTTGAACTTGCCTTGCACTCAACTTGGACTAGGAACCTGGACTCGGACCCTGGACCTCGGCTTGGACTCAGACTCTGGATCTCCATTTGGACTCGGAACTTGGATCTTGGCTTGGAGCCTGGAACTGGAACATGGCTTGGAGCCTGGAACTTGGACTAGGACCACGAGCCTGGACTTGGACTAGAACTTAGGCAACGAGGAGACAGAATACCCAACTCCTAGTAGCAGCAAATGGCCGGACCTACTCAGCTGGAAGGACGAGGACAGCAGGCTCTCGACTTGACCAAGGAACTGCAGACGTCAGGCTCTCGACTGGGCCCAGAAACAGCAGGCAGCAGGCTCCCAACTCGACCCAGGAACTGCACACAGCAGGCTCCCGACTCAACCTAGTCTCAGCCGGCCATGAAAACAACAGAATTCGTATCTTACTTGGAGTAGCGGCAAAAGCGGATGGCAATCCAGCTGAATACGAAAACAACTGAATTCACTAAGCAGACATGGCACTGAAGCAACTAGAGTCCACGATTCTTGGTGGCCCTGAGACAAGCATAGCTGCCTTGCTGAGATGACTGGCTTCTGGTGACTGGTTACCGGTGATGAAGTTCTGACGATGGTCCAGCAAAAACCGCTGTAATCCAGAGCCTTTATGTTGCCGGTACGAAATGAAGATCAGGTGCCTTAATCAAGGCGCCCAACGGAACATGGGGAAAAGGAAATAACTGGAATGAGGAATCCACGGACCGGACCGTGACACAAGGTCTTCTTGGATCCCATGCCTCCTTACTTTCTGAAGGAACCTTGTATGGGGAACCTTATCAAATGCCTTACTGAAATCCATATACATGTTCTAAAGTTCCAAAAGAGGGGTATAGGAAGATAATGGATGCATTGGTAGAGACCTTACAATGTTCCATGTTCTGGAAGAGGCCTCAAATAACCATGAAGTATCTTTTGTAATTTCAGGATGAAAATAATTCAATTGCAATTAACGGCACTGGGTATATTGTCACTGTTTTGTAGACAATCTTGAATAGTTTACAAAGTTTTGCATGATCCACTATCACTAATGAAAAGGACCATGACACTAAATATTTGTGCTACTTTTAGTGATTCCAACCAGAGTACTAAATTTGGTTGCACATTATTTCTGCTTCAACAGAAAGTTTCTTTCTGAGTTCCAAATTCACTGCTGTAGATCAAACCATTGATTTACTGCACAAGATGTCTTCAGATTCATGCCTCCTGGCTAAAAACTGTTTCAGTTAACGAACCTACCTGCCAACTCCACCATCTTTACCATTGTATTAACATATGCCTACTAATAGATATAACTCTTTTTCCCTAACCTGCCATGCTTTTTAGAAACATAGAAAACCTATAGCACAATACAGGCCCTTCGGCCCACAAAGTTGTGCTGAACATGTCCCTACCTTAGAAATTACTAGGCTTACCTTTAGCCCTCTATTTTACTAATCTCCATGTGCCTAACTAAAAGTCTCCTAAAAGACCCTATCAAATCTGCCTCCACCGCCATTGCCGGCAGTCCATTCCATGCACTCACCACTCTCTGAGTGAAAAAATTACCCCTGACATATCCTCTGTACCTACTCCCCAGCACCTTAAACCTGTATCCTCTTGTGGCAACCATTTCAGCCCCAGTGAAAAGCCTCTGACTATCCATGTGATCAATGCCTCTCATCATCTTGTACACCTCTATCAGGTCACCTCTCATCCTCTGTCGCTCCAAGGAGAAAAGGCCGAGTTCACTCAACCTATTCTCATAAGGCATGCTCCCCAATCCAGGCAAAATCCTTGTAAATCTCCTGTGCACCCTTCCACATCCTTCCTGTAGTGAGGCGACCAGAGCTGAGCACAGTACTCCAAGTTTGGTCTGACCAGGGTCCTATATAGCTGCATCATTACCTCTCGGCTCTTAATCTCAATCCCACAATTAATGAAGGCCAATGCACCGTATGCCTTCTTAACCACAGAGTCAACCTGCGCAGCTGTTTTGAGCGTCCTATGGACTCAGACCCCAAGATCCCTCTGATCCTCCGCACTGCCAAAAGTCTGACCATTAATACTATATTCTGCCTTCATATTTGACCTGCCAAAATGAACCACTTCACACTTATCTGGGTTGAACTCCATTTGCCCTTCTCAGCTCAGTTTTGCATCCTATCAGTGTCCCGCTGTAACCTCTGACAGCCCTCCACTCTATCCACAACATCTCCAAGCTTTGTGTCATCAGTAAACTTACTAACCCATCCCTCCACTTCCTCATCCAGGTCATTTATAAAAATCACGGAGAGTGAGGTGCATGAATTTGCTGTCCTGTTTCTGGATGACATTGGTAATCTCACCACACTCATGCCCTTGCTGTTGTCTGTCATTCACTATTTAGACACCATTAGTTTTGAACAAATCTAATTTCATTCTCTAATTAGCCCCTATTTGACTGTCCTTGGTTATTAGTTTGAGAGCCTTGTGCACCATTGCAGTTAAAGTGACCATGTTGCAGTGTTTATCTTCACATTTTTTTATGTGAACTGAATGAACCTAGAACATTAACAACAATCTGCCGGAGGAGTTCAGCGAGTCAAGCAGTATTTGTGGGAGAAAAGGAATTGTCAATGTTTCGGAACAAAACCTTTCATCAGGAATTTGTTCCTTTCATAGATATTGTTAAACCCATTATGATACCCCCAGCAGATTGATTGTTCCAGTTTCCAGCATCTGCAATCACTTGTGTGGACCCACGACACGGGTTATGTTCTTCACTCCACTGATCTAGGTTCAATCCTGATCTCCATTGCTGTCTGTATGGAGTTTGCATGCTTTCCCTGTAACCAGGTAGGGATCCTCCCACATCCCAAAGACATTAAGGCTGATAGGCTAATTGGCCACTGTAAATTGCTGTAAATTGTATGTTAATGGTAGAATCTGGGAAAAGGCAAGGGAAATGTGGAGAGAATAATATACAATTAGTGTAGGATAGTTTTAAGTGGATACTAGATGGTCAGGGTACACTGGATGGACCACAGGACCTGTTTCTGTGCTGTGTGACATGAAGTCTTGCTGCCTGACCTGCTGAGTGCTTCAGGTATTTTCTGTAGTTACCACAAAACTGAGTTCAGGTATTGACAAGCAATAGAAAGAGATTTATCCTCCTCTCCCTATAAAAGAAAATAAATACACAACCAGCAACACTGTTTTGGTAAGTTAATTACTGCCTCTACTCATTGCTGATTCAACGTGGATGATAATCAGGTGGGGTGATTATTCTTTTTTGTTCAAGTATAGGCAGAACAATTTATTATCTTAGATAATTAGAGCTGCTTTCTTTTAAAAATTCAACCAGCCTTTTGAAAAATTATTCAAATAATTATTCTTAACTCTGTACTGATGCTTCCATTTGTCTCTTTTGCCTTCTAAATCTTGAAGCAATTTTTTAAAAAATCACTTATATTTGAAAAACTAACTAATTTATCACATGAAAGGACATATTGAGCTTGACAATTCTGCGTCATTGGAGCACAAGGGTAGATCTCTGCCCTTCCAAGCTTATGGCTGTACACATATTCTGATATGCAGACTACAAAACTTGACTGCCTCGCACCTGTTCTATAATTTCCTTCTAGTGTGATGCGTCTGCACACATTTGTAGCACTGGGAGAGCTGCCAATTCATTTGACGCTATCGGCTGCCGGAAATACAGAGAAGAAAAATTCTCGGGCTGCTAGAGGAACTCATCATGTCAAGCAGCATCTGTAGAGGGAAAATGAATGGTTGACATTTCTTCTGAACTGACGATTAGAAGGGAGATAGGTAGTATAAAATGTTGAGGAGAGTGGGTAGGGCATGAGCTGGCAAGTGATTGGTGGGTCCAGGTGGGGAGAGGTAATGTGGTTCAAGAACAGGTAAACAAAAAACTACAGAAAGGGAAAAGCAAGAAAGGGTCTCACAGATCTCCTGAGGGAGACAGGAGGAAAACTTCTTCAAAGTTGGTATGTCTCGAAGAACATGGAATATTGAACAGTCCAGCACAGGAACAAGCCGCTCAGGCCCTGATATCCATGTCAAACATGCTGCTAAATTATGCCAGTTCCTTCCATCTGGACGTGATCCATATTCCTCCATTCTCTGCATATACATATACCTATTTAGAAGTCTCTTAAAATGCCATTTGTTTCTGTTCCTACCATTAACGCTGGCAGACCATTCCAGGTACCTACCACCCTAGCAATGAAGGCAAATGCATCGTACACCACCGTTACCACTGTCTTTACTTGCATTGCCACTTGGACCCTGAGATGGATGCTGGATCCATTGTACATAGACTTTGTAGGTTGTGATATGATGACTGGGAACTAGTGTTGCTAAAATGGACTGTCATCATACTGCAAGTGCCATGCATTCAGCAAGCACAGCAGATCTGGTGTTTATCATTAGGAAGGAGAGACTTGTTAGAGCTAGCTGGTGGTGCAGTACCGAATTCGAGGTGAATCGCTCCGGGTTCAAATCAAGCCACACTTTCCATCTGTCCTGATGAAGGGTCTCGGCCCAAAACATGAACAGTGCTTCTTCTTATAGATGCTGCCACCAGCATTTTGTGTGTGTTGCTTGAATTTCCAGCATCTGCAGATTTCCTCGTGTTTACTTTCCACCGGTGCTGAGTTGAGCGTTGAGCTATCAATTCGGCCCCATTAAAAAACAGACAAATGCTCAGGAGACAGCAGAAATGCCACCTAATGTGCCACAAGGCTCGAAAAGGACCAACAACAAAAGTCTTGTTAGTTTAATGTATAGGGGCATAGGGGTTGCAGTTTGGAATTAGACATCTATGCGCTCTTACGCCTCAGCAGAACTGGTGAAATCAGCTGAGGGGATAATGTGACAGAAGCAAAGATTCAACTTCACCTCATGCCCACCGTAACATTCTAGGTGACCCTCGAGAAGCATGTGTAGTTACATTCACCTTAGAGTGAGGCATGGTAGACAGAATGAGAAGATGCTACAGCCTCAGCAGGAGACTCAATCCACCAAGTTAGTCTATCTGGTCTCAGGAAGGACCAACGTTTGAGGTGATTCCACTTCAATTAGAAGGAAGACAGACAGCAGGAGAGAATGAACAAGGAAATAAGGGTCATGAAGAGATAAGGCAGCACCAGTAAAAGTAGGAACAGTTCACATGGATGCAGTTAACATCTCTCCTCATTGATGCTACCTGACCAGCTGGGTATTTCCAACATTTGTGTTCATTTCAAATTTTTAGCCTCTGCAGTTGTACGACCTGCATAGGCAGAAGGTGAGTACAAGCACGGAATATCTCACTGGTGTGTGGCCACACTTAACGTAGCATGTAGTCTCTTCCCGTATGCATGAAGAAGTCAAATGCTCTCACACTGTGCCTAATCCAGTGCACCAAAACCAAACCCAAGAGTGGTTACTGGGCATTCAGTAATATCATAGTGTAAGACTGTGGTGTGCAACACATGCCCAGAAAGACCATTTTCACAGAGCGCATGCCTTGAAGAATAACTTCAAAGAGTCCAAGGTGGAAGAAACTCTGTTTCAGATTCTCAAGATGGCTCACTGCAGCTTAGATAGGGTTTTTTTGTGATGAAACTGTAATGTTCTATGGTTCTATGCTTCTAAGTAACAGAGCATCTCCTTATTGACCATCAACACAGGTGCACCTCAAGGATGTGTGCTCAGCCCACCGCACTACTCTCTCTACCCTCTTAACTGGGTGGCTAAGCACTGGAGTCCCTATACTAAACTGTGATGAAAACAATCAAGAGTGCTCTCCATCATACACCTAATGAAATCAGATGGCAGAGGGGGAGGCTGTTCCTGAACCATTGAGTATATGTCTTCAGGCTCCTGTACCTCCTTCCTGATGGGAGCAATGAGAACAATGCATGACCTGGGTGATGGGGTCCTTAATGATGAGGAGATTTGATTTGTCACCTAAAACACTCAAAACCTTCTACAGTTGTACTGTGAGAGCATTCTGACAGACTGCACCACCATCTGATATGGGGTTGCACAGGACTGAAAGTTACAGAAAGTTATAAAATTAATCAGCTCCATCTTGGGTACTAGCCTCTGCAGTATCCAAAACATCTTCAAGGAGTGATGCTTCAAAAAGGCAGCGCCAATTATTAAGGACCCCCTCTTCTCATTGTTACCATCAGGAAGGAGGTACAGAAGCCTGAAGGTACACAACAGCTACTTCCCCTCTGTCATCCGATTTCCAAATGGACATTGAACCCATGAGCACGACCTCATTTTTTTATTATTTCTGCTTTTGCACTGTTTTAATTGAACTATTTAATATACATATATATACTTACTATAATTAATTTTTTCTATATTTATCATATATTGCATTGTACTGCTGCCGCAAAGTTAAGAAATTTCACAACATATGTCAGTGATATTAAGCCTGAATGTGATTCTGTTTTGTTATTGTCACATGGACAGAGAGATAGTGCAGGCATACAGATCATTATACAACATGAGTAAAAAGGGAAAAGCAGAATGTAGTGTTACGGTTAGAATAACAGAGAAAGTACATCTAGACAAGAGCATATAAGACAAATAAGTTATAGGACCATGACAAGGTAGATCAAGAGAGTAATCTAATCTCTCGGTCAATATAGCTACTCCAGTCCAGGTTTTGGTAAATGGTAACCCCTAGTATATTAATAGTGAGGGATTCAGTGAAGGTTGTGTCACTGAATATCAGGGGATGATTGTTGAATTTTCTCTTGTTGGTTATTGCTCTTCTGTGGTACAAATTTTACTTACACTAATCAGCCTAGTCCTGGATATTGTCCATTTGGCTGTGAAATATTTTGCTATCTGAGGAGTTGCTAATGGTGGTGAACATTGTACAGTTGTTAGCAAGCAGCCCAACTTCTAACATAATGACTGAAGGAAACCAAGGAGCATACTTGTACACTTTGAGCAGTTATAGACTGGCTGGAAGAAAGGCAAGTAAAACAATGTTGAAAAGTGTGAAATGTAACAGTTTGACAAGCAGAATGAGAAGAGTCAATATAAACAAGAGGGTTCAATTATTCACTGAGTACAGGAATGGAGAAATTTGTCAGTTTAGGTGAATAGTTTCTTGAAGGTAATAGGGTTGAAACTAGAAAACAGGATCCTGAGTTTTATAGGTAGAAACATGATAAGGAAGGAAGCTATGATGAAATTTCGTAAAGCACTTGTTTGGTCACAGCTGGTATCCAATTCTTGCTGCAATATGAGAAAGCAGTAATGACTGCATAGGGGATGCAGAAGAGGTTTGAAATTAGGTACTTTGGTTCTGTGGAGAGACTGTAAAACCTGGTGTTCAGGAAACAGAGGAAGTTATGAGGGAATCTAATAGATCTCTAAATTCACAAAGGATATAGACAGAGAGAAACTGTTCTCATTCACAAAGGGCTGTAGAACATAAAATGAATGTGTTGAGAAAAGAATCAAAGGTATCATGCAGGTAACCTGCATTAATATAGTGAGCAGTTAGTATGTTGCCAGGGAGGTAAATTCAGATGTAGAGTTCAGTAAGAAGATTAATGTCTGAGGGAACAAGGGGAGAGGACAGATAAGTGGAATGAGTTCTTACATAAAATTGGTACAGACCAAATGAGTTGAATGGTCTTCTCTCCTGCATGTTTTCTGTGAATCTGATTCCTGTAAAGCATTTTGCCCAGGGCAATACTTTCTGTAGAGTAGTAAAGCTTCCTGTCTTGGAAAAGGCTTCAGCCAATCCAGCATCATTGATGCCTCACTCTGACAGGAGAGATTCAGATGCAGGAATCAGCAGCTCAAGCAGTGTCTGTGGAAGGAATAGAATTGTCAACGTTTCAGGTCAAAATCGGATGCCAGGTTCCCTCTACAGATGCTGCCTGGGCTGCAGAGTTCCTCCAGCAGATTGTTATTCTGAATGTCACACCTCACTATCTGGTGTGGGTAAATGTGGCCAACAAGGGTCAACAGGTGAAAAAAAACAGATGCTAATCCACAACAGCACATTAGTACAGGGGGATTTATTTATTACCAAGTGGAAAAAAATGCAAAAGCTGCCCAAAAGAAACAGCGAAACATAGAAAACCCACAATACAGGCCCTTCGGCCCACAAAGCCATGCCAATCATGTCCCTACCTTAGAACTACCTAGGCTTTACCCATAGCCCTCTATTTTTCCAAGCTCCATGTACCCATCCAGGAGTCTCTTAAAAGGCCCTATTGTTTCCGCATCCACTGCCGCCTCTGGCAGCCCATTCCACACACTCACCACTCTCTGTGTAAAAAAAACTTACCCCTGACATCTCCTCTGTACCTGCTTCCAAGCACCTTAAAACTATGCTCTCTCATGCTAGCCATTTCAGCCCTGGGGAAAAGCCTCTGACTACACGATGAATGCCTCTCATCATCTTATACACCTCTATCAGGTCACCTCTCATCCTCCAACACTCCAAGGAGAAAAGGCCGAGTTCACTCAACCTATTCTCATAAGGCATGCTCCCCAATCCAGGCAAAAGCCAGGGTCTGACCAGGGTCCTATATAGCTGCAACATTACCTTTCGGCTCTTAAACTCAGTCCCACAATTGATGAAGGCCAATGCACCGTATGCCTTCTTAACCACAGAGTCAACCTACGTAGCAGCTTTGAGTGTCCTATGGACTCGGGCCCCAAGATCCCTCTGATCCTCCACACTGCCAAGAGTCTTACCATTAATACTATATTCTGCCATCTTATTTGACCTACCAAAATGAACCATCTCACACTTACCTGGGTTGAACTCCATCTGCCACTTCTCAGCCCAGTTTTGAATCCTATCAATGTCCCGTTGTAAGCTCTGACAGCCCCCCACACTATCCACAACACCCCCAACCTTTGTGTCATCAGCAAATTTACTAACCCATCCTGCCACTTCCTCATCCAAGTCATTTATAAAAATCACAAAGAGTAGGGGTCCCAGAACAGATCCCTGAGGCACCCCACTGGTGACTGACCTCCATGCATAATATGACCCGTCTGAAACCACTCTTTGCCTTCTGTGGGCAAGCCAGTTCTGGATCCACAAAGCAATGTCCCCTTGGATCCCATGCCTCCTTACTTTCTCAATAAGCCTTGCATGGGGCACCTTATCAAATGCCTTGCTGAAATCCATATACACTACATCTACTGCTCTACCATCATCAATGTCACATCCTCAAAAAATTCAATCAGTCTCGTAAGGCGCGACCTGCCTTTGACAAAGCCTTGCTGACTTTTCCTAATCATATTATACCTCTCCAAATGTTCATAAATCCTGCCTCTCAGGATCTTCTCCATCAGCTTAAGACCACTGAAGTTGTGAGGGAAAAGAAGTTGACAAATGAAAAAAACATCTATATGCAAAAATATATCGAGGCTTTCTCCACAACACACTCTGTCATTAACTTTCCAATATAAATATTCACCAACCATCAACTGCAATCTCTACACCTCTCTAGCAAAGCCAGACTGATGGTTTAAATCTGCCTCCACCTGGCCTAGAGGACCAGGAAATTCTACTGTTGGCCTGAGTGGGTGGGGGGGGGGGGGGTGGCAGAGGAGTAATCTTGTAACCACCAATAATAATTATTTTAGATGCAGAAATGGAACATTTTAAACAGGGATTCTGACAACCCTCAGTTTTATTCCACAACAAGAGCCTCAGTTAAACCCATAGATTAGTGTCCACATGCTCAGATGAATATAAAAAGTTAGAAGTGGGGATGTTTGCAGATGACTGCACAATTTTCGACACCATTCCTGACTCCTCAGATAGTGAAGCAGTTCTGTTCATATATTCATAGCAATGACCATCTCTGACAAGGGAGGCTCTAACCATCATCCCTTAACATTCAGTGGCATCAGCATCACTGAATCCCCTACTATAAACATCCTGGGGGTTACCATTGACAGGAAACTGAACTGCTCTAGCCATATAAACACTATAGTTACTAGAGCAGGTCAAAGACTAGGAATCCTGCAGCATGTAACTCACCTCCTAACTCCCCAAAGCCTGTCCACCATCTATAAGGAGTCAAGAGTGTAATAGTATACTCGCCACTCACCTGGATGACTGCAGCTCCATCAACACTCAAGAAGCTTGACACCATCCGGTACAAGGCAGCCCACTTGATTGGTACCCCTTCCACAAGCATCCAATCCTTCCACCGTCGAAGAAACAGTTGCAGCAGTGTGTACTATCTACAAGATGCACTGCAACAACACACCAAAGTTCCTAAGGCAACACCTTCCAGACCCACAACCACTACCATCTAGAAGGACGGGAACAGCAGATACCTGGGAATCATTTGGAAATCCCCCTCCAAGTCACTCACCATCCTGACTTGGAAACATATCTGTCACAACTATGGATTCCGCAGCACAGCAGATACGGTAATTGCGCTTGTGAATATGCATGTGTCGTGGGCCTGCTCCCACTAACCAGGCATTATTTTAGGACACCCCAAACTGTCCCTCAGGTCTTTTGGGGCTGTTCTGCTGTTTACAAACCAATATAACAATGTGAGTGAGAATTAATGAAACCGTTTGGAACCCTTATTCTTGAGTTATAAACTAGTAGAGCACGTTAACTGGTGGGATTGGTTTGATTAGCCAAGCTAGTGATTGTTTTACTGTTGGAGGGTGTAAATGGTGAACTCCCAAGAACTGTAGAACAGGAGGATAAAGTGTGTGAACTACTGGGAAAGCTAGACCAGGGACAGGACGATGAGGAGAGACTAACTGAGCAAAGGGGCAATGTTAGCGGGAGAATTGGCATTGCCAGCCAGTTCTGTCACACTGAAAGTGAATTACATTTCTGTATTTAATTCTCCATTTATTTTGTTCCCATCTTGTAAATGACCTGCTTATAATATTTAAAGGAAATTAAGTCAGAGAAGGGAATGCCTTCTCCCTGTTCTTAAGACATTTAATGATGGGGATGCAAACATACTGGGATGTAACAAAGCCTTGCTCTTGCAGTGAAGCTGACAGCTGCCTCAGAACGGTTTTTCATGTGGCACTTTTGGCTTGTTTCCTCATTGCAAGGAGAACACGCAAACTCCACACAAACAGCTATCAAGATCAGAACTGAACTTGAGTCTCTGGTATTTTGCGGCAGACACTTTACCAGCTATGCCACTGTACCGCTCAGATCTTTCAAAATACTTGGCTTCATACTCAGTCACTAATAAACAAGCGACTAAACATCTCATGTTTAGTCATCAAAAGATCATCATCATCATCAAAAGATGATGGCTAAACATGACTGGCTGTGTAGGCTTCCTTAAAATCAATGAATAATGAGAGACCCCTGGAATGATGGCACTGACCATGGTCACACATAGCTGTCCATTTAAGGTTTAGCCACTGGGGGGGTCATACTGACCACATGATGACCCAATCACCACAATGTATCTTTTGTTCACTGATCATTTGGCAAGCCAGTGATCCTGGCAAATTAGCATTCCCACAACTCAGTGTTCCCTATCAATGTGATAACCCCTGCTGAAAGTAACACAGATAAGGTCCCTCTCATTGAGTGGGGAAGCGTAGTCACTTATCACTATCAGTCCTTCAGCCCACCTAGTCCATCCGGAGCAAAATGTCTAACTGAGCCAGTTCATTTCACACTAAATCTTTCCTATCTGACTATATGTTTTTACATATTGTAATTGTACCTGTCTCTACACTTCCTTTGGCTGTGCCTTCTGTCTGTGTCAAAACATTGCCTTTCAGCTCCTCTTTAAATATTTCCATTCTTACTTTAAACCTATGCCCTGTGGATTTAGATTCCCTTTCCCTGGGAAAATGACGGTAGCCATTCACCTTCTCTATGCCCCTCATGGTTCTATATAGGTCTATATGGTCACCTTTTAGCCTCCAGTTCTCCAGGGGTCTGTCCAGCCTGTCACTGATCTCCATTACGCTGGGGTGGGCACAAAACTGGCAGATGTGGCATCGATCAGCTGGAATGATCCAGAGACACTGAATTTGAAGCTGGTGGTGACCTAGACTTCTGCAGAGCCATGCAGGCTAAGAGTGCGTATCTATCCACAGACATGGAAAGCTGCAGGGTCTGGATATGTTGTTTCTCCAAAGTCCTGAAAAAGTGTGAAAAGTCTTTTTTTTTCATTCCCGCTCCCTCTTCTTCCCCCTCCTCGCAACATTGTCTTTCAATTTCATGCTCTCCCTCATTTTGCGAGTCTCTCTCTTTCCCTCTCTCTCATTCTCTCCCACATTTCCATAGTTTGTCCTTTTCTACATCCCTGGCTTGCAATTCACTCTCTCAATCCTTCCCCAGTTACATTCAGTCTCCTGTCTGATGCTGTCCTGCCTCTCAGGCCAGCTGTTGGGTCTTGACCTGAAACATAAAAGTTTCCTCCCTCCCATGGAAGCACATTAGCCTGCCTACCCTACTTCAGTAGTTGCTGTCTGGACACTGTACTAAGAGGGCTTTATGGTAGTGGCAGATCTATGGGTTCTGCTGTCCTTTGGAAAATCATACTGGCTTTCAGAGGTAGAACGTGTTGAGGTTACATTATTGAGTGATTGGCGCTACTGCCTGTGAAAGAATTCCAGTGGAGTACTCTTCTTTAATTTAGGCAGCATTGGCTCTGTAGTTCCTGACAAAGCTTAAGATTCTTTTCACTTCAGCTTGCAGCCTATTAGGAAATCAGACTGCTGTTTGGATTCTAGCATTTAGCCTCATTCTGATACTGATCAGATACTTATTACAAAGCTGCCCATGAAAAGACTGCAGCTACACTGTTTTAGCTTAGAACTTCCTCTTCCATTTGCAATAAAACTATACAGATTAAGAGCATAGGGTTCAAATTTTCAAATTTTGTGTATTGACTATGTAAAAATCCTGAAATGTGCAAATAATATATTTGTGATTAGCTTATATTTTTTTCCAAAATCTCAGACTGCTGGTGAGAGTTCTGTATTCATATTTGCTTCTTGAAATAACATTTGAAGAAATTCATTACAAAGTTAGTTTTAAATTTGGCTTCTAATAGAGCTGAAAGGGCACACAGCTGTAATATTTGTATGGCTCTTTGTTGGTGTTTAACTTGTGAGAATAAGTAGTCCTATTCTTTGTTTCCCTGAATGGGTAGAAAAAAAAGATCTATAGTGTGACTATTGACAGACTGATGTAAGACAGTAATGTGGAGCCAGCTCTTGATTGCACTGGATGGCACTTACCCAGTCACCAGTTAGATTGAAAAGCTCCACTTGTTCAGAGGCTATAATTTTGTTTTAATGTTTATTTTCCTGAGTCATTTCTGACACTCAGAAGATGATTTATTCAGTCACCATTCTTTTGTGCTTTCCATCAATTCCATTGATTTTTAGCAGTGGCCAGACACAGTCATGTGAAGGGTCTTTTCTACATAGAAGAAGTAGATGCAAACAAAAGAGGGGGAAGTTGACAATGAACTGCTCTTCCATGCTTGCTTGCAAACACTGCACTGCCTTGTGTGTGGATACTGGTGTTCCCAAGAACGGATCGGTGTTCCCAGTTGGATCACGGCACTCTGGAACTTCTGGTTCCACGTGCTAAAGCCGCCTGTAAAAGGCTCACCTAGATGCCTCCCTCTCCCTGACTACGGTCTCATCACCACTGAGCCGATGATGCACTCTGTGTTTGAGGTACATCTGGCTCTCAGTGCATTACTTGTTTAGAGAATGGCATTGTGAAGTTAGAGCACACTGTCTTAAGGCTCTCTCGACTCAAACAGGCTTTAATTGTATCACACTGCCAGCTCCAGAGTGGTGCAATTCATAGAGTTCTTTGCAACTGCAGGCCTGCCTCAGGTGACTCTCTATTTGTTTACTGGCCCATATTATCACCTTCAATGGATCTGTATTCTCATTTATTAGTGAGACTTTTTGTTGGATGCTGTATCAGTAATCCAGATGTTTGTAACATAAGTTGATTGTTGAAGTTGCACAGGCAACAAGTAGTAAGATAAGTATTACTGTCATTTGGGAGCTTTATTAAGCACTCTATTTGACCTCTCATGGAAGTTTGCTAGCTAGAATTATTTACTTTGCCTGGCCTTCTACATTACATGTTGGGGTCCAAGTCCATTGATCCCTGAAAGTGGCTGCAAAGGTTGCTAGGTGGTTAAAATGGCATTCAAGACCATAAGATGTAGGAGCAGAATTAGGCCATTTGGCCCATCAACATCATGGTTGATCCAATTTTCCTCTTAGCCACAATTTCCTGCCTTCTCCCTGTATCCCTTCATCAATCAAGACTCTACCAACCCCTGCCTTAAATATACATAAAGACTTGGCCTCCACAGCTGCCTGTGGCAAAGAATTCCACAGATTCACCACTCTTTGGCTAAAGAAATTCCTCCTCATCTCCATTCTAAAAGATCACCCCTCTATTCTGAGGTTGTGTCCTCTGGTCTTAGATTCTCCCACCATAGGTAACATCATCTCCAATGCCACTCTTTCATTTGATTCACCATTCGAAAGTTTTCAGTAAGATCACTCCTTTCCCCCTCTCCCCATTCTTCTGAATTATAGCGAATACAGGCCCAGAGGCATCAAGCACTCTTCACATGATAAGCCTTTCAATCCTGGAATCATTTTTGTGAACTTCCTTTGAACCCTCTCCTGGTTTAACACATCCTTTCTAAGATTAGGAGCCCACACATACTCACAATACTCCAAGTGAGGCCTCACCAGTGAATTATTAAATTTCAACATTACATCCTTGTTTCTACATTCTAATTCTCTTGAAATGAACGCTAACATTGCATTTGCCTTCCTCACCACAGACTCAACCTGCAATTCAACCTTTGAGGAATCCTGTACATGCCCCTTTCCATCTCAGTTTAAAACATAGTCAACCCTTTCATTTCTTCTACCAAAGTACATGACCATATTCTTCCTGACACCATATTCCATCTGCATTTCTTTGTCTGTTCTCCTAATCTCTTTGTCCTTCTGTAGCCTCTCTACTTCCTCAAATTACCTGCCCCTTCTACTTATCTTCATACCACCTGCAAGCTTTGCAACAAAGCCATCAATTCTATCATCCAAATCATTGACATAAAACATAAAAACAATCTGTCCCAACACAGACCCCTGTAAAACACCACTCGTCACTGGCAGCCAGTCAGAAAAGGCTCCCTTTATTCCCATTCCTGCTAATTAGTCACTGCTTTATCCATGCTGTACTCACTGTAATTTAGAAGAATGTAGTGGGGTGGGGTGGGTAGTATTAAAATCTACTGAATTGTTGAAGGGAGTAGATAGGGTGGATGTGGAGAGGATGTTTCTTATGGTGGAGGTATCCAGAATCTGAGGGCACAGCCTCAAAATTGAGGGGCCCATTGAGTCTGCTCTGCCATTCAATGATGACTGATCCTTTTTTTCTATCTCCTCCCCAATCCTCGTTCCCGTCCTTCTCCCCGTAACTTTTGATGTCATGTCCAATCAAGAACCTATCAATCTCTGCCTTAAATACGCCTGGCCTCCACAGCTGCATATGGCAACAAATTCCACAAATTCACCACCCTTTGGCTAAAGAAAATTAATAGTAGGTAATAAGATTATGAGAGACATAGGTAGAGTAGACAGCTGGTATCTTTTTCCCAGGGTTGAAATGTCCAATATTACGTGGCATGTAATTAAGCTGAAAGGAAGAAAGTTCAAAGGAGATGTGCAGGACATGGAGAGTGGTGGCTGCTTGGAATGTGCCCCCAAGGTGCGGTGCAAGCAAATGCAACAGAGATGTTCAAAGACTCTTTGATGGACATAGGGATGTGCAGAGAAAAGAAAACTTTGTGTAGTAGAAGCAATTAATTTAATTAAGCATTAAACTATTGATTGTGGCCAAAGGACATGGTCCTGTGCTATATTATTCTGTGTTCTAAGATGAAAAGGGAAGTTTACTCCTTACACTGCAGTATCAGGCAAGCATCGCTTTGGTTTTTAGGGAACCTTCCATGTAGGTTTGCCCCAGCCTTCATCCTTGTAGTAAGGCTAATAGAATGTCCCAGGCCATTTACACAATTCTGGGCCTAACAGGGCTAGCTGTGACCAGAGCATCTCTGGAGTAGTCTGGGGTGTCTGGCAGTGGGTCACAGACAAAAGCATTGCCAGAGAATCCTTATTGGCACCAGGAACAGTGGCATGTTTTGAGAGGACAGTTCCAATTGCCATGATCCAGGCTGTACAGCTGTCAACAAAACCTACACTTCCATAGATGTGCAGGTAACCACCTTCAATAGCCTAGCAGTCCATTTCACAAGGCTGCTGCTGGTTCAAAGTTAAAAGTACGTTTGTTATCAAAGTATGTTTGCAGTATACACCCTGAGATTCATCTTCCCACAGACTACCACGAAACAAAAATAACCCTCAAACCTATTGAAAGGAAAACATCAAACGCCACCACCCAATGCACAAAAAAAATTGTACATATGACAAAGAAGAATGAGCAAAAAACACATACCCCTCCAACCTTCTGCATGTAACCCAGATGGCATCTGCCACCTTTTGTAGGAATGCCCTCCAGCAATTCCCGCATAATAAACCTCTCATCTACCGAAAGGTGAACTTTTGACCTCTGTCATGACCCTTGCACTTTATTTGTTTACCTGATCTGCTCTTCTTTTGTAACAGTAACATTTTATTTTCTGCATTCTATTTTCCTTTTGTATATGAAATGATCTGTCTAGATGGCATGCAAACAAAAACTTTTCACTGTACCTTGGTACCTCTGACAATAATAAACAAGTTTACAAACTTATTAGTTACCCACACCTGAGTTTCACCTTGATGCATTTAGTCCCACGCTCCAGCAAGCAGAGATCTAAGGTAACATCCAGGAAAAAGAAGCAAGACACAAAGATTATGTATGTGTTCCACCTCTGGAATTCAATTACCTGCACCAATCTGCTGTTCTGTCAGAGAGTTGATGATGCTCATTACCACAAATCCTTCACCACCTCTACTCTGAAAGTTGTGTGCTGTGCGATGTGCAACCGCTCCCTCCAGGGAACAGATCTGCCCCTCTCCCTGAGTTCAACTACTGCCAGGTGTTTCTCTGTAGAAGACACACGGTTCCAGTCTACACTCATCATGATTCAATGAGTGAGCTGCTGTGTCTTGTCATTGTGACCACTGATGAGATGTCTTCCTCCTCTCACACCTCTGCACCCTCCTCTCCTTCCTTCACATGTTCTTCCTACATTGGATGAGGCACTGAGGAGTCAGCACATGTGTGTGGTATGGCCATCTCACCCAGACCACTTGATATTGACAGGTAAAGGTGCATGGTAAAGTTCAACACATATAAATTATCCTCACATCCTGAGATATGGAGGTTTCTGCTGCCTGTAGTATTGGAAGTTTGGGAAGTCTATTCCAACCTCCCTTTCCCTGATGGGTGATTAAATTCAATGCCTGTTCCAGGAAAAGAAGGCATAACGCCACAACAATCCAAATACCCCAAAGCCATTTTCACAACAACATTAGCACTTAGCAGCTGCAATTTAAATAATTCCCATAATGCAGTCAGTGACACATTTAACAGGTCATATTATCTTCTGAGCTGTGTAATGCTTTCATTGAGCTCCCCTAATTCCCTGCTGTCTCTTTGATGAAATGCCTCAGAATGAGATGCTTTGTAGCTTTTGAAAGTTGTTAATTGAACAACCTGATGCGAAGGCGAAATGTGTCTTAACACTGATTAAAAATTCAGTGACATGAATGTGTTTATTATTACCACAGATTTATTGGAATATTCTGTAAGGTGATTCCAGCTCTCTGTCATAGTTGCTGTTTTGAGAGTTGATTCCATGTTGGAAATACGGAATGTACTCTGCTCAATAATATGCTACTATTTAGGACACAAATACCACTCCAAGCACTCCATTGATAGATTCAAGCAATGTTAATAAAAGGCTGCACCTTTCAGCCTTCAGATTCAGAATTAGAGTTACAGAGTGTGACCTGTACAAAATGGATGGGTTGCATTTGAATCCAAGGGGGACCAATATCCTGAAAGGAAGGTTTGCTAAGGCTATCGGGGAGAGTCTAAACTAGAATTGCTGGGGGGTGGGAACCGAACTGAAGTGACGGAGGAACCTTGGAGACAGTGCGAGAGGGATGATAGGCAGGTGATAGAGAAGGAACGTACTCAGACCAATGGTTTGAGATGTGTCTACTTTAATGCGAGGAGTATTACATAGAACATAGAAAGCCTACAGCAAAATTCAGGCTCTTCAGCCCACAAAGTTGTGCCAAACATGTCCCTACCTTAGAAATTATTAGGCTTACCTATAACCCTCTATTTTTCTAAGTCCCATGTTCAACAGTCTCTTAAAAGACCCTATCGTACCCGTTTCCACCACCGTTGCCTGCAGCCCATTCCACGCACTCACCACTCTCAGAGTAAAAAACTTACCCCTGACATCTCCTCAGTACCTACTCCCCAGCACCTTAAACCTGTGTCCTCTTGTCGCAACCATTTCAGCCCCATGAAAAAGCCTCTGACTATCCACACTCTCATCATCTTATGCACCTCTATCAGGTCACGTCTCATCCTCCGTCGCTCCAGGGAGAAAAGGTTGAGTTCACTCAACCTATTCTCATAAGGCATACTCCCCAATCCAGGCAACATCCTTGTAAATCTCCTCTGCACCCTTTCTATGGCTTCCACATCCTTCCTGTAGTGACTGAGGTGACCAGAAATGAGCACAGTACTCTAAATGGGGTTTGATATAGCTGCAACATTACCTCTCAGCTCCTAAATTCAATTCCACGATTGATGAAGGCCAATACACTGTACGCCTTCTTAACCACAGAGTCAACCTGTGAAGTCAATTTGTGAAGTGGGGTGCCATGCGCAATCATAATCGATTGAAAACGGACGTGGGAGCACAGAGGAACATCCGGAAGTCTCCAAGAAGACCTTCTTCGTTGCTGCTGCGGCTGTGGGGTCCGGGACTCTGCTGGGAAGAACAGGCCCCCAGTCCTTGGGGTCGCATTGCCGATGGCCGTTGGCGGGGCCGTCTTAATACGCTCGGCAGAGGATGGTGCTCGGAGAAGCTGTGCCGGAGGGGATGGTCGTCGGCTCGGAGGTTCGACGGACTTGGAGTCCGCGGCGGTCAGGTCGCTTTTGGTGTGTGCTGCGTCTGCGAGGCTGGTTTCAACAGAGCTTTCATTGTCTGCTGCGTCTGCGAGGCTGAGTCAGGCTGCGCCGTGGAAGTCCATTGTGGGGGCATTCCCTTCTGTCGCCAGCGTGGGATGGCGAGTCTGTCGGGACCCTGGGGACTTGTGGAAACTGTGTGGTGATTTCTTTTGAACTTTTAGTTCTTTAACATTTTTGGACTATTTTTACTGTGCCCATGGTCTGTTTCTTATCAATTATGCTATTGTTTGCACTGTTGTAACTATATGTTGTAACTATGTGGTTTTGTTCAGGTCTTGTAGCTTTAGTTTTTGATCTTTTTTGTCTGGTGGATTTGGAGCTCCTTTCCGGGGAACGCGCTAAGACAGTAGCGCGATATTAATACGCAGCAGCCTCTCCGGACTCTGGATTGGGGATTGCCAAACGTTATGTGGATTTTCTGGTGTAGTCTGTTTTGTCATATGCTTTTGTGATATCATTCTGGAGGAACGTTGTCTCATTTTTTAACTGCATTGCATTTGTGGTTTCTAAATGACAATAAACTGAATCTGAATCTGAATCTGAACCTGCGCAGCTGCTTTGAGCATTCTGTGGACTTGGACCCCAAGATCCCTCTGATCCTCCACACTGCCAAGAGTCTTACCATTAATACTATATTTTGACATAATATTTAACCTACATTACTACTACAGTATTATGAATAAAACAGATGAGCTTAGAGCATGTATCAGCACTGGAGCTATGATGTTGTGGCCATTACACAGACTTGGATGGTGCAGAGGCAGAAATGGCTACTTCAAGTGCCAGGCTTTAGATGTTTTAGAAAGGATAGGGAGGGAGGCAAAAGAGTTGGGGACATAGCACTGTTGATCAGAGATAGTGTCACGGCTGCAGAAAAGGAGGAAGTCATGGAGGGGTTGTCTACGGAGTCTCTGTGGGTGGAAGTCAGGAATAGAAAGGGGTCAATAACTCTACTGGGTGTTTTTATAGACCATCCAGTAGTAACAAGGACATTGAGGAGGAGATAGGGAGACAGATTCTGGAAAGGAGTAATAATAATAGGGGGATTTTAATTTCACAAATATTGATTGCCATCTCCGTAGAGTGAGGGGTTTAGATGGGGTAGAGTTTGTTAGGTGTGTTCAAGAAGGTTTGTTGACACAATATGTCGATAAGCCTACAAGTGGAGAGGCTGTACTTGCTCTGGTATTGGGAAATGAACCTGGTCAGGTGTCAGATCTCTCAGTGGGAGAGCATTTTAGAGATAGTGATCGCAATTCATAGTGACCTTTACCATAGAATTGGAGAGGGATAGGAACAGACAAGTTAGGGAAACATTTAATTGGAGTAAGGGGAAATATTAGGTTATCAGGCAGAAACTTGGAAGCATAAATTGAAAACAAATGTCCTCAGGGAAACGTACAGAAAAAATGTGGCAAATGTTCAGAGAATATTTGCATGGGGTTCTGAGTAGGTACATTCCAATGGCACATGGAAAAGATGGTAGAGTACAAGATCTGTGGTGTACAAAGGCTGTTGTAAATCTAGTCAAGAAGAAAAGAAGAGCTTACGGAAGGTTCAAAAAACTAGGTAATGATAGAGAGCTGGAAGATTATAAGGCTGGCAGGAAGGAGTTTAAGAATGAAATTAGGAGAGACAGAAGGGGTCATGAGAAGGCCTTGGCAGACAGGATTAAGGAAAACCCCAAGGCATTCTAACAAGTATGTGAAGAGCAAAAGGATAAAAGACGTGAGAGAATAGGACCAATCAAGTGTGACAGTGGAAAAGTGTGTATGAAACCAAAGGAAATAGCAGAGGTACTTATTGAATACTTTGCTTTAGTATTCACTATGGAAAAGGATCTTGGCAATTGTAGGGATGACTTGCAGAAAAGCTTGAGCATGTAGATATTAAGGAATAGGATGTGTTGGAGCTTTTGGAAGGCATCAAGTTGGATAAGTCACCCTGGACCGGACAGGATGTACCCCAGGCTACTGTGGGATGCGAGGGAGGAGATTGCTGAGCCTCTGGCAATGATTTTTGCATCATCAATGAGGGAGAAGTTCCGGAGGATTGGAAGGTTGCAGATGTTGTTCCCTTATTCAAGAAGAGAGTAGGGATATCCCAGGAAATTATAGGCCAGTGAGTCTTACCTCAGTGGTTGGTAAGTTGATGGAGAAGATCCTGAGAGGCAGGGTTTATGAACATTTGGAGAGGCATAATATGATTAGGAATAGTCAGCATGGCTTTGTCAAAGGCAGGTTGTGCCTTACGAGACTGATTGAATTTTTTGAGGATGTGACATTGATGATGGTAGAGCAGTAGATGTAATGTATATGGATTTCAGCAAGGCATTTGATAAGGTACCCCATGCAAGGTTTATTGAGAAAGTAAGAAAGCATGGAATCCAAGGAGACATTGCTTTGTAGATCCAGAACTGGCTTGCCCACAGAAGGAAAAGGGTGGTTGTAGATGGGTCATATTCTGCATGGAGACCGGTGACCAGTGGTGTGCCTCAGGGATCTGTTCTGGGACCCTTAGTCTTTGTGATTTTTATAAATGACCTGGATGAGGAAGTGGAGGGATGGGTTAGTAAATTTGCTGATGACACAAAGGTTGGGGGTGTTGTGGATAGTGTGGGGGGCTGTCAGAGCTTACAACGGGACATTGATAGGATTCAAAACTGGGCTGAGAAGTGGCAGATAGAGTTCAACCCAGGTAAGTGTGAGATAGTTCATTTTGGTAGGTCAAATATGATGACAAAATATAGCATTAATGGTAAGACTCTTGGCAGTGTGGAGGATCAGAGGGATCTTGGGGTCCGAGTCCATAGGACACGCAATGCTGCTACGCAGGTTGACACTGTGGTTAAGAAGGCATTTGGTTCATTGGCCTTCATCAATCGTAGGATTGAGTTTAGGAGCCGAGAGGTAATGTTGCAACTATATAGGACCCTGGTCAGACCCCACTTGGAGTACTGTACTCAATTCTGTTCGCCTCACTACAGGATGGATGTGGAAACCATAGAAAGGGTGCAGAAGAGATTTACAAAATGTTGCCTGGATTGGGGAGCATGCCTTATGAGAATAGGTTGAGTGAACTCGGCCTTTTCTCCTTGGAGCAACGGAGGATGAGAGGTGACCTGATAGAGGTGTATAAGATATTGAGAGGTTTTGATCATGTGAATAGACAGATGCTGAAATGGGCTGAAATGGCTAGCATGAGAGGGCATAGTTTTAACGTACTTGGAAGTAGGTACATAGGAGAGCTGTCTCCCTAAACCTTTCCAATCCAGGAACAAGTTTGGGGCTAGTTTTCTTAGATGTAAGTGCCTTTAAATTTATCTTTTTCTATAGCAGCACCATATAGTTAATGGATAAACATAGATTAACATAAACTTAAGTTTTGTTATATTGCTACTTTTAATACTGGTTTTATGGCTGTCATGCATCTGCGTTGCGCTTTTGTAGTTCTGGATATTGCTTGTACTGGCTGCTTACTTGATTTTATTTATTGTTTATCTATTTTATTGATTGTTTTATAGTTTTGAGTACCAGAGCTGCAAACTCATTTTCTCTGTGTTGGTGCATGAAAATTGTACTATGCAATGACAATAAAGATATTTCAATTTCAATTTCAATTTCAGTAGCATAGTGGTTAGCACAACCCTTTATGGTACAGGTGTTGGCCAGAAGAAACTTCTGTCTGATCAAGGACAGGGGAAGCAGACAAGCCAGTTGTCTACCCCCCCCCCCCCCCCGCCATTTTGTGGACTCTGAACAGTTTCTTGCTCTTGGGTAATCTAATCAGAGCAACTGAATGTGGACGCAGGAAGCTTCAGGCAATGATCTGCTAAACCTGAGACCATTCTCAAACAAATAGCCATTTGTTACGTAAAGGGTGGACTCTGAACTGATCCTTGCTCTGGGACAATCTCATCAGAGCAATATACCTGAGACAATTCTCAGAGGTGTAGCTATTTGTTATGTAAAATGCCAGACCTGCAATTGGTAATCTTGTTCAACTCTGTCTGGGTTGCCTCATTTAACTGGTTTGGTCCAGTCAGAATGTAAAGTCATGAATACACAAGGCTGGGGTGGGCAGAGCCATGAAGCAATGTTGGCTGTAGCCCTGTACAATGACTCAGGTAGGTCAGGTGACCTAGAATCAATGGGATGGAGATCCAATGGTTCAATTGATGAGGAACAGTATAAGACTCAGGAGCTCCAAATACACAGGGGCGATAACTCTCCAGCAGCCAGAGACCAACCGTCGCGGATAAGGAGGACCCCACGGACACATGGAGATCAGGACCACGAGGAACGCCTGGCCAGTATAGACTCCTTTCCCGGGTTATATCTTTTTCTCTTCATTGACTGTTCATGGAGTGCCAGGGGTTCTAGTAGGGAGCACACAGGCAGAGAAGAATGTGAACCCACCTGCTTTTTTAGTTGAAATAATAAAAGTTACTTGTCAGTATATACATAGGTTTGAGGGTCAGCACAACATTGTGGGCTGAAGGGCCTGTAATGTACTGTACTATTCTATGTTCTATGACTCTCTATGCCTCGCTGATCATTATTACAAGGGGTGATTCTGTTAACAAATGGTTGTTGTTTGAGAATGGTCTCAGGTTTAGCAGATCATTACCTGAAGCTTCCTGCGTCCACATTCAGTTGCTTTGATTAGATTACCCAAGAGCAAGAAACTGTTCAGAGTCCACAAAATGGCGGGGGTGGTGGGGTGGGGGGGGGTCGGAACAAAGACAACTGGCTTGTCTACTTCCCCTGTCCTTGATCAGACTAAAGTTTCTTCTGGCCAATATCTCAGTATATACAGATTCTCTGTGCCTCACTGATTATTATTACAAGGGGTGATTCTTGTAACTATGGCAACTCAGGTTCAATTCCCTATGCTGCCTGTGAGGAATTCGTATGTTCTCCCCGTGACCGCATGGGTTTCCTCTGGGTGAGCACGAGGAAATCTGCAGATGCTGGAAATTCAAGCAACACACACAAAATGCTGGTGGAACGCAGCAGGCCAGGCAGCATCTATAGGGAGAAGCGCTGTCTGCTTTCTTCTGGGTGCTCTAGTTTCCTCCCACAGTCTAAAATGTACCAGTTGGTAGATTAATTGGCTGTTAAAAATTGCCCCATATTTAGGCTGAGGTTGAATTTGGGGTTGCTATGCAGAACGGCTCAAAGTCTGGAAGCACCTTTTCTGCATTATATACCAATATATAAATAATAATTTTTTTAAAAATCTATGTACCTGTCCAAATGTCTTCTAAGATTTGTAACTTTACCCACCACTACCATTTCCTCTGGCAGTTCATTCAATACACTTACACCCTCTGCTTGTCAAACACTTGCCCTCTGGCCCCCATTAAATCTTTCTCCTCTAATCCTAAACTGTCAGCTTTAAATAAGCAATTGTAAGGCTACACACACAAAATGTTGGAAAAAGAAGCTTGAGAGGTTGCCTCTGACAGGATAAAACCAGCATGATGATAGGATGAAGTGGCAATCAAGGTTAGCTGGTCAGTGAGTGAATGGGAGCCATGGACAAAAGAATTTGGGAGTTGTGAAATGCAGAGCAGGAAGACAAGCCTGGTAGTTCAAGGTGAGCACACCCTCTGCTTCCAGAGAGATAAAAGAAAGGCTTCACCTGCACTTTTAGCTGGACATAGAAAATTCTAAGAAAGTGCTTGAAGAAGTTTCAGGACATCTTTTTCCACGTATGCATTAATGTGCACTTGCTGTTCATCACAATTACATTTGACATAATCTTCTGCTTTGACTGTTGCCTTATAAAATTTCTGGGGATGCTTTGAAACAGCCATATTCACTTTTATTTACCAAAGAAGATTGTCTTGCTAAAGGGGGAGTGCAGAAAATGGTTTATTTGTCATTGGAAGAGTTGTGGAGATTTTTTTTAAAGAGTTCATGAGAGTAAGAGGTGACCACGTTGAAACAGAGTTCTTAGAGGGCATGATAAACACTGGAGGGTGCTGCTCTTGATTGAGGATTGTAGAATGAAGAATCACAGGTTCAAAATGAGATTGGATTAAACTTCAAACCTTCGATGGCTGGTGTATATTTGTTAGCTCTGCCCTAGAGGGCTGTGGAGGCTCAATCACTGGAAACAGTCAAGTCTGAGATGTCATATCTGTGGATATTGGAAGTATGAGGCATTACAGGGATAAGATGGGAAAACAGTATTCAGGATATTGGCCATGACCTCATTAGATGACAGAGCAAAACTTAGGGGCTGAGTAGCCTACCCATACTCCCTTGCCAAATACCTAATGGTGCTCCAGAACCTCAATATCCAGTTTCAATGACTCAGCCCACCATAAATGGTACATATTATGGGGATTCAGGAGGCTCTGTTGAGAATTTGCTGATCCCATGCCAGTCACTTGCTCCAGCTTGTCTTGTGGATTACAGACTCTCTCAAGCCCTGAATTGCCAACACCCTTTCTTAGATTCTGACTTCTAGTTCGAGGTAACTCAAACTCAGGAAACGTCATTCTTGATAACCCACATGAGAAATTTGGATGTTTTGAGAGAAAAAAAAAATCACCTGCTAAGCTTTCAGAAAATGTGGGCCCCGTCTCCTAAATCTTTCTTCACAGTTTAACCTCCCCCTTTACAGGACTCAGTCTGGTGAAGCTTGGTTGCACCATCAAAAGTATATCCTTCCTTATTGAGACCAGTCCTATAAACAGTTTTCCAGGTGTGGCCTCAGTAGGGCCCTGTGTAGTAAATGGAAGATGCTATACTCTTGTACTCAAATTTTCCTGCATCAAAGACCATCTGCCTTCCTAATATCTTGCTGAACTGTCATGTAAACTTTCACTAATTCGTGTACAAGGACTTCCTGGTTCTTTGGAATATTTTAAAATACCAATATACTTTTTTTTTATACCAAAGGAGATTTTTTTTCACTTTGTGTTTTATCTGCTATATTCTTGCCCATTCATCCAGCCTGCTTCTATCCCCTGAACCCTCTCTGTATCCTTCTCACCTACAATGACAGCAGCTATTATCACCAGTGAGGTAGATGATTGAACTTCCTTGACTCCTTGAACTAGGCTTTTGATCAAAACATTTCATACTGACTTCTTCATCCATCTCCTCTTCCTGCCTCTTTATTTGGACACTTGACAGATAACTGGGGTCAGCGCAAACAAGTACGCCTTTCTCCCTGACTTACTTCGTGGCCAGGTTGCTGAAATTAGCACTGGGCTAATGTCAAATTCAAGTTTATTGCTGTTGCCGTTGGATGCAATGAAAAAATTACATGCAGTAGTATTACAGGCATATATCACCAAAGGCACAATATTCACAAAAATATAGACAGAAATTATGCATTTCTTTTTACAAAAAACACAATTAGACCATAAAAAACAAAGTCAATTGTAGTACAAAGTGGCCATCATGTTATTTACTGAGGTAGTGATTAGAAGTTCTGGAGATTGGTTCAAGAACCAAATAGTTAAAAGGAAGTAGCTGTTTTTGAACCTGGTGGTATAGAACTTCAAAATTCTTTATCTCCTGCCCGATGGTAGCTGTGAAAAGATGGCATAGCCCCTGTGGTGGGTGTCTTGATAAAGGATATTGCCATCTCAAAGCAGTACATCATGTAGATACTTCCAATGATGGGTGGGTTGTGACATGATGTATGGGGCTGAGTTCACTATCCTTTGCAATTTCTTATGTTCCTGTGCTTTCAAATTGCCATACCAGACCATGCTACAATCTGAGCACCAGAGATTGCACCAGAGTCCTCCAAGCTCTGACGTGAATCCTCCCCGATTATTAGTTGATTATTTTCACCTGTCTCATTTTAGTTATCAGTGCATCATGCCTTGTTTTGTTTCTCTATTTAAGTTCCCTCTGTTTTGTTTGTCTTTGTTTGGTCTTAATTTACCTACCCTGTGTGTAGTGATTCTTGAGTCCTAGTGTGTGTTCTCTACAAACCAATCCACACAGAAAGATTCTTTGTGTGATTCCATCCTCATCTCTGGTCTACTCTGCACTTGGGTCCACCTGGTCTATATCCCTCCTGGTAGTCCACTGGTTGAAGATATGGAACTTCATCTGGTTCAAATCCATCCTGGCGACTACTCCTTGTTACCACAAGGCTGAGCCACAACATGGAGCCAGCAGAGTATGAACATCTCCAATCAATGTTGGCCAGCCAGGAAGTCATGGCAATTGGACACGTCCATATTCTCCATCAGGTCTTGACCGTCCTGCAGGTGCTCACCGAGTTCATCTGGCTGAACCAACAAACCCCTGCTGCCACCTCAGATCTTGAGTCTTCAAGCTTACCAGCGCCCATGCATTTTGATGGCAACCCAGGGACCTGTAGAGGATCACTTACTCAGTATTCTTTGGCTTTCAAACTGCAACCCATGAAATTCCCCTCCAATCACTTAAAGTGTCCTATATCATCTTGCTCCTCTCTGGCAAAAATGTATCTGTCTTCATCAGTGAGATGAACAGGGTGTTTGACCACTTAGTTAGCAGACGAGAGGAGACCAACTGACTTCTCCTACCTGTGGAGTGGGTAACTATGCAATCCAGTTCTGAACTCTGGCAGTAGAGAGTGGTTTTAACACTGACACCCTTATGGCCATTAATTGGCAGCCAGAGAGTTTGAACAACCAGCCCCCATCAGCATCCCAGAACCCATCCTCCCAAGGCCCAGGCTGGTGGCACTGGTCCAATGGGAGGTTAAGATCATTCTCAGGAGAGCACAACAGCAGGAGACAGACCCAGCGAACAGCCCCACTGGATCACTTTTTGTCCACAACTCTGTCTGTTCCGATGTGTTACAGTGGGGCACATATCACGTATTTCAGGATATTCAGGGCCTGCGTAAACAGTGGAGTTCATCAAGAGAAGGTTCTGGTAACCAAGCATGGATGGGGTTGTTAAATTATACATGTTCCATCTGTGCCCAGAAGAAAGAACCCAGATCATTTCCACAGGGGCTCCAACAACCACTGCCCATAACTTGCTGTCTGTGGTCCCATATCTCCATAGACTTCATAACCCGTCTGTCATCATCACGAGCTAACACTGTAATTACAGTGGTGGTGGACTGGTTCTACAAGGCCTGCCACTTTGTGTCCTACCCAAGCTTCCCTCGACTCAGGAGGCAGCCAATCTTTTGCTGAAATCTATGTTTAGAGTGCATGGCTTTCCCTGGGATATTGTTCCTGACTATGGCCCTCAGTTTACATCCAGTTCTGCAAGGCCTTGTCAATTCATTGGAGCTACGATCTCACCCCAGTCCAATGGGCAGATGGAGAGAACCAACCAGGACCTGGAGAAGACCATGAGGGGCCTTGTGTCGGGAAACCCAACCACTTGGGGTGATCATCTGCTCTGGGCAGAGTTTGCTCATAATATTCTGTGCCACTCTTCTATGGGTATGTCTTCCTTAGAGTGTCAGTTTGATTATTCACCGCCTTTGGATCCAGAGCAGGATTCTCAGGTGGGATCCTGTCTGCTGAACAGCCGGTCCGTCATTGCCAGCAGAAGTGGAAGAAACCTCGGGCAGTCCTGCTGAAGGCCTCTCTACAACAACAGCAGCATGCCAGCCATTGAGGTATCTGAGGCCTTCATTGCATCCTGGTCAAAAGGTCTGTCTCTCCACCAAGAATGCTACCTCTGAGACCCAATCTCAGTGGAGATTGAGTCTCAGAAACTGGCACCATGCTACATCACGGTTCTCTGTCAGGACAACCCAATCACTTACCATCTCCAGTTACTACATGCCATGCATATCACAATAGACAATAGACAACAGGTACAGAAGTAGACCATTCGGCTCTTCGAGCCTGCACCGCCACTCTGAGATCATGGCTGATCATCTACTATCAATACCCGGTTCCTGCCTTGTCCCCATATCCCTTGATTCCCCTATCCATAAGATACCTATCTAGCTCCTTCTTGAAAGCATCCAGAGAATTGGCCTCCACTGCCTTCTGAGGCAGTGCATTCCACACCCCCACAACTCTCTGGGAGAAGAAGCTTTTCCTTAACTCTGTCCTAAATGACCTACCCCTTATTCTCAAACCATGCCCTCTGGTACTGGACTCTCCCAGCATCTGGAACATATTTCCTGCCTCATATCAACCCCACCTTCCATGTCTCATATCTAAAATCCATTCTGCACAGTCTGCTGGCACCAATCCCAAGACCATCTCCGGCTCCTTGCATCATCAGCAGTCAGATAATGTACTGTGTCTGGTTCTACTGTCCCATCTGGTTCATTGCCAGCTTCAATATTTGGTGGTTTGGAAGAGTTACAGCCCAGACAAAAGGTCTTGGGTTTCCTCTCATGACATCCTGGACCCAAACCTGATCAGAGACTCCACTTGTGCCACCCAGATCACCCTGGGCTTTCAGGTGCTGGCCATAGAAAGGGTGGGGATACCCTCTTATGCTTTGTTCTGATCACGGGGGTGGGGGGATGCCAGAGTCCTTCAGGCTCTAACACTCCTCCTTCCCAATTAATTTATTATTTTCACCTGTCTCTCATTTTAGTTATCAGTGCACCTGTGCCTTGTTTTGTTTCTCTATTTAAGTTCCCTTTGTGTTTTCTTTTGGTCTCTGGTTCAAACCCAGCCTGGCAACGTCCCCTTGTTACAGATGCAACCAATAGGATGTATACATTAATCTGTAGAAGTTCATCTCCCCCTGAAGAGGTGAAGTCATGCACCAATTAGTCCAGGTTAATTTCAGCAGGTATGTGGGAGTCCTGAAATTACTGCTGCTTAATGTGGGCTAGCGGGTAAAGCAGCAGGAAGCTTGTCTCTGCATAAGCAGCTCTCAGAATTCTCCTGGGCTTTAGCCAAGTATATTTCACAAGAGGTTGTTAGAGGGATATAGGTCTCTAGAAGGAGATGAACATAGTGAAAGTCTTAAGTTAACATTGTGGGTCATTAAAGATGGTCTGCACTGGTGCCTAATAAAATGGGGTACTTTGCCCTCAGTGGAGGAGAGTGGGGTTGCCTGGACAAAAACAGTATGAATCTATTATTGTGTTTTCTGGTAGATACCTTTTTGCAAATATTGGCAGTTTTCTTTTCACTATTTTTGCTCATTTTTGATGCACCTGATAAACACCCTTGCAACTCCGGCCATGTTTCCTGTGGTCATAACCCATGTATCTAAGACTCACACCACCACCCGTAAGGTAGCTTCTGTCCTGTTAAAATGTTTTAAGACTCTTGGAAAATGAGAATCAGGGAAAGTAAAAATAAATATTAAAATTATTTTGAACTCCATGGAGCATGTGGGGATCCTCCGATATCCAGGCAATTTTTCTCTTCTTTCTTTCTTTTTCTTTTCTTTCCTTAGATAAGGGTTAAGGGGAGGAGGGAGGGTTAATATTATTTTTCTTTTTTTTTACTATTTTATCATCACATTTATTCTTTGTAATTTTCTAAAAAGTTAATAAATAAATACATAAAGCAATAAATAAATAGAAAAGAAAATGAGAATGAACTTTCAACCTCACGATCTATCTTGTCATTGCCCCTGCATCTTATTGTCTATCTGCACTGCACTTCTGCTGTGACTGTAATACTGTATGCTGCATTCTCATACTGCTTTTCCCTTTGTGTCACCTTGATGTAGTTATATTTTGAAATTATCTATCTCAGTACATGTGTTAACAAGAAAGCATATTCTGCCCATATTCTGATGAACTTCCCTCAGATTCCACTACTCATCCACATATTAGGTTCATTTTTCTGTGGATGATTATCCTACAGATTTGCCTGTCTTTGGGATAGGGAGAAAATCAGAGCCCCTGGGGCAAACTTGCGCAATCACAGGAGAATATTCAAACACCACCTAGTAGCACCTGACATCGGGATTGAACTTGGGTCACTGGCACTGTGTGGCAGCGGGGTGATTTTTATGCCAGAGAAACAAAGCATTAGAACAAAATTCCCACTAACAAGTCAGGGTTCCAATTTCTCAAAATAAAATAAAACAGGAACAAGTTGTAGTGGTCCTGTCTGTGGCACTGAGGTTGGACCCTCAACTAGGAAGGGGAGTAGAGAAGAGAAGAGCGGTAGTGATAGGGGATTCTATAGTCAGGGGGGGCAGATAGGAGATTTTTGTGGGGAAGATCAGGAGTCTCGGATGGTATGTTGCCTCCCTGGTGCCGGGGTCCGGGACATCTCAGATCGGGTGCAGGTTATTCTCGAGAGGGAGGGCAAGAACCCAGATGTTGTGGTCCATGTAGGGACCAACGATGTGGGTAGGATGAGTGAGTGGGTCCTGCGTAGTGAGTTCAGGGAGTTAGGTGCGAAGCTGAAGGGCAGGACCTCCAGGGTAACAATCTCAGGATTGCTACCTGTGCCACGTGCGAGTGAGGCAAGGAACAAAAGGATTATACAGATTAATACGTGGCTGAGAGGATGGTGCAGGAGGGAGGGCTTCAGGTTTGTAGATAATTGGGCTTTGTTCCAGGGAAGGTGGGATCTGTTCCGACGGGACGGTTTACACCTGAACTGGAGCAGTACTAACATTCTTGCAGGAAAGTTTGCTAGTGCTGCTCGAGGGGGTTTAAACTAAATTTGCAGGGGGCAGGGATCCAGAATGTGAGAGAGGATAGCGAGATGAAGAATAAAGGACAGGTGGGGACTACACAGTTCCGGAATATTAAGTGTGTAGTAGAGAAAGGTGAGGCAGAACAAGTGATAAGGAGGACACATGTACAAAGGGATGGTCTGACGGAACATGGAGTTAAATGTGCAGAAAGAATAAGTAAATTTAGGAAGGACAACAAAATTCAAGGGGCGTATAGCCCGATGGGAGTTCAGGGAGCTGGGTTAAGCACAATAGGCAGCGATTCAAACAGAGAGAGGAGAAATGGGTTAAAAATTCTATATCTGAATGCACGGTGTCAGAAATAAGGCGGATGAGCTTGAAGCTCAGGTGCAAATGGGTAACTATGATGTTGGGATAACGGAGACATGGCAGCAGGGAGATCAGACCTGGGAAATGAATGTACAAGGGTATATGTGCTATCGTAGGGACAGAAATGTGGGCAGAGGGGGTGGGGTGGCCCTGTTGGTGAGGAATGAGATTCAGTCCTTTGCAAGGGGGGACATAGGATCAGGAGAAGTAGAGTCTGTGTGGATAGAACTGAGGAACAATAAGGGCAAAAAGACCCTAATGGGTGTTGTCTACAGGCCCCCAAACAGTAGCATGGATATTGGGTGCAAGTTGAATAGGGAGTTAACATTGGCATGTGGCAAAGGTAATGTCGCAGTAGTTATGGGGGATTTCAACATGCAGGTGAACTTGGAGAATTAGGTTGGTGCTGGACCCCAGGATAGGGAGTTTGCAGAGTGCCTACGGGATGCATTCTTGGAACAACTTGTACGAGAGCCGACCAGGGACAAGGCTATTCTGGATTTAGTGTTGTGTAATGAACAGGATTTGATAAGCGATCTTGAAGTAAAGGAGCCATTAGGAGATAGTGACCATAATATGATAAGTTTTTATCTGCAATTTGAGAAGGATAAGGGCAGATCAGAGGTGTCAGTGTTGCAGTTGAACAAAGGAGACTATGGAGCCATGAGGGAGGAGCTGGCCAAAGTTAAATGGATGGATATCCTAGCAGAAAAGACAGTGGAACAGCAATGGCAGGTATTCTTGGGAATAATGCACAAGGTGCAAAATCAGTTCATCCCCCAGAGAAGGAAGGATTCAAAGGGGGGAAAGGGGGCACAGTGGTTGACAAAGGAAGTCAGAGATTGCATAGCATTAAAAAAAAAAGTATGACAGAGCTAAGGTGAGTGGGAAGACAGATGATTGGGAAATTTTTAAGAAACGACAGAACTTATCTAAAAAGGCAATACGGGGAGAAAAAAATGAGGTACAAACGCAAGCTAGCCAGGAATATAAAGGAGGATAGCAAAAGCTTTTTTAGGTATGTGAAGAGAAAGAAGATAGTTAATAACAATGTTGGGCCCTTGAAGAATGAGTTGGGTGAAATTGTTATGGGAAACAGAGAAATGGCAGAAGAATTTAATAAGTACTTTAGATCTGTCTTCACTAGGGAAGACACAAGCAATCTCCCAGATGTATGGATGGGCCAAGGACATAGGGTAACAGAGGAAATGAAACAGATTGACATTAGGAAGGAAATGGTGATGAGTAGACTGATGGGACTGAAGGCTAACAAATCCCCAGGTCCAGATGGTCTGCATCCTAGGGTACTAAAGGAGGTGGCTCTGGAAATTGCAGATGCATTGGAAATCATTTTCCAATGTTCCTTAGATTCAGGATCAGTTCCTGAAGATTGGAAAATGGCTAATGTTATCCCACTTTTTAAGAAAGGAGGGAGGGAGAAAACAGAGAACTATCGTCCTGTCAGCCTAACATCAGTAGTGGGGAAGATGCTAGAGTCCATTATTAAAGATGAAATAGTGGCATATCTAGATAGCAGTGATAGGATTGGGCCGAGCCAGCATGGATTTACCAAGGGCAAATCATGCTTGACTAATCTATTGGAGTTTTTCGAGGATGTAACCAGGAAGTTAGACAAGGGAGATCCAGTGGATGTAGTGTACCTCGATTTTCAGAAGGCATTGATAAGGTCCCACATAGGAGATTGGTGGGTAAAATCAGAGCTCATGGCATTGGGGGGAAGATATTGACATGGATAGAAAACTGGTTGGCAGATAGAAAGCAAAGGGGAGCGGTGAATGGGTTTTTCTCGGAATGGCAGGTGGTGACTAGTGGGGTGCCACAGGGCTCGGTATTGGGACCACAGCTATTTACGATTTAGATGAAGGCATTGAGAATAACATCAGCAAGTTTGCTGATGATACTAAGCTGGGTGGCAGTGTGACATGTGATGAGGATGTTAGGAGAATTCAGGGTGACTTGGATAGGCTGGGTGAGTGGGCAGATACTTGGCAGATGACGTTTAATGTGAATAAGTGTGAGGTTATCCACTTTGGGAGTAAGAACAGGAAGGCAGATTATTATCTGAATGGTGTAGAGTTAGGTAAGGGAGAAATTCAAAGAGATCTATGAGTCCTTGTTCATCAGTCACTGAAGGTGAATGAGCAAGTGCAGCAGGCAGTGAAGAAGGCTAATGGAATGTTGACCTTTATTACAAAGGGAATTGAGTACAAGAGCAAGGAAATCCTTTTGTATTTGTACAGGGCCCTGGTGAGACCACACCTGGAGTATTATGTACAGTTTTGGTCTCCAGGGTTAAGGAAGGACATCCTGGCTGTAGAGGAAGTGCAGCGTAGATTCACAAGGTTAATTCCTGGGATGTCCGGACTGTCTTACGCAGAGAGGTTAGAGAGACTGGGCTTGTACACGCTGGAATTAAGGAGATTGAGAGGGGATCTGATTGCAACATATAAGATTATTAAGGGATTGGACAAGATAGAGGCAGGAAATATGTTCCAGATGCTGGGAGAGTCCAGTACCAGAGGGCATGGTTTAAGAATAAGGGGTAGGTCATTTAGGACAGAGTTAAGGAAAAACTTCTTCTCCCAGAGAGTTGTGGGGGTCTGGAATGCACTGCCTCAGAAGGCAGTGGAGGCCAATTCTCTGGATGCTTTCAAGAAGGAGCTAGATAGGTATCTTATGGATAGGGGAATCAAGGGCTATGGGGACAAGGCAGGAACCGGGTATTGATAGTAGATGATCAGCCATGATCTCAGAATGGCGGTGCAGGCTCGAAGGGCCGAATGGTCTACTTCTGCACCTATTGTCTATTGTCTAAAATATGACACTTTAGAAATCTGAAACAAAAATAGAAAATACTATGCCAGATGAAGCGAGTGAGGTAGGTACAATATGCCACTCTCTGTAAGGAGCTTGTACGTTCTCATGACTGCATGGGTTTTCTCTTGGTACTTCAGTTTCATCCCACAGTCCATTTTGTAGGTTAATTGGTCATTGTAAATTGTCCCTTGGTTAGGCTAGGTTCATTTTATTGTCAAAGTGTGCATGTACAATACAACTCTGATATTTGTCTTCTCTCGATAGCCATGAAATACAGAAAAATCATAGGAGTTGTGGAAAGATTTCAACTCCACCCTGCACAAAAAAGAAAAAGAAGCAAACCTTGCAAACCCTGAAGCCCTCCCTTGCTGAGAAAAGAGCAGCAACAATAGCATCAAATACCCAACCCCTCCCCCACAGAAAAAAACAACAGCGACAATAACATCAAATACCCAAACCCATTACTCACAGAAAAGTACAGTGACAATAGCAACAAAACCCCTAACACTCTCTCTCTCATAGTCAAAAACTAAAATATCACCCACCCACAAGAAAGAAAACACCGAAAAACTGGAAAAGACCAATATAAACTACAATCCAACAAGCATATAAATCTCAGAATATTGAAAACATCTCTCATCAGCATTTGAGGAGAATGGCCACATGAACTCAGTCCTTCTATGAAGACCAAATGTTGCACTGGATCTGAATATCACTGACACAACTACTGACCATCAATGCCCCTGTGGCCTCTGTTGACCCCCTCCACATTCACCTCTAAGCTTCAATCTTGCTGGATGCTTCATCTGTGATCCTGGGCCACATTTCTGGTCTTCTCCACAAGTTCAGCTCTCCAGACACAGCTGAGCCATCTTCCATCAAATTTCAAACTGCACGTCATTGGCTCCAACAGTTTCCATCACACAATCGTGACAAAAAGAACAAGCAGAAGATATAGAGAAAGTGAAATAATTGAAGAGTTTGGCTATCTGGAAAATGTCTGAGGAGTCATTGTTTGCTGGTACCATCTTGACTGGCAGAAGGGGTTTGCTGGGCAGTTTGGCTCACGGGTAGAAGAAAAAAGGGTATGCAAATAGGACTAACTTAGATGATCATCTTAGTTTAATTCAATTCAAATTTAATAGTCATTCAACCATACATGAATACCCATGAATACAGCCAAACGAAACAGTGTTACTCCAGGGTCAAGGTGCAAAACACAGTACCAACAACCACACACAGCACAAAGCACACACAAGATAGCAAGCACAAATGGTATCACCATCATGCAATAAGAGTCCACACTCACATCATCAATCTGCAGTCGACCACAATAGATCTTGTCTTCTACCGAGCAAACACTGGGGGATCAGCATTGACTCTAGCCTGGACACCGTGCTACACTGCCCCTGATGGAGCACACCAGCTCTGATGCCCCTCACAGGCAATACCATGGCCTCAGGGCCCAGGCCCCGCACACACAAGCAACAAGCCCGTACATAATGTAAGTAAAATGCCACCATGCAAAATATATATGTTTAGAGTCCAGACCCTTCAGTCCATTGAAATCTCTGTTTGACACCAATAGAGCTTATCTTCTGTTGAGCGAACATGGACAGGTAGGTGGCACCAGCTCGGGCACCTCTCTACCAGAAGCTGTAAGCAGGCAATCCTGAGGCTTGGGGCCCTGAATCTATTAAGTGTCGCCTAAATCTGCACTTGACCACAACAGAGCTTGTCTTTTACTGAGCGAACACTGGGAGGTCCTGGATGTCGTGCCTCACGCTCTCAGTGGAGTGCACTGGCTTTAACACCTCTCTCCTGGCAATCACAATAACAACGCCCAAGATGGCCACTCAGTAATTGACTGTAAGCTTCCATCAACTCAGGCAGCAGCAACTTGCACAGCTCCTTCATTTTCTCCGCCAGCAAGCAACTCACTGGTGATATAAACCTGCGATACTTTAAATTCTTAATGTATAGCAGGATCTTGTGATGATTAGAGATGCATTTAAATACAACAGTAGCATCTTTTGTTGACCCTGTAGAAGCCACTACAACCAAATGTGCTGCCATCTTACCGAAAGTACTGGTTGGGCTGATGGGTTTATGACTTGAAATGCACCACAGTCTAGGAGAAACTCTTAAGGTTTCAGGTCTATGCTCTTTCCTGAGTTTCTGGATGATATTAAAGTACCAGGAATGGACAAAACCATTCAAGTTGTGGTTAACATCATCATTTGGATTGATGTGTAAATATTTTTAGACCTCTGCATCTAAACAAACTCTGTTTTGTTTGCAGCTTTGGAAAGAAAGATCTCCACTCGTCAGAGCAGGGAGGAGCTGATTAAACGAGGTGTGCTGAAGGAGATTTTTGAAAAAGGTTAGTCCTCTGATCAGACATTGGGTGACTGAAGCACTGAGGTGTTTCTTGCCCCTGGGTTTAACTGAAGCTTCAGTTATGTTGTAATATTTTGGAAGTCCATCAGGGTATTTTTAATGGAATCATAAAATGGTTACAAAACAATAGAAGGCCATTCAGCTCATCGTGTCTGGGCCAGCACACTACCTGAGCAACTCAGATTCCACCCACCAGGATCTCTGTAGCCTAACAACATTTTCCTTGCCATAAATTTATCCAGTTCCCTCTTGAAGACTACATCTAAGCTTTATAATGTCTCACATTTCTTGACAAGCAGCATTCACTGCACATGCTCAGTTCTACTGTGACGCACAAACATACACACATGGAGATCTGTAATGAAACATCAACAGTAGAGCCATCAATTTTCAGTCAGGTTGAAGCACTAACAAGTCCTGTTGACAGCTGCCATTTCAAGAGGTGGAGCTTTGTACAGATATGCACTGTCCATAAAGTTACTGAAGGTAAGGTGCATAAGGCCAAGACTTTAAACCATTTATACTCATATGTCTTGTACATTGGAAGTCCACTATATATCCACAACCTTCGATAAAAATTGGGCCCTTGTGCAGCACCATTTTAGCAAACACTTCCAGGTACAGCAGAGTTTCAAGGCCACAATTTACTTAGGTCTTTATTTCTCAAAAGGAGTGATTATTGTGTTACAAAGTTGCTTTCTAAAATTATTCACTTTCTAACAGTTGCTTGATGTGAATATTTGTTTCATTCAGTACCAGTTACAGCTGTTTTTGGGAGATAATGAATATGTTCTTAGCTGTAAAACGGAATCTTGTGCTTCCACATCACTGTATAAAATCTTTGATTGGGGGGGCAATAAGTAATCATTTAAAGTTTGAAGGGAAGCAAAACTCATCAAAGGTTCTTGTCGTTTTATAAACCCTGGAGGTTTTGTAAATGCAAGGATGAAAATTATCCATCAAGTTCTGTTGGGTCAGATATCCAGTTTGTTCTGGACAATGCATTAACCTTGGGAAAACACTCAGTTCTCTTTGTCTCATTGTTTCCATGAACCCTACTTTCAGAATGTTTCTGTTAATAGGATTATTTGCCAAAAAATGAAAGGAGACATAGCAAGCTTAGTAGCATGAGTTCTATCTTTCCCAACTACCATTTGGTTTATCAGTGACTGACAGACTACAGTCTTAAGGCCACTCCTTAGTTCTCATTGGATTAGCTGTGTCTTCCTGCATAATTCTAACTAAGAACACCAGATAAATCAGGTCATTCACTACTTCTCACACAGAAATGACATGTTGGAGATTGACGTGAGACCTGATTGAAATTTATAAAATTCTGTAAGGCGTAGATTAAGATAGGCAGAATATTTTCCCCAGTGCAGAAATGGTGAATACTAGAGGGCATTACTTTAAGGTGAGAGAAGGAAAGATTAATGAAGCTATGCAGGGCAAGTTTTTTTTTACACAGAGAAAGGTGGATGCCTGGATCGGGCTGCCAGGGGTGGTAGTGGAGGGACATGTGTCTGTGACATTCAAGAAACTTTTAAATAGATACATGAACAAATTGGTAAATTGGTTGATTATTGTCACATATGCTGAGGTACATTGTTTCTGCATACCATCCATACAGATTATTTATTACCTCAGTATGTTGTGACTGTGAACAAAGTCACCAGGTGACACTGAAGCTGATGGATATTAGAAGTTTTTATTTAGCACAACAGACATGATTCTGGAGGCACTCCTAGAAGAGGCCTCCTGACCCAGTATTATATGACATTTTTATATACTAAAGATCAAAGCCAGAAAAATTCTACAGTTACAACCAATCGACAATGCTTCCTTTAAATTACATACAATTTTCACATACCACTGTCTTTGAACTGCGTTCATGCATATGCAGCTATCTCAAGTCAATGGGTGTTTCCTGGGTTGTAATCAAGCCCAGTATGTAGCTCTAGGAAGACCATTGTTCTGAGCTGCATTTTAAACTCAGTCTACAATCCATATTCAGGATTGTAGACTGGTTGCTGTTGTAATTAATATTTGGTATATACTATAACTCCAGAATACACCCTAACAAAGTATATCAAGGTAATAAAAGGGAAAAGATGTAGATTATAATATTAGTTACAAAGAGAATGGACACGGACCGACAATAATGTACAAGACTATGCTGAGGTAGATTGTGAGGCTAAAATCCATTTTGTCATAAAGAGACCCATTCAATAATCTCATAACAGCAGGATGGAAGCTATCCTTACAGCTGGTAGTATGTTAATCTGAAGCTTTTGTATTTTCTCTCTGATTGGAGGGTGGAGAAAAGAGAATGTTTGGGGTAGGAATGTGCAGAGATGGGAGGGATATGGGACATGTACAGGCAGAAGGGATTAGTTAAATTTGACATCATGCTGGGCACAGACATTGTGGGCCAAAAGACCTGTTCTTATTCTGTATCCTTCAATTCAATTCAAGTTTAATTGTCATTCAACCATACATGAACAGTGTTACTGTGGGACCAAGGTGCTAAGCTACATTATCAACAGTCACAAACAAGAATATATTCACGGAATAAAAATAGCTCCAACACCCCCGCAACACTTGATGCCCAATCTTTGCAATACAAGTCAACAAAGCCATGTAGAATATTATTATATGACAATGACACAAAATCTGCATGTATATAGTCCAGACCCCCCATCACACCAATATCTGACAACCTGCCATGCCCAACACCCGCCAGGTGATACTGCGGGCTTAGAGGCCCAGTCCTCACATATACAGCCACGTATAGAATATTAGTAAAAACACAACAAGACAATATATATGTATATAGTCCAGACCCCTCAGTCCAATTGAAATCTTCAGTCGACCACAATTACACTGTGCCACCACCGGTAAAGCGTGACAGTTCGGACGCCTCTCACCTGGCAGCTGAAAAGCAAGCAACCCCATAGCTGGAGGCCCAAGTCCTTTGAGTGCCGCTATAAAAATCTGAATTCAACCACAACAGGCCTGTCTTCTATGTTCTATGTTCCAGATTAGAACATAGAACAGTACAGCACAGGAACAGGTCCTTTGGCCTACAATGTTGAGCAGAACCAGTTAAAAAGGAAATCAAAAAAACCCTCAAAAACAAATCCCTCCTACCTAAACAATGTCCATATCTCTCAATCTTCCTCATATTTATGTGCCTATCTAAACATCTCTTCAAAGCCTCTAATATGTTTAACTCTACCACCATACCATAAGACATAGGAGCAGAATTAGGCCATCTGGTCCATCGAGTCTGCTCTACCATTCAATCATGGCTGATCCTTTTTTTTCCTCCTCCTCAACCCCATTTCCTGACTTTCTCCCCGCAACAATTGTGCCATGTACAATCAAGAACCTATCAATCTCTGCCTTAAATACACCCAACAACCTGGCCTCCACAGCTGCATGTAGCAACAAATCCCACAAATTCACCACCCTTTGGCTAAAGAAATTTCTCCGCATCTCTGTTTTGAAAGGATGCCCCTCTATCCTCAGGCTGTGCCTTCTTATCCTAGACTCTCCCACCGTGGCAAACACCCTTTGCACATCTGGGTTGATTTGAAGGGCAAGTCAGAAGCATTATGATTTCCTCTCTAGACCAAAGGTAGCCTTTTCAGAATATCTAAGTAGCTGTGCACTGGCTGTGCCCAGGATAGAATATAGCTCACTAGAACAGTGGAAGATCCAAAAGAATCAGTGATATAGGCTGATAAAGCACATCATGGACACCTTCCACAATCACTTCAACAGAATTATGAAGGTGTGGGGGAGGAAATAACTCTGCAGCTAAAGTTCAGAAAGATGTTTTAATCTAAAGCATTGTGCAGACAAAAATAATATTGTGCTTCGTGCCTGGACAGATTCAACTTGTCCTTTCAAGGGACCTTCCCAAATACAATTGTCATTCTTTGCTGCTGTTCATTAATTTTTAGTGTGAGAGCTCAGAGTATAATTCTAGACATTTGAGATAAAGGTTATCATTAGCATGTGAAGAATATAGCCCAGCAAACGGTTTAGTTAATGAGCAATGTTTAATGAGGTGGGACATAATTAGTCTTCATCCTTAACTACACTTGTCATGATACAAAGGTGAAGGTTTGAGGCAGCACATCGCTGTCCACTTCAAAATCTACTCAGAAAGGTTCAATTAAATAGTGAATACTGTACACTGTTTGATATGCATGAGGTGATTTGTAGGAGCAGTGGCTGCCCATACTCCTCATTCTAGAGTGCTGGCAAGGTGAAACTAAAGGAATCAGAAGAGGTTAAACATGTTGATCAAAAGTTTAGCACTTGCTATTGCCAAAAGGATTAAATCAGAATGAACCACGGAAATGGTTTCATCATCATATATTCATTAATTCTATTGTTGCATCGTTGTATTTTCACCAAAGATCAATGCTGGCTTCAGTCTCAAGGTTCTGAAGCAAAGTCAAAGTTGACTTTACTGCCACATGCACTCATACATGTCTGCAAGGGTGAAATGTAAAACGTGCTTGTTTACTTGTAACAGAATCAGATAAGTAGCATTCACAAGAAAAACATAAATTAATCATAAATTTTATACAACTTGTACAAGGAAGAATGCAATTATAGCAAAGAAAAGCAAAGAAACAAAATGCTGGAAATCTTGAGCAATGCACACTAAATGCAGGCCAGACAACATCTATGGAGGTCATAATTGACATTTAGTGCAAAGTGATCACAGTGTTGCTATACTGTTAGGGTTAATGAGTTAGTTCAGACACCAAATGGCTGAAGGAAAGTACCTGTTCCTGAACCTAGTGGTGGGGCTTCAGGATCTAAACTTCCTGGCCAGTGGTAGTTGTGAGAAGATGGCATGGTCTGGATGGTGAGGTTCTTTGATGATGGATGATGCCTTCTTGAGGCAGCACCTCATGTAGATAGTACCAATGATGGAGATTTCTAGAAGTGCCTGTGATGCATTGAATCCCCCTTTAGTCCTGAGAGAACGAGTGAGTCTTACGTCCCTGTGAAAGCAAGCCAATTCCTACTTTCCAGAGATGACAGACCTACATACAGGATGGTGGAGGGGTTGGCAACTCAAACAGCATCTGGAGGAGGGTGAGCAGTCAATGATTTTGGTCAAAACCCTTGATTTGGGTCAAGAGTTGATTGTGGACTTCAGGAAGGGTAAGATGAAGGAACACGTACCAATCCTCATAGAGGGATCAGAAGTGGAGAGAGTGAGCAATTTCATGTTCCTGGGTATCAAGATCTCTTAGGATCTAACCTGGTCCCAACATATCAATGCAGCTATAAAGAAGGCAAGACAGCGACTATACTTCATTAAGAGTTTGAAGAGATTTGGTATGTCAACAAATACACTCAAAAATTTCTATAGATGTACCATGGATAACATTCTGACAAGTTGCATCCTTGTCTGGTATGGGGAGGGGGCGCAGGGAGAGTACTATTGCACAGGACCGAAAGAAGCTGCAGAGGGTTGTAAATTTAGTCTGCTCCATTTTTAGTATCCAGGACATCTTCAAGGAGTTGTGTCTCAGAAAGGCAATGCCCATTATTAAGGACCTCCAGCACCCAGAGCATGCCCTTTTCTCTCTGTTACCATCAGATAGGAGGCACACACTCAGTGATTCAGGAACAGCTTCTTCCCCTCTGTCTTCTGGTTCCTAAATAGACATTGAACCCATGAAGTCTACCTCACATTTTTTATATATATTATTTCTGTTTTTTGCACAATTATTTTTCTTCTTCTTTTTCTTCTTCTTCTTCTTCTTCTTCTTCTTCTTCTTCTTCTTCTTCTTCTTCTTCTTCTTCTTCTTCTTCTTCTTCTTCTTCTTCTTCTTTATTATGTATTGCAATGAACTGCTGCTGTTAAGTTAACAAATTTCACGGCACATGCTGAAGATGATAAACCTGATTCTGATTCTGATCTGGACTGAAACATCTCCCCTCTATCTTTGTCCAGATGTAGGGTCTCAACCTGAAATTTTGGCTATTGATTTCACTTCATTGATTATGCTTGATCCACTGAGTTCCTCCTGCATTTTGTTTATTGCTCCAGAGTCCGTAACCTACAGTGTCTTGTGTCTCCAGAGATGATAGAGAAGTCTTGCTAAGGTTCAAAAGCAAACACTGCAAAATAAAATACGATCAATTTTTAATAAAATATATTGTTAGGAAAAACTCAGTAGTTCAGACAGCATCTGTAGAGATGAAATATTACAGAGTAATGACCCTTCATCATCTGCTTCCATTTCTGTTTTTTTTGACTGCCTTTAATTTTTAATCTATTTTGTGTATATCTCTGTGATGTTTTCTTTGGAAGTGCTGGTTATTGTCATCCTCAGGACATGCAGACCTTGTCTCTGAGTCAGAAGATTGTAGCTTCACACTCCACTCCAGAATCTTGTGCACAAAACCTAGTCTCTCACTCAACTGTAGAACCAAGCTGCATGTTCGGAGGATTTTTGATGACCTGTCAACCTTGTTTGTTGCCTTAGGAAAACTAAAAATTAAAAATTAGCTTTATTTGTTGCATGCATAGTGAAATATCAATGGTCAATTTGTGTCAATGACCAACAGTCCAAGGATTGTGCTCGACGGCCTGCAAGTGTCGCCATGTTTCCAAGGCTAATGTAGCATGCTACAATTCACTAGTTCTGACTGCACACCTTTGAATGTGGAAGGAAACCAGAGTAGTTAGTGGAAACTCACACAGTCACAGGGAGAATGTACAAACTCCTTAAAGACAGTGGCAGAAATTGAACCTTTATTGCTGATCACTGGCACTATAAAAGTGATTGCACTAACTGCTACACTACTATGTAGTACTCTATACTACTATCTACACTACTGAAAAGGATCTCATGGTACTATTGCTGTGAAAGCATTGTGTTTCAGCTAACATTCATATTCCAACATCACTAAAACAGATCCTCTGGTCAACACAATGCTGCTGATTGTGGGTGATCAATGGGTAAATTGGCTACATTTCAATGAAGATCACAAGTCCAATGTATTTCATTGACTGCAATGTTCTTTGAAACATCCTGAGAGGTAGCACAATAAGTCTTTCTCCTTTTTGACAGTTTCATCAAAATGAATACTGTAAATAAATACATCATCAAACTACCTATTGTTATATACCCCTAGGGTTCATTTTTTCTGTGGACTGTCACTTTAAAACACCGAGAGAATGAGACTGACTTTTAGACACTGTTGGTTTTCTGCTGACTACAGAATTGCTCTGTTACTATGGTGAGAGAGGTGAAGTTATTTGATGGACAATGAATGTTTACATTTTTTTCTGTGGCTTGTTTTGAATATACAAGGACACACAGACACACACAGTTAGAGTCAAGATGGATTCGGTCAATGGAAGACACCAGTGAGTAGGTCACTGGTTTAAACTTGCAGTAGCCCAAAACGGGTGAGTTGAGATCGATCCAGAGTATTGATAAATGACTCTCACAAGTTTGCTGCAACTAGAAGAAGTTTGCAGAGAGGAGAGGAAGGATTGAAACAGAAGAAGCTTAGTGACAAAGAGATCATTGTATGGACTCTCTGTCCAAGTAGCCCATGAGGGTAAGTTTGTTTCCATTCGGATATGAAAGTGTGATTGTCACATAGTTAATCCACAGGTGTGGGTTCTCTAGTGAGGGGAAAACCTTTGTGAATACCACGTGTTTGTTTACCCTTTGTATGGGTGTGGTAGTTCACTGAAGAAAGGCACCCCTGTGGCAAATCACTGTTGGAATTATTTTGTATGTCGTGGAACTGGATAAGGATAAGTGACTATCACGTTGTGTGTGATCGGGGTAACCTTGTGGAATCTACCAGTGTGTCGACCCTTGCTTGGGTGGTGGTTCCCTTGAAGATGGTCCCCTTTGTGATAAGCTACTGTTGGTGATATTTCATGTGAGAAGTCCGAGGACAACGGGAAGATTGACGACACCTGTTTTTTTGGATTACAAGTACCTGTTTCTCACTTCAAATTCCATGGATTGAACTGAACAGAACTGAACTTACTTACATACCATCGTAAGACTGTAACTCTTGCCACCTGAGTTTGAGTAAGTTTGGGAACTTTATTTTTACACTTATATATGCATAACACTGCTAACCCTTGGTTTACCTGGTTTAAGTTACTATGTTATGTAGTTACTAATAAAATAGTGTTTGTTAACAGCAAAACCAGACTCCAGGTGTGTTCAATTGCTGCTGAAACTTCGTAGTGTTGCGTGCACGTAAGAGCTACTTTCCCCAGGGTTGCATGTATGTAACACTACTAATTACATAGCCTTCATAGTAGAGAATGATAATAAAGCACCAGAGGGTGACTCACAATAAATCAGTCAAAGCAAGGATCTTATTAAAAGTAATATTCTAAAAATGGCAAAATGAAAAACAGAAAAAGCTGGAACAACTCACTAGGTCAGGCGTCATCAGTAGAAAAGAAAATAGGGTTAATGTTTCATGTCAAATACTTTTTGTCAGATTTTCATTTAAAATTAGGTAATGGAGTAAGTGATGAGAGTGAAAACAAACATCTCTGGGAACCGATGAGCTTCTCACCAAAATAATAAAACATTCAACAGTTGTGCAGTCAGGTTGGAGAACCACCATTATCAAGCAGCTACTTAGAAAACACAAAGGTAATTTTGCATCCAATAAAAACCACAGATCAGCTGAGTACCAGAGAGAAAAGAAAGTCCTGCCTTTATGTAACACTCCTCATCACTTCTTTTACATGCCAGAGTGTGTAAAGACCAATAAGTTTTTTACAAATCTGAACATAGAAGAATTGTAATTAGTTCAACTATAAATAGATCTGAAAGAGACAGCATAGGTTTGTGCAAGGTGAGATATGACTAGCTACACTGGTTCTGTTCTTTGAGGAGGTGAAGAACATAGCAGATGTTGAAGTATTTATGTAAGTTAATTGTGTATACTCAAAAAGAAGTGATTACATTTGTCCACCAAGTTTGCTGGGTCTCGGGTGCTTGAAATGACATGTGGGATGAGTAGACTCAGAAACAGCTTCATCCTTACCAACTTCTCAACCAATCACCTCTTTCTCAGTAGTGCTGCCACATTCTCAGTCACTTAATCCTTCCTCTCTCAGTTATTCCATTATTGTCACTTTCAGCATTTCTTTTTGCATTATCTCAGATTACATTACAGACTTTGCAAAATTCCTGTTATCTTACTGGTGTTGTTATTGTTGTTTTGTTATGTTACATTTAGGGCTGCACAGTAGCATAATGGTTAGCACAACGCTTTACAGTACAGGTGACCTGGGTTCAATTCCTATCACTGCCTGTAAGGAGCTTCTACATTCTCCCTGTGACCATGTGGGTTTCCTCAGGATGCTCCAGTTTCCTCTCAGACCAAAAGACATACCGATTGGTAGGTTAATTAGTCATTGTGGATTGGTCTGTGATTAGGCTGAAGTTAAATCAGGGATTGCCGGGTGGCATGGCTCAAAGAGCTAGTTGGGCCTGTTCCGTACTCTATTTCAATAAATAAATGACCATGTTTATTGTTTAACCTCATGAACATCACAAGTGAAAGTAATTTCATTTCACCAACACAAAGTACACTGCAGATGCTGGGGTCAAAGCAACACGTACAACACACTGGAGGAACTCAGCAGGTTGGGCAACATCCGTGGAAACGAGCGGTCAACGTTTTGGGCCGAGACAGACAGGATTTCCCAGTTGCCACCCGCTTCAACTCTGCTTCACACTCCTATTTGGATATGTCATACATGTACATGGCCTCCTGTACTGCTATGATGAGGCCAAACTCAGGTTGGAGGAGCAACACCTCATATACCGTCTGGGTAGCCTCCAGCCACCTGGTATGAACATCGAATTCTCCAACTTCTGGTAATTCCCTCCCTCTCCCTTCCCCCATTCCAGTTTCACTCTGCCTCCTCCTCCAGCTGCCTATTACCTCTTTCATGATTCTGCCTTCTTCTACTACACATAGTGCTTTCCCCTTACATTCCTTCTTCACTTTTCCTGCCTATCCCTTCCCTGCTTCCCCTCCCTCAGCCCCTTGATCTTGCCTCTTATTGGTTTTTCACTCGGCACCTACTAGCCTTCTCCTTCCCACCCTCCCCCCACCTTCTTTATAGGGCTCCTGCCCCCTCCCTCTTCAGTCCTGATGAAGGGTCTCAGCCGGAAAAGTTGACTGCTCGTTTCCATGGATGCTGCCAGACCTGCTGAGTTCCTCCAGCGTGTTGTACGTGTTTCATTTCACCAATGTTTGTATGACAATAAGCTAATCTGAATCTGAATTTTCAGCTCTAAGTCCAAGTTTCCTGTTGATAGTGTAGGATCCTCAGATTATTAACTGTATGTTAACTGCCAACTGCATATATAAAATAGCTTCTCTGCCGAGTTATAATGAAATGGCTTCTTTGTGGGTAACTGATGAGGTAATGCTCTATCTAGTTGAAATGTCTGGGTTATTATTATTGATAAGGGAGAAATGAACTAATGGTAACAATGTTGCAATGTTGGTCTATCTGTATGTGTGGAACCGAGGTTGGTCCCAGGTGGCGGGTTGAGGAGGTCAGAGAAGATCGAATAGTGGACTGAAGACTTCAAAATTGAGTTCCAATTGTTGTACACGAATTGATAGAACTCTGATAAGTTTTGGCACCTTTTCTTTTCTTTTTATATTGTATCGCTATTAATTACCTAGTTCTAGTAAGATTTATAAAGTGTACTCTGTAAACATACGTGGTGTGCGAGTTTGTATCAGTGTGCATCTCACAGCATCCACGCAAATGGGAGACATGGTTTGGCAGGTGGACTGATTTTCCCCTAGACATACATAAGCCGATAGCGTGAGCGTTACAATAGAAATATAGAAACAGAAGAGGAGCTGACAATTTAGGGGTCAATGTATAAACATCACTAAAATCAAATTAATAGGAATTTAAATAATCAAGGAGGCTGCAATACAAAAGGATGGAAGTTCCACAATGGCGCTGGTTAGACTGCTGCTTCAATATTTGGACAATGTGAATCTTATTAGGTGAATCTTAAGCCAAGTGAACTCAGCTCCAGTTATCAAGCGTTGCTTCACATTCTTTCATGACCTTTCCTGTAAGAAACACGTAGATTTTAATATGCAACCATTGAAAACTGGATGGGTTGGCATTAAGATGATGTCACTACTTATTCCTTTGGCCCATTACTTTCTTGCACATGGTAGTCCTAACCTCTTTTTTTAAATAAGTAAGCAGTGCACCCATGGAGTGAAGTAGTAGCGGACTCCAAACTTGACTATCCAAACCAAGCACATTGAACTCAACATTTTCCTGTGAGTCTTTTTCATCCCTCAGAAATGGCATAAGCAGTTGAGTCCTCCATACTGGTTCCCATTTTCCTGCAGTTGGGAGTACTGGCAGCATCCAGTGCATGTTTCAGCATTGATGTTATCAATGGCAAAGAGCAGGCTGTTCCCACCACTGGGAATTCTGGTGGGTGGTACTTGTTTGTTACTTTGTTCCACCATATTTCTATGTAACTTTCCCTTATTTAAATGCATTTGCATTTCCCTATATCTTCAATCTGTTTTCATATCACTCCCCACCCCCACTGTCTTCTGACTCTCCCCAAGATGAGTACTTCATTTCCTCTCCTCAGTGTGCGTTCATTATGAGGAGGAGTGAAGTGGGAGATCCAACCCCCTTTCTCTTGTCCTGTCCTTTAAAATACCCATCATTTGATACTACATTTGGAGTATTTTGCTCAGTTTAGATCACCGTGCTATAGGGAAGATTCATTTATTATCAAAGTATGTATGCAGTGTGCAACCCTGAAATTCATCGTCCCCACAGACAGCCATGAAATAAAAAAGAATCATGGAAGCAACCCATTCAAAGAAAAATATTAAACATTAAACATCAAATGCACTCTCTTCCACACACAAATGGCAACAAAAATAAAAACAAGCAAAAAGACAATATAAAACACAAAATCAAAAGACATATTTTAGTTCAGTTCAGATGGACTGATGAAAGATGGCAATAAGCAGCAAAGAGTATAGAACAGAATCATAAGGATCTTGCCAGGACTAGAGGGGTTGAGTTAGGAGAAAGGCTGAACAGGTTAGTGTGTTATTATGTGTGTGCACTTAATAAAGGACTTCAGCTGGGAGTGATGTTGGTGAGCCGGTCACACGTGCTCAGGTCAAGCTGAAGCCATGATTTAGAGTATCTTGTAAATAAACATATGTTAGCTTTACCCACGCTAAGTTTGTCTTTTATCAAGAACAAACATAACATGGTGTCAGAAGTCAGCACGAGGACTAAACACGGAGAGTAAATGTGAGGGAATTAGAAAGATGCTAGGTTCCAACAGAGAGAAGCTGCCGGCCAGAGAGCACATTGTATTCATGAAGCTGCTGTTGTTCACCGAGAGAGATTCAGATGAGAGCCCAAAATAGATGACCTAAGCCCGCCTGCACCTGTACAGTTTACTGGCAATCTAAATGATAACTGGAAATGCTTCAAACAGCGATTGAATATATATTTAGAGGTGAGTAGAGCCAGAGCCACAGATGAAAGTTGAAAGCGTCTAATTTTCTCCATGTAATTGGTAAGGATGTTTTGGACTTCTACAACAGCTTTCAAATTGATGAGACAGCCTTTACATTGGACACTTTGATGACAAAATGACAAAACTCTGATCCCAAGTAAAAACATCATGTTTGAAAGATATAAGTGCTTTTGCTGAGACCAAAAGCAAGGTGTTAGCTTTGACCAGTATGTAGCTGAGTTTCACACACATTGAGTGAGTCCTGTAAGTTTGGAGATTTGAGAGATTCACTAGTTAGAGACTAGTTTGCAGAACTTGAAATAGTAGGCTCAGAGAAAGCTTGCTCTGAGAAAAAAATTTGACACTGGAAAAGGTTGTGGATATGTGTAGGGCAACAAGCATCACACAATCTCAAGCTAAGGGCCTGCAGAGGTCAGAACCAACAGTACATGCTATGAAAATAGAGGGACAGAGTACAAGGCATTTCCCAAAGCAACAGCATAGCAAAAAGGTAGGGTTCAAACAGCAAATGCAGCAAAAATGAAGGAAGGCACATCCCAAAGATGCGTCCTGCTTATGGAAAGTCTTGCAATAATTGTGGGAAGAAGAAGTGCTACAAAACTGAGGCTACCAAGAGAAAGGTGCACACAGTTGCTGAGGAAATTTAGGAAGCCTTTGTAGATTCTCTGCAGATTGCTGGTGCTGGTAAAACAGAATGGATCATCCCAGTGACTGTGAATGAGACAGTAATTCCATTCAAGCTTGACACTGGAGCCCTGGTGAATCTGTTATCTGTGGATCATTACAAGACTTTCAAGGTAAAGAGCAAGATTTACCCAGTGAAGATAAAAATGACAGGCTATGCTGGAGAGAACATTCCAGTAAAAGGGGGCTGTATAGTGGCCTTGAGCACAAAGAGCAGCACCTAAAGGTACTGCTGTTATTATGGAAAAGAGAATGTAGCCAATATTAGGTCTGAATGCATGTGAAAAGCTAGCCTCACAGTCCAAAGAAGACCAGACTTCACTCATGGAAGAGTAAGCAGATTTGAGGGGCTTGGATGCTTACCTGAAGTACACTAAATTCATGTAAATGTGACAGTGGCTTCTGTTGTCCATGCATGCAGGAAAGTTCCATTTGCACATAAACTAAAACAAGAACTAGCATGCATGGAATGGATAAATGTTATAGAGAAAATTGAAGAACCAACAGATTGGGTGAGTTCACTGATCATTTTGCAATAGAAAAATGGATATATCTGGACCCGAGAGAGCATTTTAAATTGCTAACATGGGAGGAGATCATGCCCCAGTTTGCAGGTGCTAAGTGGTTTAGCAGACTCAACGATTCATCTGGGCTTTGGCAAATTAAGCTTAATGAGGCAATTTCAAAACTGTGTACTTTTAACACACCAGAGGGAAGCTATCACTTTCTTTGGTTACTGTATGGAATTCTGTACACACCAGAAGTCTATCATAAAACCACCCACATGGATGGACTTGGTCTCATGAGCAACAAGAGTGTTTCCAAAGGCCGAAAGGAATCCTAACTGAAGAGACCATGAAGAGTTTTATGATCCTGAAAAGTGTATTAGGATCTCATCTGATGCATCCCAGCATGACCTTGGAGCAGTACTACTGCAGCAGCATGATAACACATAGCAATCTGTGGCCTATGCATCAAGGGCTTTATCAAGTGTGGAAGCCAACTATGCACAAATATAGAAAAAGCTTCTTGCCAGCACATATGCATGCAAAAGGTTCCATCAATATATGTATGATCAAGCTTTTGAAGTGGAGATAGACCATAAACCACTGGTCTCAATTATGTCCAACCCACTGAGTTACTGTCCCATGAGCATACTACGCACGTTGATAACACTGCAGCAATACGTTGTGAAGATGACCACACTCCAGGAAAATATACATATGTTTGCTGCTGAAGCATTGTCTCAAGCAGTCAACAAGAAAGAAAAGAGTAACCATGAGGTTAATACTGATATGTAAACCTATGTTGACATGATTATTGCCTTCATTTCAGAATCTCCCAATAGAACTGAGAAGATTAGGACAACAGCAGGGACAGATGAAACAAGGAACAATACAGAAAGGATGGCCAGCAACTAAGAATGACTGTCCAATGTGTATTCAGGAGTATTGAGCATGAAGAGCTGAACTGTCAGTAGTGGAAGATATGGTCTTCAAGGGGAACAGGTTTGTGATTCCAATGTCACTACACAAGGAAATTCTCCAGAAGATACACAAAGGGCATCTTGGTGAGGAAAAATATAAACTAAGAGCTTGTGAAGTGATGTACTCGCCAAGAATGAAGTCAGCCAGACCACTGCTTCATGTAAAATATACCTGAGATTCAGACCAAAGCAACAAGCAGAACCGCTTACACCACACCCTGTACCAGACAGGCCATATTTCAAAGTTGGAATGGATATGTTTGAATGTAATAAGGAGAGTCATACTGTTCTATACAGACTACTTTTCAAATTACCCAGAGGTTGGAACACTGCAATCAACATCCTGCAAAGCATTCATCGCCTTCCTGAAAGCTGTGTCTGTGAGGCATGAAGTTCCATGTGAGGTAGTATCAGATAGTGGTCCACAATTTTTGAGCTGTAAACTTGAGTCCTTTGCCAATGATTGGGGGTTTTGACATATAACTTCAAGCCCACATCACCCAGAATCTAATGGCCTAGCAAAGAGTTTGGTCAAGCTAGTAAAGAGCCTCATGAAGAAAGCACAAGATAGATGAGAGGATTTCCACAAAAGTCTGATGATCTACGGAAGTGGGCCACTGCAAAATGGCCTTTCTCCAGCCCAGATGTTGATTGCTCAACATACTAACCTTCTACTGCACAAAACCCTCTTAAAGGAGTATGCAAGGTCAAATTGGCTAAAGAGAAAGGGAAAGAACAAACAGAAACAGTATCATGACAGGACTGCGAAAAGCCTGCCAGTACTGAAGCCTGGAGATCAAGTGCAAATTTGATATCACGATTCTGGCACATGGCCCATGCAAGGATATCTGTAAGAGGAAATTGCTCCACATTCCTACCAGATCCAGACACAGCAAAGAATACCTTTGAGAAGAAACTGTGTGGATCTATGAACACAAGGTCCAACCCATAGCTGTGACACGTAACTTGTCAGTACACCTTAGCGGACAGCAGATGTGAAAAATAATGTTTTTGTTCAGAGTTCTCAGAAATATACTAATATTGACACAGTAATTGAAAGCAATATATCTGTGGAGAATCTAGCAGACCAAAAAGATCATCAAACCACCTCAGAGACTGATTGAGAGTTTGTGAGTAAATAAAGGACTGTATTTGCTCATTACAATTGAAGTTGTTGTAAATATCTGTTGGAAAGCAATATTATTTCTTGCAGGTTTTTGAGGACATAGCATTGTGCTTGTTTTTTCTTTAAGGGGAAAGATAAGTTATTTTTTGTGTCCATAATAAAGAACCTTAGTTTTCAGTGTACAATGTGGCTGTTTCACCCGGAACAGGAAATGATGTTGGTGAGCTGGTTAGAGATGCTCAGGTCGAGCTGAAGCCATGACTGAAGTGTGCTGTAAACAAATATGTGTTAGTTTTACCCACATTAAGTTTGTCTTTTATCAAGAACAAACATAATAGCTAGGAAGTATTTCATTGGGGAGTAGGAAAATGATGGATGATCTTACAGTGGTGTATAAAATCATGAGTGACCTTCATAGGTTGAATGCATGTAGTCTTCTTCACAGGATTAGACAATCAAGAACATGGGCTTAAGGTGAGAGGGGAGAGATTTAATAAGAATGCTTTTTCACCCAAAGAGTGGTTAGTATATGGAATGAGCTGTCTGGGGAAGTGGCTAAGGCAGGTACAGTACATTTAAAAGGTACTTGGACAGGTACATGGACAAGAAGTGTTTAGAAGGATATTCGCCAACCATGGGAGCATACAGTATTGGCTTAGATAGACCCATGGTGGCCTGGACCAGATGGGCTGGAGGGCCTGTTTTCATGCTGTATGACACTGTTTTCAACATCTTTCAGTTCCCGGAACCCATTAACAACCAAAATATTTCCTTCTCTACCATCAAATATGTGTTTTTCTCTGTTTTAGAAAGAATTTGTCCTAATTTGAGTTTGCTCATCTCCCACAAAAAATTCCGCTCTGCTGCTTCAAAATAATTAGAGGGCTATTTTTAACTTTCCTTGAGGACAGTGTGTTTGCTTTGCTGAATACTGTGGAAATTACAGACTGAAAGTACAAGCCAGGATGAACTGCCATCCTTTGAGACTGGAATTTAATTTGCTGTGTGCCACATTCTGAATACATCTGACGTGTTTTTGTCAAATTCCTGTCTCATTATGGTAACATGGTTGATAATAGCCTTTAATTTCATGTTAAAGTAACAGTGAGGTTAATAGTTCTATGTAGCAATTTTACAGAAACGCTGCAGCAACTTTCAGCAGAAAATGTATGCCATTAAATGCAGAAATCCCAAAGCTGCTGTCCAACATGTCCAGTTTCATTCTAAAAGCATAACAAAACCAAGACATGGAACAGAAGTAAGATTCAGTAAAGTCATGTCTGACCATGAGCCTGTCCGATCTCCCACCCAGTCCCTAATTGCTAACTTTCCCAAAGTGTTCAAAAATCCATTGATCAAGCCTTGAATGCACTTATTGTCAGATGATAGGCCAATCTACACATCAGAAATTTCCAACATTTTAAAACACTTGTCACAATGTAAAATCCTTCTCAATGGCTGAAACTATATTCTGTGATGCAATGTGAGGAAACAACTCCTGGGTATATATCCAGTCAGAACATTTGTTTTTCTCAATAAGATTAGTGAGGATAGCATTTGGCATCCATCATCACCAAGGAAACACATTGAATAGGCTGTGATTGGCATAGGAAAGTGAAATTGAAGATATAAGCTGAAGTTGCCACAGAAAGCATTGTCTATTGCATATGAAGTGTGTTATTAACCTAGTGACAGTATTAATTACTGCCAGACAATCCCTGACACTGAAAGCCTACCTAAAAGAACTGTACAATCTTTTCCTTTAAAATTTAATTGTTCTGGAAATTAAAAATCTTAAAAAAGAAATTTGATTTTTTTTCTTCTAATCCATCCCTTTCTGTGCTCTGTATTCTTCTCTCTGTACGTGATTTGATATAAAGACTGGCAAATTGCCTCCAATACCCTGGAGTACTGGACTGACTTGAAGCATGCCAATGACTGCCTACTGACTCAGTGGCAAGAATACCAAATGTGCAATTCTTCATTCATACATGAATGAACGTGTGAATGAACTTCCAAAGTTAGGACACACTGACCTTAAAAAAGACAATTCAATTTTGCTTTGCCTGTTCTGTTGCTATTTTACTTCATTGGAAAGCCATGATAAAAGAGAACAAAGGGTTTTCATGAAGCACTGTTATCTCCCTTAGCCGACAACTGGTTCATATTCTTTTACACTTTGCATCCCTGGCCACCTGTGGGTTGTTGCCATGGTTACAGATTGCAAAACTGATACCTGAAACTTGCTCTGAAAGATACCAATCCAGTTCTTCAGTACAAGATGTGGACAGCATGAAAGAGGTTTTGTGGGAACAAATAAGGCGTTTATGGAGTACTGTATAAAAAATTCAAAAGAACACATAAGAATAAAATTAGGAGGTCTAAAAGAAGGCATGAGGTTGCCCTAGCAGACAAGGTAAGGAGAATCCTAATGGATTCTACAGATATGTTAAGAGCAAAAGGATTGCAAGGAGCAAAATTGGAAGATCAGATGATAATTTATGTGTGGAGCCAAAATAAATGGGGGAGATCTTAAATGGATTTTTGCGTCTGTATTTACCTGGGACACGGACACAGAGTCTATAGAAGTGAGGCAAAGCAGCAGTGAGGTCATGTACCCTCTACAGATTACAGATGAGGATGTGTCTTGAAGCAGATTAGGGTGGATAAACCCCAGGGCCTGACAAGGTGTTCCCTCAGTCCCTATGAGAGGCAAATGAAGAAATTGTAGGGTACCTAGCAGAGATATTTAAATCATCCTTAATGACAGGTGAGGTATTGGAGGATATCTAATTCAGTCATCAGTTGTTCTGCTGTTTAAGGAAGGCTCTAAAAATAAACCAGGAGATTATAAGCTGGTGAGCCTGACATCAATAGTAGGGAAAGTTATTGGAGGGTATTCTAATGAACTGGATATATGAGTATATGGATGGACAGGGACTGATTATGGATATCATCATGACTTTGTGCATGGTAGGCCAAATTTATAGAGTTTTATTGATGAAGTTACCAGGAAAGTTGATGAAGGCAATGCAATGGATGTTGTCTACATGCACTTTTGCAAGGTATTTGACAAGGTCCCACATGGGAGGTTGGTCAAGAAGGTTCAGTCGCTTGGCATTCAACATGAGGTAATGCATTGGATTAGACATTGCTTTGTGGGAGAAGACAGAGAATGATAGTAAAGGGTTGCTTCTTTCACTGGAGGCATGTGACTATTGGAGTACCGCAGAGATCGGTGCTGAGTCCGTTGTTGTTTGTCATCCATATCACTGATCTAGATGATAATGTGGTTAGCTGGATCAGCAGATTTGGGAATGACTCCAAGATTGGGGGTGTAGTGGACAGCGAGGATGACTATCAGAGCTTGCAGTGGGATATGGATCAGCTGGCAAAATGGGCTAAAAATGGCTGATGGAATTTAATTCAAACAAGTGTTAGGTGTTGCATTTCAGTAGGTCTTACACAGTGAACAGTAGAGCACTGAGGCATGCAGAAGGAAAAAGGGGTCTGGGAGTACAGATCCATACTTCATTGAAAGTGACAGCACAGATAGTTAGGATCATAAAGGAAGCTTTTGACAAATTGGCCTTCATAAACCAAAGTGGGTTCATATACCAAAGTACTACAGGAGACAGGTGGCAGTAGGTGAAATCATAATGCAGGGCTTTAACCTGAAACAATTCCTCTTTAACATGAGAAGTTATCACAAGGTGGTTCACAATATCTCTAAAAGATATTGAATCCCTAGTGGTGGGGGTGGGTGATCAGAGACTCAGTGGGGAAGAAGGTTTTAAAGGAAAAAATGTAGATAAAAACAAGGAAAATTTTATGGAGAATTTAATTTACAGGCTTCCACATTCATCTACTGAGGCTGGGGCAGTTATATTTGGGAATGATTAGGATAACAGCAAGGGAGAAGTAGATCATTTTACAGAGGGATTTGAAGAGGTTAGAGTGACACATGAAGCTACAGATGACAGGATCTAGAGCAACATACAATCTACTGGAGGAACTCAGTTGGTTAAGCAGTATCTGTGGAAGGAGAGGAATTGTCAATTTTTCAGGTCAAAACCCTGCATCAGAGCTTCACCCATTGGTCCCTGTCTCACCATTTCCCCTCTCCTCAATGTATTGGCTATCATTCCTCTCCACCCTCAGTCCTGACACAGGGTTTGGAATCAAAATATTGATGTCCCCTCCCCCTACAGATGCTGCTCAACCCATCACTCCCAGGTGAACTTTGACAATTGCTTTCTCCCTTCCATTTGGCATCACCTCTCCTCTGATCATTTCTGAAGTCATCTTCCAGTGCAGCTCCCATTCCAGACTTTCTCATTTTTCTCCCTTTCCATTGGGCAAAAGATACAAAAGCTTGAAAACATGCACTAGCAGACTCAAGGACAGCTTCTATGGTATCCCATTGTTTTCAGACTCTTGAATGATAAAAATGAATTCTTAATTTCTCGATTTACCACATCAGGTCCTTGCACTGCACTTTCTCTGTAACTGTAACACTATATTGAGCATTTGTTCATTTCCCTTGCCCTTATACTGCTTCAATATACTTGTGTATGAATGACATGCAAAACAGTTTTTCATTGGATCTTGGTACATGTGACAATAATGCAGCAATATCATCTCCAGTTCCAATTCATGCTGCAGCACCACCTTTATTAGTATTGCTTCCAGACCAAGACCCAAGGAACCACAGAACATTTGATAGAGTGCATCATACTCTATTTCAAGTTCAGAATAAATTTGTTATCAAAGTATGTATACTTTATACAACCTTGAGATTCCTAACAGGCAGTCACAAAAACAAAGAAACCCAAGAGAACCCACTCTGGTAAAAGAAGACCGTCAAACAACCAATAGCACAAAAAACACATCTTGCAGACAATAAAAGTAAGCAAATAGCATTCAGAACTGAAGTTCAAGAAGCTGGGAATCACTGCAGTCAATTCAAAAGTCCATTAGTTGCAGGTCACAGTCTCAGTTCAGTACAGAGAGGAGTAAACCACATAGATTAGTGAGCTGAACACCGATCCATCCCTCACCTCCAGCCCCAACACCCTAACCATTTCAATCTGGCCCGGCACTTAAAACATCCAATCCTAGGGCTGTCAAAGCACAATCCCTTATCTATAAGCAGTTGTATTATCTTCTCTTTGTGGTTGATTTATGAGTGCTTATGGGTCACTTCACCCTAACTTTTCTCTGTGCCATATGCTTCTGGTTTCAGATGGAGATGCTCCTGTGCACAATGAAGAGGAGGTAGTAGAGAATGGCCAGGTCCGGACATCACGGCAGGAAGAAGGGGAGCATGAGCCAGAGTTGGGTGAATCCTTAGCAGATGACTCAGCCCAGTGTACAGAGTCAGTGGACAATCCAGGTGAACCAGGCCTTCCGATTGTCGACACCCCAGATTTATTCCAAAGGTTTTCAGGAAGATATACAATTGGTATTGAATGGAAGAAGCTATCCTTAAACAACTGCTCTGAACTCAGTTTAGAAATATTAGCAAAGAGCAAATAAAAGTGTCTCTCAACTCCCTCATTAGAACATTAGTTCTGTTGTATTGCAGGGTTAAATGATCAACAGGCATTGGGTTCATTTCTTCAGTACAAGTGCATTTTAAAGTATGCCACAATTTGCCAGTTATATAATAACCAACCATGCCCCAACCTCTTTCACAGCAGTCATGTGAGGCGGTTTCATTCTGATCGGCTCCCAGTTCAGTATTATTCTGATCACTCAGCCCATGTAGCAGTTACACAGCTGTAGCTGGGATGGTTGCCTGGACTTTGCAAACGTCCGATGTCTCGCTGTTGTGGATTAGACTGTGAGGCCAGAACCTGCATGAGCTGTAGATACCAGAGACAGTAAGAGATTAGGATATGGAGAGGTTCCCTCTACATCTCAGTGTCTAAAATTCATCAGATTACTAGAAGACTACTGGGTCAACAGGGCAATATTTGTACTGATGCTTCAAACCAGTCTTCTGTATGCACCATCAGAATTTAGCATTTCTGTCTCCTAATCAATGTGTCATCTTCATTACTATAAATAAAGGAGAGTCCTACAACGTAACCACTCTCTGAATGAAGGCGTTGACCTTTATTAGTTTAAGAACTGACTTCAAGGGTCAGGAACTTACAGCATGTTGCAGCTTTGTAAAACTCTGGTTAACACACCTCTAAAGTGTTGCATTCCATTCTGATTGCCATATTATTGGAGGGATGTGGAAGCTTTGACAGGGTTTTGAAGAGATTTACCAAGATGCTTGGATTAGAAGGCATGTGTTATCAGACAGATGTTGGAAAGCACTAGGTTTGTTTTCTCTGCAGTAGCTTTTGCTTGAGTACTGTTGGGAGGAGACGGCCTGCCTGGGGGAACAACAGAGTCTGGCCCTGTGGCTCAGAAGGGTAGGGAAAGGAAGAGAATGGCAACAGTGATAGGGGACTCTATAGTTAGGGAGTCAAACAGGCAATTCTGTGGACGCAGGAAAGAAGCACAGATGGTAGTTTGCCTTGCAGGTGCCAGAGTATGGGATGTTTCTGTTTGCGTCCACGATATCCTGAAGTGGGAAGGAAAACAGCCAGAGGTCATGGTACATATTGTTACAAATGACATAGGCAGGAAAAGGGAGAAAGTCCTGAAAGCAGACTACTGGGAGTTAGGCAGGAAGCTGAGAAGCAGGACCACAAAGGTAGTCATCTTGGGATTACTGCCTGTGCCACACAACAGTGAGTTTAGGAATAGAGTGAGGTGGAGGATAACTGCGTGGCTGAGGGATTGGAGCAGGAGGCAGGGATTCAGATTTCTGGATCATTGGGACCTCTTTTGGGGCAGGAGTGACCTGTATAAAAAGGACAATTGATACTTGAATCCCAGGGGGACCAATAGCCTGGCGGGGAGGTTTGCTAAGGCTATTGGGAAGAGTTTAAACTAGGGTTGCTTGGGGGTGGGAACCAAACTGAAGAGACGGTGGAAGAAGAGGTTGGCTCACAAACAGAGTAAGTTTGGAGACAGTGCAAGAGGCAGGATAGCCAGGTGATTGAGAAGGAATTTGCTCAGACTGATGGTTTGAGATGTGTCCATTTTAATGCAAGGAGTATTACGAATAAAGCGGATGAGCTTAGAGCATGGATCAGCACTTGGAGCTATGATGTTGTGGTCATTACAGAGACTTGGATCACTCAGGGGTAGGAATGGTTACTTAGAGTGCCAGGATTTAGAACCCTGTGCAGGGTCAACCAACAGAAGGCTGCTGGACCAGACAATATTCCTGGTAGAGTGCTCAGAGGGTGTGCAGACCATCTAGCAAATATTCTCACTGACATCTCTCCCTGAGCAGCACTACCATTCCAATGTGCTTGAGGGCCACCACCATCGTCCCCGTGCTGAAGAAGTCTTCAGTGTCCTGCCTCAATGACTACCGTCCCGTTGCACGCACATCCATCATCATCAAGTGTTTTGAGAGGTTCATCATGAGGCATATCAAGACCCTGCTGCCCACCTCACTGGACCCCCTGCAGTTTGCATACCATCCTAACCGCTCAACAGATGATGCCATTGCCATCATCTTCCACCTGGCCCTAATCCACCTGGACGAAAAAGACACGTACGTTCAGATGCTGTTCATAGACTTCAGTTCAGCATTCAACACAATCATCCCTCAGAAACTGATTGGAAAGCTGAGCCTACTGGGCCTGAACACCTCCCTCTGCAACTGGATACTAGACTTCCTGACTGGGAGACCTCAGTCAGTCCGGATCGGGAGCAGCATCTCCAACACCATCACACTGAGCACGGGGGGCCCCCCAGGGCTGTGTGCTCAGTGTATTGCTGTTCACTCTGCTGACCCACGACTGTGCTGCAACACACAGCTCGAACCACATCATCAAGTTCGCGGATGACACGACCGTGGTGGGTCTCATCAGCAAGAACAACAAGTCAGAGAGGAGGTGCAGCGGCTGATGGACCGATGCAGAGCCAACAGCCTGTCTCTGAATGTGAACAAAACAAAAGAGATGGTTGTTGACTTCAGGAGGGCACGGAGTGACCACTCCCCACTGAACATCGACGGCTCCTCGGTAGAGATCGTTAAGAGCACCAAATTTCTTGGTGTTCACATGGTGGAGAATCTCACCAGGCCCCTCAACACCAGATCCATAGCAAAGAAAGCCCAGCAGCGTCACTACTTTCTGCGAAGGCTGAGGAAAGTCCATCTCCCACCCCCCATCCTCATCACATTCTACAGGGGGTTGTACTGAGAGCATCCTGAGCAGCTGCATCACTGCCTGGTTCAGAAATTGCACCATCTCAGATCGCAAGACCCTGCAGCGGATAGTGAGGTCAGCTGAGAAGATCATCGGGGTCTCTCTTCCCGTCATTACGGACATTTGCATCAGCAAAGCAAACAGCATTATGAAGGACCCCACGCATCCCTCATACAAACTCTTCTCCCTCCAGCCATCTGGGAAAAGGCTCTGAAGCATCGGGGCTCTCATGACCAGACTATGTAACAGTTTCTTCCCCCAAGCCATCGGACTCCTCAATACCCAGAGCCTGGACTGACACCTTACTGCCCTCTACTGTGCCTATTATCTTGCTTATTATTTATTGTAATGCCTGCACTGTTTTGTGCACTTTATGCAGTCCTGGGTAGGTCTGTCGTCTAGTGTAGTTTTTTTCTGTGTAGTTTTCACATAGTTCAGTGTAGTTTTTTTACTGTTTCATGTAGCACCATGGTCCTGAAAAACGTTGTCTCATTTTTACTGTGTACTGTACCAGCAGTTATGGTCGAAATGACAATAAAAAGTGATGACTTGAGATGTTTCAGAAAGGGCAGGGATGGAGGCAAAAGAGGTGGGGTCATGGCACTGCTGATCAGAGATAGTGTCACGGCTGTAGAAAAGGAGGAAGAGATGGAGGGACTGTCTACAGAGTCTCTGTGGGTGGAAGTTAGGAACAGGAAGGGATCAATAACTCTACTGGGTGTTTTTACAAAACCACCCAATAGTAACAGGGACATCAAGGAGCAGATAGAGAGACTGATTCTGGATAGGTGTAATAATGGAGTTTGTTAGGTGTGTTCAAGAAAGTTTCTTGATATAATATGTAGATAAGCCTACAAATGAAGAGGCTGTACTTGATCTGGTGGGAAATGAACCTGGTCAGGTGTCAGATCTCTCAGTGCGAGAGCATTTTAGAGATAGTGATCACGATTCTATCTCCTTTAGCATAGTATTGGAGAGGGATAGGAACAGACAAGTTAGGAAAGCATTTAATTGGAGTAAGTGGAAATATGAGGCTATCAGGCAGGGACTTGGAAGCATAAATTGGAAACAGATATTCTCAGGGAAATCTACCGAAAAAATATGGCAAATGTCCAGGGGATTTTTGCATGGAGTTCTGCATAAGTACATTCCAATGAGACAGGGAAAAGGATGGTAGGGTACAGAAACCATGGTATACAAAGGCTGTTGTAAATCTAGTCAAGAAGAAAAGAAGAGCTTACAAAAGGCTCAAAAAGCTAGGTAATGATAGAGAGCTAGAAGATAATAAGGCTAGCAGGAAGGAGCTCAAGAAAGAAATCAGGAGAACCAGAAAGGCCATGAGAAGGCCTTGGCAGACAGGATTAAGAAAAACCTCAAGGCATTTGACAAGTGTGTGAAGAGCAAGAGGATAAGACGTGAGAGAATAGGACCAATCAAGTGTGACAGTGGAAAAGTGTGTATGGAACTGGAGAAGATAGCAGACGTACTTAATGAGTACTTAGCTTCAGTATTCACTACGGAAAAGGATCTTGGCAATTGTAGGGATGACAGAGTGGACTGAAAAGCTTGAGCATGTAGATATTAAGAAAGAGGATGTGCAGGAGCTTTTGGAAAGCATCAAGTTGGATAAATCACTAGGACCAGACGAGATGTACCCCAGGCTACTGTGGGAGGTGAAGGAGGAGATTGCTGAGCCTCTGGCGATGATCGTTGCATCATCAATGGGGACAGGAGAGGTTCTGGAGGATTGGAAGGTTGTGGGTGTTGTTCCATTATTCAAGAAAGGGAGTAGAGATGACCCAGAAAATTATAGACCAGTGAGTCTGACTTCAGTGGTTGGTAAGTTGATGGAGAAGATCCTGAGAGGCAGGATTTATGAACATTTGGAGAGGCATAATATGATTATGAATAGTCAGCATGGCTTTGTGAAAGGCAGCCATCAACAAGATGGCGGCGCGACGCAGCGTGCAGTGGCCACTTTGGAATGAATATCTGTAATCTGTCAAGTAGGGAGCCGTGTACAATCCTGATTTGATGGAGACGGATGTGTGAAGCACGGAGGAACATCTGGTTAAACTACTTAAATGCCTGTTTCGCTGCTGCTGCTACTGTGCGATCGGAAAAATCTCCGGGAGGAAGGCCCCGAATCCTCAGCTTTGCCTGTTGCTTGGCGGCCGATGCCGGGGTCGAAGCGCTCGGCAGAGACGGTGCTCAGTGCTCGGTGTCGGAGGCTCAAAGTTTTTGGACGGACTCAGAGTTGGCTGTCGTCTGGGCTCCCAAAGTGCTGTATCGGCAAGCTGCGGCGCTGAAGGTTGATGGCAGGAAGAGTTTTTCTTCCTTCTACCTTCTGCGTGAGATGATGGGCTGTCGGGACTTTGAGACTTTCTTTTAAACCATGCATGGACTGCTCTTTATCAGATTACGGTATTGCTTTGCACTGTTGAAACTATGTGTTATAATTATGTGGTCTTTGTCAGTTAGTCTTTTATCAATTATGGTATTGTCTGCACTGTTGAAACTATATGTTAACTATAACTATATGTAACTATGTGGTTTTGTGTATGTCTTGTAGCTTTAGTTTTGTCTGATGGGTTTGTAGTTCCTTTCTGGGGAACGTGCTAAGACGGTAGCGCGATATCGATACGCAGCAGCCTCTCTGGACTCTGGATTGGGGATTACCAAACAAAATGTGGTTTTTCTTGTGTGGTCTGTTTTGTGCTTTTTTGTGATATCATTCCAGAGAACATTGTCTCATTTTTAACTGCATTGTATTTGTGGTTATAAATGACAATAATCTGAATCTGAATCTAAGGTCCTGCCTTACAAGCCTGATTGAATTTTTTGAGGACGTGACTGAACACATTGATGATGGTAGAGCAGTAGAATAAGTGTATATGGATTTCAGCAAGGCATTTGACAAGGTACCCCATGCAAAGCTTATTGAGAAGGTAAGGAGGCATGTGATCCAAGGGGAAATTGCTTTGTGGATCCAGAACTGGCTTGCTCACAAATGGCAAAGAGTGGTTGTAGACAGGTCATCTTCTGGATGGAGGTCGGTCACCTGTGGTGTGCCTCAGGGATCTGTTCTGGGACCCCAACTCTTTGTGATTTTTATAAATGATCTGGATGAAGAAGTAGAAGGATGGGTTAGTAAATTTGCTGATGACACAAAGGTTGGAGTTGTTGTGGATAGTGTGGAGGGCTGTCAGAGTTTACAGCAGGACATTGATAGGATGCAAAAATGGGCTGAGAAGTGGCAGATGGAGTTCGACCCAGATAATGTGAGGTGGTTCATTTTGGTAGGTCAAATATGATGACAGAATATAGTATTAATGGTAAGACTCTTGGCAGTGTGGAGGTTCAGAGGGATCTTGGAGTCCGTATCCATAGGACACTCAAGGCTGCTGTGCAGGTTGACACTGTGGTTAAGAAAGCATACGGTGTATTGGCCTTCATCAATCGTGAGATTGAGTTTAGGAGCCTAGAGGCAATGTTACAGCTATATAGGACCCTGGTCAGACCCCACCTGGAGTACTGTGTTCAGTTCTGGTTGCCTCACTATAGGAATGATGTGGAAACCATAGAAATGGTGCAGAGAAGATTTACAAGGATGTTGCCCGGATTCGGGAGCATGCCTTATGAAAATAGGTTGAGTGAACTCGGCCTTTTTTGCTTGGAGTGACAGAGGATGAGAGGTGACCTGATAGATGTGTAGAAGATGATGAGAGGCATTGATCGTGTGGATAGTCAGAGGCTTTTTCCCAGGGCAGAAATGGCTAGCATGAAGGGGCACAGTTTTAAGGTGCTTGGAAGATGGTACAGAGGAGATATCAGGGGTAAGTTTATTACACAGAGAGTGGTGAGTGCATGGAATGGGCTGCCGGTGACAGTGGTGGAGGTGGATATGATAGGGTCTTTTAAGAGACTCATGGAGCTCAGAATAATGGAGGGCTATGGGTAACCCTAGGTAATTGCTCAGGTAAGGACATGTTCAGCACAGCTTTGTGGGGCGAAAGGCCTGTATTGGGCTGTAGGTTTTCTATTTTCTATGTTTGGCTCTGAGTTCAAAAGTCAGGAAGTTATGGTGCCTCTTTATAAAACTCTAGTTAGACTGCATCTAGAGTATTGCATACAATCTAGTCACTCCATTATAGGAAGGATGCTAAGGCTTTGGAGGGAGTGTGGAAGAAGTTTACCAGGATGTTGTCTGGCTTAGAGAGCATATGCTATAATAGTACATTGGACAAATTTGGATTGTTTTCTCTGCAGCGCTGGAGGTGAGGGGATTTAATAGAAATTTATAAGATTATGAGAGACATAGATTGAGTAGACAGACAGTATCCCAGGTTTTTCCCAGGTTTGAAATGTCTAATACCAGAGTGCATGTGTTTCAGGTGAGAGAGGGTAATTTCAAATGAGATATGAGGGTCGTGTTTCTCTTACACGGAGAGTAATGGGTGCCTGGAATGCACTGCCTGTGGTGGTAGTAGGGGCAGAAGCATTAGATACGTTTAAGAGATGTTCAGATAGGCACATGAATGTGAGGGAAATTTGAGTGCAGCCAAAGTTAACAGCTCTTTGTGCCTTTTAGCAGGCTGCCAACAATTGCCTTGTTATGCCTCTGTGAAGTGGTATAGGAGTGCTCCTCACTGCTCTCCTTTTGATTACCGTAGATTCCGGACTACAGAGCGCACCTGATTAAAAGCCGCAGGCTCTAATTTTAGAAATAAAATCAATTTTTTAATTGTAAAGGCCGCACCGGATTTTAGGCCGCACCGCTACTTTTAAATATACATACGTATCGGTAACACAAATTACGTTGCATATACTTTTTTACTGAACAGCACGAACAACATTCCAATATCTCCTAGCGACTGGTAAAAATATATATACTGCAGCCTACCAGGAAAAGTTATTGATCGACTTTAACTTAAAAGCAGCGTTTTCGCTCGGGTCTAATCGGGTCTGACGCGCTTGCGCAATGCGATCGGGTCTAATCGGGTCTGACGCGCTTGCGCAATGCGATCGGGTCTAATCGGGTCTGACGCGCTTGCGCATTGCGATCGGGTCTAATCAGGTCTGACGCGCTTGCGCAATGCGATCGGGTCTAATCGGGTCTGACGCGCTCGGGTCTTGCTTTTCTTCGAGTATTTTCCATGTTGATGAGGGTGAGTACAAATGACTGATTTACAATAATTTAATTGTGAAAGTGCGCTTGATTTATCGTACAATTTCATTGGACCTCTGTGAACTACTCATCAATTTTATTGGTCTACTGTTACGAGGCAAAATGTTTACGAGGCGGCATGAAAAAACATGTATTAGCCGCTCTGGATTATAGGCCGCAGAGTTCAAAGCTGTTCAAAATGTGGGAAAAAAGTAGCGGCTTATAATCCGGAATCTACGGTAATCAGATAATACTGGAAATCAGTTGCCTTCCCAGTGAAACAAAGGTTAAGGAAACTCATGGAAAATAGAGTAGATTCTCCTATTTGAGGAACATTGAGTTAGCTCTACAGCTAGGTTACGTGCCCAGGATAGAAGTTGCCCAGATTTATCCTTGAGGATAGGTTTACAAAGGGTTCACTGAGTGTAGGAGAGCATATTGGCAATAGCACCAGGCATATCTATAAATGATAACAACAACACACACAAAATGCTGGTAGAACACAGCAGGCTAGGCAGCATCTATAGGGAGAAGTGATGTCGACGTTTCGGGCCGAGACCCTTCGTCAGGACTAACCGAAAGGAAAGATAGTAAGAGATTTGAAAGTAGAGGGGGGAGGAGGAAATGCGAAATGATAGGAGTAGACCGGAGGGGGTGGGATGAAGCTAAGAGCTGGAAAGGTGATTGGTGAAAGTGATACAGAGCTGGAGAAGGGAAAGGATCATGGGATGGGAGGCCTCAGGAGAAAGAAAGGAGGTGGGGGGAGCACCAGAGGGAGATGGAGAACAGGCAAACAACTAAATATGTCAGGGATGGGGTAAGAAGGGGAGGAGGGGCATTAACAGAAGTTAGGGAAGTCAATGTTCATGCCATCAGGTTGGAGGCTACCCAGCTGGTATATAAGGTGTTGTTCCTCCAACCTGAGTTTGGATTCATTTTGACAATAGAGGAGGCCATGGATAGACATATCAGAATGGGAATGGGACGTGGAACTAAAATGTGATGCCACTGGGAGATCCTGCTTTTTCTGGCGGACCGAGCGTAGGTGTTCCACGGAACGGTCTCCCAGACTGCATCGGGTCTCACCAATATATAAAAGGCCACACCGGGAGCACCGGACGCAGTATACCACACCAGCCGACTCACAGGTGAAGTGTCACCACCCCCTCTGGTCTACTCCTATCATTTCGCATTTCCCCCTCCCCCCTCTACTTTCAAATCTCTTACTATCTTTCCTTTTGGTTAGTCCTGACGAAGGGTCTCGGCCCGAAACGTCGACATCACTTCTCCCTATAGATGCTGCCTAGCCTGCTGTGTTCTACCAGCATTTTGTGTGTGTTGTTGTTTGAATTTCCAGCATCTGCAGATTTCCTCATGTTTGCTCTATAAATGATAAGGTGTTTCAGTTTGTGAGGTGATGGCATCCTCAGGGCTTCCATGTGCTTCCAATTCATTGCTAAATCCTGTCCCAAATGCACCTTTTCCTTGTGGAGCACTCCTGAGCCAGGGGTTCCCATGAGGTTTCCATTGATCGTGTGGATAGTCAGAGAGGCTTTTTCCCAGGGCTGAAATGGCGAGCATGAGAGGGCACAGTTTTAAGGTGCTTGGAAGATGGTACAGAGGAGATATCAGGGGTACATTTTTTTTACTCAGAGATTGGTGAGTGCGTGGAATGGGCTGTCCGCAACAGTGGTGGAGGCGGATACGATAGGGTCTTTTAAAAGACTCCTGGACTGGTATATGGAGCTCAGAAAAATAGAGGGCTATGCGTAACCCTAGGTAATTTCTCAGGTAAGGACATGGTCAGCACAGCTTTTTGGGCTGCAGGGCCTGTATTGCGCTGTAGGTTGTCTATGTTTCTATGAGTCAGTGGGAATTATACATTCACTCAAGGAGATTTTGAGTACATCCATGAATCATTTCCTCTGACTGCTTGGTCTTCCCTTTCAGTGACAGAGCCCAAGTACGAGTGTCTACTTTAGGAGACTGTTGCCAAGCCTACCAATATCAAAGCCTGCCCAGAGGAGCCCATTGACTGGGGCCTCAGTGCTGGGGATGTAGGTCTTAAAGAGTACTGTGACATTGGGTTGCGTCTCCTTGCAGTCAATTTGAATTTTGTGGAGATGGCATTACTGCACTACATTGTATGATGTTGGTGGTTCAGGTCTCTGCGGCTCAGAGGGCAGGGATCATTTCTGCCTATTGAACTGAATTTTAATTTTAATCTGATCTTCACATAACCTTTTCTTTAATTGGCTCAAAGCTATACTGATTAAATACATTAAATGCAGTGGTGATCCTTTCCATGCAGTGGAGATATGAGAAGTGGTCCATGATTTTCAGCATGTCACCATGATTTTTTTTGTTGAGCCAGGGTATCTTTTACAGCAGGGGCAGGTTGGTAGAGGATCTTTGTGTAAGGGCCATGGTAAAGTAGTTTAGGAAATCAAGAGTTCACCATGGGAGGTCCTTTCAGAGTCTGATAACGGAGAGATAGAAGCTGTCCTTGAGCCTGGTGGTGTGTGTTTTCAAGCTTTTGTATGTTCTGCAACACACACAAAGTACTGGAAGAACTCAGCAGGTCAGGTAGCATTTATGGAAATTAATAACAGTCAACGTATCGGGATGAGACCGTTCTTCAGGACCCTTTTTCTCAGCCCTAAACATTGACTATTTGCTCTTTTCCAAACATACTGCCTGACCTGCTGAGTTCCTCCAACATTTTATATGCGTTCCTTTGGATTTCCAGCATCTGAAGAAATGCTTGTATTTTGTATCTTCTGCCCAATGGGAAGATGCCGAATGCTTACTCTCACCTAGTCCCACCGACCTGCACTCAGCACAGAGTCATTGGAAAGTGTGGAGGTTCATGAAGTTATCTCCATGTTATGTTTTGTAACTCTAGAACATAAAACTAAAGAAAATGAAAGAAAAACATGGATCCAGGGATAACGTGTCTAGTTCCATTTCCACTTCAGTGAAGCACAATCTTATGACATGATGGTGCAATGATGTATGCCATTCATGTACCTTTATATACAACCCATAATGAGTTATTTAAATAAACAAAGAATGCTTAATTAAACAATATATTTGCTATAATACAACTACTATATAGACATACACAGCATAGTAAATTTTAAATTGTCCATTCAGACCTAAATGTAATCGCTGTGGAGGATTTTTCACTCTTGTGAGATAACAACTTTCCTGAGAAGGGAGTTCACTCTGCTTGGCAGACTTGTGGCTTGAAACAATAACCATATAACAATTACAGCACGGAAACAGGCCATCTCAGCCCTTCTAGTCTATGCCAACACTTACACTCACCTAGTCCCACTGGCCCGCACTCAGCCCATAACCCTCCATTCCTTTCCTGTCCATATACCTATCCGATTTTACTTTAAATGACAATATCAAACCTGCCTCTACCACTTCTACTGGAAGCTCGTTCCACCCAGCTACCACTCTCCGAGTTTAGTTCCCCCTCATGTTACCCCTAAACTTTTGCCCCCTAACTCTCAACTCATGTCCTCTTGTTTGAATCTCCCCTACTCTCAATGGAAAAAGCCTACCCACGTCAACTCTACTCTATCTATCCCCCTCATAATTTTAAATACCTCTATCTAGTCCCCCGTCAACCTTCTATGCTCCAAAGAATAAAGACATCCATCATCACCCTTGTAAATTGAGGAGACTTCATTAGACCACCTAAGTTGGAAGTAGAGAGGTCAAAGGTGGACATCAGAAGGCCACACACTATTTTGTCCCTGACCACCCAATTTATTCTCTCAACAAAAAGACAATAAAATGATATATCCCAACTGTGCTTCTTGCAGTAGTCTTATATAACCATATAACCATATCCATTGAAACAATATATAAGTAATGAGAACATGAACTATCATAAATTATCTAAACATTTAAAAATTGTACTTAACACACAGATTTCCAAAGGGATCTCTTATCAAATGAGACTCCCCAACACAGGTAGTTACAATGAACAAGAACAGCAGTATCTGTTAGCCACAACTGGAATCTAGAGTCAAATAGTAAGAATCACAAACAAGAGAAAATCTGCAGATGCTGAAAATCCAAGCAACACTCACAAAATGCTGGATGAACTCAGCAGGCCAGGCAGCGTCTATGGAAAAGAGTACAGTTGATGTTCCAGGCCGAGACCTTTCACCAGGCCAAATGAAGGTCTCGGCCTGGAACATCAACTGTACTCTTTTCCATAGATGATGACTGGCCTGCTGAGTTCGTCCAGCATTTTGTGTGTGTTGCTCAAATAGTAAGAAGTGGGGTCTTCTGCTCACCAACTGTTATAGTGTTCCTTTTAATACAACTTGTTCAATGTTTTGTTTCATATTCATTTACAGGATATGAGTGTCACCAACAGGGTCAGCATTTATTACCCATTCTGTTTCTTTTTCATTAGAAAAGAATGCAGTTTGATCCTGAGAGTATTGTTTGCTAAAGATAATCAGAATCAGATTTAATATCACCAGCATATATTGTGAAATTTGTTGACTTTGTAGCAGCAGTACAATGCAATACATAATAATAGAAAAAGTCATTGAATTACAGTATGTGTGTATATATATAAAATAAGTAGTGCAAAAGTAAAAATAAAAAAGTAGTGAGGTAGTGATCATGGGTTCAAAGTCCATTCAGATATCGGATGGCAGAGGAGGAAAAGCTGCTCCTGAATTGTTGCGTGTGTGCCTTCATTGGTACCTGCCAAATGATTATGCAATATTACTCATCACAAAGGAGCAATATTTGGTAAATTCAACAATTGCAATTCTAAATGTGCAGGGATAAAGCTTCTAAAACTTGTCTGTTGTGTTTGACCATTCTGTTAACTACTATATTATCACTAGTTAAGGTAACTGGGGTTCCTTATACAATCCATAAATTCTGCTGCTCTTTCAATATAGAATGAAGAGCATAGAGTAGTACACCATAGGTGCTGAACGCAATATCGAAATAAACTGATTTACCTACGTATGTACATGAATCATATCCCTCCATCCCTGCATATTCATGTTACTAGCAACCTCTTGACTTGATCCACAATCATATCTGCTTCCACCACCACCCGTTCCTGGAACCTGCTACCCTCTGTGTAAAAAAAAAACTTGCTTCCGCATCTCTTGAAAATGTCATCTTCATTCTTCAACCCTAGGGAAAAAATTCTGATTGTCTATCTATGCCTCTCATAATGTTATACCACCTCCCGTCAGCCTCTGATGCTCCAGAGAAAGCACACTACTGCAAGTTTGTCCCACCTCTCCTTATATCTTATGCCCTCTAATCCAGGCTGCATTTTGGTATCCAAGGCCTCCAAATCCTTCCTGTAATGGAGTGATCAGAATTGCACACAGTACTCCCAAGAGCAGCCTAAGTGAGGTTTTACATATATAACCAATGTTTTGTTTCCGTGCTTTAAATCTCTAACTCCTTTTGTGCCCTCTAGCTGCTGAAGAGAGTCCCACTGATGGTAGAGCAGGAGTACCTGAGCAGGACCCATCAACTAAACCAGCCCTCTTACTTCCTGCCAAGAAGTCTGTAGCTTTCCACTGTGACAGTAATGAAATGCCTGCCAAACAACAGTCCCAGCCGAAGCAGCCCCCTGCCCTGCCTCCGAAACCACTCACGAGAATCGCCCATCATCTGGCTGGTAAGTTCCCAGTATTCTGATTCTGTGAGAATCAGAATCAGAATCGTTTAATATCAAATTGTGAAATTTGTTATTATGTGGCAGCAGTACATTGCAATACATAATCATAAAAACTATACATATATATATACACTTATGTTAAATTTTAAAAGTAGTGAGGTAGTGTTCATGGGTTCAATGTTCATTCAGAAATCGGATAGCAGAAGGGAAGATGCTATTCCTGAATCATTGAGTGTGTGCTTTCAGGCTCCTGTATCTCCTTCCTGATGGTAACAATGAATCGAGGGTAATGAGAAAAGGACCAAGGCAATAAACATTTCCTTGTATCGATTTATTGAGTCTAAATAAATGGATGTGATTTGAAACAGTTACAATATCTGGTTTAACTTGCTAAGGTAAAGGAGACAGAAGACACTGCTTATGGTGGGATGTGGAGCAACAAACAATCTGCTGGAGGAATTCAGTGGGTCGAGCAGCATCTGTGGGGGAAATGGAATTGTTGATGTTTCGCCTTGAAACCCTGCATCAGAACTGAGAGTCTATCATTCACTTGCCACTGTCTCCCATCTCCACCCACCCTCCCCTACCTGGAGCAACCTGCCAGTATTCTTGCATCTCTTCAGTCCCCAATACCTCAGGCTCCTGTCTTAATTCTCCCCTTCCCCTCTGGTTCTACCTGATTCTGAATGCTATTTGCTTAACCTTATTGTTTGCATGATTTGGTTTTTTTTCTTTCTCTCTATGCATTGGGTCTTTGACGGTCTTTTTTATTCTAATGGGTTATTCTGAGTTTTTTTTGTTTTGTGGCTGCTTGTAAGGAGATGGATCTCAAGGTTGTATAAATACTTTAATAATAAATGTACTTTGAACTTTTAAACTTTATACAGACTACCTCCCCTCTGCATTCTCAGTCCGGATGCAGGATTTTGACTCAAAATATTGACTTTCCTTTCTTCTCACAGATGCTCCTCGACCCACTGAGTTTCTCCAGCAGATTATTTGGAAGAGTTATGTCCTGAGGCATTTTGAGGTTTTTATAAGCTGTTCAGCATGTCCAACACTTTTTGCACACAACTTCATACCCATGGCCTAAAGTTAATGTTCATAACAGTGTCCAGCCAGAGAACCAACAACTGAACTACTCTTTACTCAATATATTTCGGACCTTGGTTATTTTTGATTCCTGGGTTCTTTTAGGAGTTCAGGATTGAGGACTTTCATTCTTCGTGATTGTTTATTTTAAAACTTAAACAAAGATACTAAGTAACAAGGCAGATGAGAGATAAGAAATTAAAGCGATTCAATAGATTCAATATGTCGTTTTTGAAAAGTCTATCACCTTTATACTTGAGATAACAGAAATTCCTTAGATAACAGAATCCAATCAAAAGGATACACAACTATAACAAGTATTATAACTTCATTACTTAGCCAATATAAAAATGAGAAAGGTGATAAACCGCTGGGTAGCTGCTATACCACCTCTGCCAGTAAGTGGGAACAAACCAGCACATACTGTGAAAATACATGCATGAAAAATGTTAGCAAAAATTACAATGTTAGTCTTGTATTAATTCAACTAATATCTTATCAAATGTATTTAAAAAACAACCAATTCTAACATAATATAGTCTCACAATGAAGCAACAGGAGGGGGACGTCACGTGATGACGTAGGATCGAGACGCTGGAACCCAGCTCTCCCGTAAAAAGTTAATAAATTAATGTTTAAATGAAGAAAAGTTAGTCAATACTTTCTAAAAGTTACTTATAAACTACTCCGGATTGTGTCAAGCTATGCCTCAAAGACAGAAGATGAAGAAGACTACGCAAGTTGGAACAGGAGCATGGCCCACGTCTACCAAAGAACTGCGGTCTCAGCTACATTATACCACCAGTGATATGGAACAGGAAACTGCGGCAACATCGGCCATTTCTAAAGGAAAAGACCAACGTGAACTGCGCAAACGCGAAGGAAGGAGCATGCGCAAACGGGAGCAACCAGAACTACAAAGCCCAGTTACCACTGCAACTGAAAGTGATAGCGAATCGGAGGGAGAGTCAGATTCTCCAGAAAGATCAGACGAAGAGGGAGATAAAAGTTCTTCTGGAAATATAGAAAAGACTTTGAAGCAAATAATGCGTAAATTAGACGCATTAAAAGTAATTAAAAGTAATCAAAAAGTACTCCAAAAAAATGACAAATATGGAGATTATGCTTGATAAAATGACAAAGAGACAGGAAAAAATGGAAAAGAGAATTATGGACTTGGAAACTAAAACGAAAGACATGGTTGAAAGAATGGACAAAATAGAAAATGAAAATACTGCTTGGACATCAGAAAGAAAACAATTTATGGAAAAAATTGATAAGCTTGAAAATTTTAGTAGACGAAATAATATTAAAATTGTTGGACTTAAAGAAGATATAGAAGGAGAAGATCCAATAAATTTTTTTCAAAAATGGATCCCTGAAAAATTGGAAATGGAAAGAGAAATTCCAATTGAGATTGAAAGGGCTCATAGATCCTTAAGGTCAAGACCTCAAGCTGATCAAAATCCACGATCAATTTTGATAAAATGCTTAAGATACCAAGACAAAGAAAAGATCCTGAAGGCGGCTGTCCAAAGTGCCAAAAATAGAAACGGGCCATTGATGATAGAAGGGAAACCAGTTCTTTTTTATCCTGATATAAGTTACAACCTTTTGAAGAGAAAGAAGGAATTTAACCCAGCAAAAAAAGCCTTATGGGAAAAGTGTTATAAATTTACAATGCATCACCCAGCAACACTGATAATTTTTTTGGAGGAGGGAAAAATTTTTTTTTCCGATTATCGAAAAGCGGAGGAGTTCGTACAAAAACTTTCACCTATTGACTAATTACACATAGAGGCTTCCAAACGTAATGGATTAAAGATGAAGATAGAGTCAACGAACAGAAGTGATGGACATTTATGGATATTATAGAAGAGAAAAGCAAAATTTTAGAAATACTAAGTGAGAATAGTATTTTTTTTCTTCTTATATATACACTTTTTTATGTTGCGGGGGGGCTGGGGAGCTTTGGATCAGTTACTACGGGATTCACGTGTGTAATCATGGCGATTGCCATGACCCGTACAACAGAGGGGGGTAATGTTGTGTTTTTTTTTCACAACATTAGTAGGGGGGTATTTTGTTTTTTTCTTTATATTCTATTTTTCTTCTATCTTTTTGCCTGGATGATTGGTGGGGACACACATAGCAATATGGAGATTTTTATAAAGATTTCCCAGGATACCATGAAAGTTGAAAGATTAGGTATTATTATAGATTGGAGTAATATAATTAAAAAAAAATAATGACTAATCTACTGAATTTTTTAAGTTTTAATGTTAATGGGCTTAATGGGCCAGTAAAAAGAAAAAGAATTTTAACATATATTAAAAAAATGAAAACAGATATAGCTTTTTTACAAGAAACTCATTTAACAGACATAGAACATCAGAAATTAAAAAGAGACTGGGTTGGAAATGTTATTGCAGCTTCATTTAATTCAAAGGCGAGAGGAGTTGCAATTTTGGTTAACAAAAATTTACCAATTAAAATACAAAACATATTAATTGATTCGGCGGGGAGATATCTAATTATACACTGTCAAATTTTTTCAGAACTATGGACCCTTATGAACATTTATGCACCAAATGAAAATGATGTAAAATTCATACAGGAGGTCTTTTTGAATTTGGCTAATGCACATGATAAAATATTAATAGGTGGAGATTTTAACTTTTGTCTAGATCCAGTTTTAGATAGATCAACAAAGGTTGTTACAAAATCAAAAGCAGTAAAATTAACTCTATCATTGATGAAAGACTTAAATTTGATTGATAGATGGAGAAGAATTAATCCAAAAGAAAGAGATTATTCATTTTATTCAAATAGACATAAAACATATTCAAGGATAGATTTTTTTCCTATTATCAACGAATATTCAAGATAGAGTGAAAAATGTGGAATATAAAGCAAGAATATTGTCAGATCATTCTCCTTTAATAATGACAATGATAATGATAGATAAAGAGGAATCAATTTATAGGTGGAGATTTAATTCAATATTATTAAAACATCAAGATTTTTGTGATTTTATGAAAAAACAGATTCAGTTCTTTTTAGATATAAATTCACATTCAGTTGATGATAAATTTATAGTGTGGGAAGCAATGAAGGCATATTTGAGAGGTCAGATAATAAGTTATACTTCTAAAATTAAGAAGGAATATATGATAGAAATAGATCAATTGGAAAAAGAGATTACAAAATTAGAAAAAGAATCCCAAAGAAATATGACAGAAGAAAAACAAAGACAACTTATTAACAAGAAGTTACAATATAATACACTCCAAACATATCGAACAGAAAAAGCAATTAAGAGAACTAAACAAAGATATTATGAACTAGGTGAAAGATCACATAAGGTTCTTGCATGGCAGTTAAAAACAGACCAGACTTCTAAAACAATAAATGCAATTCAAACAAGAGTAAATAAAATTACTTATAAACCTTTAGAAATTAATGAAGCTTTTAAGAATTTTTATTCTGAGTTGTATAAATCAGAATCACAAAATGACAATGTCAAGATAGAAAGGTTTTTATCACAAATAACTCTTCCAAAATTAAATACGGAAGAACAGAAGGGATTAGATATGCCTTTTACATTGAAAGAGGTCGAAGAAGCCCTAGGATCATTTCAAAGTAATAAATCTCCAGGAGAAGATGGTTTTCCGCCTGAATTCTATAAACAGTTTAAAGATTTATTAATTCCTCCTTTTATGGAGTTAATTCACCAAGCGGAAAGAACACATAAACTTCCAGAATCTTTTTCGACAGCTATTTTAATAGTATTGCCAAAAAAAGATAGAGATCTTTTAAAGCCAACATCATATAGACCTATTTCTTTATTAAACACTGATTATAAAATAATAGCAAAAATCTTATCTAATAGATTATCTAAATGCTTACCAAAATTAGTACATATGGATCAAACAGGATTTATTAAAAATAGACAATCGGCAGATAATGTAACTCGCTTATTTAGTATAATTCATTTAGCGCAGAAGAGGGAGGAAATGAGCGTGGCAGTTGCTTTAGATGCAGAAAAAGCATTTGATAGATTGGAATGGGATTTTTTATTTAAGGTATTGGAAAAATATGGATTAGGAGTATCTTTTATAAAATGGATTAAAACCTTAAATACTAATCTCAAAGCTAAAGTAGTGACAAATGGTCAAATTTCAACACCATTTCAGTTAACAAGGTCAACTAGGCAATGTTGTCCATTATCACCTGCTTTATTTGTGTTGGCGATAGAGCCATTAGCTGAATTGATTAGAATGGACCCAGATATTAAGGGTTTCAGAGTTAATCAGGAAGAATACAAGATTAACTTATTTGCTGATGATGTTCTGCTTTATCTAACAAACCCATTGCACTCGTTGCGTAAATTATCCTATAGATTAGAAGAATATGGGAAAATATCAGGTTATAAAATAAATTGGGATAAAAGTGAAATTTTACCTCTTACTAAAGGAGATTATAATCAATGTTGATTAATAACCCAATTTAGATGGCCGGCAAAAGGTATAAAATATTTAGGTATAAGAGTTGATAATGACATAAAGAACTTATACAAATTAAATTATTTACCACTATTGAAAAAAATTCAAGAAGATCTTGATAAATGGATGGTATTACCAATAACATTAGTAGGTAGAGTAAATACCATAAAAATGAATATATTCCCTAGATTACAATACTTATTTCAATCACTACCAATACAATTACCCTAGAAGTTTTTTCAAGAGCTAAATAAATATGTGAGGAAGTTTCTTTGGAAAGGTAAGATGTCAAGAATATCATTGGAAAAATTGACATGGAAATTTGAGCTAGGAGGGTTACAACTTCCAAATTTTAAGAATTATTATAAAGCAAATCAACTTAGATTTATTGCATCTTTTTTTGAGAAAGATAAACCGGCATGGATTAGAATAGAACAAGATAAAATAGGAGAAAACACACCAGAAGATTTTATATATAAATGGGAATCTAAATGGATACGGGAAAAGAAAGAATCTCCTATATAAAAACATTTGATTAATTTATGGAATAAGATAAATGTTGACGATGAGACAAAGAAATCCTTATTAGCAAAGAGATCTTTAATTCAAAATAGACTTATTCCTTTTACAATGGATAATCAACTTTTATATAACTGGTTTCAAAAAGGGATTAGATATATAGGAGATTGTTTTGAAGGAGGTATATTAATGTCATTCGATCAATTAAAGAATAAATATAAAGTATCAAACAACACTCTTTTTTGTTACTTTCAACTAAGGGCTTATTTAAGAGAAAAATTAGGTCAAACAATGTTATTACCGAAATCCAGTGAAATAGAAACTTTAATTCAAAAAGGAAAGATTAAAAAATTTATCTCTTGTATGTATAATTTGATTCAAAAACAGGCAATTAAACAAGGAGTCCATAAGTCAAGACAAAAATGGGAAAGTGATTTGAATATTAAAATTGAAGAAAAAAATTGGTCAAGACTATGTCTTGAGACAAATACAATAAACGTCCGATTAAGATTAGTGCAATACAATTTTTTACATCAATTATATATTACACCACAAAAAATAAATAAATTAAATCCAAATTTATCTGATCAGTGTTTCCGATGTAACCAAGAAATTGGTACTTTTTTACATTCTACTTGGTCTTGTTCTAAAATTCAACCTTTTTGGACAAATTTAAGAGTTTTATTGGAACAAATTATTGGAATACAACTTCCACATAATCCAATATTACTTTTACTAGGTGATATTGAAGGGATAAAACCGATATCCAAATTGAATAAATATCAGAAAGAATTTATAAAAATTGCATTGGCAGTAGCCAAAAAAGCTATTGCAGTTACTTGGAAATCAGATACATATTTAAGTATAGATCGTTGTTAGAAAGAAATTTATGGCTGTATTCCACTTGAAAAAATTACTTATAATTTAAGAGATAAATATGAAACATTTTTGAAAATTTGGCACCCTTATTTACAAAAGATAGGATTAAATATATAGGTGCTCCGAAGATGAAATAATTGGTTACTTGGGGAAAGAAATAAATATATATACTAAAGTTATTACGAACTCCATGGAGCATGTGGGGATCTTCCAATATCCAGGCATTCCTTTTTTTTTCTTTCTTTCTTTCTTTCTTTCTTTCTTTCTTTCTTCTTTTTTTCTATAGGGATGTTAGGGGGGAGGGGTTAAGGGGAGGGGGGGGATGGGTAACATTTTCTTTTTCACACACTTTTATTCTGTAACTATTTGAAAACACAATAAAAAAAAGTTTAAAAAAAATAAAAAATAAAAAATGAAGCAACAGGACTCCCTGACAGTAGCCCAGACAGGTAACTACTCTTTAATTAATGTAGCAAAAGGCTAGGAGGGCAGGACAGGTAGTGCTACTGCCTCCCATATCCAGCAAGCATGGTTTGAACCTGACCTCGGGAGCTGTTGGTGCGGAATTTACGCATTTTACCAGTCACTCTGTGGGTTCCTTCTGGGTGCTCCATTTACTCTGCATTCCAAAAGCATGCAGGTTAGTAGGTTAATTGTTAGCTATAAATTGGCTGTAATGTAGTAAGTGAGTAGAAGGAGAACCAGAGCGATAGGCATTGATGGGATTGCTCTAGGACTCAGACCCATTGGGTCAAATGGCCTCCTATGCCAAAGGTTTCATTTCCCCAGCTGAGACCTGCTACAATGTTTGAGGCCTGCATTGTTCATTCATTAGTGCTGCACAATTAAGAAACCAAAACTGTGCAATATTTGTTCATTGATGTGACCGGGAATGTCCAGTGTAATTTGCACAGAAGGCTGAAAACCACTTCAGTGAAGGGTGTGGTGAGTACACAACATTGTTCAACACTGGGTTTTAGATAAATTCCTACTGCACAAAGCAGGAATTTGTGTCCCACAATAGAATTTCTATGTCAATTCCTCTTCAGATGGTAGGTATAACATCAATTAGAAATTGGTAGGTTCTTTGATATTAATGGATATAATAACTCAGGTTTATAAAGTGAAGTGCTAGTTCTGATAGACACTTCTTTTGATGCAATTACACTCCAAAATCTTCAAAAATATTTCACACATAAGCCCCACTTATAACAAGAAAACGTCTCAGACTGAAGCACAAGCTGCCACATGAATACATTAATAAATGATATATAGATATGTGCAATAGACTTCACATCATGGCATACAAAGCTTTACAGTGACAGAACAAATTATATCACAGGAAAAGACAAGGAAACAAACTACTTCAAAATAATTTAAATTGGCAATTTATGTGCTTTTTAAATATTCAGTTAGTGCAGCACAAGTAGAGAGACAGTAAACTTCAGCAACAACCTCCTCCAAAGTATTTGCAGTCAGGAGTAAATCCAGCTCACATTGGAGATTATGTTAATTTCAATATCCTCACAATGTCTTCATATCATGGCAGTTAACATCTCCATTGCCTATATTGGTCCATTGAAATCACCTTCCTGATGTTTAATTTTCAGTTTTCTGGTCATTATCCATACTTTGCCCATGTATCCCTTCACCTCCCCCCACCCTCCCCACCTCATCAGGCGACGTGTGCAAGAATTCTTTGTCACTGTGATTGTCTCCATTCTGTTGGTTCCCTCTGCCACTTGCGTCATTGAGAATCAGAGTCACAATTACATTTATTATCATTAGTATCATTTCCCCATGGGGATGAATAAAGTATCTATCTATCTATCTATCTATCTATTGGCACCAGAATGTGGGCTGACCCCAGTTCATCCCCGAGTGTGTTGGTTGTTAACACAAATGACACATTTCACTGTATCTTTCAATGTACAAGTGATAAATAAATCTGAATCTGACATGAATTTTTTTGTTTTGTGGCAATGTTACAAGGCAAAAACATAAAATTACTGTAAATTACTAAATTAAACAAATAATGCAGAAAGAATCCCTCTAGTCCAAAAACACAATCAAACTTCAGATTCAAATCCTGGTCCACCAACCATATGAATCATCTACGTATTTGTGGAATATATAATCTAATTAAATATAAAACTATTCTGTTTCAATGCTTTCATAAATAAGGAGATGGTGACAACCATGACAGTTCCAAGTGAGCTGTGTTTGTGGAATGCTGTTATTGCAGTATCTACCTAACGTACTATATCACAGGACTATGGTTTAGTTTGCTTTCTCTATGTTCATTATTCTTTAACTTAGAACAAAAAGTCCAAAATTAATTTCAGGCCAGAACCTTGATTTTTTGCAGATCAAAATAATTTGTTTTACTTTGATTTGCCAATAGTTTCCACAGAGGCAAATTGCTTTACTCTGCTTCTGTCTTACCTGATAGACTCCAGAGTCCAGATGAAGGATCTTTGACAACTGTCCATTTCCCTCCATAGATGCTGTTGACCCCTTGAGTTCCACCAGTGCTCTATGTGTAACTCTGGATTCCAGTATCTGCAGACACTTATGCAGCTTTATAAAATGTCTTTGTTACAAGTTACCATTAGAAAATTCAGAAGAGATTCAGTCAGTAGCCTTTCTACTGGTGCCACATGTTTCACATCACAGGAGGTAAACTGCACAGGGTGGATAAGGCTGATGTAGGGATAGTACAGGGATCCTGTACATGCAGTGGGAAGTTATGCTGAAAGCAAAGACTTTGGACCTTTCAATTCAACTCAACTACGTCGACTAAGGCCTAAGGGGCTGGCGTCGGGCAAAACCGTAGTCCTTTCAACTCAACTCAACTACGTTGACTCGGGCCTTTCCTCAACCCATATTCCTTCAAGAGTCATCTTTCTATGCAGAAAACAGGGTATTGGACCTTCCAAAATTGGCAGAGGACCGTCTTCTGCCATAGCATATTGTTCTGCCACCAACATCATAGAGTCATAAAAATGGAAACCGGCTTTGCAGGTCAACTCATCCATGCCAAGATGACCAGCTGTTAGTCCCATTTTCCTGTGGCCCCCACACCTCTGAACCTTTCCTATCTACGTACTTGTCCAAGTGTCCTTTAAACGTTTGTTCACCTCTTTCTTCCTACATTATAGTAATGGCTACACTTCAGAAGTATTTTATTAAGCATGAGAGGTTCTGAGGACGGGAAAAGTGTTTTATAATTAAAGGGCTGTATTTTTGAGTGCCTTCTTACTGTTTTGTTACTGAAGGAAGTTCTTGCCCTTTGAATACATGCATTTGGCCTGTATATCTCTCTAACATTTTCTATCCATGTCCTTATCCAAATGTCTTTTAAATGTTGTTAATGCATGCACCTTCAACACTTCCTCTGACAGATCACTCCATATACATCCCACCCTTTGGGTGAACAAGTTGCCCCTCAGTTTCCTATTAAATTTCTTCACCCTTACTTTAAACCTATGTTCTCTCATTCCTGATGCCCCACTCTTGGGAAATATGTGTGAGAGTTGTGAACACTGTGTCATTTAATTCAGATGGTTCCTTTGTGTACATCGCCATAATTTGATTTAGAAAGAAAACACCTAAACTAATTTCAAGGTTGAAATAGCATATCTCATAGTACTTCCACTACTGAAGGACCAAATCTTCTCTGAGGGTATTGAATCTGAGGAGCAATAAACAAGAAGCCAGAAGAAATTGAAGGCAGCATCTGTGGAAGCAAATGAAAAGTTAACATTTCAAGTCAAGACCTTCCATCTCGACTGAATGTTGGAGGGAGATGCCAGTATAAAGAGATAAAGAAAAAGGGTGCAGCAAGATCTAGTGACAAAGGTAAGTACCATAAAGGGACGCAAAGCTCTGGTAGCAGATCTGGGTGAGAATGCTGTCAAAGAACAAGAGAACAGCAGTATTCACAGAGGGGACATGTGAGAGTTGGTTGCACTGAATTCCCATCGAAGGGAGAAGGAAATCATCTCAAAAGTCAGCATTCCTTGAAGAGACTTCACAGTGGAGTGATGAAATGGAGTCAAGAGACTGCTGATGTTGGAAATCCGGAGCAACAAACAATCCTCTGACCCTTTCCAGCAGCAATCCACCAATGTAGTCTGGTGCACGTTCACCCTCCATCCCTTTGCTGAAGTCAACAATCAGTTCTTTAGTTTTACTGACACGGAGAAAGAGGTTGTCGATGCACATTCACAGTATGAACTGGGCCATTTTGAGTACATTAGAACACTGAAACAATATTTTGTATTTATAAAAGCAAAACGGTTGTTCCTTAACGAAGTACTCCTGGTGTGGAATTGCAGAATCAAGCTGAGATGCATTATACCATGGAGCTGGCACCTTGAAGAAGCCATGCAGAGTTGGTGCTTACTACGGCTCAGTCACTTCCACACCAGTCATTCCCATGTACAGCTGCTTTACTATAACTGTCCAGTGGCCTTACAATGGAACCGCCTCGAAGCCCACATCAAGGTTTTGGATGAAATTGCAGAGTGTGACAATGGTATCCAATTTTAAAACTATTCTTCCCTCTTTCAGGTTTCCCCACTGCCTACACCATTCCTCGACTAAGAAGACAAACAGACAGGCAGGCAGCCTTCTCCCATGACTCTGCCCTTTGCACTTCTAAGAGACCAGTGGGGCACATGAGAGCAATCCGGGGTAAGTTGCCTCTGATTTGCTCCCTCTTCCCTTGTAGTGGTACCTAGCCAGAGTATTGTTATAGGTTTTTATTGTCACATACACCAAGTTACTGTGAAATACTACATTTGCATGTCATGCAGATCGATCTTTCCACATGTAATTACATTGGGGTAGTACAAAGAAAACAATGCAGAATAGAGGTATACAAGATTATGAGGGGTATGGATAGTGTAAGTGCAAGCAGGCCTTTTCTGCTGAGGTAACACACACAAAACTCAGCAGGCGAGTGGAAAAGATTAAACAGTCAAACTAAGAAGGTGGGGAGAGGGGAGGAGGAAGTACAAGGTGGTAGGTGATAGGTGTAACTGGGAGAGGGGGAGGGGTGCTAAAAAGCTGGGAAGTTAATGGTGAAAGAGATTGGCTGGAGGAGGGGGAATCTGATAGGAGAGGACAGAAGGCCATGGAAGAAAGGGAAGGGGGAGGAGCACCAGAGAGAGATGATGGGCAGGTAAGGAGATACATTGAGAGAGGGAAATGGGAATCAGAAATAGAGAAGAAGAGGGGGTGGCATTTACTGGGAGTTCAAGAAATCGATGTTCATGCTGTCAGGTTGGATGCTACCCAAAAGGAATATAGTTGTTGCTCCTCCAACCAGAGTGAGGCCTCATCGCAGCAGTAGAGGAGGCCATGGACTGACATGTCAGAATGGAAATGGGAAGTGGAATTAAAATCTCCACCAGGATATCCCACTTTTTCTGGCGAACGGTGCTTGGCAAAGCGGTCTCACAATCTACATCGGGTTTCACTGATGTACAGGAGGTCACTCACACCAGGAGCACTGGATACAGTAGATGACCACAACAGACTCACAGGTGAAGTGTTGCCTCACCTGGAAAGACTGTTTGGGACCCTGAGGGAGGAGGTGTAGGGGCAGGTGTGGCACTTGTTCCACTTGCTAGGATAAGTACCAAGAGGGAGGTCAATGGGGACAGACACAATGGGAGGTCAATGGGCACAAGGCAGTCATGTAGGGAATGATCACTGGGGAAAGCAGAAAGTGGGAGGGGGTGAAGGAAAGACGTGCTTGGTGGTGGGATCCTGTTGGAGATGGTGGAAGTTACAGAGAATTATGTGACGGACGTTGAGGCTGATGGGGTGATAGGTGAAAACAAGAGGAACCTGATCCCTGGTGGGGTGGCGGCTGGATGGGATGAGGGCAGACATGCATGAAATGGAAGAGTGAAGGCAGCATTGATGGTGGAGGAAGGAAAGCCCCCTTCTCTGAAGAAGAAGGACATCTCACTATTTCAGGAATGAAAAGCCCCATTCTGAGAGCAGATGCACTGGAGACAGAGGAATTGAGAGAAGGGGGAGGGGTACTACAACTAGAGATCATGGGTTAAGGGTGAAGTGTGAAAAGTTTAAGTGGAAATGAGGGAAAACTTCTTCACTCAGAGAGTTGTGAGAGTCTGGAACAAGCTGCCAGTGCAAGTGGAGCATACGAACTCGATTTCAATTTTTAAGAGAAGTTTGGATGGGTATATGGATGGTAGAGGTATAGAGGGCTATGGTCCCAGTGCAGGTTGATGGGAGTAGGCAGTTTAAATGTTTCCCCATGAATTAGATGAAGGTTTCAAGGTTTCAAAGGTACAATTTAATGTCAGAGAAATGTATACAATATACATCTTGAAATGCTTTTTCATCACAACCATCCACGAAAACAGAGGAGTGCCCCAAAAAATGAACGACAGTCAAATGTTAGAACCCCAATGTCCCCACCAGCTCCCCACTCCTGCGCGCAACTGGCAGCGAGCAACAACCCCCCCCCCCCACCCCACTGGCAGAAAAACAGCATTGGCACTGCCACCAAGCACTCAAGCGTGAGCAAAGGGAATGTTTATGTGCTGTACTTTTCTGTGACTCTAATATACTTGCAGCTAAAGAGAAACTGCTGTTCAGAAAGGCAAGTAAAGTGCTTGGATCACAAAATGGCTAAATGGGAGATCAGGTTCATCTTTTAGCTTATAAGATGTCTGTTCAAGAGTCTGACACAGAGAGATAGAAAATGTGCTTGAGCCTGTTGCTACGTGTTGTCAAGGTGCTGTATCTTCTGCCTGCAGGATAGGGAAGAGGAGAAAATGACCAGAGTGGGAGGGGCAAAGGAACCAAGGCTGCTGGAGCAGTAAGGCAGTAGCTCTGCCCCTCTGTAGTGTGTTTTATTCACAGGCATTGGAGTTTCCGTACCAGGCCAAGATGAAACCAGTCAGAATGCTGTCCACTGCACCTCTGTACAAGTTTGTCATCGCCTTCTATTATGCATGCAAAAGTCATGAATGAATGGTTAACTGCTGCCTCGTTCTCCAATATTTTGTTTCACCAGATGCTGGCCAACCTGTGAAGCTGCCTTGTATGCCGCCGGTGAGATTGTCACCCCCTCTACCGCCAAAGAAAGTGATGATATGTACTACATCACAGGCAGCCGACACACCCACCAATTCCTATTCTGCAGCACAGAAAATCACCCAGCAGCCTTCCCAGCTACACTTCGGGGGTTCCCATTCCTCGGCCTTAACTGGTGCGATGACTCTCCATCCTGCAATGCCCACGAGCAAGGTGATAGAAGAACTCAACAAGACACTGGCCTTGACAATGCAGAGGCTGGAAAGGTAATATGGCAGCCATCATACAGCTGTAGAAAAAAATCACAGTACCAAAGGAGGCTATTCAGCACATTTTATCCAGGCCTGTTGTGAAGGGCTCCCTAGCTTAATCCCAAATTAAATCTCTGAGTCCAGAGCCTTGCAGGCTGTAGCTATTAAAGTACAGACCTAAAGGGGTGAAGATTCTGCCTCTGCTGTCCTTTAGGGCAGTGAGCGCCAAAGCTGCTTCCATGTTTAAATCCTTACACCTGAGTTTTGTCTCTTCTGCTAAGAAATAGGAGCTTCTTATTAGCTCTGTTCAGCCGCCATTATAATTCGACATAGCTTAATTAGGTATTCTCATACCTTCCTCAGCCCCCAAGAAAGCAACCTTCCAACATTTTCTCATTGCTACTACTTTTGTAGACCAGGCAATATCCTGGTCACAATTAGAACAAAGAACACAGAACACTATTGCATAGTGCAGGCTTTTCAGTTCATGATGTTGAGCCAACCTTTTAACCTATTCTTAAGATCAATTCAGCTTTTCCCTTCTAGTAAGCACAACGTTGTGCTTGTGGGAGATTTTAATTTTCCACACATAGACTGGGAAGCCCATTCTGTAAAAGGGCTGGATGGTTTGGAGTTTGTAAAATGTGGGCAGGATAGTTTTTTGCAGCACACATAGAGGTACCGACTAGAGAAGGGGCAGTGTTGGATCTCCTGTTAGGGAATGAGATAGATCAGGTGATGGAGGTATGTGTTGGGGAGCACTTTGGGTCCAGTGATCACAGTACCATTAGTTTCAATATAATTTTGGAGAAGGATAGGACTGGACCCAGGGTTGAGATTTTTGATTGGAGAAGGGCTAACTTTGAGGAAATGCGAAAGGACTTAGAAGGAGTGGATTGGGACAATTTGTTTTATGGGAAGGATGTAATCGAGAAATAGAGGTCATTTAAAGGTGAATTTTTGAGGGTACAGAATCTTTATGTTCCTGTTAGGTTGAAAGGAAAGATTAAAAGTTTGAGAGCACCATGGTTTTCAAGGGATATTGGAAACTTAGTTGGGAAAAAGAGGGAGATCTATAATAAATATAGGCAGCATGCAGTAAATGAGGTGCTCGAGGAATATAAAGAATGTAAAAAGAATCTCAAGAAAGAAATTAGAAAAGCTAAAAGAAGATGCGAGGTTGCTTTGGCAAGTAAGGTGAAAATAAATCCGAAGGGTTTCTACAGTTATATTAATAGCAGAAGGATAGTGAGGGATAAAATTGGTCCCTTAGAGAATCAGAGTGGACAGCTATGTGTGGAGCTGAAAGAGATGGGGGAGATTTTGAACAATTTCTTCGGTATTCACTAAGGAGAAGGATATTGAATTGTGTAAGGTAAGGGAAACAAGTAGGGAAGTTATGGAAACTATGATGATTAAAGAGGAGGAAGTACTGGCGCTTCTAAGGAATATAAAAGTGGATAAATCTCCGGACCCTGACAGGATATTCCCTAGGAACTTGAGGGAAGTTGGTGTAGAAATAGCAGGGGCTCTGACAGAAGTATTTCAAATGTCATTAGAAACGGGGATGATGCCAGAGGATTGGCGTATTGCTCATGTGGTTCCATTGTTTAAAAAGGGTTCTAAGAGTAAACCTAGCAATTATAGGCCTCAACGCACACAAAATGCTGGTAGAACACAGCAGGCTAGGCAGCATCTATAGGGAGAAGCGCTGTCGACGTTTTGGGCCAAGACCCTTCATCAGGACAATTATAGGCCTGTCAGATTGACATCAGTGGTGGGTAAATTAATGGAAAGTATTCTTAGAGATGGTATATATAATTATCTGGATAGACAGGGTCTGATTAGGAATAGTCAGCATGGGTTTGTGCATGGAAGGTCATGTTTGACAAATCTTATTGAATTTTTTGAAAAGGTTACGAGGAAAGTTGACGAGGATAAAGCAGTGGATGTTGTCTATATGGACTTCAGTAAGGCCTTTGACAAGGTTCCACATGGAAGGTTAGTTAGGAAGGTTCAATCATTAGGAATTAATATTGAAGTAGTAAAATGGATTCAACAATGGCTGGATGGGAGATGCCAGAGAGTAGTGGTGGATAACTCTTTGTTAGGTTGGAGGCCCGTGACTAGTGGTGTACCTCAGGGATCTGTACTGGGTCCAATGTTGTTTGTCATATACATTAATGATCTGGATGATGGGGTGGTAAATTGGATTAGTAATTATGCAGATGATACTAAGGTAGGTGGCGTTGTGGATAATGAAGTAGGTTTTCAAAGCTTGCAGAGAGATTTAGGCCAGTTAGAAGAGTGGGCTGAACGATGGCAGATGGAGTTTAATGCTGATAAGTGTGAGGTGCTACATTTTGGTAGGAATAATCAAAATAGGACATACATGGTAAATGGTAGGGCATTGAAGAATGCAGTAGAACAGAGTGATCTAGGAATAATGGTGCATAGTTCCCTGAAGGTGGAATCTCATGTGGATAGAGTGGTGAAGAAAGCTTTTGGTATGTTGGCCTTTACAAATCAGAGTACTGATTATAGGAGTTGGGATGTAATGTTAAAATTGTACAAGGCATTGGTAAGGCCGAATTTGGAGTATTGTGTACAGTTCTGGTCACCGAATTATAGGAAAGATATCAACAAAATAGAGAGAGTACAGAGAAGATTTACTAGAATGTTACCTGGGTTTCAGCACCTAAGTTACAGGGAAAGGCTGAATAAGTTAGGTCTTTATTCTTTGGAGCGTAGAAGGTTGCAGGGGGACTTGATAGACGTATTTAAAATTATGAGGGGGATAGATCGAGTTGTCGTGGATAGGCTTTTTCCATTGAGAGTAGGGGATATTCAAACAAGCGGACATGATTTGAGAGTTAGGGGCCAAAAATTTAAGGGTAACACGAGGGGGAATTTCTTTACTCAGAGAGTAGTAGCTGTGTGGAATGAGCTTCCAGTAGAAGTGGTAGAGGCAGGTTCGGTATTGTCATTTAAAAAAAAATTGGATAGGTATATGGACAAGAAAGGAATGGAGGGTTATGGGCTGAGTGTGAGCCAGTGGGACTAGGTGAGTGTAAGCGTCGGCACGGACTAGAAGGGCCGAGATGGCCTGTTTCCGTGCTGTAATTATTATGTGGTTATATGGTTAATTGGCCTCCATTTTTCTTTTTCTTCTTCTTCTGAGGGTTTATGGTGGTTGGTAAACAGCTTTTTAGGTGCATTGCTGCCACATTCTGAACTGGAGTGCGGGCCAGGATATCTAAATCCCATATTTACATTTGTATCAAATTCTATAAAAATGACCTGTATTCTTAAGGAACTCCACTATATATTTAAAGCAATAATCTTATGCAAGATATTAGAAACATGGAAACAGAGAAAACCTACAGCCCAATACGGACCCTTCAGCCCACAAAATTGTGCCGAACATGTCCCTACCTCAGAAATTGCTAGGCTTACCTATAGCCCTCTATTTTTCTAATCTCCTTGTACCTATCCAAAAGTCTCTTAAAAGGCCCTATTGTATTTACCTCCACCACCGTTGCCGGCAGCCCATTCCACGCACGCACCACTCTCTGAGTAAAAATCTTAACCCTGACATCTCCTCTGTACCTACTCCCCAGCACCTTAAACCTGTGTCCTCTTGTGGCAACCATTTTCAACCCTGGGAAAAAGCCTCTGACTGTCCACACAATCAATGCCTCTCGTCATCTTATACACCTCTTTCAGGTCACCTCTCATCCTCCATCGCTCCAAGGAGAAAAGGCCGAGTTCACTCAACCTATTCTCATAAGGCATGCTCCCCAATCCAGGTAACATCTTTCTAAATCTCCTGTGCACCCTTTCTATAGCTTCCATGTCCTTCCTGTAGTGAGGCGACCAGAACTGAGCACAGTACTCCAAGTGGGGTCTGACCAGGGTCCTATATCGCTGCAACATTGCCTCTCGGCTCCTAAATTAAATTCCACAATTGACGACAGCCAATACACCATATGCTTTCTTAACCACAGAGTCAACCTGCGCAGCTGCTTTGAACGTCCTATGGACTCAGAACCCAAGATCCCTATGATCCTCCACACTGCCAAGAGTCTTACCATTAATATTATATTCTGCCATCATATTTGACCTACCAAAATGAACCACCTCACACTTATCTGGGTTGAACTCCATCTGCCAATTCTCAGCCCAGTTTTGCATCCTATCAATGTCCTTCTGTAACCTCTGACAGCCCTCCACACTATCCACAACACCTCCAACCTTAGTGTCATCAGCAAACTTACTAACCCATCCCTCCACTTCATCATCCAGGTCATTTATAAAAATCACAGAGTAAGGTCCCAGAACAGATCCCTGAGGCACTCCACTAGTGACCAACCTCCATACAGAATATGGCTCATCTACACCACTCTTTGCCTTCTGTGGGCAAGCCAGTTCTGGATCCACAAAGCAATGTCCCCTTGGATCCCATGCCTCCTTACTTTCTCAATAAGCCTTGCATGGGGTACCTTATCAAATGCCTTGATGAAATCCATATACACTACACCCACTGCTCTTCCTTCATCAATATGTTTAGTCACATCCTCAAAATATTCAATCAGGCTCGTAAGGCACGACCTGCCCTTGACAAAGCCATGCTGACTACTCCTAATCATATTATACCTCTCCCAATGTTCATAAATCCTGCCTCTCAGGATCTTCTCCTTCAACTTATCAACCACTGAAGTAATACTTACTGGTCTATAATTTCCTGGGTTATCTCTATTCCATTTCTTGAATAAAGGAACAACATACGCAACCCTCCAATCCTCTGGAACCTCTCCCGTCCCCACTGATGATGCAAAGATCATCGCCAGAGGCTCAGCAATCTCCTCCCTCGCCTTCCACAGAAGTCTGGGGTACATCTCATCCGGTCCTGGCAACTTATCCAACTTGATGCTTTCCAAAAGCTCCAGCACATCCTATTGTCATATCTTCAGGCAGCACTTTACAAAATGTGAAATCCACTCCCTCATCTCTGTGTTCTGCCTCTTCACATCTTTGCCGATCTCTGTTGAATTTTCGATCTCTTCTTGGCTCTCTTGCCTCTCGAATTCTTCTTCCTCTGTTTCTTCCTGTACTCCGCTGATCTCACATCCACGGACCTCCTTCGTTTAAATATTGGCCTTCCTCCTATAAATTCAAGTCTTCTGCTCAACGGCGCTCTTCCCTCTCCCATCAGCACCATCGGAGCGCCACCTGACCCACAACCTGGGCTCTCTTCATCGTTCTGCGCTTGTTCTTCACCACCCACTGCTTGATCCTCACTTCACATCTCACTTTCTCTTCTGTGACAAATACATTGTCTTTGTTTTCATTTTCTACTTTCTCCTCTGCACCCATTCCTTCTTTGTGGTTTCCATTTATCATGTTCTTATCCCATATATCCTCATTTTCACCCACTTGGTTCATTGTTGTGCTGGCTACCTCTGGAAGAAAATTCCCAAGAGCTGGCTCAGGACCTGGTTTTCCATCTAGCTGTTCTTGAGGACTAATTACATGCTGCTTTCCTTCATCCCTTTCTTCCATATTATCAGCCCTAATATTCTGGCCCGTTCTATATTCAGATTCCTAGTGCTGAGCTCTGAATAATCTGCCTGTAAATCCAGATTACTCTCAGCTGGACACAGATTACCCATTTCATGTTCTGACTCTCCAACCTCTGGATCTAAGCTTCCAGCCTCCAGCTCCATCTCAATTATAGCTGCTAGACCAGAGCATCTCCAGCTTTCAGGATCCATTTGTTCAACACTGGGCACCATTCCCCAAATTTCCTGCTGGGCCGCATCTGCTCCTAGTTCGGCTGTTTATGTTAAACTGTATTTTATTCTGTGCTAACTTTAAAATCAACCATCCTCTCGTTTGATTAACTTGGACACCTCCCTCCATTTTTCTATTAATCACGTGCCTATCTAAGGGTTTCTTAAATGTCCCTAATGTATCTGCCTCTACCACCAACCCTAGCAGGGCATTCCATTCACCCACCACTCTGTGTAAAAAATATTACTTCTGACATCCAACCCTGACATAATTTCCTCCAATCATTTTAAAATTGTGCCCACATCTTCACCCTGGGGAAAAGTCTCTGGCTATGTGCTCAATCAATACTTCTTATCATCTTGTACACCTCTATCAAGCCGCCTCTTATCCTCCATTCTAAAGAGAAAAGCCCTCGCTCATTTATCCTATGTTAATAAAACAAAGTGGTTGAGAGGACAAATTCAAGCACATTAGTGCTCTAACATGCTTTGTCTCATCTATTGAAGAAAATTTTCCTTGCCGCATTTTATTCTCCTCATTCACCTGCCCTGCTAACCTGAGGGATCTGTAGCCATCTAATCTAAGGACCCTCTTTCCGAGTACCCACCTCCACACAGTCTATCCCCAATCCCACACAATCGTCGTTATGTTGCCTCCAGAAGGAACCGTTCCTTCCCCCTTTCCCCTGTTCAGAATAACTCCTTCCAATCTGTCTCTCCCTCACCACAATGAATCTCCCTTCCTGATCTTCCCTGACCTAACATGGCTTTACCTTGAATTCCCTCCTGGGATCTCTTCTTCCCTGTCATCCCTCCAATTTCCCCCTCCCATGATCTCTCCCTCACTGTGATCTCTCTCTGGTTCACTCCTCACTTCCTGCAGTGTCCGACTTGATTTTTCCCCTTCCACCCTCTCACCTGATTTTTCTGAGGTCTTGTATCCAGCCTGGATCAATACACAATTGGCTGGAGGAACTCAATGGGGCAAGCAGCTAGAACATCATCTTTTGATCATTCCCTCTCTCTTTTTGTGGCCACTTCTCCTGTGATTTAATAGCAGTGTAATCTATCCATGTGCTGTCACTGAAATCCTTCCCTAGGATTATCTTCTTTCCAAGTAATGGATCTACTGGAACTTTCTCATGCTATTGTCTCCTAGTTTTCCACTCTGCATGTGGGAATATTTTTCCAACACTCCTCAAAATTTTAATGACTTCCACCAGGCCTACTCTGTAGTCTTTCCTCTTCCAGATACCTCTGAGCAGTTTTGTTTCCTCTGATGTCTTTCTCTTCATTTGTTGAAGGGATGTGAGTTTCCCAGGCTGAGCCAGGAGACACGTGCTTAATACATAAGTTACTTGGAAGTGTGGAGGAGCAGAGGGATCTGGGGGTACATGTCCACAGATCCCTGAAAGTTGCCTCACAGGTAGATAGGGTAGTTAAGAAAACTTATGGAGTGTTAGCTTTCATAAGTTGAGGGATAGAGCTTAAGAGTCGCGGGGTAATGATGCAACTCTATAAAACTCTGGTTAAGCCATACTTGGAGTACTGTGTCCAGTTCTGGTTACCTCACTATAGGAAGGATGTGGAAGCATTGGAAAGGGTACAGAGGAGATTTATCAGGATGCTGCCTGGTTTAGAGAGTATGCATTATGATCAGAGATTAAGGGAGCTAGGGCTTTACTCTTTGGAGAGAAGGAGGATGAGCGGAGACATGATAGAGGTATACAAGATATTAAGAGCAATAGATAGAGTGGACAGCCAGCGCCTCTTTCCTGGGGCACCACTGCTCAGTACAAAACAACATGGCTTTAAGGTAAGGAGTGGGAAGTTCAAGGGGGATATTAGAGGAAGGTTTTTCACTCAGAGAGTGGTTGGTGCGTGGAATGCACTGCTTGAGTCAGTGGTGGAGGCAGATACACTAGTGAAATTTAAGAGACTACTAGACAGGTATATGGAGGAATTTAAGGTGGGGGTTTACATAGGAGGCAGGGTTTAAGGGTCGGCACAACCTTGTGGGCTGAAGGGCCTGTGCTGTGCTGTGCTATTCTATGTTCTATGTACATCATCAGGTTGAGCAGCATCTGTAAGAGGAAAGATGTTTGGGGTCATCGTTCCAGCTGCTTGCCCCATCGAGTTCCTCTAGCCAATTGTGTATTGATGCAGATTCCAGCAACTACGTCTTGTGTCATAATTTAATTGCCCATTCCTAATTGCCCTTGAGAAGATGGTGAGAAGCTGTCTTAGGTTGCAGGAATAAGTTCCAGGACTTTGACCCACTAATGGTAAAATGTATGTGTCACCTTAAACTGGCTCACATCACTTCAAACCTTTTTTGTATGATATCCATGCTGAGATTAGAGTAACACACTGGCAGATGAACTGCCATTGCTGCTACTGCCTCACTGCTCCGGCAGCCTGGCTTCCATTGCACATCCAGTGCTGTTCACATAGATTGCATGTTCTCCCTGTGACTACGTGAATTCCATTCCCTCCCCCGCACCCCATCCCAGTGCTCCAGTTTCCTCTCACATCCCAAAGATGTGCCAATTGATAGTTAACTGGCTGTTGTGAATTATCAAAGATCCAAAGCACATTTATTATCAAAGTGTGTATGCAGTATACAATCCTGAAACTTGTCTTCCCCACAGTTAGTCATGAAACAGAGAACCAGGGAACCATCCCTTTAAAAGAAAAACATCAAACCCTCCTCCCCCTCCTCATACACAAACAAATCACGCAGATGGCAACAAAAAAAAATCAAAAATATAAAACGCAGAAGGCATTTCAGTTCAGTTCACTGTTCATTATCTTCAGGCCACCCAACTCAAATGTCGCTCAAGAGCATCCAGAACTAAAACTAGAAATAGAACACATCATAAATATTGAATTAGAATTTTACCTAATTATGTGGTTTCTAGGGGGAATGGGAGGTGAGGAGAATAGTGTCCAGGAAATAAGTGGGGCTGAATTGATGGAAATGTTCTAAATGCTGGCATTGACCTAATAGGCCACATGGTGTCATTCTAAGTCGTAAAGTGTATATGAGAAATATGGAGTGTATGAGCTTAACTTCTATATAGTGAATGTTGGCTTAATACAACAGTGATTTTGATTTTATTTTGGCAGTTCAGGATTGCATACAGGAGAGAGTGGGATGAAAACAGGAAAAAGCAATACACCCGACATCCGACAAGTGCCAACAGTGGTGGTTGATTATGATGATGACAAAGAGAATGTGCCTAATGAATCGGACTATGAGGACACTTTCAGTATGCACGGGGAGGAAGATGAAGAGGACGAGGGGGATAATGATGATGATGACGATGACGATGATGACAATTTTTTCACAAGTATGGAAAGCATCAACTCGCTACATATGCTATGGTCTGCCCAGCACCAGAGAAAACCAAACTAGTGATAAAACTCTCATAAACCAAACAGTGGTGATTCTGTGTCTTTCAGGCTGTGAGGTTTTTCATCAGTCTTGTGTTTAATCTAATGTAATCAAGTCAGTTCAAGTTCATTGTACAGTGAGGTTCAGTGAAAATCATGTTTGCAGCAGCATCACATGCATGTACAGTTGGTAATACATAAATTATAAAAGACGGTGAAGAGAAAATAAAATACTGCAGAAACAAAATACTGGTGCAAAAAATACACAGAGTTAAGTCCATAGTAGTACCAGACTTGGTCCATATAGTGTTCCATTGTTGATTGCGTTTGTGCAGGTCCATTCAAATATCTGATGGCTGAAGGAAAACAGCTGTTTATATATTTATATAATCTATATATTAGATGCTTTACCTTTCAAATAAACACATAGCACATATCTTGAGAATTAGGTGTTAGCCCATCAATAAACATGGCATTTATCTACCAGCAATTAAATTCAAAGTAGAAAGATATCACATGTGCAGAGTTTAACTTAGTAAGAGTGTCAAAGGTTATGGGGAGAAGGCAGGAGATTGGAGTTGAGAGGGATCATAAACCACCCATGATAGAATGACAGAGAAGTCTAGGGGAAACTATGGAGCCATGAGGGAGGAGAGGGCCAAAGTTGACTGGACGGATAGCCTAGCAGAAAAGACAGTGGAACAGCAATGGCAGGTATTCTTGGGAATAATGCACAAGGTGCAAAATCAGTTCATCCCCCAGAGAAGGAAGGATTCAAAGGGGGGAAAGGGGCCACAGTGGTTGACAAAGGAAGTCAGAGATTGCATAGCATTTAAAAAAAAGGAAATATAACAGAGCTAAGGTGAGTGGGAGGACAGATGGTTGGGAAGTGTTTAAGGAACAACAGAACTTAACTAAAAAGACAATACGGGGAGAAAAAATGAGGTACAAACGCAAGCTAGCCAGGAATATAAAGGAAGATAGCAAAAGCTTTTTTAGGTATGTGAAGAGAAAGAAGATAGTTAAGAACAACGTTGGGCCCTTGAAGAATGAATTGGGTGAAATTGTTATGGGAAACAGAGAAATGGCAGAAGAATTTAATGAGTACTTTAGATCTGTTTTCACTAAGGAAGACACAAGCAATCTCCCAGATGTATGGATGGGCCAAGGACATAGGGTAACAGAGGAAATGAAACAGATTGACATTCGGAAGGAAACGGTGATGAGAAGGCTGATGGGACTGAAGGCTGACAAATCCCCAGGTCCAGATGGTCTGCACCCTAGGGTACTAAAGGAGGTGGCCCTGGAAATTGCGGATGCATTGGTAATCATTTTCCAATGTTCCTTCGATTCAGGATCAGTCCCTGAGGATTGAAGAATGGCTAATGTTATCCCACTTTTTAAGAAAGGAGGGAGGGAGAAAACAGAGAACTATCGACCTGTCAGCCTGACATCGGTGGTGGGGAAGATGCTAGAGTCCATAATTAAGGATGAAATAGTGGCATATCTAGATAGCAGTGATAGGATTGGGCCGAGCCAGCATGGATTTACCAAGGGTAAATTTTGCTTGACTAATCTGTTGGAGTTTTTCGAGGATGTAACCAGGAAGTTAGACGGGGGAGATCCAGTGGATGTAGTGTACCTCGATTTTCAGAAGGCATTTGATAAGGTCCCACATAGAAGATTGGTGGGTAAAATCAAAGCTCAGGTCATCGGGGGGAAGATATTGACATGGATAGAAAACTGGTTGGCAGATAGAAAGCAAAGGGTAGCGGTGAATGGGTGTTTCTCGGAATGGCAGGTGGTGACTAGTGGGGTGCCACAGGGCTCGGTATTGGGACCACAGCTGTTTACCATTTACGTTAACGATTTGGATGAAGGCATAGAAAATAACATCAGCAAATTTGCTGATGATACTAAGCTGGGTGGCAGTGTGACATGTGATGAAGATGTTAGGAGAATTCAGGGTGACTTGGATAGGCTGGGTGAGTGGGCAGATACTTGGCAGATGGCATTTAATGTGAATAAGTGTGAGGTTATCCATTTTGGGAGTAAGAACAGGAAGGCAGATTATTATCTGAACGGTATAGAGTTGGGTAAGGGAGAAATACAAAGAGATCTCGGAGTCCTTGTTCATCAGTCACTGAAGGTGAATGAGCAAGTGCAGCAGGCAGTGAAGAAGGCTAATGGAATGTTGGCATTTATTACAAAGGGAATTGAGTACAAGAGCAAGGAAATCCTCTTGCATTTGTACAGAGCCCTGGTGAGACCACACCTGGAGTATTGTGTACAGTTTTGGTCTCCAGGGTTAAGGAAGGACATCCTGGCTGTAGAGGAAGTGCAGCGTAGATTCACAAGGTTAATTCCTGGGATGTCTGGACTGTCTTACGCAGAGAGGTTAGAGAGACTGGGCTTGTACACGCTGGAATTAAGGAGATTGAGAGGGGATCTGATTGAAACATATAAGATTATTAAGGGATTGGACAAGATAGAGGCAGGAAATATGTTCCAGATGCTGGAAGAGTCCAGTACCAGAGGGCGTGGTTTGAGAATAAGGGGTAGGTCATTTAGGACAGAGTTAAGGAAAAACTTCTTCTCCCAGGGAGTTGTGGGGGTCTGGAATGCACTGCCTTGGAAGGTAGTGGAGGCCAATTCTCTGGATGCTTTCAAGAAGGAGCTAGATAGGTATCTTATGGATAGGGGAATCAAGGGATATGGGGACAAGGCAGGAACTGGGTATTGATAGGAATTGATCAGCCATGATCTCAAAATGGCAGTGCAGGCTCGAAGGGCCGAATGGTCTACTTCTGCACCTATTGTCTATTGTCTATTGTCTTCAAGTCAAGTCAAGTTGCTTTTTATTGTCACTTTGACCATAGCTGCTGGTACAGTACACAGTAAAAATGAGACAATGTTTTTCAGGACCGTGGTGCTACATGAACAATACAAAAACTACACTGAACTACGTAAACCAACACAAAAACTACACTAGACTACAGACCTACCCAGGACTGCATAAAGTACACAGAACGGTGCAAGCATTACAATAAATAATAAACAAGACAATAGGCACAGCAGAGGGCAGTAGGTTGGTAGTCCGATGGCTTGGGGGAAAATCTGTTACATAAATAATCAGCTACATGCTTGATTCTGCCACATGGCTTGATTCTGCTCCCATGTGTTATAATCTTATGGTGTACAGCAGAAGGGGAGAATTATTGAACATATAAGTTGTTGTTGTTTTCAAACTATTAGTTTAATATTCTAAGTTTCAGTGGATTTGGAACTGCAATAGAATCTGAATCCAAGGTGCAAAACACCTGTTACCCAGCCTTCATGAGGTCCAGGGATAGCAGAACAAGGGACATGTGGATGTTCCACTCCTAGGACATGGGTCAGCTACTTAAATAATGCAGAGAGGTTGGTAGCCCCTGATTTCATCTTCATTGCAAGCATTATAAGGACAGTTGGGTTTTCCTGGCTTCAGGAACGATGCCACAAGGATACCTTCAGGACTGCTTGGCCAGGGCTGTCTCTTACAACACTTCCAAGTTCCCTCGTCCCCTTAACAATCCCACCCCCAAACTGGGCATCTTAATCTATTGGTTTTGTTCTTCCCTGCTCGGGAATGCCCCCTCACTGATTGGTTACCAAGTCTGTCAATCACATTGATTTCTGCGCAGAGAATCTGGACCAAAATACAGAACGAAAAACATTAGAAACATTAAAAAATAGGAGCAGGAATCGGCCACCTGACCTGCCATTCAATAAGATCGTGCTGGTCTGGCTTTTGTCTCAGCTCCAGCTATCTGCCATTTCCCTATAATCTTTAATTCCCCGGTTATGCAAAAATCTATTTAAATGTGTCCTAGTCAAAATTAACAGTTTTTACCCTTGCTCTCCCAGCTAAAGATGGGTGTGTGTGCAAATAAAATGAATGCCAGGGCTCTTCCTCTGATCTTATTTGTTCCTATCTGTATATTGTTAAAATTCCATCATTCCTGAAAAAGCCATTAATATTCAGACTAGCGTATTCTTACTGTTTACACTATTTCTGTGAATCTTAATGCTCTCTCTCACTTCTTTATTTTCTTTCTAGGTTCATTAGCATTAAAAGTTTGCAGGAAAGACTCCCTGGCCATTAAACTCAGCAACAGACCATCGAAGCGTGAGCTGGAGGAGAAGAATATCATTCCAATGCAGACTGATGAAGAGAGGCTTGAAATGAGGCAACAAATCGGCACAAAGCTCACAAGGTTGGTAATGAAATCAGTGGAGTGCGAATGTGGTCCCTTTGCTATGGTTGTAAACCTGTCTGCTGGAATAAGTTAGTTAATGTTACTCAAATGCCTTCCAGTTAAACATTGACATAACAACTGGATACATATTCCACTGGGTCAAAATACCCAAACTTACTATTTTTAAGCCTGCTCTCCCAGCCAAAATGGGAGTGTGTACAAAAAACAAAAACAACAAAATCTGCAAATGCAGGAAATCCAGTGTTCAAAGGGCTTAACCTAATTGACTCTACTTGTTCACATGACGAAATCTGCAGATGCTGGAAATTCAAGCAACACACACAAAATGCTGATGGAACACAGCAGGCCAGGCAGCATCTATAGGAAGAAGTACAGTCGACGTTACAGGCCAAGACCCTTCATCAGGACTAACTGAAAGAAGAGATAGTAAGAGATTTGAAAGTGGGAGGGGGAGGGGGAGATCCGAAATGATAGGAGAAGACAGGAGGGTGAGGGATGAAGCTAAGAGCTGGAAATTTAATTGGCAAAAGGGATACAGAGCTGGAGAAGGAAGAGGATGATTGGACGGGAGGCCTAGGGAGAAAGAAGGGGAGGGGAGCACCAGAGGGAAATGGAGAGCAGGCAAAGAGTGATTGTGAGAGGGACAGAGAGAGAAAAAAGAGAGAAAAGAAAAAAAGGGGAAAAACAATCAATCAATAAATAAATAAATAAGGAATGGCGTAAGAAGGGGAGGGGGGCATTATCGGAAGTTAGAGAAATCAATGTTCATGCCATCAGGTTGGAGGCTACCTAGACGGAATATAAGGTGTTGTTCCTCCAACCTGAGTGTGGCTCCATCTTGACAGTAGAGGAGGCCATGAATAGACATATGAGAATGCGAATGGGATGTGGAATTAAAATATGTGGCCACTGGGAGATCCTGCTTTCTCTGACGGACAGAGCATAGGTGTTCAGTGAAATGGTCTCCCAGTCTGCGTTGGGTCTCACCAATATATAGAAGGCCACACAGGGAGCACCGGACGCAGTATATCACACCAGCCGACTCACAGGTGAAGTGTCGCCTCACCTGGAAGGGCTGTCTGGGGCCCTGAATGGTGGTGAGGGAGGAAGTGTAAGGGCAGATGTAGCACTTGCTCTGCTATAAGCCTACGGACTCTCACAGCTATCCGGATATAAGCCTACGGACTCTCACAGTTATCCGGATATAAGCCTACGGACTCTCACAGTTATCCGGATATAAGCCTACGGACTCTCACAGCTATCCGGATATAAGCCTACGGACTCTCACAGTTATCTGGATATAAGTCTATGGACTCTCACAGCTACCTGGACTATTCCTCATCCCACCCTGTTTCTCGCAAAAAATGCCATCCCTTTCTTGCAATTCCTCCGTCTCTGCCGCATCTGCTCTCAGGAGGAGGCTTCCTTTTTTTACAGAAAGGGGCTTCCCTTCCTCCACCATCAACTCTGCTCTCAAATGTATTTCTCCCGTATCACACACATCTGCACTCACCCCATCCTCCCACCACCCCACTCGGGATAGGATTCCCCTTGTCCTTACCTACCACCCCACCAGCCTCCAGGTCCAAAATATAATTCTCCACAACTTCCGCCACTTCCAACAGGATCCCATTACTAAGCACATCTTTCCCTCCACCCCCCCCCCCCCCACTTTCTGCTTTCTGCAGGGATCGCTCCCTACGCGACTCCCTTATCCATTCGTTCCCCCCCATCCCTTCCCACCGATCTCCCTCCCGGCATTTATCCTTGTAAGCGGAACAAGTGCTACATCTGCCCTTATACTTCCTCCCTCACCACCATTCAGGGCTCCAGACAGTCCTTCCAGGTGAGGCGACACTTCACCTGTGAGTTGGCTGGTATGATATACTGCGTCTGGTGCTCCCAGTGCAGACTTCTATATATTGGTGAGACCTGACGCAGACTGGGAGACCATTTCGCTGAACACCTATGCTCTGTCCACAAGAGAAAGCAGGATCTCCCAGTGGCCACACATTTTAATTCCACGTCCCATTCCCATTCTGATATGTCTATCCATGGCCTCCTCTACCGGCTAGATGAAGCCACACTCAGGTTGGAGAAACAACACCTTATATTCCGTTTAGGTAGCCTCCAACCTGATGGTATGAACATTGATTTCTCTAACTTCCATTAATGCCCCCCTCCCCTTCTTACCCCATCCCTTATTTATTTATCTACTTATTGTTTTTTTCCCTTTTTTTTCTTTTCTCTCTTTTTCCTCTCTCTGTTTCTCTCACAATCACTCCTTGCCTGCTCTACATCTCCATCTGGTGCTCCCCTCCCCTTCTTTCTCCCTAGGCCTCCCATCCAATCATCTTCTCCCTTCTCCAGCCTTGTATCCCTTTTGCCAATTAAATTCCCAGCTCTTAGCTTCATCCCTCCACCTCCTGTCTTCTCCTATTATTTCGGATCTCCCCCTCCTCCTCCCACTTTCAAATCTCTTACTATCTCTTCTTTCAGTTAGTCCTGATGAAGGGTCTCAGCCCGAATCGTCGACTGTACTTCTCCCTATAGATGCTGCCTGGCCTGCTGCGTTCCACCAGCATTTTGACTTTACTTGTTGTTTATTGAAATACAGTGCAGAGTAGGCCCTTCGAGCCACGTCACCCAGCAACCCCCAATTTAGCCCTAGGCTAATTTACAAAGACCAATTAACCCTAGTGAAACAGGTTTGTATTTGGAAACTCATGTGGTCACAGGGAAAATTCCTTACAGGCTGCAGCTGGCAGCGAACCTGGGTTGATGATACTGGAAAGCGTTGTGCTAACCACTATACTGCTAGGCTGCCGATGTTTCTATCTTTCACAACAAAGGAATCTGCTGTCTATCAGGGCTTTAGCAAAACGTTCCCGTCATTCTCATCATAAACAAGAGGAAATCTGCAAATGCTGGATACCCGAGCAGCACACACAAAATGCGGGAGGAACTCAGTAGGCCAGGCAGCATCTAAGAAGAATTTCAGCCCGAAACATCGACTGTGCTTTTTTCCCCATAGATGCTGCCTGGCCTACTGAGTTCCTCCAGCATTTTGTGTGTGTTGCTCATCATTCTCATCGCCCCTCCTTACTTCCCTATAGAACTGTAACTTATTTTCTCTCACATATGTAGGGGTGAAGATCATTAAAACTAAATGGGGGAAGAGACAATTATTTCTTGCCCATGGGTATTGTTTATCTCACAGTCTAGCTCATCGTGGCTCTTGCATCTTATAGTGTGCCAGCACTATACTCCCCCTGTAACTGTAACACTGCATTTTGCATTCTGGTTTAGCTTTTCCCTTGCATTACCTCAGTGTACTGATGTAGTGAGATGATCTGTATGGATGGCTTGCAAAATTAAGTTTTGCACAGTACCTCAGTACATGTGACAATAATAAATCAATTACCTGTTACCTTCACATGGCTTCCAGATATTCAAAAGGGGGTATTGTATTAGATGCCAAGTGGCCTTACATCTCTGCCCAGAAGCCCCTGGACAGTCTATTTAACTAACATTCAGCATCATTCATTTGGCTCTGACTAGAATCAGAATCACTGAAATTTCTAGACCACTGAAGACACTCAGTAAACATCTACTTATCAGCCTTCCTGGAAAGATAAACCAAAGGTTTCAAGTTGATTATGAAGGAGTAGATTCTTGATGTACAAATAACTGGGGGGGAGTGACTTTCCCATTAACACTTATGTGGAAATCACAGCAGTTTCTGATGACCGTGCATGTCAAATGCAGAAATCTGGATGCTGCTGTCCAAAACACCCTCTTTTTCTTTTCAGAAGTATCCCATCAAACATTTGGTTGCTGAGTTTCTCATCAGAGCACAGTGAATGGCATGAATTTTGATACGCTCTGATTGGCTCATAGATACCAATTAATCTCATCAGAAAATGTTGGGTCTGATCTGTTGCTACTTAAGTGCCTATTTAACTGCAAAGAAGGCCTTAATTACTGCCAAAATGTTTGAAGTGAACTTTTGTAAGTGTTGAGTTAAATTCTTTCAAATTGTATTTTTGTTGTTGATTAAAGAAATACAACAAGATTCCTTCATGTCTTCATCTCTCTCCACTAAAACAGTATTTCTTAGCTTCTCTTTATTTAGCTTTCCATACCTAATTTGGGAGTAAAATTGATATAATCGATAGCGAGAGCTCTGTTTTACCCGTGTGCTGCTCACTAATGATTTTTCATTTTAAAGACATGGACTATCATCTTCCCTGCTCACAATTATTGGGTACTAGAGAGGTGGAGGAGCAGAATTAGGCCATTCAGCCCACCATGTACGTTCTACCATTCAATAATGGTTGCTTTTTTCCAACACCCCTCCTCCCATTCGTCTGTGGCTGAAAAAATTCCTCCTCTTCTCAATTTTACAGGGTTATCCCTTTATTCTGAGGCTGTGCCCACAGGTCCTGGGCTCTCCTAGTAATGAAACACCCTTTACACATACACTTCATGCAGGCCTTTAAGTATTCTGTAGGTTTCAATGTGATCCCCTCACATCCCTCTGAATTTCATCAAATACAGGCCCAGGGACATCAAATGTTCCTCATACATCAAGCATTTTATTCTTGGGATCATTTCTGAGAACCTCCTTTTTGAACCTCTCCAGGGCCAGCACATCCTTCCTTAGATATGGAGCCCAAAATTCCCCATAATATTTCAACTGCAGTCTGAACACCACTTCATAAATCTTCAGCAGTATATCTTTATTTTTATTTTCTTGTTCTCTCAAAACAAATGCTGACCTTGCATTTGCCTTCCTTATTGCCAGCTCCACCTGCAAGTTAACCTTAAAGGGTTTTTGCACTTGGACTCCCAAATCCCTTTGTACCTCCAATTTCTGAATTCTCTTCCTGTTTAGAAAATACTGTACAACTTTATTCCTTCTACCAAAGGTTATGACTTTACACTTCCTCTTGCTGTACATATTTCATTTGTGACTTCACTACCTACTCTCCCAACCTGTTCAAGTCCTTCTGCAAATTCCCTGCCTCTAGAACAGAACCTGTCCCTCTACCTATCATTGCACGTCTGCAAACTTTCCCACAATGCAACCAGTTCCTTTATCTAGATCATTGCCTTGGAGAACTGTGCCCCTTGGCACTCTAATTTACAGGATATCAAAGGGATAGTGTCAATAGTTCAGTGCAGTGGGGGTAGGTTAGGTTGAGGATCTCTGTTCACACCCTGTACTCTCTGGTATAGTTAAGTGAATGAATCAACAGCATCTTCAGTCTCAGCCTCTGAGCATGTGCAAATGCAAACATCATCTGCACATGGTAGTTCAGCAACTGAGATCTGAGTGACCTTAGTTCTGGAGTATGATCACAATAGGTTGAACAATTTCCCCTTAGTTCTGAAGATTAGCCCCAGACTCAAAGGAAGCTTGCTGGAGGTGAGTTAAAGTTCCCACTGAACAAATGTTCAGAGAAGTGTAGGGGTAATGATACAGTCTTGCTTGGTTCATTGGGATGGAATCTACACCTACCAAACCTCATTCTTCCCTATTTTGTCTTTCATCTGCCACCTTTTTGATCACTCTCCCAACCTGTCCAAGTCCTTCTGCAGTCTCCCTGCGTTGTAATACTACCTGAACCTCCACCCATCATTATATTGTCTGCTAATGATGGAGTTGAAATTCCATGTGCAACTGAATTTGAAGACAGTGTTTCTCAATCTCTCCAATTCCCAGAGTCAAAGGCTTTGATAGGGCTGAAGAATACCATATTTAGTGGCAGGTATTGCATTTCTCTCGAGTTCTTGCATAGTAAAGATCTTGTTCATTGTATATTTGGATGTATGGAATCCACACCTGATTCAGCCATGTGGAAGATGAGATCTTGTATTTCTGACTTAAACACCTTACGATCAAGTTTCAAGCTTGCAGTGAAAGTTTCAAATGTCCAATTTAATGTCAGAGAAATGTATACAATATACATCTTGAAATGCTTTTTCTTCTCCTACTGACTCCTGGAACCTGTGGCCCTGACTGGTGAAAGCAGTGAAGGAGGATCTGGGATGGTGCTGATGAACTCCTGTCCATGAATCAGGAGTACACAGAAGCCCTGTGTGAGCAGTAGGAGGCCCACAGCAGCTCACAAACCACCCACCTGACTTCCTGCCCTATCTGTGGGACCCACATTGGCCCAATCACCACCTCAAAACCAGAATGAAAACAAGTCATCCTCAACCCCAAGGACTACCTGAGAAAATGATGAGAATTGTTGAGAGCAAAATCTATTCTGATATTTAACTAATTAATGGACATTTTTGTTGATCATAATTATCTAGGTAAAGATACTTTTTTTTCATTTATTTATAATAGCACTTTTAAGCGTTCATCATTTATTTCCAAGAAGTTCCACTGATTGTTTCTCTCTTATCCTTTGCTCCCTAATCCCAATCCCTCACTGTTTTCTTCCCAAACTGTGTTTTCAGCCTTGCATCTGCTTCTCTCTAATCCTAACCCTGCTATGCACTCTCTTTTTCCCTCTTCAACTGCCTCTTCCAGCTTGGGCAGGATCTGAGATGCAAAAGCAGAAAGTACCAGTGTCTGTGGAGAGAGAAACAATTAGCGCTTCAGCTTCCTGGACACTCAAAACTGTCTTACCATTGCTTCTTGATCTTCTGACCTGTTCCTCATTTCCAAGCTAGTCCATTTTATTTCCACTTTTCAGCACCTGCAGTAGTTTTTGCAGGATGTCAAGTAATTAATTGAACATGACGTACAAAAAAGCTGGATGAACTCAGCAGGTCAGGCAGCATCCGTTGAAAGGAGCAGTCAACGTTTCGGGTCAAGACCCTTCGTCAGGACTAAAGAAGGAGGGGGCAGGGGCCCTATAAAGAAGGTGGGGGGAGGGTGGAAAACCAATCAGAGGAAAGATCAAGGGGTGGGGGAGGGGAAGCAGGGAGGGGATAGGCAGGTGAGGTGAAGAAGGAATCTAAGGGGAAAGCACTATGGGTAGTAGAAGAAGGCAGAGTCATGAGAGGTGATAGGCAGCTAGAAGAGGAGACAGAGTGAAAGTCTGATAGGGGAAGGGAGAGGGAGGGAATTACCGGAAGTTGGAGAACTTGATGTTCATACCAAGGGGCTGGAGACTACCCAGACGGTATATGAGATGTTGTTCCTCCAACCGAAGTTTGGCCTCACCATGGCAGTAGAGGAGGCCATGTATGGACCTCCCTCCCTCTCCCTTCCCCCATCCCCCACCCCTTGATCTTACTTCTGATTGGTTTTCCACCCTCCCCCCACCTTCTTTATAGGGCCCCTGCCCCCTCCTTCTTTAGTCCTGACGAAGGGTCTCGACCCAAAATGTTGACTGCTCCTTTCAACGGATGCTGCCCGACCTGCTGAGTTCATCCAGCTTTTTTGTACGTCTTGATTTGACCACAGCATCTGCAGTATACTTTGTGTTTATTAATTGAACATGCAGTTAGAGAGTAGCTAAGAAACTTGAAAGTAGTTATAACCTCTACAGTTTGGTAGACTGTTTTAAGTATTCTCTGAACAAGGTTCAGCAAAGGTTTACCAGGATTAGAGCGTATGTGCTATATGAAAAGGTTGAGTAAATTTGAATTGTTTTTTCTGGAGCTATGGAGGCCGACTAATAGAAGTTTATAAAATTATAAGAGACCTAGATAGAGCAGATACTAGAACTAGGTGACATAGCCTCAAGATTCGGAGGAGTAGGTTTAGTACAGAGATGAGGAGGAACCACTTTTTCCAGAGAATGGGGAACCTGTGGAATCTCTGCCCAATGAAGCTGTGGAGGCTACCTCAGTAAAAATATTTAAGACGAGGTTGGATAGATTTTTGCAAAGTAGGGCTATTAAGGATTATGGGGAAAAGGCAGGGAGGTGGAGATGAGTCCATGGTCAGATCAGCCATGATCTTATTGAATGGCAGAGCAGGCTCGATGGGCTGGATGGCCTACTTCTGCTCCTATTTCTTATGTTCTTATATCTTTTTCCTCTGGTTAAAATGTCTAATACCTAATACTTGACATGATGCATTTGAGGTGAGAGAGGGAAAGTTCAAAGGAGATGTGTGAGCAAGTATTTTATACAGAGTAGTGGGTGCCTGGAAAGCACTGCTTGCAGTGGTGGTGTAGACAGATATGACGGTGGCATTTAAGCTTCATTAGTTCGGCACAATGTCATCTGTTCCTGCCCTGCACTGTTCTACATTTTAAATTTTATATTTCAACACTAAACATTGTTATTTCACACATTTCAAATTTGGTTTGGATGTAAAGGCTTGAATGGTAATCAGTGAATCTGATTTTAGTGAAAACAGTATGAAATGAATGCCTACTTTCTTTGGGCTGGGCAGGAGTGGTTTGAGTAGACACTTGCATCCACACCAGTTTCAGTGGGGAATAATGACAGTGTTCTAACATGTTACCCTGCAGTGAAGTGACAGGGGCAGACAATGATCCTGATCTTCTTTCACAGGCGATTAAGCCAGAGGCCAACTGCAGAGGAACTGGAACAAAGGAACATCCTGAAACGTAAGTGCTGCCACAGCTTTATTATACTGTAAGTTTCGTCAGGGCACCACAGCAGAAATGTAGTTAGGCTTTGCTCCTCACTTCATTTTTCACTAGTCAATTGTAGCTTGAAGGTGTTTCAAAGTTCTTTTTCTTTGCTGGATCTACTTGTACCTTATGTCCTAATGTCCACCATTTTTATTCCATAATGGAAAAGTGTGAATAAAGGACCTGTGCAGGAATAAACACTGCAAAATCACATCTGGAACTGGTATTCCATGCAGTATTCTCAAACCTCTGAGGAGCTGAAGGAGCTCAGTCTTGTGAGTAACCTTGGGCCTTGTATCTAAGGTAGGATGTGCTAGCCCCAGAGAGAGTCCAGAGGAGGTTCACATGAATGATCCTAGGAATGAATTGAATCAGATATGAGGAGTGTTTAAACAACACACACAAAATGCTGGTGGAACACAGCAGGCCAGGCAGCATCTATAAGGAGAAGCACTGTCAACGTTTCGAGCCGAGACCATTCGTCAGGACTAATTGAAAGGAAAGATACTAAGAGATTTGAAAGTAGTGGGGGGAGGGGGAAATGCGAAATGATAGGAAAAGACCTGGGGGGGGGGGGGGATGAAGCTAAGAGCTGGAAAGGTGATTGGTGAAAGTGATACAGAGCTGGAGAAGGGAAAGGATCATGGGACGGGAGGCCTCGGGAGAAAGAAAGTGGGGGAGCACCAGAGGGAGATGGAGAACAGGCAGAGTGAGAGAAAAAAACAAACAACTAAATATGTCAGGGATGGGGTAAGAAGGGGAGGAGGGGCATTAACGGAAGTTAGAGAAGTCAATGTTCATGTCATCAGGTTGGAGGCTACCCAGCCGGTATATAAGGTGTTGCTCCTCCAACCTGAGTTTGGATTCATTTTGACAGTAGAGGAGGCCATGGATAGACATATCAGAATGGGAATGGGACGTGGAATTAAAATGTGTGGCCACTGGGAGATCCTGCTTTCTCTGGCAGACCGAGTGTAGGTGTTCAGCGAAACGATCTCCCAGTCGTGTCGGGTCTCACCAATATATAGAAGGCCAAACTGGGAGCACCAGACGCAGTATACCACACCAGCCAACTCACAGGTGAAGTGTCACCTCACCTGGAAGGACTGTCTGGCGCCCTGAATGGTGGTGAGGGAGGAAGTGTAGGGGCAGGTGTAGCACTTGTTCCGCTTACAAGGATAAGTGCCAGGAGGGAGATCGGTGGGAAGGGATGGGGGGGGACGAGTGGACAAGGGAGTTGCGTAGGGAGCGATCCCTGTGGAAAGCAGAAAGAAGGGGGGAGGGAAAGATGTGCTTGGTAATGGGATCCCATTGGAGGTGGCGGAAGTTACGGAGAATTATACGTTGGACCTGGAGGCTGGTGGGGTGGTAGGTGAGGACAAGGGGAACCCTATCCCAAGTGGGGTGGCGGGCGGATGGGGTGAGGGCAGATGTGCAGTTTGAAAAGCTCAAACAAATAAATAGAGGGGTAGCTCAAGCGGAGTGGCCTGTGGAAAGCAGCCAGTGAATGAGTGGGCCAGTGAAGGAGTGGAGATTTGAGGCTTTGACTCGAGAGGCTTCGACGAGAAGAGGCGGAGGACAAGTTTGTTCCCAGTTAGTCTTTGCAATGCCTCCTGAGACGGTAATGTGCCTCTCCTGTGAGATGTGGCAGTCTTGGGGGAACTCCCCTCTCCCTCAGAGTCACATCTGCCAGAAGTGCTTGCGGCTGGGCGATCTGGAAGACCATGTGAGGAATCTGGAGCAGCAACTAGATGACCTTTGACTCATAATGGAGAATGAGGCAGTCATAGATGAGAGCTACAGGGAAGTAGTCACACCTAGGCTGCAGGAAACAGGTCATTGGGTAACAGTCCGAGGGGGGAAAGCAAAGGAGAGTAGACAGGTAGTGCAGAGCACCCCTGTAGCCATTCCCCTGAAAAATAAGTTTACCATCCTGGATACTGTTGGTGAGGACGACTGACCAGGTGTGAGCCACGGTGGCAGGGTCTCTGGCACTGAGTCTGACCCTGTGGTGCAGAAGGATGGGACGGAGAAGAGGAGAGCTGTCGTCATTGGAGACTCTATAGTCAGGGGAGCAGACAGGAGATTTTGTGGATGTGAGAAGGACACGTGCGTGGTTTGTTGCCTCTTGGGTGCCAGGGTCCCAGATGTCTCTGACCGGGTGCATGACATCCTGGTACGAGAGGGAAAGCAACCAGAAGTCGTGATATATGTCGGTACCAACAACATAGGCAGGAAGAGGGATGAGGTCCTGAAGTGTGAGTTTCGGGAACTAGGCAGAAGGCTGAAGAACAGGACCTCGAGGATGGCGTTCTCAGGATTGCTGCCAGTACTATGTGACAGTGATGGTAAGAATTAGAGGAGATGGCAGTTGAATGCGTGGGTGAGGAGTTGATGCAGGGCGCAGGGTTTTAGATTTTTGGATCATTGGGATCTCTTCTGGGGAAGGTGGGACCTGTACAGATTGGATGGGTTGTACCTGAACTTGAGGGGGAGCAATATCATTGCTGGTAGGTTTGCTAGCATGGTTCGGGAGGGTTTAAACTAATTTGCAAAAGGGATGGGACCTGGAGCGATAGAGCAGTGAAAGAAGTGCATGGAGTAAAGCCAGATCTAACAAATAGAGAGGCTTTGAGGAAAGAGCAGCAGAATAAAGGGTATAAAGGTAGTAAGGTAGAAGGGCTAAAGTGTGTGTACTTCAATGCAAGAAGCATCAGGAACAAAGGTGATGAACTGAGAGCTTGGATACATACATGGAATTATGATGTAGTGGCCATTACGGAGACTTGGCTGGCACCAGGGCAGGATGGTTTCTCAATATTCCTGGATTTCAGTGCTAGATAGAGGGGGGGAAGGGGAGGAGGGGTGGCATTACTAGTCAGGGATACTATTACAGCTGCAGAAAGGGTGGATAATGTAGCAGGATCCTCTTTTGAGTCAGTATGGGTGGATGTCAGGAACAGGAAGGGAGCAGTTACTCTACTGGGGGTATTCTATAGGCCCCCCCGGTAGCAGCAGAGATACCGAGGAGCAGATTGGGAGGCAGATTTTGGAAAGGTGCAAAAATAACAGGGTTGTTATCATGGGTGACTTTAACTTCCCTAATATTGATTGGCACTTGTTTAGTTCCAAGGGTTTGGATGGGGCAGAGTTTGTTAAGTGTGTCCAGGATGGATTCCTGTCACAGTATGTTGACAGGCTGACGAGGGGGAATGCCATTCTAGATCTAGTATTAGGTAACGAACCAGGTCAGGTCACAGATCTGTCAGTGGGTGCGCATCTGGGGGACAGTGATCACCGCTCCCTGGCCTTTAGCATTATCATGGAAAAGGATAGAATCAGAGAGGACAGGAAAATTTTTAATTGGGAAAGGGCAAATTATGAGGCTATAAGGCTAGAACTTGCGGATGTAAATTGGGATGATGTTTTTGCAGGGAAATGTATTATGGACATGTGGTCGATGTTTAAGGATCTTTTGCAGGATGTTAGGGATAAATTTGTCCCAGTGAAGAAGATAAAGAATGGTAGGATAAAGGAACAATGTGTGACAAGTGAGGTGGAAAATCTAGTCAGGTGGAAGAAGGCAGCATACATGAGGTTTAGGAAGCAAGGATCAGATGGGTCGATTGAGGAATATAGGGTAGCAAGAAAGGAGCATAAGAAGGGGCTTGAAAAGAGCAAGAAGGGGTCATGAGAAGGCCTTGGCGAGTAGGGTAAAGGAAAACCCCAAGGCATTCTTCAATTATGTGAAGAACAAAAGGATGACAGCAGTAAAGGTAGGACGGATTAGAGATAAAAGTGGGACGATGTGCCTGGAGGCTGAGGAAGTGAGCGAGGTCCTCAATGAATACTTCTCTTCAGTATTCACCACTGAGAGGGAACTTGATGACGGTGAGGACAATATGAGTGAGGTTGATGTTCTGGAGCCTGTTAATATTAAGCGAGAGGAGGTGTTGAAGTTATTAAAATACATTAGGACGGATAAGTCCCCGTGGCCTGATGGAATATTCCCCAGGCTGCTTCATGAGGCAAGGAAAGAGTTTGCTGAGCCTCTGGCTAGGATCTTTATGCCCTCGTTGTCCACAGGAATGGTACCAGAGGATTGGAGGGAGTCGAATGTTGTCCCCTTGTTCAAAAAAGGTAGTAGGGATAATCCGGGTAATTGTAGACCAGTGAGCCTTATGTCTGTGGTGGGAAAGCTGTTGGAAAAGATTCTTAGAGATAGGATCTATGGGCATTTAGAGAATTATGGTCTGATCAGGGACAGTCAGCATGGCTTTGTGAAGGGCAGATCATGCCTAACAAGCCTGATAGAGTTCTTTGAGGAGGTGACCAGGCACATAGATGAGGGTAGTGCAGTGGATGTGATCTACATGGATTTTAGTAAGGCATTTGACAAGGCTCCACACAGTAGGCTTATTCAGAAAGTCAGAAGGCATGGGATCCAGGGAAGTTTGGCCAGGTGGATTCAGAATTGGCTTGCCTGCAAAAGGCAGAGGGTTGTGGTGGAGGGAGTACATTCAGATTGGAGGGTTGTGACTAGTGATGTCCCACAAGGATCTGTTCTGAGACCTCTACTTTTCGTGATTTTTATTAATGACCTGGATGTGGGGATAGAAGGGTGGGTTGGCAAGTTTGCAGACGACACAAAGGTTGGTGGTGTTGCAGATAGTATAAAGGATTGTCGAAGATTGCAGAGAGACATTGATAGGATGCAGGAGTGGGCTGAGCAGTGGCAGATGGAGTTCAACCCGGAGAAGTGCGAGGTGGTACACTTTGGAAGGACAAACTCCAAAGCAGAGTACAAAGTAAATGGCAGGATTCTTGGTAGTGTGGAGGAGCAGAGGGATCTGGGGGTACATGTCCATAGATCCCTGAAAATTGCCTCACAGGTAGATAGGGTAGTTAAGAAAGCTTATGGGGTGTTAGCTTTCATAAGTCAAGGGATAGAGTTTAAGAGACGCGATGTAATGATGCAGCTCTATAAAACTCTAGTTAGGCCACACTTGGAGTACTGTGTCCAGTTCTGGTCGCCTCACTATAGGAAGGATGTGGAAGCATTGGAAAGGGTACAGAGGAGATTTACCAGGATGCTGCCTGGTTTAGAGAATATGGATTATGATCAGAGATTAAGGGAGCTAGGGCTTTACTCTTTGGAGAGAAGGAGGATGAGAGGAGACATGATAGAGGTGTACAAGATATTAAGAGGAATAGACAGAGTGGACAGCCAGCACCCCTTCCCCAGGGCACCACTGCTCAGTACAAAAGGACATGGCTTTAAGTTAAGGGGAGGGAGGTTCAAGGGGGATATTAGAGGAATGTTTTTCACTCAGAGAGTGGTTGATGCGTGGAATGCACTGTCTGAATCAGTGGTGGAGGCAGACACACTAGTGAAGTTTAAGAGACTACTAGACAGATATATGGAGGAATTTAAGGTGGGGGAGTTATACGTGAGGCAGGGTTTGAAGGTCAGCACAACACTGTGGGCCGAAGGGCCTGTAATGTGCTGTACTATTCTATGTATGTCTATGATAATGTTAAATGGGAGAGATGCGTTTGAGAGCAGAGTTGATGGTGGAGAAGGGAAGCCCCTTTGTTTAAAAAAGGAAGACATCTCCATCCTGGAATGAAAAGCCTCATCCTGAGAGCAGATGCGGTGGAGATGGAGGAAGTGAGAGAAGGGGATAGCATTTTTGCAAGAGACAGGGTGGGAAGAGGAATAGTCCAGGTAGCTGTGAGAGTCTGTAGGTAAGCTGACTCCAGAGATGGAGACAGAAAGATCAAGAAAGGGGAGGGAGGTGTCAGAAATGGACCAGGTAAATTTGAGGGCAGGGTGAAAGTTGGAGGCATAGTTAACATAGTTAACCTCTATCATGTCTCCTCTCATCCTCCTCCTCTCCAAAGAGTAAAGCCCTAGCTCTCTTAATCTCTGATCATAATGCATACTCTCTAAACCAGGCAGCATCCTGGTAAACCTCCTCTGTACCCTTTCCAATGCTTCCACATCCTTCCTATACTGAGGCGACCAGAACTGGACACAGTACTCCAAGTGTGGCCTAACTGGAGTTTTATAGAGCTGCATCATTACATCGCGTCTCTTAAACTATCCCTCGACTTATGAAAGCTAACACCCCATAAGCTTTCTTAACTACCCTATCTACCTGTGAGGCAACTTTCAGGGATCTGTGGACATGTACCCCCAGATTCCTCTGCTCCTCCACACTACCAAGTATCCTGCCATTTACTTTGTACTCTGCCTTGGAGTTTGTCCTTCCAAAGTGTACCACCTCACACTTCTCCGGGTTGAACTCCATCTGCCACTTCTCAGCCCACTTCTGCATCCTATCAATGTCTCTCTGCAATCTTCGACAATCCTCTACACTATCTCCAACACCACCAACCTTTGTGTTGTCTGCAAACTTCTATGCTCACATCCAGGTCGTTAATAAAAATCACGAAAAGTAGAGATCCCAGAACCGATCCTTGTGGGACACCACTAGTCACAACCCTCCAATCTGAATGTACTCCCTCCACCATGACCCTCTGCCTTCTGCAGGCAAGCCAATTCTGAATCCACCTGGCCAAACTTCCCTGGATCCCATGCCTTCTGACTTTCTGTATAAGCCTACCATGTGGAACCTTGTCAAATGCCTTACTAAAATCCATGTAGATCACATCCACTGCACTACCCTCATCTATATGCCTGGTCACCTCCTCAAAGAACTCTATCAGGCTTGTTAGGCACAATCTGCCCTTCACAAAGCCATGTTGACTGTCCCTGATCAGACCATGATTCTCTAAATGCCCATAGATCCTATCTCTAAGAATCTTTTCCAACAGCTTTCCCACTACAGATGTAAGACTCTCTGGTCTATAATTGCCTGAACTATCCCTACTACCTTTTTGAACAAGGGGACAACATTCGCCCCCATCTAATCCTCTGGTACCATTCCCGTGGACAACGAGGACATAAAGATCCTAGCCAGAGGTTCAGCAATCTCTTCCCTTGCCTTGTGGAGCAGCCTGGGGAATATTCCATCAGGCCCCAGGGACTTATCCGTCCTAATGTATTTTAACAACTCCAACACCTCCTCTCCCTTAATATCAACATGCTCCAGAATCAACCTCACTCATATTGTCCTAACCATCATCAAGTTCCCTCTCAGTGGTGAATACTGAAGAGAAGTATTCATTGAGGACCTCGCTCACTTCCACAGCCTCCAAGTATATCTTCCCACTTTTATCTCTAATCAGTCCTACCTTCACTCCTGTCATCCTTTTGTTCTTCACATAATTGAAGAATGCCTTGGTGTTTTCCTTTACCCTACTCACCAAGGCCTTCTCATGCCCCCTTCTTGCTCTTCTCAGCCCCTTCTTAAGCTCCTTTCTTGCTACCCTATATTCCTCAATAGACCCATCTGATCCTTGCTTCCTAAACCTCATGTATGCTGCCTTCTTCCACCTGACTAGATTTTCCACTTCACTTGTCACCCATGGTTCCTTCACCCTACCATTCTTTATCTTCCTCACTGGGACAAATTTATCCCTAACATCCTGCAAAAGATCCTTAAACATCGACCACAGGTCCATAATACATTTCCCTGCAAAAACATCATCCCAATTCACACCCACAAGTTCTAGCCTTATAGCCTCATAATTTGCCCTTCCCCAATTAAAAATGTTCCTGTCCTTTCTGATTCTACCCTTTTCCATGATAATGCTAAAGGTCAGGGAGCGGTGATCACTGTCCCCCAGATGCTCACCCGCTGACAGATCTGTGACCTGACCCGGTTCGTTACCTAATACTAGATCTAGTATGGCATTCCCCCTAGTCGGCCTGTCAACATACTGTGACAGGAATCCATCCTGGACACACTTAACAAACTCTGCCCCATCTAAACCCTTGGAACTAATCAAGTGCCAATCAATATTAGGGAAGTTAAAGTCATCCATGATAACAACCCTGTTATTTTTGCACCTTTCCAAAATCTGCCTCCCAAACTGCTCCTCGGTATCTCTGCTGCTACCGGGGGGGCCTATGGAATGCCCCCAGTAGAGTAACTGCTCCCTTCCTGTTCCTGACTTCCACCCATACTGACTCAAAAGAGGATCCTGCTACATTACCCACCCTTTCTGCAGCTGTAATAGTATCGCTGGCTAGTAATGCCACCCCTCCTCCCCTCCCCCCCCCCCCATCCTTTTTAAAGCACTGAAATCCAGGAATATTGAGAATCCATTCCTGCCCTTGTGCCAGCCAAGTCTCTGTAATGGCCACTACATCATAATTCCATATATGTATCCAAGCTCTCAGTTCATCACCTTTGTTCCTGATGCTTCTTGCATTGAAGTACACACACTTTAGCCCTTCTACCTTACTACCTTTATACCCTTTATTCTGCTGCTCTTTCCTCAAAGCCTCTCTATTTGTTAGATCTGGCTTTACTCCATGCACTTTTTTCACTGCTCTATTGCTCCGGGTCCCATCCCTTTTGCAAATTAGTTTAAACCCTCCCGAAGCATGCTAGCAAACCTAGCAGCAAGGATATTGCTCAATGAAATCAACAAGCTCAGCATGCGTGAAGGAGGCAGCACCAATGCAGTCGTCGATGTAGCGAAGGAAAAGAGGGGGACAGATACCCGTATAGACTTGGAACATGGACTGTTCCACAAAGCCAACAAAAAGGCAGGCATAACTGGGACCCATGCGGGTGCCCATGGCTACACCCTTGGTTTGGAGGAAGTGGGAGGAGCCAAAGGAGAAATTATTGAGAGTAAGAACTAATTTCTGCTAGACGGAGGAGAGTGGTGGTCGAGGGGAATTGGTTAGGTCTGGAATCCAAAAAGAAGTGAAGAGCTTTGAGACCGTCCGGGTGGGGGATGGAGGTATATAGGGACTGGACGTCCATGGCGAAAATAAGGCGGTGGGGGCCAGGGAACTTACAATCATTGAAAAAATTCAAAGCGTGAGAAGTGTCACGAACATAGGTGGGAAGAGATTGAACAAGGGGATATAAGACAGTGTCAAGGTAAGCAGAAAGGAGTTCGGTGGGGCAGGAGCAAGCTGAGACAATAGGTCTACCTAGACAGGCAGATTTGTGGATCTCGGGTAGGAGATAGAAACGGGAAGTGCGGGGAGTGTTTTATGTCTCTGGGTTTGTACTCAGTAGAGTCCAGAAGGTTGAGGGGAGATCTCTTTAAAACCTATTGAATACTGAAAGAGCTGGATAGGCTGGAAAGGATTTTCCATTAGTAGGAGAGTGTAGGGTCTGAGGGCATGGCCTCAGAATAAAGAGAAGTCCATTTAAAACTGAGATAAGAATTTCTTCAGCCAGTGAGTAGAGAATCAATGGAATTCATTGCCACCGAGGGCTGTCAAGACACATCTTTGTGTGTATTTAACACAGGTACTAATATATTCTTGAATAGTTATGGGTTATGGGGAGGAGATGGAATAATTGGATTGGGAAAAAAATAAGCCATGATTGAGTGGGTAAAGGGATGCTCCCACCAGTTGTTTGTTTACTGTTCAAAATTAAATAAAGAGAAAATCATGTTGTTTCTAAAAACGTGAAATGGGGATGGGAGAGGAGTGAAGCAGGCATTGTAACACTCACAAGGAAGACTGATCTTTCCTCACTTGACATGCATGTTTGGCACAACTCTTAGCTGTTTATTCTTAATTCATTATCTTCAAAGTATTTATTTGTTGAAGGAATGGACCATAAGTGCACCTGAGAATCTAGTGACAGCTAACTGATTAGCAAATGTTTTCCCCCTAATAATTGTGCCATCAGTTGTTGGGTACCAACTTAGATATGACAGCATGGTGGTTAAGACACTACATCAGCATCTAGGGCTTGTACCATTGATCAGGGACATTGGTTTGAATCCCACCACAAACATCTCTTGACCTCTTGCTCATTTAGGGCTGGATAAAATTACCAGTGGCATCATATCATATGAACAAATATTAAGTATAGCTGGGTCAATCTCTTAAAATGCCCAGCTAATCATACTCAGGCAGTTGGTTATAACTGATGGACAACTATATGAAGAGCTTCCCAAGAGAGACAGACAACTGAGAGAAAGCTTTCTCCACATCTTTACTAAATTGAATGCTTTTGGCCAACAACAGCTCATTGCTCTGTCCTTACTCCACCATAGAAAGCAGTTGAATAAATCATCTAAGTTGAGTTGACTGACTTCAGCAATGCCTTTACATGATGCTACAATTCACTTTAGTGACCTGGAATGGAGGTGGAGGAATCAGACTGGTCATTATACTCTTGAAATGCAACCACTTCCTCATTTTAGGAAAAAGAGTCATATAGCGTAGAACCAGGCACTTCTGCCCATCTTGTCTGCACTGACCATCAAACACTTAACACTACTCCCATTTTATTCTTCCTACACTCTGCTCAGTTTCTCCTCCCCCACAGACTCTAACTCTCACCTACACACCAGGGCCAATTTACCTCCTAACCTGCATGTCTTTGTCTTTGAAATGGGAGAAGAAACCAGAGCACCCAAGGAAGCTCAGAAAACAGAAAATGTGTGCATGTCAATTGAAGAAAGATCAAAGTCAATTAAAAACCAATAATGCTGGGCTTACTCAACCAACAGGTCAGGCAGCATCTGCAGAGAGGGAAGTAAGTCTGATGTTTTAGGTTAAAGAAAAAGGTAGATATCAAGAAGAGTTTAAGAGGTGTCCTCTGACAAATGGCACCACTATTTTTAATCTATCAACACTTTCTGTCCCCAACCTATTATGAAGATCTATTTTGTTGTCTCTATAACCTGCAAATTAAAAAATGTGTGATTTCTAACTTCTTCTTCAATTTTGACGGAAGTCCATCACCAGAAATATTAGCCTAGTTGTTTTTTTTTATCTCCAGATTTGCTGCCTGACCTGCTGAGTGTTTTAAGCATTCTATTTTTATTTCAGATTTTCAGTGTCTTCTTGATTTCTGAAAAGGTGTGACGAAGCTGTCCCATGCTGAGTTACTTGCTTGGGGTAGATAGCTACTCATATAATGAAGGGAGAAAATGGGCAAAAAGGTAACATGGGCAGTATTGGTAAAAGTTTTACATTTTGCGAATCTTCTAAGAAGCATCAAGAAACAGTAAGATGAATAATGACTGAGTTCGCAGCCAAGGATTTCCAAAGAACTCTGAGGTTTGCGTAAGTTAACTTGAAGACCATGATATCAGAAAGAAAATATCCTGTTTTCTTTGAATAGTTTTCCATTCTCCATGATTAAGGCAATGAATAAGCAACTCATCTAAGAGGCATCTCCTATGACCAAGCAACAACCTTTCAGTTCTTCACCCATTTTGCTTCCTCAAGTTCTGTTGTGAAGCTCAAGTCAGCACATTCTATTCAAAGGGGAGCAAGAAGTTTTGTACCACCACTGGAATGAAGCTGTCACTCAGTGAATCTCAATGTAGATAATAAATTGACTTTGACTTTTGACACATTTATTATTGAGCAAAACAATAACATGTTGAGATATAAGCCAGTCAGTCATTGAAAGACTGAAGCCTTCAAACCCTCATGACATGGTGCAGATGGAAAATCTGAAAGAGGATGACAATCTAGATAAATAGGAAGTATGTGTGCAAGGGAAATGTAGGTGAGAGTTTTCCTTGTTAGTGATGTGTTACTAGTAGAGGAAATATTTCCCAGAGGTGGTCATTAAGAAGTTTTAAAGGGAAAAGAAGTTTCTTTTAGTCACTCAAGGTAGTGATAAGCAAAGCAATTTCTAGCTGGTAGTCACTTCATCCATGGTGTGCTTGTGGCGGTAGTGATTCTGGATGACAGCCATCAGCCTCACCACTTTTCTTTGGATGTGCTGAGCTTTTTGTGTGTTATTGGAGTTTCTCTCATTCAGGCAAATTTTGAGTTCATTTCGGTTGGAAAGGGTTTGAGGGGCTTCTGACTTGTTCCAGCATTTGTCTGACTAATCCTGAGAAGTAAACAGTCAAAGTGACCCTCAGGTATATTGATCAATGGGAGTGAAGAGACTGCAGTGCTGGAATCTGGTGCAACAAGATGCTGGAGGAACTCAACATGTCAGGCAGCATCTGTGGAGGGAAATGGACAATCGACATTTTGGGTGGAGACTCTTCACCTGGACTGAAAGATAGAGGGTTGATAACCAATATAAGATGGTAAAGGAAAAGGATGGCCAAGAGCTGGCATATAGGTAGATTCAGCGGGGTGAAAATCAGATGGAGAAGTTACAGAAGCTGGAAGCTGAAAGGAGGAGGTGACAACCGACTACAAATAATAGAATCTGATGGGACAGAAAAGTGGAGCATGGAATCAAATAAGGGAGGTGGGTTGGGCGGATGCGAACAGTGTGAGGAGGGAAACCACTCAGAGGAGAATGAGGGTGATGTACTGGTGGAGTGAGTAGAAGAAGGATAAGAAACAGGGTGATAAGGGGTAGAAGTTGGGTATAGGAGGAACAGGGTAGAACAAGAGGAAAGAAAAAGAGACAAAGGTGGAGCAGTTCACCAAAAGTTGGAGAAATCAGTGTTCATGCTGTTGAATTGAAGACTACCCAAGTGGAATATAAGAAGCCACTACTCAGATTTGCATCTAGTTTCACATTAGCAGTGGGGAAGACAGAGTATAACCATTTCAGTGTGGGAATGGGAAGTGGAATTAATATGGCTAGTGACCGGGTGCTCAAGAGAGCCATGGTGGAGGAGCAGAAGTGTTCAGTAAAGCAGGGGGCTATGTTGGGAGTACTGGGTGTAGTAAATAAAGCTGTTGAACATAAGTCATAGATGTTTAGGCTTCCTCTGTTTTGCAAAATTTATCTGCCACTTTTTAGCCAGGGTCTAATTTATATGCACTCGTGAAAGGACTGCCATTATTTAAGAAGGTGAACATTGTGCACTCAGCAGCCACCATCCATGCTCTCAGTTTATAATGAACAGGTCATTAGTAAAGCAGCAGAGGCCCAGAGGATTTGAGTATGTTGCCAGATGGTTAGTACTGCAAAGGATGAAATAGCAGTTTGATTTCTGTTTAGCCCACACATCATACCTACTGTAAATCAGGCAATAGTGTTTGGCACATGATGAAGGCAACTTACTGATTTCTCTCTATAGCAAGAAATGAACAAGAGGAAGAAGAGGAAAAGCGAGAAATTAAAAGACGGCTTACACGGAAGGTAAGTCGCAACAATTTAATTTGTATCCATTGGTACAGAAGGAATGAGACATTCACAGGCAGTGAACTTCACAACACAATGAGTGACTTTTCACTCAGCAAAACTGGCTAAAGCCTTAATTTTATTTCTATATTCATCCTTTGCTTTCAGTATTCATCTTTAAGTAACAATATTGAACTGCTAGACTTCTGTAATTTCAGTTCAGTTATTTAATCTAATTAAATTAGAGATGGTTACATATTGAGTGGGTGAGTTACAAAGGTATGGTATGAGCATGAGGTGAAATTCTAGAAACCAGCACTCAGTGAAATATCCCTCGTCAAAAGATGGACTGGTGTTCCTTAAACTGGCAATCTAAGATATAACCAGAAAATGACAGAAACACTCAGCAGGTCAGACAGCGCTATTGGTGCTTAACAGTCATCTCCATGAAATCCTAGGGAAACGCAAGAGACAGCAGATACTGGAATATGGACTAAAGGAACTCAGCGGGTCAGGCAACTTCTGTGAAGGGAAACAAACAGTCAACATTTTGGCTCAAGACAGATGAAGCTTCTCAACCCAAAATGATGATTGTCCATTTCTCTCCACAGTTGCTGCCTGACCTGCTGAATTCCTCCAGCAGTTTGTTTCTGGCTCTGTGAAATCTTCCTTCTGCCAGATGGATTCTTTTTTTTTACAGTGGTTCATCACAAATAAGTAAAAGTCTCACCTACACATCTTGAGCACAGATGCTCCTTGTTTATCTAACCTGCCGTCTTCACCCAGAAGAACTTAAGGTTCAGGTCAGAGACCTTTGATCAGATTGGGAGATGTGATTTTTGTCTCTCTTCATTTCTGACAAAGGATTCTAACCTTAAATACAAACTGTTTCCCTACATATAGATGCTACCTGACCCACTGAAGTGATTCAAGCATTTTCCATTTTTATTTCAATAGGACAATACATGAGGCTGTGGAGGGATCTCACAATATGACAAGTGTTTAAACTGCTAAGCTCTTGGTCATTCTTGTGGAGATGTTCAGCAAACAGCACCAACATGGAATTTGACCTCCCCAATGCCATGATGAGCAAGTATACTGTTATAAACTGAACATAACTAAATATTACTACCTCACCTGGAAAGAAGTGTTTGAATCCTTAGGCTACAAGCAAGGAAGTGAAAGAGTATCTTCTGTAGGGAATGGTAGTGGATAGGGAAGCACATATTGAGGATGAGTGAAGATTGTACCAGCTGTTGGGAGAAGTAGTCCCTCCAGAATACTAAATGGGGAAGTATAGAGAGACATGCTTGGTAGTAATCAAGCACTCTGGGCATCAGGATTCATGAAGGATAATTCCTTCAATATGGTGAGGCTTGGAAAGGCAGTTGACAACAGAAAACACAGCATTTCTATGGTTCTAGAAAGAAGAGGAAGGATTGAGATCTGGGAATAAAATGGATGTAATTCAGCTCCTGGGTTAAAGGAATCATATTTGAAGCAAAAAGAAGCCATATTGAAGCATTGTCTGTAAAATGGCAACTTCAGAAGAGATGTAATGGAGGTAGATAAAGCAAGTGAATGGAATAAAGGAAGCAGCTGACTTAAGTATAATCATTGGGGAACCAATAGCTTTCAGTGGGATATCCTCAGAAGTGGCAAGGTTCAGGAAAGATAGAGTGAGAGATAAATTGTATGTAGGCAAAGGTGAGTGTCAATCAGAAGCAAAGTTGGTGAAATGTTGATTTGCGGTTACAGCAGAAAACAGCTCTGATGCAGGGATCGTAAGTATAAAGTGAATAAAACAGGGCTAAGTACACAGCTCTGTGGTACTTAATTAAATTAAACAATATATTTACTATATTTAATTAATAAAATTAAACAATATATTTGCTATAATACAACTACTATATAGACATACACAGCATAGTAAATTTTAAATTGGCCATTCAGACCTAAATGTAATCGCTGTGGAGGATTTTTCACTCTTGTGAGATAACATCTTTCCTGAGAAGGGAGTTCACTCTGCTTGGCAGACTTGTGGCTTGAAACAATCTCAGGTTTTAGGGCTTTGTCAGTCATAATTGTAGGAGTTGACTCTGGGGCTGCAGGAAGTGGGTCTGACAACTATTGACACCTTCCTTCTAGACATATTGGCATCCCATACAGTGTATGGTAACCTGCTTAATCAGGCCACCAGACAAAGCTTCAAACCAACACTTTCATTTTGACCATGCCGTGATGACTGACATGTACTGTAGTCCTCCAACACTTTAGCTCTCAGCTTCGATAGGACAATAACTCTCAATCCCCACAGAAGGCAATCTCTGTCAAAGGAAAGTACATCCCAGCAATGGTAAAACTGGGAGGAAACTGGAATTTCTGTTGCACATTCCAGCCATTTTGAATTGCCATGTAGACCTGAGAAAGTATGGGGTCTTTTCTAGTTTCCTTTCGATAGGCAGACTTTTGATTTGCATTAGGAAAAATACATAGAGGAGTATTTCCTCTTTAAGTATTTCTTTTTCTAAGGATAAATGGGACCATCCATCTGCATTTCCATGATTAGTCATCCTTTCGAATTCAATCTTGTAATTTTGTCCTCAACAAAACAGAACTCAACTCTGCATTTGTGCTGCTGCTGATAATGGAACATCCTTCTGTGGATTGAAAATGAACACCAGTGGTTGATAATCAGTAATGAGGGTAAACTCTTTCCACCACTGCTTGAATTTTTTCAATGGACCTGTGTAAATCTTGTGCATCAATAGTGTGACCACAGTAAGTGATGTTTGATATAAAGGGTTCACACTTACTGTATCGTGCTCTAAGCCCATAATCTTCTAATCTCTTTAACACTGCCTTGAAATTTGGAGATGTTCCTTGTTATCCTCATGAGTAACAATGATGTTAGCCAGGTAATACTGAGTGCCTGGGCAGCTTTCCAGCACTTGATCCATCGCTTTCTGCCAGACTGCAAGTGCAGATGCTGCTCCAAAAATAAGCCTATTACAGTATTTATGGTGAGAAATTCTTTGCTTTTGTCTTTTATTTCCATCTGTAGGTAGGCCTCAGCTAAGTCGACTTTGCTGAAGTGTTTCCCTCCAGAAAGGTTTGCAAAAATATCCTCTATCCTGGGCAGAGGGTATTGATCTACTTTCAGTACTGGGCTGATAGTGTGGCGAGATCTGAAGGATTATTCTAAGTGGACTGTTCCTTTAAAAAGAGAGAGAGGGAGCGAACAGGGTGTGTGCTATTACAGGGAGAGAGAGAGCAGCAAAAAGTCTGTGAGTTGCCTTGGAAACTGAAAGACAGAACTATATGATGGACCATTCATGTTCAGCACTTGTGAGATATATACAAGGTCAGTTGGCTTTGTAATCAGTCATGCCAGACACCAAGGAAGACACTGGTTGAGCTTTGTGTGCCCATGAAAAAGGTGGGGGGTTTTCTCACAGTGTGGACAAAAGGCCTAACCAGTGGAACGCTATCGGTGTGTTTAACCCTTGCCTGGGTTGATAGCGGTACCAAGTGAAAATGGCATTCTCTTTTTGTGGTCACAGTCGGTGACTGTAAGTTCAGAAGATTTGACCAGGAGGGCGACGTGGAGGATTCATCGGCATTGGCACTGGGAAGACAAAACAACTCTCACTCTCTCTCTCTCCAACTCTACTCAAATCAAATTCCAGAACTGAATTGACTACTTACCATACCACCGTAAGACTGTATCATCTAATCACCTGAGCTGGGAGAAGCTTGGGAACTTTATTTACTCACTTATATATATATGCATATACTTTGCTAACCTGTTTTGCCTTATCTTGTTTTATATTACTTTATCACGTAGTTATTAATAAAATAGAGTTTATAACGGAAGACTCAGACTCCAGGTGTGTCCATTTCTACTGGTTCTTTTTAACCTGTTACCTTAAAGTCACCACAGATCCCAACAGACAAATATTTGTTGGTTACTGAGACCTGTGGTGTTTCCCATGGGCTTCAGTCAACCTTGAAAAGAATTCCTTCAGACGCCACATGATCTAGGTCGTCAACGAATTTATCACATATGGTATAAGGATCCTAACGGGCTCTGTAAGCCATGGGTGTGGCATTTTCACTTAACACTATTTTCCCTTGATATGTTAGAGTTTTCCAATGCCTTCCTTGAACACAGCTGTGACATCATCCAATACCTTCCTTAATTTGCTTACAGTTGACTATTTTAGGGGATTTGGCATGCAAATTGTGGTTGGATCTGCAATCAAGTTATAGTTGTTTCTGCCAATCACAGCCCAACAATGCTTCCTGATTTTCACAATATACAACCAGTGTGAGTTGTTGGTCATTGTATTTCACTATTACAAATGTCATTCCCACAAGAGTTAACTTTGTTCCTATATAAATTATTAGTTGGATGTCTGCAGGATTCAGTTCAGTATCTTTGAAATGTCATTCAAACTCAACTTCTGGAATGACTGAAACAGCCAAGCTGGTGTCCAATTCCCTTTTAGTTAATTGGCCAACTGGCCGTTCACTTCTGGTGTAAACTGAAACTTTACTTTTTATCTTTTTCTATTCTCTGTGCAGTCCATTTACTTTTGGCTGCCCAACATGCTGTTTGTATGTTGCATTTTCTCCAGGATTCACCTTTAAACCTGCCTTAATCAAGAGTGTGTAAGTCCCTGCCGCAGTGGTAACACAACTTGTCAGCTAGGCAGGTTTCTGTTTGGATGTTGCAAGCTCACTTTCATTCCTGACTGCAACTCAGTTGTGTCTTTGTCTGCTGTTTCCATTGATACAGCAATTTCAACTGTTCAAATTTCAAATGAGAGCTGTGCTTCAGCTAGAAGCCATTTTTGAAAACTTTCTTGTAAGATTCCACAAACTAAATGATCTCTCAGTGCATCATTAAGCCCATCACTGAACTGACAATGCTCAGGCAATTTCTTCAAGTCCGCTATATAAGCTGAAATGGACACCCCTGCCTTTGGATTCCATTTATGAAACCTAAAGCATTCTGCAATCAACAATGGCTTTGCTTCTAAATGATCCTGCATTACTTTCATGTTTTCAGCAAAGCTCATTTCAGCTGGCTTGGTTGGAGCAGTCAAACTGTATGCTCTTCCACAAGTTACACTTAGCAAAACTGGCACTTGTTTCTCATTGGCCACTTAATTTGCTTCAATGTACCTCTTGACACATCTGGATGCATCAGCCAGTTATCAATCGTGCAATTGAATGTGTCTACCTTTCCAACATAGCCAGCCATTTCTGTTCTTTTTTTAATTTATGATTATTATCAACTGGTACTCACTGCTTATGAACCTGTGAACTCATCCATTTTCTGCCTTTTTTTTAAACTCGACCATCTTTCTCCTTCTGAAGAAAAAAAAACATGCTGCACTTGTTGTTTAGCTCGGACATCTTGCTACATTTTTTAAATTCAAGTGTTTTGCTTTACTTTTTTCTTAAGTTGTGCGTCATCTCGAGTTCATTTTAAAACTTACTCATTGCCACTGTTATGTTTTGAAACTTCAAAACGTAATACTAATTGAAAGAAAACACAGAGCTGGAAAAAACATGTTTAGCTCTGTGTTTTTCTTTTATGAGGCATGCTCTCATGACGTGGTGGCGTAATAACACATAACTTCTACGTACTTTTACTTGTAACCCAAAATGAAGTAATTGAACAAAATAGTAATACTTAATCAAACAATATATTTACAATATTACTCAAATATTACTGAAATATTAAATACACAAGAGTACCGTTCTATGTTCTAATACAGATTTACTTCAGTTGATGCCAATCACTCACTCACCAATGAGTGTTGTCTGGGTGCTATTAGGTTAAAAAGCAAGCAGTGGAAACTAGTTGGCTGCTTGTATTTTACTCAAGAGACAAGGGTTAATAAGACATTACAATCTTTGCACCATTTTCACTCCAACCCCGCCTCCCACCTTCACACACAATTCCACTCTCCCCTATCCATACCATGAATTTTGCTTTTACATGATCACAGACTTCACCAGGATTGCTGACATCATCTGAAGAACAAGTAAATGAATGCACATTTTAAACATACTTGGTATTGCATACAAGGACACAAGGAATAGACTACCCAGATGTGGATGGTATTGTTAATGATTCAAAAAAATTGATAAGGAGTTCAAAATTTCTGATAACAAAAGCAATTAAGTTACTTTGTGGTTTCAAAACTTGCTGATTTTAGTGTATGTAAAAGTGTATGCTCATGATCTCTAATAATGGTGTTTCATGCTGGCAATAACTGCTTGGAAAGTCCATCCACTTTTCATTCAGTGAGCAAAGATTATACCTTCTGGACCTATACATTCTCACATTCATTTGAGAAGAGGTTTTTCTACAGTGTCAATATAGTGGTTTTATTATACCCCCCTGAAGCCCACCATGTCAGTACTTAGCAAAAAATTACAGCCAATAGCTATAAATATATGAAATGAGTTATGTGATCTATTCTAATCAGAGAACTGAAATATGGAAATATTTCTGGAAAGAGATCTAGAAATATAATCTATTTAATCAGATGCTAAACCATCTCTGAAATTTCGTTGTTCTACCAACTATAATACTTAATATTTTTACAGTAAAGGTGAAAATGAGTGAAAGATCTACGTGCAGCAATGCTTAGCCATCCAAGAAATATAATTGTTGTGGAGATCACACCAGGAAGATTAAATGAGATTGCCTGATTCAAGAACAAGCAAAAATAGGCAAAGCACAGTGCTCAGGAAAATAAGACATTGTAGAAACTTAAACAAAACTCTTAGCACAAACTAAATTGTGATTTAATAAAGACAGAAAATGCTGGTAATATTCAGCAGGTCAGGTAGCTTATGTAGAGTGAGAAATAGTGTTAGGAAAGCTGAGTATTTGTAGCATGTTTTCAATCAATATGAATACCTGTATGAGCTAAGGATCATTGCACAGTCATAGTTTACTGAGATTACTCAATACAAAATTTAGCACCAGAAGTAACCCCTCTTCTTTTGGTGTGAGATGGGCAAATTATTGCCATCCTTAAACTGAATGCCAAACAAAAAAGCAAAATGTAAAATAACTTACTTTTATGTAGCACCTACATAATATCCTAAGGCATCCTTCCGAGGTAAGAAGATGAAAACTATGAAGGCGTCCCCAGGTAACGAACACCCAAGTTATGGTCTCTACTCAGGAACAAGTCCCCATTTTGTTACCAAATTCATAAGTTTAGTGTACATACATATGTTCATTCTTATGAACCGCAAAAGTAGTTTCCTCTCTGCATACTTAGTAATTACGTTAGCTTTATATGCTAGATTGATTCTGGACTGGGGCACCCTTGTAAATTTGTGCGACTGTTGATGAAGCACTGATTACATATGTTATAACACTGGAGAGAGTGTAGAGGAAATTCACTAGAATGTTGCCTGGGATGGAGCATTTCAGTTATGAGGAGAGACTGGACAGGGTAGGTCTGTCCTCTCTGGAGCAGAGGAGGTTAAGAAGACAAGTTAACTTTTCATTCAACAGCCCACGCAGTACGTTGTGTACAAAGCTAGACAGGGGGTTGAACATCTTCTTAAAAATCACCTAAGCTGGAAGCTTTCTTCAGAGCTTTTAAATGAGAAACTACAAAAAGATAAGTAAAACACTTATTAGATTCAATACAGATCATCGTGCACATGAATGAATTAATATTATTGATTTTTCTCACTATCAGCATTAAATGCTGATAGTAATACACACATGCAATACTCTATATTTATGCCATGGACCAGAGCGAATTCATGGCACAATGATAGCTTAAAGTGATGAACTATTTACCAATATTAAGAAAGCTTAAGACTCACAAATATTGCTGTTTCAAGGGCAAATAAAGAGTGAATGCAGATGGATGGTGTTCTACTGTGTTTGCCCCAAGTCAAAATCCAAATTACCCTGTGCAGGAAATGATGTAAAAAAAAGTTTACAAGCAGGAAGTGTTGTTTGTGCAAAACAAACTGCATACAAAACAAACAGTGCCTCTAGTGGCAGAACAGTAAACATAGGCAATATTCAGAGTTCTTACTGGTGAGTAGTTACCTACAGAGCTAAGCCTATACTTACGTGATAAATGGAACTCACGTGTACTTAAATGACCTACCTTCTACAAGGTATTCAAAAAGATTACAAGCAGATGACTAAATTTAATCTTTTCTTTTATATCTATAATATCAATTTTGTTTTTTATTTCTAGCTTAGCCAGAGGCCTACTGTGGAGGAGTTGAGGGAGAGAAAAATCCTTATCCGTTTCAGTGACTATGTGGAGGTGGCTGAAGCCCAGGACTATGACAGACGTGCCGACAAGCCGTGGACGAGACTGACAGCTGCTGACAAAGTAAGATCTCAGGAACAAATATACAGATGTATTGGAATGGCAATATTATAAGCATTTCTTTTAACTAGTTTTGCTGAAAACTAGCAGCAAAGCAAATGATACACAACAATAAACGCATTTTACTGAATGTGGGTTTCATGTTCACAGTCCAAATGAATGGTCTTGGCCCGAAATGTCAACTGTCCATTTCCCTCCATAGATGCTGCCTGAGCAATTTTATGTGTTCTTCATATTCCAACATTTGCAGTCTCATGTGTCTCTGTTTCATGTTCACACCACTACTGAAACGTGGAGAGTTCGTGCATGGAGGTGATGCCTCTGTCCCCTGAACCATAGGTTCAGCATTGACTATATCCAATGAATTGCTACTTTCAGCAGTACATGCTCTGACTTTCCTCAGTGACTCTATCTGTACTGCAGGTATGACAGACAGTAAATTCTGTACATGTGGGCGCCTGTACATGTGCTCAGCCTAAAGACAAACTTTCCAGCACTCCCACTAATCCATAAAATATTGATCATTCATAAAATACTGGTCCCTGAAACTTGGGAGGAAATGTCAGTAAATTTGTTGACTCTCAAGAAATTCATCAATGAGCCACTGTCCATGAACCACTTCTCCCAAATTTTCCCAAATCTAGAAACATGCGCTGGGATCATAATAGCAAAGTAATCCTTGTTCCATGGAATCAATGCAAGATATAGAGCAAATTGGTGATTCCACCTCGCAGTCATCTGATTTTCTATGCAATACTATTCACACTGTGCTGCTACACATACATAGGACCTAGCTTCATGGGTGTCTGGTACAAGCTGAAACCTAAAAAATGTTGATTGAAGCCACCCCGCCTCTCTTAAAAGGGAAGTGCTCTATGCCTATAGCTAATGGTGGAAAATCTTGTCACTGATGCTTGAATAGAGAACAAGCACAAGGAGTTTTGCATCTTGGTTGACAATGGTGGAGAAAGTTAGAGAGATCTTCCCTCTGAAGATATGATGAGGTTTTCCAGGCTAATGTCACCAACCAAGGTGAGCATCAGTGGAAGTTTAAGAGCCTTGTGTTATACAGCTAAATGAATGCACCATTAAATTCCATCCACCAACATCCTCTCACACTGTTCCTTGCAATCACCTATCAAGACCCATTAGTCAGAACTCCTACCATCAGCTTGTACAAAACTTGCCTTCTCACATAGCACTGCTCCAAGACATGCATTCAACCCTTGTACATTCCACACCTTGCCAGCTGTTCAGGAAATAGAGACAAACTATAAAACGCACAAGAAAACGCTAAAAGAACTCACTCTCCATTCCATAAGTAGACAACACAGAACAACAGAGTAGACGGTGAAGGGCAAGCATGAGTTAAATGGTTCACTTATCTGGATGACAGAGTATTATTTTTGAATTACTGGCACAGTGTCCTTGGCCAGAGATGGAACAGTGATATTGAAGATGATTCTGTGGTCCTACCTAATTCCTCTTCTGACATCTCTCATTCCACATCATCAGCAGAAGATGGTGTAACCATTCCTGCCTCCATTCACCATGAGCACATTGTGCCTTTGTGCTTCTCTTTAAGTCAGTTAAAAATTGCAAGCTGATCAAACAGAGGTAACTAAGCAAGAAGCCAGCAATAAAGGGAGCACCCCAGTGTGTGTTCTGCAGGCACCAGCTCAAATGCTATCACTAATTAATGATAGCCAATGCAGAATTGCATGTGGTGAGCCTTTGGGCAGTGGTCGTATGCAGTCTGGTCAAGGGAAAAGAATAGCCCAGGTCCTAGCTCTGAGAAGATTATGATGAGGACTACAGTGGGGCAACATTCATGGCAGCATTCCAGGCATGGTGTAGTTGCAGGCCTGTTTGAAAACATGCACTAGGCTATCGGAGTGAGAGATGTCCATTTCAACCATGTACAGGTCATTGCACAAAGCCTGGAGCCCATCATTGTAGGGTGGAAATAATGGCCATCCTCACACAACAACTTCTCAACAAATAACTACGGTTGTCTTCAAAGCACAAATTTAAACAGGTTTTCCCAAATGCAATTGTACTCGAACCAGTGCATAATACAAATAGTGTTCCCTAATCCACCGATCACATGAGTTACAGCAGAGTTACCATGCCGTGACCTTGTTGATCTTGTAAAAGAAAAAAAAACCACGTTTTTACCATTTGAGTACAACCACAATGTCATTTGTACAAGCTAAACTTAAACCTCTAAATCCATCCTGAATAAGGTAAACAATTTAAAAAGAACTGGTGAGAAGTGTTCACTTCAGGGTATTTCTAGCCATCACATTGTGTTCAACTTACTATTGGAAGAACTAGCAACCTGACACTCACACCCCAGAACTAGCACAGAAACAAGCCTTTGGCCCATCTAGTCCATGCATCTGCACCCCTACATACCCCTCCCATCCAGGTACTTATCCAAATTTCTCTGAAATGGTGAAATAGCAGGGGAATTGGAATCAGAGTGATAAGGCTGAAGATGAAGCAGCTGGTATACAAGTCAAAACATTGTAGACTGTCGGGAAGGACAAACAGATGATATGGCAAAATTGCAGTGGGATGAATATAATACAGGGCCAAATCAAAAAAGAGTGATGAATGCAGGACGGAATGTATTTGAATGCACTCACTGTACGAAATTAGATAGACGATCTTCTACCGTACAGTAGATAGAGATCGGCAGGTATGACATTGTGGGCATCATTGAGTTGTGGCTGAAAGAAGATCACAATTGCGAGCTTAACATCCAAGGATACGCACTGTATTGAAAAGACAGGCAGATAGGCAGAGTCAGTGGGTTGGCTCTGTTGGTAAAAAATGAAATCAAATCCTTAGAAAGAGGTGACATATTTTTGGAAGATGTAGAATCCTCGTAAACCATATAAACCATATAACAATTACAGCACGGAAACAGGCCATCTTGGCCCTTCTAGTCCATGCTGAACACTTACTCTCACCTAGTCCCACCAACCTGCACTCAGCCCATAACCCTCCATTCCTTTACTGTCCATATAACTATCCAATTTTTTTTTTAAATGACAATATCGAACCTGCCTCTACCACTTCTACTGGAAGCTCATTCCACACAGCTACCACTCTCTGAGTAAAGAAATTCTTCCTCATGTTACCCTAATCTTTTGCCCTTTAACTCTCAACTCATGTCCTCTTGTTTGAATCTCCCCTACTCTCAATTGAAAAAGCCTATCCATGTCAACTCTATCTATCCCCCTCATAATTTTAAATACCTCTATCAAGTCCCCCTTCAACCTTCTACGCTCCAAAGAATAAAGACCTAACTTGTTCAACCTTTCTCTGTAACTGAGGTGCTGAAACTCAGGTAACATTCTAGTAAATCTCCTCTGTACTCTATTTTGTTGACACCTTTCCTATAATTTTGTGACCAGAACTGTAGACAATACTCCAAATTTGGCCTCACCAATGCCTTGTACAATTTTAACATTACATCCCAAGTCCTATACTCAATGCTCTGATTTATAAATGCCAGCATACCAAAAGCTTTCTTCACCAACTTATCCACACGAGATTCCACCTTTAGGGAACTATGAACCATTATTCCTAGATCACACTGTTCTACCGCATTCTTCAATGCCCTACCATGTACCATGTATGTCCTATTTTGATTAGTCCTACCAAAATGTAGCACCTCACATTTATCAGCATTAAACTCCATCTGCCATCTTTCAGTCCACTCTTCAGGGATAAGTGCCAGGTGGGAAATCTGTGGGGAAATAAAAAGGAAGCATATGTTAGATATAAGAAGCAGGAAGTAGGAAGGGCTCATGAGAAATATCGGGTAGCCAGGATGGAGCTAAAGAAAGGACATAGGAGCGCTCGAAGGGGGCATGAGAAGGCCTTGGCATGTAGGATTAAGGAGAACCCCAAGGCGTTCTATGCATATGTGAAGAACAGGAGGATGATGAGAATGAAGGTGGGACCGCTAAAGGATAAAGAGGGCAACATGTGCCTGGAGGCGGAAGAGGTTGGGGCAGTCCTAAATGAATACTTTGCTTCAGTATTCACAAGTGAAAAAGATCTTGATCAGAGTGAGGTCGAAATAGAGCAGGCCTGTGTGCTGGACAATGTGGAGATGACAGAAAAAGTGCTGGATCTTCTTAAAAACATCAAGATTGATAAATCCCCAGGGCCAGATATGATACACCCCAGGTTGTTGTGGGAATTGAGAGAAGAGATCGCTGGAGCATTAGCTAAGATCTTTGAATCCTCTTTGGCTACAAGGAAAGTGCTGGAGGACTGGAGAATGGCAAATGTAGTTCCCTTGTTTAAAAAAGGTAATAGGAAGAAACCTGGGAACTATAGACCGGTGAGTCTCACGTCAGTGGTCTGCAAACTACTGGAAAGGATTCTTAAGGATAGGATCCATGAGCATTTGGAGAAGTACAGTCTACTCATGGATAGTCAATATGGCTTTGTGAAGGGAAGATATGCCTCACGAGGCTGATTGAGTTTTTTGAAGAGGTAACAAAAGAAATTGATGAGGGTAGGGCAGTGGATGTGATCTACATGGACTTTAGCAAGGCATTTGACAAGGTCTCTCACGAGAGACTTATCGAGAAAGTCATGAGGCATGGGATAAGTGGAACCTTGGCTGTTTGGATAGAAAATTGGCTTAAAGGAAGAAAGCAGAGGGTAGTTGTGGAAGGAAAGTATTCTACCTGGAGGTCAGTGACAAGTGGAGTGCCGCAGGGATCTGTCCTGGGACCCCTGCTATTTGTGATTTTTATAAATGACCTGGCTGTAGAGTCAGAAGGATGGGTGAGTAAGTTTGCGGATGACACAAAGATTGGAGGAGTTGTGGATAGAGCTGCAGCTTGTCAAAGGTTACAAGAGATGAAGGTTTACAAGGAAGTTACAAGGTTATGGAGTGATAGAGCAGTGAAAGAAGTGCATGGAGTAAAGCCAGATCTAACAAATAGAGAGGCTTTGAGGAAAGAGAAGCAGAATAAAGGGTGTAAAGGTAGTAAGGTAGAAGGGCTAAAGTGTGTGTACTTCAATGCAAGAAGCATCAGGAACAAAGGTGATGAACTGAGAGCTTGGATACATACATGGAATTATGATGTAGTGGCCATTACGGAGACTTGGCTGGCACCCGGGCAGGAATGGATTCTCAATATTCCTGGATTTCAGTGCTTTAAAAAGGATGGGGGGGGGGAGGGGAGGAGGGGTGGCATTACTGGTCAGGGATACTATTACAGTTGCAGAAAGGGTGGGTAATGTAGCAGGATCCTCTTTTGAGTCAGTATGGGTGGAAGTCAGGAACAGGAAGGGAGCAGTTACTCTACTGGGGGTATTCTTTAGGCTCCCTGGTAGCAGCAAAGATACCAAGGAGCAGATTGGGAGACATATTTTGGAAAGGTGCAAAAATAACAGGGTTGTTATCATGGGTGACTTTAACTTCTCTAATATTGATTGGCACTTGACTAGTTCCAAGGGTTTAGATGGGGCAGAGTTTGTTAAGTGTGTCCAGGATGGATTCCTGTCACAGTATGTTGACTAGGGGTAATGCCATACTAGATCTAGTATTAGGTAATGTACCAGGTCAGGTCACAGATCTGTCAGTGGGTGAGCATCTGGGGGACAGTGATCACCGCTCCCTGACCTTTAGCATTATCATGGAAAAGGATAGAATCAGAGACAACAGGGAAATTTTTAATTGGGGAAGGGCAAATTATGAGGCTATAAGGCTTGTGGGTGTGAATTGGGATGATGTTTTTGCAGGGAAATGTACTATCGACATGTGGTCGATGTTTAGGGATATCTTGCAGGATGTTAGGGATAAATTTGTCCCGGTGAGGAAGATAAAGAATGGTAGGGTGAAGGAACCATGGGTGACAAGTGAAGTGGAAAATCTAGTCAGGTGGAAGAAGGCAGCATACATGAGGTTTAGGAAGCAAGGATCAGATGGGTCTATTGAGGAATATAGAGTAGCAAGAAAGGAGCTTAAGAAGGGGCTGAGAAGAGCAAGAAGGGGGCATGAGAAGGCCTTGGCAAGTAGGGTAAAGGAAAACCCCAAGGCATTCTTCAATTATGTGACGAACAAAAGGATGACGGGAGTAAAGATAGGACCGATTAGAGATAAAAGTGGGAAGATGTGCCTGGAGGCTGTGGAAGTGAGTGAGGTCCTCAATGAATACTTCTCTTCGGTATTCACCACTGAGAGGGAACTTGATGACGGTGAGGACAATATGAGTGAGGTTGATGTTCTGGAGCATGTTAATATTAAGCGAGAGGAGGTGTTGGAGTTGTTAAATTACATTAGGACAGATAAGTCCCCGGGGCCTGACAAAATATTCCCCAGGCTGCTCCACAAGGCAAGGGAAGAGATTGCTGAACCTCTGGCTAGGATCTTCATGTCCTCGTTGTCCACGGGAATGGTACTGGAGGATTGGAGGGAGGCGAATGTTGTCCCCTTGTTCAAAAAAGGTAGTAGGGATAGTCCAGGTAATTATAGACCAGTGAGCCTTACGTCTGTGGTGGGAAAGCTGTTGGAAAAGATTCTTAGAGATAGGATCTATGGGCATTTAGAGAATCATGGTCTGATCAGGGACAGTCAGCATGGCTTTGTGAAAGGCAGATCATGCCTAACAAGCCTGATAGAGTTCTTTGAGGAGGTGACTAGGCATATAGATGAGGGTAGTGCAGTGGATGTGACCTACATGTAAGGCATTTGACAAGGTTCCACATGGTAGGTTTATTCAGAAAGTCAGAAGGCATGGGATCCAGGGAAGTTTGGCCAGGTGGATTCAGAATTGGCTTGCCTGCAGAAGAGGGTCTAGGCATATAGATGAGGGTCGTGGTGGAGGGAGTACATTCAGATTGGAGGCCTGTGACTAGTGGTGTCCCACAAGGATCTGTTCTGGGATCTCTGCTTGTTGTGATTTTTATTAACGACCTGGATGTGGGGGTAGAAGGGTGGGTTGGCAAGTTTGCAGACGACACAAAGGTTGGTGGTGATGTAGATAGTGTAGAGGATTGTCAAAGATTGCAGAGAGACATTGATAGGATGCAGAAGTGGGCTGAGAAGTGGCAGATGGAGTTCAACCCAGAGAAGTGTGAGGTGGTACACTTTGGAAGGACAAACTCCCAAGGCAGAGTACAAAGTAAATGGCAGGATACTTGGTAGTGTGGAGGAGCAGAGGGATCTGGGGGTGCATGTCCACAGATCTCTGAAAGTTGCCTCACAGGTAGATAGGGTAGTTAAGAAAGCTTATGGGGTGTTAGCTTTCATAAGTCGAGGGATAGAGTTTAAGAGTCGCAATGTAATGGTGCAGCTGTATAAAACTCTAATTAGGCCACACTTGGAGTACTGTGTCCAGTTCTGGTCGCCTCACTATAGGAAGGATGTGGAAGCATTGGAAAGGGTACAGAGGAGATTTACCAGGATGCTGCCTGGTTTTGAGAATATGGATTATGATCAGAGATTAAGGGAGCTAGGGCTTTACTCTTTGGCGAGAAGGAGGATGAGAGGAGACATGATAGAGGTGAACAAGATATTAAGAGGAATAGACAGAGTGGACAGTCAGCGCCTCTTCCCCAGGGCACCACTGCTCAGTACAAGAGGACAAGGCTTTAAGGTAAGGGGAGGGAAGTTCAAGGGGGATATTAGAGGAATGTTTTTCACTCAGAGAGTGGTTGGTGCGTGGAATGCACTGCCTGAGTCAGTGGTGGAGGCAGATACACTAGTGAAGTTTAAGACACTACTAGACAGGTATATGGAGGAATTTAAGGTGGGGTTTATATGGGAGGCAGGGTTTGACGGTTGGCGCAACATTGTGGGCCGAAGGGCCTGTAATGTGCTGTACTATTCTATGTTCTATGATATAGACAGGCTGCAGAATTGGGCAGAAAAATGGCAGATGGAGTTCAATCCGGATAAGTTTGAGGTGATGCATTTTGGAAGGACAAACCAGAAGACTGAGTACAGGATTAATGGTCAGTTACTTAAGAGTGTGGCTGAACAAAGGGACCTTGGGGTTCAAATCCATACATCCCTCAAGGTCGCTGCGCAGGTTAATAGGGTAGTTAAGAAAGCCTATGGGATGCTAGGCTTCATTAACAGGGGGATTGAGTTCAAGAGTAGAGAGGTCATGTTGCAACTCTACAAATCTCTGGTGAGACCGCACTTAGAGTATTGTGTTCAATTCTGGTCTCCTCATTATAGGAAGGATGTGGAAGCTATGGAGCGGGTGCAGAGGAAATTTATCAGGATGTTGCCTGGTTTGGAGAACAAGTCATATGAAGCAAGGTTAGCAGAGCTGGGACTTTTCTCTTTGGAGTGTAGAAGAATGAGAGGGGACTTGATGGAGGTCTACAAGATTATGAGAGGCATAGATAAGGTGGATAGTCAGTACCTGTTTCCCAGGGCACCAATAGCAAACCCCTGAGGGCATATGTACAAAATTAAGGGAGGGATGTTTAGGGGAGACATCAGGGGTATTTTTTTTTTCACAGGGATGTGAGTGCCTGGAATGACTTGCCAGGGATGGTGGTGGAGGCTGAAACATTAGGGGTATTTAAGAGCCCCTTGGATAGGCACATGGATGAAAGAAAAATAGAGGGTTATGGGGTAGTGGGGGGTTAGTTCTTTTTATTTAAAGATTATATGGGTTGGCACAACATGGAGGGGTGAAGGGCCTGTACTGTACTGTAATGTTCTATGGTTTTAAATTCTTTAAAAGCACCAGTACTTGCTTTTCTTTAATCATTATAGTTTCCATAACTACCCTACTTGTTTCCCTTACCTTACCTTATCCTTCTCCTTAGTGAATACCGAAGAAACAAAATTGTTCAAAATCTCCCCCATCTCTTTTGGCTCCACACAAAGCTGTCCACTCTGATTCTCTAAGGAACCAATTTTATCCCTCACTATCCTTTTGCTGTTAATATAACTGTAGTAACCCTTCCGATTTATTTTCACCTTACTTGTCAAAGCAACCTCATATCTTCTTCTAGCTTTTCTAATTTCTTTCTTTCAGCAAGGACTAGAAGGGCCAAGATGGCCTATTTCCATGCTGTAATTGTTATATGGTTATAAGATTCTTTTTACATTCTTTATATTCCTCGAGCTCCTCATTTACTCCATGCTGCCTATATTTATTATAGATCGCTCTCTTTTTCCGAACCAAGTTTCCAATATCCCTTGAAAACCATGGCTCTCTCAAACTTTTAAACTTTCCTTTCAACCTAACAGGAACGTAAAGATTCTGTACCCTCAAAATTTCACCTTTAAATGACCTCCATTTCTCTATTACGTCCTTCCCATAAAACAAATTCTCCCAATCTACTCCATCTAAATCCTTTCGCATCTCCTTAAAGTTAGCCCTTCTCCAATCAAAAATCTCAACCTTGGGTCCAGTCCTATCCATAATTATATTGAAACTAATGGCATTGTGATCACTGGACCCAAAGTGCTCCCCAACACATACCTCCATCATCTGACCTATCTCATTCCCTAACAGGAGATCCAACACTGCCTCTTCTCTAGTTGTTGCCTCTATGTATTGCTGCAAAAAACTATCCTGCACACATTTTACAAACTCCAAACCATCCAGCCCTTTTACAGTATGGGCTTCCCAGTCTATGTGTGAAAAATTGAAATCTCCGACAATCACAACCCTCTGCTTACTATAAATATCTGCTAACTCCTTACAAATTTGCTCCTCCAATTCTCGCTCCCCATTAGGTGGTCTATAATACACATTTAGAAGTGTTACTACACCTTTCCCATTCCTCAATTCCATCCTCCCTAGACGAGCCCTCTAATCTCTCCTGCCAAAGCACCACTGTAATATTTTCTCTGACAAGCAATGCAACACCTCCCCCTCTTGCCCCAGCAATTCTATCACACCTGATGCAACGAAATCCAGGAATAATTAGTTGCCAATCACACCCCTCCTGCAGCCATGTTTCACTAATAGCTACAACATCATATTTCCAGGTATCAATCCATGCTCTAAGCTCATCCACATTTCTTACAATGCTCCTAGTATAAAAATAAATGCATTTAAGAAATTCTCCACCTCTTACTCTCTGTTTATCCCTAATGGTGCAAACAACTTTATTATCTTCTTTTTCTTCCTTCTCCCCTACAACTTCAGTCTGAGTGCTCCCCTTCTCTCTCACCTGCCTATCCTCCCTCACACACTGTCTACTAGCTTTCTCTATTTGTGAACTAACCTCTTCTCTCCTAGTCTCTTCAATTTGATTCCCACCCCCCCCCCCCCCAACTATTCTAGTTTGAAGTCTCCCCAGTAGCCTTCGCAAATCTCCCCGCCAGGATATTGGTCCCCCTAGGAATCAAGTGCAACCCGTCCTTTTTGTACAGGTCACACCTGCCCCAAAAGAGGTCCCAATGACCCAGAAACTTGAATCCCTGCCCCTTACTCCAATCCCTCAGCCACACATTTATCCTCCACCTCATTCCATTCCTACTCTCACTGTCGCGGGGCACAGGCAGTAATCCCGAGATTACTACCTTTGCAGTCCTTCTTCTCAACTCCCTTCCTAACTCCCTATATTCTCCTTTCAGGACCTCTTCCCTTTTCCTACCTATGTCATTGGTACCTATATGTACCATGACCTCTGGCTCCTCACCCTCCCACTTCAGGATATCTTGGACGCGATCAGAAACATCCCAGACCCTGGCATCAGGGAGGCAACTACCATCCGGGTCTCCAGACTGCATCCACAGAATCACCTATCTGACCCCCTAACTATCGAGTCCCCTATTACTACTGGCTTCCTCTTCCTTTCCCTACCCTTCTAAGCTACAGGGCCAGACTCTGTGCCGAAGGTACGGCCACTGTTGCTTTCCCCAGGTAGGCTGTCCCCTCCCCAACAGTACTCAAACAGTAGTAAATATTGTCAAGGGGTACAGCCACTGGGGTACTCTCTAATACCTGACTCTTCCCCTTCCCTTTCCTAACCGTGACCCAGTTGTCTGCTTCCCATGGCCTCGGTGTGACCACCTGCCTGTAACTCCTCTCTATCAGCTCCTCACTCTCCCGGACCAGATGAAGGTCATCGAGCTGCAGCTCCAGTTCCCTAACACAGTCCCTTAGGAGCTGCAGCGCGGCGCATCCGGTGCAGATATGGACGTCCGGGAGGCTAGGAGACTCCAGGACCTCCCACATCTGACACCGAGAACAACAAGCTGCCCTCACACTCATAACTCCCTCTTCCTCAAATAACAGGAAAAATTGAAACCTAAACCTACCTTGCCTCAACCGTTTCCTCCTAAGCCCATTGAGCCAAAGCCCTTAAGCCTTCACTCTGCTCCCTGCTCACTCCGCTGCCCGCTGTATAAGGCTGTGTTCTTTTTAAATCTTCAGCACTTCACTACCCGACGTCACACTCCTGTGCAGTCCTGCCTCTCTTAACCCCGATGAGAAGAAAAAATCAAAATGGCTCCAGCAGCACTCCCGTTCCGATTCTCAGACTTCCTTCTCCAAATTAAACCCAAATCAGGATTTCTGTCCTTTTAAATCTTCCGCGTTTCACTGTAGGTGGAATTAAGAAACTGCAGAATCTTTATGTTCCTGTTAGGTTGAAAGGAAAGGTTAAAGGTTTGAAAGCGCCGTGGTTTTCAAGGGATATTAGAAACTTGGTTCGGAAAAAGAGGGATGTCTACAATAGATATAGGCAGCATGGAGTAAAGGAATTGCTCGAGGAATATAAAGAATGTAAAAGGAATCTTAAGAAAGAGATTAGAAAAGCTAAAAGAAGTTACGAGTTTGGTTTGGCAAATAAGGTGGAAGTAAATCCGAAAGGTTTCTGCAGTTATATTAAAAGCAAGAGGATAGTGAGGGATAAAATTGGTCCCTTAGAGAATCAGGGTGATCAGCTATGTGTGGAGCCGAGGGAGATGGGAGAGATTTTGAACGATTTCTTCTCTTCAGTATTCACTAAGGAGAAGGAATTGAATTGTGTAAGGTGTGGGAAACAAGTAAGGAAGTTATGGAACCTATGACAAAAAGAGGTGGGAGTACTGGCGCTTTTAAGAAATTTAAAAGTGGATAAATCTCCGGGTCCTGACAGGATATTCCCCAGGACCTTGAGGGAAGTTTGTGTAGAGATAGCAGGAGCTCTGACAGAGATCTTTCAGATGTCATTAGAAACGGGGATTGTGCCGAAGGATTGGCGTATTGCTCATGTGGTTCCATTGTTTAAAAAGGGTTCTAGAAGTAAGCCTGGCAATTATAGACCTGTCAGTTTGATATCAGTGGTGGGTAAATTAATGGAAAGTATTCTTAGAGATAGTATTTATAATTATCTGGATAGACAGGATCTGATTAGGAGTAGCCAGCATGGATTTGTGTGTGGAAGGTCATGTTTGACAAACCTTATTGAATTTTTTGAAGAAGTTACGAGGAATGTTGATGAGGGTAAGGCAGTGGATGTAGTCTATATGGACTTCAGCAAGGCCTTTGACAAAGTTCCACATGGAAGGTTAGTTAAGAAGGTTCAGTCGTTAGGTATTAATGCTGGAGTAATAAAATGGATTCAACAGTGGCTAGATGGGAGATGCCAGAGAGTAGTGGTGGATAATTGTTTATCAGGATGGAGGCCAGTGACTAGCGGGGTGCCTCAGGGATCTGTTTTGGGCCCTATGTTGTTTGTAATATACATAAATAATCTGGATGATGGGTTGGTAAATTGGATTAGTAAGTATGCCGATGATACTAAGGTAGGAGGTGTTGTGGATAATGAGGTGGGTTTTCAAAGTTTGCAGGGAGATTTATGCCAGTTAGAAGAATGGGCTGAACGTTGGCAGATGGAGTTTAATGCTGAGAAGTGTGAGGTTCTGCATTTTGGCAGGAATAATCCAAATAGAACATACAGAGTAAATGGTAGGGTATTGAGGAATGCAGTGGAACAGAGAGATCTAGGAATAACAGTGCATAGTTCCCTGAAGGTGGAGTCTCATGTAGATAGGGTGGTGAAGAAGGCTTTTGGAATGCTGGCCTTTATAAATCAGAGCATTGAGTACAGAAGTTGGGATGTAATGTTAAAATTGTACAAGGCATTGGTAAGGCCAAATTTGGAATTTTGTGTACAGTTCTGGTCACCGAATTATAGGAAAGATATCAATAAATTAGAGAGAGTGCAGAGACGATTTACTAGGATGTTACCTAGGTTTCAGCACTTAAGTTACAGAGAAAGGTTGAACAAGTTAGGTCTCTATTCATTGGAGCGTAGAAGGTTGAAGGGGGATTTGATTGAGGTATTTAAAATTTTGAGAGGGATAGATAGAGTTGACGTGAATAGGCTGTTTCCATTGAGAGTAGGGGAGATTCAAATGAGAGGACATGATTTGAGAGTTAGGGGGCAAAAGTTTAAGGGAAACACGAGGGGGTATTTCTTTACTCAGAGAGTGATAGCTGTGTGGAATGAGCTACCTGTAGAAGTAGTAGAGGCCAGTTCAGTTGTGTCATTTAAGGTAAAATTGGATAGGTATATGGACAGGAAAGGAGTGGAGGGTTATGGGCTGAATGCGGGTAGGTGGGACTAGGTGAGATTAAGAGTTCGGCACGGACTAGGAGGGCCGGAATGGCCTGTTTCCGTGCTGTGATTGTTATATGGTTATATGGTTATATGCAAGGGTTAAAAGACCCTGATTGAAGTTACATACAGGTCCTGAACAGTAGCTAGAATGTGGGATATAAATTTCAATGGGAAATAGAAAAGGCATGTAATGAGGGCAATGTTACAATAGTCATGGAGGTTTCAATATGCAGGTAGATTGGGAAAATCATGTTGGTGCTGGATCCCAAGAAAGAGAATCTGTAGAATGCTTACAAGATGGCTTTTTTGAGCAGCTTGTGATTGAGTGCGCAAGGGGAAAGGCAGTTCTGGATTGGGTGGTGTTAATGAACCAAATTTAATTAGGGAGCTTAAAGTAAAGGAACCATTAGTAGATCAGTGATCATAATATGCTAAATTTCACCCTGCTGCTTGAGAGAGAAAAGATAAAGTCAGATGTATCATAGCAGAGCTCAGGGGATGAATCGTGGAATTATGATATTGTAGCCATTAGTGAGACTTGGGGGACAACAGGGACAAGACTGGTAGCTCAATATTCTGATAGAGCGAGAGGGGTGGCAGTACTAGTCAGGGGAAATGTCATGGCCGTGCTCAGTCAGGACAGACTGGAGAACTTGTCTAGTGAGGCTTTATGGGTGGAACTGAGGGCTACATTGCAGACCACACAGTGGTATGTGGGATTTAGAGGACCACATTTTTAGACAGAGCACATACTGTTGCAAGAAACTTAAGGTTGTGACAGTAAATGGTTTTAACTTTCCACATATTGACTGGGACTCCCATACTGCAAAAGGACTAGATGGGATAGAATTTGTCAAATGTGTTCAGGAAAATTTCCTTAATCGGTACATAGAAATTCCAACAAGAGAGTGTGTAATACATGATCTCCTATTAGTGAATGAGACAAGGCAGGTGACAGAAGTTTTGGTAGGATAGAAGTTCCTAACCTGGGGTCAATAGACCCCTTGCTTAATGGTATTGGTCCATGGCATAAAAATTATTGGGAACCCCTGGCGTAGGGTAACACTGCATCTAGTGACCATAATGTCATTAGTTTCAAGGTCATTATGGAAAAGAATAGGTCTGGTCCTCAGGTTGAGATTCTGAATTGGATAAAGATGATATTTGATAGTATCAGAAAGGATCTAACAAGTGTGGTTTAGGACAGGTTTTCTGGCAAAGGTGTATTTGGTATGTGGGAGGCTTTCAAAAGTGAAATTTTGAGAGTACCAAGTTTGAATATGCCTGTCAGAATAAAAGGCAAGGATAACAGATTTAGGAACCTTGATTTTCAAGAGATATTGAGGCCCTGGTTAAGAAAAACAAGGAGGAACATAGCAAGTATAAGCAGGTAGGGAGTATGAGAAATGCAAGGAAACACTTAAGAAAGAAATCAGGAAGGCTAAAAGAAGGCATGAGGTTTCAGTAGCAAACAAGGTGAAGAACAATCTTAAGGGCTTCCACAGATCTGTTAAGAGCAAAAGGGTTGCAAGAGACAAAATTGGATCTCTGAAAGATCAGAATTGTAATCAATGTGTGGAGCAAAAAGGGATGGATTTTTGGCATCTGTATTTACTCGGGAGATGGACACAGAGTCAATAGAAGTGAGGCAAAGCATCTGCAAATTTTAAACAGGAGGAGGTATTTGCTGTCTTCAGGCAAATTAGGTGGACATATCCCCAAGGCCTGATAAGGTGTTTCCTCGTACCCTGTGGGAGGCAAGTGCAGAAATTGCAGGGGCCATAGCAGAGATATTTTAAATCATCCTTAGTGACAGGTGAGTTACTAGAGGATTGGAAGTTAGCTAAAGTTATTACACTGTTTAAGGAAAGCTCTAAGAATAAAGCAGGAAATTATAGGTGGTGAGCCTGACATCAGTGGTGGGAAAGTTGTTGGAAGGTATTCTAAGGGACCAGATATGTGAATATTTGGATAGACAGGGAGTGATTAGGAACAATCAACATGGCTTTGTGCATGTTTGGTCATGTCTAACCTTTCATTTAGAGTTCTTTCAAGAAAGCTACCAATAAAGTTGATAAAGGCAATACAGTGGATGTTGTCTACATGGATGTCAGCAAAGCATTTGTCAAGGTCCCACGTGGAGGTTGGTCAGGAAGGTTCAGTCAGTTTGCATTAAGGATGAGGTAATAAACTGGATTAGACATTGGCTTTGTGGTAGGAAATGGTTGCCTCTGACTGGAGGCCTGTAACTGGTAGAGTGCACTAGGGACCAATGCAGGGTCCCATAGTTGTTTGTCATCCGTATCAATGATCTGGATTATAATGTGGTTAACTGGATGTGGTTAAAGTAAGGGAAACAAGTAGAGTAGTTATGGAAACTATGATGATTAAAGAAGAGGAAGTACTGGTGCTTTTAAAGAATATAAAAGTGGATAAGTCTCCAGGTCCTGACAGGATATTCCCTAGGACCTTGAGGGAAGTTAGTGTAGAAATAGCAGGGGCTCTGATAGAAATATTTCATAGCACGTATTGGCGTATTGCTCATGTGGTTCCATTGTTTAAAAAGGGTTCTAAGAGTAAACCTAGCAATTATCGGCCTGTAAGTTTGACATCAGTGGTGGGCAAATTAATGGAAAGTATTCTTAGATCTGGATAGACAGGGTCTGATTAGGATCAGTCAACATGGATTTGTGCGTGGAAGGTCATGCTTGACAAATCTTATTGAATTTTTTGAAGAGGTTACTAGGAAAGTTGATGAGGGTAAAGCAATGGATGTTGTCTATAAGGACTTCAGTAAGGCCTTTGACAAGGTTCCACACAGAAGGTTAGTTAGGAAGGTTCAATCGTTAGGTATTAATATTAAAGTAGTAAAATGGTTTCAACAGTGGATGGGAGATGCCAGAGAGTAGTGGTGGATAATTGTTTGTCGGGTTGAAGGCCGGTGACTGGTGGTGTGCCTCAGGGATCTGTACTGGGTCCAATATTGTTTGTCATATACATTGATGATCTGGATGATGGGGTGGTAAATTGGATTAGTAAGTATGCAGATGATACTAAGATAGATGATGTTGTGGATAATGAAGTAGGTTTTCAAAGCTTGCAGAGAGATTTAGGCCAGTTAGAAGAATGGGCTGAAAGATGACAGATGGAGCATAATGCTGATAAGTGTGAGTTGCTACATTTTGGTAGGAATAATCAAAATAGGACATACATGGTAAATGGTAGGGCATTAAGGAATGCAGTAGAACAGGGTGATCTAGGAATAATGGTGCATAGTTCCCTGAAGGTGGAATCTCATGTGGATAGGGTGGTGAAGAAAGCTTTTGGTATGCTGGCCTTTATAAATCAGAGCATTGAGTATAGGAGTTGGGATGTAATGTTAAAATTGTACAAGGCATTGGTGAGGCAAAATTTGGAGTATTGTGTACAGTTCTGGTCACCGAATTATAGGAAAGATATCAACAAAATAGAGAGAGTACAGAGGAGATTTACTAGAATGTTACCTGGGTTTTCAGCATCTAGGTTACAGAGAAAGGTTGAACAAGTTAGGTCTTTATTCTTTGGAGCGTAGAAGGTTGAGGGGGGACTTGATAGAGGTATTTATAATTATGACGGGGATAGATGGAGTTGACGTGAATAGGTTTTTTCTATTGAGAGTAGGGGAGATTCAAACAAGAAAGTTAAGGGGCAAAATTTTAGGGGTAACACGAGGGGGAACTTCTTTACTCACAGAATGGTAGCTGTGTGGAATGAGCTTCCAGTAGAAGTGGTAGAGGCAGGATCAATATTGTCATTTAAAAAAAAATTGGATAGTTATATGGACAGGAAAGGAATGGAGGGTTATGGGCTGAGTGCAGGTTGGTGAGACTAGGTGAGAGTAAGCGTTCAGCACAGACTACAAGGGCCAAGATGGCCTGTTTCCATGCTGTAATTGTTATATGATTATATGGATCAGCAAATTTACAGATGACACCAAGATTGGGGGCGGGGGGGGCGGTGGTATAGTGGCCAGTGAGGAAGGCTATCATGGCTTGCAGTGGGATCCACATCAGCTGGAAAAATGGCAAATGGAATTTAATGCAGACAAGTGCGAGGTGTTGCACTTTGGTAGGACTTACCAGGGTAGGTCTTACACAGTGAGGGGTAGGGCACTGAGTAGTGCAGTAGAACAAAGGGACCTGGGAATACAGGTCCATAATTCATTGAAAGTGGCGTCACAGGTATTTGGAGTATTGTCAGCAGTTTTAGTCACCTACCTACAGAAAAGATATAAATAAGATTGAAAAAGTACAGAGAAAATTTACAAGGATGTTGCTGGGGCTGGAGGTCCTGATTTATAAGGAAAGATTGAATGGGTTACAACTTTATTCCCCAGAATGTAGGGCATTGAAAGGAGATTTCATAGAGGTCTAGAAATTTATGAGGAGTCCAGATAGGGTAAATGGAAGCAGGCTTTTTTCCACTGAGGTAGAGTGAGACCACAACTAGAGGTCATGGCTTAAGGTTGAAAGGTGAAATGTTTAAAGTGAGGATGGGGGGGAAACCTGTTCACTCCATGGGTGATGGGAGTGTGGAACAAGCTGCCAGTGGAAGTGGTGGGTGTGATTTCAATTTCAACATTTATGAAAAGTTTGAATAGGTACATTGATGGGAGGTCTATGGTCCAGGTGCAGTTCGATGGGACTTAGGCAGCTTAAATAGTTTGGCACTAACTAGACAAGCTGAAGGGCCTGTTTCTATGCTGTAGTGTTCTATGACTCTGAGGGGAAAATTCAAAAATCAGAGGTGCAAACTGACTTGGGAGTCCTTGTTCAGGATTCCCTAAAGGTTAACTTGCAGGTTGAGTCAGTGGGAATGAAAGCTTTCATTTCTGAAGGATTAGAATATAAGAGCAAGGATGTAATGCTGAGGCTTTATGAGGCACTGGTGAGGCTTCACGTGAAGTATTGTGAGCAGTTTTAGGCCCCTTATCTAAGAAAGGATGTGCTGGAATTGGAGAGGGTTCAGAGGAGATTCACGAGAATAATTTCAGGAATGAATGGGTTAACATATGAGTCGCATTTGATAGTTCTGGGCCTGTACTCACTGGAGTTCAGAAGAATGAAAGAGAAGCTTATTGAAACCTTTCGAATCTTGAAATGCCTAGATAAAAAGGATGTGGGGAGGACATTTCCTATAATGGATGAGTCTAGGACCAGGGGCACAGCCTCAGAATATAGGTACATCCATTTAGAACAGAGATGAGAAGGGATTTCTTTAGCCAGAAGGTGCTTCATCTGTGGAATTCATTGCCATGAATGACTGTGGAGGCCAAGTCATTCAGTTTATTTAAAGCACAGGTTCTTGGTTAGTCAGGGCATCAAAGGTTACGGAGAGCAGTCAAGTCAAGTTTATTGTCATTTAACTATATACATGTATGGTTGGCAGCCGTCTGTCTCAAAGGACAATGGGTGATAATGATCATCATCACAAGCCTGGGCAGAAGGTATGGAGATCCTGACATGCCAGGTCGTCAAGATCCTCCTCTGGGCCTCACCAATGTGGTCCAAAGGAAGGGTTATGAAGCAATTTGTTAGGCACCAGCCTGGCTGCAGGAGCTACCAAATGACATCCAGACACCTTAGGGGCTCCACTCCAGATTTGCTATCTGGGTTTTACTCCCATAGCCTTGGTTTCTTCCGAGGCTGCCCACAAAGAAGTGGAGCTATTTACCCATATCTCGGGATCTGGCTCACGAGCACCAGGGCTTATCCACACATCGATGGGCTTTTGTGCTACATGTGCAGGAGCCAGACATCCTCCCTGTCCTCTGTAATTCAGCCTGAGTCTGAAAGGAGTTCAGTTTCCATGTGTCACCAGCAAGGAGGCACTACATGAGGCTTGTTGTTGGAGAGGCTGTGTACTGGCAGGGAGAAACTTACACATTCAGCTCTCCTTTTTGCAAAATTACTAGACAGCTGTAGAAGACAATAGTGAGAATGACAAGCACTATCCACTACACAACCACACTAGACACGTCACAGCAACCATTTTGACACCATACATGCATGTATATAATGTATATATATAACCATATAATGTATATAAGAACCAGGGTGTAAAACATTCTACACATAACACATGATAATCACATACAAATAAATAACTGAAGTTATTTATTTATTTATTTATGACTGTGCTACAATACACAGCTCGAATCACATCAAGTTTGCCGATGACACGACCGTGGTGGGTCTCATCAGCAAGAACAACGAGTCAGCATACAGAGAGGAGATGCAGCGGCTAACGGACTGGTGTAGAACCAACAACCTGTCTCTGAATGTGAACAAAACAAAAGAGGTGGTTATTGACTTCAGGAGAGCACGAAGCGACCGCTCTCCACTGAACACTGCTGGCTCCTCCATTGAGATCGTTAAGCACACCAAATTTCTTGGTGTTCACCTGGCAGAGAATCTCACCTGGTCCCTCAACACCAGCTCCAAAGCCAAGAAAGCCCAGCAGTGTCTCTACTTTCTGCGAAGGCTGAGAAAAGTCCATCTCCCACCACCGCCCCCCCATCCTCACCACATTCTACAGAGGATGTATCGAGAGCATCCTGAGCAGCTGCATCACTGCCTGGTTCGGGAATTGCACCGTCTCGGATTGCAAGACCCTACAGCAGATAGTGAGATCAGCTGAGAAGATCATTGGGGTCCCTCTTCCCACTATTACAGACATTTACACCACACGCTGCACCCGCAAAGCTAACAGCATTGTGAAGGATGCCATGCACCCATCACACAAACTCTTCTCCCTCCTGCCATCTGGCAAAAGATACCAAAGCATTTGGGCTGTCACAACCAGACTGTGCAACTGTTTCTTCCCCCAAGCCATCAGACTCCTCAATACTCAGAGTCTAGATTGACATTGTAATGTGTCCTCTACTGTGCCTATTGTCTTGTTTATTAATTATTGTACTGCCCTGCACTGCTTTCTGCACTTTATGTAGTCCTGTGCAGGTCTGTACTCTAGTGCATTTTTAATGTTGTTTTACATAGTCTAGTGTAGCTTTGTACTGTCTCACATAGTCTAGTGTAGTTTTGTGTTGTTTCATGTAGCACCAGGGTCCTGGAGGAACATTGTTTCATTTTTACTGTGTACTGTACCAGCAGTTTATGGTCAAAATGACAATAAAAGCAACTTGAACTTGAACTTTATTAACATTGGATAAGTCACCAGGACTGGATGAGATGTACCCCAGGCTACGGTGGGAGGCGAGGGAGGAGATTTCTGAGCCTCTAGTGATGATCTTTGCATCAGGAGGATTGGAGGGTTGCAGATATTGTTCCATTATTCAAAAAGGGGAGTAGAGACAGCCCAGGAACTTGTAGACCAGTGAGTCTTAATGCAATGAGTAAGTAAGTTGATGGAGAAGATCCTGAGAGGCAGGATTTATGATTATTTGGAGAGGCATAATATGACTCGGAATAGTCACCATGGCTTTGTCAAGGGCAGGTCGTGCCTTACGAGCCTGATTGAATATTTTGAGGATGTGACTAAACACATTGATGATGGTAGAGCGGTAAATGTAGTGTATATGGATTTCAACAAGGCATTTGATAAGGTACCCCATGTAAGGCTTATTGAGAAAGTAAGAGGGCATGGGATTCAAGGGAACATTGCTTTGTGGATCCAGAAATGGCTTGCCCACAGAAGGCAAAGAGTAATCGTAGACAGGTCATATTCTGCATGTAGCTCAGTCACCAGTGGTGTGCCTCGGGAATCTGCTCTGGGACCCCTGCTCTTTGTGATTTTTATAAATGACCTGGATGAAGAAGTGGAGGGGGGATGGGTTAGTGAATTTGCTGATGACACAAAGGTTGGAGGTGTTGTGGATAGTGTGCAGGGCTGTCAGAGTTTACAGTGGGACATTGATAGGATGCAAAACTGGGCTGGAAGTGGCATATGGAGTTCAACCCAGATAAGTGTGAGGTGGTTCATTTTGGTTGATTAGATATGATGACAGAATATAGTATTAATGGTAAGACTCTTGACAGTGTGGAGGACCAGAGGGATCTTGGGGACCGAGTCCATAGACACAGGTTGACTCTGTGGTTAAGAAAGCATACAGATCATTGGCCTTCATCAATCATGGGATTGAATTTAGGAGCCACAAGCTAATGTTGCAGCTATATAGAACCTTGGTCAGACTCAACTTGGAGTACTGTGCTCAATTCTGGTCACCTCACTACAGGAAGGATGTGGAAAACATCGAAAGGGTGCAGAGGAGATTTACAAGGATGTTGCCTGGATTGAGGAGCATGCCTTATGAGAATAGGTTGAGGGGACTCAGCCTTTTTTCCTTGGAGCGACGGAAAGGTGACCTGATAGAGGTGTATAAAGTGATGAGAGGCATTGATCATGTGGATAGTCAGAGGCTTTTTCCTAGGGCTGAAGTGACTAGCACAAGAGGGCACAGTTTTAAGGTGTTTGGAAGACGGTACAGAGGAGATGTCAGGGATACGTGTTTTACGCAGAGAGTGGTGAGTGCGTGGAATGGGCTGTTGGCGACGGTGATGGAGGTGGATACGATAGGGTCTTTTAAGAGACTCCTGGATAGGTACATGGAGCTCAGAAAAATAGAGGGTTATATGCAACCCTAAGTAATTTCTCAGGTAAGGATATGTTTGGCACAGTTTTGTGGGCTGAAGGGCCTGTATTATGCTGTAGATTTTCTCAATTTCTATGTTTCTAATATTAAATTTTGTGCTGGAACAGATTAATCAGTGACCCTTTGGATATGATGTGGCAGGTTTTCAGAAGCTTAATGACCTGAGGAAAAAACTGTTTCCCATCCTGACTGATCTTGTTTTTATGCATCAGAGTCTCCTGGTAGAGAGTCAAAGAGGGTGTCGGATGGATGGTTGGGATCCTTAATAATACTAAGGGCCCTGCATACACTCCTGATAAATGTCCCTGATACATGGTAGGGTGACCCTATTATCCTCTCAGCTGTTCTCAAAGTCCTTTGTGGGGACCTCTGGTCCCATGCTCAGCTAATCCCATATCAGATGGAGATGCAACTTGTTAGGATGCTCTCAATGGTGCTCCTGTAAAGCACGGTTAAGATAGGGAATGGGAGCCTTGCTTGCCTCAATCTTCTTAGGAAATGGAGGCACTGCTATACCTTCTTGTTCAGGGAAGTGATATTAAGGGAACAGGTGAGGTCATCCATGATGTGAACTCCCAGTAACTTGGTGCACTTAACTCTCTCTACAGAGGAGCCATGTATTCACAGAGGGGGGTGGTTCGTCTGCACCTTCCTGAAGTCCACAGTGATTTAATTTGTCTTCTCCACATTCAGGCTTTGGTGGTTGTTCTCACACCAATCTACCAGCTGCTTCATTTCCTTTCTATACTCTGTCTCATCATCATTCTTGATAAGGTTATGTTGTTCACAAACTTAATTGGAGTTAAGAGGGATAATAAATCAGCCATGATCGAATGGCAGAGCAGACTTGATGAGCTGTGGCCTAATTCTGCTCCTATATGTTATGGTGGTGAATTCCATACTCTCACCACCCTCATGTTCCCCCATAAAAAGAGTCCATCCTGATTTGTTCTCCCAAAGTGCAACACCTTACACTTGTCTGCATTAAATTCCATCTGCCATTTTCCAGCCCATTTTTCCAGCTGGTTCAGATCCCACTGCAAACTTTGATAGCTTTCCTCACTGTCCACTATGCTCCTTGTCTTGGTGTCATCTGCAGAATTGCTGATTCAGTTTACCACATTATCATCTAGATCATGGATATAAATGACAATGAACAATGGACCCACCACAATACCTGTGGCACACCACTACTGAGAGAGGCCAATATCTACTACCACTCTCTGGCTTCTCCTGCAAAGCCAATGTCAAATCCAATTTACTGCCTCATCCTGAATGCCAAGCAACTGAACCTTCTTGACCAACCTCCCATGTTAGGACCTTGTCAAAAGCCTTTTAAAGTCTATGTGGATAACATCTACTGTGTTTACTTAATCAATTTCCTGGTAACCTCCTCAAAAGTATCACACAAACTCTTATTGACTATCTTCAATCAGACCCTGTCTATCCAAATACTTAACTATCTCCAGTCCCTTGGAATACCTTCCAATAATTTATACACTATTGTCATCAGGCTCACTGGTCTATAATATCTTCCAGTCTTCCGGCACCTCACCTGTCGCTAAGAACATGTTAAATACTTCTGCTAAGATTCCTACAATTTCTGCACTAGCCTTCCACAATGGCTAAATATGATTATGAACATCAGCCCTTGGGAATTTATCCACCCAAGTTCCATAGAACCATAGAACATTACAGCACAGTACAGGCCCTTCGGCCGTCCATGTTGTGCTGACCCATATAATCCTTAAAAAACAGTATTAAACCCACACTACCCCATAACTCCCTATTTTTCTTTCAGAATGAAAGTTCATCTCAAGACAACAAGCAACTCCTCCTCCATAATCCATAAATGGTCCATAATCATACTTCTGTTTTGCTTCAGTTCTATAGACTCTGTGTCTGTCTCCCCAGTAAATACAGATGCAAAAAATCCATTTAAAATCACCTTCATTTTTTCAGCTCCATGCATAGATGGACACACTGATCTTTAAGAGGCCCATTTTTGTCCCTTGCTATCCTTTTTACTCTTAATATATCTGTAGAAGCACTTGGGATTCTCCTTCATCTTTTCTGCCAGAGCAACTTCATGTCTTCTCTTAGCCCTCCTGATTTCTCCTTAAATGTTCTCTTGCATTTCTTATACTCCTTAAGTACCTCATTTGTTCCTACTTGCCCATACCTGCTATGCACTTTCTTCTTCTTCACCAGTGTCTCAATATTTCTTAAAAAAACCAAGGTTCCTAAACCTAACAGCTTTACCTTTCATTCTGATAGGAACGTAAAACTCTGTACTGTCAAAATTCACTTTGAAGCCCTCCAATTTACCACACATCCCTTTGCCAGAAAACAACCCATGCCAATCCACAAATCCTTTTTAATTCTATTGAAATTAGCTCTTCTCCAATTTAAAATCTCAACCCGAGGACCAGACTTATCCTTCTTCATGATTATCTTGAATTTAATGGAATTGTGATGACTGCATCCATAGTGTTCACCTACGCACAGTCCTGTCACCTGCCCTGCCTCATTCCCTCATAAGAGAACCTGAGTTTTTTCAACATATCATGCCCACAACGAACTAACTCTATAGGTATATCTTTGGAATATGGGGAAACTGGATAACCGTGAGGAAACCAACAAAGGTATGGGGAGAATTTACTAAATCCTTACAGACAGCAGTGGGGATTGAACTCCTATCTTCCAGCTAGTGCTATAAAACATTATGCTAACCGCTACACTACTGTGTGGCCCCAGTATTTTTTTTAACTGAGCATCCCAATATTCACTTTCTCTAGTTGAGAAGAGGCATGCCCTCTTCTCATTGTTACCATCAGGAAGGTGGTACAGAAGCTTGAAAGCACACACTCAGCGATTCAGGAACAGCTTCTTCCCCTTTGCTGCTTTATTCTTAAATGGACATTGAACCCATAAACATTATCTCACTTTTTAAAATATGCATTATTTCTGTTTTGTAGTATTTTTTATCTATTTAATATACATATATATATTTTTTACTTCCTATATTATCATGTATTGCATTGTTGCTGCTAAGTTAACAAATTTCATGACATATGCTGGTGATAATAAACCTGATTCTAATTATATATTAAGGAAACTTTCCTCAGCATATTTGACAAACTCTGTCTCATCTATCAAACACAAAATGCTGAAGGAACTCAGCAGGTCAGGCAGTATGTAAGGAAAAGAGTAAACACTCGATGTTTCAGCCTGAGACCCTTCACCAGAACTGGGAAAAAAAAAGACAGTGTAAGAAAGTGGAGGAAGAACCACAAGGTGATAGGTGAAACCAGGGGGTGGGGAGTGGAGGGGTGAAGTAAAGAGCTGGGGAGTTGATTGGTGAAAGAGATGCAGGGCTGAAGAATGGAGAATCTGATAGGGAAGAACAGAAGGCCATGGAAGAAAGAAAAGGGGGGAGGCACACCAGAGGGAGGTGATAAGGTGAGAGAGAGGGATGGGGAATGGTAAAGGGCGGGGGGAAAGGAATGCATTACCGGAAGTTTGAGAAATCGATGTTTATGCCATCAGGTTGGAGGCTACCCAGACGGAATATAAGGTGTTGCTCCTCCAACCTGAGTGAGGCCGCAACATAGCAGTAGAGGATGCCTTGGACTGACATGTCAGAATGGGAATGTGAAGTAGAATTAAATTGGGTGGCAACTGGGAGATCCCACTTCCGGTAGTGGCACAACCACCCCCCCCTTCAACATTCCCCATTCCCATTTCCCTCTCTCATCTTATCATCTTCCTCTGGTGCTCCTCCCCTTTTTTCTGTCTTCTTTGGCCTTCTGTCCTCTCCTATCAGATTCCCACTTAGCCAGTCCTGTATCTATTTCACCAATCAACTTCCCAGCTCTTTACTTTACCCCTCCCTCTACTCCCGGTTTTACCTATCACCTTGTGGTTCTCCTATTCACTGACTCTTTTTTTCCCGGTCCTCATGAAGGGTCTTGGCCTGAAACATCAACTGTCTCCTTTTCCATAGTTGCTGCCTGGCCTCCGGCATTCTGTGTGCATTGCTTCTATTCCCAGCATCTGCAGATTTTCTCTTGTTTGTGATTGGTCTAGCCCATCCAGCCCTTTTACAATATGGGAGTTCCTGTCAGACAGACTGACAGACATACTTTACTGATCCCAAGGGAAATTGGGTTTCATTACAGCCACACCAAGAATAGTGAAGAAATATAGCAATATAAAACCATAAATAATTAAATAATACTAAGTTAATCATGCCAAGTGGAAATAAGTCCAGGACCAACCTATTGGCTCAGGATGTCTGACACTCCGAGGGAGGAGTTGTAAAGTTTGATGGCCACAGGTAGGAATGACTTCCTATGCCACTCAGTGTTACATCTCGGTGGAATGAGTCTCTGGCTGAATGTACTCCTGTGCCTAACCGGTACATTATGGAGTGGATGGGAGTCATTGTCCAAGATGGCATGCAACTTGGACAGCATCCTCTTTTCAGACACCACCATCAGAGAGTCCAGTTCCACCCCCACAACATCACTGGCCTTACGAATGAGTTTGTTGATTCTGCTGGTGTCTGCTACCCTCAGCCTGCTGCCCCAGCACACAACAGCAAACATGATAGCACTGGCCACCACAGACCCGTAGAACATGCTCAGCATCGTCCGGCAGATGTTAAAGGACCTCAGTCCCCTCAGGAAATAGAGACGGCTCTGCCCCTTCATGTAGACAGCCTCAGTGTTCTTTGACCAGTCCAGTTTATTGTCAATTCGTATCCCCAGGTATTTGTAATCCTCCACCATGTCCACACTGATGCCTTGGATGGAAACAGGGGTCACCGGTGTCTTAGCCCTCCTCAGGTCCACCACCAGCTCTTTAGTCTTTTTCACATTAAGCTGCTGATGATTCTGCTCGCACCATGTGACAAAGTTTCCCACTGTAGCCCTGTACTCAGCCTCATCACCCCTGCTGATACATTCAACTATGGCAGAGTCATCAGAAAACTTCTGAAGATGACAAGAAAGTTAAAACCATCTACTATCACAACCTTATTTTTCTTAAACCATGATCTTATTATATGATAAACCTGTGCATTATCATTTTGATGATTCTTGGAGATTTTTGGATATGAGCAAGAGGCATAATCTTTTTGATGTATAAATCAGGAAAACAGGCAAGTAACAATGGAAGAAGGAATTCCTACACACCAGAAATTTGCCTTAAAGAGAATTCTAAACAAGTAAAATATGCTTATGAATATCAAACCTTATTGTTGAACATGGAAATGAAAATGAGTATAAAATAAATCTAGTAATTACAAATAAAAAACATTCTTGTTCAAAATGAAAATAGTTTGGAATATTTACTAAATAAAGTAATAGAAATAAAATGTAGATGCATGAGAAATTGTGGTTTTAATGGGAAATGGTGTTTTTGTAGATTGAGGCTTACAATCTTTTTTATGGGAAAGCTGAATCAAACATTGAATCCCAGGAATTTGGGTGCTCAGCACAAAGTTTAAGAGTCATGCAATTATCTCATTGGAGACATAAAGCTGCTAAAAATAGGATCTTGGCAATATCCAGACATGGTAAAGAAACCAAAATGATCATTGACTTTGTTTGATGCCCGTCCTTGCTAAAAGCATATCCATAGAATCATAGAAAAGTACAGCACAGAAACAGGCCCTTTGGTCCATCTAGTTAGCGCCGAACCATTTAAGCTGCCTACTTTCATCGACTTGCATCAGGATCATAGCCCTTCAAACCCCTACCATCTATATACCTATCCAAACTTTGCTTAAACATTGAAATCAAGTTTGCACGTGTCATGTATTCAGGTCACAATAAAACTGTCTGAAAGAATGGACATAACGTGGTAAGCATCTCAGTGACAATATTAACAACACACACAAAATGCTGGTGGAACGCAGCAGGCCAGGCAGCATCTATAGGGAGAAGCACTGTCAATGTTTCGGGCCGAGACCCTTCGTCAGGACTAACTGAAAGGAAAGATACTAAGAGATTTGAAAGTAGTGGGGGGAGGGGGAAATGTGAAATGATAGGAGAAGACCGGAGGGGGTGGGATGAAGCTAAGAGCTGGAAAGGTGATTGGCGAAAGTGATACAGAGCTGGAGAAGGGAAAGGATCATGGGACAGGAGGCCTCGGGCAAAAGTCCACCAGAGAAAGACCGTTTCACTGAACACCTATGCTCTGTCTGCCAGAGAAAGCAGGATCTCCCAGTGGCCACACATTTTAATTCCACGTCCCATTCCCATTCTGATATGTATATCCATGGCTTCCTCTACTGTCAAGATGAAGCCACACTCAGGTTGGAGGAACAACACCTTATATACCGGCTGGGTAGCCTCCAACCTGATGGCATGAATATTGACTTCTCTAACTTCCGTTAATGCCCCTCCTCCCCTTCTTACCCCATCCCTGACATATTTAGTTGTTTGCCTGTTCTCCATCTCCCTCTGGTGCTCCCCCCTCCCCCTTTCTTTCTCCCGAGGCCTCCCGTCCCATGATCCTTTCCCTTCTCCAGCTCTGTATCACTTTTGCCAATCACCTTTCCAGCTCTTAGCTTCATCCCACCCTCTCCGGTCTTCTCCTATCATTTTGTATTTCCCCCTCCCCCTCCTACTTTCAAATCTCTTAGTATCTTTCCTTTCAGTTAGTCCTGATGAAGGGTCTCGGCCCAAAACATCAACAGTGCTTCTCCTTATAGATGCTGCCTGGCCTGCTGTGTTCCACCAGCAATTTGTGTGTGTTGTTTGAATTTCCAGCATCTGCAGATTTCCTTGTGTTTGCTCAGTGACAATATTGATAGCCTTAGTAATTTGTAATTATGCAATGCCCTAAAATATTCAAACTGCTTTGCAGAACAGTAAATATGTACAACTCAAAATAGATACTCAAATAGATAATAAGGATTATAGGAGATTTGGGAAAATGGGCAGGAAAGTAAAGTTGAAGCCAACAACTAGACTAACTGTGTCCTTACTAAATGGAGAAGCAGACCCATTCCAGCCATCTGGCCTTTCTTTAGAAGCTGCTTAAGAATCACTAACAGCAAAAAGCTTCAGGTGCTTTAAATCTGAAACAAAACAAAAAATGTTGTAAAGTTCAAAGCAAATTTCCTATCACCATATACTGTACAACCTTGAGATTTACTTTCTTGCAGCAATACACAGTAAATCCAAGAAACACAATAAAATCAATGAGGCACCACACCCAAATGGACAGACAAACAATCAATATGCAAAAGACAACAAAGTGTGCAAATTCAAAAATAAACACATAAATAAATAAATAAATGACCAACCATGCAAACAAACAAACAAGCAAGCAAGCAATAAATATCAAGAAAATGAAATGAAGAGTCTTTCAAAGTTAATTCTTAAGTAGTGGGAACAGTTCAGTGATGGGTCGAGTGAAGTTATGGACTCTGGTTCAAGAGCCTAATGGTTGAGGGTAATAATTGTTCCTGAACCTGGCGGTATGGTTCCTGGGGCTCCTGTACCACCTTCCTGGTGGCAGCAGTGAGAAGAGAGCATGGTGGGACTAATTAGGCATACACCATCAGTGGAAAGAGAAAGGCACCTGTTTTGATGATCCAACATTTGCAGAATCTCTTCTCTTTATGGGAAAATAAAATATTAACATTGTGTCTGCCTTTGGCGATGTTGCCTGACTTGCTAAGCATTTCCAGCATTTTGCTTGTGTCTTTGATGCCCCAAACAGGTACCTGTGTGTCTTAATTACCTTCATGTGTCATGTCCTTTAATAGATATGTTCCAATTGTCTACCAAACTTTGGTATATTTGTGAAATTGAGCTGAATCTAAAAGCAACCCAGCTGGGTTACTAAAGTTCCAAGAAAATGGTGGAGCACTTCAGGACACAGCAGGAAGTGATTGTTTACAAAGAGGGCTGCCTGTTCAATATGGTTTCAGATGAACTAAGGACCATGTGTATTGTCACGTACACGCAACCCTGTAAAAGTATCAGCAGCAATAGGACACACCTGGAGTCTGGTTTTGCTGTTAACAAAACACTATTTTATTAGCAACTACGTAATATAGTAACTTAAACCAGGTAAATCAAAAGTTAACGGTATTATGCATATATAGGTGTAAATTAAGTTCCCAAACTTTATCAAGCTCAGGTGGAAAGCGTTCCAGTCTTACGATGGTATGTAAGAAAAGTTCAGTTCAGATGCACGGGATTGAAGTGAGAGAGAGATACTAATAATCTAAATAAACAGGTGTCATCGATCCTCCTCAACGTCTTCCAAAATCTTCCAAGTCAGCCAAACGTGACCAACTTAAAAGCATCATCTTCAAGTGATAATCTACCAACCCAGGCAAGGGTTAGACACACCAGTAGATTCCACAGGGTCGCCCTTTACATGCACTAATAGTCATGGATCGTTTCCTCTTAATTGATCCTCAGCCCCACCCTTTGTGGGTATTTAAAAATTCAGTGGCAATTTCCGCCACCAGCCTTCGTGCATCCGTGTCCTTTTATATTCAAAACAAGCTGCAGAGAAACCATAACATTGATTGTCCATCAAATAACTCCATCCATCTCTCTCTCTCTCCCTCTCCCTCCCTCCCCTCAAACAGTATCCAAAAGTCAGTCTCATTCTCCCAGCGTTTTAAAGTGACAGTCCACAGAAAAAAATGAACCCTGGGAGTACTTAACAGTATTATTTGTAATAATTTACAAAGCTCAAAGTATAAGTTCCAGCATTTAAAGTGAAATTTAACTGCACCTTAGTTCTAGATTCCTTAACATCCTGACCTGACTAAAACCATTAATTGCTGCTTTTGAATTTTCAGATGACTGATTCACTGCCACGTTCGCTGGGATGAGTTCCAGATCTCCAATACCATTTGTGTGAACTAGTTGTTTTGTGATATCCACATGTGGAAACTCGATAGGAATATTAGCTTAAAAATTCATAAACACCACAGAGAATAAATTAATCTCCAAAATCCATCTAAATTTGTGCTTTTTGAATTGCAGGCTGCTATTCGTAAAGAACTAAATGAATTCAAGAGTACTGAAATGGAAGTGCATGAATTAAGCAGGCATCTAACGAGGTGAGTGAGTCAGATTTACTTAACACAGAATGGAATATTTTCATATCCTTAAATGCCATTGATTAAATGTGTTTTTTTATATATTCTTCTCAGGTTTCATAGGCCCTAGCCATTAACAGTGCAGAACCACAGTGAGTCTTACAAAAACCTGAAGTGCTAGGACTGTACAGGTGCCCATTTATCCCAACTGGGACAGAACTCTTCTTAATTGCCTTTGTGTGTCAGATATGTCCAATAATGGATAGTCTTCAGTTGTCTACCGATCTTCCCGCCTTCAAGAATTGTCGTGTCCTTCCTGGGATTTGATCAGATGTGCCACATCCATAAGCTGATGCTGTATTTAGACATCTAGTACTGTTGTTGACTGTTGTCTCGTTCTTTCTTGTTATTTATTGCACTGGGTGGAGCATAAGGTTAAAATCCCCATCTCTACTACACTTAATACCATTCTGTCTGTGATGGAGGTGAGACGGCACACTGCAGTTATTTCTCCAAAAGAGCTCCATGAAGCCCTCTCCAGTTAATATTGCTGAACTTTTACCACATTATTGCTTTGTGATCTTAACTGAGGCAGCAGCATCCAGAATATCAGGCACTGGCTTGACCTAGAGGGAGAAGGTATATCTGATAAATATTCTTCATTCAGCAGGTCTGTGGGAAGGGATTTACCTGCTCTATATGTAGCAGATATATTTATTATAAAATATAAAGTAAATAAAATGACATAATATTAACAATAAGCAACAATGTCAAAATTATATCAATAACAAGCAGAAATGCAGTTAACAATGATCTGATTGGATGCAGCACAGGTAGCAGATTGTCAAACTACAGACAGAAGGATATTCCTGCGATGGGATTCTTCATTGCACAGATTGTATATATTGAGTTTGCATATGCAGGAAGCTTCTTCCACATCCAATTTGTTTGACTAGCAGGATGAATATATTACACTTCCAGATAACAAACTTTCTGAAATTATGTAAGAATAATGCTAACAGTGCGATACAAAGCAAGTATACAATAAAAGCCTGTTTCAGCAACTTGCAACAATGATTTTATCCAAATCATTGGAGCATTGTTTTGCATGTTAGGTTGGATTATGGAAAGGTTAAACAAGTGTCTTTTTTTTAATTTAAGGAAGTATATAATGTAAGATATTGAAAGAAGAGGCCTGTAACTTGATGATAATTTGTATTATATGTTACACATATGGCTACATTTTTCAAGGAAGACTTTCTACCCACATTGAGAGCACTACTTTGTGTAGGGAATTAAGTGAATGGCAGTGTAACTCAAATGAGCCATCCTTTTGTGTATAGTGAGTAATGAATGATGACTGTGTACCAACCCAGGCAATATGTGTGAATGGGATGCTGCCACCAGGCAACATCTCCCTTGATGGAACATTTTCTAATGTTTCTTAAGTTCATCATGCAGAATATACTCCATGTGTCCAAGTAATCTAGTTTCTTCAACCATCATGTGCCAATTTGATTTTATATAACGTGGCTGTATAACCAGCGGCCTTGACACTTAAACAACACATAACTATATTACAAATTCTTGATTTGGCTTTAATTATTACAGACTTGAATCATTTTATTCTTTTTATGATTTCTGTTAATAGAAAAGAGATTTCTAGCAATGCCCTAAGTAGAATTACAAGAGATGGAAATCGTGCCATTAAATTCAAGGGTGTCTTCAAATTACTGTTGCACATTTACCAAATATTACTATTACTATTTTTCTCTCCCAGCATTTTAACAAGGCCTACTACAAAATCCATATAACTACTGTTGATGTTCTACTCCTTTCTACTGGAGCGGGTTTTTTTCTGTGTGTATTAGACAAACCATTCAGCATCTTTGCTTCTCAGTTAAATCAATTCCTCCATGTTTCAAATAATCTGAACAAACAGTGTGAATTAATGTGAATGTTGAATACCTGTACATAATTGTCTTTGTAAAGGAGTGGAAGTTGTGACTGTTGCCCTGTGCTCTTCCAGTTCTGTAAATTAAATCGAAGTTGATGTATGAAAACTTGTAAATAATCATAAAAAGCATTTGACACTCTAATATGGTTTGCTCCAAGCTTTGCCATCTGTACATACTGAAATTGCATGTTATTGTATAACTTAAATTACTGTCTACAAGTTTGTTTCAAATGATGTATACAGTTTCTTAAAACTAAATTTTATTTAAAAAAAGTTTTTTTAGTCGTTGGCATTCAACAACTGTTTTTACACAAAAGGGGCTTCAATTTAAATAGTTTGGTTAAATCTAATTTTGCTAAATAATGAAATAACTGGTCCCATTAAAAGTTAAAACAAAGGCAGACTGGTGTCATTTCATTCTCACAGTCATTTGATGCAAACTTCTCCAGATTACTCAAGTTTGCAAGGTGTACATATTGTGGGGAAGCTGAAGATATTTCAGGATACTGGAATGGTTCCAGAGGACTAGAAAACTACAAATGTCACTCCACTCTTTAAGAAGGGAGGGAGGCAAAAACTGGAAACTATAGGCCAGTTAGCCTGACCTCAGTGGTTGGTAAAATGTTGGAGTCTATTATAAAGGATAAGGTTTCAGGGTACTTGAAGACACATAAAATAGGCCAACGAAGGATTGTTTCCGAAGGGGAAATCCTGTTAGATAAATCTGTTAGAATTCTTTGAGGAAATAACAAAGAGAATAGACAAAGGAGAGTCAGTGGATGCTGTTTAGCTGGATTTTCAGAAGACCTTTGACATGAGGCAGCTAAACAAGATAAGATAAGAGATAAGAGCTCATGGTGTTACAGGAAAGATACTAGTATGGATAGAAGATTGACTGGCAGGAGGCAAAGAAGGGGAATAAAGGGGCCTTTTCTGGTTGGCTGCAGATGACAAGTGGTGTTCCACAGGGTTGGTGTTGGAACCACCTCTTTTCACTTATTGGCTTTGTGCCTAAGTATGTAGATGATACAAAGATAGGTGCGGAGGCAGGTAGAGTTGAGGAATCAGGGAGTCTGCAGAAGGACTTAGACCGTTTAGGAAAATGACAAAGAACTGTTAGATGGAATAATGTAGGGAATTATCTGGTCATGCACTTGGTTAGATGGAATAAAAGCATAGATTATTTTCTAAACCGGGGCAAATTCAGAAATTAGAGGCGCAAATGGACTTGGAAGTCCTCATGCAGGATTCCCGAAACATTATCTTGCAGATTGAGTCTATGGAAAGGAAGGCAAATGCAATGTTAGCTTTCATTTCGAGAGGTCTAGAATATAAAAGCAAGGATGTAATACTGAGGTTTTAGAAGCCATTGGTCAGACCCACTTAGGGTATAGTGAGCAATTTTGAGCCATTAATTATCTAGGAAAGAATGTGCTGGCATTGGAGAATCCAAAGGAGGTTCACAAGAATTATCACAAGAAAGAAAGGGTTAACATATGAGGAGTGTTTATGATAAATACTGGGTCTGTACTCATTGGGAGTTTAAAAGTATGTGGGGAGATCTCATTGAAACCTATCAAATATTGAAAAGCCTGGGTAGAACGGGTGTGGAGAGGATGTTTCCTCTAGAAGCGGAGTCTAGCACTGGAGAGTACAGCCTCAGAACTCAAGGATGTCCCTTTAGAACAGAAATGAAGAGGAATTTCTTAGCCAGAGGTTGATGAATCTGTGGAATTCGATGCCACAGATGGCTGTGGAGGCCAAGGCATTGAGTATATTTAAAGTGGAGGCTGACAGGTTCTTGATTAGTAAGGGCGTCAAGTTCACCAGAAAAAGGCAAAAGAACGGGATTGAGAGGGATCATAAATAAACCATGATGGAATGGTGGAACAGAATTGATGAGCTGAATGGCCTACTTTTGCTCCTATGTCTTGTGGGTTCATTAAATTTAGAGTAATAAGCCTCTTGATTCTGGATCCCACATGACATTCAGAAAGGTGGGAGATTATATCCAATGGACTCTAGCTGCAAAGCGAATTGTCTGCAGCAGGAATACCAGAACCATGCAGAGTGGACTGATGATGTTACTCAATGTTTAATGTTGACTTAATAGAGTACTGCCAACTTCAAGCACATCATTGATACAATGTCATCTCCTGACTTCAAACATGACAACAAACAGTGCAAGGCATCTCCCATTATATTATTTAAAAGGATCATGAACAATTAATGGCTGGGTGCTAGATTACTTCTTAGTTTTTGTATATGACCAAAGGTTCACTGGTCCTCACGATTCTGAAGATCTGTACATTATGTCCCAGAATCAGTTATTTGCAGATATCAACAGCCTAGTATGGCTTTGCCTCAGAACTGAGTGGAAGGAGATTGAGCAGCGGCCAGAGAATAGGAAGCAGAGGGTTAAAAAAAATTCTCAGCAAGAAGCTACATCTGCAGTAGATGTGTTGAGAGACCAGTTTGATTTAGCATGAACTGTAGCAATGTCCAATTCTAAATAAACATGCTTCACTAATGAGATTGTAAATGAGCTGATGATTACTGTAGCTGCAAGTCAAGCCTCCCAGCAAGGAAAATGCTTATGGCTGCCTACTTAACTATGTGTCTAGACCTTGATGTATCCAAATCCTTCCAAGCAGTGCCTTGCTGTTCAGCACCCAATTGCCCACCATTGAGAACATCTACCATAAACGCTGCCTGGGCAGGGTGAAAGGATGCATCTCACCCCAACCATGGACTTTTTACTCCCCTCCCATCTGGTGGGTGCTACAGGAGCCTCCGCTCCCGCACCAGCAGGCACAGGAAGAGCTTCTTCCCTGAGGCTGTGACCCTGCTGAACCTCACATCACAGCGCTAAGCAGTACTGCACCCACATTGTACTGTCTCAGTACTTTTATATTTGTGTGCTGTAGCACTTACTTTTTATTTGCAGTTACTATTCTTTGTATTTCTGTTTAGATGCTAACTGCATTTCATTTGGCTTTGTATCTGTACTCCACACAATGACAATAAAGTTGAATCTAAATTAATAATGGGAATAAACTATCACCAATTTTCAAACTATGCAGGAATAAACTTACCACTAAAGACAAGAGAATTTTTGAATAGTTAGGAAAGTTAGTGTTTACTTAGGTCGCTTAGGTGTGGCAAAGAAACCTGATAAGTATCAACTGTCCCCAACACTTCGAAGAACCACATTCAAGATTTCAAGATATGACCACATTCTTGATATATAGAAACATAGAAAACATACAGCATAATACAGGCCCTTTGGCCTACAAAGCTGTGCCGAACATGTCCCTACCTTAGAACAACCTAGGCTTTACCCATAGCTCTCTATTTTTCTAAGCTCCATGTACCCATCCAGCATCTGCAGTTTTCTGATTCTGATTATATACAGCATTAAGACCACACCTAAACTGCCAATCATCGATTCAGCCTTTGCCACCAATGATAAGCACACATTTAGGCATCCTGTTTCTAATTAAACCCCTATAAAACCTCTGTCTAAGCTGTAAACAAGTTAAAGTCTCAAATTCTGAATGCAAAACTAATTTCAGAATGAGATAATTCATTTTAATGCTTACAAAATCCTTGATTTTTTGCACCCTATTTAAGCTGTACACTGTATAACTGCTCTTTGATAATATATTCTAGCAACTTCATAATGATGAAGGGTCTCAGCCTGAAACATCAACTGTTTACTCTTTTTCGCAGATGCTGCCTGGCCTGCAGAGTTCCTTCAGCATTTTGTGTGTATTACTTTGATTTTCAGCATCTGCAGATTTTCTCTTGCTCATAACTAATATATTAGACAGACTTGCCGTAGAGGGCATTGAGAGGAAAACCAACAAGCACCTGTGGAGATGGTTAGGAGTTCCCCCAAGCTTCACTTCAGTGGGCCTCTTCAGTGCCAGGCAACTGCAGCTTTCCCTGTCATCTGTTGGGGAGGAATTCAAGGTAGCTAAATGCAGAGCCTTATTAAGCTTGAGAGATTCTAGTGTCGACCTGGTAAAGCAAGCAGGCGTTACAACCAGATCTGAGCACGTGGGCAGCCAACACAGCAGTACAGCAGGCAGTATGTTCTCTGAAGCTGCGAGTTATCATCGGCAACCCCTGCGTCGGGTGACAAGGCCTCGGCTCAGTTCATTTCCAGCAGTGGGGAAATGCAAGCTTAAGGAGACATGGTACAGGCAGAAGTATGGATCCATGAGGAAGAGAACAAGTGTCCCACGGTGCCTAGACAAAATGGGATCTGCCCAAGCACAAGATCTCATGGGTAGAGTTATGGAGACTGGAGCCCGTATTTCCTTCCTCTTGCGATCTGTGTATGACACCCTTCGCCATTACATCTGTACACATGGGGGATGAGAGAGGACCTGAACTGTAAGATCTGTGGTCAAAAGGGGACACTGGCTCATGTACTGTCCGGGTGCAAAACAGCTCTAATTCAAGGACGGTATAGGTGGCGCCATGATAAGGTGCTGGGGCCTCTTGCTGACCACACTAGAGCGAGAGAGATGCAAGATGCAAGGCCATCAGGAACTTGGAGAAGGAAGGATGAGAATCGGAGCGGGAGTGCGGGGGGAGCCTTTTTGATTTTTTCTTCTTCTCATCAGAGTTAAGAGAAGTGGGTCTGTGCAGGCATGTGATGTTGGGGAGTGAAGAGCGGAAGATTTAGAAGGACAGAAATCCCATTTTGGGTTTAACTTGGAGAAGGAAGGCTGAGAATCAGAGCGGAAGTGCAGTGGGAGCCAATTTGATTTATTCTTCTTCTCATTGGAGCTAAGAGAGGCGGGGCTGCGTAAGAGTGTGACGTCGGGCAGTGAAGCGCTGAAGATTTAAAAGGAGCACATCCTTATACCGTGGGCAGCATTGTTTGCAGGTAGCGGACTGAGCCAGGAGCAGAGTGAAGGCTTAAAGGCTTTGGCTCAATGGGCTTAGGAGGAAATGAGCAAGGCAAGGTAGGTTTAGGTTTAAATTTTTCCTGTTATTTGAGGAAAGGCAGAAATATGAGTGTGAGGGCAGCTTGTTGTTCTCAGTGTCGGATGTGGGAGGTCCTGGAGTCTCCTAGCCTCCCGGACGTCCACATGTGCGCCAGATGCGCCAAGCTGCAGCTCCTAAGGGACCGTGTTAGGGAACTGGAGCTGCAGCTCGATGACCTTCCTCTGGTCAGGGAGAGTGAGGAGTTGATAGAGAGGAGTTACAGGCAGGTGGTCACACCGGGGTCATGGGAGGCAGACAAGTGGGTCACGGGTAGGATGGGGAAGGGGAAGAGTCAGGTACTAGAGAGTATCCCAGTGGCTGTACCCCTTGACAATATTTAATCCTGTTTAGTACTGTTGGGGGAGGGGACAGTCTACCTGGGGGAAGCAACAGTGGCCGTACCTCCAGCACAGAGTCTGGCCCTGTGGCTCAGAAGGGTAGGGAAAGGAAGAGCAAAGCAGTAGTAATAGGGGACTCGATAGTTAGGGGGACAGATAGGCAGTTCTGTGGATGCAGTTAGGAGACCTGGATGGTAGTTTGCCTCCCTGGTGCCAGGGTCCGGGATGTTTCTGATCGTGTCCAAAACATCCTGAATTGAGGGGTGAGGAGCCAGAGGTCATGGTACATATAGGTACCAATGACATAGGTAGGAAAAGGGAAGAGGTCCTGAAAGGAGAATATAGGGAGTTAGGAAGGGAGTTGAGAAGAAGGACTGCAAAGGTAGTAATCTAGGGATTACTGCCTGTGCCACGCGACAGTGAGAGTAGGAATGGAATGAGGTGTAGGATAAATGTGTGGCTGAAGGATTGGAGCAGGGGTCAGGGATTCAGATTTCTGGATCATTGGAATCTCTTTTGGGGCAGGTGTGACCTGTACAAAAAGGACAGGTTGCACTTGATTCCTAGGAGGACCAATATCCTGGCGGGGAGATTTGCGAAGGCTACTGGGGAGACTTTAAACTAGAATGGTTGTGGGGGGGGGGGGTGGTGGGAATCAAATTGAAGATACTAGGAGAGAGGAGGTTAGTTCACAAATAGAGAAAGCTAGTAGACAGTGTGTGAGGGAGGATAGGCAGGTGATAGAGAAGGGGAGCACTCAGACCGAAGATGTAGGGAAGAAGGAAGAAAAAGATAATAAAGTTATTTGCACCATTAGGGATAAACAGAGAGTAAGCGGTGGTGCACCATCCAGAGACAGACAAGCAGTTTCAGCGACAGGTTACTATCGATGCAATGCTCCTCAGACAGGATGAAGAGGTCAATACTCCCCAATGCCATTAGGCTTTACAATTCAACCGCCAGGACTTAAGAACTTTTTAAAAGCTATTATTAATGCTTTTTGAGATAGTGATTTAGATGCATATCATATTTTTTTACTGAGTTAAGTATTGTATGTTATTAGTTTTGCTACAACAAGTGTATGGGACATTGGAAAAAAAGTTGAATTTCCCCATGGGGATGAATAAAGTATCTATCTATCTAAATGCATCTATTTTAATGCTAGGAGCATTGTAAGAAAGGTGGATGAGATTAGAGCATGGATTGATACCTGGAATTATGATGATGTTGTAGCTATTAGTGAAACATAGTTGCAGGAGGGGTGTGATTGGCAACTAAATATTCCTGGATTTCATTGCTTCAGGTGTGATAGAATTGGAGGGACAAGAGGGGGAGGTGTCGCATTGCTCATCAGAGAAAATATTACAGCGGTGCTTTGGCAGGATAGATTAGAGGGCTCGTCTAGGGAGACTATTTGGGTGGAATTGTGGAATGGGAAAGGTGTAGTAACACTTATAGGGGTGTATCATAGACCACCTAATGGGGAGCGAGAATTGGAGGAGCAAATTTGCAAGGAGATAGCAGATATTTGTAGTAAGCACAAGGTTGTGATTGTGGGAGATTTTAATTTTCCACACATAGACTGGGAAGCCCATTCTGTAAAAGGGCAGGATGATTTGGAGTTTGTAAAATGTGTGCAGGATAGCTTTTGCAGCAATACATTGAGTTACCAACAAGAGAAGGGGCAGTTTTGGATCTCCTGTTAGGTAATAAGATAGGTCAGGTGACGGAGGTATGCGGTGGGGAGCACTTTGGGTCCAGTGATCACAATGCCATTAGTTTCAATATAATCATGGAGAAGGATAGGACTACACCCAGGGTAGAGATTTTTGATTGGAGAAAGGCTAAGTTTGAGATGTGAAAAGATTTAGAAGGAGTGGATTGGGACAATTTGTTTTATAGGAAGGATGTAATAGAGAAATGGAAGTCATTTAAAGTTGAAATTTTGAGGGTGCACAATCTTTATGTTCCTGTTAGGTTGAAAGGTTAAAAGTTTGAGAGAGGCATGGTTTTCAAGGGATATTGGAAACTTGCTTCGGAAAAAGAGAAAGATCTATAATAAATATAGGCAGCATGGAGTAAATGAGGAGCTCGAGGAATATAAAGAATGTAAAAAGAATCTTAAGAAAGAAATTAGAAAAAATAAAATAAGATATGAGGTTGCTTTGGCAAGTAAGGTGAAAACAAATCCAAAGGGTTTTTATAGTTATATTAATAGCAAAAGGATAGTGAGGAATAAAATTGGTCCCTTAGAGAATCAGAATGGACAGCTATGTGCAGAGCCAAAAGAGATGGGGGAGATTTTGAACAATTTCTTTTCTTTGGTATTCACTAAGGAGAAGGATATTGAATTGTGTAAGGTAAGGGAAACAAGTAATGTAGTTATGGAAACATGATGATTAAAGAAGAGTAAGTACTGGCACTTTTAAAGAATATCAAAGTGGATAAATTTCGAGGTCCTGACAGGATATTCCCTAGGACCTTGAGGGAAGTTAGTGTAGAAATAGCAGGGGCTCTGACAGAAATATTTCAAATGTCATTAGAGACAGTGATGGTGCCAGAGGATTGGCGTATTGCTCATGTGGTTCCATTGTTTAAAAAGGGTTCTAAGAGTAAACCTAGCAATTATCGGCCTGTAAGTTTGATGTCAGTGGTGGGTAAATTAATGGAAAGTATTCTTAGAGATGGTATATATAATTATCTGGATAGACAGGGTCTGATTAGGAACAGTCAGCATGGATTTGTGTGTGGAAGGTCATGTTTGACAAATCTTATTGAATTTTCTGAAGAGGTTACTAGGAAAGTTGATGAGGGTAAAGCAGTTGATGTTGTCTATATAGACTTCAGTAAAGCCTTTGACAAGGTTCCACACGGAAGGTTATTTAGGAAAGTTCAATCATTAGGTATTAATATTGAAGTAGTAAAATGGATTCAACAGTGGCTGGATGGGAGATGCTAGAGAGTAGTGGTGGATAACTGTTTGTCAGGTTGGAGGCTGGTGACTAGTGGTGTGCCTCAGGGATCTGTACTGGGTCCATTGTTGTTTTTCATATATATTAATGATCAGGATGATGGGGTGGTAAATTGGATTAGTAAGTATGCAGATGATACTAAAATAGGTGGCGTTGTGGATAATGAAGTAGGTTTTCAAAGCTTGCAGAGAGATTTAGGCCAGTTAGAAGAGTGGGCTGAAGGATGGCAGATGGAGTTTAATGCTGATAAGTGTGAGGTGCTACATTTTGGTAGGACTAATCAAAATAGGACATACGTGGTAAATGGTAGGGCATTGACGAATGCAGTAGAACAGAGTGATCTAGGAATAATGGTGCATAGTTCCCTGAAGGTGGAATCTCATGCAGATAGGGTGGTGAAGAAAGCTTTTGGTATGCTGGCCTTTATAAATCAGAGCATTGAGTATAGGAGTTGGGATGTAATGTTAAAATTGTACAAGGCATTGGTAAGGCCAAATTTGGAGTATTGTGTACAGTTCTGGTCACCGAATTATAGGAAAGATGTCAACAAAATAGAGAGAATACAGAGGAGATTTACTAGAATGTTTCCTGAGTTTCAGCACCTAAGTTACAGAGAAAGGTTGAACAAGTTAGTTCTTTATTCTTTGGAGCATAGAAGGTTGAGGGGGGATTTGATAGAGCTATTTAAAATTTAAACAAGCTTCTTTGAAACTCTGATTTATGAATTTGCTCCCAGTTTAGAAAATAGTCTATGCCTTTATTTGTTCTATCAAAGTGAATGACTATGCACTTTGCTACACTATATTACATCTAACACTTCTTTGCTCATTCTCATATTTGTCCATAATTTCTGCAGACTCCATGCTTCCTCAACACTACCTATCCTTCCATCTTTATATAATTCACAAACCTAACCAATAAGCTATTAATTCTGTCATCCAGATTATTAGCCTATTACACGAAAAGAAGCGGTCCCAAAACTGAACCGTGTGAATCTCCACTTGTCATGGGCAGCCAAACAAAACAAGACCTTTAATCCCACTCTGCCAGTCAGCCCCAATTTTCAATCCATGGTAATATCTTCCATGTCATAATACGAGCTCTTGTTAAGTAGCCTATGTATTGCACATTGTCAAAAGCCTTTTCAAAATCCAAGTAAACAACATTAACAGACTCACCTTTGTCTATCCTGCCTGTTATTTCCTTAAAGAATTCCAACAGATTTGTCAAACAAGATTTCCCCTCATTTTTAGAATAGAATTCGGCCTATTTTTTTGTATCTCGAAATTCCCAAATCCTTAAAAATGAATATCTTGCTAATCACTGGAATCAGACTAAATGCCCTATAGTACCCAGTAGGTTGACGCTCTTCCTTCTAAAAGAGTGGAGTGACATTTGCAATTTTCATTCCTCCAGAACCATTCCAGAATCTAGTGATTCACTAATGATTCATGTAAGATCACTAATAATGCCAACACTATCTCTTCATCTACCTCTTTCAGACCCAGACACCCGGGGTGTAGTCTATTTGGTCTAGGTGGCTTATCTGCTTTCAGCTTCCCAAGCACCATCTCCTTAATTACAGTGACTACACTTGCCTCTGCCCCTGACATTCTCGAATTCCAGCATGCTACTGGTGTCTTCCCAGTGAAGACTGACACAAAATACTTAGTAAGTTTGTCCATTTCTTTTTAATCTATTACTGCCTCTCTGGCATCACTTTACAGCAGCCTGGTGTCCATTCTTGAGACGGCCTATCTACTGATATCTACTATAAACCTACAGACTCTCACAGCTACCTGGACTATTCCTCTTCCCACCCTGTCTCCTGCAAAAATGCTATCCCCTTCTCACAATTCCTCCGTCTCCGCCGCATCTGCTCTCAGGATGAGGCTTTTCTTTCTAGGACGAAGGAGATGGCTTCCTTTTTTAAGCAAAGGGGCTTCCCTTCGTCCACCATCCGCTCTGCTCTCAAACGCATCTCTCCCATTTCCCGCACGTCTGCCCTCACCCCATCCACCCACCACCCCATTCGGGATAGGGTTCCCCTTGTCCTTACCTACCACCCCACCAGCCTCCAGGTCCAACATATAATTCTCCGTAACTTCCACCACCTCCAACGGGATCCCACTACCAAACACATTTTTCCCTCCCCCCTCTTTCTGCTTTTCACAGGGATCGCTCCCTACGCGACTCCCTTGTCCACTCGTCCCCCCCCCATCCCTTTCCACCGATCTCCCTCCTGGCACTTATCCTTGTAAACGGAACAAGTACTACACCTGCCCTTACACTTCCTCCCTCACCACCATTCAGGGCCCCAGACAGTCCTTCCAGGTGAGGCGACACTTCACCTGTGAGTCAGCTGGTGTGGTATACTGCGTCCGGTGCTCCCGGTGTGGCCTTTCATATATTGGCCAGACCCAACGCAGACTGGGAGACCGTTTCGTGGAACACCTACGCTCGGTCCGCCAGGAAAAGCAGGATCTCCCAGTGGCCACACATTTTAATTCCACGTCCCATTCCCATTCGGATATGTCTATCCATGGCCTCCTCTATTGTCAAAATGAATCCAAACTCAGGTTGGAGGAACAACACCTTATATACCGGCTGGGTAGCCTCCAACCTGATGGCATGAACATTGACTTCTCTAACTTCCGTTAATGCCCCTCCTCCCCTTCTTACCCCATCCCTGACATATTTAGTTGTTTGCCTGTTCTCCATCTCCCTTTGGTGTTCCCCCCACCTTTCTTTCTCCTGAGGCCTCCCGTCCCATGATTCTTTCCCTTCTCCAGCTCTGTATCACTTTCGCCAATCACCTTTCCAGCTCTTAGCTTCATCCCACCCCCTCCGGTCTTCTCCTATCATTTCACATTTCCCCCTCCCCCCACTACTTTCAAATCTCTTAGTATCTTTCCTTTCGGTTAGTCCTGACGAAGGGTCTGGGCCCGAAACGTCGACATCGCTTCTCCCTATAGATGCTGCCTAGCCTGCTGTGTTCTACCAGCATTTTGTGTGTGTTGTTGTTTGAATTTCCAGCATCTGCAGATTTCCTCGTGTTTGTCCATTCTTGTCTCTCTTTTTATATATTTCAAAAAACGTTTGATATCCTTTTATATTATTGTCTAGCTGATCTTCTCTCCTTATTACTCTTTTAGTTGTCTCCTGGTGGTTTTTAAAAGCTTCCCACTAATTTTTGCTATTTTAGAAACATAGAAAACCTACAGCACAACAGGCCCTTCAGCCCACAATGCTGTGTTGAACATGTACCTACTTTAGAAATTACCTAGGGTTGCCCATAGCCCTCTATTTTTCTAAGCTCCATGTACCTATCCAGGAGTCTCTTAAAAGACCTTATTGTAACCACCTCTATAACCATTGCCAGCAGCCCATTCCACTCACTCAGCACTCTCTGCTTAAAAAAAATTACCACTGACATCCCTCTGCACCCATTTCCAAGCACCTTAAAACTGTGCCCTCTCATGTTAGCCATTTCAGCCTCCGACTATCCACACGATCAATGCCTCTCATCATCTTATACACCTCCATTAAGTCACCTCTCATCATCTGCCGCTCCAAGGAGAAAAGGCCAAGTTCAACCCATTCTTATAAGGCATGCTCCCCAATCCAAGCAACATCCTTGTAAAATTCCTCTGCTCCCTCCTATACTGAGGTGACCAGAACTGAGCACAGTACTCCAAGTGGGGTCTGACCAAGGTCCTATAGAGCTATAACATTACCTCTCAGCTCTTAAACTCAATCCCATAGTTGATGAAGGCCAATGCACCGTATGCCTTCTTAAGCACAGAGTCAACCTGCACAGTTGCTTTGAGCGTCCTATGGACTTGGACCCCAAAATCCATCTGACGCTCCACACTGCCAAAAGTCTTACCATTAATACTATATTCTGCCATCATATTTGACCTACCAAAATGAACCACCTCACACTTACCTGGGTTGAACTCCATCTGCTATTTCGCAGCCTAGTTTTGCATCCTACCGATATCCCGCTGTAAACTCTGACAGCCTTCCACACTATCCACAACACCCCCAACCTTTGTGTCATCAGCAAAATTACTAACCCATCCCTCCACTTCCTCATTCAGGTTATTTATAAAAATCACGATGGGGTACCAGAACAGATCCCCGAGGAACACCACTGGTCACCAACCTCCATGCAGAATATGACCCATCTACAGTCACTCTTTGCCTTCTGGGCAAGCCAATTCTGGGTCCACAAAGCAAGCTCCCCTTGGATCCCATGCCTCCTTACTTTCTCAATAAGCCTTGCATGGGGTACCATATCAAATGTCTTGCTGAAATCCATATACACTACATCTACTGCTCTACCTTCATCAATGTGTTTAGTCACATTCTCAAAAAATTCAATCAGGCTTGTAAGGCACGACTTGCCTTTGTCAAAGCCATGCTGACTACTCCTAATCATATTATGCCTCTCCAAATGTTCATAAATCCTGCCTCTCAGGATCTTTTCCATCAACGTACCAACCATTGAAGTAAGACTATAATTTCTTGGGCTATCTCTACTCCCTTTCTTGAATAAGGGAACAAAATCTGCAACTCTCCTGTCCCCATTAATGATGCAAAGATCATTATCAAAGACCCAGCAATCTCTTCCCTCTCCTCCCACATTAGTCTGTGGTACATCTCATCCAGTCCCGATGACTTATCCAACCTGATGCTTTCCAAATGCTCCAGTACATCTTCTTTCTTAATATCTACATGCTCAAGCTTTTCCACTGTCACACTTGATTGGTCCTATTTTCTCACATCTTATCCTCTTGCTCTTCACATACTTGTAAAATGCCTTGGGGTTTTCCTTAATCCTGTCCGCCAAGGCCTTCTCATGGCCCCTTCTGGCCCTCATAATTTCATTCTTAAGCTCCCTGCTAGCCTTATAATCTTCTAGATCTCTATCATTACCTAGTTTTTTGAACCTTTCATAAACTTTTCTTTTCTTCTTGACTAGATTTTCAACAGCTTTTGTACACCTCAGTTCCTGTACCCTACCATCCTTTCCCTGTCTCATTTGAACGTACCTATACAGAACGCCATACAAATATCCCCTGAACATTTGCCATATTTACCTGAGAACATCTGTTCCCAATTTATGCTTCCCTGCCTTATACCTTATTTCCTCTTACTCAAATTAAACACTTCCCTAACTTGTCTGTTCCTATCCCTCTCCAAAGGAGATAGAATTGTGATCATTATCTCCAAAATGCTCTCCCACTGACAGACCTGGCACCTTCCAGTTTAATTTCCCAATACCAGCTCAAGTACAGCCTCTCCTCTTGTAGGCTTAACTACATATTGCGTCAAGAAACCCTCCTGAACATACCTAACAAACTCCACCCCATCTAAACCCCTTGCTCTAGGGAAATGCCAATCAATATTTGGGAAATTAAAGTCTCCCACCACGCAGCACCTATTATCATTACACCTATCCAGAATTCATCTCCCTATCTGCTCCTCGATGTCCCTATTACAATGAGGTGGTCTAGAAAAAACACCCAGTAGAGTTATTGACCCGTTCCCATTTCTAACTTCCACTCAGCGACTCAGTAGACAACCCCTCCATGACTTCCTCCTTTTCTGCCGCCATGACACTATCCCTGATGAGCAGTGCCTCGACCTCATCTTTTGCCTCCCTCTCTGTCCCTTCTGAAACAGCTAAAACCTGGCATTCTAAGTAACTATTCCTGCCCCTGAGCAGTTCCAAGTCTCCGTAATGGCCACAACATCATAGCTCCAAGTACTGATCCATGCTCTAAGCTCATCCGCTTTGTTCATTATGCTTCTTGCATTAAAATAGACACATCTTAAACCATCAGTCTGAGCGCATCCCTTCTCTATCACCTGCCTCTCACACTGTCTCCAAGCTTTTACTTTTTGTGAGCCACAGTCCCTTCCTCCGTCTCTTCAGTTTGGTTCCCAGCCCCTAGCAATTCTAGTTTAAGTTCTCCGCAACAGCCATAACAAACCTCCCTGCCAGGATGTTGATCCCCTTTGGATTCCCCCTCCTTACCAGAAGAGAATATTTTGTATTCTCTCGCATCAGTTTTTTTTGCTTCTTTGACATCCTTAATCAGCCACAGTTGCCTCATCATCCTTTCAGAATGCTGCTTCTTCTTTGGAAAGAACTGATTCAGCATCTTTTGATTTACTCCCAGAAACTCTACTGTCAACCCTTGCAGTCAACTTTGGCCAGTTCCTCTCTCATGCCTTTAGTTACCTTTAATTAGCTGTAATACCAATACAACTGATTTTGTATTCTCCCTCTCAAACTGCAGGGTGAATTCCTTCATATTTTGATCACCCAAGTTCTAAGTGTTCCTTTACCTTAATCTCACTAATCAAATCTGGTTCATTACACACCGCATTCTAGAATTGTCTTTTCCCAAATGGGTGCGACCACAAACCATCTCATATGCATTTCACAAATTCCTTCTCTTAGAATTCAGCACCAACCAGGTTTTAAAAATCTATCTGCATATTGAAATCCTCCTTGACCATCATAGCATTCCTTTTTTACCTGCTATTTTTATCTTGCATTAACTTGTACCTCACATCCTGGCTATTGTTCAAAAGCCTGTACATGACTCCCATTAGATCTTTTGTTCTCGCAATTTCTCAACTCTATATATTGTCAGCCTTCATGAAACTTTGTATGCATGAGACCGTCAAACACTAAAAGAGAAACTTCATTACTTCAGGATAGGGATAGTGTGTTTCCATTCTGTCACCATAGAGCACTATTAGCTCTGAACAATAACATGTGAGACTTTAGCAGTTTCATTAGGCCTTAATAGTGCTAGTATAATAATACAAATGTTGAAAAGTCAATCACATTAGTGTATAATAAACTCCTGGGTGATTATTCCCACAACTATATATTTTCTTTTTGTAGATTACAAATGGTAAAGAGCTTTTAAAATTTGGAGATGCATGATCTACAATGACCTATTCCATTTGGTTGTCTTGGGTGACAAATATGCAACTTTTCCTTTAAGTTCCAGTTACAAACCATCACAACTAGCCGGCACCATGTTTAAAGTGCTGTTTACGCTGCATTCAAATCTGCATGTCCAAAAGGCGGTTATGGTCCTAGTGAATACAAACACTCTTCGCATCATGTTTTTCATACTTTTATTTATCAATCTTGACAGTCTGTCCATAGTATTGGCTGTGTTTTTCATTGCTCTGTACCACTTCCTTGTTGGTCTTCCTTGAAACCAGGGATGCAATAGCTTAATTCTATAACTGCTTCCTACATTTCTGTTCTGAAACCACTGTATTTTTGTTGAATCTGGAATATCAGCTGCCAATATGAACACTTCTACTAATTACTTGGACACTGTAAGTATAAATGTTTCACAATAAATATTTTAACATACAGTCGGCAATGTTCTATATTTTCATTCATCAGCTGTGCCTTTGCGTCATGAAGTTCAAACACATGCTAACAGTTCTCAACATTTACTTAAGCATTTTTGCTTAAGCTTAATAGTGGTTTCAGTCAGACAGACCATGCGGTGACTGGAACTGGTTGCAGTACTCTAGTCTGGCCCAATCAGACCTTAGCAAAGTTCAGCATAACTTCATTGTTTTTGCAATTAGTACCTCTATTTATGACACAAGATATTATTTGCTATTCTCAATGTCACGCAGTTTAAAAGACTGATCTTCCAAACTAGTGAAACAGTTTGCACTTTTGCATTAGAGCTTTAAGTACAGTATCCAGTATCAAATAGGAGTAGATAAATATCCGTTTTGTTCCCCTAGATTAGCTAAACCTTTTCAATACCTATGGAGGATCTAATTACAGCGTACTCAGCTTCTAAATAACATTCATCAACTGCTATAGGGACATTGACAAATTGTCAGTGCAATTAGATAAAAATCAGCTGTTTCTGTCAGATCTTCAAGTAATCATAAGGTCAGTTGCTTTTATGAATTATGTAATGGGGAATTAAAACAACATGCAAATAATATTTTCTCTTGAAGGTCATGAACAAAATATGTCATTGTCTTGGAAACATTAACTGCCTGAACTCTTGGCTTCAAATTTCTGATCTCACTTGAAAAGTTTTTCTGCAGTGTAACAGAACCACAATTTCTCTTCTGTGATTTAGCCTGGGTAAGCATTTCTTTTAAGTCAAAATACAACCACTATGCGGCCTGACTAGTGTCTTATAAAGCTTTCAGCATTATCTCCTTGCTTTTATATTCTATTCCCCTTGAAATGAATACCAACATCACATTTGCCTTCTTTACCACAGATTCAACCTGTGAATTAACCTTCTGGGAGTTTTGCACAGGAACTCCTAAGTCCCTTTACACCTCTGATGTTTGAATTTTTTTTACCATTTAGATAATAGACTGCACTATTGCTCCTATTACCAAAATGCATTATCATACATTTTGCCAACACTGTATTCCATCTGCCACTTTTTTGCCATTTCTTCCAATTTGTCCAAGTCCTGCTGCAATCGCATTGCTTCCTCAGCACCCCCCACCTATCTTTGTATCATCTGCAAACTTTGTCATAAAGCCATCAATTCTACTTAATCATTGACAAACAATGTGAGAAGTAGGGGTCCCAATACTGACCCCTGAGGAACACCACTAGTCTCTGGCAGCCAACCAGAAAAGGCCACTTTTTATTCCTACCTCCTATCCATGCCAGTATCTTTCCTGTAAGACCATAGGAGTTTATTTTGTTAAACAACCTCATGTGAGGCACCTTATCAAATGTCTTCTGAAAATCTAAGTAAATGACATCTATTTCCTCTCCTTTGTCCATGCTGCTTGTTACTTTCTTGAATAATTCTAACAGATTTGTTAAGCAAGATTTTCCTTTACAGAAACTATGCTGATTGACTTATTTTGTCATTAGTCTCCAAGTACCCTGAAACCTTGTCCTTATTAATAAACTCCAACATTGAGGTTAGGCTAAATGGTCTATTATTTCCTCTCTTTTGTCCTTCTTCCTTCTTAGAGAGTGGAGTGACATTTGCAATTTTCCAGTCCTCCAGGACCATGCCAGAATCAAGTGATTCTTGAAAGACCATGACCAATGCAACTGTTACCTCTTCAGCAACCTCTGCAGTGTAGTCTATCTGGTCCAGGTGACTTATCCACCTTAAGACCTTTCAGTTTGCCTAGCACTTTTTCCTTTGTAATAGCAATGGCACTCAATCCTGCTCCCTGACACTCACAGACCGCTGGCATGCAGCTTGTGTCTTCCATAGTAAAGACTGAAGCAAAGCACTTATTAGGTTCATCTGCCATTTCTTTGTCCCCTACTACTACCTCACCAGCATCATTTTCCAGTGGTCCAATATCAACTTTCATCTCCTTTTTATTCCTTATATAACTGAAAAACTTTTAGTATCCTGCTTTATATTATTGGCTAGTTTGCCTTCATATTTCACTTCCCTTCTTATAGCTTTTTAGTTGCCTTTTGTTGGATTTTAAGCTTCCCAAACATCCAATTTCCCACTCACTTGACCATGAGTTGTCAAGTCCTTGAAAGTGAGTCCAAAGGTTATGGAGTCAGTTCAATGTTGAAGTGAGATAAGTTATTCACTATTCACACTGGTTCAGAGGCCTGACGGCTACAGGGTAATAACTGTTCCTGAACCTGGTGGTGTGGTACCTAAGGCTCCTGTACCTCCTGCCCAAAGGTAGTTGTGAGAAGAGAGTGTGACCTGAATGATGGAGTCCTTGATGATGCATGCTACTTTCTTGTGGCAGCACTCCTTGTAGATATGTTCAATGATGGGGAAGGCTTTGCATGAGATGGACTGGGCTATACATACCCACACATTGTTCCATTGCTGAGCTTTGGTGTTTCCATAGCAGGCCATGACGCAACCAGTCAGAATACTCTCCAAACGCAAAAAAATCTGCAGATGCTGGAAATTCAAGCAAAACACACAAAATGCTGGTGGAACGCAGCAGGTCAGGCAGCATCTATAGGGAGAAGCGCTGTCGACGTCTCGGCCTGAAACGTCGACAGCGCTTCTCCCTATAGCATACTCTCCACTTAGCCTCTATAGAAGATTGTCAGTTTTAGATGACATACACAAACTTCTATGAACGTAGAGGCGCTATTGTGTTTTCTTTGTGATGGCACTTACATGCTGGTCCCAGAACAGATCCTCTGATGTAGCTTTACTGCCCTTGCAGTGCATATGTACAGCGAGTTAAACACCTTCTCAAAATACACCCAAGACAGAAACTTCCTTCAAGGTATTTAATCAGATCTTACTTGTGAAACTGCAGAAAGTTGAGTAAAATGTGTATTAAATTCAAAACAAAATCATAGCACATCTGAATATACTATCAATTATTCTCACAAATGTTGTTAACCAAGACAATACACATATGCAATACTCCGTAACTACACCATGTAAAGAACAGTAAACTCACGGCACAATATCTTAATAACAATAAACATAATACTTCCTTCAAAATCTATCTGCTAAATCTTCACTAATATTACCAAAAGATTCAGATATTGCTGTTTCAAAGGCAAATAAATACAGAATGGAGATAGATGTCTTTCACTGTGTGCTTTAAATTGAATCAGTTAACTTACACAGGAATTGGTATAAATAGCTGATGTAAAGGAAGTGATGTTCATACAAAACAAACTGCACCTCCAGAGGCCAGAACAATTGTAACACCAAGGAATTTAAAGTTACTGACCCTCTCCACCTCTGATCCCCTAAAGGATTGGCTCATGGACCTCCGGCTTCTTCACCCTGTGATCAATAATCAGGTCTGTACTTTTGCTGATGTTGTGAGAGGTTGTTGCTATGGCACTATACAATTTCCCTCCTATGTATTAATTTGTCACTAGTTCGACAACAGTGGTGTCATCAGCAAACTTAGACGTGGCACTAGAGTTGTACTTAGCCACACAATCATATGCATTAAGTAAGTAGAGAAGGGTGCTCAGCACACAGCTTTGTGGTGTACCTGTGCTGATTGTGATTCCTTGTGCCCCGCTAAAGACTTCTTATGTTTAAGATTACTTCAGCTCCTTTCTTTCCCACACCATTTTAGAAACTTCCAACACTACAAATAATGTCCTTCCATCTAGCATTCCCTATTACAACTGTAGAGTCATACAAGCACAGAATAGGCCATTCAGTCAGCTGGTCCATGCTGAACAAAACTTCTATCACATTTACAGTATTTGGGCATATTGCTTTAAACCTTTTTTTATTATGCACCTGTCCAAGTGTCTTTTAAATGTTAATGCACCCTCCTCAACCATTTCCTTTGGTAGCTCATTTTATACAATGACCTTGTCTCTGATGTTCCCATTAAATCTTTCCCCTCTCACCTTAAAACTAAGCCTTCTAATTCCTGTTTCCCAATGGTTGAAAAAAGACTGTGTGAATCAGGCCCCTTTTTTTATTCACCTCAATAAGATTACCCCTCAATTTCCTACATCAATGAATATTAATATTTATATTTATGCAGCAATCTGCCAACTAATGCCATACAATAAATATATTATCTATTTTTAATAATGTTCGATGTGGAATGATAAGTAATTACTGTTTCTAGTGAGAACTTTTAAACAGTGCCAATGATTTATTTGTTACCTCCATCTGGAAGTTTAAAGGGGGGTGTGAGACAGGGTCTTCATTTTCAGTTGTCAAGTAACTGCAGTATTACCAATATAAGTCTTCTTCAATAAGGTAGGAGTTAGATGTTGACATCCCAGAGTGGAACTCAAACCTACAAGCTTCTGTCTGAATTGTGAAGCGCTATAGCATTGTCTTGTATATTTAAAAGTCCGTTTTTCAAATTTTGAACAGTCATTTTAATAAATTACTGCATAGAAGAAAATAATCAATCTTTTTCATTCACATTTTAATTACACAGAGTGCACAGGAGTCCCAACATGTTTATGCCATAAATCAATGGCTTTGCTGATGATCGCATCTGTGTTCTCCTGTGGTATCTAAGCAAACACATAAATAGCACATCATTAATATGAGGAAAAGTAGTCATACTAACAGCATTGAATCATTATAGAATGGTCAACCCATGGGTCAAAATAAGGTATCTGAAGAAAAATCTGAACAATGTTCTTATTACACTTAATTATATTGTATAGTGACTAATGCAACATCTTCTGTTTATAACTGTAATAGGAAAGATTACAAATATAAAAAATGAGGTAAAAAATAAACAATTTAAATAAAGAAAATGATATAAGGGCAAGATATATTGATGCCTCCACCTGCCAAACATCAAACAAAAACTGAAGCAAAGCATAAATTGCCTCGCATTTGTTTTAGAACATCAGACAGAATAGACAAAATTCAAAGTAAATTTATTATCAACCTACATATATATTACCATATACAACCCTAAGATTCATTTATTGCGGGCATTCACAGTAACTACAAGGAACACAACAGAATCAATGAAAGACTGTACCCAATAGGATGGACAATAACCAATGTGCAAAAGACAACAAACTGTATGAATACAAAATGAGGGGGAAAAAACAAAATAATAAAAAATAAATATGCAATAAATATCAAGAAAATGAGTTACAGAGTCCTTGAAAGTGAGTCCATGGGATGTGGGAACAATTCAGTGATGGGGCAAGTGAAGTTATCTGCACTCGTTCAAGAGCCTGATGGTTGACGGGTAATAACTGTTCCTGAACCTTGTGGTGTGGGTCATGAGGCTCCTGCACCTGCTTCCTGATGGCAGCAGTGAGAAGAGCATCTGCATGGTGAGGTCCTTGATGATGGATACTGCTTTCAGTGATAGCACTCTATGCAGATTTGCTCAATGGTGGGGAGGACTTTACATGTGATATCCACTTTTCTAGGTTTCTCCATTTAAGGGCATTGGTGTTTCTATACCAGACTGTGATAGAATGAGTCAATATACTCTCTACCACACAGCTATGGAAATTTGTCAAATTTTTAGATAACATGCTTAAATCTTTGCAAACTTCTCAGAAAGTAGTGGCACTGCCATGCTTTCTTCATAATGGCACTTATGTGGTGGGCCCAGGACAGTTCATCTGAAATGATAACGCCAAAGAATTTAAAGTTGTTGACCTTCTCTACCTGATTCCCTGATGAGGATTGATTCATGAACCTCCACTTCCTTCCTCTTGAAGTCAATAATCAGCTCTTTAGTCTTGATGACATTGAGTGAGAGGTTGTTGTTGTGGCACCACTCTGATATGCCACTGTAAATTGATCCTAATATGCAGATGATTAGTGGAATCTTATAGTGAGTTGATCAGTATGTGGGGAGAGCAGGTTACAAGTAAAATTGTGGAGAATGAGATGGCTCAGAACCAGCACTATGTCATAAAATAATATACTAATACAAGCTTCTAAAATAACATATGGACCAATTAATTCAATAAATCAAAAACAAAATCAAATAACTGAGATCTCAAATAGAAATTAAATAACAAACAGTGCTAGTCAAAGGCATTTTTATTAAATAATAATATTCACAAAACAATAACTGCATCTAATTATAGATCTTTCATTACTGGGGAGGCAATTTTCTCAGGAAAATTAGCAAAATGTTTGCTGACAAGTGTACTTACATTAAGAAGGAACTGTGAAATATTTTCTGCTTTATTCATTGCCATTAATTTCATCTTAAAAGTTAATAAGATTTCCATGGCCACGAAGACCAGAATTCTGCATGATCCACTTATGACTTTGTCCCAAACCCTGAAAAGCAAAACGTTATCAAGATGAGAGAATCTTAATTAAAACCTGAAAAATATAATCATAATGCAAAGTACCATGATCCACTGTCCCCTCCCATCAGATTCTCTCATCTTCTGCCCTTTGACACTTTCATCTATCACCTCCCAGGTTCTGACATTATTCCCACTACCCCATCTCTTATTTGCTTATCACCTGCCAACTCTTGCTTCACACCTTTCTCTTCAAGTTTTTGTAAAGAGCTATATCCCCTTTCTTTCCAGATGAAGGGTCTCAATTTGAAATGTCGACTGTCCATTTCCCTCATAGATGCTGCCTGATCCACTGAGTTCCTCTAGCAACTTGTGTTTTACAGAAGAAAATGATTCATAAATTAACATCTCATAAAAAGGAACTGGTCCTGTTAATCTATTTTTGGTGATTGAATTTAGGAATATGTATGATGAACTCTCTCCCTCCCTCTCGCTCATTGCTCCCAAGGGAAGGCACCTGCGTTCTCTCTCTCCGTCAATGCTGTCGCAGGATGGTACCCAAGTTCTGCGTCTGCAGTTTGTGAATTGCACTGCAGTTCAACTAGACTCTTTCGGTTTTTGTGTTTTTATATTCTGTGTTTTTGTTTGTTCTTTCTTGCTGCCGTTCACATGATCTGTTTGTTTTTTGCATGAAGGTTGATGTCCTTGTTGCTGTTTGTACAGTTTGTTATTGCACATGCAGAAGGGTTGATGTTCATGTTGTCATGTGTGAGGTATGATTTTTAATGTGTGAGGGGTTTTGATGTGTTTTGTTTATGGGTTCTATTGTTTTTGTTGCTTCATAGCTGTCTGGAGAAGACAAATCTCAGTTGTGTACTGCATAGATACCTTGATAATAAATGTACTTTGAACTTTGAAAACTATAAACTTTGAAGGGAAAAACCTCCAGTCAGATTAGATTTGTTTATTGTCATGCACAGTAGGATATAATGAAATTCCACTTTTAGATGCAGCTCACAATGTAGAGTATACATGTATCCCTCAATGACTCACCATCAAATGTCCTATGCAGGAAACTGCATTCATGCTGATCTCAAATGAAAAGCTTTGTTTTGCTATCCACTTCAACACCTTCTTTTGACAAATGACTAAATGACTTGACACAAGCAATATCACGTGCCTTTGCATGGTAAGAATTTTAGCATCCAAGCAACCCAATCCGTGTTTGAATGGTATAAAGAAGCTACTTTTCAGAATGGCAAATAATAATTTAAGCAGACCTGCACTAAAGAGAGGCTGCAACTCTTAATATGATTATAACAGAAGGTGGACATTGTAGAAACCAAGAAAAGAGTCTTAAGCATACTGTACATATCCAGGTAGATTTCAGCAACTTTAAATGTCCAAAAAGTTCTGTACCATCATTCAATGAAGAAAAAAAAATACAAATTACCAAGCAATTAACCTCAGTGACATAACAGGTGCTGAATACTTAATTTTGCAGATGTTTTTAATATTTATCACTAGTTACTTTACTTGGTGTGTATAGTACCACTAAAATCATTTCCCCTTCTCAGGCTGAGAGCTATGAAACTTTATTACTGGGAAAGACAGGTTTCTTTGCCACAGTAGATGTTGAAACAGAGGTAGAAAGAAAGAAAATCAGTGGTTGAGGAAAACCTGAAATGGAGTCCCCAAATTCACAAGGCAAGGAGGGTGATACAAAGTGCACCTTATATATGTAAGATACACACATTTTATATCATACATCATAAGAATACACATTTTATGCACTTTTAACCATAGACTATTTCATCACCTTTCTATAGGTGTATATTAATTATCATCTAGCCCCCCAATCTCCATCCTACAGGATAAATGGCAGAAACGCAACAAGCTTCCTTCTGACTTCGCCATGACCATTTCCACAATAGCGTAGAAGACTAAGAACATCACGGAGACACCCTCATCTCCAAGGCCACCTCCAAGCCACGCCCCATCTTGATTTACAGATACCGTAAATTCTGGTGTATAAGCCGAGAATTTGGCCCTAAATTTTGATCCTAAAATTAGGGGGTCGGCTTATACAGAGGGTGCCAACTTTGGAAAAATGAATACACGGAAGACAGGTCATATTTATTGGCTGTTTTTGAGTCAAATTGGTTCTACTGTTGACACATGAATTCTTTGGTTTGTTTAAACTCACATCTAGTGGCTGGAGCACGGACATCAAACCACCGGGGATGACTGCAATGTCCATATTTTCAGCTTTCAATACTGCTTCAACCACCTGATAAGTGCGCTTTGAACATGTCCCAGACGAGTAGTGACTTTTCTTTCCTGACACCTTCGGGACATCGACACCACACCTCTTTAACCCACTTCAAGCAACCTGCTTCGTCCATCTAGCAGCGTTCTTGAATGTAAACAACACCGCACAGGAATTTTCTGAGCAATCTTTGTTTTTTTTTTGTCTCAACACAAGATCACATCTATTCATAAATCGGGTGCACCAAGTTTGCGTAGCTTTGAAATTTTCGCTGACCTCACGGTGTTTTTCATCGCATTTCAACGCTTGAACTCAAATCATTTCTCTGTTAACAATGTATCCAGACAATCGCTGGTGATTCATCCACTCTAAAACTTTTTCTTCCAGTTCTGGCCACTGGCATGTTTTCCCGCGGTTTGCACATTTCATCTTTGGCATTTCCCTCAGCGTGTCCTCTGCATTTCTCCACTCTCTCTCGTTTACACTAATCTTCTTAGCAGCTGCAGAATTGTTTGTTCCTTTAGCAAAATCAACAACCTTCAGCTTGAAGCCAGCATCATGTAAGTTTGACATCAGTGGTGGGTAAATTAATGGAAAGTATTCCTAGAGACGGTATATATAATTATCTGGATAGACAGGGTCTGATTAGGAACAGTCAACATGGATTTGTGCGTGGAAGGTCATGTTTAACAAATCTTACTGAATTTTTTGAAGAGGTTATTAGGAAAGTTGATTAGGGTAAAGCAGTGGATGTTGTCTATAAGGACATCAGTAAGGCCTGTGACAGGGTTCCACACAGAAGGTTAGTTAGGAAGGTTCAATCGTTAGGTATTAATATTGAAGTAGTAAAATGGATTCAACATTGGCTGGATGGGAGATGCCAGAGAGTAAAGGTGGATAACTGTTTGTCAGGTTGGAGGCCGGTGACTAGTGCTGTGCCTCAGGGATCTGTACTGGGTCCAATGTTGTTTGTCATATACATTAATGATCTGGATGATGGGGTGGTAAATTGGATTAGTAAGTATGCAGATGATACTAAGATAGGTGGCCTTGTGGATAATGAAGTAGGTTTTCAAAGCTTGCAGAGAGATTTAGGCCAGTTAGAAGAGTGGGCTGAAAGATGGCAGATGGAGTTTAATGCTGGTAAGTGTGAGGTGCTACATTTTGGTAGGAATAATCCAAATAGGACATACATGGTAAACGGTAGGTAGGGCATTGAAGAATGTAGTAGAACAGAGTGATCTAGGAATAATGGTGCATAGTTCCCTGAAGGTGGAATCTCATGTGGATAGGGTGGTGAAGAAAGCTTTTGGTATGCTGGCCATTATAAATCAGAGCATTGAGTATAGGAATTGGGATGTAATGTTAAAATTGTACAAGGCATTGGTGAGGCCAAATTTGGAGTACAGTTCTGGTCACCAAATTACAGGAAAGATGTCAACAAAATAGAGAGAATACAGAGGAGATTTACTAGAATGTTACCTGGGTTTCAGCACCGAAGTTACATAGAAAGGTTGAACAAGTTAGGTCTTTATTCTTTGGAGCATAGAAGGTTGAGTGGGGACTTGATAGAGGTATTTATAATTATGATGGGGATAGATAGAGTTGACATGGATAGGCTTTTTCCACTGAGAGTAGGGGAGATTCAAACAAGAGGACATGAGTTGAGAGTTAAGGGGCAAAAGTTTAGGGGTAACATGAGGGGGAACAACTTTACTCAGAGAGTGGTAGCTGTGTGGAACGAGTTTCCAGTAGAAGTGGTAGAGGCAGGTTTGATATTGTCAATTTTTTTAAAAATCGCATTTGTTTTAATCTTTTGTACATGATTAAGTCGCAAACTCAATACTGAGTACACATACTGATCCCACCACCCCGTGTTATGTTTTAACGAGATTACGATGGGCGCTAAATGGTTTCACGATTCTTTTCCATTGGAAACCTAATCCAAAATTTCTCTCCCTGAATTATTTATTAAGAATTCGCCTATAACGCTCTACAATGTGCAGGCCTGTTTTCTTAGCAGGTACTGGTTCACAAAATTTCCAGGGTCCGGATCCGGCAAAGCTACCGGCATGTGAGATCTTGTGATCTTTTCTGGTTAAATCAAAAACCTCTACAAAAGGGGTCTGCTTATACAAAGTTAACATGAATAAGTCACTTTTCTAACCTTGAAAATGGGGGTTGGCTTATATTCCGGAATATATGGTAAACATGCTCCTGGATTTTGATTCTGGGTATAAGAAAGTACTCTTGGATCAAAACCTAGGAATGCTTTCCTAGACACAACCCAGCTCAAGGATTGCAGCAATTCAGAAGACAGTTCACCAACATATTGTTTTAAAGCCAACTGCATACAGGCAACAGTTTCAGCATTGTTAATAACTATTCCTTCATTGTGGACAATAATGTGTGTTTTTATATCTAAATAGCAACTCAACTCTTAAATTTCCAAAGTCAATTATTCCTTCCTTCCTTTCTATCTTGCTCTGTTCTTCCATTCCTCAGCCTACATATATAATCAGCTGCAGATTTGTACTACATGATTAAACATAGATAACAAACAGGTACTAATGATCAATGACATAATGAGTTGAATGAACTAAACTGATCAACTGAAACAGAATTGGGTGTAGAAGAAATCAAACTTGAAGGACAACCAAACTAAAAGGAAAGGGTGTAGCAGATTTGACAGTTTAACCTTCAAATCATCAGTTCTCACACCATGGCAAGAGTGAGCATAGCAACAAAACACAAGGTGGTCATCCTGCATCAGCAAGGTCTCTCACAGGCAGAAATTTCATGGCAGACAGAAGCTTCAAAATGTGCTGTCGACCAGAAATGGTCAGCCACAGAAACTGAGTGTAGCAGACAAGAGACACATCAAGCTGACGTCCCTTCTAAATCGGAAGAAGTCCAACACAGCTATCAGCTCTGGACTCACAGAAACCACTTGAATCCAAGTACACTCCTCTATAGTCAGAAGTCCTATTAGAAGTGGTCTTCATGGAAGAGCTGATGCCAAAAAGCCATTCTTCCAAAATGGAAATAAAACCAAGAGACTCACCTACCCTCAATAACACAAGGACTGGGGTGCTGAATAATGGCAAGTGCTCTAAACTGATGGGATAAAATCTGAAATTTTTAGCTCTAACAAGAGGCAGTTTGTCTGCAGAAGACCGGGATGAGTGTCTGCAGCCAAAATTAAAGCATAGAATAGGTTCCCTGCAAGTTTGGGACTGCACTTCTACAACTGGAGTTGGTGATCTGGTCAGAATTAATGGAATCCTCAATGCTCAGATGTACAAGCAGATTCTCATCCATCAGCAATACCATCACGGAGGCATCTGATCACCCAACTTCATTCTGCAGCAGGACAATGACACCAAACACAGCCAAGGTCAAAAAGAACTATCTTCAAAAAAGAACAAGGAGTTCTGCAACAGATGGTATGTCCTCCACAGAGCCCTGAGCTCAACATCATCAAGGCTACTTGGGATTATCTGGAGAGACAGAAGCAAGAGAGAAACCCAAAGTCTGCAGAAGAAATGTAGCAAGTTCTCCAAGATGCTTGAAACAATCTATCAGCCAATTTTCTTGCAAACATGCATAACTGTGTACCAAAGAGAACTGATGCAGTTTTAAAGGAAAAGGGTGGTCACACCAAATATTGACTAGATTTAGTTTTTTTACTATTTACTACTCTTTACAGTTTTTTTTGATATTTAGAAACTTCTCATTTCATTATTCTGAGTCTTTTGCACAGTAGTGTGCCTCACTTTGTTAGTAGCATTCCAGCTATCTTTCCAGCAAGACGAAGAATGAACTATGCATGATACAATAATGGCATTAGCTGAAGCATTAAACATCTCAACTAAAGAGAATAAAAACTTCTCTTCTTTTGTGGGGGGAGGGGGATTTGGGAGCCAATGTGCCTGTTCCATTTTTGTTCTTTTTTTTGCGGGGAGGGTGGATTTGGGAGTTGATGATCATGCTGCCTTTAATTTCTTTTTCTTTCTTGGTCTCAAGGCTACCTGGAAAATTGAAGAATTTCAGAGATGTATACTTTGACAATAAATGAACTTTGATCTTAAAACTGAGTTCAACTTCTCTGCATGACTTTAATACGTACTCTAAGTGACATTTTAAATATAGAATTAAGGAAGATTATATGGCTCTCTCCATTAACACCACAAGAGGATTAATTTCTCACTCATCTGTGGATAGTCTTAGGATCTCACTATGCACAAATAGCTACAACAACTGACGGTCACTATTCTCCAATTTCTTCATCTAGAAATATAAATGTCCTATTCTTTATGAAAGCAAAACTGTATTTATTGAACAGCATATTAGTTAGCATTAAATGGATTTCACCATGAGCTTCTTGAAAATTACCTTATGAGCTCACAATCGACATTAAACACAGAAAACATCTGTAAAGTCAATATAATAATTATTTTGCTACATCTCTAATAAAGTAGTATAGGTATACTCTTATTACAAAATTGAGTGCCTACCTTTGAAGGCTTGACTCAGGTAAATAGCCTGCAAAACAGTGTGTGAACCACACATCATAGGGGAGCTTATTCATGGCTGAGCAGGTTTTAAGATGAGCAAGGAGTTTGCTGTCTTCTAGATTCAGGTACTTTTCAAGGCTCTTTGGCTGCACCATTGATTAAAAAAAATAGAAATTATCAATCATTAATTTTCTTCCATTAAGGTTAAAATTAAAGGGTTTAGTTCCCTATTTCTACAAAAGTAAAATACCCCTGGTAGTGGAGACACAAAATAAAAAAGAAAACGCTAATAATATACAGCAAAACTTGAAACACCTTTGGAGAGAAAGACCTAATACTTCAAACTGTTAAATTTGCATCAGAACTAGGAAACAGTCCTGCCTGTTACAAGCCATGCATGCTCACTGCTACAAATTTATATTTCTAAGGATATGTCAGAATTGATATGCTACCTCAAACTATCCCAACCAAATAGAATCACAACTGCAATACTGCACAGGAAAAGGCGATTCAGCCCACTAAGCCTGGGACAGTTTCTAGTAAAGCAATATCAATCCCAGGAGGCCTGTAAATTATTTTATTTCAGGTGCCTATTCAATTCCTTTCTGAATATCCACACTACTCTGATTTAGCTGGTGTCACCTAACAAAAGCCTATGTGCGTGTCTTAATATCCTGACATTGGGAAACATTCAAAGATATTTGAAAGAATTATACTGTTACAAAATTAATTTTAAAATACATTTCTTTTAAACAATTTAAAACTTTTAATGGAATTCAATGAATAAAAATATATAAATTACTCTTTTATTTATTTAGCTAAGTACCTGCTGTTCCTGTCCTTTCAAATGAACAGACCTTGTGATCACGTTTTAGCAGGCAGTACAACTGCTAGATAAATCGTGGATCTTGGAACGCCACAGGTGTATATTCTACTCTTAAAATTGAGTAGCAAGCAACTCTTGAATATTTCTGAGTTAGGAGGGCTCAAATATTACCTCAGCATGTGCAGATCTCCATCGCTCTATACTTAGAGAATATGAGGCAATATTCATTGCACTTCAGAAAGATGACCAGAGATCTGAACAAATCTGGTTGGTATTCCTAAAGCTAAAACCTGGTGTTAGCTGGATCTCACAATCCTAATTTGGTGGACTACATGATAAATCTCATTGTGTCAGAACTGTTGGCATATCACTCAAGAACTCCTCAAGGTTCTAGTGTAAGCACATAACATATACACAGCTGCACTATTTGGCAAGTAGTATAATCACATTAAAATATGTGCTTATAATTTGCAATTAAAAATGGAAGCAAATTGATACCTATGCTCCTTTCTCCAATTTCACAACTAATATTTCACAACGTTACTTTCACCTGACAGAATAATCAGGATCTTGATTAAACATCTCATCAGAAACTTCCAACAATGCCTTAGACACATTGCTTCCAACTATGACAATTATTGTGCTCAGTCATAAAGTTTAACAACATATTTATTAAAACAACAGCAATGTTTACTGACAAACAAAATCATCCCGTAAATTCTCCTTTTGCTTTTGGTTGTGAAAACAAAGATGCAAGCTCAAAATGCAATGCACTTTTCATCACTTTTCATTCTTAATCACTGCTGCTTATTTTATAGCATAAAGGCCATTCTCTGCTGTTATCAGCATTTACAGTGGTTATCATGTTACTTACCAAGTGAGGCAGTGAATCTCCATATTTATTATTAAATTGCTTCACAAAACATTTAATTAACCAATAGGCATCAACATCATTTTCCATCATCTCTTCCATTGCTTCTGCAATTGCAATTAACATTTTGTCCTCGGGTCCCTGAGATAAAAAAACAAGCTTACAAAAAGTATTCAAATATTATGTGAAAGGGATGCTTATTCTCATCACTGCAGGAAAATCAAGTTAACAAAATAGTATTTCTTTTATTTCCTGTCATGATATTCACAAAGCTAAAAAGCCTACATTTATAGTATATATGGTGACAACAATCCTGAGATCTACCTTGTAACTACTTATTTTTATAGCAGGATGCTCTCAGATTGAACTGAGTCAGAAGAATGACAAAACCTAGACCAGGGAGAAGGGACTGGCTTAGTTTTCTTAACATCACTTTGAGACACATAGATACCTGATATCTATTACCCAAGGTTAAAATGGCAAATACTAGAGGACATGCATTTAAGATGAGTGGGCTGAAAGGTTTCAATACAGCTCACTGCCACCTTTTACAGTGAAAATTAGGTAGGACAATAAGTACAGGCCTTGTGAGAGATGCCTAGATCTTGGATCAGTATTTGTATTGAAGCCCAATACCTTAGCAGCTGGCTACCTAAGGCTGTTTATGAAGCAGACTGAAATAATTATGCATAATTAATTTTTGATATTGAAAATATAATGCCAAAAGCTAGAAATTAAACAAAGTGTATCAGAATAAATATGTTAACAAATTTAACTTCCAACAAGATCATAGCTTTTTTTAATCAACTCTTTCTGCAAGACACATCACCAGCCTCCCAAAGCAACTAAAGTCATCCACCACTTCCCCTGAAATACATTTAGGAAAGGAACCTGTATAAGTTTGGGGTAATCTTTGAATAACACTTATAAGCACCATACAAACCATTTAAACAGAAACAATTATTTTTATATTCTATAAAACAAGAATGCTATATGACATAGATTTTAAACTTTATACTTTAAACTTTGTAAATATGAGTCAGTGAATCAACTGCTTAATTTTTAAAACTACCTTTCCTGACTTTTGCTGTCTCCAAAAACTAAATGTTATGTCAACAGTAGAAATACAACTGACCAGTGACTGAGATGGACAGCGTGGCAGAATTCCAGACTCTAACTGATACATTCGGAGGTAAACCCAAACTTGTGGTGTGGAATCCTGAACAAAACGGATAACTTGCAATGCTTGCAACAGGTCCTCATATTGTTCTTTCCGAAATGTTGCTACAGCAGCATGAGATTCATAGTGAGGAGGGAGAATACCTTTGAAGGCATGGGGTAAATATTAATTACAATGCTACAGATGAAAATATTCCCAATCCAATATTCACTTCTCACAGCTCAATGTTCTGTCTGTCACACAATAAAACAAGCCTCACTTTAACCAATTTATTCCATTGCATATTTAAAATAAAAATGGCTTTTATCATAGACGCAAACAGTTTTTCTTTTCTTCAGTAGACAAATGAAAAAAAATAAATGCTCTTTAATGCAATGCTGTCAGAATGCTTCAGTGATAGGACATTTGTCTTAAATTACAAGGCCGTGGATTCAAGCCACAATCTAGTAAACTAAGCGCATTATTTCGGATGATTAGTCACTGCAGAATTTTAGAAGTGCTACATCTTCTGGGGTGCTATGTTTCAGAATGAATCAAGGCCCTTTCTGGCCTCTCAAGTGGGTGAGAAACACATCTTGTCACTATTAATAAATGCAGTTTCTGGCAATATCTATCTCCCTGAGGCAAATGAGTCACATGAGGGAATCTCACTACCTATCCTTGATATTCAAGGACATTACCATCTCCAAATTGACCATCAACAACACCCAGGGGTCATCATTGATCAGAAGCACAAATGAACCTACCACTTAAATACCACGCCTAAAATAGAAGAGCAGAGGTTAGGTATCCTGCAACGTCTGAATGATCTCCTGACATCTCAAAGTTTTTCCATCACCTGCAAGGCACAAATCAGGAGCAGTGCTAACCAATCTTTTGTGCTGTAGGTTTTCTATGTTTCTATGAAGCAGCCCATATCAAACACCTTAACCAAACATTCCCTCTCACTGGCATAGAGCGGCTGCAAAATTCTGCAAAATGTACGGCTGCTTATCATCATAGCTTCTCAGCACCTTCCAATCGTTCAATCTCTATTATCATGAAGGGCAAGGGCAACAGGCCAGTGGGAGCACCAGATCGTGCAAATTTGCTCCACAACACAGAGTTGGAGTTGTAATACCTGTCCTTTGTCATCACTGTATCTAATTCCTGGAACTCCTAGCCCAAGCACTGAAGAAGTCTGTATATTAGAAAGACTGCATTGTTTCAAGAAGGTGGCTCAGCAGCACCTTCTCATGGGCAATTTAAAATGGGCAATAAATCCTAAGCTTGCCAGTGATAACCAGATCCTGAGAAATAAATTAATAAAACTTGACATCCTGAGTGATTATTAAAGATATAATCTTGCCATTACATCCTACAATAAGATTACTTAAACATACCAAGCAATACTTTCCACACAAGAGTGCGATACATGGTTGGGAGAGGATAGCGTTGAGCAAAAGTGCATAGCTTCTCAAGATCTGCAAAATCAATATGTAAAACTTCTTATTTTTAAATTTTAATGGAACCAACATACAAGTGTGTAAAGCTCTACTTGCTAACCCATAGATACATTATTAATTTCCGCTAACTTGCAACACATTACACTGGACAACAAATTTTTTCAAAAGTGTTGCTTCCTCAAATTTTTTTTTGTTTATGATTGACTGCTTGAAGATGAACACAAGTATAATTTCAGGCTACTTGTATTACGTAGGAATTTGGAGAAACAACAAATTAACTTTTTTTGAATATAATGTGTTTAATTGCATAATGGTGCTGATGCTTTTAAGTTAAGAATATTTTATTAATGATTTTCATTTGTACTCAGTATCTGAGGCTTCTCGCTTAAGTGTCCAACAATAATTCGCCAGCATTGATGGATTCCAGTTGCCCTGGTATCTTTTCTCCATGACTACAATGTCCTGGTGAAATCTTTCACCATGCTCGTCATTAACAGCACTAAGATTTGCAGGGAAGAAGTTTAAATGGGAATACAGAAAATGAATCTTTAGTGACATGTTGCATTTCATGGTTTTATATGCTTGAAGCATGCTTTCAACCAGCTGCATGTAGTTTGGTGCTCTGTAGATGCTGAGAAAAATTTCAACAACTTCCTTGAATGCCTTCTATGTGATTTTCTCCAGTCCCACTAGAAATTCTTCAAACTGCCTGTCATTGATGATGTTTGATTTGTGGACCAACAAAAATGCTTTTCTTAATCTTGGCATCAGTTATTCTGGGAAGCATCCGTCTCAAATATCAAAATCCTTCATAGAAATTTTTGTGTCTGGTGATAGCAAATTCCACCTTTACAGTCTTGAACCCAATAATTGTTACTAAAATCTGTCTTGTCATGCAGCAGCCGCGCCGCTTAAGCATGCCCAAGCACGCCTGGACAAGATAGGAAACTTTCCAGCTTACATAGTAGGCAACAATTTAATTGACTTGAATTGTGAATTGAAATAATAAACATAAGTTTGTTTTAAAAATGTTGCATGATAGGGAAATTTCATGGTGATTTTCATTATCAGTAACCCAAAATTCATAAGATATACCTATAAGTATTGAGGAAACAAAATCTTTGTTGTCCGGTGTTATCAGAACTATGAAAAATATTTCAGTCATTTCCATTTTTTTCAAAAACAGTTTTATAACTGTCCTGATAAAGGCCTCGGCCCCAAACAGCGACTATTTATTCCCATCCATGAATGCTGCCTGACCTGCTGAACTCCTCCAGCACATTGTGTATTACTCTAGATTTCCAGCATCTGCAGAACCTCTTGTGTTTATAATAGTTCCACTATATTCCTAGCAGTGAACTTATTTATTTTATAACCATTTCTCATGTACCAAGGGCGCACAACAGAATTAGTAAGTCAAAAAATCTACATTTCACACAAACTTTTCAATCAATTTCATACTTCATAAAGTAAATCTGACTGAATTAGACTTTGCAGTACCAACAATGCTTTCTGTTGTAAATTTTATTTCAGCATTTTGTTAATTACCAGTACCTAGAGTTAGCAGTGCAACAATGAATATTTTAAAGTCTCTTATTATACCCAATGGATCGTCCTTCAGCAGGATCTCAAGCGATTTCTTCTCTTCAACACCACGGAACCCAACCTTTTCATAATAGTGAGAACGGAAATTCCTCTGAGGATCCTCAGCCATTTTTCTACTGACAAAGAGACTAGAGTCATAGAAAAGTACAGCACAAAACTAGACCCTTTGGCCCATCCAGTCCATACCGAACCATTTAAACTGCCTTCTCCCATCGAACATGGGACTATGGTAATCAGAGCCAAAACTTTCTACCATTATCAAAACAGGGGGAGACAATGCATTTTCAATGAGAAATTTAACGTTACTTTTGTATATGGAAATGTATATGAAAATGTTAGTGCTGTATTTCCCAAATAAAATCTTCACAATGTCACCAAAATCTACTAAACAGGACATTTTATTGTTGAATAAATCATACAGGGATGCATTTAGAAGAGATAGCATGAGTCTCCCTGTAGAGTTAACTTTAATCCACCAAGAAAGACAAATAACTTAGAAGGAAAAATAATACTTGAACATTGTACAAGAGAGGAACTGATGGGCAAAGGTACATTGTTCCCTGAAATGGAGAGAATAAGGTGGTGAAAGTCATTGGTATTCCTGTCTTCATTAGTTAGGGCATTGAGTGCAAGAGTCAGGATATCATGTTATGGTTGTACAAGACATTGGTGGGACCACAGTTGGAATATTCTGGCTAAATCTGGTTGCCTGGATATAGAAAGGATAGCATTAAGCTGGAAAGGGTGCAAAGATTCACAACGATGTTACCAGGACTGGTGGGTTTGAGCTATGAGACACAGGATGGACTGGGTCTCTTTTCACTGGAGCACAGGAGAGGCTGAAGGGTGACCTTATAAAGACTTTTAAAATCATGAGAAGCATATTTAAGGTGAATGGTTAATCTTTTTTATTGGGGAGGGGAATCTAAAAATAGAGGTACCAGATTTAAAATGAAAAATCTTAAATCCAAGGAATAACTTCTTCCACACAAAAGGTGGTGGGTATACGAAACAAACTGCCAGCATAAGTGGTAGAAGTGGGTATGACATTTTTAGAAAGCTATCTACCAATGCAAGCAAATGGGTCGAGTGGGGTAGGCAACTTTGTCAGCATGGATGAACTGGGCTGTATGTTTCTATGGTTTTTATAACTTCATAAATTCTCAAAAATCTGAGAATAAATCAGAACGTGCTGTCAACCCAGTCAAAATCAGCCACTGAAAAGTACAGCAAACACACAGAGAATGGCTGAGTACACGGGTGCACAAACACTGACAGGTTCTGCATATACCCGCACACGCAGTGTAAGCAATAAAGAGGTTTGCATGGACACGCTCACATCACACAGCGAGATGGGAACTGCACACAGTGATGGAGTCATACGCGCAGACACTCAGTAAAAAAGGTTTTCTACATTCACACATACAGCGACAACGAAGTGGGGGGTGGACTGCGCACAGTGAAGTAGTCTAAACAGTGTCGAACCATCAGTAGCCTCCTACACTCGGTACAGACCCGTCAGTACGGCGATGCCCAGGGCAGTGTGTGCACCGCCCGTGCCACCTGAAAAGCACACGACCACCTCTCTACTCACACCGAGGACCCACCACTGTCTGCCACACCAGGCCGCAGTCCTTCGGCCTGACTCGGCGATCCAATCCCTCCCGCCGTTTCCCGGTCCACCGACGTCACCGAGTCTGGAGGAGTTCGGGCGCGCGCCGACCAGGAAACAAGGAGAATCGCGTGGAGCGGCGTGCGCGTGCACGAAATTGGCGGGTCGGCTAGGCTTCCTGGTAACGAGCCCGCGTTCGCGCGCGGAGAACCGCAAAGCGGGTGGTTCCAGGGCATGATCGGGTGCGTGCGCGACCGGAAGTTATTCGACACTGCTGCCTCGGGGGTTAAAATCTGCAGGAGGAAGGAAAGTAACACCGATGAATTATATAGAACGGCAGTGGCTTTGGGGAGTAATGAATAATTCGAATGGTACGTGTTTCGAGCTGGAGGAATGCAGAATCAAGCGGAGTTGGTTGGAGCAAGGACTGAGCCTGCTGTTGGGAGTTGCTCTCAAGCGGGGTTGGTGGTGCTAGAGGCAGGGAGTGAACGACAGATGATATTGGGTGATAGGAGTTTTACAGAGGAAAGTGACTGGCAAGCTTCTGGGAATCTGAAAAATAAACGACAAATCGAGGATTGTCATCCAGTGGTGAAGGCGGTAGACAGTGTTACGTTTTGCAATTCCAAAACATTAAATTAATTCGAAGGAAAACGTTGGTGTAGGTAAAGTTTACTTTAAGCGAGGCGCGCACGTATCACGTGGTAGCGCGATGGCGTTTGCAATTCACGTAATTTTACATATATCCCGTTATTAATTAACAGACAAGGAAAAGTTAATCATATTAGAATATTACTAAAATAGTATTTAAATATTAAATACACAACACTCCTACCTGTTGAGCTATAAACTCTAACTCAATATAGATTGCATCTCAACTATATGCATAGTATAATCTATAGTACAACCACCATATACGGCCATCCACAACATAGTAAATTTTAAATTGTCTCATTCAGGCTTAAAGATTTACTCGTAGAGAATTTCTTGCTCTTCTGGGATAACGTCTTTCCTGAAAGCGGGGGTGGGAGGTGCCGTAATACTGCTTGGCGTTGAAACTTGTGAATGAAATAATCTGGTTCTCTGGTCTCCTTGGTGGTTGTAGAAATTGACTGACACGGTATAAAGTGGTTCTGATCGCTGTAGCCAACTTTCTTCTCTATCAGTTGACATTCTGCTCTCCTCAACTGATTGATGTGGCGTCTCCAGGTGATATCAGACTCAATCTCCACTATGTAGGAGAGTGGTCCAGTTCTGTCCTTAATTATTCCACGTGCCCACTTTTGATCACCTCTGTAGTTCCTGGCCAGGACTTTGCCCAGGAGTAAAACTCCTTGTTTGAGGGGCCTCCAATTTGTCACAGCTGTTTGTCCTACATACTCCTGAGATTGGATTTGAGGAGATCCAAGCGTGAACGTGAGGGATGACCCAGAAACCGGCCTATGCAAGGAGGAAAATGGCAGACTTCTGCTTCAGTGTTGGTATAGTGTGCTCTGCTGACAGTGTGTTCTTTAGACTATGGACAAACCTTTCCACAAAGCCATTTGTAGCTGGGTGTTATGGTGCAGATATGTCTTATCCCATTCATTTTTAGGAATGATTGAAGCTGTTCTGTCACAATCTGTGGTCCGTTGTGTCACTAAGTGTTCCTGAGCACTAGTCCTTGTGAAGAGGCTTCTCAAGCAATCAAAAATGTCAGAGGCAATTGGGAACACTCCTGGCCACTTTGTAGCTGCTACCAAGAAGTTTGTGCCTGTGAACGGTCCTGCAAAATCCATGAACTCCTCTGCCAGGGCAATGCTGGCCATTCCCAGGGGTGGAGAGGTATTGCTCTTGGCATTTTCTGGACATGTTGCCATCCCCTACAGTACATGACAACCTGCTTGACTGCTGCCAGGCCATCAGCCAAAGTTTCAATCCAACACTTCCATTTTAACCACACCTAGATGACCAGCATGTAGCTCCTCCAACACTTTAACTCTTGGTGTGGATAGTACAACAACTCTTAATCCCACATAAGGCAATCCCCCACCCCCATCAAGGGCAATTCCATTCTGCTGCTGGTAAAATAGGAGAAGTGGGATTTCCGTTCCATATTCCAGCCATTTTGGGTGACTATGTAGGCCTGAGACAGTGGGGTGTTTTCTCGTTTCTCTTTGGATCTTCTGTGCCATAATAGGCAGACTTTTGATTTGCATTAGGGAGAATACATAAAGAGGAGTGTCTTTCTCAGTAAATTTTTCAGGTATTTCCATTTCCAAGGATAAACAAGACAATCCACCAGCATTTCCATTATTATTTATCCTCTTGAATTCTATCTTGTAACTGCGTCCGCCCAGAAACAGAACCCATCTCTGTATACATGCCACTGCTGTTAGTGGAACACCTTTCTGTGGATTGAAAATGGACAGTTGTGGTTGATGATCTGTAACAAGGGTAAACTTTCTCATACAAGTACTGGTTGAAACATTTCACACCCAAACCACACTCAAGGCCTCTCTGTCGATCTATGTAATTTTTCTCTGCAGTGGTAAGGGAACATGATGCAAAGGCAATGTGACATTACTGCACGTATATCATAAGGCCCCAATAATGCTGGTCCTTCTGTTTTTACAACATACGAGCTCAATGTGGCTTGTTGGTTGACGTGTTTCACTGTACCAGAGGAATTATCCAGTATGAGTTCTTTGTTGAATATCTACAGGCTTTGTTCAGTACCTTTGAAAAGCCATTCAAACTCATTTTGTGGAATGACTAACAGCTGAGCCAATCTCCAATCATTTTAATTAATTTGCTGTTCACTTCTAGCATAAGCTATATTGCTTGTCTATTGTTAATTTTGACAATGTTAATCTCAAGGCTACACAATTCTGCATGACTCTAGTCATTATCAGATTTTTCATTAGCAGAATGCAAATTAGTACTCTTTTTGAAACTGCCACTTGAACTTTTATCTTTTTCTCTTCCTTGTGCAGTCCATTTATTTTTGTCTGCCCAACATGCTGTTTGCATGTGTCCAATTTTATTCCATTTTCTGCAAATTTCACTTTACAATCTGCACTTGTTTGGCATATGTGAGCCCAAGCCACAATGGTTAACAAAATTTGTTCAGCCAGGCCAGTTTCTGTTTAGAGGATGCATTCTAGTTCACACTCACTTTCATTCCTGACTGTAACTCAATTGTGTTTCTGTATGTGGTTTCCATTCAAACAGCGATTTCCACTGCATGTTTGAATGTAAGCTACGCTTCAGTTAGGAGCCATTTTGGAATGCTTTATTTTAAGATTTCACAAACTAAACAGTTTCTCAGTGCATCATTAAGCCCATTTTTAAACTGACAATACTTAGACAATCTCTTCAATTCAGGCACATGCGCTGAAATGGACTTCCCTTCTTGTTGATTCCACTTATGAAACCTAAAGTGTTCTGCAATTAATAAAGGCTTTGTTTCTAAGTGCATTACTTTGACAATATCACCAAAGCTCATTGCTGCAGGTTTGATTGGAACAATCAGACTTCAAATCAAACTGCGTGCCTTTAAACCTAATGCACTTAACAAAATTAACACTCGCTTCTCATTGGTTATTTCATTTGCTGCAAAATATTGTTCCAATAGCTCAATATACATGAGCCAATTACCCGTTGTGTAATCAAACTCATCAATCTTTCAGATGTATCCAGCCATTTCTGAATTTTTTGATGATTATGATCACCCAGAAGTCAGTCTGTATGAACCTTGAGCTCTTCTGTTTACAGCTTTTTTCAAAAAAGAACTCGATCATGTCCTCCTTTCCGAAGATTGACTCTTTACATGCTGAGCTGTTTCTTTTAAATTCAAACTTTCTTACAGTATTTTATTTGAACATCTCGCTCTGCTTCAACAGGTCAGTAATTGTCTCAGGTTCACTTTAAAAAATCCTTGTCAACAATGTTATGTTTCATAACTTCAAAACTTTAAATCTACTTCAAAGGAAAACATGGGAGTCTGGGAATAGAGGTGTACTTCAAGTTCACTTTAAGTGTGGTGCACATGTATCACTTGGCAGCATAATGACATATGCAATTAATGTATTTTTACATGTAACCTGTAATTATTTAAATGAACAGGAAAGTTTAAACAATATGGATATATACAAGATTATAAAATACACAACAGGCAAAACCAAAGGAAGAAAGAGTTTGAGGTTTTGTTGAGTTTTGAATGTGGACCTGTTTCTAATATCAATCAAATTAGGTTAACAAAGGATTTGGGAAAAAAAAAGCAATAGGAGATATTGTGTTCACAAAACCTTTAAGAGATTTGTAAAGATAGTAAGCAATGTGACAAACCTTTGGTGTTAGAAGCTATGCAAGGAAGCTTTGGGGAGTAATCTCTGGAGTGCCTCTCGAATCTAGAATCTAGATGCATCCATGGACCAAGTTAAGAGTAATTTAATCAGGGGAAAAGTTGTAGACCTAAACATTTAAAAGGGTTTTGTGGTGGAGTAAGAACAAATAACTTAATAGTGTTGATTAAATTTTATGGGAAAGATGTGGCTAGATAGGGTTAATTTTAAGATATATGAGTTTGAGTTCCCCCCCCCCCCCCCTTCCACTGGGATGTTTCCTGTGCCAAAAGTTTAGCCATGTAACAGCTGCCTGTAAGGATAAAAAGTGGTGTGGTAGGTGTGAAGAAGAACATGATTATGGAAATTGTGGATAAAGTGTTAGGCTAACATGTAGTAACTCTGCAAGGTAACATATGTAGGTCTGTCTATACAGGGTGCCCTGTATACAAAAAAAAGCTGTAGAAGTGCATGCAGAGTGCTCAGGTGGAAATGGGCATATAATTTCTGTAGAAAATACCGAAGGCACCTATTAAATCGCAGAATACTGATAGATTAAGACCATAAGACAAAGGAGCAGAAGTCGGCCATTTGGCCCATCGAGTCTGCTCTGCCATTTTATCATGAGCTGATCCAGTCTCCCATTTAGTCCCACTCCCTCACCTTATCACCATAACCTTTGATGCCTTGGCTACTCAGATACCTATCAATCTCTGCCTTAAATACACCCAATGACTTGGCCTCCACTGCCGCTCGTGGCAACAAATTCCACAGATTCACCACCTTCTGGCTAAAAAAATTTCTTCGCATCTCTGTTCTAAATGGGCGTCCTTCAATCCTTAAGTCATGCCCTCTCGTACTTGACTCTCCCACCATGGGAAACAACTTTGCCACATTCATTCTGTCCATGCCGTTCAACAATCGAAATGTTTCTATGAGGTCCCCCCCTATTCTTCTAAACTCCAAGGTGTACAGTCCAAGATCAGTCAAACATTCTTCATATGTTAACCCTCTCATTCCTGGAATCATTCTAGTGAATCTTCTCTGAATCCTCTCCAATGTCAGCACATCCTTTCTTAAATAAGGAGTCCAAAACTGCACACAGTACGCCAAGTGAGGTCTTACCAGTACCTTATAGAGCCTCAACATCACATCCCTGCTCCTATATTCTATTCCTCTAGAAATGAATGCAAACATTGCATTCGTCTTCTTCACCACCGACTCAACCTGGAGGTTAACCTTAAGGGTATCCTGCACGAGGACTCCCAAGTCCCGTTGCATCTCAGAACTTTGAATTCTCTCTCCATTTAAATAATAGTCTGCCCATTTATTTCTTCTACCAAAGTGCATGACCATACACTTTCCAACATTGTATTTCATTTGCCACTTATTTGCCCATTCTCTCAATCTATCCAAGTCTCTCTGCAGGCTCTCTATTTCCTCAGCACTACTGGCCCCTCCACCTATCTTTGTATCATCAGCAAACTTAGCCACAAAGCCTTCTATTCCATAATCTAAATCGTTGATATACAATGTAAAAAGAAGCGGCCCCAACACGGACCCCTGTGGAACACCACTGGTAACCGGCAGCCAACCACTTTATTCCTACTCTCTGTTTCCTGCCAATCAACCAGCGCTCTATCCATGTATGTAACTTCCTTGTAATTCCATGGGCTGTTATCTTGTTTAGCAGCCTCATGTGCAGCACCTTGTCAAAGGCCTTCTGCAAATCCAAATACACAACATCCACTGCATCTCCCTTGTCTAGCCTACTTGTAATTTCCTCAAAAAATTGCATTAGTTTTGTCAGGCAGGAATTTGCTTTAAGGAAACCATGCTGAGTTCTGCCTATCTTGTCATATGCCTCCAGGTACTCCATAACCTCATCCTTGACAATCGACTCCAACAACTTCCCAACCACCGATGTCAAGCTAACAGGTCTATAATTTCCTTTTTGCTTCCTTGTCCCCTTCTTAAATAGCAGAGTGATATTCGCAATCTTCCAGCCCTCCGGAACCATGCGAAAACCTATTGACTTTTGAAAGATCATTGCTAATGCCTCCGCAATCTCCACAGCTAGTTCCTTTAGAACACGAGGGTGCATTCCATCTGGTCCAGCAGATTTATCTACCCTTAGAATATTCAGCTTCCTGAGTACTTTCTCAGTCGTAATTGTGACTGCGCACACTTCTCTTCCCTGACACCCTTGAGTGTCCTGCTGATGTCTTCCTCAGTGAAGACATCTTCTCAGACATCAACTGCTGATGTCTTCCTCAGTGAAGACTGATGCAAAGTACTCATTCAGTTCCTCCGCCATCTCTTTATCTCCCATTACAATTTCTCCAGCATCATTTTCTATCGGTCCTATATCTACTCTCACCTGTCTTTTACTCTTTATATACTTGGGAAAAGCTTTTAGTATCCTTTTTGATATTACAAACTTTGTATTTGCCAGCTTCCTTTCATAGTTCATCTTTTCCCTGTTAATGACCTTCTTAGTTTCCTTTTGTAAGCTTTTAAAAACTTCCCTTGTTGCATCTTGTCACGGTTGCATCCTTTTTCCATTCAAAATGTTCTTCTTTTTTGGAATATATCTGTCTTGCACCTTCCTCACTTCTCGCCTAAACTCCAGCCACTGCTGCTCTACCATCCTTCCCGCTAGTGTCCCTTTCCAGTCAACTTTGGCCAGTTCCTTTCTCATGCCACTGTAATTTCCTTTACTCCACTGAAATACCGACACATTGGATTTCGGCTTCTCTTTCTCAAATTTCACAGTGAACTCAATCATGTTATGATCACTGCCTCCTAAGGGTTCCTTCACCTCAATCTCTCTAATCACCTCTGGTTCATTACACAATACCCAATCCAATACAGCTGATCAACAACAAGCTGTTCTAAAAAGCCATCTTGTAGACACTCTGCAAATTCTCTTGCTTGAGATCCAGTGCTGACCTGATTTTCCCAATCCACTCGCATGTTAAAATCCCCCACAATTATCATAACACTGCCCTTCTAGCAAGCCTTTTCTATTTCCTGTTGTAATTTGTAGGCCACATCACTGCAACTGTTAGGAGGCCTGTATATAACTGCCATCAGGGTCTTTTTACGCCTGCAATTTCTTAGCTCAACCCATAAAGATTCTGCACCTTCCGATCCTATGTCACCTCTTTCTGATGATTTAATATCATTTCTTACCAATAAAGCCACGCCACCCCCTCTGCCGACCTGCCTATCCTTCCAATACACCGTGTGTCCTTGGACGTTCAGCTCCTAGAGACATGCATCCTTTAGCCACGTCTCAGTGATGGCCACAATATCATACCTGCCAATTTGTAGCTGTACAACAAGATCATGCACCTTATTCCTTATGCTGTGTGCATTTAAGTATAACAGCTTAAGTCCAGTATTTGGTACCTTTTGTTTTGATTGCACTGCAACTCATCCCAATGGCTGAAAATTTGCTCCATCGCCTGTCTGTCCTTCCTGACATCTTTACTGCTCACTATCTTAGATTTATTTCTGTTTTCCCCCTCCTCCACTCTATCATTCTGGTCCCCCTGCCAAATTAGTTTAAACCCTCCCTAACAGCTCTATTAAGCCTTCCTGCCAGGATATTGGTCCCCTTCAGGTTCAGATCTAGCCTGTCCTTTTTGAACAAGTCATACTCCCCCCAGAAGAGATCCCAATGATCCAAGAATCTGAAGCTCTGCCCCCGCACCAGTCTCTCAGCCACACATTCATCTGTCTGATCCTTCTATTCTTGCCCTAGCTAGCACATGGCACAGGTAGCAATCCTGAGATAACTACCCTGGAGGTCCTGCTTCTCAGCTTCCTTCCTAACTCCTCTCTTCAGGACCGCCTCCTATCCATGTCATTGGTACCAACTTGTACCAAGACAGCTGGCTGCTCGCCCTCTCCCTTCAGAATATTCTGGACCCGATCCAAGACATCACGTACCCTGGCACCTGGAAGGCAACACACCATGCGGGTATCTCTATCAGGCTCACAGAATCTCCTGTCTGTTCCCCTGACTATGGAATCCCCTATGACTACCGCATTCCTCTTCTCCCTCCTTCCCCCCTGCACAACATCGCCGGGCTCAGTGCCAGAGACCTGGTCACCGTGGCCGTCCCCTGTCAGGTCATCCCCCTCAACAGCATCCGAAACGATATACTTGTTGCTGAGGGGGGCAGCCACAGGGGTGCTCTCCACTATCCAGGCATTTTCCTTCCCTCTCCTGACAGTCACCCAGTTTTCTGACCCCTGTAGCCTAGGGATGACTACTTCCCTGTAGCTCCTGTCTATCACCTCTTTCCCTAATAAGCAGTAGGTCATCAAGCTGCAGCTCCAGATCCCTAACACGGTCTCTGAGGAGGTGCATCTCGGTGCACCTGGTACAGATGTGGCCATCAGGGAGGCTGGAGGTCTCCCAAGATTCCCACATCTGACACCCTGAACAAAGCACTAACCCTGCAGACATGTTACCTAATTCCACAGGAATGAAACAAGGAAAAATAAGTCTACTCACCCACTTACCTCATCAAACACACAAACTTTTAAACCGTTAGCTCGTACCGTTAGCTGTGTGAGCCCTGCTGTTCCTCCGTCTGTCCGGGCCGATTCACCAAGGGGAGAAAAAGACCAACTCCTAAGCTAATTAGATTAATTAAAGGACCTTACCCGGCCTTAACTGACTGGGAGCAAGCTCATCCTCAGCCTCTGCCCGCCAAAGCCCCGCAAGCCAAAGCCTTCCTACTCTGTCTTCCACTACTCCATCGCCCACTACTACATCACCCGCTCTGTTAATCTGTTCACTTTTTAAACTCTCCCGCTGCTTCAGAGGCCGACTTTCACGCACTTGCGCAGTCGTGCCCCGTTCAAACTGCCGAAGAAATGACTTTCCCCCTCTCAATCTGTTCGCTTTTTAAACTCTCCTGCTGCCTCAGAGGCCGCCCTTGACGCACTTGCGCAGACATGCCCTGTTCAAACTGCTGAAGAAATGACCTTCCCCCTCTCAGTAAGAGCGGTCAGTATGTAAAGTGCATGATTGTATAATAATGATTCGATAATTGTTGATAAACTGAAGTTTGTCACTCACACGCCAGATATGGTAAATCATACAGAACAAACTGAATCAAATTATATTAAAAGCTGCCGAAAAATATCTAGAGGAAATACTTAATTCTAAAATATATTAATGATGCTTTATAAAGAACAATGACACTTTACAAGTTAATAATGTTCAGGTTAAAAAGGAAAGTTCTTGATGGTTTTTCTAATTTTACAATAGAACACTAGAAGACTTGGCTAATGGTCATAAATTTCAGAAATTTATTGAAGATTTACCAAAAAAATCTGATGTTATATGAGTACGGGAAACAACACACACAAAATGCTGGTGGAACACAGCAGGCCAGGCAGCATCTATAGGGAGAAGCACCTCCCTATAGATGCTGCCTGGCCTGCTGTGTTCCACCAGCATTTTGTGTGTGTTGTTTGAATTTCCAGCATCTGCAGATTTCCTTGTGAGTACAGGAAACCTGGTTGAAATCTTGTCTAAGTTTTAAGGTACAAGTTTATGTTGATATAAGATGTGATCGGACAATGGGTAATGGAGGAGGAGTAGCTACCATTGGCAAGTAAACAATAGCACATAGTGGGAATAAAAGGGGCCTTTTTTGGTTGGCTGCCAGTGACTAATGGTGTTCCTCAGGGGTCCATATTGGGATGACTGCTTTTCACATTGTTTGTCAGTGATTTAGGTAATGGAATTGATGGTTTTGTGGCAAAGTTTGCATATGATACAAAGATAGATGGAGGGGCAGGTAGTGCTGAGGAAGCAATGTGATTACAGCAGGACTTGGACAAATTGGAAGAATGGGCAAAAAAGGGCCGATGGAATACACTGTTGGGAAATTTATGATAATGGATTTTGGTAAAAGGAACAATAGTGCGGACAATTATCTAAATGGGGGGAAGGTTCAAATATCAGAGGTGCAGAGAGACTTAGGAGTCCTCGTGCAAGACTCCCAGAAGGTTAATTTACAGTAAAGAAGGCAAATGGAAAGTTGGCATTTATTTCAAGGGGAGTAGAATATAAAAGCAAGGAGATAATGCTGAGCCTTTATAAGACACTAGTCAGGCTGCACTTAGAATGTTGTCAACAGTTTTCGGCCCCATGTCTCAGAAAGAATGTGCTCTCATTGGAAAGAGTCGAGAGCAGGTTCATGAGGATGATTCTGTGAATGAAGGAGTTAGGATCTGAGGAGTTTTGGTAGTTTTGGGCGTATGTTCATGAAGTTTAGAATAATGCAGGGGGATCTCATTGAAACCTATCAAATGTTGAAAGGGCTAGATAGGATGGATGTAGAGGGCAGGGCTGGATTCTCAATATTCCTGGAATTCAGTGCTTTAAAAGGGATAGAGGGGGGAAGGGGAGGAGGGGTGGCATTACTGGTCAGGGATAATATTACATCTACAGAAAGGGTGGGTAATGCAGCAGGATCCTCTTTTGAGTCAGTATGGGTGGAAGTCAGGAACAGGAAGGGAGCTGTTACTCTACTGGGGGTATTCTATAGGTCCCAGGTAGCAGCAGAGATACCAAGGAGCAGATTGGGAGGCAGATTTTGGAAAGGTGCAAAAATAACAGGGTTGTTATCATGGGTGACTTTAACTTCCCTAATATTGATTGGCACCTGATTAATTACAAGGGTTTAGATGGGACAGAGTTTGTTAAGTGTGTCCAGGATGGATTCTTGTCACAGTATGTTGACAGGCCGACTAGGGGCAATGCCATACTAGATCTAGTATTAGGTAACAAACCGGGTCAGGTCACAGATCTGTCAGCGGGTGAGCATCTGGGGGACAGTGATCACCACTCCCTGGCCTTTAGCATTATCATGGAAAAAAATAGAATCAGAGAGGACAGAAAAATTTTTAATTGGGGAAGGGCAAATTATGAGGCTATCAGGCTAGAACTTGCGGGTGTGAATTGGGATGATGTTTTTGCAGGGAAATGTACTATGGACATGTGGTCGATGTTTAAGGATCTCTTGCAGGATGTTAGGGATAAATTTGTCTTGGCGAGGAAGATAAACAGTGATAGGGTGAAGGAACCATGGGTGACAAGTGAAGTGGAAAATCTAGTCAGGTAGAAGAAGGCAGCATACATGAGGTTTAGGAAGCAAGGATCAGATGGGTCTATTGAGGAATATAGGGTAGCAAGAAAGGAGCTTAAGAAGGGGCTGAGAAGAGCAAGAAGGGGGCATGAGAAGGCCATGGCGAGTAGGGTAAAGGAAAACCCCAAGGCATTCTTCAATTATGTGAAGAACAAAAGGATAATGGGAGTGAAGGTAGGACCGATTAGAGATAAAAGTGGGAATATGTGCCTGGAGGCTGTGGAAGTGAGTGAGGTCCTCAATGAATACTTCTCTTCAGTATTCACCAATGAGAGAGAACTTGATGATGGTGAGGACAATATGAGTGCGGTTGATGTTCTGGAGCATGTTGATATTACGGGAGGGGAGGTGTTGGAGTTGTTAAAATGCATTAGGACGGATAAGTCCCCAGGCCCTGACGGAATATTCCCCAGGCTGCTCCACGAGGCAAGGGAAGAAATTGCTGAACCTCTGGCTAGGATCTTTATGTCCTCGTTGTCCACGGGAATGGTACTGGAGGATTGGAGGGAGGTGAATGTTGTCCCCTTGTTCAAAAAAGGTAGTAGGGATAGTCTGGGTAATTATAGACCAGTGAGCCTTACGTCTGTGGTGGGAAAGCTGTTAGAAAAGATTCTTAGAGATAGGATTTATGGGCATTTAGAGAATCATGGTCTGATCAGGGACAGTCAGCATGGCTTTGTGAAGGGCAGATCGTGTCTAACCTGTTCTTTGATAGAGTTCTTTGAGGAGGTGACCAGGCATATAGATGAGGGTAGTGCAGTGGATGTGATCTACATGGATTTTAGTAAGGCATTTGACAAGGTTCCACATGGTAGGCTTATTCAGAAAGTCAGAAGGCATGGGATGCAGGGAAGTTTGGCCAGGTGGATTCAGAATTGGCTTGCCTGCAGAAGGCAGAGGGTCGTGGTGGAGGGAGTACATTCAGATTGGAGGGTTGTGTCTAGTGGTGTCCCACAAGGATCTGTTCTGGGACCTCTACTTTTCGTGATTTTTATTAATGACCTAGATGTGGGGGTAGAAGGTTGGGTTGGCAAATTTGCAGACGACACAAAGGTTGGTGGTGGTGTAGATAGTGTAGAGGATTGTCAAAGATTGCAGAGAGACATTGATAGGATGCAGAAGTGGGCTGAGAAGTGGCAGATGGAGTTCAACCCGGAGAAGTGTGAGGTGGTACACTTAGGAAGGACAAGCTCCAAGGCAGAGTATAAAGTAAATGGTGGGATACTTGGTAGTGTGGAGGAGCAGAGGAATCTGGGGGTACATGTCCACAGATCCCTGAAAGTTGCCTCACAGTTAGATAGGGTAGTTAAGAAAGCTTATGGGGTGTTAGCTTTCATAAGTCGAGGAATAGAGTTTAAGAGATGTGATGTAATGATGTAGCTCTATAAAACTCTAGTTAGGCCACACTTGGAGTACCGTGTCCAGTTCTGGTCGCCTCACTATAGGAAGGAAGTGGAAGCATTGGAAAGATTTACCAGGATGCTGCCTGATTTAGAAAGTATGGATTATGATCAGAGATTAAGGGAGCTAGGGCTTTACTCTTTGGCGAGAAGGAGGATGAGAGGAGACATGATAGAGGTGTACAAGATATTAAGAGGGATAGACAGAGTGGACAGCCAGCGCCTCTTCCCCAGGCACCACTGCTCAGTACAAGAGGACATGGCTTTAAGGTAAGGGGAGGGAAGTTCAAGGGGGATATTAGAGGAAGGGTTTTCACTCAGAGAGTGGTTGGTGCATGGAATGCACTGCCTGAGTCAGTGGTGGAGACAGATACACTAGTGAAGTTTAAGAGACTACTAGACAGGTATATGGAGGAATTTAAGGTGGGGGATTATACAGGAGGCAGGGTTTGAGGTTCGGCACAACATTGTGGGCCGAAGGGCCTGTAATGTGCTGTACTATTCTATGTCTATGTCTATGTTTACTATGGTGAGGGTATTCAGAATAGATGCCACAGCCTCAAAATTGAGGGACAACCCTTTAAAGCAGAGGTAAAGAGGAATTTTTTTAGCCAGAGAGTAGCAACTCTGTGGATTGCTCTGCCACAAATTGCAGTGGAGGCCAAGTCTGTGTTTATATTTAAGATGGAAGTTGATCATTTCCTGATCTTTCAGGTGTATGGAGTTGAGTGAGATCCAGGATCAGCCATGATGGAGTGGTGAAGCAGACTCAATGGGCATAATTCTGCTGTTCTATGGTCTTATAGATCTAGGGAAATTTGAGTTGTTTATGGGTTAATTGTGGTTGAAGTTTAGGGAAAGAATAGATATTGCATTTTTAACACCTGGTATTGGAAAGTGTGAGTGGAAATGGGAACAATAAGGTGATTATGGTGTGGGTTTATAGTATAGGAAACAGATCCTGGAAAGGTGTAATGATAACAGGTTAGACGTTGAGTGCCAGGTTGTTGCTGTGGCACCATTCCACCAATTAGCGTATCTCACTCCTGTACGCCCCCTCATCACCACCCAAGATTCTACCAATAATGGTTGTATCATAAGCAAATTTATAAATAGTATTTGAGCTATGCCTAGCCACACAGTCATGTGTATATAGAGAGTAGTTTGTGAGGACAGCATTGGGAGACTTTCTGGAAGGAAATTGTTTGGTGTGCTTGATCGATGGTAGGAGTATAGGGATAATGTATTAAGTGTTTATAACTGGAAAGTGCATAATGACACAACAGTGGGGAGTGATCATTTTCCACTATTTGTGCAATGAGAATAGATGTGTAACTAAGGACAGGTTCTCATATCACCAGATGTAACTTTAAAAAGGCAGTTTGGGATGTATTTGATGATCTATGTGGAAGCAGATTTCCTGATCATTTGGTTTTTGAGGGTATCAACTTGTAACAACTCTCCCTCTCCCTCGTCCTCGTCCTCGTCCTCGTCCAGAGCTGCAAGGCAGGGTTAGGCTAGGTAGCAGCATTTTCAATTATGTGGGCATGACAGGCCGAAGAGTCACATTCTGTGTCAGAAATTTGATTCTATCACGCTATATTTTGGCCACAAGTCAAGCCAATTGCGATCCCTTTTCTGTATATATCCCTGCTTAAGACTACTATATTCTGCTTTATGTTAACAGTCAGTGAACCCCCACGTTCTTATTTTGCCCTCACTTTCTTTTATTCTTTCCCGACTTCCTTTTTATTCTTTCCCTTTCACCATTCTTTATTCTGCATTTTTCCGATTTATTTATTCGTTTTATTAACCTTCTTCCAAGAGTACCTCTCAGAATCAAGGATGCCCTGCTTTCATTCCATTTCTATGGGTGATTGATAATGCCAACGTGAGATCTGCAGACTCTACTGCATATTGAACTTAAGGTACTGGGGGAATTTGGGGCTTATTCTGTTATTCACACTGGCATTCTATGCCCCTTCCCTTTGTGTTTTCTTCATTTTGAACAGTCATGAGCTGGGGACTCCCATATATTGGTAAAAGTTCTAAAACTTTTTCAAGCAGGGCTTGACAATTCCTTACAGCATAAAAGGAGGATATTCAACCAAGTGAATCTCTTTTGGCTGTAAGAGATCCCATTCATAGAGTAACACCACATGCAAGCAGGCCCTTCAGCCCTGCATGTATACACTGACCAAGATTCCCAGTGTCACAAGAGACTGCAGATGCTGGAATCTGGAACAATAAACAATCTGTTGAAGGATCTCTTGTTTGAATTTGTTTGAAGGGCCTTGGCACGAAACATGGATGATTTACTCTTTTCCATAGATGCTGGCCTGTGGAGTTCCTCCAGTATTTTGTCTTTGTTGATCTGTTGAAGGAACTTGGCAGGTTAAGATCTCACTTCTCCATTTCTCAGTCCTAATGCTGATTTTTTTTTTAAACTGAAGAGTTAGTATTTTCTTTCCTCCCACACATGCTACTTGACTCACTGTGTTCCTTCTGCAAATTGTTGATCCATTGGACTGCATTCAGCCCACATCCCTCTAAATCTTTCCTATCCCACATACTTGTACAAATGTACTTTTACTATTGTTATTGCTCCTGTGTCAACCATTTTCTCTAGAACACATTCCATATACACACCACTCTGCTGGAAGTTGCCCCTCAGGACCCTTTTAAATCCATTCTCTCCCACCTTGTACTTATTTCCTCTCTCTCTCACCTTAAACCTATTCCTCCACGTATTTTCCTTTAACTCGCTGCACATCCCACCTTCCGATTGCTGCACACTTGGTGGAGCACTTTACAATGGGTAACCTGCTACCAATCTCTGCATCTCTGTGCTTTGGGGGAAAACTAGAGCATCCAGAAGAAATTCACAGTCAATGGAGAATGTGGAGAGTAGAGTGCACAAGGTGACTTCTGGAATAATGTGTAATGTAGTTATGTTGGCGTAGTTTTACAATAAATTTTTTGCTATTCAAGTGCCAAAAATAGAAGTACTCTCTTCACAGGTGATTCAAATTGGGTGTCTCCATGGTGAATACAATATTTTGCAGGTGGCATTGGAGCTCTATCACACTTCCTGAAGTCAATCCTGCTGATCTTGTGTTTGCCTTTGTAAGCTGTTGGATCAGGGACTTTCATGATGCTTCAAAATATCTGAGTTACCTCCATGTAGATACTACATACACTCAGTGGCCACTATAGCAGGTCCACCTGTATCTACAGTAATAAAGTGACCACTAAGTGTACATTCATGGTCTTCTGTTGCTGTAGCCCATCAGCTTCAAGGTTCATCATGTTGTCTGTTCAGTATGCTCTTCTGTTTGAACAAGTCTGGTCACCCTCCTCTGACCTCTCTCATTAACAAGGTATTTTTACCCATAGAACTGCCGCTTAACTGGATGTTTATTTTTTGTTTTTCACACCATTCTCTATAAACTCTAGAGAATGTTGTGGGTGAAAATTCCAGGAGATCAGCAGTTTTTGGGATACTCAAACCCCATCAGGCACCAATAGCCATTCCATAAGTCAGAGTCATTTAGATCACATTGAACCTCTTGACCACACCCGCATGCTTTTATGCATTGAGTTGCTGCCACATGATTAGTTGATTAGGTATTTTCATTAACCAGCAGGTGTACCTAATAAAGTGGCCACTGAGTGTATTTTCTCAGCCAAATAATTTTACAGAATCGTCAAACAATAGAACAACACTTTTTCACATGCAATGGTTAAAGCCCAAGTTACCTGTTCTGGTTTTGTTGTGGATTGTGATCGGATACACTGTACTTGGAGGAAAGAAAATGCAATCAGATTGTCTCGTTTTAATTAATTAAGTTGTAATCTGTAGATTCAGAAGTCCAATGAGCAGAAGATTTGGGCAAGAAGGCAAATGGGGAAGTGAGTTGAGTGTGTCAGAACTGACATGAATAAGGATCTGGGAGAGACTTGAAAGCAGATTTGATAAAGAGAGGTTGAAAAGAGGAAGACTGATAGGAAAATTATTGAAAGTTGAGTGTGAAAGATGAGGAGAATGGGGAATGCCTCCTTTTTCAGAGCTTGGAGTGTAACAGTGATGTGATGATTAGGAGCAATAGCATGAGAGGAGCAACTAATGAAGCAATAGGAATTTCATTGGAAAGCCCAAGGAAGGTTTTTGAACTGAAGACTAAAATTGGAGGACATTTCATCACCTGGTAGATGAGATTTAAATAAAAGAAAATAGCTTAATTGGTTGGATTGAGTTGTTCTTAGATCTTGGCAATTTGCTTGCAAACATTTCATCACTATGCAATGTGACATCATCAGCTGATGATTGTGGTGTGTCCTCTGAACGCTTGGCCTTTATATGGTTTTCAATCAATTGATTGGAAGTCATTTTGGAAACACTGTTGTGATGTGGGGAGAAACTCTCGTCACTCTTTGGCTGTGTGGTGAACTTCACACGTTGTGATCTGGAATTTTGCCTGCATTGGCTCATAAGTAGGATCAAGATCTACATGTTTGTTTACAGAATTGTTTGCGGAAAACCACATTTCTAGAAATTCTCTTTTATGCCCCATGTTTGCTTGCAGTAGACTTTCACCGATTACACCGTTGAATTTTTACCACTCTTGATCTTCATTGGCGGAGACTAAGGAAAGTTGGTCATGCTGCTTTACAGTCAGTTGATGCACCCAAATGCACATAAGAAGAGCTGTATCAAAACTTTGTTCCAAAGAGCAGAGACACAGCGGAACTAAAGATAAAGAGGAGAAACATCTCTTTAAAGTATTTGCACCAACCAAGAAGCAACCAAATGGGTTGTCCTTCCATACATTTGAAATATCTTGGAAATGACAACTCAACTGCTCCATGAACATAGATTTTCAGTCACACACAAACCAACAGCAATGTTGAGTAGAGTACTTTGCAGACTAAAAGAACTACCCAAGCTATAAGACAAGACTAATGTGGTCTACAAAATCCAATGTGGGGGCTGCAGTAAATATTACATCAGCAAACTGGGAGGAAACTATCTACAAGGATCCATGAACATCAACTGGCTGTTAAGTGGCATGATCAACTCTCCCTGGTCTCTGCCCATGGATCAACAGTGGCAATGTCTCCTTTTATGGTGACAAAACATTTGCAAGTAAAATGCCAAGACTGAAGAACAACTTAACCCAACTTTCAACTACCAGAGCAACACATCTTCTGAATTATTTCCATAGCATAAATTTTCAAAGCTGCTTAAAAGTAATGGGTTTGGAATGGCAGAGGTACAAATCCGAACATCCTTGCTCAGTGAACCTATCCTGACTCCCAGAGTAATTCTGTCATTCCCATTCTCCCATTTACTTCCTCTTAATCTATTTTATTTATTTATTTGTTTGTTTGTTTGATTGATTTAGCAGTACAGCACTGAATAGGCCCTTCCGGCCCTTCATTTCATGCTGTCCCAGCAACCCCACAACCCTGACTAACCCTAACCAAATCATGAGACAATTTACAATGACCAAATAGCCTATGTGATATGTGTTTTGACTGTGGGAGGAAAGCAGAGCACCCAGGGAAAACACACACATCCCATGGTGATGACATACAGAGACTCCTTAGAGAACAGCACCAGAAATAAACTCAGAACTTCAGGCCATAATAGCATCATGCTAACTGCTGAGTTACTGTGGCACCCAGTTGTCTTCCACTGCTCCAGCAATTCTCCTCTGATCAATAGGTATTTTATTGATCCCAAGGAAATTGTAGTGTCACAGTAGCATTACAAGTGCACAGATATACAAATATATAAATATTAGAAGAGAAGTAAGAAAGAATAAAAAATAAGTTACATCAAACAGTCTAACAGGAAGGGGTCATCACTTCCCCGCTGTAGGTTGACTCATTATAGAACCTAATGGCTAAGGGTAAGAATGACCTGGTATGGTGCTCTTTAGAGTAACACAGTTGTCTTAGTCTATTACTAAAAGTTCTCTGTTCAGCTAGCAGAGGGTGAGAAACTTTGTCCAGAATTGCTAGGATTTTCTATCACAGCCTCCAGTGTCCAGTTTTACTCCTATAACAGAGCCAGCCTTTATTGAGCCTGTTGGCATCACCTGTATTGATGCCATTTCCCAGCACACGACCACATAGAAAATTGTACTGGCGACAACATACTAGCAGAACATGTGAAGGAGAAGCCTGCATATTCCAAAAGATCTCAATCTTCTCAGGAAGTAGAGATGACTCTGGCCCTTCTTGTACACATCCTCTGTGTTGGTGCTCCATTCGAGTCTGTCATCCAGGTGCACCCCAAAGTACCTGTCGGACCTCGGCACATCCACGTCCTCACCATCAATAATAACACAGAGCAGTGCAGGCTTAGTTTTCCTAATGTCCATCACCATCTTATTTGTCTTGCTGATAATTCAGCTTGCACCATTTGACAAATTTCTCCACCAGGGCCCTGATATTCATCTTCCCATCCTCCCTTTATACACCCAACTCTTGCTGAATCATCAGAGAATTTCTGCAGATGATGTGACTCAGTGTTGTATCTAAAGTCCAAGGTATACAGGATAAACAGGAGGGGAGCCAATACAGCCCCCTGCGGGGCCCCAGTGCTGCAAATACCCATGTCTGACACACACAGCTCAGAAGCCTGTCATCCCACACCCCTCCTCCCCATCAGTTTACAGTAGCCAAATAAACTATCAACCAATATGTATTTGGGATGTGGAAGAAAATGGAAGCAGCTGGTGTAAGCATGGTCACATGGAAAATGTGCAAAAATCCACACAGGCAGTCCTGGAGATCAGCTCGAACTATGTGGCAGTACTAATCTCTACACCACCTAAATTGCTTATCCCCTTATATAAATTGCAGAAATTTTTTGGATACAGTTTCAGAGTGTATATGCAATTTAAAGATTGCTCATTGATGTTTTTCACCTATTCATGCCAGATATTTTAAAATTACCTGTGAAATTTTGTTAATTATTGGCAGAAATGGTTTAGTGTTCAGTTACTTTTGCAACTTGTATGCAAAGCTATTAGTTTCTAATAAATTAATGTAATTTTTGTTGTAATTGTGTTCCTTTGTTTTTCTTATGAATGCTGCTTATCTGATACTCTGATGCAGGTTCAGAAAGCCAGGTAATGTTAGAGATCTAGAAGATTATAAGGCTAACAGGAAGGAGCTTAAGAAGGAAGTTAGGAGAGCCAGAAGAGGCCATGAGAAGGCCTTGGCAAGCAGGATTAAGGAAAACCCCAAGGCATTCTACAAGTATGTGAAGAGCAAGAGGATAAGACGTGAAAGAATAGGACCTATCAAGTGTGACAGTGAGAGAGTGTGTATGGAACTTAATGAATACTTTGCTTAAGTATTTACTATGGAAAAGGATCTTAGTGATTGCAGTGAGGACTTTCAGCAGTCTGAAAAGCTTGAACATGTAGATATTAAGGAAGAGGATGTGCTGGAGCCTTTGGAAAGCAACAAGTTAGATAAGTCACCGGGACTAGATGAGATGTACCCCAGGCTACTGTGGGAGGTGAGGAAGGAGATTCCTGAGTCTCTGACGATGATCTTTGCATCATCAATGGGGACGGGAGAGGTTCTGGAAGATTGGAGGGTTGCGAATGTTGTTCCTTTATTCAAGAAAGGGAATAGAGATAGCCCAGGAAATTATAGAACTGTGAGTCTTACCTCAGTGATTGGTAAGTTGATGGAGAAGATCCTGAGAGGCAGGGTTTATGTACATTTGGAGAGGTATAATATGATTAGGAGTAGTCAGCATGGCTTTGTCAAGGGCAGGTCAAGCCTTATGAGCCTGATTGAATTTTTTGAGGATGTGACTAAACACATTGATGAAGGAAGAGCAGTAGATGTAGTGTATATGGATTTCAGCAAGGCATTTGATATGGTACCCCATGCAGGGCTTATTGAGAAAGTAAAGAGGTATTGGATCCAAGGGGACATTGCTTTGTGGACCCAGAACTGGCTTGCCCACAGAAGTCAAAGAGTGGTTGTAGACGGGTCATATTCTGCATAGAGGTCAGTCTCCAGTGGGGTGCCTCAGAGATCTGTTCTGGGACCCTTACTCTTTGTGATTTTTATAAATGACCTGGATGAGGAAGTGGAGGGATGAGTTAGTAAGTTTGCTGCTGACACAAAGGTTGGAGGTGTTGTGGATAGTGTTGAGGACTGTCAGAGGTTACAGCAGGACATTGATAGGATACACAACTGGGTTGAGAAGTGGCAGATGGAGTTCAACCCAGATAAGTGTGAGGTGGTTCATTTTGGTAGGTCAAATATGATGGCAGAATATAGTATTAATGGTAAGACTCTTGGCTGTGTGGAGGATCAGAGGGATCTTGGGGTCCGAGGCCATAGAATTCTCTAAGCAGCTGCACAGGTTGACTCTGTGGTTAAGAAGGAGTACTGTATATTGGCCTTCATTAATCATGGAATTGAATTTAGGAGCCGAGAGATAATGTTGCTGCTATATAGGACCCTGGTCAGACCCCACTTGGAGTACTGTGCTCAGTTCTGGTTGCCTCACTGCAGAAAGGATGTGGAAGCCATAGAAAGGAAGCCATAGAAAGGAAGCCATAGAAAGGAAATTTACAAAAATGTTGCCTGGATTGGGGAGCATGCCTTATGAGAATAGGTTGAGTGAACTCTGCCTTTTCTCCCTGGAGTGACGGAGGATGAGAGATGACCTGATAGAGGTGTATAAGATGATGAGAGGCATTGATCATGTGGATAGTCAGAGACTTTTTCCCAGGGTTGAAATGGTTGCCACAAGAGGACACAGGTTTAAGGTGCTGGGGAGTAGGTACAAAGGAGATGTCAGGAATAAGTTTTTTACTCAGAGAGTGGTGAGTGTGTGGAATGGGCTGCCAGCAATGGTGGTGAAGGCGGATATGATAGGGTCTTTTAAGAACGCTTTAGGTAGGTACATGGAGCTTAGTAGAATAGAAGGCTATAGGTAAGCCTAGTAATTACTAAGTTAGGGTCATGTTCGGCACAACTTTGTGGGCCGAAGGACCTGTATTGTGCTGTAGGTTTTCTATGTTTCTATGCTGCTGCAAGTAAGTTTTTTTCATTGGACTTGTGTATATGACAAACTCACCTTTGACTTTACCATTGGAATTAATGTTCCTTTTCTGTCTACATGTCCCATCTTTGCCTTCAGATTACCCTCTTCCCTTCTCTTGGGTCACATCCTATATAATATCTGGCATGAAAACTTCACAAACGATATATATTCAAAGCCAGTGGAGTCGATTCAGCCCATCAAGTGAATGCCAAATCCCAACAAAATGTGCAAATCAATCCTTTTCCTCCCCTTCTATTTCTGTACAATTATCTTCTCTCACTTACCTACCAATTCCTGTTTGATTGTTTTTCTTTTGCCAATTGCCTGCACCAGGGGTGAACTTACTGTAGGTAATTAGTTAACCAAATTGTTTTAAGCACAATGGAGGAATTCCTGCAGTCACAGGACTATCATGGAAATTTCATGTGTACAAGCTTTCCCTTGTTACGAGCACCCAAATTACGAATACCTCTACACATGAACGAGCTCCCATTATGTTATTACATTCAAAAAGCCAATGATCATTCCTATGAACAGCAAAACTAATTTTTCTTCTCTCTTCACTTTCAGAAATTGCTTATTATTATGTTGTGTTTTGATACCTTCATGACATACAATGGAGGTGTGATTACCATATTGAGTGATTTTGTGTATTTTCTGAACTACGGACAAATTTGTCTTATGGACATTAGTAAAAATGGAATCTGTTCATTACCCACAAATAGGCTACAAGTCATCCCTATTCCTGGTTCTTATGGTATAATCACTCGGATTGGGTAGTTTTTGTGTGTTTTCCCATTTATAGACAAATGGAACACATTTGTTGAGTAGGGATGGAGTATACAGCACCCAAGATTGGGACTGAACCCAAATGCCAGGAGCTAGCTGCACCACCCATCTGGACCCTAAGATATTAATGAACAACATAGTCATAGAGATTGTTGCACCATTTTCCACTTCAACAATGAGGAACATACTTTGATACTTATCGTAGCCTGACCTATTTTATTCTTCACACATTTCCATGAATTTCTCCCTCATCAACATACCACAGTCAATTTGCAAGGGCCCATTACCTTTGGGATGTGGGAAGATGTCTGTATGGTTAGGGGGAGAATGTGCAACCTCCACACAGACAGCACCAAAGGTCAGAATTGAACTAGGATCTCCTGAGTTCTGAGGCAGTGGCTCCACTAGTTGCATATAAATTAAACCTCCAGGAATGTTTCCTACTAGCTGACAATGCTGCCAATTTATGACTGAATAGTTTAGCAGTACATTGCTGTATCTATCTCTATTCATCCATTCTGTGTGGGCATTCCAAGAAATGGTACAATGTCGACTTGTACAGAATTGAAACAGGCCCTTCCATCCATCTGGTTCATGCTAAGAAGTCTATCCAAAAGAAGTTTATAGACCTAAGGCAACTCCATCATAGGCACAACCTTCCTCACCATTGAGGACACCTTCAAGAAGTGGTGCCTAAAGAAGGTGACATCCATCATTAAAGACCCTCACCGTAGGAGACGTGCCCTCAGTTTATTACCATCAGGGAGGAGGTACAGTGGAACAAAGACCCACACTCAACATATTGGGGACAGTTTCTTCCCCCTCCATCATCAGATTTCTGAACGGTCCAGGAACACTGCCTTGTTGGTTTTTTGTCTTATATCTTTGCAACATAGTTGCCCAAAACAACAAACTTCATATCATACAAGACAGTGATAATGAACTTGATTCTGTTATCCCTCTAAACCTTTCCTATGCTAAACCTGTCCAAATGTCTTTTAAGCAGTTTAACTGTGTATCTGACTGTACATACATGTATACAAAACAATTAAATATACGATTTTAGTGTTTGAGCAATATCGTCCCACATTTCCCATCTTTATTGCTTGTACATTGTGACAGAGACGCAACATAAAGAATTGTACTCTTTTGGATGTAAGAAATAAAATAAATACAAATAATTGTACCTGTTTCTTCAACTTCATCTGAAATTAAAACAGAAAATGTTTAAACTTCTTTAGAGAAGGATCTTAGCCTCTCTAAACTCTCTATATAGACGCTGCCTGACTTGCTGGGTGTTTGCAGTTTTTCAGAAATGACTGCAGCTGGGCTGACAAATCACCAAACACATTATTTATCTCTGATTCTTTGCTTTCCTATGCATGATACACTGAATGCATACTCAGCACCCATTACAAGCAGAGCCCGGAATCAGCGCCTTGCAGCCTCCCTGCTCCTTTGCGAGCCCTTGGCAGTGTGCGCGCGCGCATGTGTAGCGGACGCCACTCGTTGCCATGGAGAGAAAGGATGTCTTGACCAATAAGGAATTGGCCGCCCGGAATGCTGTCAATCACCTTGTCGGCTTGGTGGTCAGACGGAGAACCGGTGAGCTGTCCGGCGTGCATGCAAGGTAGCAAAATGATCCAAAGAATCCCGGTAAGACTTATATGGGTGCATCTTTACCAATGCACACGTTTTGGATCAGATTCGTTCATAACGAGTTGCTGTTGCATGTCCCTACTGTTCAAATAACGTATTATTTGGTGACAGCTTTTGTCTGAATGTTGGTAGTTTCCTCAGTTTCCCCAAGTAAAACCATGCTGGAATTTTCGGGATGTGACCTTTTATGCGCGATTTTGCCTCTATCGGCGCACTGGAAGTGAACTGAGCTTTGGTGGGTGAAATACACAAAGGAATCGACACCGTAAAGAAGCTTAGATTCGGAGCTTTACTGATCACACTGATCATAAAATTTAACAAATGTTATATCATGTTTGCTGACAGGCAAACGGTAGGTGTTTAATTGATGTTTGTTTCGCAGTGATACAATTCATAACGGGGGGAAATCCATCAGTGAAAAATAAATACAATTGTGTTTAACTGACGTATTAACTTGATACCGCCTCCACCCCCGTCTCTTATTCCTATTCATTGTGAGTTAAACATCTACGCCCATTGATTTTTCAGTTACCTCTGAATAAATTTTAAAGAAGGAAAAGCCAAATGAAATCTCAGAATGCAAAGCCGGGCACGTTTTAGTGTCAGCGCTTTGCCCAAATGAATAGAAGTATTTCGTCATAATCAATGCAGTAAGTGACCCACATTTCTAAAGGCGGACCGGGGACATCTGAGCGTCCAGCTGGCTGGCGTCTCTCTCACTATTGTTTTTTTTTTGTTTTGTAACCCTGTACCTAATCGGGATTCTAGTTACAGCATTGAGACCAGCCATGCATTGCAAATAGCGTAACATGGTATTCGCCCATTTGATTGATAAATACGAAATGACTTTCGTGCCAGCTGCAGAGCAGAAATGGATAGTGGTAGCAGGCAGCGCAGTTCAAAAATCAGAACTCTGAAAGAGCTCGGGGGCCGAGCAGTATCATATGCCCGATGACCGTTTGTAAATTGGGACCATCCCTATCAATTCGAGGACGATTGTCATAAATGTTTACATATATTTTACATCCACAGATTTTGCTCGACTCTTTGGTTCTAACAGCACTGTCGAGGTTCTAGTTTCTGCAGTCTCTTTCACTTTCATGCATCCGCACTATGGAACACACGGTTGCTGGGAAATAACTCAGTGCTACCTGACATAAATGGATTCAGCCCAGTTCATCACGGGTAAAGCTCTCACAACCAGTGAGCACATTTAGCTGAAACACTGTTGTAAGAAAGCAGCATTTAATATCAGAGATCCCTTCCACTCATGCTATGCTCTTTTATTGCCGGTGCTATCAGGTAGGAGGTACAAGAGCCTCAGGACTGGCACCAACATGTTCAAGAACAGTTTCTACCCCACAACCATCAAGCTCTTGAACAAATGGGTCTTGCCCTTCCATTGAGATGTTCCCACAATCAATTATCTTAATTTAAGGACTCTTAATCTCATTATTTCATATTCTTGTTATTACTGTATTGCTATTTATTTATACTTGCATGTGCACAGTTCATTGTCTTCTGCACTCTGGTTGATATTTCAATGAAAATGTTCTGATTACTATTCTATAAATTTGCAGATTATGCCCACGAGAAAATAAATCTCAGGGTTGTATATAGTGACATATATGTAATTTGATAATAAAATTTACTATGAATTTTGAGCAGTGTACAAATAATGAGAGCATCTTCTGAAGGCTACCATATGGTGCTTCCTCATTCCTTACTTGAAGCTTCTTTATTTTAATCTAACCCATCAAATCCCACTCACCAACACTTGAAATCCCACCTACTTGAGTGTCAAAGATGGAAGCAAGATATCTGATTTTTGTCTACTGAAAGCTTATGTTTCCTGAATCTCGAGCTCTGTTCTTATCCATACAAGTGAAGTAAATCCCATCTCAATAGTGGAAAGATTTTGGATGTCAGCATATCATGGTTTGTCTAACTAAATTTCTGGTTCTAGGATGTTGGTAGAACAGGATTTAGTGGTGGCAGGGCTGTTAAATGTCAAGGGGCATGATTAGAGATGGACAGTGCCTGACACCTGCTTGACAAAGACTTTTCTTCCACTTTTTAGCCAAAGCCTGAGTGTTGCTAACTTTTGTGAGTGAAAACATGTATCTGACCACTTGACAAATGGAACTCAACATGTACAATCCTTGAATGATGGTCCCTGTTTCGGACCTTATGCTGGAGAAAAAATTGTTGGTGGAGCAGCTGTTGATAATTGGAACTGTGACTTTGCTCTAATGATCTCCTGTAGGGATGCCATGAAGTTCAGGTGATTGACCTTACCCAACAATAGCACATTGTGTTGGGGATAACTTCAGCCATCGGAGAGATTTCCCTGATTCTTATTAAATTTAATTGACAGCAATGGCAATTATACTCAATTCAATACTGGCATGTGACTTTTTTGGCTGTAATTAGTGATGAAACCAGCTGTTCCTGGCAGCACCCAAATTGACAGGAGCAACCAAATATTGGTGAATTATATGCCTCTTAAAACTGACAACACCTTCTGTCACTTTCATGTCTGAAAGAAGCTTGCTGAGACTGAAACTTGTCAGATTGTTTTTTCCTTTCTTTATTGATGGGATGTACCTGGTCAATTTCCACATCGTTAGATGACTATCTGTGTTGTTGCATTGGAACAGAGGTATCATTTTATCAAGTGGATAGAAAGCATTCTTAAAAATATTAATGCAAGTACTATAGGAGCTGGGAGTAAATGCTGAACATACTTGGCAGATTAAGCAGCGTCTTTGGAAGGTATTCTAGCTGGATGAACTTTGATTGTTAGACCTTATTTGAAATGTGGTGCCCAGTTTTGCATACCTCATTATAGGAAGGATGTGGAAGCTTTAGAGCAGGTGCAGAGGAGGTTTACCAGGAAGCTGCCTGTTTCGGAGAGCAAGTTTTATGAAAATAGGTTGAGCTATGTAGAGCTTTTCTCTTTTGAGCAAAGGAGGTGAAGAGATGATGAGAGCCATAGATTTAGTGGACAGCCAGAGACTTTTTCCCTGCGTGGAAATGGCTAATACAAGGGGGCATTATTTTAAGTTGATTGGCGGGAAGTATAGGGGAGATGTTAGAAGTAAGCATTTTTTCACAGAGAGTGGAGAATGTGTGGAACACCCTGCCAGGGTTGGTGGAAGGGGCTTTTAAGAAACTCTTAGATAAACACATTGATGATAGAAAAATGGAGTTTTAAGTATGAGGGAAGGGTTCGATTGATTAAAAAGACAGCATAACATCATGGGTCAAAGGGCCTGTACTGTGCTTTAATTTTCTATGTTTTTTAAGTTAATCTCCCTACTCCAGAAGGCCAACACACCCCATTTTTCTTAACAACCCTATCAAATTGCATGGCAACTTTGAGGAATCAATGGATGTGGACCACAAGATCCTTCTGTTCCTCCACACTGCCAGGAATCCTACCATTAACCCTGTATTCTACCTTCAAATGAGGCTTTACAAAATGAATCTGTGTTCTATGAAATTTCATGCAGCAGAGACTGTGCACAGGCAATAATGTAATCTTCACAAAATTGAATCGAGTGTTCAATAACCTTAATAAAAATTGTCTTTCACATTAGTTCCTCAATCTGTGAATTCACATCGAAAGGTATTGTATAGCACCAAGCACGTTAATATTTGCAATATCATCTTGCAGAGCTTTGCTACTAATCCTGATTAATAAGACATGAATATCTCGTGATATGATAGCAACAGGTCATCTATCCATGGTGGATAGTGAATTCTGCCATTGGGGATGTCTAACCTAAAAAATAACATTACTCTCCTTGCTCTATGTGGAGTTTTTTGTTTATTACCATGTTAGTTATATTTTATTTTCCTTTGGACTTCTTACTACTGCATCAGAAAGATTGTAAGCCCATTCAGGTAGATATAGAAGGATTCCATGCTATTATTGGTAAAGTAGCAAGGAGTTCTTCCGATGTTTTGGCCAATTAGCTGCTCATTTGCCTTGCCTGCTATGAGTTGTTCCATGTTGTGCACAGTTTGGACCAGTCTTAATGCTTGGAGATTGTACTGAGCACTATGCTCACAAGCTCGGTAACCCATGCAGGGAGATTTTAAAGGTAAAAATAGCTCTTCATCCTCACAAAACCTGCCTTTAGCATTCATTGCAACACAAACAAAAAGTTGGAGAAGCTCAACAGATCAGGCAGCATTTATTGAACTGAATAAACAAGACTGGAAGGGGGAATATGCCAGAATAAAGAAAGTGATGGGAGGGGAAAGAGGATAGCTAGAAGGTGAAGCCAAGTGGGTGGTAAAGGGCTAAAGAAGAAGGAATCTAATAAGAGAGATAGCATCCTTTACCAAAGTCCTATGGTGAGAGATTTACGGGAACGTATAACTCATTAAGTGCAGGAGACTTCATTTCAGTTGCTCCTGAAAGCTTTAACCCTTGTCCACAATGAAATCTGCAGTAAGCTTCCATAAGGCTAATCATGGCCAATAACTTGCACTGAGCTGCAGTGCATTTCTTGAGCAACTCATTCGTAAGGCCAGTGATGTTGTGGGGGTGGAACTGGACTCTCTGATGGTGGTGTCTGAAAAGAGGATGCTGTCCAAGTTGCATGCCATCTTGGACAATGTTTCCCTAATGTACTAATGTACTCCATAATGTACTGGTTAGGCACAGGAGTACATTCAGCCAGAGACTCATTCCACGGAGATATAACACTGAGTGTCATAGGAAGTCATTCCTGCCTCTGGCCATCAAACTTTACAACTCCTCCCTCGGAGTGTCAGACACTCTGAGCCAATAGGCTGGTCCTGGACTTATTTCCACGGCATAATTTACCTATTATTATTTAATTATTTATGGTTTTTATATTGTTATATTTCTACACTATTCTTGGTTGATGCGACTGTAACGAAACCCAATTTCCCTCGGGATCAATAAAGTATGTCTGTCTGTCTGTCTGAAAATGCTGGAGAAACTCAGCAAGTCAGGCAACAACAATGGAAGGAAATAAACAGTCAACATTTTGGGCTGAAACCCTTCATCAGTACTGAGCCCAAAATGTTGACTGTTTATTCCCCTCCATAGCTGCTACTTGACTTGCTGAGTTCCTCCAGCACTCTGAGTCTGTTGCTCAAGATTTTCAGCATCTGCAAAATATCTTGTAGTTATAGTACATTCCTTGTTTGCCTGTGAACTATACACAAAACAAAGGTGATTTAATGAAAATGTTCTAAACTCAGAAAAAAATTCCCTGCTTCCTGGGATCATAGTGAACCATTAAGATGCACAGCATGGATACGAGCCCTTCAGCCCACTGACTTTGTGCTGACCTTCAAGTAACTATTTACAATAATTGTACTTTATTCTATTCTCTCTAATTCCCCATCAGCTTCCCAGAAACCCCCCTTCCCCTCATATTCCAGCACTAACCTACAGTGGTAGGTCAACTTACAGTGACTGACTACCATCCCACAGGTCTTTGGCATTTGGGTGCCAGCTGGAGCACCAAGAACATGTGGAGAACATGCAAACTCCACACAGACAGACAGAGGTCAAGATTGAACCCAGGTCTCTGACACTGAGGCAGGTGCTCTTCCACCTATGCCACTGTGACACCAACATTATATAATGGAAGTACAGTAGGTATTTAACATCTATCTTATCCTCAGCTTTCCCTCCTCAAATGTATCTACATATGCACTGCCTCAAGAAGGCAACATCTGCCAGCAAAGATCCTCACCATCCAGACCATGCCATCATCCTGCAACTTCCATCAGGCAGGAGGTACAGAACCCAGAACTCCCACACTACCAGGTTACTTTCCTTGAAACAATTTGCGCAACTGTAATCACTTCCTCAGTAGAACAATACTAAGACAATGCATTGTACATTGTTATTTTTGTTCCAATTGTGTACTTTCGTGGATAATTTTGTATAATTTATGTTTATTTGTGTTTTTCTTGTGAATGTCTGTCTAGTGCTATGTACTTTTGTTGCTAATGTAAGTTTTTCATTGCACCTGGAAATACATGTACTTGAGATTATGACAACAAACTTGACTTTGAATTTAACAGGGCCTTCAGTTTCAATTGCACTGTCAAGAGGAGGACCCATTTCTCCTGCCTGTGAGTGGAGGGGTCCCTCCAAGTTGTTACAATCATAAGAACTTTAGTCAAAGGATATGAAAAAGGTTTTTTTTTAACCAAAGTATTACAAGGAAGAACTTTTCTAGTTGACTTGTAGTGGATGTGTTTTGTTTGTGGACAGCATAGGGGAGTCTTATCAGAATCAGGTTGAACATCACTGGCATGTTGTGAAATTTGTTGTTATGCAGCAGTAGTACATTGTAATTTGCAGTTTTTATTATTATGTATTGCAATAAGAAATAGATTCAAAAAGAAGATTAAATTAAATGTCCTGAAGATAGGTCTAGCCCAAAACATCAACTCTTTATTGATTTCTGTTACTGCTGCTGAGTTCCTCCAGCATTTTGTGTGTGTTGTTTTAAATTAAATGTAGAGCACTCCCATGAACTTGAAACGCTCAGTCTTTCCACTTCTGATCCCTTGATGAAGACTGGTGTGTGTCTCTCTCGACTTCCCTTTCCTGAAGTCCACAATCAATTCCTTGGTTTTATTGATGATAAGTGCAAGGTTATTGCTGTGATCTATCTCACTCCTGTATGCCTCACACAATGATAGGGAAGGCATCAGGGTGCTGGTTTCATGCCTGTTGCTTATTGAAGTACACGTGGTTATAATTGTGGATTTCAGCTGTGGTAGTCCTTAATGGGAATATTTCATGATTTCCATCGTAGCTTCATGCAAACAGTAGCACTTTAATGGTGCCATTTCATTGTAGTTCAAAGTGTTAAAAATATAAGGTCAAGGATTTCTTTTGTTTGTCAATGCATCCAGCTGTGGGGATTTATTCCTGGAGGTCACCTCGGTTTTTTGCACTTCCTTTGCTCTGTGTGCCTCAACACTGGAATACAGCCCCCTTGCTCTCTACCTCATTTATAAGGACAGTGAGATCAAAATCAGAGAAAGGTCGTGGGAGAGGCGTTCAGACTGGTAGATGTTCCTTCCTTTAAAATGCCTCACTCTCTCAGTCATCCATACGATCACAACTGTACATTTGCTGCAGTGCTGTGCCCAGTAAAAGAACAGGTTAGAGCCCTGATACAATTCAGCACAGAAGTGGTGGCAGTAATTATCAAAATTTCCATTTATAGCTCTCCTAGGCAGAATCTGATACTCTAAGCATACCTATCGATTTGCACTAGGATTGCAATTGATCTAACTTCAATTCTGCAATAGGATGGATTAAATTCACAGCGTGGGATCAGCTGTCAACTGGAATTGATCCCATTTATGGCCAAATGAATTTTATAATGAAAGCACTTTACTTCTTGAAGGGTTTCTTTGTTATTTCATGATCCAGTTTTTCTTTTAAACTCTGTAAAATGCCTGGAACTTTGACCAAAGTTTGGGCTCTTTGCTTAATGCTTTGTTGATTGTCATTGTGATTTGCTACTCAGCATTTGAGAAAGCTTTCCTTCAGGCCAGTTGTACACACTCAGCGATTCATTGCTGGCCTCAAAACCCAGGTCATAATGTGATACTAAGGTTCCAAACTGCTGGAAACTAGCAAGCAATGCCTAAACATTGGAAGGTGACAGTAACTCAGATAACCACATGTTATAACAGTGGTGTGCAAAGGAGCGACTCTGAATGCACAATATGTTGAACCTTGAAGTAGGTGGACTACAGTAGCAGAAGACCACAAACATACACTCAGTGGCCACTTACCTCCTGTGCCTAATAAAGTAGCCATTGAGTGCATTTTGCATTAGGATGAACAGTTTACAAAGATATTTTAATTATGTTACGCTATCCCTTATTGACTTTTTCACTGCTACTCTCTATGAATCTTTTAGGTTTACCGCTATTTCAAAGCAGTTTGTTAGTCAGTAGATAATGTTTCTATGAGGAAGTGTTCTTTAGTAAGTCTATTTTTATGTCTTCTCATTGGTTATCCTGCCAATTTAAAATACTAAAGCCTGGCTTTATTTGTCACATGCACACCAAAACATACAGTGAAATGCTTCACCCACGGCAACAACCAACATAGTCAGAAATGAGCTGAGGACAGCCCACTTTAACCCATGGATTTTTTTCTGTAAACATTTCTAAATACCTATTAGGACAACACTTACCTGTTTTCTTCCGGATATGACCAGTGACCCAGATTGCTTCTGTTCCCATTTTCACATCATTTCCTCAGAAGTCCTCCCATGAACCAAACTTTTGAAAATCAGTCTAAAACTTTCATATTGGGCTCTGGAATCATTTTAGGTCTGATAATTGATGGTAGTGGTTAGCGCGATGCTATTACCACTCAGGCCATTGGAGTTCAGAGTTCAATCCCAATGTCCTCTGGAAGGAGTTTGTATGTTCTTCCTCGTGGAATGCATGAGTTTTCTCAGGGTGTACCGGTTTACTCCCACTGTCCAAATACATACCAGGTAGATTAATTGGTCATTACATCTCTAAATTCTGTGAAGGACTTGAGATGTTAGGAGTGAAAGGATTACCATATGAGGAATGTCTGACAGCACTTGGGCTGTATTCCCTGGAATTCAGGAAAATGAGGGGGGATCTCATTGAAACATTTCAAATGTTAAGAGGCCTGAATAGATTAGATATGACAAAGTTATTTCCCATGGTAGGGGAGTCTAGGACAAGAGGGCACGACTTCAGAATTGAAGAATGTCTATTTAGAACAGAGATGCAGAGAAATTACTTTAGTCAGAGGGTGGTAAACCTGTTGGATTTGTTGCCACGAGCGGCTGTGGAGGCCAAGTCATTGGGTGCAATTAAGGCAGAGGTGGATAGGTTCTTGATAAGCCAGGGCATCAAAGGGTATGGGGAGAAAGCAGAGGAGTGGGGATGACTGGAAGAATTGGATCAGCCCATGATTGAATGGGGAGCAGATTCGATGGGCCAAATGGCCTACTTCTGCTCCTGCATCTTATGGTCGGCTTAAGAAAAGAGTGCAACTAAATGACTGTAAACGAACAAAATCAACACAGGTCCCTAGTGCAGATAATGGATTGCCATCATACAATGCTTTCGATGATTGCATCCTCCAAATCTTCATTTTCATTGTAACATTCAAGATGATTGTTGACCCCTTCATAATTCTTAATTTCTTGAAGTAGTGAAATTGTTTCATTTTCACTCCCGGCCATTTCTGGCATCTCCAAGCCTGAATGCTTGAAACGGCAGTGACTAAAACAGTTCTGAATGATCTTCCTGCCTCACTGATTTTGAACACAAATACACATAACTGATGCTATTTAAAAACGGATATCTTTAAGCACAGTGTAGTGTCACACAAGTGCATGCAACTGACGCTGGACATTAGTTAGTTGATGTATGTTCGGCAACAACCTCCTGCCCCATTTAAGCGGTATATTGTCCCAATTAAACAAAGGAAATCCTTGCTATTTTCTCAATTTAGTTCTTGTTCTTTAATGATTGTCACAAATAAATGGCTGCCAAATAGTTTATTTGGGACAACTATGGCCAATTAACCATAATCCACTAACAAGAGAAAGTCTGAGATTCTGGAAATCAAAATAATACACACAAATTGCTGGAGGAACTCAGCAGCCCAGGTAGCATCTGTGAAAAAGAGTACACAGTAGACGTTTCAGGCTAAGACCCTTCATCAGCTTAAAACAAATATCATCTTCAGAGTCGAGGTGCAATAACCTTACTTGAGAGCAGAATATGTTGCAACTACACTTCAGAAGGACAAAAGTATATTTGCTAGAGTGCAGACAAGGGTGCAAAATGTAAAAAGGGGTCATCTATAAGGGACAGTTGGAGAATCTTAAGTTCAACCTTATAGAAAAAAAGACAAAATGGAACTCCTAAAATAGAAAGCCTTACTTTCTACTGATCTCTGTCAGCTGTGAACAGGTTGCATTTACAAGTTTGCTTAATTGCTTCCTCATGGTTATCATTCACCAAGCAATTCAAAGCTACCAATTACTGCTTGGTCCAATGTTTCCATTCCAGCTTGCATGTCAATGACAGAGAAATATATAATGCACCTGACTACTGCTGTATGGTCCCTCATCTCTAATGTACTCCACAGCAGGCATCTACATGCAGAACAAGCTACTGTTCCACAGCCCAGGTGAAGTGTGTTTTATATTCTTTTATATTCAGATATTCTCTGTGTGGAGTTTGCACATTCTCCATGTACTATATGGGTTTCCTCCTGCCTCTTGGTACCTTGTACCTGTTCCTGTACCCTCCCAAATCCAAAGGAATGCTGGTTTTTAAATTGCTTCTATTTTATAGGGAAGTAGTGGAATCTGGGAGGTTTTGATGGTAATGTGGGCTGAGTGGGATTTATGAATGGGTATGTGATGGTCAGTGTGCACTTGGGCTGAAGGACCTGTGTTGCTTTGTTTCTATGAAGAGTAATTGGAATGGATTCAAATTAGCCATAAAATCTCTTTACTTATAAACCAGCCTGACCTATCTATACCTATATTGGCTTCCTTACCCATATGCGTTAACCTCCACCTAACCAGCCTCCATACCCCCTTATTACCTGTGGTCTATGCTTCAACTTGGGCACCTCATTGGAAACCCACTTAATATCCCCCAATGAGAACCTCCTCAAAACAACTAATTTCCACCTGATCATGGCCTTGTGAAGTGTAAGGCCCCTCAGAGGCAAGTCTTACAGAAAGACCGAGTCGGCGAAACCACCACCTCTACCTGACCTCCTGGCCAACTTGTCTGTTGAAGAGAATGTTTTTGGATTTATCTGACATTTTAAGGGTAGAAACAGACTTAACATAATATTTTAAATAATTGGAAATATAAATCTAACATACTGGAAAACACTTTGAAATGATGTACTGATATTAAAGCACATAAATCAAAGAAATTGTTTGACACTCCCTCACAGGTTTTTCTCTCCACTGAAATAAATGGATTCACTGAAATGATTTTAGGTCTAACCTAATGTAGATTAAGCAGGCACCTTGTGTAGAGTCATATAGCACAGAACCAGGCCCTTTGACCAACTGTGCATCCATCAAATGCCCATCCGTACAAATCTCAGTTACCAGCACTTGGCAATTCAAGAGCTCATCCCAATACTAAAATGAATGTAAGAGTATCTTCCTGTATCCAGAATGTTTCACATTACAGCCACCTTCTGGGTGAGAAAAAGAATCTCAGATAACCTCCAGCCCTCTTCCCCTTTGCCCTTTGATCTTGGGCATTTCCATTATGAGGGAAATTTATCTCCCACTATCCATCTTATGTATGTCCTATATTATTTTGTATCCATCTATGAGCAACGTTTAGCCTCCCCTGTTCCAGTTAAAACAAACCCAACTTATCCAGTCTTTCTTCATAACTGAAATATTCCATAACTGTCAGCTCTGCCCAGATTGCACTTTTGGCCCAACACTGGGTGATTATGCTCAGCTAATGGACTGTACAGGACGTTCATCCTCAGACTGCAGGGTACTTGTGAGCAGTGATTATTTGTGCAGATTTTTGCATCTGCTGCGTTCTGCGTAGTAGTACTGACCATCCTCGTAGTTAGAGCACCAAATGCCAGCAGCATGCCCATCTCTCCTGAACTGTGATGTCTACACAGGTAAATGGATTATAAAGTTCAGCTTGGACTTCCACCCTTCTTTCTGATTAGTAACAGTTGTGGAGTTATACAACACAGAAAATGATTCTGTGGCCTTAACATGGCCATGGTGTCCACAATGTGCTTCCAAGCAATGTCCAAACAGAAACCTGCCTGGGCAAACAAATTGTGTTACTATTGCTCACATATACCAGACCAATGCAGGTTTAAAGGCGAACCTTGCACAAAATGCGTCAAAATAGGACACATACAAAGAGCTTGTCAGGCAGACAAAAATAATGGACTGCACAGGGAAGAGAAAAAGATAAAAAGTCAAGTTACAGTTTCAAAAACAAACACTGATCTGCATGCTGTTGATGAAAAATCTGATAATGATGAGAGTGACACAGGACTGGGTAGCCTTAATATTTACAGTATAAGAACTAACAGGAGACAAGTAATATGGCTTGCCCCAGAAGCAAACAGCAAATTAATAAAAATGGAAAAGACACTGGCTTCACTGTTCCAGTCATTCCACAAAATTCAAAAGTATTTCAAAGACACTGAAATTAAACCTGCAGATATCCAATTTATACTGGAGGAAAGATAACTCCTGTGGGAATGACATTTGTAACAGAAAAATACAACAACCAACAAGACGCGTTGAGCACATTGAGCTTGTATGTGGTAAAAACAGAAGGCTTTGATTGGCTGAGACAACTTCAACTTGATTGGAGATCCATCCATCCACCATTTGCATGCCACGTCCCCTGTAATAAAGTCAACTGAAAGCAAATTAAGAAAGTACTGGATGATGCCACAGGAGTGTTCAGGATGACATTGGAAAATTCAAACATATCAAGGGAAAATAGTGTTAATTGAAAATCCCACACCCAAATTTTTCAAAGGACATCCAGTTCCTTATACCGTCCTTGTTAAAATAGGCGGTGAACTAGATTGCATGGAGGCTGAAGGACTTCTTTCCAAAGTTGAATGGAGCACATGGACAACACCAGTGGTTTCAGTACCCAAGATGAATCGATTTGTTGGGATCTCTGGTGATTTTAAGGTCACCATCAGTCTAGTACTGAAAGTAGATCAATACTCTCTGCCCAGAATAGAGGATATCTTTGCAAACCTTTCTGAGGGAAAACACTTCAGAGGCCTATCTACAGATAGAGATGAAAGAATAGTCCAAGAGTGTTGCTCACCATGAACGTGAACTCTCACAAATAACTTTATCGCTGTCATAGTCTTATTTTTGGAGTAACACCTGCACCTGCACTCTGGCAGAAAGCTCTGCAAGCTTGCCCAGGTTACTCATTGTTACTTGGATGACATCATTGTTACAAGGGAGGATGACAAGGAACATCTCCAAAATCTCAAGACAGTATTAAAAAAGATGCAAAGATTATGGGCACATGGCAACAGGTGTAAATTCTTTAAACCAAGTATCTCTTACTGTGGTCACATCATTGACACACAAGATTTATGCAAGTGCGCTGAGAAAAATTCAATCAGTTGTGGATACCCCAAGGCCAAAGTGCATGTCATATCTGTTGTTCTTTACAGGATTTGTTAATTATTATAATAGGTTTCTGTCAAACCTGGCTACTCTGCTCTACCCCTTGAAGTCAGTACTGCAGATCAGGAAGAAATGGCAATGAACAAAAGAGTGTGATCTGGCTTTCAAAAAGGTAAAGGAAATGGTGACATCAGACATTATAACCATATAACCACATAACAATTACAGCACCGTAACAGGCCATCTTGACCCTTCTAGTCCGTGCCAAACGCTTACTCTCACCTAGTCCCACCAACCTGCACTCAGCCCATAACCGTCCGTCCCTTTCCTGTCCATATACCTGTCCAATTTTACTATAAATGACAATATCGAACCTGCCTCTACCACTTCTACTGGAAGCTGGTTCCACACAGCTACCACTCTCTGAGTACAGAAGTTCCCCCTCATATTACCCCTAAACTTTTGCCCCCTAACTCTCAACTCAGGTCCTCTTATTTGAATCTCTCCTACTCTCAATGGAAAAAGCCTATCCACGTCAACTCTATCTATCCCAATCATAATTTTAAATACCTCTATCAACTGCCCCCTCAACCTTCTACGCTCCAAAGAATAAAGACCTAACTTGTTCAACCTTTCTCTGTAACTTAGGTGCTGAAACCCAGGTAACATTCTAGTAAATCTTCTCTGTACTCTCTCTATTTTGTTGACATCTTTCCTATAATTCGGTGACCAGAACTGTACACAATACTCCAAATTTGGCCTTACCAATGCCTTGTACAATTTTAACATTACATCCCAACGCCTATACTCAATGCTCTGATTTACAAAGGCCAACATACCAAAAGCTTTCTTCACCACCCTATCCACATGAGATTCCACCTTCAGGGAACTATGCACCATTATTCCTAGATCACTCTGTTCTACTGCATTCTTCAATGCCCTACCATTCTTCCATACCATGTATGTCCTATTTTGATTATTCCTACCAAAATGTAGCACCTCACACTTATCAGCATTAAACTCCATCTGCCATCTTTCAGCCCACTCTTTCTAACTGGCCAAAATCTCTCTGCAAGCTTTGAAAACCTACTTTATTATCCACAATGCCACCTATCTTAGTATCACCTGCATACTTACTAATCCAATTTACCACCCCGTGATCCAGATCATTAATGTGCATGACAAACAACATTGGACCCAGTACAGATCCCTGAGGCACACCACTAGTCACCGGCCTCCAACCTGACAAACAGTTATCCACCACTACTCTCTGGCATCTCCCATCCAGCCACTGTTGAATCCATCTACTTCAATATTAATACCTAACGACTGAACCTTCCTAACTAACCTTCCGTGTGGAACTTTGTCAAAGGCCTTACTGAAGTCCATATAGACAACATCCACTGCTTTACCCTCGTCAACTTTCCTAGTAACCTCTTCAAGAAAATTAAATAAGATTTGTCGAATATGACCTTCCACGCACAAATCTTATGTTGACTGTTCCTAATCAGACCCTGTCTATCCAGATAATTATATATACCATCTATATATAATATATACCATTATATATGCAATGGAAAGTATACTTTACATTAATTTACCCACCACTGACGTCAAACTGACAGGCCTATAATTGCTAGGTTTACTCTTAGAACCCTTTTTAAACAATGGAACCACATGAGCAATACTCCAATCTTCCGGCACCATCCCCTTTCTAATGACATTTGAAATATTTCTGTCAGAGCCCCTGCTATTTCTACACTAACTTCCCTCAAGGTCCAGGTCTCAGGACCTGGAGATCTATCCACTTTTATATTCCTTAAAAGCGCCAGTACTTCCTCCTCTTTAATCATCATAGTTTCCATAACTTCCCTACTTGTTTCCCTTACCTTACACAATTCAAAATCTTTCTCCTTATTGAATACCGAAGAAGAGAAATTGTTCAAAATCTCCCCCATCTCTTTTGGCTCCGCACATAGCTGTCCACTCTGATTCTCTAAGGGACCAATTTTATCCCTCACTATCCTTTTGCTATTAATATAACTGTAGAAACCCCTTGGATTTATTTTCACCTTACTTGCCAAAGCAACCTCGTATCTTCTTTTATCTTTTCTAATTTCTTTCTTAAGATTCTTTTTGCATTCTTCATATTCCTCGAGCACCTCATTTACTCCACACTGCCTACATTTATTGTAGATATCTCTCTTTTTCCGAACCAAGTTTCCAATATCCCTTGAAAACCATGGCTCTCTCAAACTTTTAGCCTTTCCTTTCAACCTAACAGGAACATAAAGATTCTGTACCCTCAAAATTTCACCTTTAAATGACCTCTATTTCTCTATTACATCCTTCCCATAAAACAAATTGTCCCAATCCACTCCTTCTAAATCTTTTCGCATCTCCTCAAAGTTAGCCTTTCTCCAATCAAAAATCTCAAGCCTGGGTCAGGTGCTATCCTTCTCCATAATTATATTAAAACTAAAGGCATTGTGATCACTGGAACCAAAGTACTCCCCAACACATACCTCCATCACCTGACCTATCTCATTCCCTAACAGGAGATCCAACACTGCCCGTAGAAACAAGCTGGATGATCTCAGCAGGTCGGGCAGCATCCATTGAAATGAGCAGTCAATGCCCAGCCTGCTGAGTTCATCCAGCTTGTTTGTACATGTTGATTTGACCACAGCATCTGCAGTATACTTTGTGTTGTCCAACTCTGGCCCTTCTCTAGTTGGTACCTCTAGGTATTGCTGCAAAAAACTATCCTGCACACATTTTACAAACTCCAAATCATCCTGCCCTTTTACAGAATGGGCTTCCCAGTCTATGTGTGGAAAATTGAAATCTCCCACAATCACAACCCTCTGCTTACTACAAATATCTGTTATCTCCTTACAAATTTGCTCCTCCAATTCTCACTCCCCATTAAGTGGTCTATAATACACCCCTATAAGTGTTACCACACTCACACTTATACTCACACATTGTGATCCACATCATCCAGTGAAGCTTGCCTGTGACACCTTGCCTTATGGTGTCAGTGGGGGGGTCATGTCACAGGTTATGAGTGATGGAAGTGAATGCTCCATAGCCTTTGCATCATGTTCTTTTGCCACCTCAGAGAAAGTTACACGCAATTGACAGAGGCTTTGAGTCTGGTTTGGGGTGTGAAACATTTTAACCAGTATTTGTGTGGGAGAGAGTTTATCCTCATTAATCATCATCAATGCCTAGTGTCTATTTTCAGTCCATAGAAGGGTGTTCCACTAACATAGCAGTGTGAATGCAAGATATGCTCTATTTCTTGGTAAACAGAATTACACGATCATATTAAAGAGGACAACTAATCATGGAAATACTGATGGATTTTCCCGTTTATCCTTGGAAAATAGAATACCTGAAAAATTTACAAAATAGGCCACTCGTCTTGATGCATTCTCTCTTAACACAAATGGAAAGTCTCCCTATTAGGGCTGAGATAATCCAAAGGGAAACTGGAAAACACCCCACACTGTACCAGGTCTACATGAGCACTCAAAATATTTGGATTGTGCAGCTGGAACTCCAGTTCCCCCATTTTTATTAGCGCTGGGATGAACTTGCCCTTGACAAGGGTTGTCTTAGGTGGGGATCGAATGTTGTTGTACTTTCCAATTTGAGAACTAAATTGTTGGAGAAGCTATGTACATACAAAGCTTTGTCTGGTGGCCTGGGATATATCAGCAGATCAAGCCGCTCAGCATGCATTGTTTGGGATGCCAACACATTGGGAAGATGCCAAGAGCTGTGCCTTTCCATCCCTGGGAATGTCCTGCATTGCCCTAGCAAAGGATTCATGTGGATTTTGCTGGATTATTCATGGGCAGAGATTTCTTGGTAGTAGTGGATGTAGATACAAAATAGCCAGAAGTGTTCCTAATAGCCTCCACTACAACCTCACACACTGTTGATGTGTTGAGAAGCCTCTTCTCAAGGACTAATGTTCCAGAACACTTAGACAATGACAATGTTTGTTGTGGAACAGTTTCAGTCATGCTTGAAACTGAATTGAATACGACATATTACATCTGCAACATACCACCCAGCTACAGATGGTTTGGTGGAAAGGTTTGTTCAGAGTCTAAAGAAAGCAATGCAAGCAGTGTCAGCAGAACACACTGCATTAACACTGAATCAAAAGCTCGCCAACTTCCTTCTTGCCTGTCACAATTCAGCACACTCCACATCTATAACTCACCAGCTATGCTGTTCTAGGGTTGTCCCTTGCACTTCTTGGGTTTCCTCAAACCCAATCTCAGAAGGAGTGTGCAGGACAAAAAGTTGAGACAACTTGAAGGCTCCTCAAACAAGGAAGTTTGATGTTTCACTCCTGGACAAGCAGTCCTAGTGAGTGACTACAGAGGTGATCAAAAGTGGGTACTTGGAAAGACTAAGGACAGAACTGGAAGACACTCCTACAGAGTAGAGATTGTGTCTGATAACATCTGGAGATGACAAGTTGATCAGTTGAGAGCAAAGTTGAGAATAAGAGAAGAAAGGTGCCCAGAACTGTCAGAGCCACTTCCTGCAATCCCAGAATCAACTCCTACAACCACCACAGAGGAAGCTTCCAGAGCCTGAGATTGTTTCACAACCCCAAGTCTCACCTATCAAGCAGAGTGATTCCCCTTGTCAGGAAAGATGTTATTCCACAGGAGTAAGAAATCATCCACAGCGATTAAATCTTTTGGCCTGAATGGGACCATTTGAAATTTACTATGCATGGAGGAGTGTTGTGTATTTAATATTGAAGTAATATTTGAATGAATAATATGGTAAATATAATGTTAAAGCATGCTTTGTTTACATAATTATGGATTACATGTAAAAGTATGTTAATGTTATACGTCATTACGCCACTACATGATATGCATCACTAAAGTAAAAACAAAACTAGGACACACATTCCTGACTCCATGTTTTTGCTTTCAATTAGTTTTATTTTAGAGTTACAAAAAATAATAGTATCCCTCTATCAATAACCTTAACTCTGCCATCTAACTACACTAAGGGTAATTTTAAGTGGCCAAGTAATGTAGCATGAATTCCTTTGGCTCAGGAAGGAGCATTTAGCCCACTAATTCCATGCCAACCATCAAGTATCCATTGACACTGATCCCATTTTATTCTCTTCATATTCCCATCAATTCCCTTCAAATTCTACCATTCACTGGCATACTAGTGGCAATTTATTACAGCCAGTTAATCTGCCAGCCCTCATGTGGAAGGAAACAGGAACACCCAGGGGTGGCCCAGGTGGTCACAGGAGAGAGGGTCCAATCTTCACATAAACAGTACCAGAGGTCATGATTGAATCTGGGTCTCTGGAACTATGAGCTCCTTATATAAATGCAGCACCATACATTTTGTCATTATGACACTAAGCCTGATTTGATAGCACACTTTAAAAATGACATAGAAATCGAACAAACCATCAACTACAAATTCTTGACATGAAATTCTTGTTCTGGTCTGGCACTTTTCTACTGCATCATACTGAAGTATTCACCTTTCCATAATCTTTTCATTACCTCCTGCAATCACTGCACTTTCGAGTGCACCATACATCAGTGTAGAATATCTCAGCGATCAAAGGCAATGTCTACTTTCAGGTTTATTGCACTAATTTTCTTGTAATTCTGTTTATTTAACCAGACACTACAAGTATTCTGTGCCTCCTCTGAAGCTGCACTTGGAGCTGAAGGTATGAGGTACATTGTAAGCAACCACTTAGGTTAAATTTTTAAATAGTTAGAAAATCAAGAGGCAAGTGGACAAATTAGTTACTACATTTTCTTCTCCTTGGCATGATAGCTTTAAAAATTTGCTCAGTGTGAGACAACATCTTTGAAAACTGCATTCTGCAGATCAAGATCATATTAAAGATGGATTTATTCAAGGCTGCATTTGCATATTCTTGAACAAACAGTTTAATAGCAGCAAATTTAATGCAATTCCCAATGCCATGCCATTTGTATAGTTCTAAGTAGCAATGCTGGGACACGTGGTGGGAAATCCTTTGTTATCCACATGATCTGTGACAGAAAGGACTGCCTTGTGCAAATTAATCCCAGACTTGGACTTGTCTACAAGTTGGAGAATTGCCCAGCAGAATCTTTGACAACCAACACAAAGTCTTCATTATATCGTAGCAGCATTCCAAAGTGCCAGAGAGCTTTCTGTTAAATTTATTAAAAACCTGTTGTTCACTTGTTTATAGAGTAGCTAGTGACCCTCTGAGGTAGTATAAAAGTGGGAGGTTATAGTAAACCAGATTATGAGCCTGCTAGAGGTATTATTTGTGATTGGTCAAATTCAGTCTCATTTGTCAGCTGTTATTTTTAAATTGAATGTTTACAATTAACAATCTTATGACGGCTGTTTAAAGGTTTATAAATGAAGGCTCTTGGCCCAAAACATCAGATATTCATTCATTTCCATAGATGCTGCCTGGCCTGCTGAGTTCTTCTAGCATTTTGTGTGTGTTGCTTTGGACTTACAGCATCTGCGGTCTTTTTTGTGTTTGTTATTTACCACCAATTCTGACTGGTAATAAAGAGGACGTTCTGTAACAACAGACTGTCAAGTAGCCATTAGAAGTTGCACTTTAAAAGTTACAAGATATGGAAGTGGTTTTTATACTCCAGGCAAACACAGAGACTCAATGACATTTTGTGTTTTGTGGTTGTTTTGAAGGAGTATATCCTTGTTGTCTATTACAATAAGGCCTTTGGACATTTATGAACTAATTCCATAATAATTTGGAAATAACTCTGGGTCAATAGTTAACTGGTGGAATCAGACTTAATCCCAAGAAGGCTGAAAAGCCAGAAGGTAACCCAAAGCGCCAGATGCTGAAAACTATCCAAGTTACCACAAATAGTTTTGTGTGTGGTTATTAGTGAGAACAACATTGAGCTCAGCACTGAGGCCCTATGAAGACAGAAAGCCTTCTGAGAACTTGCCTCTCTAAGCTTGTATATGAAGTTGAGAAGTACCCTATGGGCCCAATTCCAACAGAAGGAGAATTTACTTTTTGATGTTTCTAATATTGAAAAAAACTTCCAGATGAATAACATGATGTTTCAACCTTTCTCACACCAGTCCACCAGCCACTCCACTTCCTCTCTATACTCCAACTCATCATTGTTGTTGATGAGGCCAACCACTGTTGTCATCTACAAACTTGATCTGAATCCTGAAAAAGTCATGTGTCAGCAGTGTGAACAGCAGCGGGCTGAACACACAGCCCTGGAGAACACCCATGCTCAGCGTAATGGGATTAGAGACTGACTGTGGCCTTTCTGTTAAGAAGTCCAGGGTCCATTTATAGAGGAAGGCATTGAGACAGACATAGTAAAATTGTCTTTATTTTTGCTGTGAATTGTGATTGTATTTGTGTCATTAAATGATGGAATTCGAAGAGTTCAAACTGCTGTTACAATCTGTTACAATCTTACTTTTCCTAAGTAGCATAAACTTAACATGCACGTTAATGCATTTTTTCCTATAGTAAAATTTCTATAGTAAATTACTAATTACTATTTACTACAGTAAAATTGGATAGTAAAATTACTATCCAAAAAAGTCAAACACATATAGCAGGCCCCTTTTGCCAAAAAGATAGCATTTCCCCCCCTTATATGGAGTGATCTAGCTGAAATTTTTGATAAGAAAATTGGTTGGATGCAACAGATACAGGCAAATTGTTTGGTCTAGTGACATATTCAAATGAGGACAATAGTTTAAAATTTAGGAATTTATTGTCATAAACCTAATCATTGAATGTTGGAAGATTGTGAATCACAATAAAAAAGCAACAACTGCTGATAATACCCAGCAAGTCACACTGCATCTGTGGAGGGAAATACTGTTGAAACCATAACTTTGTTTCATTCTCTACAAATATTGGATAACATGCTGTTTTTGTTTCAGGTTTGCAAAATCTGAAGTATATGATTTTTGTGCTTTGAGTCACTTTGCCTGATTAGAAACATTTCTGTTGGGGGCAGAGGCTTAAGGAATGCCTGTTTTTGTACAGGAAAATTTTGAAAGCTTTCAATAGAGCTCTGTGCACTGAGATGTAACCAATCAATTCCTATATTGAGGATATCATACCCCTTCAGGAAAACCATTATTAGTATTGTTTTCAAACTAAAACAGATAAATCGTATATTGCGACAGATTTTACGGTGAGACACAAAGCATGTTTCATGGAAAAGGTATACAAAAGTTCCTTCAGCGTCATCTAACAAGTTATTTGAGGCTCTCTTTTTTAAGGCTGTCCCAGCCTTTAGGCTGTCCAGTAACATCATTGATACTGCTTGGACAACTGACTGAGGCAATTTGTTTGAAAACTCTATCAACTCTTGTATGCATCTTTGAGCTGGATACAAAATTCAAGATATAACCCTGAAGTATCATGTCAAGTGGTTTATTCATAAAGGTTGCCTAAGGCACTTCCATAAATCTTAAAAGAGTTAAAAGAGTGCATGTTTCACCATCTTACAGTGGTACCAGAAGTGGTTCACCTAATTTTCCCTCTTTACTCCTTCAGCCTTTGGAGAGTCTATCATGCATGCTGTGACATGAAAAAACATCTTGAGAGACACAAACTGATGAATTAGAAGCAGGTGCAGGCTACTCAGCCCCTCGAATATATTCTGTCATTTAATAAGGTCATGGCATATATACTTGCCCTTTGGCCCACAATGCTGTGACGAACATGTACATACTTTAGAAATTACCTAGGGTTACCCGTAGCCCTCTATTTTTTTCTATACACAACTCTACTTTTTTCTATTACACAAAAAAGACTATATTTCTTTCCCTTAAAAATACTGTTTCCCATGCACTTTGAAGAAGAGATTTCCAAAGAGTAATGTCAGAAAAGATTTCACTTAATCTCTTAGATGGACAGTCTCTTATTTTTAAACAATAAGGCCTAGTTGCAGATACTGTCACAAGAAGAAGCAGTTTCTCCACATCCAGCCTGTCAAGACCCCAGCATCCCCATGCTAATTCACTCTCACTCTTACAAATTCCAGCAGAGGAAGTCCAACCTTTCTGCATAAGACAACCCACAAATTTCACATATTTGTCTGGGAAACTTTCTCTGAATTGCTTCCAGTGGATTAACCTTCCTTAAACAAGGAGGCCAATACATATTCCAGATGTCCTATATCTATGACCTATATATTTGAACAATTATCTCTGTACTTTACTATTTCAATTGTCCTGCCAATAAATAATAGCATCTGTAAGCTGTCTGAATTTACTCGCTACACATACTACTTGAAAATAATCTACTCAAGACACACAAGCTCTGTATCACAAGCTCTGAAATCTCTTACCATTTTGATTATAATGTTTAATTTTTATCTTTCTTCTCAAGATAAAAATGTTTTGTTTTTATGATAAATGTGAATTCTATAGGATTCAATGAAAAACTCTCCATAGGAGAGGAATGACAATGCGGGACTATGGTAATGATTGACTTAAAATCTTTGAATGTAATTATCCATGTATTTTTAATATTTTAACCATTCTAGGTTTTATTATGTTAAATAAAATAAATGCTTTTAAAAATGTTAACTGTTTGAATGGCGTTTATAACTTCAAAATATTTCTGACATTTTGAAATTTTTTAGAGTTCTGGATGACCCCCCCCCCCCCCCCACCCCAGGCTCTACTTTCCACCTTTATACTCAGCACTTGTGCATAGGGCTAACTCTGACTGGCCTCCCCATTCACTCCCAGAGATTGCAGAAGGCCAAGGCACTGGACAGGACCCACCATAAGTGATTTCGGGTGACAAGTTCAGAATGGGAGAAAAATAGATGTTTAGCATGACTTTTCTTTGGAGATCACTGCCCAGTTCACTGCTGACTATGAATTCTTGGACCTTGGGACACTGAACCGTGACACCAATTGTTGTTCACAGTTTGAGATTGTCAAGACCAAGTAAGGTAGATTATGGATTTACAAGAAAGACTTTTTCAGTGTCCTAACTAACAGGATGGCTATCTCTCACTTGCAATTAACTGTGTTCTTATGTCTTAGATTGGCCATAGCTGAATATTTATTTCTGCTGGGATTCCCATTCACAGAATACTAAACAACTCTTCATAAGTTGCACATAATTGCTAATGTCATTATGATTAAATATAATTCTAACATTTAGGGTCCACAGAGCTAGTTGGTTAATCGGGCCATGGATTAGAGTTGCACTGGAAATTAATTTTACTGTTAATGTTAAAATATTGAATATTGCGGCTTCATTTCATTTTGTCTAAGTTTTAAATTTAGACTTGAAATCTCATTTATAAGGTGTTGTAAATATTTCTTCCAGAACCATATCAAAACCTTCGACAAACATGTGAATTCCTTTGTGGACTACTTGTTTGGAATTAGAGGTAAGTCAGTATTATCGGAATGAATTCTGGTAGTGTGTAGGAGACTTGGTATGAAATATGAATGAGGATTTTCAGAGATGCAAGTAGAATTTGTGTGTATGAATTATATATACTGAAGTGGATCTCTACATTGACTAAGATGCAAGATTTTGTTTTGTATTTAACTGACTTAGACTTCTGTGGAACAAAGGTGCTTAAGTTATTGTAAATGCTGGAAAGACTTCAGGGAGGCAAGAGCTGGGTCAGGATACCCAGCCCCTGACCCACGGTAATGACTGCAGTATTTGTGTGTTTGGTCTAGTTCAACCTCAATTCGATCAGGGTGTTGATGATGGGAAGTCCCACATCACCAAATGCAAGTACAGCTACATTCTACAACTATCAGGCTTTGCCTCTTGTATTACTATGGACTTGTCTTTGATTATGTTTTTGATTTGCTCTAATGTTTTGCACAATATTTTTTGATTTTCATTGTCTAATATAATATGTATAACTTATGTTCTTTATGTTGTTTGAACCTATGATGCATCAGCAAGCAAGTTTTTCACTGTACTTGTACTTCACTGTGCTATGTACTTGACAATAAACTTGATTTAGACCATAAAATATTGGAGCAGAATTAGACCATTTGGCCCATCAAGTCTACTCCAGCATTTCACCAGGGCAGTTCCATTTTCCCTCTGAGCCCTAATCTCCTGCCTTCTCCCCGTATTCCTTCATGCCCTGACTAATCAAGAATCTATCAACCTCAGCCTTAAAAATACCCAATGACTTGGCCTCCACAGCCACATGTACCAATGAATTCCACAGATTTACCACTCTAGCTAAAGAAATTCCACCTTATCTTCATTTGACTTGATGGAATGCTCAGTGATGGTGGTTAGATCTCACAGATAGGTAGTTAGAATCTCACTTGTTAAGAATAATCTTCTATGGCAGAGGAATCTTCTTTTCAGCCTTCATCTGTATGTCGTTTAGCTGCACCTGTGTTCATGCCATGAATTATGAGTTGATTTGGATTTGGGCCACTTCTGACCTAGTTATGGAAAGAAAGCTGAAGATGATTGGGACAAAGAACCTCTGCAGTGCTTCTCCACTTTTTTGTCAACACCAGCACTACCAATTGAATTATTCAGTCTCTCTTGGACTCCACTCTATCACAGACAACCCCTCCATTTTCTCCACCCCTCCCCTTCTCTGCAATTTTCAATCTACTTGGGGTCTTACTTTTCCCAGTTCTGATGAAAGATTTCAAACATGAAAAGTTAACTTTGTTTCTGTCTCCACAGACATTATATAACCATTTAACAATTACAGCATGGAAACAGGCCACCTCAGCCCTTCTAGTCCGTGCCGAACGCTTACTCTCACCTAGTCCCACTGCACTCAGCCCATAACCCTCCATTCCTTTCCAGTCCATATACCTATCCAATTTTACTTTAAATGACAATACCGAACCTGCCTCTATCATTTCTACTGGAAGCTCATTCCACACAGCTACCACTCTCTTGAGTAAAGAAATTCCCCCTCATGTTACCCTTAAAATTTTGCCCCCTAACTCTCAACTCATGTCCTTTTGTTTGAATCTCCCCTACTCTCAATGGAAAAAAGCTTATCCACGTCAACTCTATCCATCCCCCTCATAATTTTAAATACCACTATCAAGTCCCCCCTTAACCTTCTGCGCTCCAAAGAATAAAGACCTAACTTGTTCAACCTTTCTCTGTAACTTAGGTGCTGAAACCCAGGTAACATTCTAGTAAATCTTCTCTGTACTTTCTCTATTTTGTTGACATCTTTCCTATAATTCGGTGACCAGAACTGTACACAATACTCCAAATTCAGCCTTATCAATGCCTTGTACAATTTTAACATTACATCCCAACTCCTATACTCAATGCTCTGATTTACAAAGGCCAACATACCAAAAGCTTTCTTCACCACCCTATCCACATGAGATTCCACCTTCAGGGAACTATGCACCATTATTCCTAGATCACTCTGTTCTACTGCATTCTTCAATGCCCTACCATTTACCATGTATGTCCTATTTTGATTATTCCTACCAAAATGTAGCACCTCACACTTATCAGCATTAAACTCCATCTGCCATCGTTCAGCCCACTCTTCTAACTGGCCTAAATCTCTCTGCAAGCTTTGAAAACCTACTTCATTATCCACAATGCCACCTACCTTAGTATAGACTGCATACTTACTAATCCAATTTACCACCTCATCATCCAGCTCATTAATGTATATGACAAACAACATTGGACCCCGTACAGATCCCTGAGGCACATTATACTGTCATAGATCATGAAAACAGGCCCTTTGGCCTAATTGGTGCACGCTGACCAAGCATCCTCCTTGCTAGTCCCAAGTTGCACACATTCAGCCCTTTACTCTCCATGTACATATCCAAATGTGTCTTAAATGTTGCAATTGTAACCACTTCCTCTGGAAGTGTACTCACCCTTTATGTAAAGAAATTAATTCTCAGGTCCCTTTTAAATGTCCCTGCTCTTAACTTGTATCTGCGCCCTCTAGTTTTGGACTCCACCCTGGAGAAAAGACCAAGTCTGTCCAGTTTATCCATATCTCTCATGATCATCTAGAATTCTATGAGGTCATCTATGTGCAAAGGAATAAAGATCCAGCATGGCCAACCTCTCTCTGTATCTCAAGCCCACTAGTCCAGGCAGCATCCTTTTAAATCTCCTCTGCACCCTCTCCAGCTTGACAATGTCTTTCTTATAATAGGGTGACCAAAACTGGTACACAGTGCTCCATGTGTGATACCGCAAACAACCTGTGTAATAGCACATAATGTCCCTATTCCTAAATGATGCCATGACTGATGAGGGTCAGTATGGTAAGCACCTTCTTCACCACCCTGTCTCCTTGAATGACTGTCTTTAGTGAACTGTGCAATTGTACGCTCAGGTCCCTCTGTTCCATAACACCTATCAGAGCCCCTGTGGCACCCCACTAGTCACAGGCCTACAGTCAGAGAATCAAATTAGACAATCACCTTCTGCTTCTTATCATCGAGCGGATTCTGAATCCACCCTCACTAGTTCCCCTGGAAACCTAATTTTCATGCCTGTCTTGTGGGACCTTGTCAAAGGCTTTACTAAGGTTCATATAGACAACATCCCTAGCTTCCCATAAAGTTCAGGGGTGCCCTTGGTCAGGCCCTGAGGATTTGTCCACTTAACTCTTCCTCATAATATACATATGTCCCAAGACCTGCTGAACATATTCAGTATATCCTGTTTTTGATTTTTGTTTTCCATAGTACTGCCCTGGATCTGAGATAGTTAACCTCCAACAAGCACAACTATCCTTCTTTTGTGCAGGGCAAGACACCAAATAATGGAGAGCTTTCTTCTTGCTGCTTGTCAATTTCAGTTTCATTAGGCTCCAGTTGTGCTAGATTTGGTCAAAGGACTGTCTCTCCTCACATCTGGAATTCAGGGAACCAAATGATTTTACACTTCTGGTGCCTTCATATCCTTTGTCTTGCAACGTGGAAACCGAACCTTCAGCCCAATATGGTAAACAACCAAGTAAGTCAAAGGCTGAGCACTCAATGGCAGTGGCTGAACTTTTGACTCCACACAGCTCTTCTTTTGTTTCTAAAAACACAGGGTGGGATTGTTATGGATGGCTACAACCTGCATAATACCTGCAAAGCTCAGTTATCTGGGGCAAAGCAATCTGTTTACTTTCTCCTCTGCTCACTGACTGGAATACTTGCCTTCTCCATACATCTGAAGTGCAAACCCCAGTCCAGTAATTCGGTAAAGCATCTTTCTAAATAACTCTAAGATGTCAGCACGTCAGGACAATAACATGCATCTCTGTGTCACATGTCTCAAATACTGGGAGAAGAAAGTTTCTGTAGGAAAGAAGAGGTAAGTTTCTAGTTTTGGCAGAGGTTTACAGACAGTGCCTTACCTGATCACTGAACAGCTGAACCAGTTCCACACCATGAACATTAAAACCTTGCATTTAATAGTCTAGAGATGAAGGCTATATTGAGCATCAGATGTGGGGGTGAAGGTGCTGTAGAAGTGGTTGTATTTCCTAGGGCAGGTCCGGTGGTTGGTATGTAAGGTTTTGGAGCCCTCATCAGCTCAGTCACGTTAAATGTTGCCCACAAAATTTTAAACTGGAGAAATGTGTTCTGAAATTCCACAACCTGCAGGAAGACAAGATCAGCTTCTGAGTGACCTGAACACAGCTGAGGGAAAAGATTGGGGAACATTAAAACAGTATAGCAATAAAAAAGCAGGAAGTTTCTTGGAACTTCATACATTGGTTGAAGTTCAATGTATATATAATATATATGAATGTTGCAGGCAGCTGTAAGGAGTGAGGGATATTAGAGATGGCATTGTTCATACACCAGGGCAGTCAAGGGTCTGGTATTTTAGGTAACCATCAGATTGGTATGTGATGCACAAATAATTAGTCAAAATATTCCCAAATAATGATTGTTTTCTCTGGCTCAAAACAGTCTTGTCGTTCAATCCTTTCGTACAGGAGCTGTATTACTCCTCATTCAAAAGGATTCTTCTTTTCCAACTTTGGAAATATAAGATATAAATTAAAGTTGTTTTTTTTTCATTACATCTGCAAGACAATTAAAGGGTAACTCTGCTCATCTTCTCTTGACAGCAGGAGGCTCTGTAAATATGCCAATTGTAAGTGCCGTCTGGAGCAGCAGGTTGTCAGCTCCTCAGAATGGCGCTGCCGGTGGATAAAAACACTGTGGCTACCACTGTTTTGGTGTAGTGGAGAGGTTTTTAAATATATTTGTATCATTATGATGTTTTGCTCTTAGGGTCGCTTGCCAGGTGCTCAATGCATGGTAATCTTATAATGCAGTTATCAGGCACATTCCCATGGTGTATAGACAGACCATGTAGGATTAATCTGGTGAATATCAACAGTAGTAGATTTGAGTAAAAATATAAATCGCTAGAGCATCAGAACAATGGATTGGAATGTATTTTGTATTCATTCATGGATGTCTTGTTCATATATCGTGAATTATTATTCAATCACAACATACGTCGGTGATATTAAACCTGATTCTGATTCTGTCAGTGTCGTTGTCAGGTCATCATGGCAGGGTTCCTAAGTGTCTCTTAAAAGGGCCCTTTTGTTAGGCTCTCTTGAACCAGTGGTGAAGGTACTTTCATAATGCTGACATGTGGGAAGTTCCAGGATTTTGACCCATAGATGATTTTTCGAAGATTTTCACAGTCAGAATTTATTGTCATATGTACAGGTAGTCCCCGAGTTATGAACGTCCGACTTACGGACAACTCGTACTTACGAACCGAGGAAGGAGAATGCCATCTGCCATTTTAAGTCGGATCGCTACGCTGTCCGCCATTTTAAGTCATTGCCGTTGACACTGTGTTGAGTGTGTAACTTTGTATTTGGCTTAAATTTTTCTTAGCAAGATTCACCCTGACTCCACCACCCCCCCCCACCCCCCCGTTCCGGTCAGCCAGTGGTGTAGTGAGTTCAGCGCTGGGCTCAAGAACAAGTTCAATCCAATGACAGACCGCTCCCGTGCCGGGTTGATGTCGATCCAGTGACTCCCATACCATCCATGCCAGGTTGATGTCAAGCGCGCAACTCGACCTCGTAAAAAAAAACACAGCCACCTCCAGTTTAAATTCCCATGCGGAATATTGTGGAAGATCAAATACCCAAACCCAGCACAGCCCCCAGTTGTCCCATTTAACCTGGCTCAGTGCGGTGGAGTTTAGGACCCAGGGAATTCAGTGCGGTGGACCTCAGGAGCCGGCAGAGCTCGGGACCCGCTGCCCGCAGTGTTTCTGTTCCATTGATGGGAAGTGATCGTGATTGAAAATAAAGTGGAAATAATAAAGTGTTTGGAAACAGTTGAAACGCCATCGGTCATTGGAAAAGCGTTAGGTTACAGTCGGTCAACAATCAGAACAATTTTAAAGGATAAAGTGAGAATAATGGAGCATGTGAAAGGCCCTGCCCCGATGAAAGCTACAATTATTACTAAGCAACACAGTGGTTTAGTTAATGGAATAAATACGTTTCTTAAGTGTTTTATATGCATAGAAAGGTAAAATATATACTATATGCTAAGACAAACGTTTGACTAACTGATGCTAAATAATACCGGATGTACTTGTTCCGACTTACGTACAAATCCGACTTAAAGATGGACTTGGGAACTGAACTCGTACATAACCCGGAGACTTTCCGTACATCATATGTATGTAGAGTAGCAACAAAAATGTAGTTAATACAGCATCAGCGCATAGCAAGCAGTATATGCAGTATTCACAAGAAAAAATATTATGCAATTTTTGCAAGAAAGAACACAATCATTAAAAAATGTATTTTTTTAATCCAGTGCTGATATGGGGGAATCATGCAGTACAGTCCCAGTGCATTTTTTGCTCTTGTTTATTTAGCTAATGGAGTTTATTGGTCAAGAGGTGCTAAGGAAGGAGTCTTGCTGAATTATTGCAGATAACTACCTGCGTCTCAATATCACCAAGACCAAGGAGATGGTGGTGGACTTTAGGAGATCTAGGCCTCATATGGAGCCAGTGATCATTAATGGAGAATTTGTGGAGCAGGTTAAGACCTACAAGTATCTGGGAGTACAGTTAGACGAGAAGCTAGACTGGACTGCCAACACAGATGCCTTGTGCAGGAAGGCACAGAGTCGACTGTACTTCCTTAGAAGGTTGGCGTCATTCAATGTCTGTAGTGAGATGCTGAAGATGTTCTATAGGTCAGTTGTGGAGAGCGCCCTCTTCTTTGTGGTGGCGTTTTGGGGAGGAAGCATTAAGAAGAGGGATGCCTCACGTCTTAATAAGCTGGTAAGGAAGGCGGGCTCTGTCGTGGGCAAAGTACTGGAGAGTTTAACATCGGTAGCTGAGCGAAGGGCGCTGAGTAGGCTACGGTCAATTATGGAAAACTCTGAACATCCTCTACATAGCACCATCCAGAGACAGAGAAGCAGTTTCAGCGACAGGTTACTATCGATGCAATGCTCCTCAGACAGGATGAAGAGGTCAATACTCCCCAATGCCATTAGGCTTTACAATTCAACCGCCAGGACTTAAGAACTTTTTAAAAGCTATTATTAATGCTTTTTGAGATAGTGATTTAGATGCATATCATATTTTTTACTGAGTTAAGTATTGTATGTTATTAGTTTTGCTACAACAAGTGTATGGGACATTGGAAAAAAAGTTGAATTTCCCCATGGGGATGAATAAAGTATCTATCTATCTATCTATCTATCTATCTATCTATCTATCTATCTAACCCTGGGGTCAGAGCATATTGCCTGGAGGAGAGTAGTAAGAGTAGATATTTAAATATTTCAATCACATGGCCTGCATAGTGTGGAACAATTTAATCTGTAGATAACGTAGTTTGGTCACCATTTCTCTTATGAACCAGAGGCATGAAGTTGATCTGTCGCAGAATGAGTATGTTATTCCTGCCTAAATCCAAGTGCGTGCCAAATTATTGAGCACAAACGCCTGTAAATGCTGAGTCAATTCAAATGTTTAAGTCAGAGTTCCATTAATTGTTTTTACCTGAGGGTATTAAGTGGTTCACAGCAAAGTAGTCTGGATGTTGTGGAGGTGTATGATCTAAATACATAGCAAGATAAGAGCTGTTTAACCTCTAATTCCCAATTTGTATTCAGATACTGAAAACTGTTGGTTTAGATGATATTGGCTGATAATTCTATCACAAGAATAACTCGGATCATGATGTCACAGAATCATACAGATTTGAAACAGCCCCTTCCATCCGGCATGTCCAAGTTAACCATCGAGTACCTATATGGCTGGACTAAGTTGTGTCTAAGTTTCTGGGGTATTAGTGCATCCAGATGAATTCCATCTGTAGAAACAAAAAAGGCTGGAGTGGAAACTAAGCTGTTCTAAAACTGAATAAAGGTTACGTCCTTCACTCCAAAAGTAATAACACAAGCACCACTACAGTATGAGGAGACTTTCAGAAGGTGGGGCCCATGCTCTCTTGAAGTTAGCAGAAGAGATAAATTCACTGAAATGTACAAACCACTTAAGCAATTTGATAGGGTCATGGAGGAGTTGATATTTCCCCAGTCTAGGACTAAGCAGCATAGTTTCAACAATAACAATAATTGAGAATAGCTTAAAAGGATATTTTTTCACCCTGGATTGGGGAGCATGCTTTATGAAAATAGGTTGAGTGAACTCAGCCTTTTCTCCTTGGAGTGATGGAGGATGAGAGGTAACCTGGTAGAGATGTATAAGATGATGTGAAACATTGATTTTGTGGATAGTCAGAGGCTTTTTCCCAGGGCTGAAATGGTTGCCACAAGAGGGCACAGGTTTAAGGTGCTGGGGAGTAGGTACAGAGCTGATGTCAGGGGTAAGCTTTTTACTCAGAGAGTGCTGAGTGCGTGGAATGGGCTGCCGGCAACGGTGGTGGATGCAGATGCGATAGGGTCTTTTAAGGGACTTTTAGATAGGTACGTGGAGCTTAGAAAAATAGAGGGCTATGGGTAAGCCTAGTAATTTCTAAGGTAGGGACATGTTTGGCACAACTTTGTGGGCCAAAGGTCCTGTATTGTGCTGTAAGTTTTTTTTATGTTTTTCTATGTTTTCTATGAATCTGGAATTCTCCATCCAGTTGCTGAGTATATGCAAAACAGAGATACATTGATGGAATCAAGCAAGATGGATTCAGTGCAGGAAAATAGTGCTGAGGTAAAAGATTGGCATTGAATGATGTTGCAGACATAAAGAATCATAACCTCTTGGTTCTATTTCAAATGTTTTTATGTTTCCATGATTCAGCAGCAGAAAACAATAACTGAACTGTCCGCACCATGTTTTTCAAAGTTCAAAGTATTTATTTTAGAGCTTGTTGCACATAGGATGTGGAAATAACCTCCCATCTATCACTGCAAGTTTTGGAATATTCCTAATATAGTGCTGGAAATATTTATCCCTGTTTAGGGAACACTTTTCATACAGTTGACATTCTGGTCTAATGTCAATGCTGAGATTCCTAATACACAAGACCTGTTTTTGAATACTAGGACAGAGTGCATTCATAGAGAAAACACTGCTAAATGGGACACAGAGTCCTCAGCATGCTGTACCATTCAATAAAATAATGGCTGAATGAAACTGCTCTCAATTCCTCTTCTGAGATAATTCTCTATAGCCCTCAATTTCCCTGATTATTCAAAAAAATTATCTTAAATGCTTTGATTGAATCAAATTGTCTTTATTTCTTACATCCTTCACATACATGAGGAGTAAAGATCTTTACCGGATGGTAGCAGCTGGAATAGATAGTGGTCGGGGTGAATTGGGTCTCCAATGATCGTACGGGCCCTTTTTACACACCTGTCTTTGTAAATGTGCTGAATCACTCTCTGCAGAGTTCTGCAATTAAAGGAAGTACAGTTCCCATACCAGGCAGTGATGCAACCAGTCAGAATGCTCTCAACTGTGCCCCTGTAGAAAGTCCTCAAGATTTGGGGGCCCATGCCAAACTTTCTCAACTGTCTGAGGTGAAAGAGCTGCTGTTGTGCCTTTTCACCACACAGCTGATGTGTACAGACCACGTGAGGTCCTCGGTGATGTGGATGCTGAGGAACTTGAAGCTGTTCACCCTCTCAACCCCAGAACCATTGATATCAATAAGGGTTAGCCCATCTCCATTTCTTCCTGTAATCCACAACCAGCTCCTTTGTTGTTGCGGCATTGAGGCAGAGGTTGTTTTCTTGACACCACTGTGTCAGAGAAATGATTTCTTCCCAGTAGACCACCTTGTTATTGCTTGAGATAAGGCCAAGCAATGTAGTGTCATTGGTAAATTTAATTTAGTAAATTAGAGCTGTGGATGACGACACAGTCATGGGTATACAGAGAGTAAAGGAAGGGCTCTTGTATTGAGATCCAGAGGGGTGGAGGTGAGGGAGCCCACTCTTACCACCTGCAGGTGATCTGACAGGGTGTCCAGGATCCAACTGCACAAGGCGAGGTCAATGCCGAGGTCTCTGAGCTTCTTGTCGAGCCTGGATGGAATTATGGTTTTGAATGCTGAACTGTAGTCCAAGAACAGCATTCCTACATAAGCTTCCTTCTTCTCCAGATGTGTAAGGATGGTATGTAGAGCAGTGGCTATTGCATCATCTGTCGATCAGTTGTGTTGGTAAGCGAATTGTAGGGGATCCAGTATGGGTGGTAGCAAGATGCAGATGTAATCCTTGAACTGCCTCTCAAAGCATTTGCTTATTATTGAGGTGAGTGCGACAGGACACCAGTCATTCAGGCATGTTACCTTGGTCTTTTGTGGTACAGGGGCAATGATGGATAATTTGAAGCAGGAGGGCACTCTACACTGGGAGAGGGAGAGATTAAAAATGTCAGTGAACACACCTGCCAGTTGTGCTGTGCACATCCTGAGTACTCGTCTTGGGATGCTGTCCAGTCTCACAGCCTTGCGACTATCCACTCGTTTGAAACATCTGCGTACCTCAGCCTCAGAGATGACCAGATTGCAGATCTAGTCTTTATAGCTGTCTGGGGTAGAAACTACTCTCTGTGTTTTAAATGACAGGCTCTTTATCATAGAATATAGAACCATACAGCATAGGAACAGGCCCTTCAGCTGGAAAAATGCATGGCCATGCACTTTGGTAGTAGAAATAAATGTGCGGACTATTTTCTAAATGAGGAGAAAGTCCAAGAATCTCAGAAGCAGAGGGACTTGGGAGTCCTTGTGCAAAACACCCTGAAAGTTAACTTGCAGGTTGAGTCAGTGGTGAGGAAGGCAAATGCCATGTTAGTGTTCATTTTAAGAGGTCTAGAATATAAGAGCAAGGATGTGATGCTGAGGCTTTATTGGGTACTTCAGTATTGTGAACAGTTTTGGGCCCCTCATCGTTGAAAAGTTGTGCTGGCATTGGAGATGGGCCAGAGGAGGTTCACAAGGATGATTCCAGGAATGAAAGGATCCAAGGAACGTTTGATGGCTCTGGGTCTGTACCCGCTGAAATTCAGAAGGATGAGGGGGATCTCATTGCAACCTTTCGAATGTCGAAAGGCCTAGACAGAGTAGATATAGAAAGGAGGGAGAGTCTAGGACAAGAGGGCACAGCCTCAAGATAAAGGGGCGCCCTTTCAAAACAGAGATGCGGAGTAATTTCGTTAGCCAAAGGGTGGTGAATTTGAGCAATTTGTTGCCACATGCAGCTATGGAGGCAAGGTTATTGAGAGTATTAAAGGCAGAGATTGATAGGTTCTTGATTGCACAAGGCATCAAAGGTTATGGGGAGAAGAACGGGAACTGGGGTTGAAGAGGAGGTGGGAAAAAAAAGGATCAACCATGATTGAATGACTCAATGGGCCAGATGTCCTAATTCTGCTCCTATGTCTTATGGTCTTATGGACTTCACCATGTGATATCATGCTGAACTAATTAAGCTAATGATGCCTAATTAAACTAATACTTTCTGCACATTGATCATATCTCTCCATGCCTTCCCCATTTTCTGTACATAATCATGTGCCTACCTAAGAGCCGTTTAAATGCCTGTAATCTACCTCCACCACTGAAATAAAAATAGAAAGTGTTGGAAATATTCAGCAAATCAGGCTGCATCAGTGGAGAAAGAAATAGAGTTAATGTTTCTTCATCTATAAAGCATAAGTCAGGAGTGTGATGGAATTCTCTCCACTTGCCTGCATCAGAGCAATTAGTACAAGCCTCAAAAAGTTGAAGACCATATAACCATATAACAATTACAGCACAGAAACAAGCCATCTCAGCCCTTCTAGTCCGTGCCGAATGCTTACTCTCACCTAATCCCACTGACCCGCACTCAGCCCATAACCCTCCATTTCTTTCCTGTCCATATACCTATCTAATTTTGCTTTAAATGACAATACCAAACCTGCCTCTACCACTTCAACTGGAAGCTTATTCCACACAGCTACCACTCTCTGAGTAAAGAAATTCCCCCTCATGTTACCCTTAAAATTTTGCCCCCTAAGTCTCAACTCATGTCCTCTTGTTTGAATCTTCCCTACTCTCAATGGAAAATGCCTATCCACGTCAACTCTATCTATCCCCCTCATAATTTTAAATAATTCTATCAAGACCCCCCTCAACCTTCTATGCCCCAAAGAATAAAAACCTAACTTGTTCAATCTTTCCCTGTAACATAGGTGCTGAAACTCAGGTAACATTCTAGTAAATCTTCTCTGTACTCTCTCTATTTTGTTGACATCTTTCCTATAATTCGGTGACCAGAACTGTACACAATACTCCAAATTTGGCCTTACCAATGCCTTGTACAATTTTAACATTACATCCCAACTCAATGCTCTGAATTATAAAGGCCAACATACCAAAAGCTTTCTTCACCACCCTATCCACATGAGATTCCACCTTCAGGGAACTATGCACCATTATTCCTAGATCACTCTGTTCTACTGCATTCTTCAATGCCCTACCTACCATTTACCATGCATGTCCTATTTGGATTATTCCTACCAAAATGTAGCACCTCACACTTATCAGCATTAAACTTCATCTGCCATCTTTCAGCCCACTCTTCTAACTGGCCTAAATCTCTCTGCAAGCTTTGAAAACCTACATCATTATCCACAATGCCGCCTTCCTTAGTATCATCTGCATACTTACTAATCCAATTTACCACCCCATCATCCAGATCATTAATGTATATGACAAACAACATTGGACCCAGTACAGATCCCTGAGGCACACCACTAGTCACCAGCCACCAACCTGACAGTTATCCACCACTACTCTCTGGCATCTCCCATCCAGCCACTGTTGAATCCATTTTACTACTTCAGTATTAATACCTAACAATTGAACCTTCCATGTGGAACCTTGTCAAAGGCCTTACTGAAGTCCATATAGACAACATCCACTGCTTTACCCTCATCAACTTTCCTCGTAACCTCTTCAAAAAGTTCAATAAGATTTGTCAAACATGTCCTTCCACGCACAAATCCATGTTGACTGTTCCTAATCAGACTCTGTCTATCGAGATAATTATATATACCATCTCTAAGAATACTTTCCATTAATTTACCCACCACTGACGTCAAACTGACAGGCCTATAATTGCTAGGTTTACTCTTAGAACCCTTTTTAAACAATGGAACCACATGAGTGATACACCAATCCTCCGGCACTATCCCCATTTGAAATATTTCTGTCAGAGCCCCTGCTATTTCTACACTAACCTCCCTCAAGGTCCTAGGGAATATCCTGTCAGGATCAGGAGATTTATCCACTTTTATATTCTTTAAAAGTGCCAGTACTTCCTCTTCTTTAATTGTCATAGTTTCCATAACTACCCTACTTGTTTCCCTTACTTTACACAATTCAACATCCTTCTCCTTAGTGAATACCGAAGAAAAGAAATTGTTCAAAATCTCCCCCATCTCTTTTGGCTCCGCACATAGCTGTCCACTCTGATTCTCTAAGGGACCAATTTTATCACTCACTGTCCTTGTGCTATTAATATAGCTGAAGAAACCCTTCGGATTTATTTTCATCTTACTTGCCAAAGCAACCTCATATCTTCTTTTAGCTTTCCTAATTTCTTTCTTAAGATTCTTTTTTACTTTCTTTACATTCCTCGAGCACCTCATTTACTCCATGATACCTATATTTATTGTAGATCACCCTCTTTTTCCAACCAAGTTTCCAATATCCCTCGAAAACCATGGCTCTCTCAAACTTTTAACCTTTCCTTTCAACCTAACAGGAACATAAAGATTCCAGACCCTCAAAATTTCACCTTTAAATGACTTCCATTTCTCTATTGCATCCTTCCCATAAAACAAATTGTCCAAATCCACTCCTTCTAAATCCTTTCACATCTCCTCAAAGTTAACCTTTCTCCAATCAAAAATCTCTACTCTGGGTCCAGTCCTATCCTTCTCCATAAAAATATAAAAATATATTCTTTAGAGAAAGGTAATAAACTGTAGTAAAATAAAGCTCAAAATATTTATGCACTATTTCTTGTTACTTTTGGGCGGCTGAAGCATTTGTCTGTTTTAAGTACTAGGCCCAGTTTGCTAGATAACTGGATGTCCAGTAGTATAAAATGATTGTGGTTGCTAATATTATTTAGATGAATTGTATACCATTCATACTTAAGCTAATTTTACTGATGATATAGCTGAAGAAATGCTGTAAAGTTTAAAATAATTATATTTTTAAGTTCCTTGTTGTCCCACAAGAATGTCTTTGTCACTGCATTCATACTTCAACATGTGTTGCCCCAATGTGCATAGTTTGAAAGATGCGTAAACCTCAAAGTGCTTTGGTAGTTTGTTTTTTAATTAATTCATACAAGGTGGGCATTTGTTAGCCACTCCTACATGTCATTGAGAAGGATTTGAAGAACTGTTGTCTAGAACCATTGATTGGTATATCCATAGTGATGTTAGGTAGGAAAATAAAATTTAAAAACTGCAGATACTATAAGTCTGAAGTAAAAACAGAATGCTGGTAACATTCAGCTGGTCAGGCAAGAAGAAGCTGTCATCATTTTCAGTCTGTGATCCTTTGTCAGAACTAATGGTAGGGAGATGCTAAATTTGGGCTCATTATCCATGTCCAAGTCATGATACAGTATGACTGGAGTGTCAACACACACAAAATGCTGGTGGAACGCAGCAGGCCAGGCAGCATCTATAGGAAGAAGTACAGTCAACGTTTCGGGGCGTGACCCTTCGTGCCTGGTCTAGTTACCTTCTCAAAAAGGCTGCCCTTTGGATATTGGTGGTGGAGTTTTCAATGATGTTAATGCCATTGAATGTCAAAGTTATTTGGTTGAATTTTGTAGTGATGCTGATTGTCTGTCGTGATCAGTCCAAATGAGCTTGTTGCACTCAGACACTAACTCAGAATCAAGTTGAATATCACCGGCATATATATGTTGTGAAATGTGTTGTCTTTGTGGTAGCAGTACAATGCAATACATTTTAATAGTGGAAAACTGTGAATTACTGTGTGTGTGTGTGTGTGTGTGTGTGTGTGTGTGTGTGTGTGTGTGTGTGTGTGTGTGTGTGTGTGTGTGTGTGTGTGTGTGTGTGTGTGTGTGTGTGTGTGTGTGTGTGTGTGTGTGTGTGTGTGTGTGTGTGTGTGTGCGCATGCATGCGTGTAAAATTAAGTAATTAGTACAAACATAGAAATTTATTAAATAGTGAGGTAGTGTTCATAGTTTCAGTGTCCATTCAGAAGCTGTTCCTGAATCATTGTGTGTGCCTTCAGGCTTCTGTACCTCTTTCCTGATGGTATTAATGAGAATAAGGCAGGACCTGGGTGATGGGGGGTCCTTAATGCTGGCTGTCGTCTTTTTGAGGCATCAATCATTGAAGATGTTGTGGATACATGGAGGCTAGTGCCCATAATGAAGCCAGCTAAGTTTCCAACTCTCTGCAGCTTATTTCGATCCTGTGTAGTAGCCTCTCCTGCCCCCCCCCCCCCCCACTCCCATACCACAGTCAGTGATGCAGTTAGTTAGAATGCTTTCCACAGTACATCCGCAGAAATCTGTCTATGTCTTTGGTGACATACCAAATCTCCTCAAACTCCTAATGAAATATAGCCACTGTTGTGCCATTGTTGTAGTTGCATCGACATGTTGGGTGCTGGATAGATCTTCAGAAATAATGACACCCAGCAACTTGAAATTGCTCACTTTTTCCACTTCTCATTTCATTTTCATTTTTAATCTTTTTTTATTGATTTAAAAATATATAAAGACAAATACAAATCAGAGGAGAAGTTATATCAAATACATATTCCAATGGAAGTACAAATAACAAAAAGGAGTAAAGGAGTGTACACTGCCAAAATCATATATAGTATAATATTGAGCTCCTCAATATCCAGAATTCCTATTAACAATTCAAAAAAAAATCAAAAATTTCCATTATTAAGAAAAAGAAAAAAAAAACACTAAACTAACCTAAAACAAACAAAAAAAAAAGAAAACTGGGCATTCCACTTGAGGATATAATTTTAAAAAAGGGGATCTTTCCAATACAACAAAATAGTTCTCCTAGCCAATAAAGATGAAAAAGCTATAATACATTGAGCAGAAGCAGAAACATTTCCTGCTTCCTTCAGAATGATCCCAAAAATTGCCGTAAGTGAGTTAGGTTGTAGGTCCAAACCTATGACTTTGGATAACATTCTAAAAACATCTCTCCAAAAATTATTTAATTTTATACAAGACCAAAACACATGAGTTAAGGTAGCCACCTCAGCATTATATCTATCACAGGTGGGATTTATATTAGAAAAAATATGCGCTAGTTTATCTTTTGACATATGTGCCCTGTGCACTGCCTTGAACTGAATCAAGGAGTGACGGGCGCAAATGGATGAACTGTTGACTAAGTAATACATTTTATTCCACGTTTAACCTTATCATTAGACATCATTTGTAAATTCATAAGCCATTTATATATAATGGCTATCAATCCTTTTTGAGATGGTTCAAGCTGAAAAATAACATCTATCGTATATGGTAAATGAGCATTAAAGGTCTTATAAGTTCATTAAAGGTCTTATAAAATTCCACTGTATAACCATCTGGTCCCAGTGCTTTCACTAATTGCATAGAGGATATAGCCTTGGCTATTTCCTCTTGTTTGATAGGTGCATCTAGTACATTAATATCTTGAGTAGAAACTGTAGGTATATTTAATTTTTGCAAAAATCTATTCATAATAATAGTATTATCAGGGAATTCAGATTTATAAAGATTAGAATAGAAATCCATAAATATCTTATTAATTTCAGAAGGATCTAATGTTTCAGTTCTATCTGATCTGTGCATTTTCAAAATCTGTCTTCTGACCATATTTACCTTTAACTGACCAGCCAACAGTTTACCTGATTTATCCCCAGATATATATAAAATTGACTTTTAGTTTTTAAAATTTGCAGCTCAATGGGGAAGGTCAAAAGCAAGTCATATTGTGTTTGGAGTTCAACCCTTTCCTTATATAGGTCTCCACTAGGTCTTACTGAGTACGCTTTATCTATCTCTCTGCTTTATTAGTAATCACTAAAAGTTCTGTTTTGGTTTTCCTTCTTAAACCTGCTGAATATGAAATTATTTGTCTCCTAATAAAGGATTTTATTGTATCCTATATAACCAAATTTGACATATCTTCAGTTGTATTAAGTTCAAAAAATATAGAAATTTGCTCCTTGATAAAATTAACAAAAGCTGGATCCTGTAACAATACGGATTCAATCTCCACTGTGACATTTTCAAAAAATTATCAGAGAGCTTCAGGGTTAATTTCACAGGCGCGTAGTCCAACAGCGCAATAACGTCATACGCACACTCGTCAACAGAACATAACAACCGTGTATCTAGAAAAAATAATCAATTCTTGAATATTTATGATGAATGTGTGAGAAAAAAGAAAAATCTTTGTCATTAGGGTGTTTACATCTCCAGATATCGACCAAGCCATATTCTAAAAGAAAAGAATTAATACTGGCTGCTGCTTTATTAGGAAGCAACGGATTGGTTGATGACCTGTCAATCGCCGTATTAAGGCAACAGTTAAAGTCACCGCCCATGATCAACTTATATTCATTTAGATTCGGTAGCTCAGAAAAAAGCTTCTTAAAAAATTCAGGACTGTCTGAATTAGATGCGTAAACACACACCAGAGCTACCTTTTGACCTCATAATAAACCAGTGACAATTAAATACCTTCCAATCGAATCAGTTACAGTATTAAAGTGTACAAAAGATATTTTAGAATTAACAAAAATAGATACCCCTCTAACTTTATTTGTTGATAGGGAATGATATAAAGGTCCCTTCCAAAATTTAAAAAAGCAATCTTTATCCTGTCTCCGTACATGAGTCCCTTGCGCAAAAATAATATCCACCTAAAGTACTTCTAATTTCATAAAAATCTTTTTATGCTTAATAGGATGATTCATGCAGTTGAAATTCCAAGAAATTATATTAATTTTATTAGCATCCATATTCAGAATTTAAGTTAAAGTTTTAAAAAGAAAGCTATTGCGCAAGTGCACCCTAGATCCAGAAAAAAACCGCACAGACTTGACAGGAAGTGACGTCATGTTTGATAGAAAATATAACCTCTCAAGATTGCCCAATCGAGAAAACAAAACTAATCTAATAGCCCCACCCACCGAATAGTAGTGACCCAGTTGGCGGGCCACAAGCTAAACCCTTAACCCCATCCCCCATTTTGCAGCTCTATTCACAAAGTATGTTACCCCACCGATTACAGACATAATAAAAGAGATGAAAAAATTTCAAATACTGTAATGTTATGTCTAACAATAATTAAAACGTGACTAGTGATGGCAATCTTAAATTCATCTGAAGTGTATGAATCATATATTCAGAAAAGAATAAATCCAACAAATAATATATTACAACTAAAGTTTTTTTAAGAGAACTTACAACTCGTACAAAAAAAGTGAATATATATATATATATATACCAAATCCTGAGCTATATTAATATTAAAACAAACAAAAGAGAGAGGAAAAAAGATTAAATTAGACTAAGTCGTGTGTGAACATCCATAAAATGGAAAATAGGTTTACTTCAAAGCAACTACGCATATTATTAACAAATAAAAAATTTTTTTAAAGGATTAAATCAACCAAGTCCTGTACGGACATCCATAAAGCATAGAATAGACTTTCCTCAAAGTATCTATAAACATCTCCCAGCTCAAAATTACCTGTTCAAGTTACAATCGGAATAGTTTTAAAATTTTTAATAAACTCCCACCCTTCACTTGGAGAAAGAATCCTCTGTGGCTAAGAATCAGGAGGAAAAATTATCAAGTGGGCGGGGTAGCGGAGCGAAGGATGGCAGTTTATTTTATACAATTCAGTCATGACTTCTTTTTTCCTTCTTTCGGCAAAAATCTCAGGAGGAAAATCTTCCAGTATACGAATTTCAGTTGAATTGTAGATCAGTTTCCTTCTTTTTCTAGCCTCTTGGAGTATGACTTCTTTGGTCGTATAATAATGGAAGCAAAGTATGAGTGGTCGTGAACGCAGTTCCGATGACCGCCGAGATCTCGGAATTCTGTGTGCTGTGTCGAGGACAGGATTCACTTCAAGGATCTCATTAAAAAGTGAATACAGTATATCAGAGAAGAACTTTAACAGGTCACCAGTTTCAGTATTTTCAGGCAAACCTAATATACGTAAATTCCTCTGGCACGCTCTGCTGTCTAAATCAATCATTTTTTCCCTCGTTTTTGATAATTCCAAGGTAACTTCATTAATTTTCTTTTCCATAGATGACATCTTCAATTCTTGGTCGTTGATAGTTTGCCCAAATCATTCCTGTTCCCTCTCGATTCGATGGGTAGTCTGTTTGAGCATCTGAAATTGAAAGTCCAAATTCTTCAGAGATTCTTGAACAGTAAAGATGGATTTTTCAAGCTTCCTGTTAGCATCTGTCAGTTTATCAATTTTAGTGTTAAGCGAACCAAATTCAGATTTCATATCTTGTATTGAAGAGAATATTACTGTTAAAGTAACAGGTTCCTCCGACTTCTTTATTTGTTCCGTTTGTTTCATTTCGGGAAAAGACTTGCCGCTTCTCAATTCAATACCAGATCGACTTCCTGCCATCGTAGTTAAGTCATAAATCCTTCAACAAAAATAATGAATCTTCAAACTTAAAATGAATCTATCAGTGGAATGTAAGATATAAAAAAAAGTGGAGCCATGATAGAAACACATCTCACTCCATTTGCTGCAAAATGGAGTCTACTTTCCACTTCTGCTCCCTCTATGAGGACTGGTGTGTGTTCCCTTGACTTACCCTTTCTGAAGTCCACAATTAATTCTTTAGCCTTATTGACTCTTACCTGAGGAACTGCAAATGCTATTATAAGCATTATGTAATTTCCAGTGAACATCCTTATTTCTGGCCAGACATTGGAGTGACAAAGCAGAAGCAGTTTTCTCCCTGTAGGCCAATCATTTCCTTCAACTATTGCACTTTAGAAAATAAGGCTGAGCCTCAGATAATGTTTCTGCCTTTGATTTTATTGAATTTGGAAATCTGCTAATTCAGCAGTTGGTATTAATGCTGTGATTTTGAAATAATCACAAAAATTCTATTAGATTGGTGACAGAAAGTGAAGATTCAATCAGATAAAGCAAAGAATGTCCAGCTATGTCAGTGGGGTGATAAAGTTATATTTTTATTCTAATATGTTCCATAATGGTAATGCCCTGGGGTGTGTTGTAGATCAGAGAGATCATGCCATTCAGGTACATGGTTCCCAGAAAGTGGAGTCACAGATATACACGGTGTTAAAGAAAGCTTTTAGCACACTGGCCTTCATCAGCCAGGGCTGCATCAAATATAGAAGTTGGGAGATCATGGTGAAGTTGTACATGATTCTGGTGAGGCTATACTTGGCATATTGTGTTTAGTTTTTGCCATCTTGCAATAGGAAAGATGTTGTTAAATTGTATTGACTGCAGGAAAGATAAATGCACCCAATTTTTTTCCGAGAGTTGGGGAATCAAGAACTAGAGGGTACAGCTATAAGATGAGAGGGAAAAGATTTAACAGGAATGAGAGGAGCAACATTTTACTTAGAATGTGGTACATAAGCAGATTGAGCTTTCAGAGGAAGTGGATAAGTCAGCCACAGTAACAACATTAAAAACTCTGTTGGATAGGAAAGGTTTAGAAGGTTATGGGCCAAATGCTGGCAAATGAGACCAGTTTGGATGGGCATCTTGGTCACTCTGCTATGTGCTGAACTGAGGCTGGGAGCTTGCTCTGGCTGCTCTGGGCTTTGTGTCTGCGGGATCTGCGACAGTTACTCTGCTATGTGCTGAATTAAGACTGAGGCTGTGGGCCTTCTCCAGCTGCTCCAGTCCGTGTCTGAGGACTCACTTTCATACTAAATGCTATTTGATTATTTTTATTGTTTGCACAGTTTGTTTTTTTTCTCTTTCTCCCTACACATTGGGTGTTTGTCGGTTTTCTTTTATGGGTTCTTTTGGGTTTCTTGTTTTGTGGAGATGAATCTCAACATTGTATAATGTATACATACTTTGAACTTTGAACATAAACAAGTTAGGCCGAAGATCCTGTGTCCTTGCTATACGATTCTATGAACTTAACTGTAGTTGCAAGACATGATGATGACTTTTCTTTTTCATTTTCAGATCCCAGGGTTAGAGGCTGGGCTTTGCTGGATTCCTATTTACCCACACTCTTCCTTACACTATTGTATCTATCCACTATATGGCTAGGCACAAAGTATATGAGGGAAAAGCCTGCCTTCTCCCTCAGGGGTCACTTAATCTTGTACAACCTTGGAGTGATGCTTCTGTCTCTATATATGTTTATTGAGGTAAGCTTTTACATATTATCAAGTATTATAAATTTAACTAACTGCAAGAATTTTGTTATTGTTACTTTAGAATTATCACAGAGTGAATCTTAGCATAAATTTCACATAAAAAACAACTTATCTTTAATAGTACATTGGTCTACAGAGTTATTTTGCTTAGAGATGAGTGTAGGAAAATAGCATGGATTCAGAACTTGGTCCAATCCAGTTTTTAGTTATTTACATGGTAAAATATCAAAGATTAATTTACAGTAATTGTTTTTCAGAATTTATTGTTTTGGTCTCATTAGTTTTTGACGAAACTGGTTTGTGTTGACAAAGGCACCACTTGGTTAATGAGGAATCAACATGTTCTCTCATAATCAAGCTTGTTTACAGTTTATATGTGACCAAAGCATTTGCATGAAGAGTAATTATGATCACAGTCTACACTGTTAGAATTTTTCAGTTTGTTGAGCTGAAATGGAAGGTGCTCTGCTTTGGACTGAAAAAAAATAGATTTTTTTTTTCATTTGAAAAGAGTTTATTTATCCTCAAGGTACACCATGTTAAAACTTTGTTCATAAAATTTGTAATTGAACAATTACCTGTCAGTATTTTCTGCACCAAGTGTATCAGGAGACTGGCTTGCAATATTTACAATATATCAATAAGGCATCAATGTTTCATTCCTAAACATTCCATTCCCTGGTATATTGGAGAGAGTCTAGGCCTCAGTGTGATTGGTTGATTGGATCATTTACTACAGATGTGATAGAGGGATGCATAGCATGTATACACCAATTTGGCACAGTTCATTGCATGAACCTTAGAACACACACAACCATTCATTCACACCATCACAATGCACTGTAGTTGCAGTTTGTACCAGCTACATGATGCGCTACAGGAACTCATCAAAACTCATTAAACAGCATCTTCCAAAGTTAAAAGGACAAGGGCAGCAGAGGTATGTGAGCATCGTTGCCTGGAAATTGTTCTCCAAGCCACACTATCCTGACCTGGAAACAGATCACTATTCCTTCAACATTGGTGGGCTAAAATCCAGGAACACTATCCATATCAGCATTGAGGGTATATACATACCTGAAGGACTGCAGTGGTTCAAGAAGGCAACCCACCTTCACCTTCTCGGGAGCAATAAAGGATGGCAGTTAAATGCTGGTTCAGACTGTGAAGCTGACATCCTAGAATGAACAAGAACTGCAGTGTATCACTAAGGGTCAGATGCTTACAAGCTGAAAACCACAATCACTACAATAGCTTCAGGCAATGTTGCATAAAGTAGGGATAACTGACAACAGAAAAAACGATGGAAAGTTGAGATGAAAATCATCGCAGTCAAAGGAAACCTAAAAGTAGAGGCAATGCTACAGGTTATGCAGAAACTGTGGAAAGAGTAGAGAACAGGAAGGGCTCAATAACTCTACTGGGTGTGTTTTTTTATAGACTTCCCAATAGTAACAGGGACATCGAGGAGCAGATAGGGAGACAGATTATGGAATGGTGTAATAATAACCTAGGTAAAATCATAATTTTCACAGCATGGATATGACCTATTAAAGAAAGTGTAAGTGGGTTCCATCTGGAAAATAATTGTTTCATCATCCATTAAAGGAACTACATTACCTTTATAAAGATCTTTATATTTTTTAGTAATTATAATATCTAAATATTTAAAAGAATTAACAATTCTAAGTGGAATATCGTTATATATAAAAACAGGAGCATTTAATGGAAACAATTCACTTTTCTTTAAGTTAAGTTTATCTCCTGAAAATTTTCCGAAATCATTTAGTATTTCCAAAAGATTAGGAATAGATTCTTCAGGGTTCAAAATATAAACCAAAGGATCATCTGTGTAAAGAGAAATCTTATGTATGGTCCCATTTATAGAGATATCATGAATATTTTTAGCTTCATGGAGTATTATGGCCAAAGGCTCCAGTACAAGATTAAATAATAAAGGGCTTAATGGACATCCCTGTCTAGTACCTCGTGAAAGTGAAAAAAAGAGGACCTGAGATTATTAGTAATAACAGTAGCAGTAGGATTCTTATAGATCATTTGAATCCACCTATTAAAATTATTATCAAAGCCAAATTTTTCTAATACCTTAAACAGATATGTCCATTCGACTCTATCAAATGCTTTTTCTGCGTCGAGAAATAACACATTGGGGTACCTTAGATAGTGATGAATATATAATGTTCATCAATCTCCGAACATTGGAGAAAGAGTAACAGCCTTTTATAAAGCCTGTTTAATCCATAGAGATAATTTTAGTTAAAATATTTTCCAAATGGTTAGCCTTTATCTTAGAAAGAATTTTTTCATCCACATTCAATAACAAAATATGTCTATATGATGAACATTCAGTAGGATCTTTATCTTTCTTAAGGATTAAGGAAACTGAAGCTTCATAAAAAGAAGAAGGTAAATTACCCTTCTCAAATGATTTATGAAATATTTCCAAAAGATATGGAGAAAGTAATTTTTCAAATTTTTTGTAAAATCCTACCGAATAGCGAAACTCCGCCTCCTGGTTACGGACGTGTAAGACACAGCCGCTTCTTGTCCGCCTTTAATCTCTCCCTTTTCCAACTTAAACTTTGAAATTTCAACTTCATTCAGTCGGATCTGTAGAATAACAGTTAAAATTATAGCTACTCTCAGAAGCGCCAAAAGAAATCCAGACCCGGGCAATGGAAAGCCCAAAAAAGCTGATGAATTCTCGGAGGAACCCCCCTGAGTAAAAAGGCTAGATTCTCAAACCAGCAATATCAGCATTGAGATAACTCAACTAAAAGAGAAATTTGAAGGAAAAGTTGACTCTTTATGCCTTGATCTTAAAGAAGTTAGTCAAAATGCTGCTGACCTTTCTTCTCATTTGGAAAAAGCCTGACAACGGATCGTTGATCTCAAAGCTTGATCACATCGGAAGAATATTCGAATTGTTGGATTAAAAGAGAAATCAGAATTGGCCGACACACTGGATTATTTTGCAAAAATGTTTCAGTCTTTATTTCCAGAGGTTTGTTTACAGCCTTCAGATTTCGAAATGGCTCACTGGATCGGCACTTTTGGATCAAGGTAAAAACAGACATATTGTTGTGCGTTTTCTCTGCTTCAGAGACAGACTATTATTAAGCTTGCAAGAAAAAAAAGACTTTTTCAGTATCAGAATTCAGACATTTGCTTTTTTGAAGATTTTCCACGTGAAATTGTTAAGAAGCGTGCTGGATTTGCATCGGTTATGAAATCAGCGTATGAAAAAAGCTCTTCCCACTGCTTAAGTATCCAGTGAAATTAAGGCTTTTTGTCAAAAAGTCTGGCTTTCATGTTTTTGATGATGCAGTCGAAGCATTGAGTTTTATTAATTCTTTATCCGACGCATCCGATGATGAGTCTGAAGCCTGAAGCTTGAATGATTTATAACGGCTTGATTGTCTCGCGGTGTAAAGAGTGATGAGATTGGAAGATCTGATAGTTACAGAAGCCTTTACCTTAAAATACATTTTTATCTTTGAAAAAGACTGGTTTGGATGGCTTCAATTTCAGAAGACATAGAGGGAGAACTGTTGATAGACTGTAATAAGTTTGAACCATTTAGAATTTTTTTTGCAACATTTAAATGAATTAATTGGATTTTTTTTGTTTCGTATGCTTTTGTAAAGATTTTTTAAAGTAATTATTTGGATTTCTTTATGTTTTAAAGATAGACCAGACAATTTAAAGATGGAGATTATTTTTCTTCTGCGCAAATATTTCAAGAATTGTTTTGGATGTGTTTTTTTACCTTATCTAATGTTATGAAGGTTACTTTCAATTGAAGGTCGTTTTGTTTTACAAGAAAAACACTTTCCTTCCAAGTTAATTATATTGAGATATATGTCGACTGTAATGAGTTTTATGTTCAGTAGAGGGAGACTTTTTTTTCTTTTTACTTAGGTAGGCAGAGTTTGCATTTGCCTTGGGGTTTTCCTTAATCCTGTCTGCCAAGGCTTTCTCATGGCCCCTTCGAGCTCTCCTAATTTCTTTCTTGAGCTCCTTCCTGTTAGCCTTCTAATCTTCTAGCTCTCTATCATTAGCTAGCTTTTTGAACCTTTCATCTTCTTTTCTGCTTGACTATATTTACAACAGCCTTTGTACACCATGGTTCCTGTACCCTACCATCTTTTCCCTGTCTCATTGGAATGTACCTACACAGAACTCCACACAAACATCCCCTGAACATTTAGCACACTTCTCTGTACATTTCCCTGAGAACATGTGTTTCCAATTTGTGCTTCCAAGTTACTGCCTGATAACCTCACATTTCCCCTTACTCCATTTAAACGCTTTCCCAACTTGTCTGTTCCTATCCCTCTCCAATGCTATAGTAAAGGAGATAGAGTTGTGATCACTATCTTCAAAATGCTCTCCCACTGAGAGATCTGACACCTGACCAGGTTAATTTCCCAATACCAAATCAAGTACAGCCTCTCCTCTTGTAGGGTTATATACATATTGTGTCAAGAAATCTTCTTGAACACACCTAGCAAACTCCACCCCATCTAAACTCTTCACTCTAGGGACATGCAAATCGATATTTGAGAAATTAAAATCTCCCATCACAACAACCCTGTTATTATTATTTCATTTTAAAAATCTTTTTATTGATACATAATCTTCTACAGCTGTAAAATGATACAAAACTTCAATATATATAAAGAAGAAGAATCATTGACCGCCAATTCATATTTATATAAAATAAAATTGGAAGGAAACCATATAAATTAATTCAAATTAAATGATAATATTTGACAAAAGAACCCCATCTTCTCTCAAAATCAAAAAATCAAATCGAGGATCAAAAATTCTAATTCTAATTTTTTCTAAACTAAGACATAACATTACTTGAGAAAACCATTGAATTAATGTAGGACAGAGGTATCTTTCCATTTCAATAAAATAGCCCTTCTTGCCAACAATGTAACAAATGCAATTACATGTTGGTCTGAAGATGAAATACCCTGAATATGATGCAGAACTATTCCAAATAGAACAGTCAATGTATTACATTGTAAATTAATTTTTAGAGCTTTAGAAATTGTAGAAAATAAAGATTTCCAAAAAGATTTTAATGAAGAACATGACCAGAACATATGTGACAAAGTGGCTACTTCAGTTTTACACCTATCACAATAATTGTCTATGTTAAGAAATATTTTGGATAGTCTCTTCTTTGTTAAGTAATAACTGTGAACAATTTTAAATTGAATTAAATAGCACATATCGAAGAAGAATTGACCATTTTCAGAACTCGCGACCAATCTTCATTAACAAAGGTCATATTAAGTTCTCTCTCCCAATCTTGTTTAATCTTTAGTGAGAGGTTATCTTTTTGTAGTAAAAATAAATTATAAATTCTACCAATGGAACCTCTTACTAAAGGATTCATATTCAAAATAGTATCCAACAAATCAGATTCTTGCATATATGGAAACTTAGATAAGTATTTTTGTAAAAAATGTCTAACCTGAAAATATTGCAGAAAGTGTGTATGAGAGAGAGATTATTTCCTAATTAACTCTTCAAAAGTCATCAATCGACCATCACAAAATAAATCTTCAAAAAAACAGATCCCCTTATTTCTCCATAAGAGAAAAATGGGATCAGTTATTGAAGGTTTAAATAAACAAATTTCAATATAAGGAACTAGACAATTTTAATTGTTTAAAATTAATAAAATTGCGAAACTGAAACCAAATTCGTAAGGACTATTTAATAACAGGGTAAAGATTTAAATTTGGAATTTTAGAGAGTTGTAAAGGTAATGGAGCTCCTAATAATGAGGTTAAATGAAATGGTCTGATAGCTTTTAATTCCAAATCAATCCAAGCCAAATCAATCTTATTGAGCCAATTTAGCCAAAAACATAATTGTCAAATATTAACAGCCCAGTAATACAATCTTAAATTAGGAAGTGCAAGTCCACCATCTTTTTTAGATTTGTAAATGATACTTATTAATTCTTGGTCTTTTATTGTTCCAAATAAAGGACAAAATAATAGAGTCAATTTGATCAGAACATTTAGTTAAAAAGATAGGTATATTTTGAAAACTTTAAGTAATTATCTGGAATTTTTTACGTTTTAAAGATAGATCTGATCATTTAAAGATGGCGATTGTTTTTCTTCTGTGAAAAAAAATTTCAAGAATTTTTTTGGACGTGTTTTTTTTCCTTATCTAATATTATGAAGATTTTTTTCAAAACTGAAGGTTGTCTCTAATAACTCTTCTTTTCAACTCAATTGTAATGAGATGTATATCTGGAAGAGGGAGACAGAGATTACTCTTTTCATTTTTACCTTCTATTTAGGCAGGTGAAGTTTATAATTGCTTTTCATGCGTTCTTCGGGGCTTGCGTCGATTGATATAGACTTATTTCCGGGCTTTGTAGGTAGGGTGGGTTTTTTCCTTTTTTCTTTTCTTATTTTTTATCCCCATTATTGAATTCCAGAGCATTTGCAAATTATTATTATTGTTGTTTATCTCCGCCATTCTCGACTAACTTATCCTTACATGTGTCTAACTACTTTTTTTTGGATACAAAGTCTCATGATGATATTCAAACAGTTAAATGTTCTAAGTTGGAATGTCCATGGTTGGAATCATCCTATTAAGCATAAGAAAACATTTAAAACTATTAACCGATTTCAACCTGATATAATCTTTGCACAAGAGACACATATCAGGTTATGTGATAAAAATCGATTTTTTTAATTTTGGAAGGTTTCTCAGTTTCATGCAAATTCTCAAAGTAAAATTAGAGGTGTTTCCATTTTTATTGATTCCAATATTCCTTTTAACCATGAGGATATTATAGCTGATATTAATGGCAGAGTTTTGATTGTTAAAACAATTTACAACAGGAAAATTGTTTTGGTTAATATATATGGACCAAATGTTGATGGTCCCTCATTCTTTAAAGCTGATTTTGCTCTATTACCTGATCTAAATGAATGTATGTTATTAATGGGTGGTGATTTTAATACTTGTTTAAATCCTTTAATAGATAAGCTATCATCCAAACATCAACTCCCTAATTGGTTCTGCATCACTTATTAATTCCTTTTTAATTGATTATGGCTTAATTGAAGTTTGGAGACATACGCATCCTAGTGATAGAGAATATTCCTTTTTCTCACATGTTCATAATAAATATTCGAGAATCTACTATTTTACAGTCGACCCTCAACTTCTAATTAATGTTCAGAAATGTGAATATGATGCAATTGTTATCTCTGATCATGCTCCCTTACACCTAATATTTGTGTAATGTTGTAATGTTGAAACAAAGATGTTGCTTCTACAAGACCACCTTGGTGTTTTCCAGAACATTTGTTACAAAGCTCAGAATTTGTTGAGTTTATTGAAGCTCAGATAAAAGATTTTTTTCTCTTTAATAATACAGGAAATTACTGAGCATGAAATTCAGAAAGCTATTTTATCAATGCAATCAGGTAAAGCTCCTGGACTTGATGGTTATTCAGTGAGATTTTACAAAAAATTTGAAAGATTACTTTCTCCATATCTTTTGGAAATATTTCATGAATCCTTTGAGAAGGGTAGTTTACCTTCTTTTTATGAAGCATCTATTTCCTTGATTCTTAAAAAAGATAAAGATCCTGTTGAATGTTCATCATATAGACCTATTTCGCTATTAAATGTGGATGCAAAAATTCTCTCTAAAATGATGGCTAATCGCTTGGAAAATATTTTAACTAAAATCATTTCTATGGATCAAATGGGCTTTATTAAAGGCCATTATTCTTTCCCTAACATTCGGAGATTGATAATATCAAAATAAATAAAATCTTCCAGTCTTGTACCACCCTAATTCTCACTTTAGAAGGATTACTTGTTTTTCTATCTGTCCCAAGATATCATTCACCTTTGAAGAGTCTATTAGATAGGCTGTAGTAGTTACTGGGTGTGCATTTGTAAAATTGTAAATTTTAATTGTAAAAGTGACAGATTTCTGTTCCTTACAGTTGATCTTGGCGAGCTGGGAAGGTGGATACAACCTGCAGTGTCAGAATCTTCACAGTGCTGGGCAAGCCGACATTCGGGTGAGACCAAATTAAATTCTGACAGGGAGGTAATGTTAGACATTAGGCAAATTACAGTGGATAATTGGGATAATTTTGGCCCAATTAAGTGGTTTCCCCAATTAGCCAAAGTTTCATAGAAAAAGTTATAAAGGTATTTTTTAAAAAAAAAGACAAACTACTATTTAACTGAATAACAAATTGGGTATAATACAGAATAAATAAGAATACTACCAATCTACTACAGTACTATAAAACTCTGTATTGCTTCTGGATAGTTATTAATGGAGGAATTCATCCAGTGTACATGGCTGTGTTTTTTTGATTGACAATATATAAACAAAATTAGTGCATATAGCATTGACACTGAGCACACAAGGTGAAACATACTCTCCAAAGTATCAACACACACAGAGCAGCTGGACCAGATGGCATACCCAGGGAGGAACTGAGGGGTTGCTCTGACCAGCTGGCGGAGGATTTTACTGAAATCTATAACCTCTCTCTGTCCCATACATTCCACAAAACATCAACCATTTGTCCCAAAGCAACCAGTGGTAACATGCTTCAATGACTATAGACTGATTGCACTGATCCATAGCTGCCAAGTGCCTGGAGAAAACAGGTTATGTTCCACATTAAGAACACCATTCCCACTATTCTGCAGCAGACCAGTTTGCCTATAAGGCAAACAGATCAGCCACCTCCAAAGCTATCCACACCATTCTGGAACACCTGAAGCATAAGGACACCTACACCAGAATGTATCTATGAATGTTCTCAATCATCCAGGTCATTTGCTGAGTGTTTGTTCAGTTACAGACTAGAAAAACTTAAACAACGGGCAACTGTTGGCTCTCGCGCAGAAGGTCTTAAGTAAAAAAAAACAAATACTGAAGCATATGGAGGCAACCGACAGAGAGTTCACGGACTGTATGACCCGGCTGACAACGATCATTGAAAAACTGACTAACTCTGTTGCATTAATAAAGCACTTTGTTAAATGTGTAAATCATGTCTGCATCAGTATTATCTTGTATTTCCATACAATGTTACATTAAGCTGTTACACATCTATTGTCAGAGAAGTACTTGCATAAATAGGTAAACCACCTTCATACGAGCAAGGACAGGAAACAGGGCAAAGTAAGTATACTTATTTATTCAGTAAGTTATGGGTCAAAGTATTTGGCAAGTGCATTTCTAACTCTTCTGGCTTCAGTCTTGTTGTCGTCTGTTCTGAAATTGTTAGGTTGCGTTCAAGAAAACAATAAAATGGCGCGCTGCCGTCTGACAGCGTTTTCAGATTTCTCCGGTTACCCCGTCCACACTGATCTGCCCAGGTGGTGTTTTCAAAAGTACACACCCTGGAAAGCGTTTCTGAAAAGCTCCGGTTTCAGGGGACGAAAACGCTGTTTTAGTGTTGGTTTGGGATTTATCCGGTGTAGTATGTATGTAGCCTGAAAAACTCATTCCTGATGGGTGGGGTACAACACCATCTATCAGCTACTAACATCCTAACATCTTTACTCTGCCATCTCCACAACAGTTCACACCGTGATTCGTGTAAAGATAAAACTAATAACCCTCTCATTACCTCTACGACTCTTAACGACCCTCATGTGATTGCTAGACCTAAAACAAAAACTACCCACCATGGATCAGAAGTCTCTTGGATGAGTGGTGAAACATCTAGACAACACAGCGAGTCCAGTTGCCTTAATTTACTACCACTTGCTACAGCAGAATGCTTTTTATTGACTATATTTCTGCCTTCAACAGCATACCCACCAACAAGGTGACCATGATACAACACATTTTGAGACTCAATACATTAATCTGTAACTGGATTCTATACCTTATCAATCACTCCCAGACCATTTGAATAGGCAAGTACACATCAACCTTCCTAACCCTGAAAAATGGTTAACCGCAAGAATGTGTATTGAGCCCTCTCCTTTACAATCTTTTCATCCATGACTGTGCCCCTGCTGATGCCATCAACTCCATTTCAGGAAATCAAGAAGATATGAACAAGCTCCACTACTCACAAACAGTGAAACAATGGAAGGCATCTCCAGCTTTAAATTCTTGAGAGAGAACATCACAGAGGAACTCTCTTGGATCACCAGCACTTCCTTGATAGGAATTTATAGAGCAAATTAGCCCCAAAAGCTGCTGGTAAACCTTTATTATTGTATAATTGAGAGTATACTGACCTACTGTATGACAGTATGGTCCTCTAGCTTCAACAAGATTGACCAAGAAGCACTTCAACAAGTGATCAGAACTGTAGAGAACATTATTTGGACACAACTATCAGATATGGAAACCATCTACAACTCATGATGTCTGTGGCTGGCTTGCAAAATTGTAATGGACTTTTCCCATCCTTGTAGCTACTGTTCAATCTCCTACCAGTTGGCTGGAGATACAGAAATATTTCTGCATGGACATCCAGACTGTAAAAAACAGCTTTTTCTCCAGGGCTGTCATGAAATTGAACATTTTAGAGTTGTTTGTTTTTAATTCAATTATAACTTAGATGTCACTTTAAATAACTTGGATGTTATTTTAAATTTAGTCGTTGTGTTTTTAGTAATTGAATTGCCTGCATGATGTTTTGCACTGAATGGAGCAGCATTGTAATCTCATTGTCCTCAGTAATGACAGTGAAGTTCTAACTAATACACTGCCTCAAACAATGCTTTCAAGATGATTGTTGATACCTTCAAATTATGTAGTTTCTAACTTGAAGTAGTGAAATCATTTTATTTTCACTCCTGTTTCTGGCATCTCCGAGCCTTGAATGCTTGAAACCACAGTGAGCAAAACAATTCTAAATCATCTTACTGCTTATTTTGTGCCAAATATCAGTGATAAAAATCACTGCTTTTTGAACACAAACACACACAATTGGCACTGTTTTAAAAATAACTGTTTGCTCTAAGTATGTTGTAAGTGTCCAAAAGCAACACATGTTCACATGACTGATGCTAGTTAGAAACTATTCGGCAACAATCTCCTGTCCCAGGTAAGTGGCATAGTGCCCTAAATAAACAAAGGGAATCCCGACTATTTTCTTGATTAGTTTTTGTTCTTTAAGTGTTGGCCCAAATAAGTGGCTGCTCTGATTAACTGATTGCCCAATTAAATGAATTCCACTGTATTTTTTTTTAATCATTTGAGGTAGTCCTCTCTTTCCACCTGTAGTCACCTCAATGCAAGAAATTGAATCCTTTAATGGAGCACTGAAGCCATTATCCTTGAAAATCAAAAGCACTGCATTTGCTGGAAATCTGAAATAAAATAGGTGAAAGCAGGAAATACTTGGCAGGTCAGGCTGCACCTGTGGTTAGAGGAACAGAGTCAGCGAACCTTTTTCAGGATTGGGAAGAAGACAAAATATGCCCGTTAAGCTGAAGAAAGCGTAGGTGAAGAAGGTGTCACTATAAAACCAGAGTGATAATGGGGATAGACAACTGGCCAATGAGTGAATAGTGGGTGAGAATATGGGCAAAAGAATGTAGGAGTAATGAAAAGCAAAGCGGGAAGAAGTGCCCAGCAGGTCAGGCTATGCATATTCTTGTCACGTTTTGTATCCTTGCTGTGGTCCTGCCCTCCAGTGATCCAAGTCATTGAACTAGAACAGACCCATCATATATTCTAAAAGCGACCCTCTCCAAGCATCAGTTAATTATTTGGAGGTGGTGGGAAAAATGCAGTTGGACATTCTAGTTTATCAGTGATATTTTTGATCAAGTGCTTAATAGTTTAGCCTCACTCTGATTGTGAAGGTGGTAGGTTTGGTTCACAATACATATGTGGTTGAGAGTTTAGTATAAGAATTCATAAAGTCAGAATGCACATCTTCCAAGGAGAATTGATTGAGGCTTCCATGTTCTGATCCAGTTACTTTCAGCTTTTTGAACTGCTTTATTATGAGGTTTCAGACAGGTCCCTGATGTTGATATGTCTTGCTTCCAAGTAGGAGGTGAGTTTTAATTAAAAAGCCAGATTAATTGACCGTCTTGATGCCCTTAATTTAGATGGCTTTTTGCATTGCTTCAATGTACCAGAATTCTCCTGGCCAAGGGCAGCTGTTTCAAAGGAGGCAGACAATGCTCAGCCACACAGATGGATGCAACTATGCAGAGAGAAAGAGGTTTCCCCAGGCAGTCCACTGTTGAAGGCTACTCTTGATAAGATAACTCAAAAATACCTAAAAGGGTCACCTCTCCACTCAATTCTTCTTGAAAGATGACATACATTAAAATATAAACACAAGAGATTCTGCAGATGTTAGAAATCCAGAGCAACTCACAGAAAATGTTACAGAAATGCAGCAGCTTAGGCAGTATCTATAGAAATGAATGAACAGTTGATGTTTCGGGCTGAGACCCTTCTCCCTGATCAACTGCTTATTCATTTCTGTAGATGCAACCTGACCTGCTGAGATCCTCCAGCATTTTCTGTGTGTTGCTATACATTAAAATAGGTAGTAAGTAGACTGTAAAGAAGGTTATCAAAAATTGCAGGGGGATCTTGATCAGCTGGACAAGTGGGCTTAGAAAAGACAAATGGAGTTTAACTCAGATAAGTATGAAGTGCAAGTCTTACCCTGATTAGGCCTTCTAAAGTTTTCTTGCATGATAGGGCTCTGGGGAGTGTTGTAGAACAGATGACCCAGAGTTTAGAAAGATAATTCCCTGAAAGTTGAGTCACAGGTAGATGGTACTGAAGAAGGTTTTTGACACACTGACCTTCCTCAGTCAGGGTATTGAGGATAGAAGTTGGTGTGGTTGTAATTTGGATGAGGCGACATTGGAGGACAAGTGTAGTAGCACAGGGGAACATTAACCTACAGGTCCCTCTCCAAATCACACAGTATCCTGAAGGGAAATTGTATTGCTGACTCTGAATCTCCCTATCCAACAGAAGCATCTTCAGTGGAAGGATGGCAGTGGTTCAAAAGTGGCTTTTCACTACCTTTCCAAGGGAAGTTGGAGAGGAGCATTAGATGCTGGATTGGCTATTGAGGTCCAAATACTGTAAAAAAAGAAAAAAAAATCAGATAATTTGACAGCCTCCACAGCAATTATTAATTTTTGATGCATGACTTATTGATATAATTTAGATTCTCAGATACTGTAGTGAGATTTAAACTTGTTTGTCCTATTGAATCACTGGCTTTGATTTCTCTATTACTAGTCCAGCAGCACAGCTTATCTTGCTGCAAAAGTCCCTTGATCATCACTTGTTTTGTTTCAGTCAGTCTTCTGTTGTCATATAGACGACTGAACTTCTGTACAGCAACCTCTATTTGTACAATTAGCAAAATGAGTTAATCAGAAACATCTCTTTCAATTCAAATATAGGTAACTTTAAAATGTAAAATGTGATCATGTTATTTAAACCTTTTTCCTTTCCAGAGTTCCTTGTTTGAGCAGTCTGAATTAGTAATTGATCCAGACCGTGATGCACAGGTTACATAGAAACGTAGAAAACCTACAGCACAATACAGGCCCTTCAGCCCACAATGCTGTTTCAAACATTACTTTAGAAATTACCAAGGGTTACACATAGTCCTCTATTTATCTAACACCATGTACCTATCCAGGGGTTTCTTAAAAGACCTTATCGTATCTGTCTCCACCACCGTTGCCAGCAACCCATTCCACACATTGACCACTCTCTGCGTTTTTTTTTAAACTTACCCCTGACATCTCCTCTGTACCTACTTCCAAGCACCTTAAAACTCTTGTGCTAGCCATTTCAACCCTGGGAAAAAGCCTCTGACTATCCACACGATCAATGACTCCCTTATACACCTCTATCAGGTCACCACTCATCCTCAATTGCCCCAAGGTGAAAAGGCCGAGTTCACTCAACCTATTCTCATAAGGCATGCTTTTCAATCCAGCAACATCCTTGTAAATCTCCTCTACACCTTTTCTATTGCTTCCACATCCTTCCTGTAGGGAGGCGACCAGAACTGAGCACAGTACTCCAAGTGGGGTCTGACCAGGATCCTATATAGCTGTAACATTACCTCTTGGCTCTTAAGCTCAATCCCACGATTGATGAAGGCCGATGCACCGTATGCCTTCTTAACCACAGAGTCAACCTGTGCAGCAGTTTTGAGTGCCCTATGGACTCAGACCCCAAGATCCCTCTGATCCTCCACACTGCCAAGACTCTTACCATTAATACTATATTCTGCCATCATATTTGACCTACCAAAATGAACCAATTCACACTTATCTGAGTTGAACTTCATCTGCCACTTCTCAGCCCAGTTTTGCATCCTAACAATGTCCTGCTGTAACCTCTGACAGCTCTCCACACTGTCCACAACAACCCCAATCTTTGTATCATCAGCAAATTTACTAACCCATCCCTCCAACCCATCCAGGTCATTTATAAAAATCACGAAGAGTAAGGGTCTCAGAACAGATCCCTGAGGCACATCACAGGTCACCGACCTCCATGCAAAATATGACCCGTCTATAACCACTCTGTACCTTCAGTGGGCAAGCCAATTCTGGATCCACAAAGCAAGGTCCCTTTGGATCCCATGCCTCCTTATTTTCTCAATAAGCCTTGTATGGGGTACCTTATCAAATGCCTTGCTGAAATCCATATACACTACACCTACTGCTCTATGTTTAATCACATCCTCAAAAAATTCAATCAGGCTCGTAAGGCATGACCTGCCTTTGACAAAATCACACTTGCTATTCCTAATCATACTAAGCCTCCCCAAATTTTCATAAATCCTGCCTCTCAGGATCTTCTCCATTAACTTACCAAACACTGAAGTAAGACTCACTGGTCTATAATTTCCTGGGCTATCCCTACTCCCTTTCTTGAATAAGGGAACAGCATCCGCAACGCTCCAATCCTCCAGAGACTCTCCCATCCTCATTGATGATGCAAAGATCATCGCCAGAGGCTCAGCAATCTCCTCCCTCGCCTCCCACAGTATCCTGGGGTACATCTCTTCCAGTCACAGAGGCTTATCCAACTTGATGCTTTCCAAAAGCTCCAGCACATCTTTCTTAATGTCTATTTGCTCAAGCTTTTCAATCCGCTGTAAGTCATCCCTACAATCTCCAAGATCCTCTTCTGTAGTGAATACTGAAGCAAAGTGTTCATTAAGTACCTCTGCTATCCCCTCTGGTTCCATACACTCTTTTCCATTGTCACAGTTGATTGGTCCTATTCTCTTATTTCTTATCCTCTTGCTCTTCACATACTTGTAGAATGCCCTGGGGTTTTCCTTAATCCTGCTCGCCAAGGCCTTCTCATGGCCCCCTTTTTCTCTCCTAATTTCATCCTTAAAATCCTTCCTGCTGGCTTTATAATCTTCGAAATCTCTATCATTACCTAGCTTTTTGAACCTTTTGTAAGCTTTTATTTTCTTCTTGGCTAAATTTTCAACAGCCTTTGTGCACCACGGTTCAAGTACCCTACCATCCTTTCCCTGCGCATTTGAACATATCTATGCAGAATGCCATGTAAATATCCCCTGAACATTTGCTATATTTCTGCCGTGCATTTCACTGAGAATATCTGTTCCTAAATTATGCCTCCAAGTTCCTCTTGTAACTCTCCTCTGCACTCTCTTGATAGTATCCTCATTCTTCCTGTAATGAGGTGCAGAAAGTGGGGTCTGACCAAGGTCTTATATAGCTGTATAATAGAGAAGCTGAAGTTGGCGCCTAGCTGATACTTAATAATTCTATCAAAAACATTTATAATTTTAAAGGAGAAACTTTCTGTCAATAGCCGGATTGGTAATATAAGCCATTAATTTAAGAGGCTTGGTAAAAGAACAAGAGTATATTTCCTACTGTAGTGATCAAGAATGCACAATCTGTAAATTTGGCAGAAATGCTAGGGGTTTTTCTAAGATGCATTATTGGAAAGATCGCTGTTGTGTGGAAAGAATGTGGAAACAGGTGCATTAGATGTCTTTCAAAGATGAGCGGTAAGATTCTATGGTCTTTAGCCGTCCTATCATTGTTTTGTTCAGTAGACAATTCATTATTGCAGTGAGTAACAAAGTACCACAGTAGACAGAAGATCTGACAATAATAATCATCAAAGAGAACAAAAATAAAGGAAATAAAGGAAGTTAGGTTGTATGCATCTCAGCACAGGGGATCCTAAATGTTTTCACCTTTACCTTGCAGGTGGCCAAGGTGCTTTGGTGGTACTACTTTTCTAAAGCTATCGAATTTATGGACACAATATTTTTTATCTTGCGGAAGAAGAACAGTCAAATTACCTTTCTTCATGTGTACCACCACGCAACAATGTTCAACATCTGGTGGTGTGTTCTTAACTGGATACCTTGTGGTCAAAGTAAGTGAGTGTTGGCAAACTAACTTGGGTGTGATGCTAATTTGCCTGTAGTGGTATTTTGGATAAAACACTTGTACAAGAATTATCTATAGTAGGTGGGTTAATTGATCCAGCACTCCCAAAGCAAAATATTGCAGAAATAAAATCCTGAATCGAAAATATAAATGCTTAGCAGGTCAGACAGCATCAGTGAAGAGAAGAAGAAAACAGGAGTTAATGATTTGTCTCCAGCAGTATAAATTCAAATCTCACCGAGGCAGCTGAGGAGTGAAAATTAACAGTATCATTGACCAGCAAACTACCATATTGTTTTATAAACCCATCTGATGTTCACCTTTATCTAGTCTGTCCTATATGTCATTCCCATACCTATTACAATAGTGGTCACCAACCTTTTTAAGCCCGAGATCCCCTACCTTGGCCTTAGTGAAAGGCAAGATCTACCTACTAAATCGTTCAGAGAAAAAACAGCTCAGATTGTACTTCCAACTTGAGGCCTTTTATTTGGGCTAATTGTATTTTAATGACATAAAATGCTTTTGTCAAGTTTTCAAATTAACCAAGGAAACACTGTAACTAGCATATCAAACAGGCCACAGCGGCATTGAGCTCATCCAATAATGCCTTGAAAAAGCGCTGCTGAAGCGCTTTTGCTCAAATCAAGTTTATCAGTTTACCACTTTTCTCATTGCATGAGAAAAGTCCATGACCTTCCCAGCCAAGGCCTGCTGATGATTCACACAGTGATAATAGTCAATAGACACTAGGTGCAGAAGTAGACCATTCGGCCCTTTGAGCCTGCACCGCCATTTTGAGATCATAGCTGATCATCTACTATCAATACCCGGTTCATGCCTTGTCCCCATATCCCTTGATTCCCCTATCCATAAGATACCTATCTAGCTCCTTCTTGAAAGCATCCAGAGAATTGGCCTCCACTACCTTCCGAGGCAGTGCATTCCAGACCCCCACAACTCTCTGGGAGAAGAAGTTTTTCCTTAACTCTGTCCTAAATGACCTACCCCTTATTCTCAAACCATGCCCTCTGGTGCTGGACTCTCCCAGCATCTGGAACATATTTCCTGCCTCTATTTTGTCCAATCCCTTAATAATCTTCTATGTTTCAATCAGATCCCCTCTCAATCTCCTTAATTCCAGCGTGTACAAGCCCAGTCTCTCTTACCTCTCTGCGTAAGACAGTCCAGACATCCCAGGAATTAACCTTGTGAATCTACGCTGCACTTCCTCTACAGCCAGGATGTCCTTCCTTAACCCTGGAGACCAAAACTGTACACAATACTCCAGGTGTGGTCTCACCAGGGCTCTGTACAAATGCAAGAGGATTTCCTTGCTCTTGTACTCAATTCCCTTTGTAATAAATGCCAACATTCCATTAGCCTTCTTCACTGCCTGCTGCACTTGCTCATTCACCTTCAGTGACTGATGAACAAGGACTCCTAGATCTCTTTGTATTTCTCCCATACCTAACTCTACACCGTTCAGATAATAATCTGCCTTCCTGTTCTTACTCCCAAGGTGGATAATCTCACACTTATTCACATTAAACGTCACCTGCCAAGTATCTGTCCACTCACCCAGCCTATCCAAGTCACCCTGAATTCTCCTAACATTCTCATCACATGTCACACTGCCACCCAGCTTAGTATCATCAGCAAATTTGCTGATGTTATTCTCAATGCCTTCATCTAAATCGTTGACGTAAATTGTAAACAGCTGTGGTCCCAATACCGAGCCCTGTGGCACCCCACTAGTCACCACCTGCCATTCCGAGAAACACCCATTCACCGCTCCCCTTTGCTTTCTATCTGCCAACCAGTTTTCTATCCATGTCTTCCCCCCGATACCCTGAGCTTTGATTTTACCCACCAATCTCCTATGTGGGACCTTATCAAATGCCCTCTGAAAATCGAGGTACACTACATCCACTGGATCTCCCCCGTCTAACTTCCTGGTTACATCCTCGAAAAACTCCAACAGATTAGTCAAGCATGATTTACTCTTGGTAAATCCATGCTGGCTCGGCCCAATCCTATCACTGCTATCTAGATATGCCACTATTTCATCCTTAATAATGGACTCTAGCATCTTCCCCACCACCGATGTCAGGCTGACAGGTCAATAGTTCTCTGTTTTCTCCCTCCCTCCTTTCTTAAAAAGTGGGGTAACATTAGCCATTCTCCAATCCTCAGGAACTGATCCTGAATCTAAGGAACATTGGAAAATGATTACCAATGCATCCGCAATTTTCAGGGCCACCTCATTTAGTACCCTAGGATGCAGACCATCTGGACCTGGGGATTTGTCAGCCTTCAGTCCCATCAGTCTTCTCATCACTGTTTCCTTCCTAATGTCAATCTGTTTCATTTCCTCTGTTACCCTATGTCCTTGGCCCATCCATACATCTGGGAGATTGCTTGTGTCTTCCTTAGTGAAAACAGATCTAAAGTACTCATTAAATTCTTCTGCCATTTCTCTGTTTCCCATAACAATTTCACCCAATTCATTCTTCAAGGGCCCAACATTGTTCTTAACTATCTTCTTTCTCTTCACATACCTAAAAAAGCTTTTGCTATCTTCCTTTATATTCCTGGCTAGCTTGCGTTCGTACCTCATTTTTTCTCCCTGTATTGCCTTTTTAGTTAAGTTCTGTTGTTCCTTAAAAACTTCCCAATCATCTGTCCTCCCACTCACCTTAGCTCTGTCATACTTCCTTTTTTTTAAAGCTATGCAATCTCTGACTTCCTTTGTCAACCACTGTGGCCCCTTTCCCTCCTTTGAATCCTTCCTTCTCTGGGGGATGAACTGATTTTGCACCTTGTGCATTATTCCCAAGAATACCTGCCATTGCTGTTCCACTGTCTTTTCTGCTAGGCTATCCATCCAGTCAACTTTGGCCAGCTCCTCCCTCATGGCTCCATAGTTTCCCCTGTTCAACTGCAACACTGACACCTCCGAGCTGCCCTTATCCTTCTCAAATTGCAGATAAAAACTTACCATATTATGGTCACTACCTCCTAATAGCTCCTTTACTGCAAGATCGCTTATCAAGTCCTGTTCATTACATAACACTAAATCCAGAATAGTCTTGTCCCTGGTCGGCTCTCGTACAAGCTGTTCCAAGAATGCATCCCGTAGGCACTCTACAAACTCCCTATCCTTTGGTCTAGCACCAACCTGATTCTCCCAGTTCACCTGCATGTTGAAATCCCCCATAACTACTGCGACATTACCTTTGCCACATGCCAATGTTAACTCCCTATTCAACTTGCACCCAATATCCATGCTACTGTTTGGTGGCCTGTAGACAACACCCATTTGGGTCCTTTTGCCCTTACTGTTCCTCAGTTCTATCCACACAGACTCTACTTCTCCTGACCCTATGTCCCCCCTTGCAAAGGACTGAATCTCATTCCTCACCAACTGGGCCACTCGGGGAAAATCGAGTCAATCCAGGGAAAATCGGGTCATTACGGCACAGTGCTATAAAATCAACGCGCACACCATGCATTGCTAGGGCTCCATCAGTAGTAATTGCTACCAGTTTATGAATGTGGATGTCATTTTCACGGAATTTTTTTTAACTCATTGTAAATATCCTCACCTCTTGTTCTCTCCTTTAAGTGCAAAAGAGTGAGGAAGTCCTCCTTTGTTGTAAGATCCTGGAAAGCCATTCTGACAAATACAACAAGCTGAGCTGTTTGCATTACATCCAGGGATTCACCAAACTGCCATGAACAATATTCACAGAGTGACCAGTCCTTTAACACTGTCGATCCACGTCCTCTGAGCAGCATGTTTGCTTGGCCTTCAACCCCGATTTCAGCTCCTCAACTTTCCTGGTATTGGTAAACTTACTGAGACACTAGTATAAGTTTCAGGGGTATGCAAGCTAATTACACGACTGTTTTTATTTCCCATTTCTTGTACATTTGGGGAATGTTGGAATTTAAAGTGGGAGAAGTGTTATAATGTGAGTATTAAAAAGATAAGTTAATACCAATTAGGATCATGGTAATATAGCAATACTCCCGCTACAGAAAGCTGTTTGTAAAGAGAGATTGTTTCCGGGGTTGCGGGGTTTTCCTTCCGGTCTTTTCTGCCTGGTGCGCATCAGTGAAAATCTCTGTATGCGAATATCGTTTTACCGTCCTAGATAAAGTTGTTCCTTTTGGGCATGAAGTTGTCAAGTGGTCCTTTTTCAAAGTAGAAGTTACTACATATTTGCATCAAAAGGTTTATCAGGCATAATGTATTTGTGTATTTATTTTTCTTTTTTTTCGGGATCTACTGGGAACTTCTCAAAGATCGCGATCAACTGGTTGGCGACCACTATATTACAATATACGTAATTGACCCTTGGGAAATGGTTTTACAAGATAATCAGTTAAAATCCAATTCAGAATGGACAATAAATAGTCTGCTTTGCAATGATATTCATCCCATGAATAAAAAAGGGATATTTTTTCATGAAATTCTTGTCTTGTGCTTGGTTCTGGTGTTTTCCATTTTGGCTGACATAGAGGGACTGTGCAAGAGATTCATAAGAGGGCTTCAATTCCAGCCATTCTAACCCACATTAGTTACTGAGACCTACTGAGGGTGATGCAACAGTTTGCAATGCTGCTTCACAGCTCTAGGTTCAATCTTGTGCTTACAGTCTGTGTACCGTTTTCTGTGGGAATGTTAATTTCCGTAGATGCTTTTTATTATTTCTTCATTCCTAAATGTGCTAGCTGATTAATTTGTTACTCAAAGTGGCATCTCAATTAGATATTGCAAAAAAAGAGAAATATATGGCAATGTGAGAGATTAAGCTATGGTGCTGCATCTCAACAGCCACATGGATGGGAAACATTTAGCGGGAAATGGTCCAAATGCAAGCAATTGATATTACATTAGATAAGCATAGATGAGTTAGTTTAGAAGGTCTGGTTACGTGCTCTATAATGCTAAGAATCTAAGGAATTAAGAAGTGGGGAAATTGAAGTGAAGAGCTTGCTCTTATGTTTGGCAATAAATGAAAAAATGTTCTAATTACATCATAAGTACACTATGTCGATTCCACTTGGAGGTGGTAGAGGGCTTTCAAATAATAGAATCTCATTGACTATTTCAACTGGGGGAAGAGCAGTTGCACATTGCTATGTACATGCAAAGCAAGAAAACAACTAAATATCATGCAAAGCAAGAACCTAACCAAACCAAAAATGTAATATGAAAGTTGGCTGGCCAATCATATGAAAGAGGATACCAAAAGATTTTTCAGATATGTAGGAGGTGAGAGGTGAGAGTACTGATGTCAGACCACTAGAAACTAATGCAGGAGAGGTAATAATGGAGGACAAAGGAATGGCAGATAAATTTAATAAGTATTTTGGGTCGGTCTTCACTGTGGATAACACTAGCAGTATGCCAGAAATTCAATGGTGTTGAGCAGAAGTGAGTGCAGTTGCTGTTACTGAGGAGAAGGTGCTTGGGAAGCTGAGAGGCCTGAAGGTAGATAAGTCACTTGGATCAGATAGACTACACCCCAGGTGAAAGAGGCTAGTTGAAAAGATTGTGGAGGCATTAGTAATGATCTTTCAAGAATCTCCAGATTCTGGAATGATTCTGGAAGACCAGAAAATTACAAATGTCACTGCACTTTTTAAGAAGGCAGAAAGGTTGAAGAAATTATAGGCGAGTTTGCCTAAACTCAGTGGTTGGGAAGGTGTTGGAGTACATTATTAAGGATAAGGCTTTGGGGTACTTGGCAGCACTTGATGAAATAGGCCAAAGTCAGTTAGGTTTCCTTAAGGGAAAATTTTGCCTATATTGGAATTCTTTGAGGAAATAATAAGCAGGATAGAGAAAGGCGAGTCAGTGGATGTTGTATACTTAGATTTTCTGCAGGCCTCTGACAAGGTGCCACACATGAGGCTGCTTAACAAGATAAGAGCCCAAGGTATTACAGGTAAGATACTGGCATAAATAAAAGAGCAGCTGATTGGCAGGACACCAAGAGTGGGAACAAAGGAAGCCTTTTCGATTTGGCTGCTGATGACTAGTTGTGTTCCACAGAGGTTCATGTTGGGACCGCTTCTTTTCACATTATATGCCAATAATTTAGGTGATGGAATTGATGGCTTTGAGGCTCAATTTGCAGACAATGCGAAGATAGGTCGAGGGGTGGGGGGTAGCAATGAAGCAGGTAATCTGCAGAAGGACTTAGTTTGGGAGAATGAGCAAAGAAGTTGCAGATGGAATACAGTGTCAGGAAGTGTATGGTCATGCACTTTGGTAGAAGGATTAAAGACATAGACTATTTTCTAAATTAGGAGAAAATTCAAAAATCAGAAGTGCAGAGGGTCTTTGAAGCCATCATGCTGGATTCCCTAAAGGTTAACTTGCAGGTTGAGATGGTGCTAAGGAAGGGAAATACAATTTTAGCATGTATTTCAAAAGGACTAGAATATAAAAGCAAGGATGTAATGCTGAGGCTTTCTAAGGCAAGGGTCCGACCATAATTGGAGTATTGTGAGCCGTTATGGACCCTTTAACTAAGAGAAGTTGTGCTATTATTGGAGAAGGTCCAGAGGGAGTTCATGAGAATGATGCTGGGACTGATAGGGTTAATGTATGTGGAGCGTTTGATGGCTTTCGGCCTATTCTCATTGGAGCTTAGAAGAATGAGGGGTATCTCATTGAAACCTATTGAATATTGAAAGGCCTAGATAGAATGGATAAAACATAGAAACATAGAAAACCTACAACACGATACAGGCCCTTCAGCCCACAAAGTTCTGCCGAACATGTCCCTACCTTAGAAATTACCAGACTTACCTATAGTCCTCTATTTTACATCCTGTACCTATCTAAAAGCCTCTTAAAAGATCCTATTGTATCCGCCTCCACCACCGTTGCCAGCAGCCCATTCCATGCGCTTGCCACTCTCTGTGTAAAAAAACTTACCCCTGACATCTCTTCTGTACCTACTCCCCAACACCTTAAACCTGTGCCCCTTGTGGCAACCATTTCAGCCCTGGGAAAAAGTCTCTGACTATCCACACGATCAATGCCTCTCATCATCTTATACACTCCAAATGCTCATAAATCCTGCCTCTCAGGATCTTCTCCATCAACTTACCAATCACTGAACTAAGACTCACTTGTCTATAATTTCCTGGGCTATCTCTACTCCCTTTCGTGAATAAAGGAACAACATCTGCAACCCTCCAATCTTACAGAACCTCTCCCATCCCCATTGATGATGCAAAGATCATCACCCGAGGCTCAACAATCTTCTCCCTTGCCTCCCACAGTAGCCTGGGGTATGGAGAGAATGTTTCCTATATTGGGGGAGTCTAGGACCAGAAGGCGCAGCCTCAGAATAGAGAGACATCCATTTTAACAGAGATGAAGAGGAATTCCTTTAGCCAGAGGGTATTGAATCTGTGGAATTCGTTGCCACAGACGGCTATGGAGTTGAAATCATTCGGTATATTTAAAATGAAGGTTGATACGTTTTTGATTGGTCAGGGCGTCAAAGGTTACAGGGAAAAGGCAGGAGATTAGGGTTGAAAAGGATAATAAATCAGCCATGATGGAATGGCAAAGAAGATTTGATGGGCTGAATGGCCATATTCTGCTCCTATGTCTTGGTCCTAAATCGCAAGCCTGCAGAGTTGGCATTTTCCCCAGAAATTTATGGGTGTGTGAAGAAAAATCGTTGCCTTATTCACTTAATGATCAGCCACTGCACTACCAAAGAAAAGCTGACTGAACATGGAACAGGAACAGGCTCATTTGGCCCACCATTGCTGACCGTGACACTAACAAACTGCACATTGTCTATATCCCTTGATTCTCTGCCTATCTTGTTTGGGTCAGGTCACAGATCTCTCATTGGGTGAGCATCTGGGGGACAGTGATCACTGCTCTCTGCCCTTTAGCATTATCATGGAAAATGATAGAATCAGAGAGGACAGGAAAATTTTTAATTGGGGAAGGGCAAATTATGAGGCTATAAGGCTAGAACATGCGGGTGTGAATTGGGATGATGTTTTTGAAGGGAAACGTACTATGGACATGTGGTCGATGTTTAGGGATCTCTTGCAGGATGTTAGGGATAAATTTGGCCAGGTGAGGAAGATAAAGAATGGTAGGGTGAAGGAACCATGGCTGACAAGTGAGGTGGAAAATTTAGTCAGGTAGAAGAAGGCAGCATATATGAGGTTTAGGAAGCAAGGGCCTATTGAAGAATATAGGGTATCAAGAAAGGAGCTCAAGAAGGGGCTGAGGAGAGCAAGAAGGGGGCATGAAAAGGCATTGCCACTAGGGTAAAGGAAAACCCCAAGGCATTCTTCAATTATGTGAAGAACAAAAGAATGACAGGAGTGAAGGTAGGACAGATTAGAGATAAAGGTGGGAAGATGTGCCTGGAGGCTGTGGAAGTGAGCGAGGTCCTCAATGAATACTTCTCTTCAGTATTCACCAATGAGAGGGATCTTGATGACGGTGAGGACAATATGAGTGAGGTTGATATTCTGGAGCATGTTGATATTAAGGGAGGGGACGTGTTGGAGTTAAGAATACATTAGGACAGATAAGTCCCCGGGGCCTGACGGAATATTCCCCAGGCTACTCCACAAGGCGAGGGAAGAGATTGCTGAGCCTTTGGCTAGGATCTTTACGTCCTTGTTGTCCACGGGAATGGTACCGGAGGATTGGAGGGAGGCGAATGTTGTCCCCTTGTTCAAAAAAGGTAGTAAGAATAGTCTGGGTAATTATAAACCAGGGAGCCTTTTGTCTGTGGTGGGAAAGCTGTTAGAAAGGATTCTTAGAGATAGAATCTATGGGCATTTAGAGAATCATGGTCTGATCAGGGACAGTCAGCATGGCTTTGTGAAGAGCAGATCGTGTCTAACAAGCCTGATAGAGTTCTTTGAGGAGGTGACCAGGCACATAGATGAGGGTAGTGCAGTAAATGTGATCTGTATGGATTTTAGTAAGGCATTTGACAAGGTACCACACGGTAGGCTTATTCAGAAAGTCAGAAGGCATGGGATCCAGGGAAGTTTGACCAGGTGGATTCAGAATTGGCTTGCCTGAAGAAAGCAGAGGGTCGTGATGGAGGGAGTACATTCAGATTGGAGGGTTGTGACTAGTGGTGTCCCACAAGGATCGGTTCTGGGACCTCTACTTTTCGTGATTTTTATTAATGACCTGGATGTGGGGGTAGAAGGGTGGGTTGGCAAGTTTTCAGATGACACAAAGGTTGGTGGTGATGTGGATAGTGTTGAGGATTGTTGAAGACTGCAGAGAGACATTGATAGGATGCAGAAGTGGGCTGAGAAGTGGCAGATGGAGTTCAACCCGGAGAAGTGTGAGGTGGTACACTTTGGAAGGACAAGCTCCAAGGCAGAGTACAAAGTAAATGGCAGGATACTTGGTAGTGTGGAGGAGCAGAGGAATCTGGGGGTACATGTCCACAGATCCCTGAAAGTTGCCTCACAGGTAGAAAGGGTAGTTAAGAAAGCTTATGGAGTGTTAGCTTTCATAAGTCGAGGGATAGAGTTTAAGAGTCGCGAGGTAATGATGCAGCTCTATAAAACTCAGGTTAGGCCACACTTGGAGTGCTGTGTCCAGTTCTGATCGCCTCACTATAGGAAGGATGTGGAAGCATTGGAAAGGGTACAGAGGAGATTTACCAGGCTGCAGCCTGGTTTAGAGAGTATGCATTATGATCAGAGATTAAGGGAGCTGGGGCTCTACTCTTTGGAGAGAAGGAGGATGAGAGGAGACATGATAGATGTATACAAGATATTAAGAGGAATAGACAGAGTGGACAGCCAGTGCCTCTTTCTCAGGTCACCACTGCTCAATACAAGAGGACATGTCTTTAAGGTAAGGGGTGGGAAGTTCAAGGGGGATATTAGAGGAAGGTTTTTCACTCGGAGAGTGGTTGGAGTGTGGAATGCACTGCCTGTGTCTGTGGTGGAGGCAGACATACTAGTGAAATTTAAGAGACTACTAGGCAGGTATATGGAGGAATTTAAGGTGGGGAGGTTATATGGGAGGCAGGGTTTAAGGGTCAGCACAACATAGTGGGCCGAAAGGCCTGTACTGTGCTGTGCTATTCTATGTTCTATGTTGTGCCTCTTAAATATTATATCTGCTTTCACCATCTCCCTGACATCACAATCCAGGAAAATAAACTTGTAAATCTCCTTCAAACTTTCTCCTCTCGCCTAAAACTTATTATTTAACATTTCCACTGTAGAAAAGAGAATGACTATCTACTCTATCTTTCCCTCTCATAATTTTATATACAACTATCAGATTCATGCTGACTCACTGCATGATTTTCATATTGAACACTAAGTGATGTAAATCAAGATCAGTCTATGATGTTGGCTCGGATTAGATTGTTTGAAGATTTTGAGAGAATTTCTCAGGTTGGTACTTTTTTTGACTCCTCAATGAGCTACTGGAGTCACTGCCTCACAGGTGTATTAACTTGGGTTCAATCCTGACCGTGGGTGGTGTCTGTGAAGAGTTTGCACGTTCTCCTTGTGATATCATAGATTTCTACTGGATGTCCTGGTTTCCTTCCAAAGCTGTGGGGGTTGGTAGGTTAATTAGACAGGGAATGCATGGAAGATAAAATGGGATTGGTGTGAAGAATGTTTGATGGTCATTGTCATCTTGGTGGATCAAAGAACCTGTTCTTGTAAAATAATATTGTTTAATATGGTACAGCAAGTTTGAAATGTCAGATGAAGAAATTAATATGTAACCCTTGATTTTATAAATAGAGCAAGTTGTTCTTTAAAAGAATGAGACACTAGTATCATATACATTTCTTAGGAAAGGAACCTTGGCAAGCAGATGGAGGAAGTTTATCAGTATGATGCCAGAGATCAGAGATATTGACTATCTGGACTAACTTCAATAACCTTGACTTTAGCGGAACAATTAATTGAAGGGTGACTTAATAACAGTTTGCTAATTAGGAGATAGAGATTAGTGAAGCGTACAGATGGAGAGATTTTTTTGATAGAATTTAACTATGAAATGATAGTTGAAGCATATTCACAATAAATTGGTTTATTTTCTCATGTGCAGTGAAAAGCTTTACTTTGTAAACCATCCATGCAGCTCATTTCATCGCATCACTACCACAAGGTAGTACAAGGGAAAAGCAATAACGGAGTGAAGTGTTACAGTTAGAGAAAGTATAGAACAGGCAGACAACCATGTCTGGCCATGACAAAGTGCACTGTGAGGTTAGGAGTCCATCTTGACAAAAGGTTTATTACAGCAGGATTGAAGCTGCCTGGTACTGTGTGTTTTCCAAGTTTTTATTTCATGTACCTGATGGGAGGGGGAAGAAGAGTGAATGTCAGGGTGGTGGTTCTTTGATTATGTTTGCAGGTTTACCGAGCCCAAAGAGGGGATGCATGTTTCCATGATGCGGTGAGCTGTGTCCACAAACTTGCCTAAGTGACAGGTATAGAAATACAAGGGATTGCTGGAGTGGACTATACATTTAATTCTATCTTACCATTGGCACATGTCATTTCTAATGCCAAGACCCTACATTTGAACTGCCTCCTGATACTTTTGGATGTTTACAGTACATTGGTCAATTTTTTCATGGAATATCCTTTGGATATTACTATGATAAAGGCACTGCAAAGCTTTCTTTATATTAAAATCAACATTACACTTGAGCTACTGGTCTGGACTACATTGCTCTTCCATAGAGAACTACCATTGAGCAGGTCAAGTAGGTTGTTGGTTCACTCTCAACTTCCATGCCTCTACTTTGGATACCAAGGAGGAAATAGAGGTCGGATACCAGCACTCCTGACCCTCCAACCACTGCTACTAGACTTAGTCCAGAAGCAGTAAGTGCACAATCTGAGCCTAGAGGACCAGCATCACTATCGCACCTGGCCCCTCAGCTTTACAGAGATGTCTGAAGTAGCTTAGCCATGCTCATTTGAATTTGGTTTACTTCTTGAATTGCTAATGTCAAGTGCCTTGGCTCATTCATTCTTAATGTTCTCTTTAATTAATTCCTAGGAAAAGTATTATACCTCTGACTTATTTCTGTGCAGGTTTCTTTGGTCCTACATTGAACAGTTTTATCCATGTTCTAATGTACTCCTACTATGGCCTGTCCACTATTCCATCCATGCAACCATATCTTTGGTGGAAGAAGTACCTTACTCAGGCACAGCTGGTAAGTGTGAATGTCTTATACATGTATGGTGAGAATTGTCATTCTCATCGCCCTTATGAAATGGCAATGAGCCACCACAGCAGTGAGTTACTATTGCAATTCCAATGAGAGAGAAGAGATTTCAGGCATTTGACTCAATGTTGATGAAGGAAACTGACATATTTCAAACTCAGAATGGATTTCGTTGGAGTCTGGATGGTAGTGGAAGTATTTGTTCACTGCCCTTATCCTTCCAAGTGGTGGAGTTTATGGGAGAGGGAATTAATTAATGTTTGCATATCACTGAAGCCCATCACTAAGGACCCCCATCAGCCAGGACATGCCTTGTTCCCATTGCTACCTTCAGGAAGGAGGTGCAGCAGGCCGGAGGCACTCACTCAATGATGCAGTTACAGCTTCTTCCCCTTTGTCATCCAATTTCTGAATGGACATTGAACCCACAAATACTACCTCACTATTTTTTATATATACTAATTATCTATACACACACACATATATACATATATCATACACTGTAAATATACTTTTATTTTCTCTACATTGTACTGCTGCCACAAAAACAACCCATTTCACGGCATATGCTGGTGCTTTATCGTATAGATAGTCCTCATTGCAGCACAGTACATCAGCTGTGTAGAGTAACATAGTGCAGAACCAGGCCCTTTATTCCAGCTGGTCCATGCTTCCTAATATTTCCTCTTTCCTACAGTACATTTGGCTCATATTCCTCTGAATCTTTCCTATTGATGTACCTTCCCAAGTATCTTTTAACCACTTCCTCTGTACATTCATTCCATATACTAACTAGCCTCTGGCTGAAGAAGTTGCCACTGCTGTTCTTAATAAATGTCTCCCCTTTCACCTTTACCCTTTGCCCTCTAGTTCCTGGTTCTCCAATCCTGGGAAAAAATCTGCATTGACTCTCTCTATGCTTCTCATGTTTTTTATGCACCTCTATCAGATTTCACCCCCCTCCACCATTCTCCTACACTGTAATGAAAAATGTCTCAACTTGTTGAAATTCTCCATAATTCAGCCTCTTCAGTCCTGGCAACATCATCATAAATCTCCTCTGCTATCTTCCTAAGAGAGTTTTTAAGAAGCTTTCTGGTATCTTTGCTATAAAAAAGTGACTGAACAATATATTCCAAATGCAGTTTCACAAGTATCTTGTACAATTGCAACATAACATCCCAATTTCTATATTCAGTGCCCTGACTGATGAGGTTCAGCGTGCCAGTAGTATTCTTCATGACCATGGCTACCAACAATGCCACTTTTAGAGAACCTAGGTCCCTCTGTTCTATAACATCCCCTGGGTCTTTACTGTTAACTCTGAATATCGTACCCTAATTTGTCTTCCCACAATGGAACACCTCACACTTACCCAAATTAAACTTAATTTGTCATTGCTCTGCCACTGGCCCACCTGATCAATACCCCGCTATAAATCCTGATAACCATCTTCACTGTCTGCAACACCACCTTTTGTTGTGTCATCTGTAAACTTACTAACCATGCCTATTACATTCCCATCCAAATCACTGAATTAAATGATATATAGCAATGGGTCTATCATTGTCCTGCGGGGAATAGCATTAGTCATTGGCCTCCAGTCTGGCAAAACAAATTTTTACTGTTTCCTCTGCTCCCTACCATCAAGCCAATTCTGTATCCACTTAGCTAACTCTCCCTGGATGTCATGCGATCCAGCTTTTCTTACAAGCTTATCACGTGGAACCTTATCAAAGGCTTACTGAAATCCATATTAACTATACCTAACACCCTGCCCTCATTAACCTCTGGTTAGTTCAAAAAGCAATCAAATTCTTGAGACACAATCTCCTATGCACAAAGCTGTGGTATCAATCCCTAATGAATCCCTTTCTTTCCAAACGTTTGTAGATCTTACCCCTCAGAATCCCCTCTGGTAGCTTACCTACCACAGATGTTAAGATACAGGTCTATAGTTCCCAGGTTTTTCTTCTTAAATAAAGGCACAACATTAGCCACCCTCTAATCTTCCAGCACTTCAGTCACACTAACAATAATCCATACAGTATATCTTACCCAGTGCTCCCACAATTTATCCTCTAGCTTCCAATTTGTATGTACGTACCTCATCTAGCCCTGGAGATTTATCTACCCTCAAATACTTTAAGACACCTGTACCTCTTGTGATATAATGCAGACTATCCCCAAGACAACCCACTAACCATCTCAAGTTCTGAAGTCCTTCTCTTTCTCCATGGTTAAAAAGAGAGGAGAAATAGTCTTTGAAGACCTCATGCAATTTTTGTGGCTTTGAGGAGCTCTATTTTCTCTCTGTCTCTGATTACTCTTTTCCCCTTAGTATACATAAAATCTTTTTAGATTCCCCTTGGTCTTCTCTGCCAAACCTATCACTTACCCATTTGTGCTGCTGTAATTTCCTTCGTGTATATTCCTGCATCCTCTATATTTCAGGAATTCATTTCATTCCATACCCAGTACCTGATCTGTGCCCCTCCTTTTTTTCTGACAGACCATCTAAATCTCTTCATTCAGCCTTGTCTTTCAGTCTAAAAGGAACATGCAGATCTTAACCTCTTTTACAAGCCTTCCAAGTGTTCAGATGTCCCTTTCCTTGCAAACAACTTACTCCAATTAACAGTTATGTTCCCAATACCATCAAAATTTGATTTTATCTGTTGACCATTCCATAAGAAATTTAAAACTAACTTAACAATGATGAGGAGAAAAAGGAGGAAGTCATGGAGGAATCTCTCCGGGTAGAAGGTAGGAACTGGAAGGGGTCAATAACTCTACTGGGTGTTTTTCTACAGACACCCAATAGTAACAGGGACATCGAGGAGCAGATAGGGAGACAGATTCTGGAAAGCTGTTAATAATAATAGGGTTATTGTGGTGGGAGATTTTAATTTCCTAAATATCGATTGGCATCTCCCTAGAGCAAGGGGTTTAGATGGGGTGGAGTTTGTTAGGTGTATTCAAGAAGGTTTCTTGACACAATATGTAGATAAGCCTACAGGAGGAGAGGCTGTACCTGATCTGGTATTGGGAAATGAACCTGGTCAGGTGTCAGATCACTCAGTGGGAGAGCATTTTGGAGAAAGTGATCAGAATTCTATCTCCTTTCCCATAGCATTGGAGAGGGATAGGAACAAACAAATTAGGGAAAGCATTTAATTGGAGTAAGGGGAAATATGAGACTATCAGGCAGGAACTTGGAAGCATAAATTGGAAACAGATATTCTCAGGGAAACATACGGAAGAAATATGGCAAATGTTCAGGGGATATTTGCGTGCAGTTCTGCTGTTTGAGTACTCCTGTTTGAGTACTGTTGGGGGGGGGGACAGCCTACCTGGGGGAAGCAACAGTGGCCATGCCTCCAGCATGGAGTCTGGCCCTGTAGCTCAGAAAGGTAGGGAAAGGAAGAGGAAGGTAGTAGTAATAGGGGACTCGCTAGTTACGGGGTCAGATAGGCGATTCTGTGGATGCAATCAGGAGCCCCGGATGGTAGTCTGCCTCCCTGGTGCCAGGGTCTGGGATGTTTTTGATCGCATCCAAGATATCCTGAATTGGGAGGGTGATGAGCCAGAGGTCGAGGTACATATAGGTACCAGTGACATAGGTAGGAAAAGGGAAGAGGTCCTGAAAGGAAAATATAGGGAGTTAGGAAGGCAGTTGAGAAGAAGGACTGCAAAGGTAGTAATCTAGGGATTACTGCCTGTGCCACGCGACAGTGAGAGTAGGAATGGAATGAGGTGGAGGATAAACGTGTGGCTGAGGGATTGAAGTAGGGGGCAGGGATTCAAGTTTCTGGATCATTGGAACCTCTTTTGGGGCAGGTGTGACCTGTACAAAAAGGACAGGTTACACTTGAATCCTAGGGGGACCAATATCCTGGCAGGAAGGTTTAATAGAGCTGTTAGGGAGGGTTTAAACTAATTTGGCAGGGGGATGGGAACCGGAATGATGGAGCAGAGGAGAGGGAAAACAGAAATAGATCTAAGGTAGTGAGCAGTAAGGATGTCAGGAAGGACAGGCAGATGATGGAGCAAATTTGCAGCCACTGGGATGAGTTGCAGTGCAATCAATGCAAAAAGTACCAAATACTGGACTTAAGGTGTTATACTTAAATGCACGCAGCATAAGGAATAAGGTGGATGATCTTGTTGTACAGTTACAGATTGGCAGGTATGATATTGTGGCCATCACTGAGATGTGGCTGAAGGATGCATGTCTCTGGGAGCTGAACGTCCAAGGACACACGGTGTATCGGAAGGATAGGCAGGTAGGTAGAGGGGGTGGCGTGGCTTTAATGGAAAGAAATAATATTAAATCATTAGAAAGAGTTGACATAGGATCGGAAGGTACAGAATCTTTATGGGTTGAGCTAAGAAATCGCAGGGGTAAAAGGACCCTGATGGCAGTTACCTACAGGCCTCCAAACAGCTGCAGTGATGTGGACTACAGATTACAACAGGAAATAGAAAAGGCTTGCCGGAAGGGCAGTGTTATGATAATTGTGGGGGATTTTAACATGCGACTGGATTGGGAAAATCAGGTCGGCACTGGATCTCAAGAGAGAGAATTTGTAGAATGTCTATGAGAGATGGCTTTTCAGAACTGCTTGTTGTTGAGCCTACTAGGGGATCGGCTGTACTGGATTGGGTGTTGTGTAATGAACCAGAGGTGATTAGAGGGATGAAAATGAAGGAACCCTTAGGAGGCAGTGATCATAACATGATTGAGTTCACTGTGAAATTTGAGAAAGAGAAGCCGAAATCCAATGTGTTGGTGTTTCAGTGGAGTAAAGGAAATTACAGTGAGGAACTGGCCAAGGTTGACTGGAAAGGGACACTAGCGGGCAAAGCAGCGGTCGCTGGAGTGTGAGAAGTGAAGAAGGTACAAGACAGATATATTCCAAAGAAGGAGAAATTTTTGAATGGAAATAGGATGCAACCGTGGCTGACAAGATAAGTCAAAGCCAAAGTAAAAGCAAAGCAGTGGGCATACAAGGAAGCAAAAAATAGTGGATAGAGGATAGAGCGGGTTTCTTATAAATTCCTCCACGTCCATCTTTGCTAGTTTTCTGTCTGGCTACCTGCGTACCCAGATTCAAGTTTGGACTTACAGCCTGATTCACTGACCCTCCCCTTCGGTTTCAAATCCCGGACGAGCCCCCACTTGTTACATTCCCAGTAACCGGGTGACTTACCAGCAAAGATAGAGAGGTCCGCTGAAGTCTGATGGTACTATTTTCAAACGTTTTTATTTATAAAGGGGCACAAACGTATGGTTAATACAAAACATTCAGATCATATACATCATCAAAACTCAATCTAAAGCACAGGTATAGTAATAATCAATCAGAAATAAGCTCTATCGTTGTCTAGGGGATAATACTGAGTCCCAATGGAATATAAAAGTCACTCATAAATCTGCAGGCCTTTCCGTTTGGGAACCGCTGGCATTTCACGTGTTGGAGAGAGAGGATTGGTGAGAAAAAGGAACACTTGCCCGTCGTCTTTGCGAAGCAAATCCCGGTTGTTAGTTAAAACGGTTTTCCTTTGGTTTCAGACACAGACTCCCGATCCGGAATCTAACGCACGTGGCTTCCTTCAAAATGGCTTCCCGCTCCGACGGGAAGCGCTATCGTGTCTTCTTCGTGTGTCTCCTTGGTGCGTCTGAGGGGCCGCCTCGGCAGCCCACCTTTTTATCGGGACTTGCAGGGTTGTAGCTGTCAATCAGGGTGGGGTGTGGCAATCTTTCCCCATCACCCAGCCCACGTTGCCCTGAGGGTTTGCACATAGTCCAGTCCCCATTTCACAAAGGTGTCTCCAAGAGACAATGGCTATGTCCATGGCTTTTGTCTGGCTGAGAGGCCAGGCCACATTCCAAACCTTAAGGCTTCTCTCTCTCTCTTGCGATTCTCACAAAGGAGGGGGCTGGGGTAGGTTGGGGGAATGGGCAAAGAAGTGGCAAAGGAATTACAATGTTGGAAAGTGTACAGTCATGCAATTTGGTAGAAGAAATAAACAGGCAGACTATTATTTAAATGGGGAAAGAATTGAAAGTTCTGAGATGCAACGGGACTTGGGAGTCCTCGTGCAGGATACCCTTACCGTTACTCTCCAGGTTGAGTCGGTGGTGAAGAAGGCGAATGCAATGTTGGCATTTATTTCTAGAGGAATAGAGTATAGGAGCAGGGTTGTGATGTTGAGGCTCTATAAGGCACTGGTAAGACCTCATTTGGAATACTGTGTGCAGTTTTGGACTCCTTATTTAAGAAAGGATGTGCTGACATTGGAGAGGGTTCAGAGAAGGTTCACCAGAATGATTCCGGGAATGAGAGGGTTAATATATGAGGAACGTTTGACCGCTCTTGGACTGTACTCCTTGGAGTTTAGAAGAATGAGGGGGGACCTCATAGAAACATTTCGAATGTTGAAAGGCATGGACAGAGTGGATTTGGCAAAGTTGTTTCCCATGGTGGGGAGTCTAGTACGAGAGGACATGACTTGAGGATTGCAGGGTGCCCATTCAGAACAGAGATGCGAAAAAAATTTTTTAGCCAGAGGGTGGTGAATCTATGGAATTTGTTGCCACAGGCGACGGAAGCCAAGTCATTTGCTGTATTTAAGGCAGAGATTGATAGGTATCTGAGTAGTTAGGGCATCAAAGGTTATGGTGAGAAGGCGGGGGAATGGGACTAAAGGGGAGATTGGATCAGCTCATGATGAAATGGCGGAGCAGACTCGATGGGCCGAATGATCGACTTCTGCTCCTTTGTCTTATGGTCTAAGGTACGTTCCAATGAGACAGGGAAAGTATGGTAGGGTACAGGAACCGTGGTATACAAAGGCTGTCGTAAATCTAGTCAAGAAGAAAAGAAAAGCTTACGAAAGGTTGAAAAAACTTGGTAATGATAGAGATCTAGAAGATGATAAGGCTAGCAGGAAGGAGTTTAAGAATAAAATTAGGAGGTTCAGAAGGGGCCATGGGAAAGCCTTGGTGGACAGCATTAAGGAAAACCCCAAGGCATTCTACAAGTATGTGAAGAGCGAGAGGATAAGACGTGAGAGAATTAAGACCAATCAAGTGTGACAGTGGAAAAGTGTGTACGAAACTGGAGGAGAAGGCAGAGGTACTTTGCTTCAGTATTCACTACAGAAAAGGAACTTGGCGATTGTAGGGATGACTTACAGCAGACTGAAAAGCTTGAACATGTGGATATTAAGGAAGAGGATGTGCAGGAGCTTTTAAATGCATTAAGTTGGATAAGTCACTGAGACTGGACTAGATGTACCCCGTGCTTCTGTGGGAGGCAAGGGAGGAGATTGCTGAGCCTCTGGTGATGATCTTTGCATCATCAATGGGGAAGGGAGAGGTTCTGGAGCATTGGAGAGTTGTGGATGTTGTTCCCTTATTCAAGAAAGGGAGTAGAGATAGCCCAGGAAATTATAGACCAGTGAGTCTTACTTCAGTGGTTGGTAAGTTGATGGGGAAGATCCTGAGAACTAGGGTTTATGAACATTTGGAGAGGCATAATATGATTAGGAATAGTCAGCATGGCTTTGTCAAAGACAGGTCATGCCTTATGAGCCTGACTGAATTTTTTGAGGATGTGACGCAACACATTGATGAAGTTAAAGCAGTAGGTGTAGTGTATTTGGATTTCAGCAAGGCATTTGATAAGGTGCCCCATGCAAAGCTTATTGAGAAAGTAAGGAGGCATGGGATCCAAGAGGACATTACTTTGTGGATCCAGAACAGGCTTGCCCACAGAAGGCAAAGAGTGGTTGTATCAAGATGTACAAACAAGCTGAATGAACTCAGCAGGTCGGGCAACATCCGTTGAAATGAGCAGTCAATGTTTCGGGCCGAGACCTTTCGTCAGGACTGAAGAAGGAGGGGGCAGGGGCCCTATAAAGAAGGTGGGGGGAGGGTGGAAGGTGCCAGATGAAAAACCAATTAGAGGAAAGATCAAGGGGTGGGGGAGGGGAAGCAGGGAGGGGATAGGCAGGAGAGGTGAAGGAGGAATAAAAGGGGAAAGCACTATGGGTAGTAGAAGAAGGTAGAATCATGAGAGAGGTGATAGGCAAAGGGATCAGGGGGTATGGAGAGAAAGCAGGTACAGGGTTCTGAGTTGGATGATCAACCATGATCATACTGAATGGCGGTGCAGGCTCGAAGGGCCGAATTGCCTACTCCTGCACCTATTTTCTATGTTTTTTTTAGAAGAGGAGGCAGAGTGAAAGTGGAATGATGGAAGGGAGAGGGACGGAATTACTGGAAGTTGGAGAATTCGATGTTCATACCAAGGGGCTGGAGGCTACCCAGACAGTATTTGGGTAGCCTTCAGCCCCTTGATATGACAACACCTCATATACCGGTAATTCCCTCCCTTCCACTTTCACTCTGCCTCCTCTTCTAGCTGCCTATCACCTCTCTCATGATTCTGCCTTCTTCTACTACCCATAGTGCTTTCCCCTTTCATCCCTTCTTCACCTCTCCGGCCTATCACCTCCCTGCTTCCCCTCCCCTACCCCTTGATCTTTCTTCTGATTGGTTTTTCACCTGGCACCTTCTACCCTCCCCACTCCTTCTTCAGTCCTGATGAAGGGTCTCAGCCCGAAACATTGACTGCTCATTTCAACGGATGCCCAACCTGCTGAGTTCATCCAGCTTGTTTGTACGTCTTAATTTGACCACAGCATCTGCAGTGTACTTCGTGTTTACTAAAGAGTGGTTGTGGATGGGTCATATTCTGCATGGGGGTCAGTGACCAGTGGGGTGCCTCAGGGATCTGTTCTGGGATCCCTACTCTTCGTGATTTTTATAATGACCTGGAGGAGGAAGTGGAGGGATGGTTAATAAATTTGCTGATGACACAAAGGTTGGAGGTGTTGTGGATAGTGTGGAGGGCTGTCAGAGGTTACAGCGGGACATTGATAGGATGCAAAACTGGGCTGAGAGGTGGCAGATGGAGTTCAACCCAGATAAGTGTGAGGTGGTTCATTTTGGTAGGTCAAATATGATGACAGAATATAGTATTAATGGCAAGACTCTTGACAGTGTGGAAGATCAGAGGGATCTTCGGGTCCAAGTCCATGGACACTCAAAACTGCTGAGGTTAAGAAGACATATGGTGCATTGGCCTTCATCAATCATGGGATTGAGTTTAAGAGCCGGGAGGTAATTTTGCTGCTATATAGGTCCCTGGTCAGACCCCACTTGGAGTAGTGTGCTCAGTTCTGTTCACCTCACCACAGGAAGGATGTATAAAACAAAGAAAGGATGCTGAGGAGATTAACAAGGATGTTGCCTGGATTGGGGAGCATGCCTTATGAGAATAGCTTGAGTGAACTTAGCCTTTTTTCCTTAGAGCAATGGAAGATGAGAGGTGACGTGATAGAGCTGTATAAGTTGATGAGAGGCATTAATAATGTGGATAGTCAGAGGCTTTTTCCCAGGGCTGAAATGGCTAGCACAAGAACACAGAGGAGATGTTAGGGGTAAGTTTTTTTTTACACAGAGAGTGGTGAGTACTCCATTCTCAGTGGTGAGAATGGGCTGTTGGCAACGGTGATGGAGGTGGATATGATAGGGTCTTTTAAGAGACTCCTGGATAAGTACATGGAGCTTAGAAAAATAGAGGGCTATGGGTAACCCTAGATAATTTCTATGATAAGGACATGTTCAGCATGAAGGGCCTGTATTGTGCTGTAGGTTTTCTATGATAATATCCCAGTCCAATATATTTATTCATGACCTGAGTTCATCCCCCTATGAAGCCTCTTGCATTGAAATGAATACAATTTTATTATGTAGTCTTTCTCTTCTCTCTGCCATGCTGCTGAGTGTTTTGTCTGCTGTCCCCACTGGCATTGAACTCTTGTCACATCTTGCAGCCTCCCATTTTCCTCTGATTTGGATCCCTACTGGACCTTGTCTCTTTTTCTGTCTCTGTCATTTGAGCCAATGTGCATGATGATTTCCGGCTGTTCACCCTGAGAATATTCTGAAGCTGCTCAGAGACATCCTTGACTTTGGCCCCTTGAACTTTTTCTTGTGGTTACTCAATTACCTGCAGTCTGCAATCATCGCATGTATCTCTGACTGTCAACATCCTGGACGATCTGAAGTGCATCCAGCTCTGGCTCCTTAAAGCAGTCAGCAGGGAGTTGCAGCTGGACATACTTCTTCCAGATGTAGTCCTCAGAGACACTGGGAGTCTCCTTTCTCTCTACATCTTGCAGGATGAATTTGCCAGTACCCTAACTGCTAACCTGATGCTTTGTAGAAAATTAAAGTTGCAATACTGGATGGGGTGTCTATCAAGCAGGTTGTTTTGCCTAACATGATGGTATCTTCACCCTTTTAAGAACTGAAGAAGGGTCTTGGACTGAAACAGTAACTGTTTATTCATTTCCATAGATGCTGCTTGACCTGCTGAGTTCCTCCAACATTTTGTGTGTGTTGCTTTAAGTTTCCAGCATCTGCAGACTGCTCGTGTTTTTGATGTTGATCTTGAGTTTTGTTGGAATTACCCTCATCAAGGTAAGTGAAGAGTATTGTCATACTCTTCATTTTTTCCTTGAGGATTGTGGAAATCAGATCAGTCACTCACCATGGAATATATTGAAGTGACAGGCTCAGTAAGTTCCCAATAAATGACATTTATGTTCACAAAAGAGTCACTGAAAGGGTAGTAATCACAGCCATTCCCTAAATTGCCTTTGAAATGGAAGTCACCACCTTCAACTGCTTCAGTCCACTTGCTAAATCAGAATCAGAATCAGGTATAATTATACCTGCAAATGTCGTGAAATGTGTTGTCTTTTGTGGTAGCGGTACGATGCCATACATAATGATAGAATAAAACTGAATTACAGTAAGTATATATACATCCATTAAATAGGTTAAGTTAAAATAAGTAGTGCAAAAATAAGTAGTGAGGTAGTGTTCAATGTCCATTCAGAAATCGATGGCAGAGGGGAAGAAGCTGTTCCTGAATTGTTGAGTGTGTGCCTTCAGTCTCCTAAACAGTGAACTAAACATCTTACAAAATCATTTCAGAGGTAGTTAAGAGCCAAACACTGTAGCCAGCGAGTAGAAAATGTGCACTGTCCAGAATAGATACGGTGGCAGCTTTCATTCCTTAGGGAACCAGATGGGCTTTCACAACAGTCCCTTGACTCCATTACTGATACTTGTATTTGCATAGCACCTTTCACAATCTGTATACATTCCAAAGTGACCAGTTAATTACTTGAAATGTCATTTTTGCAACATAGTCTCTACAGAATAAGGTTTTATAGCTGACACAGAGAAATGAACTCAAGTAATTTTAACATAGTAGTTTGGCTACCTCACATTAAGCTAATAGTTGGGGAAAAGTTCCTCTTTGAAAGGTGATTGAGACAGATTATGAGATCCTAATTAGTGGGCAACATCTCACCCATAAGGCAGGACAGGGTGGAGTTCGAGTCAATATCACAAATACATGTCTGATCCTACTTAAATCCCACACCACTCTCTCAGTAAGACAGTTCCCGCTGAGCCAATATATAGTATAAAGCTGAAATTGGGAGCAGCCGTTATTTATATAATTTTATCAAATGCTCAAGTTAACATTAAAGAATGCATACAGTATACAAGCTGAAATCCTTACTCTTTGCAGACATTCACAAATCCCAAAGAACGAATGACAGAACATTAGAACCCTTCACCCCTCCCATGCATTCACAAACCCCAAAGAATGAATGTTAGAACCCTTTACCCCTCCCATGCACAAGCAGCAGCAAAAGCATCAACTACCCCCCTCCCCACACCCACCATGCAAGCAATAGCAAGCTCCCTGAGACCATGATATAGAGTCCATCAAAAACCACTGCCCATCCCAACACTTCACCATTTGAACAGGCCCCTTCTCTCAGTAATGAGGCAGAGAGAGATATTGCTCCTGCAACAGCGAGCGGGGGAAGCCACCAGCTCACTCTTTCGATGTTGGTCTGCAGTGTTGCTTATTCGAGTTCCCTCTACTCAGAGCCAACAGACTCATGCACCAATAGAGTGCAGAGGCCTCCAACAGCTATGTTCGCTGTCTCAATAAAGGGAAACCTTCAAACCTTTCCACAATAGGGGCTGTCTCCCTCCCATAAACAGCTGTCCTGCAGTAATCTTCCCTCACATCCTCTCAAGGTAGTGATGTATAATCAACTGACTGGTTAAATCCTCCTCCAGGGACAAGAGAAATACATTTTCATGGCAACTTCATTAGGTACTCCCTGTACCTAGTGTTGCCACTGACCTGTGGTCTACTGCTGAAGTGCATCCAATTCAAGGTTTGACCTGTTATGCATTCAGAGTACTCTTCTGCACACCACTGTTGTAATGTGTGGTTATTTGAGTTACTGTCACCTTCATGTCTGCTTAAACCAGTCTGGCCATTCTCCTCTGACCTCTCTTATTAACAAGGCATTTTCACCCACAGATCTGCAGCTCACTGGATTTTTTTTTAGTTTTCTTTCACACTTTTCTGTGTAAATACTAAAGACTGTTGTGCATGAAAATCCCAGATCAGCAGTTTCTGAGATACTCAAACCACTCCGTCTGTCACCAATAATCATTCCATGGTCAAAAACACTTGGATCTCTTTTATTCCCAGTTCTGACATTTGCTCTGAACAACAGTTGAACTTCTTGACTATGTATGTATACTTTTATACATTTAGTTGCTGCCACAAGATTGGCTGATTAGATTTTTGCATTAACAAGTAGGTATACCTTCATTTCATTTTCATTCCATTTTAAATCTTTTTTATTGATTAAAAAATATATAAAGACAAATACAAATCAGAGGAGAAGTTATATCAAATACATATTCCAATAAAAGTACAAAAAAAGGAGTGTACACTGTCAAAAACATATATGGTATAATATTGAGCTAATCTATAAAAGGAACCACAACTCCTCTTAACAATTCAAAAAATACTTTCTATTATTATAATATTACATTATTATTATTATTATTCTATTATTTCTATTATTAAGAAGAATTTTTTTTTAAAGGGTAAAAATCCTTCCGGTCAAATCTGAAACATCACAGAGAAGAAGAAAAAAAGATTACCTAAAAAAGTGGAAAAAAGTAAAGAAAATTTAAATCATATGAAAATATTGAATGAAAGGTCGCCAGGTTTGCTCAAATTCAAAAGATGTATCAAACGTCCGTCTTCTAATTTTCTCCAAGCTTAAACACGACATAATGGAGGAGAGCCAAAAAAAAAAAACAGGTAGATTAGTATCTTTCCAATACAACAAAATAGCTCTCCTAGCCAATAAAGTTGAGCGGAAACATTTCCTGCTTCCTTCGGAATGATCCCAAAAATTGCCGTAAGTGAATTAGGTTGTAGGTCCAAACCTATGACTTTAGATAACGTTCTAAAAACATCTCTCCAAAAATTATTTAACTTTATACAGGACCAAAACATATGAGTTAAGGTAGCCACCTCAGCATTTATATTAGAAAAAATATGCGCTAGATTATCTTTTGACACATGTGCCCTGCGCATTACCTTGAACTGAATCAAGGAGTGATGGGGGCAGATAGATGAATTGTTAACTCAATTATAAATTTTATTCCATTGATCATCTGAAAGTGACTCCCAAAGTTCCAGTTCCCAAGCACGTTTAACCTTATCATTAGACATCATTCGTAAATTCATAAGCCGTTTATAAATATATAATGGCTATCAATCCTTTTTGAGATGGTTTAAGCTGAAAAATAACATCTATCATATTTGGTAAATGAGCAAATGGGTAATTCGGTAATAAATCTTGTAGAAAACTCCTAACTTGTAAATATCTAAAAAATTGTGCGTTAGATATATCATATTTATCCACTGGCTGTGAAAAAGACATTAAACAATTCTCTAAAAACAAATCTAAAAAAGTTTTTATTCCCCTAGTTTTCCCTATTAAAAAGGCCTTATCCAGAATTGATGGTTTAAAAATAGTTAAGATGGATATTACTAGAGAGTACAAAGTTATTTAAATCAAAAAATCTGCGAAGCTGAAACCAAATTTTTAATGTGTGTCTAACAATGGGTCCAACCATGAAGGACAATCTTGACCATCTATACCGCAAATCCAAAAAGTAATATAACGAATATTAATTGCCCAATAGTAAAATCTAAAGTTTGGTAATGCCAATCCTCCATCTTGTTTTGATTTTTGCAATAAAGGTTTACTCAATCTAGAACTCTTATTATTCCAGATATATGACAGGATCATAGAATCTATTCTATCAAAGAATGTTTTCGGGACCAAGGATGGAACAGCTTGAAACGTATATAGAAATTTCAGTAAAATTACCATTCTTACAGCATATATTTGACCAATTAACGACGTCGTCATAGGCAACCATTTAGAAAGCATTTGTTTTGTATATTCAATTAGAGGAAGAAAATTATACTTATATAAATCTTTGACAGGTACATGGAGGAATTTAAGGTGGGGGGTTATATGGGAGGCAGGGTTTGAGGGTCAGCACAACATTGTGGGCCGAAGGGCCTGTAACGTGCTGTACTATTTTATGTTCTATTAAAATTCTTAGTAATTTTAATACCAAGATAGGTAAAGTAATTTTTAGCAATATTAAATGGTATTTGATCATAATATTCAGAATAATTATTAATAGTATGTAATTTACTTTTATGTAAATTTATTTTATATACAAAGAAAATACTGAATTCAGCGAATATGGATATCATAGAGGGAATAGATTTCCTAGGGTCTGAAATATAAACTAATTAATCATCTGCGTATAATGAAACCTTATGTAATTTATCCCTTCTCTTAGTACCCTGAACAGTGTTAGAATCTCTAAGAGCAATAGCAAGTGGTTCTAAAACCAAATTAAATAATAAAGGGCTAAGAGGGCAACCCTGACAAGTTCCTCAATATAATCTAAAATAAGGAAATTTTTGATTGTTAGTTATAACCACAGCCATCAGGGCTTGATAAATCAGTTTGATCCAGGAAATAAATCCTGGACCAAAGTTAAAGCTCTCCAAAACCTGAAACAAATAAGGCCATTCCACCCTGTCAAAGGCTTTCTCTGCATCAAGAGAAACAACACATTCAGATTCTTTGACTGAGGGAGAATAAATAATATTAAACAAACTTCAAATATTAAAATGTCAATACCTATTTTTAATAAATCCAGTTTGATCATTTGAGATAAGTTGGCAAAAATTCTCGTTTATTAGCTAAAATTTTAGAGAGAATTTTAAAATCCACATTCAATAGGGAAATTGGTCTATAAGAGGCACATTCAGATAAATCTTGTCCTTTTTTTAGGAATCAATGAAATTGATGCCTCATAAAAAGTTTTCAGAAGATTCCCAGAAGATATAAAATCAGTGAAAGTCTGACAAAGATGTGATGTAAGCATTTCATTAAAGGTCTTATAAAATTCCACAGTATATCCATCTGATCCCGGTGCTTTCCCTAATTGCATACAGGATATAGCCTTGGCTATTTCCTCTTGTTTAATAGGTGCATCTAGTACATTAATATCTTGAATAGAAATTTTAGGTATATTTAATTTCTGCAAAAATCTATTTATAATAATAATATTATCAGGGAATTCAGATTTATTAAGATTGGAATAAAAATCCATAAATATCTTATTAATTTCATGAGGTCTAATGTTTCAGTTCTATCAGATCTACGTATTTTCAAAATCTGTCTTCTGACCATATTTGCCTTTAACTGACCAGCCAACAGTTTACCTGATATGTCCCCATGTATATTAAATTGACATTTAATTTTTAAAATTTGCTGCTCAATGGGGAAGGTCAAAAGCAAGTCATATTGTGTTTGGAGTTCAACCCTTTCCTTATATAGGTCTCCACTAGGTCTTACTGAGTACGCTTTATCTATCTCTCTGCTTTATTAGTAATCACTAAAAGTTCCACTCTGGGTTTCCTCCTTAAACCTGCTGAATATGAAATTATTTGTCCCTTGATAAAGGATTTCATTGTATCCCCTATAACCAAATTTGACATACCTTCAGTTGTATTAAGTTCAAAAAATATAGAAATTTGCTCCTTGATAAAACTAACAAAAGCTGGATCCTGTAACAATACAGGATTCAATCTCCACTGTGACATTTTCAGACAGACATACTTTATTGATCCTGAGGGAAACTGGGTTTCATTACAGTCACACCAACCAAGAATAGTGTAGAAATATAGCAATATTAAAAAACCATAAATAATTAAATAATAAGTAAATTATTCCAAGTGGAAATAAGTCCAGGACCAGCCTATTGGCTCAGGGTGTCTGACACTTCGAGGGAGGAGTTGTAAAGTTTAATTAATTTCAAAAAATTATCAGAGAGCTTCAGGGTTAATTTCACAGGTGCGTTATCCGACAGCGCAATGACATCATACTCACACTCGTCAACAGAATATAACAACCGTGTATCTAGAAAAAAATAATCAATTCTTGAATATTTATGATGAACGTGTGAGAAAAAAGAAAAATCTTTGTCATTAGGGTGTTTATATCTCCAGATATTGACCAGGCCATATTTTAAAAGAGCTAATACAGGTCGCCGCTTTATTAGGAAGCAACGGATTGGTTGATGACCTGTCAATCGCCAGATTAAGGCAACAGTTAAAGTCACCACCCAAGATCAATTTATATTCATTTAGACTTGGTTGCTTAGAAAAAAGCTTCTTAAAAAATTCAGGACTGTCTGAATTAGGTGCATAAACACACATCAGAGCTACCTTTTGACTGCATAATAAACCAGTGACAATTAAATACCTTCCAATCAAATCAGTTACAGTATTAAAGTGTACAAAAGGGATTTTAGAATTAACAAAAATAGATACCCCTCTAACTTTATTTGTTGATAAGGAATGATAAAGGTCCCTTCCAAAATTTATAAAAGCTATCTTCATCCTGTCTCCGTACACGAGTCCCTTGCGCAAAAATAATATCCGCATGAAGTGTTAATTTCTTTAAAATCTTTTTATGCTTAATAGGATGATGCATGCCATTCAAATTCCAAGTAGTAATATTGATTTTATTAGTATCCATATTTAGAATTTAATTTAAAGTTTTATAAAGAAAGCGCAAGCGCACACTAGATCTAGAAGAAAAAAAAACGCCCAGACTTGACCGGAAGTGACGTCGTGATTGATAGAAAATGTAACCTCTTAGAATTGCCCAATCGAGAAAAAAATTAATCTAATACCCCCACCCCCCAAAGCCGGAATAATAGCGACCCAATAGGCAGGCCACAAGCTAAACCTAATAACCCTTAACCCCATCCTCCATTTTGCAGCTATATTAACAAAGTATGTTTACCTCACCGAATCCAAACATAAGTGATGAAAACATTTCAAATACTGTAATGTTATGTCTAACAATAATTAAAATGTAACTAGTGACGGCCATCTTAAATTCATCTAAAGTGTATGAATCATATATTCAGAAAAGAATAAATCCAAGCAAATAATATATTACAACTAAAGTTTTTTTTAAAGAGAACTTACAAGTTATACAAAAAAAGTGAATATATATATAAAAATAAAAAACAAACCAAGAGCTATATTAATGTTAAAACAAGCAAGAAAGAGGGGAAAAAAAATTAAATCAGACCAGGTCCTGTGTGGACATCCATAAAATGTAAAACAGGTTTTCTTCAAAGCAGCTATGCATATATACCAATTATTAACAAATAAAGAAAAGGATTAAGTCAACCAAGTCCTGTACGGACATCCATAAAGCGTAGAATAGACTTTCCTCAAAGTATCTATAAACATCTCCCAGCTCAAAATTACCTGTTCAGGTTACAATCGGCATAACTTTAAAATTTTTAATAAACTCCCACCCCTCATTTGGAGAAAGAATCCTCTGTGGCTGAGAATCATGAGGAAAAAATTATTAGACGGGCGGGGTAGCAAAGTGATGGACGGCAATTTATTTTATACAATTCAATCATGACTTCCCGATATTTCCTTCTTTCGGCAAAAATCTCAGGAGGAAAATTTTCTAGTATACAAATTTCAGTTGAATTGTATATTAGTTTCCTTCTTTTTCTGATTCACTGACCCTCCCCTTTGGTTTCAAATCCGGGACGAGCAACCCACTTGTTACGTTCCCCAGTAACCGGGTAGTTTTCCAGCAAAGATAGATGGATCCACCGAAGCCTGATGCTACTATTTTCAAACGTTTTTATTTATAAAGGGGCACAAACGCATGGTTAATACAAAACATTCAGATCATATACGTCGTCACAACTCAATCTAAAGCACAGGTATAGTAATAATCAATCAGAAATAAGCTCTACTGTTGTCTAGGGGTAATGTAGATATATATTGTTTACTGGATATTTAAAAGTCTTTTTGCGGTCACTGCAGTTCCACCAGCTGCCGTCGGTTGTGGTGTCGCGTTGGTGCACTTTTGTTAGAAAGAGAGAGAGAATGAAACATTTACCCAACAGGTTTTCCAACCTGTAGGAGGTAGTCGGAAGTCTCGTTGGGGAATGGACTCTCATCCGTGGCTTCCCCTGTAGCTAGGCCGTTCTGCCGTGGTGAGGTCGCCAATCCCAGGCAAGGGAAGGACGCACACGAACCCCACCACCGGCTGTCGCTCTCTAAACGCAGTCGCAGGAATTCTCGCGTATCTTCTGGTGCGTCTGGCGCCCCGCCTCGGCAGCCCACCTTTTATCTGGACTGGCAGGGTTGTAGATGTCCATCAGGGTAGGGGGGCGAGGCAATCCTTCCCCCATCACCCATCTCACATTGCCCTGAGATTTTGCACGTAGGCCAATTCCTTATCCCACAAAGGTGTCTAACAAGACAATGGCTATGTCCGAGGCTTTTGTCTTTTTGAGCGACCAGCCCACTTTGCCCGAGGGCTTTACACGTGGTTTTCATGAGACAATAGTCAAAGAGTCGCTTTATTCTGCTTCCCTGGGGAACATGGTCTTCAGCACGTCTCCCTCTCTCTCTTGGGCCATTTGACCCCCCCTTGACTAGGGCTCTTGCGAATCTCACAAAGGAGGGGGCTGGGGTCATAACACCTTTTTCTAGCCTCTCGGAGTATGACTTCTTTGGTTGTAGAATAATGGAAGCAAAGTATGAGTGGTCTTGGACAAAGTTCCAATGAACGCCAAGATCTCGGAATTCTGTGTGCTGTGTTGAGCACAGGGTTCACTTCAAGGATCTCACTAAGAAGTGAATACAGCATATCAGAGAAGAACTTTAACAGGTCACCAGTTTCAGTATTTTCAGGCAAACCCAATATACGCAAATTCCTCCGGCACACTCTGCTGTCTAAATCAATCATTTTTTTCTTCATTATTGATCATTCCAAGGTAACATCATTAACTTTCATAAATGACACCTTCAATTCTTGTTCTGAATAGTTCCTGTTCCCTCTCGATTTGATGGGTAGTCTGTTCGAACGTCTGAAATTGAAAGTCCAAACTCTTCAGAGATTCTTGAACAGTAAAGATGGATTTTTCAAGCTTCCCATTAGCATCCGTCAGTTTATCAATCTTAGTATTAAGTGAACCAAATTCAAATTTCATATCTTGTATTGAAGAGAATATTACTGCTAAAGTAACAAGTTCCTCCAACTTCTTTACTTGTTCTGTTTGTTCCGTTTCGGGAAAAGTCTTGCCGCTTCTCAATTCAATACCAGATCGACTTCCTGCCATCGTGGTTAAGTCATAAATCCTTCAACAGAAATAATGAATCTTTAAACTTAAAACAAATCAATCAGTGGAATGTAAGATATAAAAAAGTGGAGCTGCAGTAAAAACTCATCTCACTCCATTTGCTGCAAAATGGAGTCTGGGTATACCTAATTAAGTGTATATTACTGTGATGCACCATCAATAACTCACTCTGAGACATAAGAAGCGAGATATCGGCTTTTATTGACTGGAAGAATGAACAATACTACATCCTGGAGAATGAGGCTGGGCCCAGGCCTCAATCGCCTTTATACAGGGGTCTGTGGGAGGAGCCACAGGAGCAGTCCAGACAGGTATATGTAGTTCACCACATACTGAAAAGATTAAGGCCTAGATAATGGATTGCTCCAAGAAACAACACAACAACTTACAGCCTCTCTTTCCACCACCAGGAATATCCACACTCTATCCCTCCAGTACCAAGGGAAACCCACATCCTTCCTGCTGATACATGGTATTCAGTCATAGCCCCGCTGAAAGATCTACCTTTGTTTGAGTAGGCATAAGCTCCTTTTCCTTCTATAATTCAATTCAGTTAGATCTTTCATATTGGCAAACTCCCTTTGTTTCTAGTCCTGCATGAACAAAATCATCAACTGTCAATTTCGCTCCACAGATGCTGCTTGACCCGTAAAGTTCTGCCAGCATTTTGTCTATTGCAGCAGAATGTAGCATCATGTCCCAAGAGCACCAGACTCAAAAACAGTTACTTTCCCCAAGCAGTAAGGCTGATGAATGTCTCCACCCACTAACCCAGCACTCCACCACTACTTTATCATCAACTTGCATACAGACACTCCTGTGCCTAATGTCACTTTAGAGACATACAATCAATGTGTATAGGCTAGCTTGTGTTCTTTATTTTGAGAATTTTTTTTGTGCTGCATCAGGTCTGGAGTAACAGTTATTTTGTTCTCCTCTACACTTGTGTACTGGAAATGACATTAAACGATCTTGAATTTATAGTAATAGAGAGTGCAGTGCAAGGCAGGTTGGGAGATCAGGATCTTTGATGAGAGGTCCATTCAAATTTCTGTCAGCAGTGGCATAGAAGCTTTCCTTAAGCCATTCTCTCAAACTCTCATCTTTCATCTGATGTGAGAGGGGTGAAGAAAGAATGAACTAGGTAGTGGGGGGTCTTTGATTGTGTTGGCTGCTTCCCAAGGCAGCACAAAGTACAGAGTCAATGGAGAGGTGGTTAGTTTATGTGACGGATGGTGCTGTATCCACAAATCCCTGCAAATTTCTTTTGCAGTCTTGAGCACAGCAGTTGCTATACGAAGCTCTGATGTATCTGGATAGAATGCTTTCTGTGGTGCATCTGTAAAAATTGGTGAGGGTCATCAGGGACACAAATTTCTTATGTTTTCAGATGTAGTAGAAGTGTTGGTGTGGCTTCCTGGCCGTGCTGTCAGTGTGACAGTGTTGATATATACATCTAGGAACATGAAGTACTCAACCTTCTCCACATCAGGAAATGGACAGAGACTATCAAAGTGAGGCAAAGCAGCAGTGAGGACCCTATACAGATTACAATGGAGGCTCTCTTGAGGCAAATTAGAGTGGATAAATCCACAGATATTCCCTCAGACCTGTGGGAGGCTAGTGCAGAAACTGCAGAGATAATTAAAACATCTTTAGTGAAGGTTGAGGTGCCAGAAGATTGAAGGATAGATAATATTTTCTGTTGTTGAAGAAAGGCTCTGAAAACAAGCTAGCAAATTATTGGCCAGTAAGCCTGACATCAGTCATGGGCAGGTTACTGGAAACTATTGCAAGAGATCAGATATACAAGTATTTGGATAGATACCTAGGGACTGATTAGGGATAGTCAACATGGTTTTGTGTGTGGTAGGTCATGAATAACCAATCTTACATGGGGTTTTTCCAAGGACGCTCCCAGGAGAGTTGATGAAGGTTGTTGTCTACATGGAGTTTGTTGTCTACAAGGCTTTTGACAAGGTCCCACCTAAAGTTGCTTAGCATTCAGGATGAGGTAGTAAATTAGATTAGACATTGGCTTCACAGAAGATCATGAGATATAGGAGCAGAATTGAGCAGTTTGGCCCATTGAGTACACTCTGCCAGTTCATCATGACTTATCCCTCTCAGTCCCAACCTCCTGCCTTCTCCCCAGAAATTGGTTGTGAGAAGTCAGAGAATGATTGTAGATGCTTGCATTTCTGACCAGAGGCCTTTGACAAATGGTGTGCCACAGGAATCAGTGCTGGGTCCGTTGTTCGTCATCCATATTAAATGATCTGGATTTGCAACTTTTTGGATGACATCAAGATTGGAGGTATATTAGACAGCAAGGCTGTCAAAACTTGCAGTGGAATCTGGACCAGCTAGAAAAATGGGCTAAAAAAATGACAGATGGAATTTAATACAGACAAGTGTGAGGTATGACACTTTGAGGACAAAGCAAGTAGGACTCGCATGATGAGTAGTGGGGCACTCTGAGGAGTGCAGTGGAAAAGGGATCTGGGAATACACATTCTTAGTTCATTAAAAGCAGACAGGGTCATAAAGAGAGCTTTTAGTATATTGGCCTTCATAAATCAAAGTATAGAGTGTAGGAGTTGGAGTGTTATGTTGAAGTTAAATAAGACATTGGTGAGGCCTAATTTGGAGTACTGGGTACAGTTCTGGTCACCTACCTTCAGGAAAGATATTAATAAGATTGAAAGAGTGTAGAGAAAATTTACAAAAATGTTGCCAGTACTTGAAGACCTGAAGTATAAGGAAAGGTTGAATAGGTTAGGACATTATCCCCCAGAGTGTAGGAGAATGAAGGGAGATTTGAAAGACATATACAAAAATGAGGCGTAGAGATAGTATGAAAAGCCTGCTTGCACGTTCCCTGAGGTTGGGTGAGACTAGAACTAGAGGTCATAAGGTAAGGGTGAAAGGTAAACTGCAAAACAGAACATGAGGGGGAACACTCAGAGGGTGGTGTGCGTGTGGACATTGTCATCAGGATTGTTGATGTAGATGACGAGCAACAATGGATCTAGCACTGATCTTTGCGACACACCACTAGCCATAAGGCTCCAATACAAAAAGGACAGGTTCCACTTAAACTCAAGGGCACCAATATCCTTGTGGACAAGCTTGCGAGAGCTGTTGATGAGGGTTTAATTTGGCAGGGGAATGGGACCGATGCGGTAGGGCAGAGAATGGATATACAAAAGTAGATTCAAGGTGTAGGGAGAGTGTGAGGAAGGATAAGCAGATGAGAGAACTAAATTGCAGTCAGTGGGATGGGTTAAACACTTTGGAAAAGTGAGGATAAAGTGAAGGGGAAGGAAAGTTATGAAAGTCTACAGAATAAACAAAAAGTGGGGGCAAAATTGAAAGGGTGATAAATGCAGGACTGAAGGTGTGATATTTAAATGCAAGTAGTAACGGAATAAGGTAATGATCATCCAGCACAGTCAGAGATTGGCAGGTACAACATTGTGGTCATCAGAGTCGTGGCTGAGGGAAGATCATAGTTAGGGGCTTAACATCCAAGTATACACATTGTATCAAAAGGGCAGGCAGGTATCCAGAGGGTGGAGTGACTCAATGTTTAAAAAAAAATTGAAATCAAATCCTTGGAAAGAGGTGACATAGGATCAAAAGATAGAGATTCCTTGTGGAGAGTAAAGAACATGCAAGACCCTGATGGAAGTTATATACAGGACTAACAAGTAGCCACTATATATGGGGTACAAATTACAAGAAGAGGTAAAAAGGGCTATGTTGCAATAACCATGGGGATTTCAATATGCAGGTGCACTGGCTAGGGGGGGAAAAAATCAGGTTGGTACTGGATCACAAGAGAGGGAATTTATTTTTTAATACCTACAGTATGGCTTTTTAGAGCAGCTTGTGGTTGAGCTCACTGGGGAAAACAATTCTAGATTGGGGGTTGTGTAATAAACTAGATTTGATTAGGGACCTTAAGTTGAAGGAACCCTTAGTCGGCAATGATCATAATATTATAGGATTCACCCTGCAGTTTGAGGGGAAGAAACTAAAATCAGATGCACCAATATTACAGCGGAATAAAGGGAACAACAAAGAGACATGAGAGACGAGCTAGCCAAAGTTGATTGGAAGGAGACACCAGCAGGGAGGACAGCAGAACAAAAATGGCTGGAGTTTCTGGGAGCAATTTGGAAGGTGAAGGAAAATACATCCTGAAGATGAAGTAGTATTCTAAAGGGAGGATGAGGCAATCATGGCTGACAAGGGAAGTCAAAGAGTGTAAAAGCAACAGAGAAGGCATATCATATAGAAAAAGTTAGTGGGAAACTAGAGGTGTGGGAAGTTTTCAAAAATCAACAGAAGGCAACTAAAAAGTGATAAGGAAAGAAAAGATGAAATAGAAAAGCTGGCAAATAATATAAAAAAGGACCACAAGATTTTTTTAAGATCAGATATATAAAGAGTAAAAGAGAAGCAAGAGTAGATATTAGACATAATGGGAACAAGGAAATGGCAGATAAATTGAATAAATATTTTGCATCAGTCTTCATTGTGAAGGACACTATCAGTGTGCCAGATGTTCAAGAGTGTCGGGCAGAAGTGAATTCAGCTGAAATGTACTTGTTTGGGCTTGCTATTCCTACAGTAATCTCTTTTCCTGACCTCAGAATACTTAAGAGCAGACCTCAAGAAGCAATTGACCCTGAAGTGGCAGATACTGTGACAGCTTGCCGAGCTCAAGGCCTTTGAAACAATTTTAAAAATCTTTGATATTTAGTAATTTGAAAACTGTTTAATAGATTTGTTAATAAAAATAAAAGTTCTTCATACTTGTTATAAATCAATTCGGAACATTGTCAGTTTTGCACTTACCTGTTCAGACAAAGTTGGTGACCCCACTCAAATGCACGTGTTCCTGCTGTAATGTTAGTCATCACAAGTAAAAAAAAACAGAGAAGATGAACACATTGCAACTGTCCTCACAATTGAAGGTGTTTGTGTTTTATCACTGGACTGGGTGCCTAACCCAACGGGAAGGCTTGACTTGGGTACATATGATCGGGCCTTTATTACAGAGGTCAGGTGAAATTTCTTTACCTAGCAGGTTGTGCACCTTTGAAATGCTCTTCTCTAGGTAGGCACGGATGGATGAAATTAGAAGATTTTTGGAACATGGGAGAATTGAAGAATATGGTGGCAAGGTGGGAAAATAGCCAGTCTCACTGAACTCTGCAGTAAGTGTGAAGGATTCAGCACCTACTACTTTTATCTCATGATCCAGTCCTTTATTTGCCTGTTCTAATGCTAATGACATTGTCTGAAAGCTCTTGAGAGATAAAACCAATTGACTTCTAGGCAATGTAAATGCAGGTTTTTCTCATGAAAAATTTACTTTCATACATAAGGCACACTAGGGAAAGCTGTAAATTCAATAAATGAAACAGATCTTGCACAATATGAAAGATGAGAAAGTCTACAGATGCTGGAAAGCCAATGCAACACACACAAAATGTGGAGGAAATCAGGTCAGGCAGCATTGATGGAAATGAATGAACAGTCAACTTTTTGAGCCAAGACCCTTCTTCAGGACTGGAAAGGAAGGGAGAAGATGCTAGAATAAAAAGGGGAAGGAGGATAGCTAGAAGGTGATAGGTGAAGCCAGGTGGGTAGCAAAGATAAAGATTGGAGTGGAAGGAATTTGATAGGAGAAGGGAGTGAACCGTAGGATAAAGGGAGATAGGAGTGGATCTAGGGGGAGGTGATAGGCAGGTAAGAGGAGCTAAGAGGCCAGAGTGAAAGGGGGGGGGGGAGAGAAGGAGGGAAATAACTTTTTTTTAAACTGTTAGTTGGAGAAATCTATACCTGTGCCATCTGATTGGAGGTTACTCAAACAGAATATAAGGTGGTGCTCCACCCTGAGGGTTGCCTTATCTTGGCACAAGAGGGGGCCATAGACCAACATGAGATACAGGAATGGGAATCAGCATTAAAATAATTGCCAACCAGACTTTTTGCACAATGACTTCTGGGCCAAGTCTGAACTGAATAATTTACTAAACCTAATCTTATAAACTAATTATACTTTGTGTTATCAGAAGCACCTATCTGTGGACATTGTAAACCTGAATTCTTGCGCGAGTGAATTGTATGAACTTAATATGTATTGATAAAGAGCTGGCAAAAACTTGTGTAACCGATATTTGTTTACATTTTGACATTTGGCTCCCCAGGTACAGTTCGTGCTCACAATTATCCACACAATGAGTGCAGTGATAAAGCCTTGTGGATTCCCCCTTGGCTGTTTATTGTTCCAGTCTTCTTATATGGCTACATTGGTCATTCTGTTCATAAATTTTTACAGGAAGGTAAGAGGAAATGTTAATCACACCCTTGTGAAAGTTCTTGTAGCCCATGGAAAGCTAAATACAATTTATAACATTTGTGTATTTTCACTTTTATTTTGCTGAAGTGATAAGAAAATACTGTTTAGAACACTCACATTGGTTTAAAAAACTACTTTTAATAGTACAATTGAAACAGTCTTGCCTTGAGCCAGTAACAATACAATTCAAAATTCTCAAGTTCTCTGTAGATTTACTATCTTTGTAACACTGTTCTAAACTACCATCCCAAATCTCTGCATTCCTCCCTTCCCAAATTGTTTCATATATCTAATTTTTCACCCAACCACTTTGACACTCAATGAGGTAGGTTACAATCTCTACTAACATTGAACACTTAGAACATTTTGCATTTTGGGTGGGATATATAGATCTAGCTTCCCTTCAGTTCCTTGCTGCCACATTCATTCCTTTCGCCCAATCCAATCCTCAAGTGCTCTGGGGTGAGCAGCTGAACAGGACGACATTTGATCAAGTCAGTTCCCAGGCAAGGAATGGGAACCAGTCCCAGACTGTATTCTTCTGCCTGTCAAGAACCAACATTGTCCCCAGTAGTCCTGTACAGTGAGCCAGTGGCCACACAATAGGTAGGAAATCAAACCAAGCTCCATCTGTCAAAGAGTGCCATCTCCCTCTCCCTTCCCTCACCTCCCACTGTGCCCTCATCATCCTGTCCAGTTACTCCATCAGATAGCACCAATAAAAACCACTGCAATTCTGAGAAACTGTATAGTTGGTAGGTCAGATAAGCATACTGTATATCATGGAACATGTCTGTAAAATGATTAACAATCTGTTGCTCAGCCATAGACACATTCATAGAGCTCTTTAGTTCACCCATTTCGTGCTGAACTAATTTTCAGTCTAATCTCATCAACCCACACTTGGACCATAACCCTCCATTTCCTCCCATCCATGTACTTATCCAAAGTTCACTTCAATGTTGAAATCAAACCCATATCTACCATTCCGCTAGCAATTCATTCCACACTTTCAACACCCTCTGAGTGAAGAAGCTCCCCCTCAGATTCCCTTTAAATATTTTATCTCCAGTTCTAGTCTCATCCAGCCTCAGTGGAAAAGCCCAAAGCATTTGTCTCATCTACAATACCTATAATTTTGTATACCTATCAAATTTTCTGCCTTTATTCCCTCGGGTGTAGAAGAAAGTCCTAAACTATTCAACATTTCTCTATAACCCAGGTCCTCAAATCTCAGCAATATCCTTTTAAGTTTTCTCTATACTCTTCCCAATCTTACTGAAAACTTTCCTGTAGATAGGTGACCAGAACTGCACACAATGTCCTAAATTTGGCCTTACCAACATCTTATACAACTTAAAACATAACATTCCAACTCCTGCACTCAATACTTTGATTTATAAGACCATATGACCACAAGACAAAGGAGCAGAATTAGGCCATTCAGCCTATTAAATCTGCTCCACCATTTCATAATGGTTGATCCATTTCCCTCAACCCAATAGTCAACTCATTGACTAATCAAGAAACTTTCAACCTCTACCTTAAGTACACTCAATTACCTGGCCTCCACAGCCCCTGTGGCAACAATTCCCACATGTTCACCATCCTCTGGCTAAAGAAATTCCTCTGCTGTTCTAAATGAATGTTCCTCTATTCTGAGTCTGTGCCCTCTGGTTCTAGACTCCCCACCATAGGAAACATCACCTCCACATCTACTCTATCTGGGCCTTTCAACATTCAATAGGTTTCAATGAGATTCTCCACTCCCCACCCACTTTCTTCTAAATTCGAGTGAGTACAAAGTATAGGCCAAGAGCCATCAAACGCTCCTCATCCAATAACCCTTTCAGTCCTGGAATCATTCTTGTGATCCTCCTCTAGACCCTCTCCAATGTCAGCTCATCCCTTCTTAAACAAGGGGCCCTAAATTGCTCACATTACTCCCAAGTGAGGCCTCACCAGTGTCTTATAAAGCCTCAGCATTACATTCTTGCTTTTATATTCTAGTCTTCTTGAAATGAATGCAAACATTGCATTTGCTTTCCTCACCACCAACTCAACCTGCAAATTAACCTTTAGGGAATCCTGCACGAGGTCTCCCGACATTGTATTCCACCTGCTACTTCTTTGCCTTTTCTCCCATTTTGTCCAAGTACTCTTACAGCCTCCCTGCTTCTGCAACACTTCTTGCCCCTGCACCCATCTTCATTTTGTCCACTGACTTAGCCACAAAGCCATCAAGTCAGTCATCCAAATCACTGACATACAATTTAAAAAGTGGTCCCAACACCTATCGCTACAGAACACCACTAGTCACCAGCAGCCAATCAGAAAAGACTCCCTTTGATTGACACTTTTTGCCTCCTGCCAGTCAGGCATGCTCTATCCATCCGTACTGTTATCTTTCCTGTAATACCATGGGCTCTTAACTTGGTAAACAGCCTCATTGTGGCACCTTGTCAAAGGCCTTCTGAAAATCTAAGTACACAACATTCACTGATTCTCCTTTGTCTATCTTGCTTGTTATTTCTTCAAAGAGTTCTATCAGATTTGTCAGGCAAGGTTTTTCCTTAAAGAAATCACACTTACTTTGGCCCATTTTATCATGCACCTCCAGGTACCCTGAAACCATATCCTTAAAAATAGACTCCAACATTTTCCCCAACCACTGAGATAAGGCTAACTAGCCTCTAACTTCCTTTCTTTTGCCTCCCTTCCTTCTTGAAGAGTGGAATGATATTTGCAATTTCTCAGTCTTCTGGAACCATTCCAGAATCAATTGATTCTTGAAAGGTCATTACTAATGCCTCCATGAACTCTTTCAGAACCCTGGGGTGTAGTCCACCTAGTCCAGGTGACGTAGCCACCTTCAGACCTTTCAGTTTCCAAGTACCTTCTTCCAAGTAGTAGCAACTGCACACGCTTCTGCACCCAACACTCTAAGTTATGGCTATTGCTAGTGCCTTCCACTGAAGACTGATGCAAAATACTTGTATTCGTCCGCCATTTCCTTGTTCGCCATTCATCCGCCATTACTACCTCTCCAGCATCATTTTCTAATAGACCAATGCCTACTCTTGCGTCTCTTTTACTCTTTATGTGTTTGGGGAAAAAATCTTCTTCCTAGTAATTGCAACTGCATTCACTTCTGCCCCCTGACATTCCCGAACTTACAACATATTGCTAGTGTATGCATGTGTCAAAGTGCTAAAAACTCCTTAGTGTATGAGAGGCCTGATAGTGGCAAGATAGTTGTCCTTATATCTGGTGGTACATGTTCAAACTTTTGTATGTTCTGCCAGTAGGAGAGTGAAGAATCAAGAATGACTAGGGTTGGAGGAGTCCATGACTATGTCGACCACTTTCCCAAGGCAGCAGGAAGAGTCAAGAGTTCATAACACATACACGCAGAATTAAGCTATTTGCTCAAGTTTGCTCTGTCATTTGATCGTGGATAATTGATTTTTCTTCTCAACCCCATTCTTCTGCCTTCCCTTTGTAACTATTACCATCCTTACTAATCAAGAAACAATCAACCTCCACTTTAAATGTACCCGATAACTTGGCTTCCACAGCCAATTGTGGCAACAAATTGATTCATGATCCACTGACTAAAGAATTTCCTCCTCATCTGTTCTAAAAGGAACATCCTTCTATTCTGAGGCTGAGCCTGTGATCCTGGACACTGCCACCATTGGAAACATCCTCTCCATGTCCACTCTGCCTTTCAATATTCAATAAGTTTCAGTGAGATTTCTGTCCCCACCCACCCCACATTCTTCTACACCCAGGCAATAAGGATGCAGGCATAGAACCATCAAACACTCCTCAATAAGGGGAAGCTAATTTGTGCATAGAACTAGGCTGCGTTCATAACTTCAATTTATCGCCGTCTTGCACCAGAATGCTTACCAACCTCTGGGTCATCTATAAAACTTGAAGATCATCAGTGACTTGTCAAATATCCTTAGTCTTCTGAGGAAGTAGTGGGTTTTTTTGTGGCTGGACCAGGCTTAATGATCGGTGATATTTACACCTTACAACCGGAAGCTCTCAACCATCTTCAATGAACAGATGTCACCATTAAGATGTTTTGAAATTGCTTGGCAGCTAAAATATTTTGTTATTGCATTATTATTACTACACACAAAGTCAGTAACCGTGACTAATTTAGTAATGCTCATTCCTTCCCATTTTGTCCACAGGCATACAGCAAAACACAATGCAATGGAAAGATCACCCCTGTTCTGGGAGAGTTAAACAATGGGCTCTACAGTGGCCATGTAAAGACCAATGGCAGCATATCCATGAAGGAGGATTAATATTAGTACAAGAGCAAAGTACTACTACCAAGTTGTATTTGTCTCACTGCTGTAGACTAGAGCTAAAAATGCAAGTGAAACTATTATGGTTTGATTAAAGGTTTTCTCATTATACACAATGCATAACATTCAAATTTAAATAATTACATTCCAGATCCTACCTCAGTCTTAAAAGAATTTGCTTCACTCTTAAAAACATTTAAAATTAAAATGATCTAATTACTCGCTTCCCCAGTTTTCAGTAAATGCAGCCAATTTTACAGGAAGTTTGTAGAACTACCTTACTATGTATCTAGAACTGAAACATAACTTGATTACAACTCAAATTTCTGAATTTTTTTTATCTAAAGTTGTTTTCTCCATCTTTAGATTGACTTTTCTACTTGATGTTTAAAATCTTTGAATGCAGAATTTTTGCAAACGTAAACTTTTTACTCTTTGAATTAGCTGTTTGTATAATCATTTTAAAATGTTTAATAAAAACTCAACATCACTAATTATATCGATAAGAGTTAAAGACAACTTCACTCTGATGGTAATGTGTGGGGAACAGATTGGAAAACTGAATATTAAGGCAGTACATCTTGCAACAAAACTATTACAACAGATTTATAGCTGGAGGTAATGAAGACCAACTTGACTATCTCTGAACTGCAATTTAAGCATAACGTAGTGGTTTATTCATCATCAGTCAATCTGGTAACTGCTCAGTCCGTGGGAGAGATCAGATTCTGCAGCACTCCCTTGTGGCAGTCCAGAACATGGGGAGATGTTTGGTGTGACTTATCCATGAAAGCACTAGTTAGCAACATTACAGTCTAGCAGAAGTCAGCATCGCCTACTCCTGGCTCAAGTAGTCAAGAATCAGGGAATGACTGCTGAAATTGGTTATAGGTTTTCATGCTCATATCAGGAATTATAATCTAAGGCTACAGACAGCACAGAGTGGGTCCTTTGAGCCACACTGCCCCAGCAACCTGCAAAACCCAGATTACCCCTAACCTAATCACAGGATCATTTACAATGACCAATTAACCTAGCCAGTCAGTCTTTGTAATTATGGGAGGAAACCAGAGCAGCTGGGGAAAACCCACACATTCCACAGAGAGAACGTATCAAGACTCCTTACAGAATGATGCCAGATTTGAACTCCAAACTCTGGAACGCCCTGAGCTAACTCCTGCACTACTGTGGCACCCAGGCTTATCCATCTACTGAATACAGGAATGCCTTTTTTTCCACTATTACAAAATTATGCCAACTTAGCTGGACAATTGGATGTCCAAAGAGAAACAGAATTTACAGTCACAAAAGGCCAATCTGGAAACTTTGAAGTGGATTCTTAAATCTTGACTCTGAACAGCAGAAGCAGCCCAAAATATTTGGCCACATTGCAGTTATAGAAATGGCGGAAGAGCAAAATGTTTAAAAAATTCTATTAAAATTCAGATGTCTACATACTTGAGGAACTCAAAGGAAATTTAAGACCAAAACTATTTCCTTCTATTCAAAACATAATCTAACAAATGTGTCCCAAGTTTAAAAAAGTCTTGATCTCCTATGCCACTAGATTAGTATCTTGCCTTGAAGCCCAGGTAGGAGCTTATGTAAAACACCTACCATATTAAAGGGAACTAATTCTGCTGTCCAAACTTGGAGTCTTGTATGCAAGGAGCTTCTTGGACAATCCCAACACTAAAGAGCTGAATGCTACTTTGATGTCATAGCTCTGGAACTCAAAGCCTTTGGTGTTGACATCATTGCATTGAGCAGGAGACAGCCAGTTTAAAGTACAAGGGAACAGAAGCCAACTGGAAAAGGGGCATGATGTACATTGAGTGAGATTCATGTATTGGAATGACACAATAGCCTTACACTTGTAGCAGAAATTCACCATTTTACAAACTACTAACTGACCTACCACTGCTTCCCACCCCACTGGTGCAGAGTCTACATTCCCACCTCGGGGCTTCAAAACTAGAAGAAAATCCAGCCACCATTGATCCTGAGGGACTACCCAAGTACAGAAGGATCACTACTCATAATTCATCCCAATGATCTAGGCACAATATCAAAATTTGCAGAGGGTAGAAAGGTAAATATCCAGAGCTTGTTGCAAGTAGGAAGATGCTATTTCCCTTCAAGGAGGTAGGAATTTAAAGTAATTGATGCAAAGGTTAGTGAAGAGATTGGTAATCTGTTTATAGCTTCTATCAAAACATTCATGAACTAAGCAACAGATCAACAGTCTTGTTGCCTATGCACTGTTTTATTTAGTTTTGTTCACCTTTCATTTCTGAGGACAATAAACTAGTGACCATCAAATTTGAAATAATGTTTAAAACCAAAACTATAGCTGCTGTCGACGTGAAATAATAATAAAGCACAAGGGAAAATCTTCAACTCAGCTGGTCCACAAATAGAGGAACACACCGAGAAGGTTCCTAGACAAAATGTTAACTATTTCTCAAAATAATTAATGTCTTAGCCCCACAAATCCGTCACATCTTCCTATCTCAGAGTTTCTACTACTCATGGAACTCAATTAATCCTAGTCTCATTCTACCCAAATTAGTAGTGGGGCATCATTTACCTTTATTTCCAGAGCTCGCCCTCTAACTTCTCCATAACATGTAAAGGATGAAGAATTCTACCAAAGTTTGCACATGTAGCAAACCACTTTGAACAGATTTTGGCTCAAGTCCTAACTAGTCATTTGGTGTCAGACTTTACCTCAATGCTCCCATCAGATCTCTGGGTATGTAACCATATTAAGCAGAGGTGGTTGCTGCAAAGCAGAAGCATGTAGTGTGCATCAGGGAGGTAGATTTTCATATTGTGGTCTACCTCTCCTATTACCCTTATAACACGATGGAAAAGTTTGTGCAAAGTTTGTTGTCGTTTGCACATCGGCTGTTTGTCTGCCCTGGGTGTGGTCTTTCACTGATTCTATCATAGTTCTTGAATTTACTGAAAATGCCCACAATAAATTAATCTCAGGGTTGAATACGGTGAATGTACTTTGAACACTACATGCTCAGAGGTTTAACAAGGGAAACCCAACACCAAACCAAATGACCAGGGAGTCATTGCCTCACTACCAACGATTATATTAAACATACATTAACCCAGTTTAGCAATGGATAGACCACAGAGTGCAGGATAGAGGAGAAGCAAGTTTGCCAAGACTGGAGTGCAGGGTCCTCTCATTTGTTCACCATTGTACAAGCAATTTAGGCACCAACAGCACTATTCTAAAAATTCCAGATGGGGCAGGGAGAGGTGTGGATCAATGAACACAAATGCGTCATTTCACAAGCTGAAATGAAGAAACTGGCAAAATAGATGCACAAATGGAAAATTACCTTTCATTTACATAGTTGCTGCCTGACCTGCAGAGTGAGTGTGTGAGTAGCTTTGGATTTCCAACATCCGCTGATCTTCTCATGACGGGTACAGAACAGGAGGTCTGTGACTGAACCTGGTATCTGCCAATATGGGGCATGGGAATTCCAGTGCCAGTGCTTCACATTCAAGTTGTGAGAGCATTACATTCAAGTCCTAGAGCACCCCCCCCCCATTAGTAGCCCACCCTGGGCAACCCACTGTGGACGTGGACATGTGCGCAGATATCTGAACTGACTTCAGAGGTTTGGGTGGTACAAGTATAGCTGCTACCTTGGAGCACTAAACACCCAGTTTCAATCCTGACCTCAGCTGCTGTCTGTGTGGAGTTTGCACACTCTCCCTGTGACTGTGGAGGTTTCCTCCAGGTGCTCTGGTTTCCTCCCACATCCCAAAGACAGGAGTTAATCAGCCACTGCAGGGTGTAGGTGAATGGTAGAATCAGGGGGAAGTTAATCTTTTTTTTAAAAAAACTCACTAATGTAGGATTAATGTAAAAAGAGGCAATAAATTTTCACTGATTAAATGGGCTGATGAGGGTATATTTCTGCACTGCAAATGTCTAATCTCTAAGCCACATGGCTCCCAACTATGTTATAAGCAAGAGAAAATCTGCAGATTCTGGAAATCCAAGCACCATGCACAAAATGCTGGGGGAACTCAGCAGGCCAAGCAGCATCTGTGGAAGAGAGTTCGGTTGACATTTCAGGCAAAAACCCTTCATCAGGACTGGAGGAAAAAAAAGATGAGTAGAGTTAAAGGATGGGGGGTGTTGGAGGAGAAATAGGTGAAACTGGGAGGTGGGTTGAAGTAAACAGCTGGGAAGTTGGTTGGTGAAAAATATACAGGGCTGGAGAAGGGATTAATCCAACAGGAGAGGACAGAATGTCATGGAAGAAAGAAGAGGGGAGGAGAACCAAAGAGAGGTGAGGAGATCAGGTAAGAGGGAAAAGGGGATGGGCATTACCAGAAGTTCAAGAAATTGATGTTCATGCCATCAGGTTGGATGCTACCCAGACAGATTATGGATTCTCCAGAATATGGAGAACATGTTGTTCCTCCAGCCTGAGTGTGGCCACATCATTGCAGTAAAGGAGGCCATAGATAGACATATCAGAATGGGAAATGGAATTAAATTGGATGGATAATTGGAGATCCCACTTCTTCTGGCAGATGGAGCATTGGTGCTTGGTGAAGCTGTCTCCCAATTTACGTCGGATCTCACCGATATACAGGAGGCAGTATATGGACACAGTATATGACCCAGACAGACTCACTGGTGAAGTGGCACCTCACCTAGAAGGACTGTTTAGGGCTCTGAATGGTAGTGAGGGGGGAGGTGTAGAGGCAGGTGTAGCACTTGTTACGCTTGCAAGGTTAAGTGGCAGGAGTGAGATCAGTGGGGAGGGATGAATGGACAAGGGAATCACGAGGGATTGATCCCTGTGGAAAGCAGCAAGTTTGGTGGGGGGGGGGGGGTGGTGATAAGAATGTGCTTGGGGGTGGGATCCCATTGGAGATGGCATCATTTCCAGAGAATTGTGCTGGACAGGGAGGCTGGTGGGGTGGTAGGTGAGGACAAGAGAAACCCTATCCCTAGTAGGGTGGTGGGAGGATGGGGTGAGAGCAGACATGCGTGAAATGGAAGAGATGCAGTCGAGGGCTACATTGATGGAGGAAGGGAGCCCTTTACTTTGAAGGAGGATATCTCCTATGTTCTAAATGAAAAGCCTCATCCTGAGAGCAGTTGTGGCAGAGGCAATGGAATTGAGAGAAGGGGCATTTTTACAAGTTATAGAGGGGAAGAGGAGTAGTCCAGGTAGCTGTGAAAGTCCGTGGGTTTATAATAGACATCAGTAGATAAGCTGTCTCCTGAGATAAAAATGAGAGATCTATCTTATAACAATGTTTTACAAGGACACTGGGGAAATAGAAAGCTTGCACCAAAGTTAGAAGATCAGCCAGGATGTTTTACTACATTGTAAAATATTTCTATCCCCTTCTCTGAATTCCCTCAATCTCCTTAACATCCAGAAATCTGTGGAGCGCTATTTTAACTAATTTGCAGCATGAGCCTCTCCAGCCCACCTGGACAGAAAATTCCAAGTTCAGCATCCTCAATATGAAATTTCAGTGCAAAAGCCATCTTCCTTTATACCAACTTATGCCTCCTGGTTCCAGAGCCCTTGGTCAGGGAGGCATTCTCCTTGCAACTGATTTTAATAATATTGTCCCTCATTCCTCTAAACTTTACAAAACACTTTCTCCCCACAGAGCAAGTGGAAATTTTATTAAATACAGTAACCAACAGATCACTCATTTTGGAACAGGAGGAATAGATTAAATTTCACCTCAGTTAAACAAATGAAAGCTCAATATTGACACTTAATGACAATACCTTCACTTTGAACCATACGAACTCAAAAATTATACAGGAGAAATACAAGTGGCAAAAATGCTAATTCTATTAAAGTCCCAGGCCATGGATTTTTAACTACAGCCAAATGGGTTTCATTACACATTCCTCATGGCAAGTCACATTCATTTGGATACTCCTGGTTTATCTTCTGAGATGAGATCAACATATTCATTCTGTCAATGAAATAAAACAAAAGTGGAAACAAGTACTGCAACTTAACATTTACAAAAGACAAGGAGAATTGACCAAGGGAAGCTCAACACAAGGACCTGTAATCATCCACACCCCCTCCCCCCACTGGCACACTCCGGTGAAGAGTGATTGCAAATCCCAACTACCTGGACAAAAGGAATGACCTTCTGCTGTAATTTTGGTTTTTTTTTTTATTTCTTAAGGTTCTAAAGCCAGCATTCTTATATATTATTTACAATCTAGATATAAATCAATCTTTGTCAATTTCTTCACTGAAAATTGAAGAAATCCCATTTAATTCATAGGGATTCACACCCAAGGTACACTGCATACAGATAAATGTTGGGCGAGACATTTCACCAGGTAAAGAACACACACTGCTTCATCCAATCTTTCATTTCCAACCCCTCCCCCACAAACGGGGCAATAATTCTCAAAAGGAATTTAGAAATTGGTCAAATACAGCCCATGTTTTCTCAATTCAGTCTGAAATATAGACTATTGAGAAGCTTTCTGCAGATGCCAAAGACACTGAAAAGATACAGGACCAAAATATCAAAAACCTAAATGAAACTTTTAAAATAATGAGGGGTCTATTTTAGATTTTTCAATCCTCTAACCTCAATTTTTATTGAAAATGAGGGACATAGTCTTTTCACCAGGGTATGTGAGCACAAGTTTATGAGAGAAGGGAAACTTAAAAGGATATCTGAAGGTCAAATTCCTTGACACACACACTGATAGAGATAGTTACAATATAGTACTTGGTTAAGAAAAGAGGGATATTGACCCAATGCTGGCCAATGGGATTAGCATGGCTGGCATGTATTGAGTGGGCTGAAGGGCAGTTTTTCTGCTGCGTGAGACTATGCTTTTATGATTTATTTATTTTTAAAACACACACAAATATGCACAGATTTAATAACTGTTTCTCAGCCTGTTGATGTGGTCCTGAACCTCTTGTTCACTACTTTTTGTCTGCTTTTTTTCCATCCAAGGACATTGGTGTTTCCATACCAGGCCATTAGACAATCAGTCAATCTACTCACTACCATATATCTACAGAAATTTGTCAAAGTTTTAAATAACACACTAAATCTTGGCAACTTAAGCATTGGCATTGCTGTGCTTTCTTTGTTATGGTATTTACATGCTGTTTCCAGGACAGATTCTCAGAAATCATTACACCGAAGTATTTAAAGTTGCTGACCATCTCCACCACTGATCCCCTGATGAGGACTGGCTCAAGGACCTCCAATTTCCTCCTCCTGAAAGTCAATCAGCTTTTTTGTCTTGCTGACATTGAGTGAGATTATTAGTGTGGCATCACTCAGCCAGATTTTCGAACTCCATCCTACATGCTGATTTGTCACTACCTTTGACTCGGACAATGACAGTGGTGTCATCAGCAAACTGAAAATACAGCATTAGAGTTATGCTTAGCCTCACAGTCCCAAGTATAGAGTAGACAGGGGGCTTGTTGATAAGAAAATAGAAGATTCAGTTGCAAAAGGAGGCATTGAGGTCTAGGTCTTAAAGCTTATTAATTAGTTTCAGGGGATGATAATACTGAATGCTGAGCTGTAGTCAATAAAGAGCATCCTGATGTATGTGTCTTCTCTGTTCAGATGCTCCAGAGTTGAGTGAAGAGCCAATGAAAAGTCATGTGCTGTAGACCTGTTGTGACGGTAAGTAAATTGGAGTTGATCCAAGTCACTTCTCAGGCAAGAGTTGATGTTTCATCACCAACCTCTCAAAGCACTTCATCACAGTGGATTCAAGTGCTACAGGGAGATAGTCAGAGGCAGGCTACCAAGTTCTTAAGCACTGGTATAATTGAAGCTTGCTTGAAGGTGGGTACCCCAGACTTCCAAAATGAGAGGTTAATCTCAATGAGCACTCCAGTCAGTTGATTAGTACAGGTCTTCACTACTCAGTCAGGTAACCCTTCTGAGCTAAATACTCTGGTTTCACCCTCCCAAAGGATGCTCTCATATGGTCTCAGAATCTGAAATCAGTGTCATTGGGGACTGTGGGAGTTCATAAAGATGCCATCAACTGTTATTAACAGTTATCCAGTCTTAGGCAATCTTCCCCTGCAGAGTATTGCTGATGCACCATCAATAACTCTCGGAGATGGGAGGTGAACGATAGGCTTTTATTAGCAGCAAAAGGGACCACGACATCTTGGAGACTGAGGGAGGAGCAGTGCCTCCAATCGCCTTTATACAGGGGTCTATGGGAGGAGCCACAGGAGCAGTCAGCAGAGAGGCGTGTCCAGACAGGTATACATAGTTTACCACAATTGCCCCTTTCTTCAACCCCCTCTCATTCCTTTCCATCATCCTCCTTTCCCCATCACTGAATTATTTATCTTTGTACCACAACCCCTCTTACACATATAATTTACCATGGCCTCCACCCCTCTGGTTCTAGTTCCATTTGCCATACCCTCCCAAAGGCTCCCATAATCTTCCTTACTTAGATTCCAGCACAGATGGCCCTTTGTGTTCCACCTCATCTCCCTCCAGCAGCTGTCTCTACCTTTATCCTTCCTTCAACTCCATTTCCCTCATCACCCAACCGCCAACTCTAACCCTCCCCTCCAGCTCACTCTGCACGTCACCGTTCACTCCTCAGTGGTCCACCAATCAGCTCCAGTAACCCATCTCACCCATTTCCTTCTCTTTGTACTCATTTATCTCCTTTCCCCACTCAAACCTGATGCAAGGTTTCAACCAAAAACATTAACAATCCCTTCCCCCTCAGAAAGATGCTGCTCAACCTGCCATCTTCCTCCAATAGATATTTGATGGAAAAATCACCTATTTTGCACAACACCTTCAATTATTCATTTAATATTTTTCCAAAAAATGGCAAGGTTACCATTTACTGCCCAACTCCTAAATGGCTTTTTAAGTTTCTCACAAGTCATTTAAGTGGACTTTGCTGGACTGAATGAGAACTGCACTTACTACAGGGATGTTCCCTGGACTTGGGGAGCCTGAGTTACAATGAGAGGCAGTGTAGACTAAGACTTTAATTCCAAACATAGGAGAGGGGGTGAACTGATAGTGGCATGCAAGATATTGAGGGGCACAGACATAGTGAAAACAATATTTTCCCCCTCAGGTATGGAGTGTTTAAAACAAGAGGTTAAAAGTGTCAGATCAGAGGCAAGAAATTTAAAAGGAACATCAGGCAGATTTTTTCCACACAAAGGTGGTGCATAGTTGTACTGAGCTGCCAGGCTGAGGCAGGCACATCAGTAACATTTAAAATCCATCTACTTCTGTAGATGGATGGGTGAAATTTAAAGGGCTAAGGCGCCAATGCAGGCAGATAAGACTAGCTCGCTGAACAAGTTAATCAGAATGGACAAGATGGGCCAAAAGGCCTGTCTCCACTGTATGATTCTATGACTCTTTCAAGGATGTCAGTAGATCTGATGAAGATTTACAATAATCCGGTAGTTTATTTGTGGTCACCTCTATTCAGTCTTCCCTTCCTCAGATTCCACAGTGAGATTTAAATTCTGTTGTATTGATTGTTAGCACAGAACCCTGGGAGAACATTCTGACAACTTAATCTCTGCACCTCATTCTAAAATCTGAATCCCTATCCTTTATTCAAATCCAACGGAGCCTTGCTCACACCATCTTCAACCTCTCTAGACTTCAGGTGGTCATACATCCACCATTTCTTTCATTCATCTTTGGGGAACTTCTTCAAACTCAGTAATTCCCCTCTAGGTTTCTTTTTACAAATCACTTAAAACTTAAGGATGTTACCAGGAATGCAGTGCAAGTTATTGAGTGAAAATCCGAATGACCTTTTAGAGGATTGCAAAATCACTAGAACAGATAAAGTCAGTCTTTATCCCAGGTGAGAGGTGAAAGATTTAAGGGATCCAAGAGAAAAACATTTTCCACACAGATGGTTGTATATGTATACGCATATGCATAGAGAGGGAGAGGGAGAGGAAGATGTAGAGGTGGGACAATTACAATGTTTAAAAGACATTTGTGCAGGTACATTGATAGAAAAGATTTAGAGCAGGGGTTCCCAACTTGGGGTTCATGATCCCCTCTATTAATGGTAAAGTTACATGGCATAAAAAAGGTTAGGAACCTCTGATTTAGAGACATATGCACCAAACAGGACTAGCTTGAACACATTCAGAATGGACACATTCAGCCAAAGGCCTGTTCCTGTGGTGTATAACTTTGAATCTCTCTAGGTAAATTAAAAACATGGTTATGTGCAGAGAGAAAAATGGGGACAAAAAAGAAAATCACAAACACTCTTAACTTTACCTTTGCTGCCACTTCTCATAAAACTGTGATAGCATCATAGACTGCTGCTTCCAATGGTTCTAGTTTTGGACAGGGGGGAAAAAAAGGACATTTAAATGATAGGAGCGAAATTGCAAATGGGTCATTAAAAACAAAATGCTCACATACAAAATTTTCTTCCAAGTTTTTCAGAGTTTGCACATCTTCCTCAAGGTCCTTCAGATCGTTGTCAATAATTGATTTATACATGCTCAATTTCTGTAATCTTTCAGGAAAAAAGTTAAGACGTTATACACAGCAAAATACACATGAAAAATTATCCTGCTTGAAAATTAAAGTTCTAAAACTACTGTATGTTACTACTTTTACTGCACTAGTCAAAATAATCTGATTGGTACCACACAACACTGGTGTAGAGAACACTGAAGCACAAGCAATGGTGGGGGTTTGATTCCAACATCCAATTAGTTCAAGATTGCTCGTGCCTTTGGTCCCAAATGGTTGAGTGTCTTCATTTCCTTTGCTGTCAAAGCAAAGAAGTAGCATTTACCGGTACCTCTAATGAAAGTGAAACATCAAGGGTGGAAGAGAATGAGTAGACTGGGAGGCAGACTCTAGTCCTAGAGTGAGAAGGTGGGAGGAGGTTGTGTAAGTATAGACACAATGGGCCTCTTGTGCCAAAAGTAGATGCCCTATTATGAAATTAGTCCACAAGGCACAAATAATGGACAAGTTTCCAGCAAACTGACAAAGATTACCAAGAATACATTCCAAATTAAACAGTTTATAATCCAATAACTATTTTGGAAAAATTCATGTACAGAAAGGTGCTACAAATGACCATTAACAGTCTTGTACAAAGCGGTCCAGACCTATAGGTGTGTATTTGTCTCATCAGCATAGCAAACTTTTCAGTAGATTGCCGGGACTGCCTGGTGTATTGCTCCATGTTCCTGTAACAAAACTAATCAGAACATTTCATTAATGAAATCACAGTATCACTTAGAGGATACAAGGTCATCACCAAATCTAAAATGGAGAAATTCTTGACATTTATCACCGATCCCTTACAAGCTAAGTATTTAGTCTAATACAGTAGGGGAGGCCTCTTGGTCCATCAGTGCCATGCCTAATCCTTAATGTTACACATTTATAGAGTGCCTTTCACAACCAGTGAGAGAGAATAAGTACACAAAACATCAATTCCAATTCTTCTTTAAAATCACATCACAGGCCACAGTTTGTCAGATTCTGGAACCACCAAGGATGCTTCAGGATTTGTGGATTCCAGGAGTAGAGGGAAGCTTAGATCAGCCACGCTCATATTGAATGGCAGGAACTCTTCCTGCTCCTATTTTGTGTTCTTCCATGTACCTAGCTGGCTTCTACACTGGCAATAATAGCAGTACAGAGGGACATATATAACCTTTCATCCTCATGCCATGTTAGATCAGTGTGACCCTTGCTGGAGTCACTCTATCCGTGACCTTCTCAGCTACACACCATCCCTCTGCAATATCAAGTTGCACATGTTCATTACTCAGATATCACAGCAACACCACCACCATTGACTTGTTACCCAGTCCACCTCCAGGACCACAAGAGCAAACATTTCCCCATCTAAACACTGAGAATCATAAGGACATTACTTTTGGCTTTTATCTAGAAACTTAGTACATTCTTCTATTTGGCCGATCTGAAGCAGCCTTTATTTCAACCTCATTTCATCTGCATTAATAAGACCATCCATTTCATCTCTTAACTATCACCTGCTTCCAGCTCATCTCACACCTGGAGCTGCCAAAACCCATATACTTGGGCTTTACTATTCCAAGGGCTCCAAATTAACCTGCTACTTTTCTCTATTGCTACCCACATTAACCCCCCACTACAGTGCTCCTACCTTCACTGTCTTTCCCATTGCATGAGCCTACCCCTCACCACTGTGACTTTCTAATTGCTCCACTATTTCTGAAACTGACAATGTCTGGAGCCTATTCCTTTTAGGCATTTGACTTAACAGTTCATTGTGTACCATTATTCCTTGATTTGCAGAAAAACCGAAAATATCCCTGGAAAATATTCTGAAGTTATTTGTAAATGGAAAAAGGTGGGTAGTAAATATCATGGGCATTTCAGTATGATGCATTCTTTTTAAGATTACATTATTATTTTGGAGATTGGTGCATTTTTATTAAAGGAAAATAGAGTCTGGTGTTACAGCAAGAATTCATAAGGAATGTCTATATCTTGGTTTTACATAATGTTTGATAGATCACTATTGTGAAGTTTCTGGGGAGATGTTACTGTGTTAAAGGCTCTACACAATTGGAGGTAATGTGATGCACAAATCAGGACTAATCTACATCTAGAGTAACATCATGCACCCATCTGCAGTTTGCCAGATATGGCAGTAGCTCAGCTCACACCTTCAAGTGAGATATAGCCAAATTGCTACATTTGCACATCATAAAGAATTCTGGAAAAGGGGTGAGGCAGTAGGAAGTCTCACAGAAACAATGATAATTTTAGATTTAATTAGCATGTAACCACATAGCATCCTTTTGAAGCAGGGAACTAGAGGACAGGTAAAGCGCAGTGAAGTTTGATTAAACAGAACTAGCAAATGTAGGATTGGTGTAAATAAACGTTTTAACCATATAACCATATAACAATCACAGCACGGAAACAGGCCATTCCGGCCCTCCTAGTCCATGCCGAACTCTTAATCTCAACTAGTCCCACCTACCCGCACTCAGCCCATAACCCTCCACTCCTTTCCTGTCCATATACCTATCCAATTTTACCTTAAATGACACAACTGAACTGGCCTCTACTACTTCTACAGGAAGCTCATTCCACACAGCTATCACTCTCTGAGTAAAGAAATACCCCCTCGTGTTTCTGTTGACCTGTTTCCATGCTTTACCAAGCCACCTTCAGATCTGACTGCACAGATCTTGCATGTTTTGGTCACTAATAAATTAATGTCACTAAATGTGATAAATAAATGTGGTCCTTAAAATTTTCATATCCTTGTCAATTAAGCAACTTTACCGTCAATTCCTGCTTCATTCTTTCAGTGAATCCATGTAGTGTAGCACTGAGGTTTCCATCGAGCAGACTTCCATCTTCCATCTCTTTAGATCTCTCAGCATTCTGTTCCATTTCTTCTTGCTCTAGTCAACAAAGAAAACTGCTCAAGGTCCTCACTTTGAGTTCAACTCTCAGATTCAGCTCTTCTCAAATCAAGTAGAAAGGGGCTCAATAGTTGAAAACAAAATTATGACTCAATATCCATTTTGCAATAGATATTTAAAAATAATTTACATGGGTTAATTCAATAAAATTGCTGCATTTATGTGCTCCAAAAGATCACTTGCTCCTTTTTTTTTTGAGGAACTCTACTCTGCTCAAGGTTAAAGGACTCATGAACCTTGGCATTCTTACAGAACCAGATTGCTAAGATGAAACAGTTTTTTTGGCATTTCTCAGCTAAGGTAAACAGATTCATTTATAATGTGGAGATGGAGTTTACCTTCATCCATATTGATAGAATCATTGTAGTACTCAGTGAAGGGAGAATTTGCAGACTGCTGCCCCACATCACCTGTAAAAATCAAAATGGAATAAGCACAGAACTTCAGATGTTCTCATCATGAGCTTAAGCTCATGTTCAACATCAGGAGGCAGCAATCTGGAGCTGAACACTGGTGAATGATGTACATGATAATAAAATGAGATTATAAATGATGGTTCAGTCCCTTCCCATCATCATGTGAGGCTTCACACATTCTCTACTTCCTCAGCTTCTTGTTCCCTGGCCATGATCACCTAATTTGCACTATGGATGTCTAGATCCAATATACTCTATCCCCCCAACAAGGAGGCCTTAAAATCTCTGCTTCTTTCTTGACAACAGACCCAATTAGTTCCTCTCCTCCACCTCTCTCCTCCATGAGATGGAACTCAGCACCCATGCTGAGCTTGTCAATTTCATCAAATTTGTCTCCAACCTCCACCCTGCCCTTAAATTCACTTAGTTTATTTCTGACTCCTCTCTCCTTTTTTTGATCCACCTCCATCACTGGAGACAAACTGTCTACCGACATCTTTCATAAACCTACCAATTCCTATGGCTATCCTACCTATACCTCTTTCCTACCTGTATGCTATTAAAAAAGTGCTATTCCCTTTTCTCAGTTCCTTCATCTGTTTTCCCAAGATGAGACTTTCTTTTCTAGGACAGATGCCCTCCTCTGTTGCCCTTAAGGCATTTATTTAGCTTTATTACATTTTCGCTTTAGTAATTTGTTTGTAATTATTTTCTAGTTAAAGTTAAGGTTGATAGCTACGTTGCAGTTGTTGGAAGTAAATTCATTGTTTGTGATGTATCGCAGCATGCTGCGATGATGTCACACCCGGTTTCGCCGTGTCTTGTGGGAAAATACCGGTTTGGAGAAACGGGAAGGCGGGGGCTTGTGCGTGCAGGATCAGCGCGAGAAAAGTTTCATTCGACGCACTAAGAAACATCATAGAAGCAACTCCGTAAGTTCATAAGACAATCGATATGTTGAAGTAAAAAAATGGTAACACTGATTCTGTTAAAAGTAATGACGGTTGATAAAGTTTATTTTCTTGTGCTATTGAAAGCGTTGCTGGATAGTTTGTGTTGAAGTGTATTTAAAGTTGTTGATGGCATAGGTAGGTTCTGACTATGTTGTACTTTAATGAGACTAATGTAATATAGTTTGTTGTAGTTTTACTTTTACAAGTATTTATGATGTAAATGTGATGCCAAGAAGGAAACAAATACTGTATATATTTTGTATTGTTTTATCAACAGGTTTCACCATATGTTAATGTGGAAGAGTGAACAGTAAATGGTTAATCTTACTGCGATCCTTGCCTTCAGTGACTACAGTTTAACTCTGTGTTTAGTTCAGAGTTTCTACACCTGCACGAGAACTCTACACCTCCTATTTCAAAAGAACAGGGTTTCCTTCCTTCACCATTGATGCTGCCCTCACCTACATTTCCTTTATATCCCAGTTAAACGTGCTTATCCCATCTTCCCGTTGCCTTAACAGGGATAGAGTTTCCATTGTTTTAATATACCACCCCATGAGCCTTGATGTCCAATACATCGTTCTCTACAACTTTCACCAACTTCAATGGGAACCTACCACCAAACCTGAACCCCCACTCTCCACCTTCTGCAGGAGTTACTCCCTCAGTGATTTACTTGTCTATTCATCCATCCTGGCACTCAACTCTAAAAGTGGCGGAAACACTACACTAGCCCATTCACCTCCTCTAGCTCATTCAGGGCCCAAAATAGTCCTCCTAATAGTCCTCTTCATATGCAGTCTCTTCTACATTGAAGAGACCTGCCATAGATTGGGAAACTACTTGGTCAAGCACCTCCATCCAGTAGAAGTGAAATTACCCAGTGACCAAGCATTTCAAATCCTATCCCCATTCCCATTTTGATGCTTTGGTCCATGGCTTCCTCTTCTGCCATGATGAGACCACGTTTTGCTCCTCCAACCTAAGCTTCACTCCATCTAGGTAGCCTCCAACCTGAGGGCATGAACATGAGTTCCTCCAACTTTGGGAAATTTTCTCCCCCTTCCCAATTTTTCATTCCCAACTCTGGCCCCTTTCACCTTCTTCTGGTATCCTTCTTCCTTCCCCTTCTCCCATGATCCATTTTCTTCTTCTATCAGATTCCTTCTCCAGCTATTTGCCTTTCCACTGATCATCTCCCAGCTTCACCTGTCTTCTATCTTGTCCTCCTCCCCCATCTTATTTTCGCTTCATCTCCCTTCCTTTCCACTCCTGAAAGGTCTCAGCCTGAAATGCCAACTGTTTACTTACCTCCATAGATGCTACCTGACCAGCTGTGTTCTGCCAGCATACTGCATTGCTCTTTATTTCCAGCATCTACAGAATCTCTAGTGTTTACAGATGCTGATCTTCAGTTGTGAATTTGCCCATCAGTGATCCAGAAAATAGTCTGCTGGGATATTGGCTTTGTACCACAGCAAACAGTGGGAAGTAACCATGAAAACTTTTCTTTAAAAGTATCTGAAAGTTTAACTTTCTGGATACAAAAATAAAGTACAAAAAAGGAGTAACGAGGTAGTGTTTATGAACCTTGCAGAAATCTGATGGAAGAAGGGAAGAAGCATTTCTGAATCATTAGGTCTGGGTCTTCAGGCTCCTGCAGTTCATCCAATGTTCCCAGGAACACGTGGTATCATTTGAGTGCATCACACCCACACTGTGTAGACAGGCAGCTCCAGTATATACACTTGAAGCCCTAATCTCAGCATGCAAACCTTGGGTAGAAATTTGTTTATAACCCTCTAACTAACTGCTGGAGTTGTATTGAAAAAAAATTAAGCTAATCATTTTAGCCCCTCTGAATCCTAACCTCTGGAGCAAATACCTTTTGTTCCTTCATTTGCTGGAATCTGTCCTTTTGCGGATGTCCCACGAGGGATCTTAATCACGGGTGACATCATTTTCTAATTGATGACAAATAGCAAAAGGCAGTAAGATGCAACCACTGAGCACACACAGCTTGATAATACTTTAACCAACTTACTATTCAAATGGTTAGATACATCTTATGCAAATTACTAAGAATTATAATGTTTCATGGGTGACCTCAGTCACATTACCAGTTAGGGAGATACACATACTATAGTCTATTTTTCTATAGCACACATTTTTGAGCTTCAACTTAGAAAGATAAACTAAACTAGGTTATTCAGTCTAGAATCACCAGATTTATGGAGCTTTTATTGGGGTATAGTAAAAATTGAGATATGGATTACTAAAAACCTCAATTTAAGACAGCTTCCAATTCGTCAGACAAATCCTTCAAAGACCAATACAAAATGAAACATTGTGGTGCTCTACTTCAGTTGTAGAGTTAATATATTAATATTTATTAGCTTCATATCCTATGGCATTACAGGAAAGATATTTGCATGGATAGAGGAATGGCTGATAGGCAGGAGGCAGCAAGTGGGAATAAAAGGGGCATTTTCTTCGGTTGGCTGCGCCAGTGCCTAGTGGTGTTCCTCAAGGGTCAGTATTGGGACCATTGCTTTTCACATTGTTTGTCAGTGATTTAGATAATGCAATTGATGGCTTTGTGGCCAAGTTTGCAGATGGGAGATGCCAGAGAGTAGTGGTGGATAACTGTTTTGTCAGGTTGGAGGCAGGTGAGTAGTGGTGTGCTTCAGGGATCCGTACTGGGTCCAATGTTGTTTGTCATATACATTAATGATCTGGATGATGGGGTTGTAAATTGGATTAGTAAGTATGCAGATGATACTAAGACAGGTGGCATTGTGGATAATGAAGTAGGTTTTCAAAGCTTGCAGAGAGATTTAGGCCAGTTAGAAGAGTGGGCTGAACGATGGCAGATGGAGTTTAATGCTGATAAGTGTGAGGTGCTACATTTTGGTAGGACTAATCAAAATAGAATATACATGGTAAATGGTAGGGCATCGAAGAATGCAGTAGAACAGAGTGATCTAGGAATAATAGTGCATAGTTGCCTGAAGGTGGAATCTCATGTGGATAGGGTGGTGAAGAAAGCTTCCGGTATGCTGGCCTTTATAAATCAAAGCATTGAGTATAGGAGTTGGGACGTAATGTTAAAATTGTACAAGGCATTGGTAAGGCCAAATTTGGAGTATTGTGTACAGTTCTGGTCACCGAATTATAGGAAAGATATCAACAAAATAGAGAGAGTACAGAGGAGATTTACTAGAATGTAACCTGGGTTTCAGCACCTAAGCTACAGAGAAAGGTTGAACAAGTCTTTATTCTTTGGAGCATAGAAGGTTGAGGAGGAACTTGATAGAGATATTTAAAATAATGAGCGGGATAGATAGAGTTGACGTGAATAGGCTTTTTCCATTGAGAGTAGGGGAGATTCAAACAAGAGGACATAAGTTGAGAGTTCAGGGGCAAAAGTTTAGGGGAAACACGAGGGGGAATTTCTTTACTCAGAGTGGTAGCTGTGTGGAATGAGCTTCCAGTGGAAGTGGTAGAGGCAGGTTCTGTATTGTCATTTAAAGTAAAATTGGATAGGTATATGGACAGGAAAGGAATGGAGGGTTATGGACTGAGTTCAGGTCAGCGGGACTAGGTGGGAGTAAGCGTTTGGCAAAGACTAGAAGGGCCAAGATGGCCTGTTTCCGTGCTGTAATTGTTATATGGTTACATGATTCGAAGATAGGTGGAGGGGTGGGTAGTGCTGAGGAAGCAATGCGATTGCAGCAGGACTTTGACAGCTTGGAAGAATGGGCAAAAATGTGGCAGATGGAATAGTTTTGGGAAATGCTGTCATGTGAGAAATGCTGTGATTGGACTACAGTTCAGCTTTCAACACCATAATTCCTTCCAGCCTCGACAAAAAGCTCAGAGACCTTGGCCTTTACCCTACCTTGTGTAGCTGGATCCTAGACTTCCTGTCAGATCACCTGCAGGTGCTAAGAGTGGGTTCCCTCACCTCTGCCACTCACTACAGGTGCCCTTCAGGGCTGTGTACCAAATGACGGAGCAGACCCAATAGGCTAAATGGCCTCATTCTGCTACTATGGCTTATATTCCAAGTGTTCCAAGATAACTCCCGAAGAAAACTGAGACCTGATGATAATCTGTCTCTCATCTTTCAGTTTAAACAAAATTGGACAAAACCAGCATCTAGTAATCACTTTATAAAATGTTGATGAAAAATATTCTAATTTTCATAGGCTTAGTAACTTAATTAAAATAGCAGACTAAACCCTTTGCAAACTTGTATTTTCAACTCTTAACTGTACCAAAGTGACACATTAGCCAGTAACACACAAAAAATGCTGGAAGATCTCAGCAAGCCAGGCAGCATTTATGGAGAAGAGTACAGTCAACATTTCGGGCTGAGACCCTTCAGCAGGACAGGCTGGCTGATTTCACTCAGTCTTTTTCAATCTTTTTATTAATATCAACATGATAAGATTAGTAAATAGATAATGGGATTACAAACTTACAAAATTAAAATGAACATAAGGATACACAAGCAATAAGTACAATATAGTTAAGTCTTCCCAAATCATGAATGATACAAATGTCATATAAACGAAACAAAAAAAAAACTAGGTAAATCATGTTGAAAAAACAGAAAAGAGGAAAAGAAAAAATATTAATACCCTAAGAAAAACTAAACTAACCACCAACTAATTAAAGAAAAAAATTTTAAAAATGGGCTGTTTATAGTATCTATAAAAAAATTACAAAATCATCAGTGTCCCCAACTCCGATCCTAATATATATATTAAAAAATCAAAACCGGAAAAACAAATAGGATTGGAGCAGGGTCAAATTACATCATGTGAAAATATTGAATAAATGGCCTCCAAATCTTTTCAAGTTTAATAGAAGGGTCATATACGACACTTCTAATTTTCTCCAAATTTAGACATAACATAGTTTGAGAAAACCAATGAAATATGGTAGGAGGATTAATTTCTTTCCAATTCAACAAAATAGATCTTCTAGCCATTAATGTAAGAAATGCAATCATCCGACAAGCAGAAGAAGATAAATGGATTGACTCCATCATTGGTAAACCAAAGATTGCAGTAATAGGATGAGGTTGTAAATCAATGTTCAGTACCGTGGAAATAATATCAAAAATGTCTTTCCAATATTTTTTCAAAAGTGGACATGACCAAAACATATGAGTTAAAGCTATCTCAGAATGACATCTGTCACATATAGGATTTATATGGGAATAAAAATGAGCCAATTTATCTTTGGACATACGAGCCCTGTGCACAACTTTAAACTGTACCAATGAATGTTTAGCACATATAGAGGATAAATTAACTAATTGGAGAATTTTATCCCAATTCTCAATAGGGATAGTAAAGTTAAGTTCTCTTTCCCAATCATTTTTAATCTTATAAAAGGCCTCTGAACGTATTTTCATAATTATATTGTAAATATTTGATATTACACCTTTCTGAAAAGGATTTAGTTCTAACAATTTCTCCAAAATACCCGAAGAATCAAGATTTGGAAAGGTAGGAAGTACAGTGTTTAAGAAATTCCTAATCTGTAAATATCTAAAAAAAAAAATGAGATCTGGGCAAATTATATTTATCAGATAATTGTCCAAAAGACATAAAACAATTATCCAAAAATAAATCAGAAAATCGTAGTATTCCTTTAGTCTTCCAAGCTGAATAAGCTTGGTCCATAATAGAAGGATGAAAAAAGAAATTGGATTCAATAGGAATTGCTAAAACAAATTGATTCAACCCAAAAAATTTCCAAAATTGAAACCATATATGTAAAAAGTGTGTTTGACTATCGGATTGTCAATTCGTTTATGCAATTTAGAAAGAGCAAAGGGAAGAGAAGTCCCTAAAATAGAACCCAATGAAAATCCTTGTACAGACTTAGTTTCCAGATTTACCCAATGAGGGCTAGGAGATAAATCCCAATCCCTTAACCAACATTTCAAATATCGAATATTAATTGCCCAATAATAAAATCTAAAATTAGGCAATGCCAATCCACCTTCCTTCCTTGCCTTCTGTAAATATCTTTTACCTAATCTAGGATTTTTGTTCTGTCATATGTGAGGAAATTTGTGAATCAACATTGTCAAAAAAGGATTTCGGAATAAAAATTGGTACCGCTTGAAATATATACAAGAACTTGGGTAAAATAATCATCTTAATAGCATTAATCCGACCTATCAGAGATAAAGACAATGGTGACCATTTAGTAAACAAACATTTAATAACTCCTTATGATTTTTTGTAATTTTAATCCCCAAGAATATAAAAAAAGTCATTAACTAATTTAAAAGGTAAATTTCCATACATTGGAACCTGTCTATTTAAGGGGAACAATTCACTCTTATTAAGATTCAATTTATACCTGGAAAAATTACTAAACTGAGCCACCAATGATACAACTGCAGGAATAGATTTCTCAGGATCAGAAATATATAATAACAAGTTATCTGCATATAATGATAACTTATGTATATCCATCCCGCGAGTAATACCAAAAATGTTCTGTGATTCTCTAATAGCAATTGCCAAGGGTTCTAAAGCAATATCAAATAATAATGGACTAAGAGGACAGCCTTGCCTGGTACCCCGAAATAAACGAAAAAAGAGAGATCTTTGATTGTAGTAAAAACCGAGGCTACTGGAGTATGATATATCAATTTAATCCAGAATATAAATGTCAGACTAAAATTAAACTTCTCAAGCACAGTAAATAAATATGGCCATTTAACTCTATTAAATGCTTTCTCCGCATCTAATGAAATGACACATTCTGAGGTGCTGCGTGAAGGAGTATAAACAATATTCAATAATCTCCTAATATTGAAAAAAGAAAAGCGATTTTTAATAAAACCAGTTTGTTCCTCCGAGATAATTTGAGTTAATACCTTCTCCAACCTGGTCGCCAGTAACTGGAAAAGATCTTGGAATCTACATTGAATAAGGATATTGGTCTATAGGATGCACAGTCAGTAGGGTCTTTATCTTTTTTCAATATTAAAGAAATGGAAGCTCTATAAAAAGATTGCGGCAATTTGCCTAGTCTAATTGCTTCTTCAAAAACCCTGTATAACCAAGGAGAAAGAGTAGAGGAAAAACACTTTAAAAATTCCACTGTATACCCATCTAGACCTGGTGCTTTCCCAGAATTCATAGAGGAAATAACACCTTTAATTTCTGCATCTGTTATAGGAGTTTCTAATATTAAAAGTTCTTCTGATGATAATTTTGGAAAATTAAATTTCCCAAGAAAATCATGCATGGTATTATCATGAGGAAATTCAGAATGATACAGGGAGGTATAAAAATCTTGAAAAGATTTGTTTATCTCATCATGGTTAACTGTCAGTTCACCATTCTGTTGACGAATCTTAATAATTTGACGTTTAACCAAAACATTTTTCAATTGGTTAGCTAACAGTTTACCCGATTTTATCACTATGTATATAAAAATCAGTTCTGGTTTTCATTAATTGATTTTCAATTGAAGATGTAAGTAATAAACTGTGTTCCATTTGAAGCTCAACCCTTTGTTTGTAAAGCTCCTTACTAGGAGCAATCGAATATTTCTTGTCAATTTCTTTAATCTTATCAACCAATAAAAGAGTTTCCTTCTTAATACGTTTTCTCAAACCAACAGAATAGGAGATAATCTGTCCACGTATATATGCTTTAAAAGTGTCCCAAAGTATTCCGCAGGAAATTTCATCCGTAGAATTAGTTGAAAAGAAATCAATCTGTTCCTTCATAAATTTAATGAAATCCGGATCTTGCAGTAAAGTAGAATCAAATCGCCATTGTTTAGTACTAGAAGCTGTGTCCATTAATTTAATAGAAAGTTCATTGGAGCATGATCAGAGATGGCTATAATGTCATAATTACAACCAGTTACAGATGGAATAAAACGAGAGTCAATGAAAAAATAGTCAATTCTCGAGTAAGAATGATAAACGTGAGAAAAATGAAAACTTTGTCCTTAGGATACAGAAATCTCCAAATATCGAAAATTCCATTATCATTCAAAAAAGAATTGATGTAAGTGGCCGACTTATTTGGTAAAGTCTGAATGGATATAGATCTATCCAGCAAAGGATTTAAACAGCAGTTGAAGTCACCACCCATTATTAACATATATTCATTTAGATTAGGTAGAGAAGTAAATAAAGACTTAAAGAAATCAGGATAATCCACATTTGGAGCATAAACATTAACCATAGCAACCTTCTTATTAAAAAGTAACCCAGTAATTAACAAAAATCTACCACTCAGATTCTAAATAAAATTGTGTTGAACAAATGTAATAGAGGAGTCAATAAAAATTGAAACTCCTTTTACTTTGGCATTCGAATTCGACCCCTCCAAAACCTTAAAAAACATTGATTGTCCTCTTTCCTCACATGAGTTTCTTGTACAAAAATAATATGCGCATTCCGTCTTTGGAATACTTTAAAAATCTTTTTCTGTTTAATCGGATGGTTTAAGCAATTAGTATTCCAAGAGACAAATTTAATGGTCTGAGCCATATTTCTAAAATCAACCTTTTGGTATATAAAGAGTTAACCAAAGTTAACCAAAGATTTCAACTCATGCACCCAGAAGAGGACCAAAAATAAGGGGAGGACCCGGAAATGATGACACGGCGGACATTTTAGTAGTTTGAAATCAGCCCAAATGAAAAAAACTAGAAAAACTAATAAAAAGAGCAATAGAATTAGAAAGGAACCTCCCACCCACCACCCATGAAAAAGAGATCCCCCCGAGCCTAAAGGAGGCCAGGAAAAAAAAGTGAGACTAAATCTACCCCCATGTCTCCAGAAGGCAACTCCAGATATATAAAGGAGAAAAAAAAATCCACCCAAAATCCTAAAAAGTAATTAACACTATACTAAAACAGACTTCTTAATATAATTGCAAGTTAATAAAAACAAAAAAAAACTAATAACTTATAAATCAGGTTTAAACCCGAACAAATAAAAGTTAGGATGTGATAAGAAAGGCATTATAGGAAGACGACGACAAAAAAAAGGCGAAATTTTAAAAAAAGCAAGAAATATTTTAGAAAAGAAACTGCCATCTTAGTTACACAAAAAATGAAAGATATATATCAAAACGTTAAAAAAAAATTCACCTTCCAAGGATTAATAATAATGACCAAAAATAAATTACAATGGTTAAAGTAAATTAAAAAGATTAGTACATCGATAAAGAAAAACTTTAACTGGAATATTAAATGTAAAATAAACCTACACCAATAACCAGAAACAAAATCTGGTTTTAGAAACAAAAATTATCTTGTAACTATCAAAACCATACATTTATTAGAGATGAGAATCCGAAGCAGTAGGATAATTCTCATCCAGAAAGCTTCGAGCATCAGATATAGAGAGAAAAACACGCCGTGGTGCATTCGAAGGCGAGATTCTAAGTTTCGCAGGGTATAAAAGCGCTGGTTTTAGGTTTTTCTCATAACATTTGGACATCAAAAGTTTAAAAGCGAGCTGCGCCTTCATCACTTCTGGGCTGAAATCCTCCACAAGCCAAAATTGGAATTCTCTCAATTTAACCATCCCTAAACGCCGAGCCAAACGAATAAGGTGCTCTTTAACATGCACCTAATGAAATCGAACAATTACAACAGGTGGTTTAGATGAAGAACTTGGTGATCGGCGCATAATTCTATGGGCACGATCAAGTAACGGAGGGCTATCTGGGAATACAGAAGGGAACGCATCCTTTAAAAGTTGAGTGAAATACTTCGAGGGGTCCCGTTGTTGGATACCTTCCGAGAGACCAAATATGCATAAGTTCTGTCTTCTAAACCGATTTTCAAAATCGACACTCTTGGCTTTAAGTATTTTCAACTGTTTAATTGCCGAAGATAATTTCTGCTCCAGTTTCTCGATTTTCAAGTCTCACTTCCGAGCATCCTCTTGCAAAGTTGCGATTAGAGTTTGATGCTGTTTAACTTCATGATCAATCTTATCCAGAGAATCCTGGAAAGCCTTTAAATCTTCTTTGAAAGTTTGTCGTTGTTCTTCAAATTTTTCATTCAAAAGCTCCAATAACGTATCATAAGTCAATTCAGTACGCTTAGAATCAGTCTTTTTTTTTCTTTCCATTGCCGTTAGAATCTTTCCCAGGGTCTCGCCCTTTAGATCTTAAAGCCATTTCAGTACTCATTTCTTCAAAATTCACAGTACCCTCTTAAAGTCCAAAAAAGTAGCAAGAATCTTCTGGTGTAGGTAAAAATAAGTTAAATAAGGGTGATCATAGGTTAAAAAAGTAAAGGTTATGGAGCAAATCTAAAACAGTGCTCACTCCATGAGCGTCTCCTGGTGACCTTCTCCATAGATGCTGCCTGTCCTGCTGAGCTTCTCCGGCATTTTGTGTGCGTTGCCAGCATCTGCAGACTTTGCCTTATTTGTGACATTTACCAGCAATTACTCACTGAGCAAACTTGGATTCCACCAGGACTCATCAGCCCTGGGTTCAATGGGAGCGTTAATCTGACTTTGGCTGAAAGTGCTGCTGGAAGAGTCACTGTCCTTGGTGTGAAGACAACACTTGTCAGGGTACACCATCAAGAAGTCAGAGAACTAATGAAAGCCTGACATTAAACTCTCAGCAAGTATGAGGGAAAGTGTTTGTACACATTGCAGTATCAGGCAAGACTCTCTTAGCAGCATACTCGAACCATTGTACACAAGGAGACACTGACTGCACCACTCTGGAAATACCATCCTACAAGTGAATGGTAAATAATGTCTGCTCCTCTGATCTTTTGGGATCACTACAAGTGATGCTCTGTAGCCTGATCAACAAGAGAACCTCATTCAACTTTAAAGATTAGCCACTCCTAATCATCTAGTTATTTGCAACAGCTTGGCATATGCAAAACATTCTATTATAATGCCAAAAATACCAGTGGAGCACCTTGAAATGGACATGAAATATCAAAGGCGTAGCATGTCCAACACTGTCTACCTCTTTTCCTCTTTCTTAAGCCAAGGTTATTAAAGTAAGCTGTCCTTGCAATCAGGGTGTATGGGGTGTCTAGGGAGGGTATCCCCACCTGGTGCTCAGCTCTCACCTGTGGCTCCAAGTAGCTGTAACACGCGCAGCGGTCACACCCTGGTAAACCGTCTCAGCAGATGGGCCAAACCAGGTTAAGGAAGCCGACGGGTCCTCGACCCTCAGTGAGGTAGAGGATTTGCCTATCCCAGTGTGTGAAGTCTGGCCCTGTCAGATGGAGTGGAGGAGACTGATTAATGGTCCAATGGTCAAGGCAGGCAGGCAGGCCAGCAGTGTTGGTGGAGCACTAAGAGCACGACAAGGCAGATAGACATCCTGGTCATCCACTGCAAGAGCTGGTGATCTCTTTAAACTCAACTGGCAGAAGGCAAAGGCAAATCACCGCTATAACCTGCTGAGTATATGATTTCCCAACATGTCAGAGCAGTGTGGAGGGAAATCATCTGCCACTGGAAATTCCAGATGCTACCTAAAGCGAGTACTTGCAATCAATAAAGTCAGCAAATGCTCGGTTGATAATTCCATGACAAGCATGCCGCTACCAAGTTAGTAGCATTGACTAGACTAAATGACAACACAAAATACCAAGATTCCTGGGGAATCCAATGGAGTGAATCAAAGTTTGGAGAATGGCCAAATACAGATTCCTACCTGGTGAGAGACAGGTGGAGTCAGTAGGTCCTGGCTTATCCCAGATGAGAACTCAGGAGCTGGAGAAAATAAATACTCAACGTCAGCAACATTATTTTTCAGCCAATCACTTCCTCCCCCCCCCCCCCCAACCCTGTACCTCAACATCAAAAATTGGACCCCCAGTTCTATACTTAAAAACAAAAATCCATGAATTACAGGTCTGTCTTCACCTCAGTACCACAAGTCTCCCATCCTCAACTATGCAGTATTTATATCCGTACTTTAGGATACAATATAACCCATTACAGTTATTCTCAATGCAGAACCATATGTACAAACTTTACATATTACCTCTATTGCATTAACAGTGAGTTATTGAGCTGGGCCTTCAAAAGAAGAACAAATGCAAACCCTGAAAGATCTTACTCTTGATCTTCTTCACTTTTGAAGTATCTGATGCTTGAAAATCAGTAAATTCTGAAGTGGCTTGTTCACTCAGAGGAATATTATCTTCTTCTGAAGGTATTTGGAACTCCTTACTCAGAGTTACCTTTAGCCAAACCAAAAACGGAAAGTTATGCAACTTAAATTTCTTTATTACAAATAGCCAAACTGAATAACAATGTACCTAATATGTACATTAGGTACATATTAGATATATCATTAAATTACTCAATCTAGTGCATTTTATATATATTATAAATATATATAAATAAATAAAAACTGGACTTGGGAATAGGTGACAGTGTTTACTGCCCACCTATTAACACCCAAGATGCAATATTGAATCCTATTGTTGATCCAGAACAATCTTTCCGACAGATGAAGAAACAGCAATATTTCCAGTGCAGGATGAGATGGACAGTAATTTGGAAGGGCTCCTCAAAAATGAGACAATCTGCAAATGCTGCAAATCCATAGCAACACACACAAAATGCTAGAGGAACTCAGCAGGCCAGGCAGCGTCTATAGAAAATAGTAAATCAAAGTTTCAGGCAGAGACCCTTCTTCGGGAAGTGTGTTTGAAAACGTGTCAGAATAAAAAGCCTCGTATCTGCCATCACTAGATATCAAGACTCATCTGTAGGAGGTTACTGCCTGGAATAAAACACTAACACCAAATCAAAAGTAGAGTGGATAGCAAGGAGTTGGACTGTTAGCTCTGTCTTCTTTTCAAGGGAGTTTTCACTCAGACAAATAAGGTTATTTGTGTGTTAACGTCCCTTAATGCATGAAGGAAGATACCAAAGGCTTGACAACAGAGTGATTTCCTTGCTCTGTTTTGATAGAAACATGTAGCAGCATTTCATTTTTTTTTTGATGTTTTTTTCCTGTTTACAAACAGACGTATTGAATCCAAGCCACTGAGATCAGCCTTGATTTTGGAACCTTGTAGTGGCAACTGGATGCAAGGCAGATGGTACTCTCCTTGCCACTCGATATGCTCAGGAAGTGAAAGAAATTTGCACGTCCCCTTTAATACTCACCAGCTCTTGTAAGATGCACTATAGAGAGCATCCCATCAGGATGGCAGCTCTCTGCCAAGGCCTCAAGAAACTGCAGAAACATTACAGAAACTAGCCTCCTCTCCATGGACTCTTCCTACACTTGTTCACTGCTTTACTGAGGGACTGACATACCCAACCCACCACATACGTTCTCTTCTTCCCCGTCCCATCAGGCCAAAGATACAAAAGCCCATCAGCACATATCACCAGGCTCAAAACAGTCTCTATCCTGCTGTCATGTGACTATTGAATTATTCCATGGTACAAGATGCTCTCTTGATCTCCAGTCTACCTTATCTTGGACTTGGACCTTATTGTCTACCTGCATTGTGCTTTTTCCATAACTTCAATACTTTATTCTGCATTCATAAGAACAAGAAATAGGGGCAATAGTAGGCCATCTGGCCCATCAGGCCCGCTCCATCATTCAATAAGATCACGACCGATCTGACCCTAGATTCAGGTCTACCCACCTGCCTTTTCCCCCTTAGTCCTCAATTCCCCTACTATGCAAAAATCTATCTGTCTTAAATAGATCTGATGGGGTAGCTTCTACAGCTACCCCTGGCAGAGGGATTCCACAGACAGACTACTCTGGAAAAAGCAATTCAAAGTAAATTATCAGAGTACATTTTATCAACTTCCTCATCTTTTCAGTCCTAAATCTACATCCCCAATAGCTGTCTGTCTGACATACAAGGAAAAATCTGTTTCTACAAGATCCCCTCTCATTCTGAATTTCAACACGAATAATCCCAGAAGATTCAATCTATTCTCATAAGCTAATCCCCTCAGCTGCAGGATCAATCTGATGAACCTCCTCTATGTTGCCTCCAAAGCCAGTAGGTATTTCCTCAGATATGGAGAACTGAACGGCACACAGTATTTCAGGTGCAGTCCTGTACCCTGTAACCTCCCCATTTCAAATTCTATCCCTCTAGCAATGAAGACCAGCATTCCATTTGCCTTCTTGATGGCCTGTTGTACCTGCACATCAACCTTTTGTGATTCATGCACAAGCACTCCCAAGACCCTCTGCACAGCAGCATGCTACATTTTTTCACCATTAAAATACAAGCTGATCTATTTTTTTCCTTCCTAAGTGGATGACTTCACATTTACTCCATCTGCCAGATCCTTGCCTATTCACCTAACCCATCTTTGTCAGCACTGACCTCGTGAAACTCTTCTCACCACTGACTGCCAACCACAGAACACCCATTTATCCCAACTCTCCGCCTTTTAATGGTTAACCAATACTCCATCCATGCCAATAGATTACTCCCAATTCCATTCACCGTTATCTCATGGAGAGATTTTTGTATGACATCTTATCCAATGTCTTCTAGAAACCCAGGCATACAACATTTACCCATTTCCCGCTATCCACTGTGCTGGTCACCCCCCTCAAATAACTCCAATAAGTTTATCAAACAGGTGCTGCCCTTCCTGAATCCATGCAGTGTTTGTCTAATAAAACCATTTCTATCCAGATATCTTGCCATTTCTTCTTAATGATATCTTCAAGCATTTTCCTGACTACAGCCACTAAAATGGATGACCTCTAGTTACCTGCCTTTTATCCTTTTTTAGACAATGGCATGACATTCACTGCCTTCCAATCCACCAGGACCTGCCCAAAATCCAAAGAATTTTGGTGAGTTATCACAAACATTGGTTCTCTAACTTCTGCCATTCTATTCAGTAGCCTGGGATGCATTAATCAGGACCAGGGGACCTGTCTACCTTTAGGCCCAATAATTACCTCAGAGCTACCTCTTTAGTGATAGTATCAAACTCCTCAACTCCCATTGCACGTTTTTTTTTCCCTCAAGTGTTGCTTCCTCAATTTTTTTTTTTGTTTATGATAGACCATTTGAAGCTGAACACAAATATAATTTCAGCCTACTTGTGGTGGTGGTGGTCATCCATCTGTCTCGAAGGACAATGGGTGCTGATCATCTTCATAAGCCTGGGCAGAAAGTACGGAGATCCTGAGATGCCCAATCATCAAGATCCCTCTCTTAGCCAAAGTAAAGCTTATGAAGCAATATGTTAGGCAAATAGCTTGGCTGCAGGAGCTACTGGAAAGATGTTCAATGATGTCCAGCCCCTTTAGGGGATCCACTCCAGATTTGCTTTCTGGGTTTACTCCTATAGCCTTTGTCTCTCCTGAGGCTGCCCACAAGGTAGTGGGGCTATTTACCCATAGCTGGGGATCTGGATCATGAGTACCAGGGTATGTCCCACCTTCTCCCCATCCTCTGTAGTTCAACCTACTGTATCAGATAGGAATTTGGGGAAACAAAAAAAATGAACTTTTATTGAATTTAATCCATTTAATTGCATAACTGTGCTGCTGCTTTGCAATAGTTCAAGTAAGATCTTTTTTTTTTGATGATTTTCATTTGTATTCAATGTCTGAGGCTTCTCATTCCAACAATAATCAGCCAGCACTGATGGATTCCAGTTGCTCTGACACCATTTCTCCATGACCGCAATGTCCTGGTGAAACCTTTCACTGTGCTGGTCATTGACAGTGCCAGATTTGCATAGAAGTAGGCTAAATCAGAATGCAAAAGATGAATCTTTAGTGACACGTTGCACTCCACGGTTTTGTATGTTTGACCATGTTGTCAACCACTACACTGCATGTAGTTTCGTGCTCTGAAGTTGCCAAGAACGTTTTCAACAACATCCCCAAATACCTTCCATGCGATTTTCTCTAGTCCCACTAGAATTTATCTGAATTGCTCATCATTGATGACCTGTTTGATTTGAGGACCAATAAATCAATGCCTTCCTGAATCTTAGCATCAGTTATTCTGACTTGAATTATGAATTGAAATAACAAATATAGGTGATATTAAACAAAATGTATGTCAGGGAAATTTCATGGTTAGTTTCATGATCAGCAGCTCAAAATTCATAAGATATATCTGAAAGTATACAGGAAGCAAAATCTTTGTTGTCCAGTATAACATCCCCATTTAGAATGTTAGACATGCCCTCCACCATGAAGCCCAACACAAAATAGTCATTTAAAACTTCAGCCAATTAGTTCCACCTTCATCTCACATGGGAACTTCATTCATTTTAAACACTTGTTCTGCTTTATCTAAGGTTATTGCTACCTCAATGCACGGATGTGATTAAGTCTGTACAGATGGCATGTAAAACAATTTTTCACTTTACCTCAGTACATGTGATTATAATGAACTGGTTTAACCAACTTACACAGCAAATCCTACACAATGCTATGATCCTAGCTTAGTGGTCACCAACCAGTCGATCTTTGAGACGTTCCCAGTAGATCCCGGAAAAAAATGAAAAATACACAAATACATTATGCCTGATAAACCTTTTGATGCAAATATGTAATAACTTCTACTTTGAAAAAGGACCACTCGACAACTTCATGCCCAAAAGAAACAACTTTATCTAGTATGGTAGAATGATATTCGCATACAGAGGTTTTCACTGATGTGCACTGGACAGAAAAGACGGAAGGAAAACCCCGCAACCCCGGAAACAATCTCTCTTTACAAACAGTTTCTGTAGCGGGAGTATTGCTATATTACCATGATCCTAATTGGTATTAACTTATCTTTATAATACTCATACTATAACACTTTTCTCCCCCTTTAAATTCCAACATTCCCCAAATATACAAGAAATGGGAAACAAAAACAGTGGTGTCATTAGCTTGCGTACCCCTGAAACTTATACTAGTGTCTCAGTAAGTTTACCAATACCAGGAAAGTTGAGGAGCTGAAATCGGGGTTGAAGGCCAAGCAAACATGCTGCTCAGAGGATGTGGATCGACAGTGTTAAAGGACTGGTCACTCTGAATATGTTTTCATGACAGTTTGATGAATCCCTGGATGTAATGCTCAGCTTGTTGTATTTGTCAGAATGGCTTCCCAGGATTTTACAACAAAAGAGGACTTCCTCATTCTTTTGCACTTAAAGGAGAGAATGAGAGGTGAGGATATTTACAATAATTTTTTTTTTTTTTAAATGTCCGTGAAAATTACATCCCCATTCATAAACTGGTGGCAATTACTAATGATGGGGCCCCAGCAACGCACGGTGGTTTTATAGCACTGTGCTGTAATGACCTTGATTTTACCGACTTCCTGGATTATCACTGTGAGATTCATCAGGAGGCCTTGGCTGGGAAGGTCGCGGACTTTTCTCATGTAACTGGTGGTCAATCTGATAAATTTGATTCGAGCAAAAGCGCTTCAGCACCGCTTATTCAAGGCGTTATTGGATGAGCTTGATGCCGCTATGGCCTGCTCGATATGCTAATTAGTGTTTTCTTGTTTGGATTAATTTGAAAGTTCGATAAAAGCTTTTTATGTAATTAAAATACAATCAGCCCAAATAAAGGGCCTCAAGTTGGAAGTACAATCTGAGCTGTTTTTTCTCAGTGATTTAGTAGGTAGATCTTGCCTTTCACTAAGGCAGGGCATCTCGGGCTTAAAAAGGTTGGTGACCACTATCCTAGATGATGCTACTTCTGTAAATACTACTAACTCCTGAACAAACTAGGAGTACTCACGCATGAAAGAAACCAGTGACATTGAATCAAAGCAAATGCCAGCCTCCAGATATTATCTCTGTATAATAAGTCAACTGCTCTATCAATACTTTGGTGACAATTGGAGGACCAAGGTAAGAAAACCCTTCAATTTCTTTCAGTAAAAGTACCAATTTAAAAATAAGGCAATTGTTTCCATACCTCTCTTTCTTTCTGCTCCTTGCCTTCACTAGATTCAAGAAACAGTGGTAAAACTTGTGGACAGAAAGAAAAACAAAGCATCAGCTTTGCAAACAAGGATGTACCAAAGTGCACAAAAGGTTAGCTAATAATCAGACAAACCTCTTAGGACGGATGACTTCCTTTTCTTCTGTTTGCTGTAGTCTGCAATACGAGGGAAATCTTTCTTTTGGGGCATTGACAGCCAACTGTGCTCAGAGCCTTCACTACACGAATCTTCCGTGAAAACCTTCTTCAGATCACTTTTTCTGTGCTAATGTTACAAGACTGATAGTTAATTAGGAATACACACCTCAAAATGCTCCAACGCGAGTTCAGTGACCCTCAATGGGACATTGTTGTAATTATTTATCTGTAACCAGATATCTTATCCAATCTGTAGAAAACACCATGGTACATAATTAAAGAGGGCCAAGAGCTGCTCAGATTATTAACATGGTAGGTAAATTATTGGACTCTTGAAAGAGGCATGGACAAACAACTCAGAACTTCATATCCTGCTGCAGAAATGACAAATTTAAATAACCTGGAATATTTCTAAAGCTGGTCTAAGTACAAACTATCAGATCGGGGTTCCCAGCCTGGGATTCATGGACACCTTGGTTACTGGTAAGATTCTATGGGATAAAAATAAAGTTGGGAAGCCCTATATTAGATCAAAACCCCTTCTGGTATATCAATGCAAAACTGGAGCATATGATGTAGTTGCTACACTTCTGAAAGTACAGGGCTTCTAAATATTGAAAAGTGGTTATTGGTGTAATTATAGGGTTCAGGGATTTTAGTTTCACCAGATTATTCAAGAAGAACCTTTTGCATGCAGAAAGTTGAAAGGAGATACAATGGAGGAATTTAAAATCGAGAATAAATAGAAATAGAAACTATTCTTCAATGGATAATTGGAGGAAGCTCCAAGAATATCCATACCCTCAAAGATGACAAGCACAGCATATTACTGCTGAGGGTGAAGTATTTACAAACAGCCAGTAGTGCCAAATAGATATCCTCCACTATCTCCTTCATCCCATTTCCACCATCAAAATCCTCACCATCACAAATTCAATTCAAATCATCCCTTGTGATATTAAGAACTGAGACCTCTTGATAAAGCAAAGGTTATGGGATCAAGAAACATCCAAGTTCTTGTACTGAAAACATGCACTCCAGAATAAACTGAGTTATTGCAGTATAGTTCCAATACATGCATCCATTCAAACAAACTATGTGGGAGATTACTTGGGTTGATCCTATTCAGAAATGTACAAATCCTGTCCAAAATTATGGCACTGTCTACTTAAAAGCATCAACATGATAGAAGCTGTCCTTGACAATGGCCTTATACAACACTTACCCATAAACCCACCCACTGATATCCATTTTGGGTTTCACTCTGATCCAGATTCACAGCCTTGGTCCCAACTTAATCAAAAGAGTTGAATGCTAGAGTCAGCGACTTCCCTTTCTATCACGACACTTTAGTAAACTAAAATCAATAGGTTTCAAGGGGAAAATAAACACTCTAGTGGAATAACACCTTGCACAAAAAATTGTTGTGCAGGTTGAAGGTTTATCATTCCAGGCTCAGTAAAGCACTGTAAGGGTTCCTCAAGGCCATAACCACTTACAGCTACAACCTTCTTTTCATCAGTAGGTCATAACAGATGCTTGCATAATGTTCAACTCCTCAAAAGATGAAGCAGTCCATACCTGCATGTAACAAGGACAAGGCGAGATTGGGGTGGGAAGTGGCAATTCACTCTTAGTTTCTACTCCAATGCCAGAAATTGGATCTCCAATGACAGTCTAATCACCTAACTTTGACATTCAAAGATATTACCATCTCCAATACAATCATCTTCAATTTCAGGCTGTCATGATTGACAAACTCAGATGGACCAGCCACACAGGTCAGATGTAGTTTCTTATCAGAGGAGAAATTGGGCGTGGCTTGGTCTGAATTAATTCAATGTCATGGTCCCTTTAGCCTCATTTTCACCATGCCATGCATTATCAATTTGGTGGAACAACACATTGCTAGATCAATTTTTGTTTAGTTGAGTGCATTTGTATGTTAGCACATTACTTTGGGCCTGAGGTAGTGCAGTAATGATAGACTTTCATTTCTTTAGGCTATTAGAAAAACTGATTTATTGATTTTGTTTTGCAAGATACAAGGCATTAGGTTTTATTTATTTATTCAATTTAAATTAAATTTTCTTCCAGTTTAAGATGGCACCAGTGGAACACAGTAATGACTTACTGGCAGCAAACAAAACTACTGATTACTTTATCACACTTGTTCTAGGAAATGTTCACTGCAATCAGTAGCCTGTAACTTCCCTTTCAGAGCTCAGCTTTTGAACTGCTTATACAACCTGGCATTTTTGCATTGTGAACTGAAGTCCCAAAGGTATAGAACGGTTGCAGCATAGTGTGTTTTGGTTGAATCAAAGCAGCAGAACCCAGACTTAACAACAGGGAACAAGTAAATGTTTGGCTATTGCTGGAGTGTGCTTGGAGCCAATTGGAGGTGGCAGATCTGAGGTGAGATGTATCCAAGGCAGTGGGGCCCAGCCTCACTAACAAGGAACAAGCCTACATTTGACCAATTTACATGTCAGGCCAGATTGAAAAGGTTGGTTATGGGCCAAATCGAGGCGGTGGGGCCCAGACCTAAAGGCATATTGATGTGGCAGGACCTGGGTCCCAGACTAAGGAATGACCCGCTGTTTGGCCTATTTAAACGCTGGTCCAGATTGAAAATTTTGGTGTCGGGGCCAGAGGAGAGGGACAGTTCAGTTCAATGCTCGAGGTTTACTCATCTCTGCACTGAACTGAGGCTGAGGCCTGCAGCTAACAGGTTCCTCAATCAGCTGTGACTGTCTTCATGGCTGTGGACTCACTTTCATGAATTTCAGTTCTTTGTTATTTGCTTACTTTTATTGTTTGTATGGCTTTTTTTCCCTGCACATTGGGTGTTTGACAGTCTTTTTAATGAGTTCTATTGGATTTCTTTGTTTTGTGGCTGTCAGTAAGAAGAAAATGTACTTTGAAATTTTCCATTAATATGAACAGGATTTGAACTTGTATTTGGATCATTACTCAAGACCTCTGGCATTCACACTAGGACCAATTATCAAGTACCACTGGATTGGGAGATACCCATATTAACTGAATCTTCCTTCCCTGGCACTTATTCCCCAAGCTCCTGACCACACACACTCAAGGTAACATTCCATTTTCACAAAAGTCACATCAATTATTTCTTAAGCTCCAGAGCTCAAGTCAGGAATTTCATTAGCCAGAGGGTAATGAATCTGTAATTCATCACCACAGGTAGTTATGGAGGCTGATTAGTAAGGGTGTCAAAGGTAACAGGGAAAGGCTGAGGTTGGGAGGGAAAGCAAATCAGTCATGATGGAATGGCAAAGCAGACTCAATGGAGCAAATTTTGCCAAATGGCAGAATTCTACACATATGGTCTTATCAAGTAACTGGCAAAACTTCCTACACACTGTGGCCTTGAGTTCCCAAATAAAATGGGATGTATGCTGTATCCACTTGCTACACCCTGGTTAAGATTGTTACTGCTACGCTGCAGGCATTTCATTTCAGCAGTTCCACAAGAGCGGTCTGTTCTGTTTTCAGCCTGTTTAAGTTTGAGCTAAGATAAGGGGCTCTGTTGTTCAACTTAGGAATGTGGTGCCAGCCAATCAAAATGGTGGAATTAGAGCAGGTTCTAGAGAATTCTGGGCAGAGAGATTTTTGCAACAGACGTTACCTGGGTGGGTCGAGGTCTTTTTGGTAGGAGCTAAGAGAGAATAGGAGAAAAGATGGCTGAGGATGTGGTCCCTGATGCACATGGAGATTTATTGAGATGAATGGTTTTAGGGAGGAAGGACCAATTCTTCCGTGGGAAAGCCCATTTGTTTGAGATAGATTTCGAGCAACATTCAGAAGGTGGTGTGCTTTCATGCAGACCAAGAGTCCAGCGTGCGAGTTAAAGACAACTTCAAGATGAGCTCCAACTTATGTGCACATTGGACTGTAATTATGATGGGTCCTTTTATTCCCCCCCCCCCCACTTCTTTAAGAACTGTTTGGTTACGTCAACATTCTTAAATACACTTCCTTAGTAATTTCTTGCCTATTGTCTGTTATTTCTTGCCGACGGGGAATTGCATGGGAGCAGGAAATTACACAGCATTCACACAAATCAGAGCTTGGATGGGCAAGACATCCCACCCTCATGGGTTTGGTGAGCATTGTGGTTTTCTCACAGCTGAGTCCGGTGGCCGTTAGTGAGGGGCTAATGAGCTGCATCTCTAGAGACAACCAGTAAAAAAAAAAGTTTCATATTATATCCACAACATCATACTATCATAGTCAATAGACAAATCTTAAACTCAGAATCTGACTACAAACACCAACTTGTTACAAACTGATGACCAAAGCACAGAGGTAAACATGCATTAGTTTAACAAAATAGTGTAAATAGTAGCTCAAACTTCATCCAAATATGCCTCTATTCCCATCATTTTATGGATTAAAATTCTCCCATGTTCCATTCCTGCCTCTGCATGTCTTTCAGTTGAAGAAAACATCAAATTAGACAATTTCAATAAGCAAATGTGGAACTCTACAAAACTTTTCCTAAAATTTTCAGCAAGATTCAACAGTTAGCACTTAACCCTTTGTCATTTTCTAAAAAAATTAAATGTACAGATTTACTGCCTCTGCATTCATGAAATAGCTATGTAATACATCACATCTGCAAACTGCATAGGAAAGATGATCTCAACTTTTGGGAAGACCATGATACAATAAGCCACAGTTGTCTACAACAGTAGGTTAACAAACTGCACTTATCTGTTACTGCTACACTATTTTCAGCATTCTATTTTCCTTGATATCACATGCTCCCTGTAATCTGGTTACATGCTTGATAGCTATGTTAATCAGTGATTCATACTTCATATGGTCTCCCTGCTCCTCTATTCAATTGCCCTGTAATGGAGAGCATTTGCCAAGAAGCCTTTATTAAACACCTAATGTACTTAGGCATGGTATAAACTGACTGGACAACATGGACAGAATTTACTCTATGTTGGTACATTTGACAATAAAAACCAATAATTTCAACATCACAAACTCAGTACAAATTACATCATACCATTACTTTCTTGCTTCTGCTCCTTCCCTTACTTGCTGCAGTTTTTCTGAAAAGTAGATGAAAATGTAACAACAGAGTTTAGGGAAACACCAGTAGATGGATTTTTTTCAAGTCTTTTCAGAGATTCTTCAAAATATCAAAACTTAAAATGATTAGAAGTCCCCAACATTCTCTTTTGCTTAGGGACCTCAGAGGTGGGCCTCGTGTCCAAGATGCAGAAAGACAGGATAACACAAATATCATTTGACAATTAACCAATAGTTCTCACATGTAATTTAGTGCACTTGGAAGAATTTGAAAAGGTGAACATAGACCCTGATGTGGTTTGGGAATACCAATGCCTTTGAGCAAAAAATCCTACAAAAGATAATGGATTCGGCCCACATCACAGGTAAAACCATCCCAACCATTGAGCACATCTACATGAAAAGTTGCCGTATAAAGTCAGCATCCATCGACAATCTTCCCCACCCAGGCCGTGCTCTTTTCTTGCTGCTGCCATCAGGCAGAAGGTACAAGTGCATGAAGACTCACACCACCAGATTCATGAACAGTTACTACCCCTCAGCCAGCAGGCTCTTGAACAAAAGGGGATAACTATACAGATTCTATTTCTAGTGTTCCCACACCAATGGTCTCACTTTAAGGGCTCTTATTTTGATATTTCATGCTCATTATTTATTTACATTTGCACAGTTTGTTGTTCATTAATCCTGTTTACAGTTATTATTCTATAGATTTGCTAAGCGTGCCCACAGAAAAAAAAAGAATCTCAGGGTTGTATGTGGTGACATATATGTACTCCAATAATGAATTTGAATTTTGATGTTACCTCAAAGATTCTAGTGATAAACTAATAAATGAAAATAGGATTGATATTGAAGTCAATCCAAAATTGCCTTAGTGACATGAAAAAGAAAAGCCTTTGCAATGGAAGACTGTTATCTGGGAGGTTTCACATGCTTAGTACTTGGCCGCTCGTGTTTTATGGGATACATTGACAAATGGGAGTAAATTTAATGAGTAATTATCAAGAGGCCAGTAAATAATATAGGGAAAATGGTCATATTGTTGACAGGAGAAAAGTTTTTAAATTGTCAGGATATTGATGATCTGAACAATGGCAAATGGAATTTAATCCAGAAAAATGGGAGGTATTAGACAATAGATGCAGGAGTAGGCCATTTGGCCCTTTGAGCCAGCACCACCCTTCAATGTGGTCATGGCTGATCATCCACAATCAGTACCCTGTTCCTGCCTTCTCTCCATATCCCTTGACTCCACTATCTTTAAGAGCTCTATTTAACTCTTTTTTTGAAAGTATCCAGAGAATTGGCCTCCACTGCCTTCTGAGACAGAGCATTCCATAGATCCACAACTCTCTGGGTGAAAAAGTTTTTCCTCAACTCCATTCTAAATGGCCTACCCCTTATTCTTAAACTGTGGCCTCTGGTTCTGGACTCCCCCAACATTGGGAGAATGTTTCCTGCCTCTAGCGCGTCTAATCCCTTAATGATTTTATATGTTTCAATCAGATCCCCTCTCATCCTTCTAAATTCCAGTGTATACAAGCCCAGTAGCTCCAATCTTTCAAGATATGACAGTCCCGCCATCCCAGGAATTAACCTCGTGAACCTACGCTGCACTCCCTCAATAGCAAGAATGTCCTTCCTCAAATTTGGAGACCAAAACTGCACACAATACTCCAGGTGTGGTCTCACCAGGGCCCTGTACAACTGCAGAAGGACCTCTTTGCTCCTATACTTAACTCCCCGTGTTATGTATTGTACCTGAAGGTATAACAAATCAGAGAAGATTCAATAAATGGAAGGTACTGAATGCTGTGATGAAAAGGGGACCTTCGAATGCATATCCAATGATCCTTGAAAATTAACAGCTCAGGTGGTTATAAAATATAAAGCATTCCTTTCGTCAGGGCACAGAATACGAGAGCTGGGGGGATAGATTATACTAGAACTGCATACAAAACTCAACAGATCACCATTTGAGAACCATCTACAGCTCTATGTCAGACAACAACAAAGCTGCAGATGAGATTCAAGAGTTGACTGTATGGAATGGAAAGCTAGATGTTGCTGAGGCTGGGGACATTTGCTTTGGAAGTTTGGATGATGAGAGGAAATTGGAATACCTAGAAAACAGTGAGAATGTGGATCCAATAATTGGCTTTGTGACATGAAGGGATTATGGCTTTGCTATTGGAAGGCCATTATCAGTGGGGGTTCCACGGAGCCAACTTCTTGGTTCCTTGCATTTGGAGAATGTTCAAACTCTACAAAGGCAACGTTGAAGGTCAGAATGGAAACCTGATCACTAAAACTCTGAGAAAACACAGCTAACTGCTGCATCACTAAGCCACCCTACTTATGTCAATCACCTGGAGGAAAGGAAAGTTAGATATTATGATCCAGTCACACTATTGGCAGTGGAATTATGAATGGAACCAAACATGGTCTAATCAGCAAAGTCCTAACACAGGTTTAAAAGAGAAGTGACAACACCAACCTAGGCACCAATAAACCGCCTCACTTTGCTGTGAAAATAACTGGACTTAAATCCTGATGAAGGGTTTCGGCCCAAAACGTCATCACTACCTCCTCCCATAGATGCTGTCTGGCCTGCTGAGTTCTGCCAGCATTGTGTTTTTATTGGACTTAAATCATATTTTGATACAACTCAGAAATATTAACGGTCTCTAAGTACTGTGGGGAAGAGAATAGATTTAGTAGTTAAGGATTCAGTAATTGCTCAAGACAAAATGGTCAATAGTAGATGAAAAGTAAACAGAAGACACTGGAAATTCTCCAGTTTTTCTTCTTGTCTAAGTACAGATTTAACATTCCCCATTCATCCAAATCCATTTTCTTTTATGTAGTTTATACTGACAGCACATGCAAATCACAAAGTTTCTGCTAATTTTCCTGCATTAGACTGTAAAAGACTTGCATATACTTAGCACCTTTCAAACCTAGATACCTTACACCTAATACAGTCAGCACTCCTTATCCACAGGGGATTGGTTCCGGGACCCCCCGAGGATACTAAAATTCGCAGATGCTCAAGTCCCTTATTTAACATGTATCGGTGCGGTGGTCTTTAGGACCAGCGGAACCCCAGACTTTACTTAACATGGCTCTATGCGGTGGACATTAGGACCTGGCAGTGCAGCTCTGAATCCACTGTGTTTCTGTTCACGAAAATAATCATGATCGCGATTGTGGAAGTAATAAAGCGATTGGAAAGAGGTGAAATGCCATCGGTCATTGGAAAAGTATTAGGCTACAGTCGGTCAACGATCGGAACAATTTTAATGGAGAATGTGAAAGGCCCTGCCCCAATGAAAGCTACAATTATTTCTAAGCAACACAGTGGTTAAATTATTGAAATACGTATGTTTCTTAAGTGTTTTTTATATGCATAGAAAGGTAAAATATGTACTATATACTAAGAAAAACGTTTGAATAACTGATGCTAAATAATATTGGATGTACCTGTTCCAACTTCAAATCTGATTCAAATCTTCAAATCTGAATCCTGAGACGGACTCAGGAGTGGAACTCATTCATAACCCGGGGACTGCCTGTACTTTTAAGTCATTTCTAGATTACTTATAATACCTAATACAATGTAAATGCTATGTAAATAGTTGTTGTATTGTTTAGGGAATAATGACAAGAAAAAATAGTCTGTACATGCTCAAGCAACGAGTGCTGGAGAGAGAACTTCCGGGTTTTCCCGATTCGCGGTTGGTTGAATCCGTGCATACAGAATCTGCGGATAAGGAGGGCCAACTGTAATATCTGGAGTTGCAGATAATATACAATTACTCCTTTGCTTTTGTCACATTCAATAAAGTAAACATTTTTACCAGTTATTTCGTTTTCCCTCTACACTCATAATAGAACTTCTCAAACAGCACTAAGGAACACCAAATGACTTACACATTTTTCTCTTCCCCAGTCTGAGAGTTTCTTTTCCATAGGATCTTCCTCTTTCTTTCACTGATCTACAGTTCCATCAGATAAAACACAGAATGTTGCATCCAAAATATCAAAATGATTACCCAAAAAAAAGTTAATACAGTTGCTGGAAACACACAGGCTGTCAGGAAGCATCTGTGAAGAGAGAATCACAGCTGCACTGAAGGCCTAACCTTTCATTAAAAGTGTTTTATGCTGTCAGGGTCAGTTCCCTAGGTCGATACCAATGGTAAAGCAAGGGATATTCTGGGCCCATGATCACCGATAGCAGCTTAATACATTTCTGCTGCTGCTGATAGCCCACAGAAATTCATTGACACCTAGTTCTGAGTTCACAGATTGACCCTATTTAGCACAACTTATTACCACATGAAATGCAAACTCGCATAGCTTTAAACACTCTACTGTTACGTTCCCCAGTAACCGGGTGACTTACCAGCAAAGATAGAGAGGTCCACTGAAGCCTAGTGCTACTATTTTCAAACGTTTTATTTATAAAGGGGCACAAACGTATGGTTAATACAAAACATTCAGATCATATACATCGTCAAAACTCAATCTAAAGCACAGGTGTAGTAATAATCAATCAAAAATGAGCTCTATCGTTGTCTAGGGGATACTGAGTCCAATGGAATATAAGAGTCACTCAAAGTCTGCAGGCTTCCCCGTTTCGGGAACCACTGGCATTTCACGTGTTGGAGAGAGAGAAAAGGAACACTTGCCCGTCGTCCTTGCGAAGCAAATCCCTGCTGTTAGTTAAAGCGGTTTTTCCTTTTGGGTCCAGCCACAGACTCCCGATCCGGAATCTAACGCACGTGGCTTCCTTCAGAATGGCTTCCCGCTCCGATGGGAAGCACTATCGTGTCTTCTTCGTGTGTCTCCTTGGTGCGTCTGAGGCCCCGCCTCGGCAGCCCACCTTTTATCTGGACTGGCAGGGTTGTAGATGTCAATCAGGGTGGGGGTGAGGCAATCTTTCCCCCATCACCCATCTCACATTGCCCTGAGGGTTTGCACGTAGTCCAGTTCCTTATTCCACAAAGGTGTCTCCCAAGACAATGGCTATGTCCAAGGCTTTTGTCTTGCTGAGCGGCCAGCCCACATTCCAAACCGTAAGGCTCTCTCTCTTGCGATTCTCACAAAGGAGGGGGCTGAGGTCATGACACTACATTCACAAAAGTCTCTCCATCAATAAGTTAACAATACTGGACTCAGGTTCTTATTTTCAAATATCCAATTGCCCAAGGTGGCCAGGTTCCTTCATCTCTGATGCACTTTGGTATCTAGATGATTCCTACCCCAGATGCTGCCTATGGCAAAACCCAGTTCTAGGGTCCATTCATGCCATTAACTGCAGCAGTATCACCCCACCACCTTTTCTAACATCTTGGTCATCTCCTCAGCTTCCTGTACTAGACAAGTTGAAACATTAGCCACCTAAAGGTTGGAAGGTCAGAAGCCAGCACAGGCAAAAATGAATACACGAACTTCAATCTGGGTTCCTCCCCGTAGGTTACAGCAATGGTTTCATCCCTATGGGCCTTCAGTAAGCAGCAAGCTGAAAATCTGACATGCCTGCAGCTGCTGAAAAATCCACCCTGCAGGTCTTCATAAAGAAAAAGAAACTTGTACAAGGCCTCTACAACTGAACAAGTCACAGGTTCACAACTTGAGGAAGATGTTCCAACAATTACACCCCCTAACCTGGAAACAGAAGCTGGGAGAAGGGTGTCACGTTCCACCTCATGTCATAACCAGGACTCTGCATATCTCCAGCGTGAGACAGTTCAATGTCTGATAGCATATGGATTTTTGATGCTCCAATTCTAATACCTTTCCAGCCAGCATTCCGCTTTCTACAAACGAACTTTCACTAAAACTTTGCTGCCCACATCCCATCTTGCACCACCCTACTCATATGTCAGCCCCACATGCTTTCTACACCAGTTCCCTGCCCATCATAATTTTAAAAATTTCTCTAGGAGGCCTACATTGCAACAGATAAGCCTGGATAAGATCTCACATTGCACACTGAGGCAGGTTTAATCAAAAACAATTGGTATAAGCGGGTAATTGTCAGAGTACTTTAGTAATTGTAAAGGGCTGTTTGCAAAGGGTTTCTGTGGGCTTAGTGCTACATCTTACTTTTCGCAGCACATATCAATTATAAAAGAAAACAATTAACACATTTGCAAGGAACACAAAATAGCAGTAGTGATTAAAAGTGAAGATTATAGATTTAGGCTACATCCACACCTGACCGGATAATTTTGAAAACGCCAGTTCTGCATAAAAATGATAGGCATCCACACTATGCGTTTTTGAAAATTTCTATCCACAATGAATGGGAGATTTCGGCGAATCTCCTCCTCCTGCGCGTGCGCAGGACACATCTTTCGAAAACAAGCGACATGTTTGGTGTCGAATCTCACCGTAAAAGTGCGCGTTTGTGTAGTTACAGACTAAAAAAAAAACTTAAAACGACGAACAGCTGTTGGCTTTCATGCAGGAGAACTTAAAAGTAAAAAAAAAACAAATACTGGAGCGTACGGAGGCAACCGACAGGGAGTTCACGGACAGTATGACCCAGCTGACAACAAACATTGAAAAACTGACTAACTCTGTTGCATTAATAAAGCCCCTTGTTAAACGTATAAAACATGTCTGCATCAGTGTTATCTTGTATTTCCAAACAATGCTGTTACACATCTATTGTCAGAGAAGTACTTGCATAAATAGGTAAACCACCTTCATACCAGTAAGGACAGAAAACAGGGCAAAGTGAGTATACTTATTTATTCAGTAAGTTATGGGTCAAAGTATTTGGTGAATACATTTCTAACTCTTCTGGCTTCAGTCTCGTTGCCGTCTGTTCTGAAATTGTTAGGTTGCATTCAAGAAAGCAATGAAATAGCGTGCTGCCGTCTGACAGCATTTTCAAAAGTCTCCAGTTACCCCGTCCACACTGATCTGCCCGAGCAACATTTTCAGAAATACCCACCCTGGAAAGCATTTCTGAAAAGCTCCGGTTTCAGGGGACAAAAACGCTGTTTTCGTCTCGATGGAGGGTAAAAATGAAGAGAAAAAGTTTTGGTTACAGATTTATCCGGCATAGTGTGGATGTAGCCTTAAGGAAGACATTGAATGGAACAATACTAGATTGCAAAACAAGTCATTCCAGACATTTTTATTTCAGGAAAGTCAAAGAAATAGGAGCAGAAGGATTCAAGAGTGCACGTCCACAGACACTTCAATAGCAGCATGGCAAAATGATAAAGGTGCAAAGTAAGACATCTTACAAAACACCTTCCATTATTAACAAACTTTGAATACAAGAGCAGGGAGCTCATGCAAAAAAATGGGATGAATGAATGATTATGATGCAGCTAACAAACAGCATTACAGAGAGCATGGAATCAGTCATACAGCACAGAAGTAGAATCTTCAGACCATGACATCCATGCCAACCATCTACACTGATACCATTTACCCATATGTTGTCCATAGCCAGCTATGCCTGCGGGACACAAGTGCTTCTCTAGATTTTGCCTCAAGAAGGAATCTGCCTCAACAGTGCATTCCATTTCCAACTAAAGGTCTTCATCAGATCCGGACCTGTGGCTCAGAAGGGTAGGGAAAGGAAGAGGAAGGTGGTAGTGGACTCTTATAGTTAGGGGACGCAGGAAAGAAACTCGGATGGTAGTTTGCCCCCCCAAGTGCCAGTGTCCGAGATGTTTCAGATCGCGTCCACGATATCTTGAATTGGGGGGGGGGGGGTGAGGAGCCAGAGGTCGTGGTACATATAGGTACCAATGACACAAGTAGGACAAGGGAAGAGGTCCTGAAAGGAGAATATAGGGAGTTAGGAAGGAAGTTGAGAAGCAGGACCGCAAAGGTAGTAATCTCGGGATTACTGCCTATGCCACGGTGACAGTGAGAATAGGAATAGAATGAGGTGGAGTATAAATGTGTGGCTGGGGGATTGGAGCAGGGATCAGGGATTCAGATTTCTGGATCATTGGGACACCTTTTGGGGCAGGTGTGACGTAGACAAAAAGGACGGGATGCACTTGAATCCCAGAGGGACCAGTGTCCTGGCAGGGAGGTTTGCTAAGGCTACTGGGGAGAGTTTAAACAAGAATTGTTGGGGGGTGGGAACTGAACTGCGGAAAAGGCGGCTGGCTCACAAATAGAGAAAGCTTGGAGACAGTGTGTGAGGGAGGATAGGCAGGTGATAGAAAAGGGATGCACTCAGATGTACGGTTTGAGATGTGTCTATTTTAATGCAAGGAGTGTTGTGAACAAAGCGGATGAGCTTACAGCGTGGATCAATACTTGGAGATATGATGTGGTGGCCATTACAGAGACTTGGATGGCTCAGGGACAAGAATGGTTACTTCAAGTGCCAGGTTTTAGATGTTTCAGAAAGGAAGGGAGGGAGGCAAAAGAGGTGGGGGTGTGGCACTGTTGATCGGAGATAGTGTCATGGCTGCAGAAAAGGTGGACGCCATGGAGGGATTGTTCTACAGAATCTCTGTGGGTGTAGGTTAGGAACAGGAAGGAGTCAATAACTCTACTGTGTGTGTGTGTTTTTTAAAAAAATAGGCCGCCCAATAGTAACAGGGATATCGAGGAGCAGATAGGGTAACAGATCCTGGAAAGGTGTAAAGATAACAGTTATTATGATGGGAGATTTTAATTTCCCAAATATCGATTGGCATCTTCCTAGAGCAAGAGGTTTAGATGGGGTGGAGTTTGTTAGGTGTGTTCAGGAAGGTTTCTTGGCACAATATGTAGATAAGCCTACAGAAGAGAGACGGTACTTGAATTGGCATTGGGAAAAGAACCTGGTCAGGTGTCAGATCTCTCAGTGGGAGAGCATTTTGGAGATAGTTATCATAATTCTATCGCCTTTAAAATAGCATTGGAGAGAGATAGGAACAGACAAGTTAGAAAAGCGGTTAATTGGAGTAGGGGGAATTATGAGGCTATCAGGCAGGAAATTGGAAGCTTAAATTGGGAACAGATGTTCTCAGGGAAAAGTACAGAAGAAGTGTAGCAAATATTCAGGGGATATTTGTGTGGACTTCTGCATAGGTACGTTCCAATGAGACAGGGAAAAGATGGTAGGGTACAGGAACCATGGTGTACAAAGGCTGTAATAAATCTAGTCGAGAAGAAAAGAAAAGCCTACAAAAGATTCAGCGAGCTAGGTAATGTCAGAGATCTAGAAGATTATAAGGCTAACAGGAAGCAGCTTAAAAAGGAAATTAGGAGAGCCAGAAGGGGCAGGATTAAGGAAAACACCAAGGCATTGTACAAGTATGTGAAGAGCAAGAGAAGTGAAAAGAATAGGACTTATCAAGTGTGACAGTGGGAAAGTGTGTATGGAACCGGAAGAAATAGCAGAGGTACTTAATGAATACTTTACTTCAGTATTCACTATGGAGAAGGATCTTGGTGATTGTAGTGCTGACTTGCAGCAGACTGAAAAGCTTGAGCATGTAGATATTAAGAAAGAGGATGTGCTGGAGCTTTAGGAAAGCATCAAGTTGGATAAGTCGCTGGGACTGGATGAGATGTACCCCAGGCTACTGTGGGAGGTGAGGGAGGAGATTGCTGAGCCTCTGGTGATAACCTTTGAACCATCAATGGGAATTCCCGAGGATTGGAGGGTTACGGATGTTGTTCCTTTATTCAAGAAAGGGAGTAGAGATAGCCCAGGAAATTATAGACCAGTGAGTCTTACTTCAGTGGTTGGTAAGTTGATGAAGATCCTGAGAGGCAGGATTTATGAACATTTGGAGAGGCATAAAATGATTTAGTTAGCATGACTTTATCAAGGGCAGGTCATGCCTTATGAGCCTGATTGAATTTTCTGAGGATGTGACTAAACACATTGATGAAGGAAGAGCAGTAGATGTAGTGTATATGGATTTCAGCAAGGCATTTGATAAGGTACACCATGCAAGGATTATTGAGAAAGCAAGGAGGCATGGGATCCAAGGGGACCTTGCTTTGTGGATCCAGGACTGGCTTTCCACAGAAGGCAAAGTGTGGTTGTAGACAGGTCATATTCTGCATGGAGGTCGGTGATCAGTGGAGTGCCTCAGGGATCTATTCTGGGACCCCTACTCTTTGTGATTTTTATAAATGACCTGGATGAGGAAATGGAGGTATGGGTTAGTAAGTTTGCTGTTGACACAAAGGTTGGGGGTGTTGTGGATAGTGTGGAGGGCTGTCAGAGGTTACAGCACAACATTGATAGGATGGAAAACTGGGCTGAGAAGTGGCAGATGGAGTTCAACCCAGATAATGTGAAGTGGTTCATTTTGGTAGGTCAAATATGACGGCAGAATATAGTATTAATGGTAAGACTCTTGGCAGTGTGGAGGATCAGAGGGATCTTGGGGTCAGAGTCCATAGGACACTCAAAACAGATGCGCAGGTTGACTAATTAAGAAGGCATGCATTGTATTGGCCTTCATTAATGTGGAATTGAATTTAGGAGCTGAGAGGTAATGTTGCAGCTATATAGGACCTTGGTCAGACCCCACTTGGAGTACTGTGCTCAATTCTGGTCACCTCACTACAGGAAAGATGTGGAATCCATAGAAGGAGTGCAGAGGAGATTTACAAGGATGTTGCCTGGATTGGGGAGCATGCCTTATGAAAACAGGTTGAGTGAACTCAGCCTTTCCTCCTTGGAGCGACAGAGGATGAGAGGTGACCTGATAGAAGTGCACAAGATGATGAGAGACATTGATCATGTGGATAGTCAGAGGCTTTTTCCCAGAGCTGAAATGGCTGCCACAAGAGGACACAGGTTTAAGGTGCTGGGAAGTAGGTACAGAGGAGATGTCAGGGGTAAGTTGTTGTTTTTTTTTGTTTTTCTTTACTCAGAGTGGTAAGTGCGTGGAATAGGCTGCTGGCAACGGTGGTGGAGGCGGATACGATAGGGTGTTTTAAAGAGATTTTTGGATGGGTACATGGAGGGCTATGGGTAAGCCTAGTAATTTCTAAGGTAGTCAAGTCACTTTTTTATTGTCATTTCGACCATAACTGCTGGTACATTACATAGTAAAAACGAGATGTTTTTCAGGGCCATGGTGTTACATGACACAGTACAAAACTGGACTGAACTATGTAAAAAAACAACACCAGACTACGGACCTACCCAGGACTGCATAAAGTGCACAAGACAGTGCAGGCATTACAATAAATAATAAACAAGACAATAGAGCAGTAAGGTGTCAGTCCAGGCTTTGGGTATTGAGGAGTCTGATAGCTTGGGGGAAGAAACTGTTACATAGTCTGGTCGTGAGAGCCCAAATACTTCAGTGCCTTTTCCCAGATGGCAGGAGGGAGAAGAGTTTGTATGAGGGTGCGTGGGGTCCTTCATAATGCTGTTTGCTTTGCAGATGCAACGTGTAGTGTAAATGTCTGTAATGGCAGGAAGAGAGACCCTGATGATCTTCTCAGCTGACCTCACTATCCGCTGCAGGATCTTGCAATCCGAGAGGGTGCAATTTCTGAACCAGGCAATTATGCAGCTGCTCAGGATGCTCTCAATACAACCCCTGTAGAATGTGATGAGGGTGGGCGGGGGGGGGGGGGGGGAGATGGACTTTCCTCAGCCTTCGCAGAAAGTAGAGACGCTGCTGGGCTTTCTTTGCTATGGAGCTGGTGTTGAGGGACCAGGTGAGATTCTCCGTCAGGTGAACACCAAGAAATTTGGTGCTCTTAACGACCTCTACCAAGGAGCCATCGATGTTCAGCGGGGAGTGGTCGCTCCGTGCCCTCCTGAAGTCAACAACCATCTCTTTTGTTTTGTTCACATTCAGAGACAGGTTGTTGGCTCTGCACCAGTCCGTTAGCCACTGCACCTCTTCTCTGTAAGAAGACTCGTTATTCTTGCTGATGAGACCCACCACGGTCGTGTCATCGGCAAACTTGATGATGTGGTTCAAGCTGAGTGTTGCAGCACAGTCGTGGGTCAGCAGAGTGAACAGCAGTGGACTGAGCACACAGTCCTGGGGGGCCCCCGTGCTCAGTGCGATGGTGTTGGAGATGCTGCTCCTGATCCGGACTTACTGAAATCTCCCAGTCAGGAAGTCTAGAATCCAGTTGCAGAGGGAGGTGTTCAGGCCCAGTAGGCTCAGCTTTCCAATCAGTTTCTGAGGGGTGATTGTGTTGAATGCTGAACTGAAGTCTATGAACAGCATTCGAACGTACGTGTCTTTTTTGTCCAGGTGGGTTAGGGCCAGGTGGAAGATGATGGCAATGGTGTCATCTGTTGAGCGGTTGGGACAGTACGCAAACTGCAGGGGGTCCAGTGAGGGGGGCAGCAGGGTCTTGATGTGCCTCTGATGAGCCTCTTGAAACACTTCACGATGATGGATGCGATTGCAATGGGTCGGTAGTCATTTAGGCAGGACACTGAAGACTTCTTTGGCACCGAGACGTTGGAATGGTGGCGCTGCTCAGGGAGATGTTGAAGATGTCAGTGAGAACATCTGCTAGCTTGTCTGCACATCCTCTGAGCACTCTACCAGGAATGTTATCTGGTCCAGCAGCCTTCCGTGGGTTGACCCTGCACAGGGTTCTTCTCACGTCGGCCACGGTGAGACACAGCACCTGGTCATTTGTAGGAGGGGTGGACTTCCTCGCTGCCACATCATTTTCCACCTCAAAACAGGTGTAGAAGTTATTCAGTGTATCTGGGAGGGCAGCATCACCCGCACGGTCAGGTGATGTTGTCCTGTAGTTGGTGATGTCCTGGATGCCCTTCCACATGCTCTGTGTGTCGCCGCTGTCCTGTAAGTGGCTGTGGATTCACTGGGCATGTGCACACTTTGCCCCTCTGATGGCCCGGGACAGTTTGGCCCTTGTTGTTATTAGGGCTGCCTTGTCACCTGTTCTGAAAGCGGAGTCACAGGTCCTCAGCAGTGCACACACCTCCGCGGTCATCCATGGTTTCTGGTTAGCACATAGTGATGGTCTTGGACAGAGTAACATCATCAATGCACTTGCTGATGTAGCTGGTCACTGATGCCGTGTACTCCTCTAAGTTGGTAGAGTCGCCTTTGGTTGCAGCCTCCCTGAACATGTGCCAGTCAGTGTTCTCAAAGCAGTCTTGAAGAGCAGAGATGGCTCCTGCTGGACAGGTTTTCACCTGCTTCTGAACTGATCTGGAGCGTCTGACAAGCAGTCTGTATGCTGGAATTAGCATAACAGAGATGTGGTCTGAGTATCCGAGGTGGGGGTGGGGCTCTGCCCAGTACATGTCGGGGATGTTTGTGTAAACCAGGTCCAACACGTTCTCCCCCCTCGTTGCAAAGTCCGCATACTGATGGAATTTGGGGAGCACTGACTTAAGGTTTGCGTGGTTAAAATCACCGGCGACAATAAACAGCCCATCAGTTCTGCAGTTCACTAATAGCCCCGTACATTTCACAGAGTGCTTCCTTAGCATTAGCACTGGGGGGAATGTAGACACCGATTAGGAGGACAGTGGTGAATTCCCGTGGCAAATAAAATGGTCTGCATCGAACAGTCACAAACTCCACTAGTGATCAGCAATATCTGGAAAGCAGCACAGAGTTCTTGCACCATTCTGTGTCAATATAAACACACAAACCACCACCGCGGGTCTTACCAGAAAGAGCTGCATCCCCATCTGCTTGGAACAAGGCGAGCCCATCCAGCTGAACGGTGGCGTCCGAAATTCTATCAGTGAGCCACGTCTCAGTAAAAACATACACACAGCAGACTCGGTACTCCCGCTGAGTATTTCGTTGGAGTCGGATGGAGTCCAATTTATTGTCCAGGGAGCGGACATTGGAGAGCAGAATGGACGGGAGAGCTGGTTTGCTTTTGGCCTGGCACAGACCCCTGCCTGCTTGCCTCGCTTCCGCTTCCTCACACATCGCTTACGATGTCCCCATCTCCGGCCACCAGCATCAGGCAACTCCCAGGACTGTAGGCCCAATCCCCTAAGCAAGCCAAGGTCACGTAACTTAACCAGCAGATCTTCATGAAGGTTTGTTTTTGGGCGATCTCTGTATTGTAGCAGTATCTGGCGATGGTAGTCACTCTGTTATCTATTGCCCTAATCAAAAATTGTCTCAAAATTAAATTAGAAAATTAAATTAAAGTAACACCAGGTCTGAAAGACCGCTGCTACTGTGCCGCGCCGCCTCATGGGACATGTTCGGCAGAACTTTGTGGGCCGAAGGGCCTGTATTGTGCTGTAGGTTTTCTGTGTTTCTGTCCCCTCTAATCCTCTTTGCAGAAAGTCTGATCATTGGGCTGTGCTTCTACTCCTGCATTTGGAAATACTGAATACCACAGCACTAGTAATGAGGACCAAAGAAGTATGGCCAAGGAGGCACAGGAGCACTTACAAGACTGCTTTGAGTCAGTGGACTGGACTGTATTAAAGGATTCATCTTCGAGTCCAAATGAGTGCACCACAGTTGTCACCAACTTCATTAAAACCTGATGAATGTGTACCAACGAGAACATACTGTACATACCTGAATCAAAAGCCATGGATGAACCAGGAGATTCATAGCTTGCTGAGGGCTAGATCTGTGGCATTCAAGTCTGGCCACCCAGGATAATACAAGATGATGGGTATGTCAGATGGAAGGTTATCTCAATAGCAAAAGAACAATTCCAGTTGAGGTTGGAGGTAGAATCAGATATACATTAGCTCCCACAGGGTTTGCAGGCAATTACTCCTTACACAGCAAAACTTACCGTGCATGGCAGTGATGCTCCACTCCTTGATGATCTCACTGCCTTTTGTGCTCACTTTGTAAGGGAGAGTACGAGGATCCCTGCAGCACCTGATAACCCTGTGATCTCTGTCTCAGAGGCCAACGTCAGAAGGACTTTCAAGGGAGTGAAAGCTTGCAAGGCAACAGGCCTTAATGGAGTATCTGGTAGGGCTCCAAAAACCTGCACCAACAACAGGCAGATGTGTTCAAAGACATTTGCAATCTCTCATTGCTACAGTCAGAATTTTCCACCTGCTTCAAAGGGCGACAATCATACCAGTGCCCAAGAGCTGATTTAATGACTACCATCCAGTAGCACTCACATCTACAGTGATGAAGTGCTTTGAGAGGTTGGTCATGACTAGAATCAACTCCTGTCTCATCCAAAATCTGAACCCACTGCAATTTGCCTATCGCTACCTTGTTTACATCAGATGGCTCTTCACACTACCTTGGATCATCTGAACAATACTAATATTTGTGTCACAATGTTTGTGACCAATATTGTGTCACAATCATTCCTATAGTTCTGATCTAAAAGCTGCAGAACCTGGGCCTCTTCTGTACCTTTCTCTGCAAGTGGATCTTGACTTTCTCGCCAGAAGACCACAATCTGTGCAGATCAAAAATAACATCTCTACCTCTCTGGTGCACCAAGGATGTGTGCTTAGCCCACACTCTCCTCTCTACATCCATGACTGTGTGGCTAGGCACAGTTCTAATGCCATCAGCAAATTTTCTGATGACACAACTATTATTGGCAGAATTTCAGATGGAGATGAGAGGGCTACAGGAGCAAGATATATCAGCTCGTTGAGTGGCATCACAGCACAGTAAGACAAAAAACTGATTGTGGACTTCAGGAAGGGTAGGACAGGGGAACACAAACCAGTCCTCAGGAGGGATCAATGGTGGAGAGAGAGAGCAATTTCAAGTTCCTGGATATCAACATCTCAGAGGATCTATCCTGAGCTCAACGTATCGATGGCACAACAGCGGCAACATTTCATTAGGAGTTTGAGGAGATTTGCTATAATCACCAAAGACAGTGCAAATTTCTACAGATGTATTGCAGAAGCATTCCAACTGGCCTGATATTGGGGGGGGGGGGTGGAGAAACGGGGCTATTGCATAGGATCAAAATAAGTTGCAGAGAGCCTTAAACGTAGTCAGCTCTATCATGGGCACTCGTTTCCATAGATTCCAGAACATCTTCAGGGAGTGATGACTCAAAAAGGTGGTTTCCATCATTTAGGACCCCATTACTAAGGACATGCCCTCTTCTCATTGCTAACACCAGGGAGGAGGTACAAGAGCCTGAAGGTGCACACTCAATGATTCAAGAACAGCTTCTTCCCCTCTTCCATCCAATTTCTGATTGGACACGAACCCATGAACACTACCTCACTAGCTTTTTGCACTACATATTTAACTTAAATATTTAATTAAAATTGACCATACTTACTTTAATTCAGGTTATTATGTATGCATTGTACTGCTGCTGCAAAGCAACAGATTTCAAGACATATGCCGGTGATATTAAACCTGATTCTGAATTGGCTTTTCTCAGTTCTGACAGTCTTTGACCTGAAGCAAGAACCATTGCTCTGCCCCAAAGATGCTGCCTGATCTGCTGAGTGTTTCCAATGTTTTATTTTTATTTGTCAATCATACAAGATGAAAATACCAAGCAACCAGGAGACACAAAGGCAAAATAAACTAACCACCACATCAATTTGTTTGCTCACCTGTAATTTCTCTGCAGAATCAGAGGTTTCAAAATCAAATACACTTTCCCTTGTAGGAAACAAAAAAGATGATGATTTGATTTCAGTGCATTTTCACCCAACTGTTCAAAGTAAATTTACTATCAAAGTACATACATGTCACCATATACAACCTGGAGATACATTTCTTGCAGGCATTCATAGTAAATACAAGAAACAATAAATGAAAGTCTGCAGACAAAAAACAACCAACTGCAAACATAGAAAGACAACAAACTGCAAATATAGAAAAAAAAAGAATAATAAATAAACAATAAATAGAGAACATGAGATGAAGAGTCCTTGAAAGTGAGTCTAAAGATTGTGGGGACAATTTAGCAATGGAGTGAGTGAAGTTATCCCCTCTAGTTCAAGGGCCTGATGACTATAGGGTAATGTATGAAATGTAGGCCTCTGTTAGTCTCAATAGATCATGGATTTGCACCTTGAAAAGTTTCCAGGGCGCAAGCTTAGGCAAGGCTTTTTTAAAAATATATATATATATAAATGGAAGACCGGCAGTTGCCCAAGCTGCAGTCTCCCCTCTCCACACCACCAATGTTGTCCAAGGGGAGGGCATTAGAATAGGGTAATCCGGTGGTGTGGGTCCTGAGAATCTTGTACCCTCTTCCTGATGGCAACAGTGAGAAAAGAGCATGGCCTGCTGAATGGTGGTGGTCCTTGATGATTGTCGCAGGAAAGCAGCGTCCATGCTCAATGTAGATGTGCTCAATGGTGGGAAGGGCCTTACCCACGATGGACTGGGCCATATTCTCTTCAAGGGCATTGGTGTTATCCCTTATAAAAACAAACTGCATTCATTTATTGCATCTTTAATGTACTGAAGTGATTCAAGACTTTACAGGAGGACCTTGGGCCAAATTGGTCTCAATTTATACAGAGTAGATCAGGTCAAGAAAGATGAACTTCAATGAAGCATTTATAAAGGAGCATCAGGGAGAAGAATTTCTGATGATGAAAAATCAGGTGGCAGCATGGACTGCAAGAAAGATGCACCAGCTAAGTGAACAGGCAAGGACCTAGTAGACAGACTACAACAGCAAACTGTTGAGAATTAGAAAGGCAGATTGAAATCTGCTGGTGTATAGAAAGAGCTGGTTATTCCCAAATGAAAAATCTCTAAATGCAACAGAGGGCAGAAAGCAAGAGCACTAGCTTTTATTGCAAAGGAATTGAGTAATGCAAAGAGAGATATTTTTGTACAGTTATCTAGGCTTCTGGGTGAGTGTTGATGTTGAGTACAGGTCTGGCCTCTCTCCCCAATGAAGGGATTCAACTGCAGCAAAAGCCTCACTGGATCAATAGCTGGGATGGTGGCATTAATATATGAAGGGAGAATAAGATTGTTTTACTACATTAGAAAAATTAGCGGTAAGGAAGATAAAACTTTTTTTTAGGGTCTTAGCAAGGTGGATGCAGAGTTGATATTTCTCCCTGTGCTGTCAAGAACTGGGAGGCGAGGGGGGAGGGGGTGCACAGAATCAAAATGTGGTCAGCCATTCAGTGTAGATAGGAGGGCTTATTTGCCCCAAGGGCAGTAAAATATTAAATTTCACTTTTAATTCTCACCCTTCCCTCATCTTTCCACCTCCACACATCTCAACAGTTTTCTGCATTTCATTGAATATACTAAAGTTGACGAATACCCAAATCCATGCTCCACTTCAATCCACACAGCACCTCATAATCTGCTTTGGAATGGACCCTTTTCCATTCTCCCAGATTCCAATAAAATCACTTTCCGTATTTGCACTATTGAAGTTCTTCCATTACCCTCACCCAAAGATTCTCTTCCATCACAGCTGACTGGACCTCCAATTCTCAGTTCCATTTCTTGCACCTCTCAGAATTGCAATAGTGCTTTCCCTTCTTTCTAACCATTTTAGTCCCCTATTCAATCCGTCAGCTGCATGTAACATGCTTCCAAAAACATCTAGCTCTTCCTTCCCAGCAGACAGATGGACTGTTCTCCCTGGAACATACCCCTCCAACTATCATTTCCCTCATGTCCACCCACAGCACGCTTCTCTGCAAGTGGGGGGCATCATAACCCTAGTCCTCGAATAGCAAAGCTCAAAGAACTAGTAGAATTCAGTAGTAGTAGTGTTCTTACTACTCCACTCAGTATTCACACTGATCAGTTGTCCTGCTGCTGAAGCCTCCGTTGGTCAGAGTTGTCCATCGATATTGCATCCTAACTGTCTAGATATGCAAGCCAGGGCAGTATAATATGGAGAGCAGGCTGTTGCCCACGTAGCAATCTCCCCCTCTCCATGCATCTGATGAACTTAAAGGAACAGCAGAGACCAATACAGTTTGGCACCAGCAATGTTGCAGCAGTTGCCAGTCAGTATTAAACCTTAGGGACTCCAGCTCCGAACTTCCCTCCCTCAGGATTTACTCATAAAGCCTTCTCCATGAGTGGGCATAGCCACCAGGTAGCGGAGGTTTGATATCGCAGTGTTCTTTCTCTTGGATGAGCTGCCAACCTCGGCTGATGAGTCCCATCTGCTTGAAGCAACTGGCTTTAAGGCACCAGTAACCTGCCCCTTCTCTGGTCAGTAGAAACTGTTCCCCTGGGCTTAGTAGCTAAGCCACACATGAAGGCCAGTTGTCTAACCAGTACAAAAACAGCAAGACTTTCCCATTCAAGTGTTGACTACTTCAAAAGCCACTCACATTTCTGTACTTCTCTTTTGTATTCCATTCTCTTCTTCCTTATGATCCAACTTTGGCATTGAACCACCAACACATTTCCTTTTCAATCTTTGTACAGTTAAACACAATCCTTCAGTCTAATTAATTACAGAAAATGTGCAAGAGCTTTCTTACTCGCCCAGATGTTGGCACCCTTTGATATGTTATTGGACATGTGCTGCTCTGCTTTGCAAGTTGCAGACCATGCATGCTGTTACTCAAATTGCAATGCACACATTTCAAAATCTAACGTACAAGTTGAAATCTAACTCAGAAATGGGCATGACCTACTTGAATCAAAACTACAAAAGAGGCTTATTTTGTTTATGCACAAGAAACTGAAAAAAAAACTCAGGGAGTATACATTTCCCTAGGCATCACTTCTATATAAAAAGAAAGTCTGGTCTGCTATCTTCACCATTAGATACCACGTGTTTCTCAGCTGACAGACGCGAGATCACTGACAAACAAGGGCTGATCTTAGATTGCTGTACTATGCCCAGCCCTGTAGAAAACAACAGCACAGATGTTAGATACTTACAGGAGGTTACTTTTTGTTCTTTCAGGTTGGGCAGTCAAGTTATGTTGTATATCTGAAGTCTCCATCTCTACTGATAAAGGGGAACATATGTAAAAAAAAAAGTATTTTGCAAAAGGGGAACAAAATACAAGCTAAAGAATACTAACCGGTGTCCTCCACCATGGAAATTTGCTTCAAATCTGGTTCCATTTCCATAAGGGGAGTGATAGCCTATTAAAATATTTGGCAGAAATATAAGTTGTTAGAATACTTGTCACTGAAGATCAGAAGTAGATTTGTAATGTACAATGCACAACTAAAGGAAAATCTGTAAAGTCTCCCAAGTGAAAATGGACTTCTAGGAACAATTCGTTATTAAAGAACTTAAAAAAAAGTCAAAGCATTGACATCATTCACATAGATCACAGTTGATCTTTCACCTCAAATTACTCTCCTGCACTAACCCTATACACTGGTTCATTTAATATCTAAAAAACTAAATATCTTAATATCTAAAATCAGTAGAAACAGAAGCTTGTCATGAAAGGACATAGCAGAATATACATCAGTTACAGATATGGGTGGAGGAATAGCAGATGGCATAGATAGATGGCATAGTAGACAGTCTTGTTGCTTAGGGTAGCAATGTGAAATGCTTGAGGACATTCTGTTGGAAAGAGTGCAGTGGTTCATCCCCATCTACAGGCAGTTAAATTAACAGTTTATCATGTTTCTCATTTTCCATTGGCTAAGTACCCACATGATGCAATTGTTTTAATTATGTAGCCTATTAAGTAGTTTATTTCGAAGGAATTTTCCTTATCAATGATAAACCTTGATGGATTTTTCCAGAGGTGCCATCTTTATTTTTTGTCTTTGCATTCTTTGCCATTCATTTACCTCTTAGCATCATTTTGCATCTCTTTATTTAGTTTGCTTCATTAGAATTAAAACTGCTCATCATTCCTGACTCGAGGATCAGAAATTAAACAGATCCAACAATACATTCAATGTAAGGGGGGGAAAGTTTCAAAGAGATGTCTGGGGCAAGCACTATTAAAAAAAAAAATGGCAGTGTTAGGTGCCTAGAACAGGCTGCTTGAGATAGATGTGCCTAGTGGTGTTTAAGATAGACACATAAATGGGTGCAGAGAATGGAAGGGTATAGATCATGTGCAGACGGAAGAGATTTAGTTTAACTTGGCATCGTATTTGACACAAAGGGCCTGTTCCTGTGCTGCATTCTTCAAAATTAGATTCAGATTCACTGATTCATTATGAAATTTGTCATCAGCTATACAGTGTAAGACAAAAATTACTATGTTAGAGTTAATGTGTCATTCAGAAACCCAATGATTAAGGGAAAGCTATTCTTAAAATGTTGTGTGGGATATCAAGCTCCTGTACCTCCTCCACAAGGAGAAGAGGGCATGTCCTGTTCACCCTGTACACATCAGACTTCCAATATAACTCGGAGTCCTGCCATGTGCAGAAGTTCGCTGACGACACGGCCATAGTGGGGTGCCTCAAACTACCTGCGTCTCAATATCACCAAGACCAAGGAGATGGTGGTGGACTTTAGGAGATCTAGGCCTCATATGGAGCCAGTGATCATTAATGGAGAATTTGTGGAGCAGGTTAAGACCTACAAGTATCTGGGAGTACAGTTAGACGAGAAGCTAGACTGGACTGCCAACACAGATGCCTTGTGCAGGAAGGCACAGAGTCGACTGTACTTCCTTAGAAGGTTGGCGTCATTCAATGTCTGTAGTGAGATGCTGAAGATGTTCTATAGGTCAGTTGTGGAGTGCGCCTTCTTCTTTGTGGTGGCGTGTTGGGGAGGCAGCATTAAGAAGAGGGACGCCTCACGTCTTAATAAGCTGGTAAGGAAGGCGGGCTCTGTCGTGGGCAAAGTACTGGAGAGTTTAACATCGGTAGCTGAGCGAAGGGCGCTGAGTAGGCTACGGTCAATTATGGAAAACTCTGAACATCCTCTACATAGCACCATCCAGAGACAGAGAAGCAGTTTCAGCGACAGGTTGCTATCGATGCAATGCTCCTCAGACAGGATGAAGAGGTCAATACTCCCCAATGCCATTAGGCTTTACAATTCAACCGCCAGGAGTAAGATATGTTAAAGTGCCGGGGTTGATTGTATTTAATGTATTTAAGTAAACTTCTTAAGAACTTTTTAAAAGCTATTATTAATGCTTTTTGAGAGAGTGATTTAGATGCATATCATATTTTTACTGAGTTAAGTATTGTATGTAATTAGTTCTGCTACAACAAGTGTATGGGACATTGGAAAAAATGTTGAATTTCCCCATGGGGATGAATAAAGTATCTATCTATCTATGTCTGAATGATGAAGGTCCTTAATGATGGATGCTGCCTTCTTGAGTCACACCTTTCGAAGATGACCTTGACAACAGGAAGGGTTGTGCTGTGATGGAACCAGTTGAGTCAACAACCCACTACAACAGGCATTACAACCTAGGGTCCAAGGGCCCCTTGCTTAATTGTATTGGTCAATGGCATAAAAAAAATTGGGAACCCCTGCTCTACAACCTCTTGTTCTAGGTCTGTCTTGTGCTAGATGGACTTTGTAACAAAGGTGCACTGCCCTACATCAATGGATCTTATTCAGCAACATCCAGGTCCATCTGAATGTTTTCAAATCACTGACCATTTCAAACAAAAATAATTGAGTTGGTGATTTCATTTTCCCTACACATTATATTCTATCATCAATTCACATGGCCTGTCGATATCCTTATAAATCAGGGGTCAACTCATTATGCCCAAAATATTATCCACAAGAGAATGAGATGCTGTGAGGGTCAATTTAATTCTATGTCCAATGAAACATGAACACTTACAGAAAAGCCTGGCTGAAAACAAACTGCCCAAAACTCAGCAAAACCTCACCTTTAATGACTTGTGCTCTCTCTCTGCATCACTGTGGTATCTCTGTTCTTCATGTTGCTTCTGCCTAATCCGTCTGTCAAGTTCTCCTTCACTGGCAGTTGAATTTTCACCATGATTCATCTATTTAAACAAAGCAATTTTAAATCAAAGCAAAATGTTATAGAATTACTACAATGAAAATCAAAAATCTTGTAGTATTAAGTAATGTACCTTTAAATATTGACAGGAATTTCTGTAGGTACAGATCATTTGTAATGTACCATGGTATGAAACCCATTCATCGGCACATTCCTTGAGGGAGATTGGTATCTAAAATACCACAGAGGATGAAGAGCTTCACCACAAACACAGCAAAGCTAATTTCATCACTGATAACCCTCTCATTCAGTGGATGTCAGGAATGGCCTTTACATACCAGTCTCAACATCCACAAAGCTGAAATTAACTATAAAAATTCCCATTCTAAACAGTTGCTGTAAGAACACAAAATTGGATCTGCTGTGACAAATGCTTTCCAAAGTGTACAGGAGTGAGATGGAATACTTGTACAACTTCACCACTTGTGAAGCTCTTCTTGATCAATGACAAAGCAGCTTGCTTGACTACCACCCCTCCACCATTATAAACATTCAATCCTCCTCACCAGTGCACAGTGGCTGCTCTGTTGCAATTGACCAAGGTTTCCTCAGCAGGGCTTTTGGAGCTGCACCTTGGTAATTTGCTACACTACATATTGTAGGTGGGCCATGTTGTATCAGTGGTGGAGGGACTGACAACGGCTCCTTTGTCCTTGACGGGATAGCTACGTATTCATTCATTCCACAGTACAGAGTTGGCAGAGTGCTGGCTTATTTGGTATATTGTGAGCAACTCTGGACCCCACATCCAAGGATGGAGGATCCAGAAGAGTCTTACAAAAATGATTCCAGGAATGAAAGGCTTAACCATAAGTTCTGCATCTATACTAAATGAAGTTCAGAACTAATGAATATTGAAAGACCTGGATAGAGTGGTTGTGGAGAGGATGCTTCTACTAGCAGGAGAATCTAGAATCCAAAGGCACGGCCTTAGAATAAAGAGACACCACTTTAAAACTGAGATGGATGATTTTCTTCAGAGGGTGGTGAATCTGGGGAATTCATTGCTACAGGGGGCTGTGGAGGCAAAGTCATTTTGTGTATTCAAGGCAGAGATTGATATAGCCTCAAGGATCATAGGGAGAAAGTGTGAGAATAGTGCTGAAAAATATCAGCCATGATTGTTTGGGGAAGCAGATTCAATGGGCCAAATGGTCCAATTCTGCTACAATATCTTATGGTTGTATGTGACCTGCAAAAACCAGAAAACTCAAACTTCTGCCTGGAGCAGAATGATGCCCACTGGCCTCCAGCAAACAAACATAATTGTGAGAGAATGCAGTGCTGTAAACTGGATGGATATCAGAATCAGTTGTATAGAACACAGACCCTTCTGCCCATCATTTCAATGCTGTCTATCCTATCCTATCTGCATGCATAGCTATATCCTTCAATGCCTTCTTAATTCAGTGCTTGTCTAAATGCCTCCTAAACTGTGATTGCACCCAATTCCTTGCCCTCTTTCAGTAGCACTTTCCAGATATGAACTCTTTTTAAATCTTTTTATTAATTTTTAAACAAATATAAGAAAAGACAACATTGATTTCAAAGAGCTTGAGTGTACATAATTAATAGGCTAGAATACAAATACAAGCAATTAATAATTTGCATATAATAGTCTCCCAAACTCAAAGTAGGTTGCAAAAAAATGGAAAAATAAAAAACAAAAAAACTAACCTAACCGACATAGGCTATTGCATCATATCAAATATACACAGTAGTGTCAATAACTCTGCACCTCTATCCAGACAATTAAAGATGAGAAAAAGGTTTGGGAAAGGTCAGTTTAAACGTATGAAAATCTTGGATAAATGGTCTCCAAGTTTCTTCAAATTTGATCAAGGGGTCAAAAGTGACACTTATAATTTTTTTCTAAACTCAAACAAGAAATAGTTTGGGAAAACCATTGAAATGCAGTTGGAGGATTAATTTATTTCCAGTTCAATAGGATAGATCTTCTAGCCATTAATGTCACAAATGCAATCAACCGCCAAGCTGAGGGGTATAAATGACTGTTATCCAACAGGCCGAAAATTGCAGTGATAGGATGAGGTTGCAATTTGACATTCAAAACTGTTGAAATAATGCCAAAAAAAATCTTTCCAGTAATTTTGCAAACAAGGACAAGACCAAAACATATGAGTTAATGAAGCAACTTCAGAGTGAAATCTGTCACAGCTTGGATTAACATGGGAATAAAATCGAGCAAGTTTGTCCTTGAATTGTATTAGGGCATGTTTGACAAAAATAGAAGAGTTAACTAACTGTAAAATTTTCTCCCACTGCTCTGTAGGTAAAAGACAGCGGTGAAGCGGGGAAGATTTGAAAAGGACACAGCCTTATACAGCGGACAGTGGAGTGAGCCAGGAGCAGAGTGAGGGCTTAAGGGCTTTGGCAGAAACGGGTGAAGCAAGGTAGGTTTAGGTTTCAATTGTTCCTGTTATTTGAGGAAAGGGGAAGTATGAGTGTGAGGGCAGCTTGTTGTTCTCGGTGGCGGATGTGGGAGGTCCTGGAAACTCATAGCCTCCCGGACGCCCACATCTGTGCCAGGTGCGCCGAGCTGCAGCTCCTAAGGGACCGTGTTAGGGAACTGGAGCTGCAGCTCGATGACCTTCGTCTGGTCAGGGAGAGTGAGGAGTTGATAGAGAGCAGTTACAGGTAGGTGGTCACACCAGGGCCACAGGAGGCAGACAGGTGGGTCACGGTTAGGAGGGGGAAGGGGAAGAGTCAGGTACTAGAGAGTACCCCAGTGGCTGTACCCCTTAACAATAAGTATTCCTGTTTGAGTACTGTTGGGGGGGGGGGGGGGGGACAGCCTACATGGGGGAAGGCAACAGTGGCCGTGCCTCTGGCACAGAGTCTGGCCCTGTAGCTCAGAAGGGTAGGGAAAGGAACAGGAAGGCAGGAGTAATAGGGGATTCGATAGTTAGGGGGACAGATAGGTGATTCTGTGGACACAATCAGGAGACCCGGGTGGTAGTTTGCCTCCCTGATGCCAGGGTCCAGGATGTTTCTGATCACGTCCAAGATATCTTGAATTGAGGGGGGGGGGGGTGAGGAGCCAGAGGTCATGGTACATATAGGTACCAATGACACAAGTAGGAAAAGGGAAGAGGTCCTGAAAGGAGAATATAGGGAGTTAGGAAGGCAGTTGAGAAAGAGGACCACAAAGGTAGTAATCTCAGGATTACTGCCTGTGCCACGCGACAGTGAGAGTAGGAAGAGGTGGAGGATAAATGTGTGGTTGAGGGATTGGAGCAGGGGGCAGGGATTCAAGTTTCTGGATCATTGGGACCTCTTTTGGGGCAGGTGTGACGTACAAAAAGTATGGGTTACATTTGAATCCTAGGGGGACCAATATCCTGGCAGGGAGATTTGCTAAGGCTACTGGGGAGACTTTAAACTAGAATGGTTGGGGGGTGGGAATCAATTTGAAGAGAGTAGGGGAGAGGAGGTTAGTTCACAAATAGAGAAAGCTAGTAGACAGTGTGTGAGGGAGGATAGGCAGGTGATTGAGAAGGGCAGTGCTCAGACCAAAGATGTAGGGGAGAAGGAAGAAAAAGATAATAAAGTTGATCGCATTGTAAATGTAGATAATCAGAGGAAGAGGTGGAGAGTTTCTTAAATGCATCTATTTTAATGCTGGGAGCATTGTAAGAAAGGTGAATGAGCTTAGAGCATGGATTGATACCTGGAAATATGATGTTGTAGCTATTAGTGAAACATGGTTGCAGGATGGGTGTGATTGGCAACTAAATATTCGTGGATTTTGTTGCTTCAGGTGTGATAAAATCAGAGGGACAAGAGGAGGAGGTGTTGCATTGCTTGTCCAAGAAAATATTACAGCTGTGCTTTGGCAGGATAGATTACCGGGCTGGTCTAGGGAGACCATTTGGGTGGAATTGAGGAATAGGAAAGGCGTAGTAACACTTATAGGGGTGTTTTATAGACCACCTAATGGGGAAGCAAGAATTGGAGGAGCAAATATGTAAGGAGATAGCAGATATTTGTAGTAAGCACAGGGTTGTGATTGTGTGAGATTTTAATTTTCTACACAGACTGGGAAGCCCATTCTGTAAAAGGGCTGGATGGTTTGGAGTTTGTAAAATGTGTGCAGGTTAGTTTTTTGCAGCAATACATAGAGGTACCGACTAGAGAAGGGGCAGTGTTGGATCTCCTGTTAGGGAATGAGATAGGTCAGGTGACGGAGGTATGTGTTGGGGAGCACTTCAGGTCCAGTGATCACAGTACCATTAGTTTCAATATAATTATGGTGAAGGATAGGACTGGATAGTTGAGATTTTTGATTGGAGAGAGGCTAACTTTGAGGAGATGCAAAAGGGCTTAGAAGGAGTGGATTGGGACAATTTGTTTTTAATGGGAAGGATGTAATAGAGAAATGGAGGTCATTTAAAGGTGAAATTTTGAGGGTAGAGAATATTTATGTTCCTGCTAGGTTGAAAGGAAAGGTTAAAAATTTGAGAGAGCCATGGTTTCCAAGGGATATTGAAAACTTGGTTCAGAAAAAGAAAAAGATCTATAATAAATATAGGCAGCATGGAGTAAATGAGGTGCTTGAGGAATATAAAAAAATGTTAAAAGAATCTTAAGAAAGAAATTACAAAAGCTAAAAGATACGAGGTTGTTTTGGCAAGCAAGGTGAAAATAAATCCGAAGGGTTTCTACAGTTATATTAATAGCAAAAGGATAGTGAGGGATAAAATTGATCCTTTAGAGAATCAGAGTGGACAGCTATGTGTGGAGCCAAAAGAGATGGGGGAGATTTTGAACAATTTCTTCTCTTTGGTATTCACTAAGGAGAAGGATATTGAATTGTGTAAGGTAAGGAAAACAAGTAGGGAAGTTATGGAAACTATGATGATTAAAGAGGAGGAAGTACTGGCACTTTTAAGGAATATAAAAGTGGATAAATCTCCGGGTCCTGACAGGATATTCCCTAGGACCTTGAGGGAAGTTGGTGTAGAAATAGCAGGGGCTCTGACAGAAATATTTCAAATGTTATTAGAAACGGGGATTGGTGTATTGCTCATGTGGTTCCATTGTTTAAAAAGGGTTCTAAGAGTAAACCTAGCAATTATAGGCCTGTCGGTTTGACGTCAGTGGTGGGTAAATTAATGGAAAGTATTCTTAGAGATGGTATATATTATACGGATAGACAGGGTCTGATTAGGAATATTCAGCATGGATTTGTGCATGGAAGGTCATATTTGACAAATCTTATTCAATTTTTTGAAGTGGTTACGAGGAAAGTTGATGAGGGCAAAGCAGTGGATGTTGTCTTTATGAACCTCAGTAAGGCCTTTGACAAGGTTCCGCATGGAAGGTTAGTTAGGAAGGTTCAATCGTTAGGTATTAATATTGAAGCAGTAAAGTGGATTCAACAGTGGCTGGATGGGAGATGCCAGAGAGTAGTGGTGGATAACTGTTTGTCAGGTTGGAGGCCGGTGACTAGTGGTGTGCCTCAGGGATCTGTATTAGGTCCAATGTTGTTTGTCATATACATTAATGATCTGGATGATGGGGTGGTAAATTGGATTAGTAAGTATGCAGATGATACTAAGGTAGGTGGCGTTGTGGATAATGAAGTAGGTTTTCAAAGCTTGCAGAGAGATTTAGGCCAGTTAGAAGAGTGGGCTGAAAGATGGCAGATGGAGTTTAATGCTGATAAGTGTGAGGTGCTACATTTTGGTAGGAATAATCCAAATGGGACATACATGGTAAATGGTAGGGCATTGAAGAATGCAGTAGAACAGAGTGATCTAGGAATAATGGTGCATAGTTCCCTGAAGGTGGAATCTCATGTGGATAGGGTGGTGAAGAAAGCTTTTGGTATGTTGGCCTTTATAAATCAGAGCATTGAGTATAGGAGTTGGGATGTAATGTTAAAATTGCATAAGGCATTGGTAAGGCCGAATTTGGAGTATTGTGCACAGTTCTGGTCACCTAATTATAGGAAAGATGTCAACAAAATAGAGTAGAGGAGATTTACCAGAATGTTACCTGGGTTTCAGCACCCAAGTTACAGGTAAAGCAGGTAAAGGCTGAACAAGTTAGGTCTTCATTCTTTGGAGCGTAGAAGGTTGAGGGGGCCTTGATAGAAGTACTTAAAATAATGAGGGGGATAGATCGAGTTGACATGGATAGGCTTTTTCCATTGAGAATAGGGGAGATTCAAACAAAAAGACATGATTTGAGAGTTAAGGGGCAAAAGTTTAAGTGTAGCACGAGCAGGAATTTCTTTACTCAGAGAGTGGTAGCTGTGTGGAATGAGCTTCCTGTAGAAGTAGTAGAGGCCAGTTCAGTTGTGTCATTTAAGGTAAAATTGGATAGGTATATGGAAGAAAAGGAATGGAGGGTTATGGGCTGAGTGCAGGCCACTGGGACTAGGTGAGTTTAAGCGTCGGCACAGACTAGATGGGTCGAGATGGCCTGTTTCCATGCTGTAATTTTAGATGGTTATAAGGATCTTCAAATTATGAAAGGTCCGAATCTGTAAGCTAATTATTAGCTTAAAGGAAAAAAGCCAAAACAATAAAGAGCCATTAAAAACGGATAATAAAAATACAATACATTAATCAGCTCGTGGTAGAAAGGTGCTGTTCCTCGAGAAATCTTTGGGCATCAGCTGGAGATTTAAACAGCCGACGAGAATCATCGGGAAGAACGACTCTCAGTTGCGCTGGAAATAACAACACTTGTTTGTAGCCTTTCCAATAGAATTCCGACATAACCGGTTTAAAAGCTATTCTTTCCCTCTGAACTTCAGGTCTATAATCTTCCAGAATACGAAACTTGAAATCTTGAAAGTTGATCATACGCTCAAATCAGGCGATCTTTAATATGAGCATAGTGAAGCCGGAGAATGACTGGCCATGGTTTCTCACCTGGAGCTGGTTTTAAGCGAGAAATGTGGTGTGTGCAGTCGATCACTGGAGGGTATCCAGAACATCTGAACCGAAAACATCCATTAAGAATTTAGAGAAAAATACAACCGGATCACCCTTTTTAACATTTTCCGGGAGCTCGATTATCCGCAGGTTCTGTCTTCGAGATCGATTTTCAAGATCAATGATTTTGAATTTATAACATTCCAACAGTTGAAAAGTCAAAGACAGCTTTTGTTCCAAAGTTTTAATTTTACGATCTCTCTGGCGAGCGGCATCTTCGAGAGCTGAAATTCTTGTCTGTTGTTGAATATTCGATGCAAGTGATTGAAGACTTACGTCGACCGTCTTTAAAGTTTCATCAAGCGAAGAAAACTTTGGGGCAAGTTTATTCTCCAGTCTCTCAGGTCTCATCCATAAGTTTCCCGATTGCGTCCAAAGTTAGTGGTTCTTTAGTCAGTTTCGCTTCTTTAGCTTCTTGTGATTTCCCAGCTATTTTGACGAGTTGAAAAATAATTTAAAAAGTCAGAAAGTATTTCATAAATATCAACCCCTTTAGTGTAGGTATAAATAGGTCAGTTAGGGGGTGATTGCAAAAGTGTGTGCAGGCAGAATGTACTTACAACGTGGTAGTTTTTGGATGAGCACTGAGTGACCAAAATTGAGGCTACAAAGCAAGTGCTGCTACATGGGGGTCAGACTGTTACTTGATGGTCAATATACACACACTAGGCTAAAAAGCCCATCTGTCGACACTTCAACTGGGTAATTGAGCCCTGAAAGGGGTCATTTTTAAGATGAGTTGAAGTCAACAGATGAAGCCTGGAACAAAACATATTTAAATACAAGAACAACAAGGCATGGGTTCAAAGTTCAAGGTCAGTATAATCAGATAAAACCCACAACTGAGAAAGAACTGAAATATTGAATGAAAACTTGGAGAGGCAGGGTATGATAAAAGAGTAGGATAACTTGTTACTCCTCTTCAGCATATTTTTTAAAGTGGCAAACATATTACAAATTTGGCAATCAAATAAGAAATCATCATCTTCAAAGTAAAAAAAAACATAGCATCAACACAAGGGAATGCGGAGTCCCTTCATGCCTCAAAGGGAAACTAGGAGATCTATATTATTTGTTCCTGTACCATACAATTCCAAAATGAAAATGTTTCTAAATATTTAAACCAGTATCTCTAAATATTGAAAAGGCACATACATTTGACAGGTCTGTGCATCTTGCCCTTCCTCTGAAACCTCCCTTGTAATCTCATCTCTCCATCACAACATTAAATCAGTTGATCACCTTCTCAGAGGTTTTGATTTTGTTTTGTTTTTTTAAATACCTCTTTTGCAGCAGTGTCCAGTTGAGGTTCCTCAGAAGGCAAGGCCAAGTGCTGTAATTCAAGTGTCTGCAGAAGTGGAGGAGACCTTCAACTATGTGAACATCGGATATCTCCCACCACCACACCAATAGTCTAACAAGGAACATGCAAAATACTTTAAGACTTGCCAGCATCATCTCTTCGCCATACACCAGCTTAGCCGCGTTTAGGATATCAAATGTAGAGTCAAAATATATCTTCACTTTCTTTCCTTCCCTTTTATTAACCAACAGTGTCTTTTTCAAGTTTATAATAAGAATTGCAGCACTCTTAACTTCTGAAAATTTGAAAATAATGCATTTTAGAACTACTCCATTAGCAAATCTATGGCACATAGGAGGAAACCATTGCTAAACAACCAAAAACAAGTTATCTTATTTATCTCACTACTGCTCTCCATGCAAGCTTGTGTCCACACTGGCTGTCATGTTCACATATTGACAATAGCCTGATTTAGGAACAAAGGTTGGCTTCTGATGCTGCATCCATGACACAGCCCTTTAAACCTAACAAGGGTGATCTTAAATCTTTCTTTACCTATAATCTCAACCAGCCTCACAAATTGCATCACCCTTGAAATCTCCACTTCTGTGGCAGTCTTGTGTGAGCGCTTCGTTACTCACACAGTCCAGGTTTCTGCACCATCCAGCTTCTGTCTTCACCTTCAATGTCTTCCACCCTCCCCCCTTTTACCCTTTCTTCCCCCTTCTTTATCTGTTGCCACAACACCCACCTGCCTTCTAACTCTATTCCTTGCCCCATCTGCCTGTCATATGTCATCGACCCACTGATGACCTATTAGTCATTTTCCTTCCTGACCCAGTCCTGATGCACTGTCACAACCCATAATTTCAACAATTCCCTCTTCACCACCCCTACATGCTGTTCAACCCACTGAATTCCTCCACCTTTAGGAATGCACAAATTTCTCCACAACTTTCCTGCATGGAACTTCCGAAGTTTTAGACATTCGCACTATTCCACTGGATCCTTGCCTCAAATTAGTGGATCAAAAACATCCCACATATAGAGACAATTAATAGAATATGTCATGCACTTTTAAACTTTAAAATATTGTATTACCTTCCACAGTAAAACTTTTGACTTCTGCATACGATAAGCTTACTGTCTCCCAGAGGTCTGTCTAGAAAAAAAATATTCTAATTCAGCTTTACACAGAATTGCACATTAATTCATGGTCTGATGTGATTCGTCCATTCTGTTCTTGAACTAATTAACAAAATCCTAATTTCTCTACTTTAACAATATTATGACCAGATTGCAGTTGGCAGGGTGCACCCAATCTTCCACCACTGGAGTTACCATTGGGGACCAGAGGAACAGAAAAGGTGGGGGAAGGGGCGGGAAGGACCCAAGTGGAGCAGAAATATGTTTTGGTTGGGGGGGCGGGGGGGAAGGTGAAGGAGGACCCAAGTAGAGCAAAGAAGGTGGAGTTGGGGACAAGGATGGTGTTTGTACATGGGTGTTGGCCATATCTACAACAGCAGCCTGTTCCATTTGAATGGGATCACTGTGGAAAATAAATAAGTTTCACTTGTTTCATCCTAACACTGCAAATTTTAGTCTTATATATTTTAATACCTTAAATTATTTAACCTAAAGGTTTGTGAATAACTGTCAGCCATTTGAAAATAGTTCAAAAGTCTTCAGAAGCCAAATATCAAAAGCAACATCTGGTTAATTATGGATGAAACTTCATGAATATCCCTTTCAAGACTTCCCTGCCTCTTAGGGTGAGGATGGCACAGAGTTCAGTCCACTGCATTCTGGGAAGATGTCATAAAGGAGATCAGATCAGTAAACAGTACATTTACTGTTTTTTCACAAAGGGGTCAAAGCAAACTTCAAGTTCAGCCCAACATTTATCAGTGGGAGAAAAGTAGCTTGTGAGCAGTATGTTAGAGGGTTTGGGTGAAAAGGGGGCATCAATTGCAAAGTTTAGTTATTGCACAGATGTAATGGGCACATTTCAGTATTTTGCAATCAGATTGGTCAAAAGACACATTATTTTCACATGTAATAGAATGCCTACACAGAAGGGATTCATGCTGATTTCCCTATAGAGTAATCTCATTAATCCCATTCTCCTACATCACCCTTCACCCCGACCCTGCAACTCTAACACATGCCCAACATTGTCACCTTTTTTTGCTGCCCATCTACACTAAACAACAATTTATGGTGGTCAATTATACACGCCTTAAAATGTCGGATACTAGGAAGAAACCAGAGGTTACAGAGGACATGTATATTCCACATTGGCTCAGATGATCGCTTCTGTAGGCAGCAGCATGAACAGTTACAACTTCAACCCACCAAACTTCATAAAAATATTTTTATTGGGGTGTTTACATTCATACCTCACCATCTTGAGCATCATCTTTAATAAAAAATGTCACGCTGCGACTTCCCAGGTTGAAATCAATCCAGAAGTTCTCCAGTTTAACATCAGCTGGCTTCTTCAACTGCAAGGTCAAAGGTCAAAGTGGTGCACTTGTTGACAATTTGTTAACACATCTCCCAACAATTACATGCACTTACTATCACAAAGTACCTGTACAAAACAAAATTACCATTTTGCCACACTAGTAAGAATTGCATTCTGTACTTTTCAGGAGATCTGGAAGGGTGATGCACACCCTCCAAGAATATTCTTTCCCCAGGTAAGCTGACCAAAATGGTTGCTTAGCTGTAGTACTCAGTACTAGGGTGCAGTCCGCCCAGGACCTCTGGTACTTGGGTGCGGTTCACCCAGGAAATGTAGAATTGTAAAATGTCTTTGCTTCCATACCAACTATGTCATGCAAGAAAAATCTACTGACCATTTGCCTTCTTTACTGCCTGCTACACCAGCATATTTCAAATCTCCAAGTATGGGAACACATGCCAATCATCAATAAATAAGAGTCTTGTTTTTCCAAAGTAGATAACTTTACATTTATACATGTTTCTGCAAGTTGCCATACATTTTTCCTCTCGTTCACCTTGCCTCAAAATGATTTTGATTTCTGTGTTTACAGTACAAAAATAGGATTGTAAGGAGGATGCAAACTTAGAAATATTACATTCTGCTCTCATCCAAAACATTGCTATATAATCAGGAGCAGTTCAAACCCAATGTGAATCCCTGGACCCCATTAGTCACAACCTACCATCCTGTAAAATACTCATTTATTCCCACTCTATTCTCTCTTCAATATTCAACACATTACCATAATTTAATTCTGTAGACTTTTTAAAATGCCTCCAGAAAAATGCACCACATCCACTGGTTCTCTTCCAGTTATGGCAATGAATCCCAACAGATCTGGGAAACACTATTTGCCTTCCTCAAATGCATGCTGATTCTGTCTAATCTCTTAGATATTCAAGTGTCTCATCACCACATTCGCTATAATAGACTCCAGCACTTTCCCTCTGATTTTAGGCTAACTAACTTACAGTTCCCTATTCTTTCCCTCTTACATATAGCAATGAACCCCTCTGCAGGGTTACAGATGTAATCCTACAAACTGAAGAACTGTTCCATCATCTACAGAGTTCTGGAAGATTGTACAGCCATCAAGTTCATTGACTTTCAGACCCATTTACCCCTGCAGTACATTTTTGTAACAAATACTAATTTCCTTTAATTTCTCCTTTTCATTACAGTTTTGACTCCCAAGCATTCCTGGGAAGTTGTTCCACATACAGAACCAAAGCATTTGTTTAATTTTTTTCCCAGTATTTAATTCCAGTGTACAGCAGCACCACACTGAAATATTCTGAAACATGCCCTATGAGTTCCTAAAAGACTGCAATTCCAGCTATAAGACCATAAAACATAGGAACAGAATTAGGCCATTTGGCCCATAGAGTTTGCTCCACCATTCAATGATAGCTGATCCTTTTCTCCCGCCTCCTCAGCCCCACTCCCCAGCCTTCTCCCTGTAACCTCTCATGCCATGTCCAATCAAGAACCCATCAAACTCTGCCTTAGTACACCCAATGACCTTGCCTCCACAGCTGCCTCTGGTAACAAATTCCACAAGTTCACCAGCCTCTTGATAAATAAATTTCTCTGCATCTGTTTTAAATGGACACCCCCCATCCTGAGGCTGTGCCCTCTTGTCCTAGACTTGCCCACCATGGGAAATTTCATTTCCACATCTACTCTGCTTAGGTCTTGTCAGATACATCTCTATTTCACAACTGTGTAATACACTGATTAGATCACAAGAGTACTTATTGCAGCTTTAGTAGCCCCCAAGGAAAGTGTAATCAATTAAAACACAAGGATTTCTAGGAATTAAACATCTACTTCAGTATTAGCAGCCTGGAGGGGCCAAAATATCTAAAGCCATTTAGAATTCTAAAATTGGTTAGCCAAATCATAGAAGCCCAGCATATCAAATCACAGTGATTGTCTCCATTCCTAGAGAGTCACACAAGTGAAAACAGACTACTTGGATTGCAGATTCATGTTGTCTCTGGAAATTCCTAGAGTGATTCACCTTCACATTCCAATAAGAACCTAGCAAGGCACAGTAATCAAACATGCCCCAGCAACCACCATTGTCACATACTCCCAGAAATACCATGTTTAATAACACAGCTTACAGGAAGTCCTAACCCAGTACTAATTTTTACATTTGAAGATTCAACACTTCCACCTTCCCAACAGCTTCAGAAGATTCTGACCAACACTTGACCAACCCCAGAATTTCATTCCCAAACCTCACCACAAAGGTTTAGCAAACTGTTCCTGACCACCATCTTTACATGATTTGCAGGATGGTATTGGGTTTAGACAATATAGTGTTGCTTCAAGGCCAACAGTCCAAAACCTTATTGGGACCATCGAAGGAAGATGCCTCAATGGCCAAGCCACAAGTGGAGATCAGACCTTTACAGCACTGTTAGTGGAAATGGGGACTGGAACTTAGTCAAACATAGGGCCAAGCTCAGTAATAAGGCACCGATGATAGAAGAATATGTATAAAAAGAAATAATTGATCCTGGGTCTGGTGTAGCACCATTTGACCATGGCTGCACCAGGGGGTTCACAAGGATGAATAACTTCAGTACAATCTGGACCAAATTTCTCTGAACGCTGCAAGAATTGCACTTTTGCAGAATATCTGGTCAGACCTCCAGAATGTCCAAGAAGAGTGAATTGTTTCACAGGAGATCAGAAACCAAATGCTAAATGTATTTCACAACTGTTAATTTCACAAGGTCTGAAAGACTAGTTATAGATACATACCGGAGACAACATCAATTGCTTTTCCAATAGTTAGATCTGGTTTCAATTCTAATTACAGATTTAAAGATAAAGCATTATTACCTCATTCAGATCAAGGAAAGCAGAGTTACATGGATAGGTGTAGACTCTAAAACCAAATGCAAGATTAAAATGAGTAAACTCATAACCTAAAAAATTACCCTTCCTGATCTTGCCATTTCTCACACAAGTCAGATTTAACAATTTACTCATCAAATACCCACCAACATCCATTACTTCAAAGTGACACAGCCTCATCATTTATGTTATTTATATTTTGGGGCAAGTTGGTGGTGGAGGGAGAGGAGGGTTAGAAACAGAAAGCGCAGGAAAAGGAAGAATACACTCAAGGAAACAGATATAATCCATCCACTTTGCCTCCTAACTCCTCTAGCACCACTCCCTCCACCGCATCATGCTGACAAATTTCCCAGAGAGATTTCAGGATTCCTTTTCATTCAGGAATCATATGCAAATATGCTACCAATTAATTGAACTCATTTGCCAAGAAAAAAAAACAGTAACACCTTTTGTCAAACATCACATCAGCCAATGGTTTTCTATGGAGTTTGGTTTAGTTGACATTTCTTCAGCCTGCAAGTTCATTCTTAACTAGTGCCTTAAATCAATCGAGTATATTTCAATTCAACAAACTAAGCCATTCACTTCAAACGTCACAAGTTTAAAATGCTCATAACATTGAAGTCACAAAGCATGTGCATGAGAAACATCTTGTCCTCATCCCACCACAGTAATACTAAAGATGCACAAAGTAAAACTCTCAACAGACCTGAACTTCCTTTTCAAGTTGAACCCAATTACATAGGAGGCATCTAAAGAGATCTTCTGATGTCGATAGGAATTACTTTTGCAGTTAGGACCCATTCAAAACCATTGATAAGAGTCAACGTCAGGTCCTTGAAGTATTAGTACACAACACTTAAAAACTAGTTAGATATTTGCATTAACAATCAAGTTTATTGGCTGGTGTGTGACCACTTTGATCTAATGCTCCCATAATATTAGTCCCAGTGATGGTTTCATTCCCAGTATTTCCATTCAATAAAGAGGAGGAAGAACTATTTCCAACCCATCATTCCCAATTGCAGGAACTACCTTGCATGGATAGTCTTAAAATAGCAGAGATCAAAAAGGAAAACACCACACATACCATAACTTCCAGATTCAAAACAAGCACTCAATAGGCTATTGCAGAGAGAGAACTAGACTTGCTATTTTAGGTCAATGCCCTTTCCCCTGAACTGCTGAAGTGGACACAATGGTGGTTCTTGGAATACAAAAGTATACCATAGATATCAATGCTACAGCAGCTCAACCAAAAGGTCTTTAAACAAAAGGGAATTTGTACAATGAGAGAAGAGTAACAACAGCTTGAAGTTTGACAATCAACTGTGCATCCACGTGAGACGTAGCTAAATAAATTAAACTCAGGGTAGGCGGAGAGCAGAATTTGAGACCACTGGAAAGTGTGCAGAGGAAATTCATCAGGATGTTGCATTTCAGTTGTGAAGACAGAATAGATCCATTTTATCTAGAACACAGGAGTCTACAGGGTTGAAGAGGGGGAAAGGAAATTAAGGCATCCAAAATGAGGGGTATTGACCAGAGGAAACATTACCCCATAGCAGAGGTGGATAAAACTAGAGGACTGAATCAAGGAAAGAAAAGAGATAGGAGGGGAGATCCTTCTTCATGCAGAGTGCCAAGTACCTGGAATTCACTGCCTGAGACAGTTGTTAAATCTGAGTCACTGACAGCTTTAAGTGACTAGATGAGCATTTGAATTACTTGGTTATGAAGGGCTACAAACCAAGGCTGTATATTAATACCAAAGAGTTCCCACTGGCTGACATGGAAAGGTTGGGTCAAATGGCCCATTTCATGCTATACAATTTCATGGCTATGACAAACCATCTTGAAATGGAGCAGGTGGTGTACCTGTGCAGGAAGCATGCCAAGTTCCATGTATGAGGTGCTTATCCTGTAGGAGAGAATTTGGGAAGTAGGGCAGCCCCAGTACATGTTGGTGAAAAAGTTAACTGAGTTATACCTGTTCAGGTATCACCAAAGTCTCAAGTGCTTACATTTAAATTGTCTAAACTCAATATGCAACAAATGAGCTACAGATTTTTAGACCTAAACAATTGGCAGAACCAATGCTAGCCACGTGTTCAATTCTGCTATCCACAAAACTAAATTTTATATTCAGCTTAACAATGGTAAGATGATTTTAATAAAATAAATTGTGCAAAATAAAAAATCCTACCTTGTTTTATTAATGAGGCTAGCATTCAATTGATTGAGAAATTTTCTACAGTCCTTCAAAGTAAAACAAAGGTAGTTTAGCAATAGTTCAGAGCAACAGAAGTGTGGACAACTAATAATCAGTAAAGCAAAACAATGGTTTTCCTCCAGCACCGAGATCACACTTAAGCCAATTGTGGGGGATTTCTCCACCCACAAAAGCTGCATTTCACAAATTCTACATTTTTTGTGTCTGGGATTGTTTGTCAATGTTGACACTTCCTAAATGCTTCCATTCATTTTACCAGATAACCTCATTTACAGTTTGTCCCCATACATCAACCTGGTTCTATCCTATCAGACAAAGTCTTTCTCTCTTCACAAGCCCACCCCCCCCCAATCATCCTCCCAACAGTTCAATGAGCTCCTTTTCTCTCCTTTCCATTTCTAACAAGCTTCTCCACCACAACAAGGTGACAATCACCATGTTACTGTTACTGTTGTGTCATTGCTTTCTGCTCATAACCAAAATGTTTCCAATCCTTAATTGTGCCCATTCACTCTCAATTCAAGCAGCACAAATGTGTAGAATTTAACTTCATTATCGCAAAGGCTACTAACACTTGGGCACTTTACAGCAAAGGAAGAGCACATTCAAATCATTGTATTTTTACTTATCAACTCATTGAAATATCTTTTTCATTTACTTCTCAATACCTTGTATCTAGTCACTGAGACCATTTAAGCTGGTACACTTACTGTCTCAAATTCAAAATCTTTAATTTGCATGAAGGCATTGGCAATCGGTTCACTAAACCATTTGTAAACAAATGTCTCTCTTATCTTCCCATCAGACATTCGGCACAGGGCTTCTGAAATGGCTACTTGAATTTCATAGTCTAGTTTTAAAAGTAAAAAATGAAATTTGTTAATCTACGGTCGACAGATTATCTCCCAAGTCACAGAGGTACAGATAGAACATCCCAAGAAAAGTGATGGCCATTCATAGCTTAGATCAACTAAAACTTGAAAAATGGCAAGTACAGACTAAATACATCAGAGCATGAGAAAGACAGAAAAATGCAAATTAAGTTTAATCAGAGAAGTTGTAGCTATGTACATGAAAAATTCAATTAAACCATATTTGAAGTATTGTGTGCATTTCTAGTTGTCCCATTATAGGAATAATAGAGGCTTATCCAGATGCCACCTGGATTAGAGGTCATGAGCCACCAAGAAGAAGCTGGACAAACTTGGGTCATTTTCTCTGGAGTGTCAGAGGCTGAGGGCAGACACAATAGCTTATAAAATTATAAGAGGCGTAAAATGCCAGACAGTACCTCCCTCCACCCCTGGCAAAAAGGTAGTGGTGTCAAATATTAGAACACCATGCATTTAAGGCATAAAGGGCGGGGTGGTCAAGAGGTTAAAGGAGATGTGTAGCAAGTTAATATAGTTACCTGGAATGAGGCAGAGGTGAACAAAGATACAACAGTAGTGCTTAAGAGGCTATTAGACAAATGGAATAGAAGGATGTGTCATCTACAGGCAGAAGAGATTTCATTTAATTTGGCAGGTTCAGCATAGACATCATGTTCTATGTACAAAGTGATACTGAAGTAAAAGATCAAAGGTCAAATGGGAATAGACACCCAAACTTATCGGGCATGAGTCGTAAAGCAAAAGGAAAATGTTGAGAAGGTGCTTCATGAAGCATTTAGAATCCTGGACTTCATCAAATGCAAGGTGCTGATTTGGAATTATTTTTTTTTTCTTACAAAATACTGATAAGCCTACTGTATCTAATCCTTAACCTAAAAGTACCAAAAAAAGGTTTATAAAATATTTGTAAGGAACTCGATTTCTAGTCATGTAGACAGACCAGGATTGTTCTGCTTGAAACAGACATGATAAAAGCATGCAGAATTATGATCCATTTGGTTGTGGTTGAAGAGAAACTATTCCATTATAATAGGCCAAAGGAACACAGATTTAGAGCAAGTCTCTCTCCACCAGCGCACCCCACCCACAACACAACTAGGTAGGATTTGGATGCACTGCCTAAAAGTTCTGGATGAATGTGCAATTGTGGCCTCCATAATAGTAACTCAATAAGTAAACGAGGGCACAATATTTTGGGGGGGGAAAGTATCAGGAAATTGGATTGACAGCACTAATGTAAAACTTCTAATGGGCAAAAGGGCCACATCTTCTACTGTTAGAAAAGTTATAATTCCACTGGCAAGAGAAGATCTACAAAATGTTGGAAGTCAAAAGTAACTCACACAAAATGCTGGAGGAGCTCAGCAGGCCAAAAGAAGAGTATGGACAAGAGTAAACTGTCAATGTTTCAGCCCAAGACCCTTCATCAGGACTGGAGAAAGAGAAGAGATGAGGTCAGTGGGGGGGGGGGGGGGGGGGGAAGAGAAGTACCAGGTTGTGGGTGATAGGCGAAACTGGGAGGGAGTGGAGGGGTGAAGTAAACAGCTGGGAAGTCAATTGGTGAAAGAGACAACGGATTGGAGAAGGGGGTAAGCTGATAGGAGAGGACAGAAAGGGCATGGAAGAAAAGGGGGAGGAACACCAGAGGGAGTTGATGGGCAGGTAAGGAGATGGAAATGGGGAATGGTGAAGTGGGGGATGAGGCATTACCAGAAGTTCGAGAAATCAATGATCATGACATCAGGTTGGAGGCTACCCAGACGGAATACATGGTGTTGCTCCTCCAACCCGAGTATGGCCTTAACGTGGTAGTAGAGGCAGCCATGTCAGACATGTTTAATCTGATCAAATTCCCCCTTCTCCAGTCCTTTATCTCTTTCACCAATCAACTTCCAAGCTCTTTACTTCATTCCTCTCCTGGTTTCACCTACCACCTTGTACATCTTCCTCTGCTACCCCCACCCTCTTACTCTGATATCTCTTTTCTCACCCCCAATTCTGATGACGGGTCTCTGCCTGTAAAATCAGCTGGTCACTCTTTTCCATAGGTGCTGCCTGGCCTGCTGAGCTCCTCTAGCATTGTGTGTATTATTGTGATTCTGCTGTTTTTAATCACAGGTAAACTAAACTAAACAGCAAGAGCTAGAAGTAAACTGCTCTCAGCTGCATTGATCAAAACATGCCAAAACAGCTGAAAGGCCTTATAAAAGAATAGAACCAGTGATCACCTTACATCAAAAAAAGTGCACCAACAGAACTGTTAACCCTTAGCAATGCAAGTAGTACAAACCTTTCTAAATTTGTCAGACTCAATGACAAGATACAAGAGGTAGTGCAGATGCTGGAAATCTACAATAACACACACAGTCTGCTGGAGGAGCTCAGCAGATCAGGCAGCTTCCATGGAAATGAACATACAGTCAACAATTAGGGCTGAAAGCCTTCATCAGGACTGGAACGGAAAGTGGAAGAAGTCAGAATAAGGTGGAGGGGAGTGTGGATAAGTAGTACAATGTGGCAGGTGATAGGTGAAGTAGAGAGCTGGGAAGTTGATTGGTGAAAGAGGTAAAGGGCTGGAGAAGGGCAAATTTGATAGATGACAGAAGACCATAGAAGAAAGGGAAAGGGGAGAAGCGTCAGTGGGGGTTGATGGTCAGGTGAGAGGTAAACAAGAATGCAGAATGCGTACTAACAGAAGTTCAAGAAATCAATAACTAATATATTACAGTTGTCAACAGGTTTGGATTAGGGTCTCAAGTGCACTTGGAAGATTATTCTTGCATATGAAATAGAGTGGAGGTGTTTTGTGCAGGGATTTGAATCCAAAGATGCTGGAATTTCTAATGGAAGGCATTAGGAAATACAAAGACCAGGATAATATGTTCAATAGAAGATGGTCTACAATAGGTAGTGATAGAAGAGTTCCATTTTGTCATGTTCTGTGTTATTCTGCTGAGCACTGTAGACATGCAAATATTGGCACTGGAATGTACGGCAACCCTTGCAAAATTCCCCTAGAACATCCTTGGATGTGTTGGCTGTTAATGCAAATGATGTTCCTTGATATCAAAACCAGGAAGCTGAGGTCATCATGGAAATACTTGAAGAGGGGAACCAGGGATTTGATGAACATGTAGAACAAGGACCTTCAGAGCAGCACAAAGTTGATGATGCTTCAAGGATGAGAGACAGAGATTTAAGCAAATGCATTAATAAATTGATGTTCTTACCACCAACTTCCAGAATTGTTTTTGCCAGATCAAGCCTGCAAATGCAATAGTCACAAATCATTCTGATATTCAGAGCAACTATTAAGCTCCTACTTGATGACTCATAACTATGATACAAACTTAGTACCCTCCAGGCCAGGGATTCATGGGCCCCTTGCTTAATAATATTGATGCATGGTATAAAAAAAGGTGCAAAGGTTAAGATGGGGCAACATTTGTTAGCTGTGTCAGGAAGGATTCCTGACACAGTAATATGGTCAGGCTGACTGTGCAGTGGAAGTTAAATGTTATTCATATGTCACTCAGTTAGCCACACCTACATGGGAGGAGGCCACATACTGTACAAGCAGTTTTATCAGTAAGTTTCAGTTCAATATACTGCATGCTGGCCTCCTGGTATGCTCTGCACTCTCCCACAATGTCGAAAGCAACATGATGTAAGAAAAGCCATACAAGGTCTGATGCCAAGTAATTAATCTGGTCAGGTGACAGGCAACCATTTCTGATATAATGAACACAACAGCCTTACCTTTAGCATAACCATACACAAGGGCAGACATTATGGGTACAGTTTGGGAGGATAAATTTGAAACAGATCTTCTCAGGGAAATGCACAGCAGAAATGTGGAGATTGTTTAGAGAGCACTAGCATGGGGCTCTGGACAGGTTTGTCCCATGGAGGCAGGGGAAGGATGGTATGATAAGGGAGCCATAATTGACAAGAGGTGAAACTTTTAGTCAAGGGTGGAAGGAAACCATATAACAATTACAGCACGGAAACAGGCCATCTCGGCCCTTCTAGTCCATGCCGAATGCTTACTCTCACCTAGTCCCACCAACCTGCACTCAGCCCATAACCCTCCATTCCTTTCCTGTCCATATAACTAACCAAATTTACTTTAAATGACAATATCGAACCTGCCTCTACCACTTCTACTGGAAGCTCGTTCCACACAGCTACCACTCTCTGAGTAAAGAAGTTCCCCTCGTGTTACCCCTAAACTTTTGCCCCCTAACTCTCAACTCATGTCCTCTTGTTTGAATCTCCCCTCTCAATGGAATAAGCCTATCCACGTCAACTCTATCTATCCCCCTCATAATTTTTAATACCTCTATCAAGTCCACCCTCAACCTTCTATGCTCCAAAGAATAAAGACCTAACTTGTTCAACCTTTCTCTGTAATTTATGTGCTGAAACCCAGGTAACATTCTAGTAAATCTCCTCTGTACTCTCTCTATTTTGTTGACATCTTTCCTATAATTCGGTGACCAGAACTGTACACAAACTCCAAATTCGGCCTCACCAATGCCTTGTATAATTTTAACATTACATCCCAACTCCTATACTCAATGCTCTGATTTATAAAGGCCAGCATACCAAAAGCTTTCTTCACCACCCTATCCACATGAGATTCCATCTTCAGGAAACTATGCACTATTATTCCTAGATCACTCTGTTCTACTGCATTCTTCAATGCCCTACCATTTTACCATGCATGTCCTATTTTGATTAGTCCTACCAAAATGTAACACCTCACACTGATCAGCATTAAATTCCATCTGCCATCTTTCAGCCCACTCTTCTAACTGGCCTAAATCTCTCTGCAAGCTTTGAAAACCTACTTCATTATCCACAACGCCACCTATCTTAGTATCATCTGCATAATTACTAATCCAATTTACCACCCCATCATACATATCATTAATGTATATGACAAACAACATTGGACCCAGTACAGATCCCCGAGGCACACCACTAGGTACTGGCCTCCAACCTGACAAGCAGTTATCCAGCACTACTCTCTGGCATCTCCCATCCAGCCACTGTTGAATCCATTTTACTACTTCAACATTAATACCTAATGATTGACCTTCGTAACTAACCTTCTGTGTGGAACCTTGCCAAAGGCCTTACTGAAGTCCATATAGACAACATTCACTGCTTTACCCTCGTCAACTTTGCTAGTACCCTCTTCAAAAAATTCAATAAGATTTGTCAAACATGACCTTCCATGCACAAATCCATGTTGACTATTCCTAATCATACCCTGTCTATTCAGATAATTATATATACCATAATCGAAGAATATTTTCCATTAATTTACCCAACACTGACGTCAAGCTTACAGGCTGATAATTGCTAGGTTTACTCTTAGAACCCTTTTTAAACAATGGAACCACATGAGCAATACGCCAATCGTCCAGCACCATCCCCGTTTCTAATGACATCTGAAATATTTCTGTCAGAGCCCCTGCTATTTCTACACTAACTTCCCTCAAGGTCCTAGGGAATATCCTGTCAAGACCCGGAGACTCATCCACTTTTATATTCTTTAAAAGCACCTGTACTTCCTCTTCTTTAATCATCATAGTTTCCATAACTTTCCTACTTGTTTTCCTTACCTTACACAATTCAATATCCTCCTCCTTAGTGAATATGGTAGAAAAGAAATTGTTCAAAATCTCCCCCATCTCTTTTGGCTCCGCACATAGCTGTCCACTCTGATTCTCTAAGGGACCAATTTTATCCCTCACCATCCTTTTGCTGTTAATATAATTGTAGAAACCCTTTGAATTTATTTTCACCTTACTTGCCAAAGCAACATCATCTTCTTTTAGCTTTTCTAATTTCTTTCTTAAGATTCTTTTTACATTCTTTATATTCCTCGAGCACCTCATTTATTTTATGCTGCCTATATTTATTGTAGATCTCTCTCTTTTTCCGAACCAAGTTTCCAATATCCTTTGAAAACCATCGCTCTCTCAAACTTTTAACCTTTCCTTTCAACCTAACAGGAACATAAAGATTCTGTACCTTCAAAATTTCACCTTTAAGTGACCTCTATTTCTCTATTACATCCTTCCCATAAAACAAATTGTCCCAATCCACTCCTAAGTCCTTTCGCATCTCCTCAAAGTTAGCCTTTCTCCAATAAAAATCTCAACCTTGGGTCCAGTCCTATCCTTCTCCATGATTATATTGAAACTAATGGCATTGTGATCACTGGACCCGAAATGCTCCCCAACACATTTCTCCAATCACCTGACTTATCTCATTCCCTTACTTAAGGGTTTGGAAGCAAAAAATCAGGCAAAGTTCTTGAGAATTACAAGGCAGCCAGGAAGGAGCTTAAGAAGGGACTTAGGAGAGCTGGAAGAGGACATTAAAAGGCAAGAGCCTCAGGGATAAAGTGGGGGCAAGGTGCCTGAAGGTGGAGGAGGCAAGGGAGGTTCTTAATGAATATTTGGCTCAATGTTCATCTTAGAGAGGGACCTTAAGGAATGCGAGATAGAACAGGCTAATGTACTGGACCCCATTGAGGTTAAGAAAAAGGCAGTGCTGGAGCTTCTGAAAAAGCATTAGGATAGACAAGTACCCAGGGCCAGACAAGATATTTTCCAGGTTACTCTGGGATGCAAGGGAAGAGATTGCTGTTGCATTGGTAAGAACACTTTTACCCTCCCTAGCTACAGGATTGGCGGAAGGCAAATGTTGCTCAATTATTAAAGTAATAAAAATATTCCTAAGAATTATAGACCAGTATCTTATGCCAGTGGTGGGCAATCTACTGGAGATGATTCTTAGAGACTGGATTTGGCAGGGCATAGTTTGTTTTTGTTTTTTAAAAGAAGGGATGGTCAACATGGCTTTGAGGGGCAGTTGATGCCTCATGAGCCTAAATGAGAATTGAGGAGGTGATAAAACAATGACAGAGGTAGAGTGGTGTATGTGGTGTAGATGGATTTCAGTTTAGCTTTTGACAAGGTCCTGCATGGAAGGCCTGTCCAGAAATTTATGAGGCATGGGATCCACATTGATTAGGCTGTATTGATTCTGAACTGGCCAGCCCATAGAATGAGGTGGTTTAGTAGATGGAGTACATTCTGCCTGGAGGTCAGTGACTAGTGGTGGCCTTGCTACTTGTCATTTTTCTAAATAACTTGGAGGAGGAAATGGAGGGGTGGGTTCATAGGTTTTCAGATGACAAGTTAGGTGTCATGGGTAGTGTAGATGGTTATCATAGATTACAACAGGGTGCAGATTTTGGCAAAGTAGTGACAGATGGAGTTTGATCTGGAAACGTATAAAGTGATATACCTTGGAAGATCAAATTTAAAGATGAAATACAAGGTCAATGCAAGATCCTTAGCACTGTGGAGGAACAGAGGGATCTTGGTTTCCAAGTCCATAGATTGATCAAAGCTGCAGTGCAAGCAGAGTGGTTAAGGCAGCAACTGGTGTGCTGGCCTTCGCTAGCCGGTGGATTGAGTTCAAGAGCAGTTACATTGCAGTTCTATAAAACTCCATTTAGATCAGGCAGAGTATTGTGTTCAGTTCTGGTCACCTCATTACAGGAAGAATGAGGAAACTTTAGAGGGAGTTCAGAGGCGATTTACTAAGGTGCTGCTTGAAATAGAGGACACCTTATGAGCAAAGGTTATGCAAGCTAGGGCTTTTCTCTTCAGAACCATGGAGGATGAGAGATGATTTGAAAGAAGTGTATGATTATGAGACATAGATAGGTGCTGCCTGTCCACTGTTTCTCCTGGGCAGCAATGATCAATAACAAAGGAAATCCATTTAATGTGAGTGGAGAAAGGTTTAGAGGAGATGAGGTACTTTTTAAAAAAAAATTAATACTCAGTGATGCACTATCAGGGGTGCTAGTAGAGGTTGATACAAAAGGGACATTGAAAATACTCTTATATAGGCATATGGATGTCAGAAAAATAAACGGTTATGGGCCAGGCACAAGGGAAGCTTTAGTTTGATCATGGAGTGAGTTTATATAGGTCAGCACAACATACTGGGTCGAAAGGCCTGTACTGTTCTATCTTGAGGTGCAGGAAAATGCCACTCAGTCAACAGGACTGTCAACAGAGAGCAGTACACTTTACAAATCAATACCAAGATTACTTACACAAGAAAATCTGCAGATGCCAGAAATCCGAAGCAATGCATACAAAATACTGGAAGAAATCAGCAGGCTAGGCAGCATCAATGGAAAAGAGTAAATAGTCGACATTTCATGCTGAGACACTTCATCAGGACTCATTTCCTGGCCTGCTGAGTTGCTCCAGCATTTTGTGCATGTTGCTTTGAACAAGTTTATTTATTCATTTGCTTGGGAAATATAGGCCAAGAAGTTTCCCCAGTCTTCCCTTAGTTCCCTGGAATCTTTCCACAACCATCTGGAAACCAAAAACCCCACACAGGCCATTGTCAACAGCCTCACACAGAATGTAACTCCCGTCTTAAAATGGAGCTCAACTCCTTGACATTCAGACTGATATATATGTACATAATTATTAAAACACTTACATTAAATCTTGCACTTCTTCAGAAGAGTAAAATTTTATATTCCCCTTTTTGAAGATTAAATCAAGCAATGAATTGAAGGTTCTTATAGCCTACAAGAAGCAGAAAATATAGTCAGTTTTACTTTTTAAATAGAAAACTCTTTGGTAGAAGGTGGTATTCTTACCTCCAGACGGATACTGATTTTAAGACGAAAATCAGTCACTCCATTGCCTATTTGTAAAAGAAAACTGTCCACAAGTTCTATCCGACCTAGTAAAACAAAAGCAAGTAAGATTTATAAGTTAATTCTTGTTTCCAGATAGAAAACTCTCAGAGGCTCAGAGAAGATCTGAATACATTTTGATTGCAGCACTGTTTACAAATGCAACAAAGAAGTTACTCTAAACCCAAATCTTACAAGGGTGCTTCTAGAAGTTAAAGGCTCAACATTAACCAAGGCAGACCTGGAACATTTTATCTTCAGTATCTCAAAGGAATGGGCACTTGCCCCCACTTGGTAGCCTGAACTTATTGGCAGAAACCAAAGGATGAACTGAGATTCAGCCACGAGGTTTTAGTCTCAATTTGTCATCTTCTCAAGTTTGGACCTTCACCAATATTTACAGTTTAACTGAAAGACTTGAGAAATTTAGGGTACAAGTAGCCCCTAATTCCTAAAAAAGGCAACTTTTCTTCAAGATTGCAGCCATTATATTACAGCTTACCTCAGACAAAGATTAGAGATTTTTTAAAAATTGAAGCAAGATCACAGTAACAATGCATGAACTTCACTCTCCTCGGCAAATTATATTCACTTCAATCCAATAAATTTATACAATCTACATAGCATATTGCAGATCTCAGGAGACCCACAATCAACTTCAATCAATAAAGCAAACACAAGAAAATCTGCAGATGCTGGAAATTCAAACAACACACACAAAATGCTGGTTGAACGCAGAAGGCCAGGCAGCATCTATAGGAAGAAGTACAGTCAACGTTTCAGGCCGAGACCCTTCATCAGGACTAACTGAAAGAGATAGTGACAGATTTGAAAGTGGGAGGGGGAGGGGGAGATCCAAAATGATAGGAGAAGACGGTGGGGGGGGGGGGGAGGGAGATGAAGCTAAGAGCTGGGAAGTTAATTGGCAAAAGGGATACAGAGCTGGAGAAGGGGGAGGATCAGGAGACAGGAGGCCTAGGGAGAAAGAAAGGGGGAGGGTAGCAACAGAGGAAGATGGAGAGCAAGCAAGGAGTGATTTGAGGGGGACAGAAAGAGAAAAAAAGGAAAAAACAGAAAAAATAAATAAATAAAGGGATGGGGTAAGAAGGGGAGGAAATGTATTAACGGAAATTAGAGAAATCAGTGATCATGCCATCAGGTTGGAGGCTACCCAGGCAGAATATAAGGTGTTGATCCTAAGGTTGGATTCTAAAAACATCAGTCAAGCCTTTAACAGCACTGTACCTTGATACCTTGGTTGCATGCCATCTTCAGATAAGATTACCAAGATCAGGATTTTAAAAACAGTTTGGGCATACTCAGCAGATATAATACAAAATTATAAAACAGTATATACTAGCAATGCCATTTTAAATGCAAAATTATTCTGCTGTCACTATAAACAGCCTATACTGGCTACTTTTGCAATCTTATGAAAAACCTGCTGCCAAACCACAACCAAGAAAATCCACAAATGAGTTTGCTATTCTGAGGAATGACCCTACCTTCATTGCTGTACTTGCAAATTGCCTGTGGGGGGAGGGGGAAGAGAGAGACAGATAAAATAATTGTATGGATTTTCAGGTACAGTATAAATTGTCTGTTAAATGCAAGTACTTACTATTATAGTGTCAAAAATATCTTCAACCAAAATCACAAGCGACTCATTCGATTTCAATTCTGTGATTTTCAAAAACTCCATAGCACGTTCAAACCATAGGAGCATGTAGAAAAATACAAGAGACTTCAGTACTTCAGGAACTAGCATTTGTAATTTCCAATTATATAATAATGCTATATTTCCTACAATTGGTTAGCAAGGCACAGTATCTTAATATACTGTCAGCGATCACTGCCATGTTATGGAATAACTGGATCTAGTAATAGAGTTGCAACAAATAGCAATTTGATTGGTCATCCAGGAACATTGAAATTTGAGACTGTAATGCAAGTACTCAAATCAGTATTCAAGAAATGGGCCAATGATTCACCCAAGAATGTCTAAAGATCATCCAACTGTTAGGTGGGAAGTTCTCCTATACAGAATCTGTCTAGGAGGTACAAGGGGAGAACTGTCACAACCGATGGCAATGGATATTATTTATGAACCACATTAAGATACATTGAAGATACTACCACTAGACACAGAGATATTTATACATCCAATGTTGAATAATGTTGAGAGATCAAGTAGTTTTAGTAATTGTATCTGTGAATAATGTCTCAAAAGACAAGGGATGCAATGCCTTGTTCTCTGGCCTCTACCATGAAACAGAAGAGGTCAAATATATTTGCAGAGGAAAATAGTAGCTGGCCTTCTGGTATTCAAAAAAAACATTTGAAGAGAATAGACTGCTACTGGAGAAAAATAGTCTAAAATATATGTAGGCTTCCAAACATGAAGGTTCTGAGATTTAATAGCAGTCAGGGAGAGGGAAGAGAAAGTAATTCACTTCCATGCAAGACTAATCATAAATACTGTACTGAAGCTTAAAAGGAGTCGTGCTTCGAATTTTGCCGGGAAAATTGTTTCTACTTACTTACTATTTCATATACTTTACTCTTTAAGATGACTCACTCCCCAAGCTCAAATCTGCATGATCCAAAGGGCTAAAATATTGTAGATCTAATGAGCAAATCTTGAGCCCCTTGCCTGTGAGGATATACCTTTTCAGAGGGGATGCACAAAACTTAATACATTATGAAGTCTGATTAAAGTTCTGTGCAAGATAACTTTCTCATCCTTCCAAAGCCTTTAGACAAACCAAACATCAATTAGGATTAGATTAGATCTATTTTTTTTTTAAATTTCAAGATACCACAAGATACCATCAGTTGAGCACTGATCCAGCCCAACAAGTCTGTGCTGCCCATGATGTTATAGAACCATGTTTAGGTAACGTAATTTAGTGCACACACATAACCCACCGCTACACAGTTCTTAAATGTTCACTACCGCCTTCCATGGCATTTGCTTGAATATATGATCATAACTCTACTCACCTAAATTATTACAAAAATGATTTGGGGCAGTTGTTAGAAATAACCTTCAATAGAAACTACCCAGTGCATTTTTAGCACATTCACAATAACTCCCATAACAACTGATGTTGTAACTTGCAGTGGGGCCCAGGCCCGAGTGGAGACTGAGGCCAATGTTCAGCCATTGTTGGAGCAGACTTGGAGATGATTCAATACGGCAGAACTGAGGCAAGGCAGTGCCATGGCAACTGGGCCCGAGCCCAAAAAAATGACCCACTGTTTGGCCAATTCATGCGCCAGGCCAGATCGGAAAGGTCAGGTGCAGGCCGAATCAAGGTAGTGGGGCCCAGGCCAAGAGCATATTGAAGTGACAGGGGCCAGGTCTGGGAGTCAGGAATGAAACACTTTGACCAATTTAAGCATTGGACCAGATTGGAAAGGTCAATTGTGGCCTGAATTCTGGCAGCAGGACCCAGGCCTGAGCTGGCAAGCTTGGGTTCGAGAACGAGGAGCAACCCAAGGTTTAGCCTAATTAAGTGCCAGGCCAGGTTGAAAAAAATCTAGTGTCAGGGACAAAAGGAGAGGGGCAGGTCAGTGTTCAGATCATTGCTCCATGGAGTTTACTCATCTCTGCTGAAACAAGGCTGTGGCCTGCAACTAATGGACTTCTGGATAGGCTTCACAGCTGTGGACTCACTTTCATGAATTTCAGTTCCGATATTATTTACTTACTTTTATTGTTTGCATGTTTTGTCTTTTTCAGCACACCGGATATATGATTGTCTTTTTTTTCCAAAACTGTGTTCTATCAGTTTTGTGGCTGCCAGTAAGTAGACGAATCTCAAGGTTACTTTGATAATAAATCTATTTTGAACTTTTGGTTTTACTTTTCTGTTCAAAACACACTAAATGATATTTGCTGTCTTCAATTTCACAGGTCGAATTCTCAGCCTGAGAGCTTTGCAACACTGGCTATTGATGATAGTTCTAAACAGAACTGCTCAAGTTAAGCACACACAGAAATCCTCTGTAGGGCTGTCAGATTCATCCTACAGATATGCCCACTGAGTCCAACAGCCTTGCTGAGATTCCCCACAATTTGGCTGGGGAAGTGGTCTCTTAGATCCTATGACACGGCAGACCTTCTGTAACTTCTGCCTGATAAGATGATAAGAGAATGACATGGTGAGGGGGGCCCCCTTGATTACACTGGCTGCTTTCCCCTAGTCACCAGGAAGACAGAGTCAATGGAAGGAGGCTGATTTTTGTGATGGACTAGCCTGCACTCACAATTCCTTGCCATTTCTAGCCCCAGCTTTGTGCAAAGGGATGACGAATTGTCCAGCAACTGCACATAATCTGCATGTTGCATTGGGATTCTTAACATCCACCCAATTACACAAGTTTGAGGGACTCAGCCTAATAGCTCAGCCAAGTTGGCACCCTGGCGATGCATATCCTCAAGATGAACTGAAAGAGTTCTGCAACATAGAGACAAGAGCAATGCAATCTTTACTGACTTAGGTATTTCAGCCTGAATGTGAAAGTAGCAGAGCAGGAACATTACTTTATGAATTCAACATTTAATTTCTAGGTAGGAGTTTCATTCTGCTGTTGAGACAAGATCAATTACCAATTAGCTGACTCAATATGACAACCTGTAAGACACCTTTATCCAGTTTAGTCTTACAGGATCTTTAGCATGGATTGCAATATTAAAGTTCATTTATTATCAAAGAATGTCCAAATTATACACCCTTAAGATTTGCTTGCTCAGAGGTAACCCAAAATAATCCAATTAAAGAAAAAAAGAATTAAAATAAAAAAGACCAACACTCGATGCACAAGATAAAGAAAAAAAATTACAAATCATGCAAACAATTGAAGTGAACAACAGCATTCCAAACCAAAAACGAGTCCTCAGATCCAAACCCCGGATTTAACTTTAAATGCACCCTAAAGGAACTTTCCCTTAATACAAGGAAAATGAGAGGTGAAATACAAATTTAATAATGTTCACATTCCATGAAAGTAATAAAAAAAATCTCATTATTTTCAATTCCAGATGTATGCATGATTAATTACAACAGTCATTCAATTAACCCCATCACAAAATACAAGCAACAGATAAGCCACCTACTCCAGACAAGTTATAAAGGAAGCTGGTTAAGTATACTTATCTTCTTAACAAGCCCATGTTTAATTAAGTCATTTAGACCATCACAGTCCTCCTTGCAAAATTTCTGCAACACTTTTAGTAGCAGAGAGACATTCAAGAACTGATTTTTGTCCATTTCCTATAAAACAAACATCACACCAAGACCAAAATGAGCCATTAGAATTAGGTTACAGGCTTCTGTAAAGAGTCCAGGAAAGGTGCCATACCTTGTGAGCTAACTGATTGAGCTTGTTGAGGAACGGCTTGTTGCATTGCTGAGGTGGATATTCACTTTGGTCTGATAGAAATTCCCTCAAAGCTTGAAATTCATTGTTATTGAAGACACCCTCGATAAGAGAGCACAACTGCAATACAGTAAACTTACTAATTTTAATTCAACCAACAGAGAAAGCAATACAATTCCAGAACAATAGTCAAGCACACTGTTTAATCCATATAAAAATCACAATGCTACAGTGTTCAGAGTCTATAAATTTCCACTAGCAAAGCTCAGCCCCAACAGTCACAAATCCCTACACACAAGTTTGACTTCCACACACCCATAAGACCCAAACGGGACTTACTCAGGTAGGAGCTGTAGGAACCATGCATCTGTTTTTGTTCTGCATTGTATTCTGAATTGCACATTTATCACGGTAGCTAGTCACATGAGTGGGGGGGGGTCGAGAATGTAATAAAAGTAAATTGAATATGTCATGTATTCATGCTGTTAATGGTAGCTGGGGACTGACAGATGTATCTTTTGCTGACTGCTCAATCATGCTTAGCTTGGGCACACTTAAATTTCATTGCCTCAAGGTTGTACAATTACTAATAAAGAATCAAATAAAGGATTCAACTTTTGAAGCAATGGTTACAGGAGTGAGAGTGCATCATGCAAGTATAACGAATCTGTAGGGTCTCTGTTTTGATTGATCTCTGCAGGCAACTTGGAAGCATTGAGCCAGAGGACCTGTTTCATTGCTGTAGACCTCTAACTTTAATCAATAAATCAATAGCCATGGTCATGCAACAAGGAATCACTACAATTTAAGAATGGCTTGGTGCCATGATCAATATAATAGTAATGAAATAATCCTGTCTTGTTGATGGTGTCCAAGAAATAAAAAGGTAGCCAGGAATTCAGAAAACTTTGTCTTTCAATATGAATATTTGAAACTACTCTAATCTGCAATTCCAGGTGATCTGAATGGTTTTGACTGAAAGACTATTTTCAAAAGCACTGCACCAGTGTTCTCAGTTAAACTGTTTTATAAATTATTGGTTGGATCTCAGCTACTATATTTCTCCAATCCAGGCCAGCACACTTTGGAAGATAAGATGGGCCAAACATCGGCAAGTCTGCCCGACAAAACCGGGAATCTGAGCCAGCATAGATTAGTTGTGTTTAAGGGCTACCCCCATGCTGCATGACCCTCTACTAAATCATCTTCCCCAAAGTTATTGAAGAGATTACACTGTAAAACATCAAAACTTCCACAGATGCTGGAAATCCAAAGCAACACACAACATGCTGGAGGAACTCAGCAGCTCAGGCAGCACCTATGGAGATGAATAAACAGTCAACATTTTGGGCTGACACCCTTCATCAGGACTAGAAAGAAAGGGGGAAGATGACCGAATAAAAAGGGGGGTTGTAGGGAGGGGAAGAGGATAGCTAGGTGATAGGTGAATTCAGGTGTAGGAAAGGAAAAGGGCTGGAGAGGAAGGAACCTGATAGGAGAGGTGAGTGGACCATAGGAGAAGGGAAGGGAAGGAGGGGATAGGGGAAGGTGATAGGCAGGTGAGAAGAGGGAAGGGGCCGTGGTACAAGAGACTAGGGATGGCATGTCAGAAGTAGTACGAACTTGGGACTGTTCTCCCTGTTGAGTGAACCAATGCATAAATACACCAGAGTAAAATAGGTTTGATAGTTTTTCTTTAGTAGAGTTGCTTCTATTTTTTTTTTAAATAAAAGAGACAGAAACCAAACATGGTGGCATTAATTAGTAAAGGCCAAAACAGGACCAGCAGGTTACTAATTGACAAGTATGGGATGGCTGCAAAATTAAAATCAGTCAATAAGGCCAAATTTTTCAATTGTATTAAAAAATACAAAGACCCTTCTTCAGGACTGGGAAGGAAGAGGGAAAGTGTGAGAATAAAAAGTTGGGGAGAGGGGAAGGAGGATAGCTAGAAGGTGATAGGTGAAGCTGAGTGGGAAAGGTAAAAGACTGGAGAGGAAGAATTCTGAGAGGCGAGGAGAGTGGACCATGGGAGAAAGGGAAGGAGGGGCACCGGAAAGAGGCGACAGGAAAGTGAGAAGTAGTAAGAGGCCAGAGTGGGAAATTAGAAGAGGGAAGGGGGAGGGATTTTTTTTTTTTTTTTTTTTAAATGAAATCAATGTTCTTGCCATCAGGTTGGAGGAATATGAAGTGTTGCTCCTCCACTCTGAGAGTGGCTACATCGTGATACAAGAGACGGTCATAGACTGACATGTGGGAAATGGAATGGGAAAAGGAATTTAAATGGTTTGCCACCAGGAAATTCCACTTTTGGCAGATGGAGCAGAGGGGCTTGACAAAGAGGTCACCCATTTTAAGATGAGTCTCACCAATGCAAGAGTACTGGATACAACAGACTACTCCAACAGATTTACAACTGAAATGTTCCCTCGCCTGGAAGGACTGCTTGGGGCACTGAATGGAGGTGAGGGCAGGTGTAGCACTTCGGCCACTTGCAGGGATGTGCCAGGAAGGAGATTAGTGGACAAGGGGTGAATGGGCAAGGGAATCATGGAATGATCCCTGCTAAAAGCTGAAGAGTTGTGGGGGGAGGGCTGGGGGGTGGTCAGATGAGGTAAAGGTCTGTTTGGTGGTAGGATCCGTTTGGAGATTGCAGAAGTTGTGGAGAATGGTATGTTGGTTGTGGAGGCTCATGCAGTAGTAGGTTAGAACAAGTGGAACTCTCCCTGCTACAGTAAACGTGACTAGACATGTACAATGTCTATAATGGTGGCAAAAATGAAACAGTTGTGGAAAGAAAGCATACCACAAGTTCTTTTTTAAATGGCATTTCTTCATTTCTCTTCTTTACTTGCTTGATGGTTTTTCTTCCTTCAAAAAAAAGTTTACATTCACACATTATACAATAAAACAATTAAATCAGTGATAGATGAACCAGATATCCAATTCTACACACGCACATTCTTCTTTTTACACACACTTCCACCCCCACCCTCCAAAAAAAAAAAAAAAAAATTACTTTAAGTACTGACAATGGCAGATGCTCGGGGAAGGAAATTTAACAACTCTTGGAAGGGCACTTATAATAGTTGGAAGTACAGCCATTACTGTTTCAAAGATTGTTACAGGGAATGCAAAGGGGATTTCCATACTACCTGGCACCATCTCCACCTCCTCAAAAAGCCTTTTTGTACGAGTCCACTAAATAAAATTTGAGCCCATGGTATTACAGGACAGGTACTAGCATGGATAGAAGATTGGCTGACTGTCAGGAGGCAAAGAATAGGAATAAAGGTGTCCTCATGCATGATTCCCTAAAGATTAACTTGTATGTTTAGTTTGTAGTAATGAAGTGAAATGCAATGTCAGAACTCATTTCAGGAGGACTAATTATAAAAGCAAGTGTGTAATGTTGAGGCTTTGTATGTCATTGGTCAGGCTGCATTTAGAATATTGAGAGCTAAACTACCACAATCTTTTTATGAAGCTTCTATTTCTTTAATTCTTAAAAAAGATAAAGACCCTACTGAATGCTCATCCTATCGGCCTATATCCTTGTTGAATACGGATTTTAAGATTTTTAGTAAAATTTTGGCTATTAGATTAGAAAATATATTACCTCGAATTATTTCTGACTGGATTTATTAAAAACCGCTATTCATCTTTTAACATTAGAAAATTAATTAATATTATTTATACCTCTTCATCTAAAATACCAGAATGTGTCATTTCTTTAGATGCCAAAAAAGCATTTGATAGAGTCGAATGGCCATATTTATTTAATACAATGCAACATTTTAATTTTAGTTCAAAATTTATATCATGGATTAAATTAATATACCATAAACCCCTAGCTTCGGTTTTTACCAATACTCAAAGATCACCTTTTTTTCAGCTATTTTGTGGTACAAGGCAAGGTTGTCCTTTAAGTCCTTTATTATTTGACATTGTTTTAGAACCCTTGGCTATAGCTATTCGTGAATCACCCAATATTTTCGGTATTACCCGTGGGGAGACGACGTATAAGGTATCATTATATGCGGATGACTTGTTATTATATATATCTGACCCTGAAAGATCTATTCCTGCTATTTCTTCTTTGCTCGCTCAATTTAGTAACTTTTCTGGTTATAAATTGAATTTTAATAAGAGTGAACTATTTCCATTAAATATGCAAGTTCCAATTTATAATCATGTACCATATAGAATTGTTACAGATTATTTTACTTATTTAGGTATTAAAATTACTAAAAAACAAAGATTTATTTAAAATTAATTTTCTACCTTTAATTGATCAAATTAAGCAACTTACTAATAGATGGTCTCCATTATCTTTGACTTTGGTAGGCAGAGTTAATGCCATTAAGATGATGATACTACCTAAATTTTTATATTTATTTCAAGCATTACCAATTTTTATTCCTAAATCTTTTTTTGATATGGTTGACTCTAAAATATCTTCTTATTTGTGGCAGAACAAAAATCCTAGACTAGGCAAAAAATATTTACAGAAGCCTAAGAAGGAAGGCGGCTTGGCTCTACCAAACTTAAGATTTTACTATTGGGCAGTTAACATACGGTATTTAATATTCTGGACACAAGAATTGACTACAGCTGCTTGCTCACAATGGGTAAATTTGGAATGTAAATCTGTGCAAGATTTTTCACTGATCTCAATCTTAGGATCTTCACTTCCTTTTTCATTATTCAAAATGAATAAACAGATAACTAATCCCATAGTCAAGTATACATTACGAATTTGGTTTCAATTTCGTAAATTTTTTGGCTTGAATAAATTTATGCTGTCATGTCCTATAGTATCTAACTATTACTTTCGGCCTTCAACTATAGAACAAGCTTTTTTATTATGGAAAACAAAAGGTATAACATGTTTTCGTGATCTGTTTTTGGATGATAACATTATGTCCTTTGAACAGCTTTCAAATAAATATAATTTACCTAAAACCCATTTTTTTTAGATATTTGCAAGTCAGAAATTTTCTGTATAATGAATTGAAGTCTTTTTCGAAAAAATGTCCATTGGACATTACAGAAAGAATTTTAGCTCTCAATCCTTGTCAAAAGGGTTTAGTAGCTATCATTTATAATATGATTATGAGTGTACAGCCAGATGTATCAGAAAAAATTAAGAAGGAATGGCAAGAAGAATTGCATTGTCCTATATCTACTGAGCAATGGGAAAAAATTTTATCATTGGTAAATTCGTCCTCTATTTGTGCTAAACATGCTCTAATACAATTTAAGGTTGTACATAGAGCTCACATGTCTAAAGATAAACTTGCTCGATTTTATTCTTATGTTAATTCAACTTGTGACAGATGTCATTCTGATGTTGCTTCATTGACTCATATTTTGGTCTTGTCCTTGTTTACAAAATTATTGGAAAGATATTTTTAATATCATTTCAAGAGTTTTAAATATCAATTTCCAACCGCATCCTTTTACTGCAATTTTTGGTTTACCAATGATAGATAATAATCGTTTATCCGCTTCATCTCAACGACTGATTGCATTTGTTACATTAATGGCTAGAAGATCTATTTTATTGAATTGGAAAGAAATTAACCCGCCAACTGTATTTCAGTGGTTTTCTCAAACTATTTCTTGTTTGAGTTTAGAAAAAATTAGAAGTGTGGTTTTTGATTCTTCAGTTAAATTTGAGGAAACTTGGAGACCATTTATTCAACATTTTCATACGAGTTAAATGGTCTGATCCTAAACCTTACTGTTATTATCCTTAAGTATTTGGATGGAGGTTCGGAGTTATCGGCACTACTGTATGTATTTAACATTATGCAATTGCCCATGTTGGTTAGTTTTTTTTTCCAAGTTCTCTTTTAGTTTTTTTTTGGGGGGGGGTTTCTCTCTTTTTCGATTCTTTATATTAATACTATGAGTTTGGGAGGCTTTATATATTGATTATTACATATCTGATTGTCTGTTTAAACTATTAATTATGTACTCTCAAACGTTTTGTATTCATATCTCATGTTTTTCTTAAAATTAATAAAAAGATTTAAAAAGAAAGAAAAAAAATATTGAGAGCTGGTTTGGGTCTTTCACTTAAAAAAAATAGAAACAAAGAAAACCTACAGCACAATACAGGCCCATTGCCCACAAAGCTGTGCCAAACATGTCCTTACCTGAGAAATTACCTAGGGTTACCCATAGCCCTCTATTTTTATGAGCTCCATGTACCTGTCCAGGAGTCTCTTAAAAGACCCTGTCGTATCCACCTCCATCGCCAGCAGCCTATTCCATGCACTCACCACTCTGAGTAAAATATTTACCCGACATCGACTCTGTACCTACTTCTAAGCACCTCAAAACTGTGCAATCTCACGCTAGCCATTTCAGCCCTGGGAAAAAGCCTCTGACTCTCCACACGATCAATGCCTCTCATCATCTTGTACACCTCTATCAGGTCACCTCTCATCTTCCATCACTCCAAGGAGAAAAGGCCAAATTCACTCAACCTATTATCATAAGGCATGCTCCCCAATCCAGGCCACATCCTTGTAAATCTCCTCTGCACCCTTTCTATGGTTTCCACATCCTTCCTGTAGTGAGGCAACCAGAACTGAGCACAGAACTCCAAGTGGAGTCTGACCAGGGTCCTATATAGCTGCAACACAACCTCTCGGCTCCTAAACTCAATTCCATGATTGATGAAGGCCAATATACCGTATGCCTTCTTAACCACAGAGTCAACTTGCGCAGCGGCCTTGAGTGGCTTATGGACTCGGACCCCAAGATCCCTCTGATGCTCCACACTGACAAGAGTCTTACCATTATTATATTCTGTCATCATATTTGACCTACCAAAATGAACCACCTCACACTTATCTGGGTTGAACTCCATCTGCCACTTCTCAGCCCAGTTTTCCATCCTATCAATGTCATGCTGTAACCGCTGACAGCCCTCCACACTATCCACACCTCCAACCTTTGTGTCATCAGCAAATTTACTAACTCATCCCTCCATTTCTTCATCTAGGTCACTTATAAAAATCACCAAGAGCAAGGGTCCCAGAACAGATCCCTGAGGTGACTGACCTCCATGCAGAATATGACCCGTCTACAACTGCTCTTTGCCTTCTGTGGGCAAGACAGTTCTGGATCCACAAAGCAATGTCCCCTTGGATCATAAGGCATGACCTGCCTTTGACAAAGCCAGGCTGACTATTACTAATCATATTATACCTCTCCAAATGTTCATAAATCCTGCCTCTCAGGATCTTCTCCATCAACTTACCAACCACTGAAGTAATACTTACTGGTCTATAATTTCCTGGGCTATCTCTACTCCCTTTCTTGAATAAAAGAAGAACATCCACAACCCTCCAATCCTCCGGAACCTCTCCTGTCCCCATTGATGATGCAAAGATCATTGCCAGAGGCTCAGCAATCTCCTCCCTCACCTCCCACAGTAGCCTGGGGTACATCTTGTCCAGTCCCGGTGACTTATCCGACTTGATGCTTTCCAAAAGCTCCTGCACATCCTCTTCCTTAATATCTACACACTCAGGCTTTTCAGTCCGCTGTAAGTCATGCCTACAATCGCCAAGTGAATACTGAAGCAAAGTGTTCATTAAGTACCTCTGCTGTCCCCTCCAGTTCCATACACACTTTTCCATGTGCTGGCTTTGGAGAGGGTCAAGGGGAGGTTCAAGAGAATAATTCCAGAAATGAAATAGTTAATGAGGATCTTTTGATGGCTCTGTGCCTATACTTACTAGAGTTTAGACGAATGAGGGGATCTCATTGAAATCTATTGAATATTGTAAGGCAGAGCTAAAATGGATATAAAGAGGACATTTCCTGTAGTGGGTTAATCCAAGGCCAGAAGGCACAGCTTTAGAATAGAGGGATATCTCTTCTAACAGAGATTAGGAGGAATTTCTTTAGCCAGAGTGGATAATCTGTGGAGTTCATTACCTCAGACAGCTATGGAGGCTAAGTCATTGGATATATTTAAAGTAGAAGTTGATAGGTTCTTGATTAGTAAGGATGTCAAAGGTTACAGAGAGAAGGTCAGAGAATAGGTTCAAGAGAGATAATAAATCAACCATAATGGAATGGCAGACCAAACGCAATAGGCTGAATGGTCTATGGTCCTACACAAGCTGCCATATTCAGAGACAGCAGCGCCTCCACTGTAATTATCCACAACTCCAGTGTCGCACAAGAGCTGCATTTTCAGCTGCAAAATGTATTCCCTATACACTCAACTGTACTGTAATACCATTTATGCATTTGCACATAACACCACTGTAAGACTGGAATCACCAATAACAATGAACAGTACTACAGGAACAAGATAAAGACTCTAGTGACATGCTTTTATAACAATGACTTTTCTCTAAGTGTAAAAAATTAAACATTTTCGTTTTGAATAAAACACAGAGTTGGTTATTGATATCAAGAAATGGAGGTGTGGGTAGAAGGATTCCAATTACCTCAATGGCATTGAGGTCAAGAGGATTGAGAACTTCAAGCTCCTAAGATTGAACATCACTAATACCAGTCCTGGTACAACTGCATAGCCATCACGGCCAAGAAAATGGATGAAAATGTAGATGGGTGGGTTAGTAAGTTTGCAGATAATACCAAGATTGGTGGGGTTGTGGATTGTGTAGGGGACTGGCAAAGAATACAGCACAATATAGACAAGTTGCAAATATGGGTAGAGGAATGGTAGTTAGAGTTTAGCCCAGATAAATGTGAGGTGTTGCACCTTGGTAGTTAAATGCAAGGAGACAGTGCGCTGTTAAGGGCGAGGTCCTTAACAGCATTGCTGAGCAGTGAGATCTTGGGATCCACGTTCATAGCTCTATAAAAGTGGCTACACAGGTCGATAAGGTGGTTAAGAATGCTTGCTTTTATTAGCTGAGGCATTGAGTTCAAAAATGAAGTGACTTGCTGCAACTTTATATAACTCTGGTTGGCTACATCTGGAGTATTGCATACATTTTCTGGTCAGCCCACTATAGGAAAGATGTGAGGCATTGGAGGAGGTGTTGAAAAGGTTAACGGAGGTGCATCCTGGTTTAGAGGGCTGTAATGTGTGATGTAATGAGGCTGAGAACACGGGTTGTTCTCTGGAGCAGCAGAGGCTGAGTGAAGGTTTCTAAGATTGAAAGGCATGGTAAAAGCAGCAAGGAATATAATTTTCTCAGGGTAGAAACGTCTAATACCAGAGGGCATGCAATGAAGGCGAGATGGAATAGGTTTGAAGGGGATGTGAGGGACAAATTTTTTTACTTCAAGAATGGTGGATACCTGGAGTGTGTTGCCTGGTATGGTGGTAGGGGCAAATACATTAGAGGCTTTTAAGAGATGCTCAGATAGGCACACAGGTGTGAGAATGATGAAGTAACATGACATCATGTAGTAGGAGGGATTTGCTTTTTGTGAGAGTTTGATTTACTTTTTAAGCTGGTTCAGCACAACATTGTGGACCAAAGGGCCAGTTCCTGAGCAGTATTATTCTATCCCTGCTTCCTCAGGAAACAAGAAATTCAACACATCCCCATTAACCTCACCAACACAGTACACAAATAAAACACATTCATCCAGATGCATCATGGCCTGGTACAGCAACAGGTAGCACACAACAAAATCCAACTACCCCTCCTTAGTCCGTCTATACCGCGCACTGCTTCATTAAAATAGCCAGCATAATCAAAGACCCCAACCATTAACATAAAACCATTGAACCATCCCTTGTATAACAAGATAGATTCTTAACCCATGACCATGCGGCTTGGCACAACTTAAACGTCATCTATAAATCTGCTGATAAAACCATTGTTGGCAGAATCTCAGATGGAGACGAGGGGGCGTTCAGGCAGAGTTCCATCTATGATGTACGCGCGGACGCGTCTTTTGTTCCTAGGTCACAGGGGAATTTAAACTACGCATATAAGGTTGTCACCCTCTACATCGCTGACATGTTTAGTATATTTCACGATCATACGCAATCACATTTTTTTGACTTTCTGATGCGAAAGATGGAGACAACGTGGAGCTCGCGATGATTTGTCTGCAGATTTTAAAAACTTGCTGATTTATACTGTTTTTATTAAACAAATTATTGATTCACTATGTCGAATTCCAAAGAAGCAAAGGGTATGGAGCGCAAAAGAACTGCTAGTTCGTTTAAAGCGGAATGGCTTAATGAAACAGTAGAAACTGCTGCACCGAAAGCTCATGAACGTGCAACTACGGGAAATATTTATGTACAATACAAAAACTGGTGTTTCCTGCGTGTATTGTCGCGACGCAAAAGTTACTGGAGAAATTGCAAGAGGCTAAGTGGAGAGATATCAGGAAACTTGACTTTTTAAATTCGTCATTTAGCAAGCAAAACACACATGGACGGTGTGCAAAAGCTCCGGTGAGAAAATCCTTCATTACTCGGTACAGACCTGCTATGTATGTTTTGAGAGATCGAAAACGATCAAACCCAGAGAAGATCAACGTTCTTATTGATAGCGTTTTGCTAGCTGTTAAAAATGAATACCTTCATACAATATTCAATGCGCAGGTGCTGTTATCACTGGGCAAACAAAAATGCACAGCACAGGATTTTTGCGCACCCTAGTTAGTACAAATTAGAGGGAACACCGAGTACAGGAACGAGATATACCAGCTAATTGAATGGTGTCGCAGCAACAACCTTGCACTCAAAGTCAATAAGACCGAAGAGTTGATTGTGGACTTCAGAAAGGGTAAGACGGCGGAACACGAACCTATCCTCAGAAGGATCAATGATGGAGAGCGAGCGAGCAATTTCAAATTCATAGGTGTCAAAATCTGAAGATCTAACTTCGTCCCAACGATTTGATGAAGCTGTAAAGAAGGCAACACTGCGGCTACATTTCTTTAGGAGTTTGAGGAGATTTGGTTTGTCACCTAAAACACTTGAAAACTTCTACAGACGGACCGTGGAGAGCATTCTGACAGGCTGTATATCACCGTCTGGTATTGGGGGAGCGGATGGCTACAGTACAAGACGAAAGAGGTTACAGAAATTTGTAAAATTAGTAGCTCCAGCTCAATCATGGGTACTAGCCTCTAATAACCAAGACATCTTCAGGGAGCGGTGCCTCAGAAAGGTCCTCCATATCAAGGACCCTCATCACCTTGGACAAACCCTCTTCTCATTGTTGTCGCCAGGAAGTAGATACTGGAGCCCGAAGGCACAAGCTCAGCGATTCAGCAAAAGCTTCTTCTCTTCGGCCATCCGATTCCTAAATGGACATTGAACCCATGAACACCACCTCACTACTTTTTATTTCTGTTTGTGCACTAATTTAACTTTTAATATACATATACTTACTTTACTTTTTTCTATATTTAGAAAAATGCAATGTATTGCATTGTACTGCAGCCTCTTTTACGAATCTCACAACATATACTAGTGATATAAAACCCGATTCTGATCATCTATATAATAATAGCTTACATTGTATTATCGGCTTCTGCAACAGTAACATTTTATTCTGCACATTGGTATTGCGGTAGTACAAGGGGAAATAATGTACTAATGTGATTAAGTTATCAGTACGGATGGCAGGCAAAACAGTTTTTCTTTGTACTTTATAATAACCCCAAAAAGAGCTTCTTCTGGAAAATGCAATTGCAGTTTTGAAGGATACAACCAATGGCAATTCCTATAAATACCCTCTTTACTGGAGAGTACTAAATTAGGGATATTAACATTCACGCGAAGCTACAGGGGTTTCGAGTGTTTTGAAAATAGTAACATTACAGAATTTAAACTTCATTAACATTATTGGGGGAAATGGGTGCCACAAAACCAACTCTCTGCATTCAAAGTAAGATCCACTTAAAAGGTTACAAGAAATGCATTTTGGCATAACAGCTTGCAAATTACCTTTCAGTGAAAAATTACTTTTACCAAAGCGTCGTTTTATTCCTCCAACTAAAGCATGTTAAATTTTCGAAAAGTTAAAGAAACTAGCAGAAGAACCAACTGTCGTGCAGCGAATGAGAGGAAGCGACCCAAATTGCCGATAAATTCTCTCCTCCACCAAAGCACACCCCCTCCTCCTTTGCTGAACCCAGAGTTCTTCCAACAGAACATCTGTTGCTCCAGATTCCAGTATCTGAAATCTCTATACTTGGAAAGTATTACATTTTCATTATATAAAAAACCAGCACTCCCTTGTCAAATATTGGTGACCTCAAACGTGCAATCATCAAACCGCTACACATACAAGAGAAAATCTACAGATGCTGGAAATCCGAACAACACACACAAAATGCTGGAGGCTCTCAGCAGGTCGGGCAGCATCTAGGAAAAGAGTACAGACAGCGTTCCGGGCCGAACACCTCAAACGGGATCCCACCACCAAGCACATCTTTCCCCTCCCCGCCCCCAATTTCTGCTTGCAGCGGGAATCGCTCCCTACTCCCTTGTCAATTCATCCCTCCCTACTGATCTCTCTCCTGGCACTTATCCTTGCAAGCGGAACAGGTGCTACACCTGTCCTTACGCCTCCTCCCTACCATTCAGGGTCCTAAACAGTCCTTCCAGATGAGGTGACACTTCACCTGTGGTCATGTACTGTGTTCGGTGGTCCTGGTGTGGCCTCCTGATATCGGTGAGTCCCAACGGAGATTGGGAGACCGCTTCGCCGAACACCTGCGCTCCGTCCGCCTGAAAAAACGGGATCTCCTAGAGGCCACCCATTTTAATTCCACTTCCTGTTCTATATGTCCATCCATGGCCTCCTCCCCCGTGATGAGACCACACTTACGTCGGAGGAACAACACCTTATATTCCGTTGAGGTGGTCTCCAACCTGATGATATGCACATTGATTTCTCAAACTTCCAGTAATGCCTCCCACCCCACCATTTCCCATTTTCTCTCTCACCTTATCTCCTTATCCACCCATCGCCTCCCTCTGGTGTTCCTCCACCCTTTCCTTTCTTCCATTGCCTTCTGTCTCCTTCACCAGTCAATTTTCCAGCTCTTTACTTCATCCTTCCACATCCAAGATTCACCAGTATCACTTTCTACATTCCGCCCGCCTTTTAAATCTACTCCTCAGATGTTTTCACCAGTCCTGCCAAAGGACTGTACTTTTCGTAGATGCTGCCTAGCCTTCTAGTTCCACCAGTATTTTGTGTGTGTTGCTTAAACCACTACACATATGCAGATTAAATGACATATTTGCCCACGCTTACCCAGCCTCTCATCGCAAAACACTTCAACTCTCCCTTCCTCTCTCTATCGTTCCGACTACGCAGACTCTATAAACTGCCCCAGATGTAAACGCCGGTGCCTCGCCCGCACTAATTACGGTGATTAGGAGAAAGAAGAATCAGCTGCGTCAACCACCATGCAGCAGCCCTCACGCCCAGCATAGTGTAAACTTAGATAACTGTATATATACACCGGCGTGACACTGTGGTTTGGAAGATGGCCGGGAAATATGCTCAAATGTCTGAGTGCATTCAGTAATATAACCATATAATACGTTAATGTGTTAATGTATAATATATTAATGTAATACAACAATTACAGCACGGAAACAGGCCATCTCGGCCCTTCTAGTCCGTGCCGAACGCTTACTCTCACCTAGTCCCACCGACCTGCACTCAGCCCATAACCCTCTATTCCTTTCCTGTCCATATACCTAACCAAATTTACTTTAAGTGACAATACCGAACCTGCCTCTACCACTTCCGCTGGAAGATCGTTCCACACAGCTACCACTCTCTGAGTAAAGAAATTCTCCCTCGTGTTACCCTAAACTTTTGCCCCCTAACTCTCAACTCATATCCTCTTGTTTGAATCTCCCCTACTCTCAATGGAAAAAGCCTATCCACGTCAACTCTATCTATCCCCCTCATAATTTTAAATACCTCTATCTTCAACCTTCCCCTCAACCCCCCAACCTTCCATTCTCCAAAGAATAAAGACCTAACTTGTTCAACATTTCTCTGTAACTTAGGTGCTGAAACCAAGGTAACATTCTAGTAAATCTCCTCTGTACTCTCTATTTTGTTGACATCTTTCCTATAATTTGGTGACCAGAACTGTACACAATACTCCAAATTTGGCCTTACCAATGCCTTGTACAATTTTAACATTACATCCCAACTCCTGTACTCAATGCTCTGATTTATAAAGGCCAGCATACCAAAAGCTTTCTTCACCAACCTATCCACATGAGATTCCACCTTCAAGGAACTATGCACCATTATTCCTAGATCACTCTGTTCTACTGCATTCTTCAATGCCCTACCATTTACCATGTATGTCCTATTTGGATTATTCCTACCAAAATGTAGCACCTCACACTTATCAGCATTAAACTCCATCTGCCATCTTTCAGCCCACTCTTCTAACTGGCCTAAATCTCTCTGCAAGCTTTGAAAACCTACTTCATTATCCACAATGCCACCTATCTTAGTATCATCTGCATAATTACTAATCCTATTTACCACCCCATCATCCAGATCATTAATGTATATGACAAACAACATTGGACCCAGTACAGATCCCTGAGGCACACCACTAGACACCGGCCTCCAACCTGACAAACAGTTATCCAGCACTACTCTCTGGCATCTCCCATCCAGCCACTGTTGAATCCATTTTACTACTTCAATATTAATACCTAATGATTGAACCTTCCTAACTAACCTTCCATGTGGAACCTTGTCAAAGGCCTTACTGAAGTCCATATAGACAACATCCACTGCTTTACCCTCATCAACTTTCCTAGTAACCTCTTCAAAAAATTCAATAAGATTTGTCAAACATGACCTTCCACACACAAATCCATGTTGACTGTTCCCAATCAGACCCTGTCTATCCAGATAATTATATACTGTATACCATCTCTAAGAATATTTTCATCATCACCTTTTTCACAGAATGTCCCATGAGATCCAATCGTTAAGAGAAATTTAGAATGGGGGGGGGGGATAACAAGGAGGCAACAAAAAAAAAGAAAAGCATATGGTAGGGATAAATGTTGTAATTCACTATGACTATTGTATAAATTGAAAACATGTTCTCAGGGAAACATTCAGAAGAAATGTCACAAATGTTCAAGGGATATTTGTGTGGAATTCTGCATAAGTACATTCCAAAGAGATAGGAAAGGATGGTAGGGTACAGGAACCGTGGTGTACAAATCTAGTCAAGAAGAAAAGAAGAGCTTACAAAAGGTTCAAAAAACTAATCAATGATAGAGATCTAGAAGATTATAAGGCTAGCAGGAAGGAGCTCAAGAATGAAATTAGGAGAGCCAGAAGGGGCCATGAGAAGGCCTTGGCAGACAGGATTAAGGAAAACTCCAAGGCATTTGACCAGTTTGTGAAGAGCAAGAGGATAAGATGTGAGGGAATCTTACATCTTATTGTGTTCAATTCTGATCAATTGTGATCAGTTCTGGTCACCTCATTATAGGAAGGATGTGGAAGCTATGGAGAGGGTGCAGAGGAGATATACCAGGATGTTGCCTGGTTTGGAGAACAAGTCATATGTAGCAAGGTTAGCAGAGCTGGGACTTTTCTCTTTTGAGTGGATAAGAATGAGAGGGGACTTGATAGAGGTATACAAGATTATGAGAGGCATAGATAGGGTGGATAGTCAGTACCTGTTTCCCAGGGCACCAATAGCAAACTCCAGAGGGCGTATGTACAAAATTAAGGGAGGGAAGTTTAGGGGAAACATCAGGGGTAAGTTTTTTTACACAGAGGGTTGTGAGTGCCTGGAATGACTTGCCAGGAATGGTGGTGGAGGCTAAAACATTAGGGGTATTTAAGAGCCTCTTAGACAGGCACATGGATGAAAGAAAAATAAAGGGTTATGGGGTAGTGTGGGTTTAGTACTTTTTTTAAGGATTATATGGGTCAGCACAACATAGAGGGCTGAAAGTCCTGTACTGTGCTGTAGTGTTCTATAGTCCTATGGTTCTAGAATAGGACCAATCAAGTATGATAGTGGAAAAGTATTTATGGAACTGAAGGAGATAGCAGAGGTACTTAATGAGTACTTTGCTTCAGTATTCAGTACAGAAAAGGATCTTGGTGATTGTAGGGATGACTTACAGCAGACTGAAAACCTTGAACATGTAGATATTAAGGAAGAAGATGTGCTGGAGCTTTTGGAAAGCATTAAGTTGGATAAATCACCGGGACCAGACAGAATGTGCCCCAGGCTACTGTGGGAAGTGAGGGAGGAGATTGCTGAGCCTCTGGCGATGATCTTTGCATCATCATTGAGGATGGGAGAGGTTCCAGAGGATTGGAGGGTTGTGGATGTTGATCCATTATTCAAGAAAGGGAGTAGAGATAGACCAGGAAATTATAGACCAGTTAGTCTTACTTCAGTTGGTAAGTTGATGGAGAAGATCCTGAGAGGCAGGACTTATGAACATTTGGAGAGGCATAATATGATTAGGAATAGTCAGCATGGTTTTGTCAAAGGCAGGTCGTGCCTTACGAGCCTGATTGAATTTTTTGAGGATGTGACTAAACACATCAATGAAGGTAGAGCCATAGATGTAGTGTATATGGATTTCAGTAAGGCATTTGATAAGGTACTCCATGCAAGGCTTATTGAGAAAGTAAGAAGGAATGCGGTCCAATGGGACATTGCTTTGTGGATCCTGAACTGGCTTGCTCACAGAAGGCAAAGAGTGTTATAGACAGGTCATATTCTGCATGAAGGTCTGTTCTGGGACCGCTACTCTTCGTGATTTTTATAAATGACTTTGATGAGGAAGTGGAGGGATGGGTTAGTAAATTTGCTGGTGACACAAAGGTTGGGGGTGTTGTGGATAGTGTGGAGAGCTGTCAGAGGTTACAGTGGGACATTGATAGGATGCAAAACTGTGCTGAGAAGTGGCAGATGGAGTTCAACCCAGATAAGTGTGAGGTGGTTCATTTTGGTAGGTCAAATATGATGGCAGAATATAGTATTAATGGTAAGACTCTTGGCAGTGTGGAGGATCAGAGGGATCTTGGGGTCCGAGTCCATGGGACACTCAAAGCTGCTGCACACTGTGGTTAAGGAGGCATATGGTGCATTGGCCTTCATCAATCGTGGGATTGAGTTTAAGAGCTGGGAGGTAATGTTGCAGCTATATAGGACCCTGGTTAGACCCAACTTGGAGTACTGTGCTCAGTTCTGGTCACCTCACTACAGAAAGGATGTGGAAACCACAGAAAGGGTGCAGAGGAGATTTACAAGGATGTTACCTGGATTGCAGAGCATGCCTTATGAGAATAGGTTGAGTGAACTCGGCCTTTTCTCCTTGGAGCAACGGAAGATGAGAGATGACCTGATAGAGGTGTATAAGATGATGAGAGACATTGATTATGTAGATAGTCAGAGGCTTTTACCCAGGGCTGAAATGGTTAGTACAAGAGGGCATCGTTTTAAGGTGCTTGGAAGTAGGTACAGAGGAGATGTCAAGGGTAAGTTTTTTACGCAGAGAGTGGTGAGTGTGTGGATTGGGTTGCCGGCAGCTGTGGTGGAGGCGGAAATGATAGGGTCTTTTAAGAAACCCCTGGATAGATACACGGAGCTTAGAAAAATAGAGTGCTATGAGTAACCCTAGGTAATTTCTCAGGTAAGGACATGTTCAGCACAGCTTTGTGGGCTGAAGGGCTTATATTGTGCTGTAAGTTTTCTATGTTTCTAAAGTAGGGTAGATCCTAACTGGCTTTGAGAAGGTGGTATTAAGACTGATGACCAGAGTGCTGGTGGTGAGGACTGTGAAGGTATGGTCAAAGGAGGTGGAGGAGTGGTTGGTGGAATGAACCATATTCAGGATTCATTTTTGGATTTGAATGATTATGTCACAGCTTCATGAAACCTGTGTGAATAAATGTGTGCCTTTGAGAACATACCTGATATACCCTAACCAGAAGCCATGGATAAGCCGTGAGACTCACTATCTGCTGAAGGTCATGGTGTTAAAGACCAGTGATCCAGAATTCTACAAAATGTCGAGATATTACCTGCAAAAGGCTGTCTTGAAAGCAAAAAAAGCAATCCCAAATGAAGTTAGACACAGAATCGGATGTATGTCAGCTATGGCAGAGTTCTTAGGCCATTCCTTCCTACAAGGGGAAACCGAAAACCATAGATGGTAGTAATGTTTCACTACTGGATGAGCTGAATGGCTTTTATACACGCCTTGAAAGGGAGAATACAACTAGAGCTGTGCAAATCTGATGACCTTGTGATTTCTGTCTCAGAGGCCAACATCAAAATGTCTTTCAAGAGGGTGAACTATTGCTGTGTCGTGGCTGGACACTGAAAATTTGCACCAACCAACTGGCGAAAGTATTTAAGGACATCTCCAGTCTCTCACTATTACTGTCAGAGGCTCCCACCTGCATTAGAAGGGCATCAATCACACCCCTGCCCAAGAAGAGTAGGGTGAGCCTCAATGACTATCACCTAGTAGTACTCACATTTACCATAATAAAGTGCTTTAAGAGGTTGGTCATAGCTATAATTAACCTGTCTAAGCAAGGAACTGGAACCACTGCATTTTACTTACTGCCACAAGACATTTACAGTGAATGTAAACTCACTGGCTCTCCACTTTGCCATGGACCATGTGAACAACAGCAATACCTACACTGGGCATTCAACACCATCATCCCCTCAGCATTAATGAACAAACTTCAAAACATGCACCTCTGCATATCCTTTTGCAACTGGATCCTTGTCTTCTTCCTCGGGAGAGCACAATTGGTGTGGATCAGAAATAGTACCTCCTCCTCACTAATAATCAGCACAGGTGCACCTCAATGATGCATGCTTAGCTTACTGTTGTACACTTCTGACCATGTGACTAGGCACAACGCAAATTTCATGTATACATTTGCCAATGACAGCACTGTTGTTGGAAGAATCTCAGATGGTGATGAGGAAGAGTACTAGAGTGAGACAGATCAGCTAGTTGAGTGGTGCTGTCACAATAACCTTGCTATCTAACATCAAGAAGACCAAGGAATTGATTGTGGTCTTCAGGAAGGGAAGTTGGGAGAAAGCAATGAGGGTTCAGCGAAGGAAAAGGCAAGCAGCTTTCAGTTCCTGAGTGTCAACATCTCTGAAGATCTATCTATCCCAACATGCTGATGCAATTATGAAGGAGGCATGTCAGCAGCAATATTTCATTCAGAGTTTGAGGAAATTTGGTATGTCACCAAGGACTCTTGCAAGTTTCTACAGATGTCCATGGAGAGCATTCTAATTGCATGCATTGCCGTCTAGTATGGAGGTGCTGAAAATAAAAAGCTGCAGAGGGTTTAGTATATGAAGTATACTTTAGTATACTTTAGTATCGTAGGGACAGAAATGTGGGCAGAGGGGGTGGGGAGTCCCTGTTGGTGAGGAATGAGATTCAGTCCTTTGTAAGGGGGGACATAGGATCAGGAGAAGTAGAGTCTGTGTGGATAGAACTGAGGAACAATAAGGGCAAAAGGACCCTAATGGGTGTTGTCTACAGGCCTCCAAACAGTAGCATGGATATTGGGTGCAAGTTGAATAGGGAGTTAACATTGGCATGTGGCAAAGGTAATGTCGCAGTAGTTATGGGGGATTTCAACATGCAGGTGAACTGGAAGAATTAGGTTGGTGCTGGACCCCAGGATAGGGAGTTTGTAGAGTGCCTACAGCATGCATTCTTGGAAAAGCTGGTACGAGAGCTGACCAGGGACAAGGCTATTCTGGATTTAGTGTTGTGTAATGAACAGGATTTGATAAGCGATCTTGAAGTAAAGGAGCCATTAGGAGGTAGTGACCATAATATGATAAGTTTTTATCTGCAATTTGAGAAAGATAAGGGCAGATCGGAGGTGTCAGTGTTGCAGTTGAACAAAGGAGACTATGGCGCCATGAGGGAGGAGCTGGCCAAAGTTAAATGGACGGATATCCTAGCAGAAAAGACAGTGGAACAGCAATGGCAGGTATTCTTGGGAATAATGCACAAGGTGCAAAATCAGTTCATCCCCCGGAGAAGGAAGGATTCAAAGGGGGGAAAGGGGCCACAGTGGTTGACAAAGGAAGTCAGAGATTGCATAGCATTAAAAAAAAAGAAGTATGACAGAGCTAAGGTGAGTGGGAAGACAGATGATTGGGAAATTTTTAAGGAACAACAGAACTTAACTAAAAAGGCAATACGGGGAGAAAAAAATGAGGTACAAATGCAAGCTAGCCAGGAATATAAAGGAGGATAGCAAAAACTTTTTTAGGTATGTGAAGAGAAAGAAGATAGTTAAGAACAATGTTGGGCCCTTGAAGAATGAATTGGGTGAAATTGTTATGGGAAACAGAGAAATGGCAGAAGAATTTGATAAGTATAGACCTGTCTTCACTAGGGAAGACACAAGCAATCTCCCAGATGTATGGATGGGCCAAGGACATAGGGTAACAGAGGAAATGAAACAGATTGACATTAGGAAGGAAACGGTGATGAGTAGACTGATGGGACTGAAGGCTAACAAATCCCCAGGTCCAGATGGTCTGCATCCTAGGGTACTAAAGGAAGTGGCTCTGGAAATTGCGGATACATTGGTAATCATTTTCCAATGTTCCTTAGATTCAGGATCAGTTCCTGAGGATTGGAGAATGGCTAATGTTATCCCACTTTTTAAGAAAGGAGGGAGGGAGAAAACAGAGAACTATCGTCCTGTTAGCCTAACATCAGTCATGGGGAAGAAGCTAGAGTCCATTATTAAAGATGAAATAGTGGCATATCTAGATAGCAGTGATAGGATTGGGCCGAGCCAGCATGGATTTACCAAGAGTAAATCATGCTTGACTAATCTATTGGAGTTTTTCGAGGATGTAACCAGGAAGTTAGACAAGGGAGATCCAATGGATGTAGTGTACCTCGATTTTCAGAAGGCATTTGATAAGGTCCCACATAGGAGTTTGGTGGGTAAAATCAGAGCTCATGGCATTGGGGGGAAGATATTGACATGGATAGAAAACTGGTTGGCAGATAGAAAGCAAAGGGTAGCGGTGAATGGATGTTTCTCGGAATGGCAGGTAGTGACTAGTGGGGTGCCACAGGGTTCGGTATTGGGACCACAGCTGTTTACAATTTATATCAACGATTTAGATGAAGGCATTGAGAATAACATCAGCAAGTTTGCTGATGATACTAAGCTGGGTGGCAGTGTGACATGTGATGAGGATGTTAGGAGAATTCAGGGTGACTTGGATAGGTTGGGTGAGTGGGCAGATACTTGGCAGATGATGTATAATGTGAATGTGTGAGGTTACCACTTTGGGAGTAAGAACAGGAAGGCAGATTATTATCTGAACAGTGTAGAGTTAGGTAAGGGAGAAATACAAAGAGATCTAGGAATCCTTGTTCATCAGTCACTGAAGGTGAATGAGCAAGTGCAGCAGGCAGTGAAGAAGGCTAATGGAATGTTGACCTTTATTACAAAGGGAATTGAGTACAAGAGCAAGGAAATCCTTTTGCATTTGTACAGGGCCCTGGTGAGACCACACCTGGAGTATTGTGTACAGTTTTGGTCTCCAGGGTTAAGGAAGGACATCCTGGCTATAGAGGAAGTGCAGCATAGATTCACAAGGTTAATTCCTGGGATGTCCGGACTGTCTTACGCAGAGATGTTAGAGAGCCTGGGCTTGTACACGCTGGAATTAAGGAGATTGAGAGGGAATCTGATTGCAACATATAAGATTATTAAGGGATTGGACAAGATAGAGGCAGGAAATATGTTCCAGATGCTGGGAGAGTCCAGTACCAGAGGGCATGGTTTAAGAATAAGGGGTAGGTCATTTAGGACAGAGTTAAGGAAAAACTTCTTCTCCCAGAGAGTTGTGGGGGTGTGGAATGCACTGCCTCGGAAGGCAGTGGAGGCCAGTTCTCTGGATGCTTTCAAGAAGGAGCTAGATAAGTATCTTATGGATAGGGGAATCAAGGGATATGGGGACAAGGCAGGAACCGGGTATTGATAGTAGATGATCAGCCATGATCTCAGAATGGCGGCGCAGGCTCGAAGGGCAGAATAGTCTACTTCTGCACCTATTGTCTATTGTCTATTGTCTATAAGTGATAAATTGGAGCAGTAAAGCAAATGTAAACTTACTAGAAGTTAATGGTATGTGAGTATGTTTAACTAACAAGAGCTAATAATGATTAAATCACACTAAACCTTGGTTTTGAGTGTTTATGTTTGATATGTCAGTTGATTATATAAGAGCAGTTACCTTGTATGGCAACCCATGAGTTTTAATTGGATCCCAAAGATGGAGGGAAACGGACAGTTGATTATAGACTGTAGACATATTGGATATGAGATTGTGGCAAGTTAGTGGCTCAGTGAAACAAGAACTGCTGTGCTCCATCAGGTTGGGAGGATTAATGCCCCTACTGCAGTATCTTTGTCATCTTCTTACTATTACCTATCATTTGGCCTAGGCTGTTATTGCTCAAGGCCAAACAGAGTTACTGAAGCCATGCTCTCTGTTACTATTTGAAGTTATCCTACATCATCCTACAGTTATTGAATGAGAACTGCACATGAACATTAGGGCAGGTCTAGTCAATTGGAACTCAGGAAAGGAAGTATGAGTATGAGTCTTTAATGGCTGCATGTTTTGTTTTGTTGTGATTGGTCATATTATTATGGCGTATCGGCAAAGCAGCATCGACTTTCCTCGCGGGTCTGGGAGAATCCGAAACTCGCTACAAAGACCAACTCTGCTGTGTAAAATGCATGTGTTATCAGCACCCTCCTGTATGGTAGTGAGACATGGACCATCTGCTCCAAGCAGGAGAGGAAACACAGTAGTTTTCACCTGCACAGCCTTCGCCGCATCCTTGGCATCAGTCCCAAACTCTGAGATTCTCTCCCGCGCTGGACTTCCGACAATGTTCACGCTTTTAAGACAACGCAGATTGCGCTGGTTGGGCCACGTCCGTCGTATGAAGGATGGTAGACTGCCAAAGGGCATCCTCTACGGGGAACTAGCAACAGGCAAGAGGAACGTTGGTAGACCCCAGCTTCACTTCAAGGACTTTAGAAAGCGCGACAATGAAAGCCTTAAAAATCAACACTGAGTGCTGGGAGGATGCAGCAGATGACAGCAACAAGTGGCGAGACACTCTTCAGCAACACCTAGAGCAAGGCGAAAGAGTGATCCTGAGTCAGTTTGAGGAGCGGAGAGCTAAACTGAGAGCACAGCGGACAACAATTCCATAACGCCTTACACATGGGGCAACTGTGGCAGAGCCTACCGTTCCAGGATCGGCCTCAACAGCCACAGCCAACGCTGCTCGACAAACCAGTGACTACCAGAGGTGCAGTACCATGGTCAACCACGTCCGACGGAGGCCACATAATTATGGCAAGTAAGGCTTCTATGGTTGGTATTCGTCGATTGTACTCGAGCAGCCACATAAGAGTGAAAGATTGCCATAAGGTATATGGAGAAAGTTGAAAGGACAATCAAATCATGGATGACCTTATTGAGTAGCAGAGCAGACTCATTGAGGTCAAGTGGCTTATTCATGTCCCTAATTCGTATAACATAACCTACGTGGAACTAAATTCTAATCACCTGGAAGTATGTGGTTGCAGAAGACACAGAGGAGAATTTCAAAAATATTGACAGTTCTGGAGAAAGATTGTCCAGGCTAATGTAAGAGTTAGAGTTGGGTTAGAGTTAATCTATGATAAAGTTATGAAAATCAAGGTGATGAAGAGGGAAGATTTTCCTTCCTTCCACATAGTGTTCAATGGTTAAAGGGTAGAAATGTAACACAATCGTTAAATGGTGAGGAGTTAATGCAGAGAAAGTGTGTGATGATTGGCGTTGGATGGGTGTTACAGGGAGAGATGTAGAGCTCACTTCCTGGATGGTAGAGCAAGCTGAATTTGTCACCTGTAAAATGCATCTGAGTGAAATTGTGAAGAGCTTTAAACCACAAAGCAACAGGAGGAGGGACTGTGGAGTGACACTGGCAGGAATTGATGGTTTTGGCAACTATGACTACAACGGGCTGAACAGTCTCATATGCAGGAAATATTTACCATTCATTTGTGCAGCAGGAAGAATTATCTAAATTATACATGTTTTCTTCTTTTTGGTTTTATTTTATATATTTTTTCATTCAGTTCAGCATCTGCTTATTGGTTGTAATAAGCATAGAACATAGAAGTAAACGGCAGAGGAAGAGGCGAATTGGCCCACTATATCCGTGCCGAAGATGCTGCCACTTTAAAGTAAATCAATTCTGCGGCATCTGTTTCATATCCTGCTATGACTTGCATATTGATCTGTCGATCTAAAAGTCCCTTAAATGTCACTATCGTATTTGCTTCTACACCAAATCTGACAGCCGGCTCCAGGTATCCACCACCTTCAGTGTGAAAACAACTTGGACCGCATGTCTCCCTTTAGCTTTTCCATTCTCACCTTACATGCACGTCCTCAGGTAGTTGACAGTAGTCTGTCTCCACCTTTCCTCAAGCCAACTGTTTTCACTTCCAAGTCACGTCAATGTAAATTACTTCATTAGACTTCTTTACTTCATTAATATGTTCAGTCAGATTTAAAAAGGAGCAACGTTTTCCATTGCACTAGGATATACTTAGATTTGTGTAAATCATGTTTAATTCATTAGCTCTTAAAAACTACAAGTCGTCACTATATCTTGGTGTAACAATCGGTCAGTTTGTGACAGTAACTTCGCATTTCAAGCTGGGATATTTATCATGTCTTCGCTTATTTTTTTTCTCTGTTTCTCCTGTATTTCAGTGTATTGAAGCTTAATTATAATTAAGGAAATAATTTCCTTAATTATAAAGTTATAACATAGATTATACCTGAGACGGTAATGTGCCTCTCCTGTGAGATGTGGCAGTCTTGGGGGAACTCCCCTCTCCCGCAGAGTCATATCTGCCAGAAGTGCTTGCGGCTGGGCGATCTGGAAGACCGTGTGAGGAATCTGGAGCAGCAACTAGATGACCTTTGACTCATAATGGAGAATGAGGCAGTCATAGATGAGAGCTACAGGGAAGTAGTCACACCTAGGCTGCAGGAAGCAAGTCGTTGGGTGACAGTCCGAGGGGGGAAAGTGAAGGAGAGTAGACAGGTAGTGCAGAGCACCCCTGTAGCCATGCCCCTGAATAATAACTTTACCGTCCTGGATGCTATTGGTGAGGACGACTGACCAGGTATGAGCCACGGTGGCAGGGCCTCTGACACTGAGTCTGACCCTGTGGTGCAGAAGGATGGGACGGAGAAGAGGAGAGCTGTCGTCATTGGAGACTCTATAGTCAGGGGGGCAGACAGGAGATTTTGTGGACGTGAGGAGGAAACCCGCATGGTTTGTTGCCTCCCGGGTGCCAGGGTCCAGGATGTCTCTGACCGGGTGCATGACATCCTGGTACGAGAGGGAAAGCAACCAGAAATCGTGATACATGTTGGGACCAACAACATAGGCAGGAAGGGGGATGAGGTCCTGAAGTGTGAGTTTCGGGAACTAGGCAGAAGGCTGAAGAACAGGACCTCAAGGGTGGCGTTCTCAGGATTGCTGCCAGTACTACGTGATAGTGATGGTAAGAATTGGAGGAGATGGCAGTTGAATGCGTGGCTGAGGAGTTGGTGCAGGGGGCAGGGTTTTAGATTTTTGGATCATTGGGATCTCTTCTGGGGAAGGTGGGACCTGTACAGATTGGATGGGTTGCACCTGAACTCGAGGGGGAGCAATATCCTTGCTGGTAGGTTTGCTAGCATGGTTTGGGAGGGTTTTAACTAATTTGTGAGGGGGATGGGACCTGGAGCGATAGAACAGTGAAAGAAGTGCATGGAGTAAAGTCGGATCTAACATATAGAGAGGCTTTGAGGAAAGAGCAGCAGAATAAAGGGTATAAAAGTAGTAAGGAAGAAGGGCTAAAGTGTGTGTACTTCAATACAAGAAGCATCAGGAACAAAGGTGATGAACTGAGAGCTTGCATACATACATCGAATTATGATGTAGTGGCCATTACAGAGACTTGGCTGGCACTAGGGCAGGAATGGATTCTCAATATTCCTGGATTTCAGTGCTTTAAAAGGGATGGGGGGGGGAGGGGAGGAGGGGTGGCATTACTGGTCAGGGATACTATTACAGCTGCAGAAAGAGTGTGTAATGTAGCAGGATCCTCTTTTGAGTCAGTATGGGTGGAAGTCAGGAACAGGAAGGGAGTAGTTACTCTACTGCGGGTATTCTATAGGCCCCCCGGTAGCAGCAGAGATACCGAGGAGCAGATTGGGAGGCAGATTTTGGAAAGGTGCATAAATAGCAGGGTTGTTATCATGGGTGACTTTAACTTCCCTAATATTGATTGGCACTTGATTAGTTCCAAGGGTTTAGATGGGGCAGAATTTGTTAAGTGTGTCCAGGATGGATTCCTGTCACAGTATGTTGACAGGCCGACAAGGGGGAATCCCATACTAGATCTAGTATTAGGTAATGAACCGGGTCAGGTCACAGATCTGTCAGTGGGTGGGCATCTGGGGGACAGTGATCACCGCTCCCTGATCTTTAGCATTATCATGGAAAAGGATAGAATCAGAGAGGACAGGAACATTTTTAATTGGGGAAGGGCAAATTATGAGGCTATAAGGCTAGAACTTGCGGGTGTGAATTGATAGATAGATAGATAGATAGATACTTTATTCATCCCCATGGGGAAATTCAACTTTTTTCCAATGTCCCATACACTTGTTGTAGCAAAACTAATTACATACAATACTTAACTCAGTAAAAAATATGATATACATCTAAATCACTATCTCAAAAAGCATTAATAATAGCTTTTAAAAAGTTCTTAAGTCCTGGGATGATGTTTTTGCAGGGAAATGTACTATGGACATGTGGTCGATGTTTAAGGATCTTTTGCAGGATGTTAGGGATAAATTTGTCCCAGTGAGGAAGATAAAGAATGGTAGGGTGAAGGAACCATGGGTGACAAGTGAAGTGGAAAATCTAGTCAGGTGGAAGAAGGCAGCATACATGAGGTTTAGGAAGCAAGGATCAGATGGGTCGATTGAGGAATATAGGGTAGCAAGAAAGGAGCTTAAGAAGGGGCTGAGAAGAGCAAGTAGGGGTCATGGGAAGGCCTTGGCGTGTAGGGTAAAGGAAAACCCCAAGGCTTTCTTCAATTATGTGAAGAACAAAAGGATGACAGGAGTAAAGGTAGGACCGATTAGAGATAAAAGTAGGAAGATGTGCCTGGAGGCTGTGGAAGTGAGCGAGGTCCTCAATGAATACTTCTCTTCAGTATTCACCACTGAGAGGGAACTTGATGTCGGTGAGGACAATATGAGTGAGGTTGATGTTCTGGAGCATGTTGATATTAAGGGAGAGGAGGTGTTGGAATTGTTATAATACATTAGGACAGATAAGTCCCCGGGGTCTGATGGAATATTCCCCAGGCTGATCCACGAGGTGAGGGAAGAGATTGCTGAGCCTCTGGCTAGGATCTTTATGTCCTCGTTGTCCACAGGAATGGTACTGGATGATTGGAGGGAGGCGAATGTTTTCCCCTTGTTCAAAAAAGTTAGTAGGGATAGTCCGGATAATTATAGACCAGTGAGCCTTATGTCTGTGGTGGGAAAGCTGTTGGAAAAAATTCTTAGAAATAGGATCGATGGGCATTTAGAGAATCATGGTCTGATCAGGGACAGTCAGCATGGCTTTGTGAAGGGCAGATCATGCCTAACAAGCCTGATAGAGTTTTTGAGGAGGTGATCAGGCATATAGATGAGGGTGGTGCAGTGGATGTGATCTACATGGATTTTAGTAAGGCATTTGACAAGGTTCCACATGGTAGGCTTATTCAGAAAGTCAGAAGGCATGGGATCCAGGGAAGTTTGGCCAGGTGGATTCAGAATTGGCTTGCCTGCAGAAGGCAGAGGGTCGTGGTGGAGGGAGTACATTCAGATTGGAGGGTTGTGACTAGTGGTGTCCCACTAGGATCTGTTCTGGGACCTCTACTTTCTGTGATTTTTATTAACGACCTGGATGTGGGGGTAGAAGGGTGGGTTGGCAAGTTTGCAGACGACACAAAGGTTGGTGGTGTTGTAGATAGTGTAGAGTATTGTCAAAGATTGCAGAGAGACATTGATAGGATGCAGAAGTGGGCTGAGAAGTGGCAGATGGAGTTCAACCTGGAGAAGTGTGTGGTGGTACACTTTGGAAGGACAAACTCCAAGGCAGAGTACAAAGTAAATGGCAGGATACTTGGTAGAGTGGAGGAGCAGAGGGATTTGGGGGTACATGTCCACGGATCCCTGAAAGTTGCCTCATGGGTAGATAGGGTAGTTAAGAAAGCTCATGGGGTGTTAGCTTTCAGAAGTCGAGGGATAGAGTTTAAGAGACGCGATGTAATGATGCAGCTCTATAAAACTCTAGTTAGGCCACACTTGGAGTACTGTGTCCAGTTCTGGTCACCTCACTATAGGAAGGATGTGGAAGCATTGGAAAGGGTACAGAGGAGATTTACCAGGATGCTGCCTGGTTTAGAGAGTATGGATTATGATCAGAGATTAAGGGAGCTCGGGCTTTACTCTTTGGAGAGAAGGATAATGAGAGGAGACATGATAGAGGTGTACAAGATATTAAGAGGAATAGACAGAGTGGACAGCCAGCGCCTCTTCCCCAGGGCACCACTGCTCACCACCTCTTGTCCTCATACAAGAGGACATGGCTTTAAGTTAAGGGGAGGGAAGTTCAAGGGGGATATTAGAGGAAGGTTTTTCACTCAGAGTGGTTGGTGCGTGGAATGCACTGCCTGAGTCTGTGGTGGAGGCAGATACACTAGTGAAGTTTAAGAGAGTACTAGACAAGTATATGGAGGAATTTAAGGTGGGGGGTTATATGTGAGGCAGGGTTTGAGGGTCAGCACAACATTGTGGGCCGAAGGGCCTGTAAAAAAAAAGATTATTTCTTTTTATATAAGGTAGCATGGCAGAGTCAAAATGAATCAGAATCAGAATTAATACGGTGAAATTTGTAAACGACATACGCCGGTGATGTTAAACCTGATTCTGATTATGATTCTGATTCATTCCGTACCTGCCAGCTAACATGAGCTTGAACATTTTGATGGACCCATTATGAAATCGAACAGTTCATTAAAGTTAAAAATCCCAGGGAGCTGAAAATGAGCAGACTATGTTATGATAATGCATGTGCTTTGTTTCTTGATAATTATCGTCAATTACTTGCTACGAATCAGTGAGGTGTTTGTTGACAATTAAATGTGCTTACAATGCAAAATTTTGCTATAATTGTAATTAAGCGTGTTAATTTGGGTGTTTGCAGTAATTTTGTTGTACAAGTAGACAAGTTTCAAATTCAATTTGAAATTCAAAATGAACCCCTACTTGTTCGAATTTCAATAGTTGCGTATCGAATAGCTCTTTATAGAAAGATAATTGGCAACCACTTATCAAATGTATAATCGTTTTTAAAAAAAAAACAATTCTCAATCTCTCAAGATAGACGTCACTCGTTAAAAGTAAGAAATGGAAAGGTTTTCACGAAATAATTGTTCGACCGACCGGAACGCGCCCGCCTCCCCTCTTGTTTTCTAGGGGGCTGTTCGCGTGAGGTGAGGAGAGCGGGCGCGTTCTCTGAAATGCTGGTTTGATCCATTTTCATCAGATGCAACATCGGAGACCGGGTAGTTGGAACGCACCGCGAAATTTCCGATCAGGACGGATTGGTAGGAAGTCCTTTCATCTGTAAATGCTGTACTTAAACGTTGATATTGCCAATTAATTAATTGTTGCTCCATTCCAATGTTAGAACATTTTAAAACTCTTCCCATGGAGATCTGGTTGTCTTGTACACAGAGTCTGGCACTTTTTAAGCAGGTTAGACAGCAACATTACAAATTTATCTGAGTCACTTCCACTGTCCTTTTCCAGGTGAATTTATAAACTGAGCCTCTGCTTCACCTTTTAGGGCGAGCCAATGACATCAGTCAAAAGCCGGAGAACGCTCCAAATACCCCAGCGAATTTACCCCAGCGAAATACCCCACTAAACTATCCACTGGAATATCTCATTACTTTTTATCTGTGTTTCCCCAGATTACAGTGTAACAGATCTCCAATAAAAAATTAACTGCCTCTGAGACCCAGGTAATTTTCTCGACGACATTTAAGCTCTCTCTTTTCCCTACCGTGCAGTGATTCGGAAAGATATATTTTTTTACCCGGAAATCTTAAAATTATAATATGAGATTCTTCATTTCTGGACAATATTCTGAGATAAATATAATTTTCATGCAGAAACTCTCCATTCGTGCAATCGGCATGGGTGGGATAATTCCGTGTGTGCTTTAATTACCTCGCATCGTTTATTCCACTAACTTGTACTTAAAACTCCAAACATTTCACGTTAGTCATGAACTAAGAAAAGTAAACGTCAAAGCTGGCATTTTCTTAGCTTTAAGCCGCGCATGAAAAGATTTGTGATAGAGATGGATGATAATCGTCTTTGAAACTTTGGAATGATATTGAAGACTTGGTCTTCCAGACACGTAGCGCAGAAAAAGAATGCAATTGTTCGTTTGCTATAGAATAGAAACAATGTGGGGAAAGAGTGGGAACCTGCTGAGGGCTGACTAGGTTCTATTGGGTGTCTAAATGTAAGTATCCTGCCTACCTACCTACAGAAAGAGTATTCCAGTATTACCCGTTTTGTCTGATACTTTATAACTGCCTGCCTCTTGGGAATCTTAGATGGAGAGACTCTGGAAAAAGTCAACATGATATACGTTGATTACAGTCAGCATGTCTTCATTTTGTTTGTTGTGAACAGGAGTCTGTGCCTGCATTAAATTTCAGACTACTGGTTAAGATGTAAAATGCATTCGATTTCATTCGTGCTTGCAGTTAAGCTTTAACGACAAACAACGTGTTAATTACCTGGGATAGATATTTTGATTTTGCATGTGCTAAAAAAAATACGTAGAAGTAAATTCTAAAGATTTCAGATTTGATTGATGTCAAGTAGAGGTTTACACCTGCTGTTCTTTTTTTCTCTCTTTATGTGACAGTGGAAAAATATTCAAAAATTTTGCAATATGATTTTAAAAAATAAATGCAGCGCTATAGATTAAAATTAACATCGTGTTGTCCAAATGTATTTTATATAGAAGTAAAAAATAAATAATTGTACTTTACCCTTTGTTCTACTTGAAATAGCAGAATAAGCTTCCAACTACATCGCACAGACTTAATTTACATTTGCCACAAAGCTATTTTAATTGTTAACACATTTACACTTGACAAACACTTCACAGTGTCCAGGTATGTCAATGGCAAAAATTTTGGAGGTTTAGGTAACTATGAAGATGATAGGAGAATTTGAAAACATTAACTCTATCTCCTTTACAATAGCATTGGAGAGAGACAGGAACAGACAAGTTAGAAAAGCATTTAACTGGAATAAGGGGAATTATGAGGCAGGGAATTGGAAGCTTAAATTGGAAACAGATGTTCTCAGGGAAAAGTGCGGCAGAAATGTGGCAAACCGTGAAACATCACAATAATTATACGTATTGTCTCTCTTAATATATAACAATATGTAATAAAATACAAATTTACTTTACTTCGTTCTATTTAGACCATTATCGTTCACTTTCTCTAACCATTGTAGTGCTTGTCCGGAGCATTTTCCCAGCCATAGTTTCTGGAAAATAGAAAGACAGCAAGACAATTTTTTCTGCAATCTTGTTAATAACTTCATGACCTTTTTAATGCGTGTGCTTGTGTGAGTATATATATCCAATATTACTACAAAAGTGCGATGTTAATATTGAATTTTTAAGCTTAAATACATCTTTTATTCTGAGGAAGGTTTCGACTTGAAACATTAATTGTGTCTCTTCACACTGACGCTGTCTGATCTGCGGAATGTCCCAGCATTTTCAGTTTTTAATTCAGATTTTCGGCATCTGAACATCCCAGTTGTCTTTAACCCACTTAAAGTCGACACTTGAGTGTCTTCATAATGCCATGGAATTCCCAAATCCTAGCCTTATTAAGATACACAAATAAAGGATCAAATATTCAGGGTAATAATCATCAAAGCGGAATGAGGGCCAATCACAGTATTCCTTCTCAACTTGAGTTTTTTTTAATATTCGTTGACCACATGGATATAAGGAAAATATATTTTACCTTAAAGGCCGTTACTGACCTTTCCCTTGAAAGCATTTCTCTCAAGACAACTTCCTTTTTTGCCATTGCTTTGCCAATGTGTACCAAACTGTCACGTGGAGGATTATCAATAAAGATCACACGTTCGTGTGAAAAACGTATGAAAATTGTACAAGGCATTGGTGAGGCCAAATTTGGAGTATTGTGTACAGTTCTGGTCACCACATTATAGGAAAGATGTCAACAAAATAGAGAGAGTACAGAGGAGATTTACTAGAATGTTACCTGGGTTTCAGCACCTAAGTTACAGAGAAAGGTTGAACAAGTCAGGTCCTTATTCTTTGGAGCGTAGACGGTTGAGGGGGGACTTGATAGAAGTATTTAAAATTATGAGGGGGATAGATAGAGTTGATGTGAATAGGCTTTTTCCATTGAGAGTAGGGGAGATTCAAACAAGAGGACATAAGTTGAGAGTTAGGGGGCAAAAGTTTAGGGGTAACACGAGGGGGGATTTCTTTACTCAGAGAGTGGTAGCTGTGTGGAACGAGCTTCCAGTAGAAGTGGTAGAGGCAGGTTCGATATTGTCATTTAAAAAAATTGGGTAGGTGTATGGACAGGAAAGGAATGGAGGGTTATGGCTGAGTGCGGGTCAGTGGGACTAGGTGAGAGTAAGCGTTCGGCACGGACTAGAAGGGCCGAGATGGCCTGTTTCCGTGCTGTAATTGTTACATGGTTATGTGGTTATATGGTTCTTTGCAAACCCGGAGCTCTCCTCAATTTCAGGCAGGCAATATTTATTAAGAGCTTTGATGTTGTTCGGATGATTCTTCTTTTGAAGAACTGTCAGCAAACAAATGGATGGTTTAAAATATTCGCTTCCATTGTGTATTATGCAGGATCTGTAGCCAAGTGAATGGTTCTGCAACTTTTGATTTTGCAAAATTTGGGGTATTGGTTTGATGCTAGGATTGGAGTTGGTTTACTTTTTGGAATGATTTAAAGTTACTTTATGTCTGGAGTTGGTACTGGTTTCGAGGTCAACCACGGGTTTGTCATTAGGATCAGTGATGTATCAATTTTAGTTGGAACGTTAATATCTGCAATTGGTGTTTGTTGAGTAGTCCTCAGGAAATATTCTGTGAACGAATATTTGTTTATCACATCAGGGCCGAGCAGATTTCTGAGTGAAGTCGGTGGCAGATAAGAAATAAAATTTCTGAAGACTGCAGCGCCCGTCTTTTCCTGGTCCGCTCGGTGAGGCTGAGTGTGTGTAGATACTGGAGCAGGATTTTGGGGAGGAGAGTGGTCGCAGTGGGTTGGGATGATAGTGAGGTGGTGTAGGTGCCATCGATTCCCTGTATTTATTTCATGCAAAGCCGTCACCCACCTAAGCAATCCGGGTCGGATCCAGTTCTACCCATCGCCATTTCCCTCTATGGTTGAATTATGGCCGTCATGTCTATATGTTCAGTAGCTATTTATCTCGAATCATCTCGTTGTTTAGTTCGTGCAATAAAGCTTTCAGTGAATTGAGCACTCAACTAAAAAGTCTGCTTTGCCAGAACAGGTTCCACGAAAAGATTTGACTTCTTCCTAAACTGTTTACATAAAACAACCGATTTGTTTGTTGCTCTGTTTATGGACTATACATAAAACGAGGCTGCATTTAACAACGTTTCTATATAAATATGAGAAAATACAAAACACGCCTTATATTCACAAAGCATTACGGTGCGTGGTGAATGCCATCCGCACTTGGACCAGCGGTAAAGTTGCTCTTTTGTGTAATGAATATATTTTAAAATACCAATTCTGTCGGTAACAGTTTGTAAAACACCAGCGCGATTTCGACCTCAATGTAAAGTTTGTTAACCTGCAACACAACCAACAATTCTCTATTTTTCCTGTTTGTGTTCATCTGTAGTTCAGACTACAAACAGGTTTACAATCATTAGCAGAGTTTCGCAGTACTTGGACATGTGGTTAAAATTCGCCATGAATTCTCCCCGCGCCATCCAATTACGTGCCTTGACTTACGTCTAGTTTAGCCAATTATTTTATCTTTGAAGTTGCTTTTGCCATTTTGTTTTGGTTTTGAGGAATGTGTAATTGTGTCTTATTAACAACATAAATCCGCAAACGTGTTCACAGGGCCAACTCGGTCTTGTATTTTGATGTGGTTTCGAGCCTTAATTTGTGGCGGGGTTCAGTTCCCTGTCTTCAGAGGCTGTTTGGTTGTATTTCCCAGAGTGGCAGGCAGGTGGTTCTGTTCGGCGAGCTGCTTGTCTGCTTTTGGATTATAACAGTCTACCTTCGCAGGTCACAAGCACAATTCAACTGAGATAAACAGCAGGTATCCCTTCTCCGCTTTTCACCTCACTGCCAAAGAAAGAACAAGTCCTGAATCCTGTGAGGATAAGAGGCGATGTAAGGTGCAGCCTCGTGGCTAAGAAAATAAGGCGGGGGCGGGGGGTGGGGGTGGAAGAACATAGTAGATGCGATGGGATCCCAACACCGCAGGTTTATCAACAAAAACCTCTGCCTTTTCTGAGCGCTTTGGGATGTTACCTTTATAATTCATTGTGTCAGCTGTCTACCACCAACCGTCTCGCTTCCTTCTCTGTCTTTCCGCCCTTTTATACAGTCCTCATGAGGTCAATGCCAACCGACGATTTTGAGCTGAACTGAGCTCCCGGCCGAGAGAATTATGTCCACGGGAGACCAATACGAAGATGCTGACTGCGTGTGTTCCAATGGAATGAAAATCGCTTGGGACATTAACGATCCCAAACTGCCTCAGGTAACTCTCATCGCTGCTGGCAAAGTCCTTTCCTGAAATGGAACGAATTCAGACTGCTAATTATTAACACCCAGTCTGGGGCAGTTTATAACTGAGAATTGATCCTAAATTGGCTTTTGAAATTCGTTAAATCTTCACTGTTTATGGCAAAGCACGATGCGAGGATTCTAACGCGTTATTTTAAAAGTTTAAAAGTATAAGGCCAAACTTTGGGATATATTGATTATTTAAGAGATGAGAGAAATTCAGGGACAAAGCGGATAATGAGCCGACCCACCGGATATCAAGCTTGATAGAGCAACCATGTTTTTAACTATGACACAGGTTTCCCTTTACCGTTGGCAAATTCGTCGGATTTTAAAGAGAGCCCTTTTGCAAATCTGCTGGGGTTGTGTTAGAAGTACTATATACTATGTAAGGTATCAAAGGGACCGAAGGAACGGCGTTAGAACGATTAACCCCATGTTCTGGAGTATAAGGTCCCATACTAGGCTTTCACGCTTCGTAAATAGAAATATAGAAAACCTACAATACAATTACAGGCTCTTCGGCCCACAATGCTGTGCCGAACACGTACTTACTTTAGAAATTACCTATGGTTACTCATAGCCATCTATTTTTCTAAGCTCCATGTACCTATCCAGGAGTCTCTTAAAATACCCTACTGTATCCTCCAGATCCGCCAAATTCGTTCCTATGAAAAGATTGGATGATGTAACTAAAAGTGATCACAAATTCGCATGTGTTTAACGTTTGCTGTAATATGGGGATCAGATGATCTTAATTTCTGTAATTAAAATTAATTGCAAAAAAATTGTGAACGTTTTTGCCTAAAGCACATCCATTGAAATGAGCCAATAGCGCAGATGAAAATTTAAGTTAATGCAATGTGGTAATCTGAAATTTAAAAAAAACTAAAATACTGGACAACAGACATCTTCGACCTGAAACACTGATGTACACAAGACAATAACTCTGTAAAAATAAGGGGTTTGTTTCTCCAAATTTTTTATTTATTTTTCATAATTATTATATAACCGGTTCCGTTTGTGAATTCACACTCCGCGGATTAATAAGTGGCAATCAAAACTTGTAAGTTGTTGGCTAGTGAGATCAGAGTAGACCGGACCATTTACAAACTGTCGCCGGGTTGGTAACATCAGGATTATGGGCAGTCGTGACAAACAAACAATGTCCAGCATTAAAAGTCTAATTTTCATACATATATTCGTTTCTTAACAATGGCTTCACTTCGAGTGATTGTTATTTCTTATCAGCCCTGTTAAGGCTTTTGATACTATTCGTTGCAGCAGCCGCATGACTAGATGGCCGAAGGGCCTATTTGTGCTGTACTTTTCTATGACTTTCTGACAGTATAACATTGCGGAGGTATAGTTGAGTGCTCTTTGTATTTTTTCCAATTTAAGGCCAAAATTGATGGCCATCCACATAAACAGAATCCGTTCTTGATCTGGAGATCGCCAGTAAATGTTTGTTTATAAAACACGTTTGTTCTGCTTCTTACAAGAATCAATGATTTTGTGTGCAATTTTCAGGATGTGAAGCAATTTGACACGTTTCAGGAATGGACGGATGGTTACGTGAGATATATTTATGTGGCCGACGATAAAAACGCGCAGAGGCACCTGAGTGGCTGGGCGATGAGAAACACCAACAACCATAACTGCCAGATCCTGAAGAAGTCTTGCCTGGGAGTGGTGATTTGCTCCAGTGACTGTACACTGCCCGGCGGGGGCAAACTGCAACTCAGGCCCGCGATTTGCGACAAGGCTCGTCAGAAGCAGCAGAGTAAGTATCCTAGTGCCGGATCATTTCCTCACAGAATCACTCTGACATTTCTTCAAATTTAATGCAGGTCTAAACTTGCTAACAAAACAGCAGGAAGCAAATCTGAAAAGGCAGTTGAAAGGAAGTTGCTGGAGTCGTGAGCAACAATGCTGGATAAACTCTGCAGGCCAGGCAGCATCTAGGAAAAGAGTACGTCCAGCCGATGTTTCAGGCCGAAACCCTTTGGCAGGTCCTACCTGGCCTGCGGAGTTCCTCCAGCATGTTGTGTGTGTTTCTCGGATTTCCCAGCATCTGCAGATTTTTTCTTGTTTGTGCTGGAGACATGAAGGCGTTTTCTGCAAATGCAAGTTTTTAAATAAAGTCCATGGACTTAAAATGAAACTTGAAATGCATTCTTTCCACTCCACATCGGTACTTCTGAAATTAATATAAAATGAGAGAATACTGGAAACGCTGACACAGTAAGGCTGCATCTGTGGAGAGAGAAACAGATCCTTCATGTGAAGGAGAGAAATGAAGCTGGGTGGGTGAGGAGGAATATTTGATAGGGTAAAACCAAGGTGACAGTGAGAAGTTATGAAAAAGGTCATCTGGTCAATGACTGAGTGCCAGCAGTTAGAGAGACAAAAAGGAACACACACAAAATACTGGAGGAACTTTTGTCCTCAACAGGACAGAAAGGATGTGGGAATTGTGAAATGCAGAGAAGGAGGTCATGCCTGGCGGGTGAAGGTGGGCATGTCATTATTTCCAGAGAGAAAAGAAAAATAAAGGGAAAAATAAACAAGCAGAGCCAGTATCACAGATGGATGACTGGTGCAGACAGTAATCTAGTTACCTGAGTTCTGTAATGAATTCAGAAAGCTGCAATGTACCCAGACTGTAGGTGCTCTCCGTTAATCATGTGTTGGGCACAGTGTAAAGATGTTGAGGCCACAGACCGAACATGTCAGAGTGGGAGTGTGACACATTTCTACTTCAGAATTTGCTGCCTCTATAGCAATCAAATGTGCCTTGGCTTCACGTTAAAAATAAATTGTTATCAGGAATTATCCAAAAAACAACACATTGTGGGGGATTGCTGGAATTGCTGGCAACACTCAGCAGGGCAGGCAGAATGGAGAATGGTATAGAATTATTGGCCACCACAACACTTACAATTGCATTTTGCCAATACAGACCCACTGTAGGGTAGGGCCCTGGAAAGAGCCACCAGTGAAGGGTTCCTCATTGGGTATTCAGTTGACCCGCTGAGGCCAGCACTGGGGTCTGCTTTTCATTTCTTTATTTATTCTTCCACATTTCTTACACAACATAGAAGGGACCATTCAGCCCATCAAGTCCATGCCAGCTCTACGTGCAACCCCATCAATCTCATTGCCCCACTTACCTCCCTGCAACCTATTCCTTCTGAAGTGTTTATTACCACAACCCCAATTCTCCCACCAATCACAAGTGCAATTATGAAGAAAACATGGCAGTGGCTCTACTTCCTTAGAAGTTTGTGAAGATTCAGCATATCATCAAAAACTTTGACAAACTTGTACACGTGTAGTGGAGAGTATCTTGACTAGTTATATCACAGCCTGCTATGACACCAATGCCCTTGTATGGAATATCCTACAGAAAGTAGTGGATCTAGCCCAGTCTATCACAAATAAAGCCCTTCCCACCATTGAGCACAACTACATGGAGCACTGTCGTAGGAAAGCAGCATCCATCATCAGGGACCCCCACCACACAGGTCATGCTGTCTTCTTACTGTTGCCATCAGGAAGAAGGTTTAGGAGCCTCCGGACTCACATTACCAGGTTCAGGAACAGTTATTACCCTTCAACCACCAGGCTATTGAACTAAAGAGGATAACTTCACTTGCCCCATCACTGAACTGTTCCCACTAATTATAGACTCACTTTCAAGGACCCTTCATCTCATGTTCTTGATATTTATTGCTAATTTATTTATTATTGTTATTACTTTTTTCTTTTGTTTTTGCACAATTTGATGTCTTTTACTCGTTGGTTGCTTGTCCATCCTGTTGGGTGTGGTATACTTCATTGATTCTAGTTTGGCTCCTGGATTTACTGAGTATGCCTGCTAGAAAATGAATCTCAGGGTTGTATATGATGACATATATGTACTTGGGTATAAACTTACTTTGAACTTTGAATTTCAAACCATCTACATACTGGAGACAATTTATAGTAACTGATTAACCTACCAACTCTCATGTCTTTGTAAAGGAGTGCATCTGGAGAAACACATAAGGTCACAGAAAGAATGTGCAAACTCAATACAGATGACAGGATTGAACTGGGTTGCTGAGGTTGTATTGTCAAAATAATTATTTTTAAGTAGATGTATTTTTAAGTTATATTTCTATTTCAACTGTTATCTGATAGTTGTCAGGAATACTTGGAAATAGTTGTAATTTCTTTTGGCATTAGTCATTTGAGAGAGAGGCCTCAAACCAGCTAGGGCTCCAGACCTAAGGCCTATTTACCTGAGACCCAGTTGCCCAGTTACTACACAAGACCCACTCAGGTTCTCAAGATGGCATGGCTACATGGCTTTGAACTTGGTTAGATATATGGGGCACAGAAATTCAGCAGGGCTGCAAAGAACTGTGCATGAGGTAAATCTAGCATGAGTTGGTCCTTTTCTTCTTTGACTGAGGCTAAAGTAAGGTTATTAGTACAATAAGATGAAGTATCATTCTACTAGAAAAGTATTTTATCAGATTTGTTATCCTTTCCTGTGGTAAATGTAGAGATTGATTGCCTTAACTTTCCTGGAAGAGTAATTGGAATTATTGTACAAACCACCATTTTCAAATTAATTTTGATTCTGTGAAAGTTCTCACCAAAAAGTAACATGAGATTGCAGCATAAAAAGGTACCGCAGAAATATGATTTTACATGAACCATGCACTCTTCTATTCCTTTATAAAGTAATTATACCCATTTAGACAAATATATATGCTCCATCCTGACAACTGCTGAAGAAATCATATTTCTTTATCACATAGGAGGCATTCTTCCTATCTCAGAACAAGCTCATCAACTCCCATCCCCATGTAGTTCTTTTAAGCTACTTTCTTTCATGTGCTCGTTAACTCCCTCCTAATTATCCGCATGCACAGGGGGCAATTAATCTACCAATCTGCATGTCTTTGGTATGGGGAAGAAACCCATGTGGTCACCAAGAGAATATGCAAACCCCGTTCAACCACCACAGGTATTCAGATTGAATGTGTGTTATTGGAGCCATGAGTCAGCAAATTACCAGACCTGCCACTGTCTGCACTTTTCCGTGCTCTATTTCACCTCCAGGTAAAGATGTGTTTTGTTCTGCTCTCTAGCTAACATTTTGCTGCACTCTACTACACCTTCCTCTATTATAAGTCTTTATAATTTTGATAAGCTCTGTTGTCAAATATAAACTCAAATGAAATGATACCTCCAACTCGTCAAATCTCTTTTTGTAGCTCTCACCCTCATTGTTGATAGCATAATATTGACAGAGGCTTAACTGAAAATTCATTCATAACTTTTGAGATAGCCAAGGACACCAGGGACCCAAATTAGCAGACAAGCACCAACAGAATATTTTAAGGAAAACTCTTTGTATTAAACTATGGCAATGTTTCCAAAACAATTCCAGTGCAGCTATTGGTAACTGTGAAGTGTAGTGTATGTACCATAGTCAACCATAGACCATAAATGACAAAGGAAATTGACAGATGTGCATGAAGGTTGCAAATTCAGGACTTCAGTCCCTGGTCTGCAGCCTTTTAAAGGGAGAAGCTGGTGTTATTCTTACAATTAGAAATGTTAAAAAGGTTTAGACAATACTCAATGGACAACCAGGTTGTTTTGTTTTAGCCAGTGTTGCACTGGATTGGAATTTATTACACTCAATTTTCAATCATGTTCAGGAAGAATCTTGAATCTTCTGCCCTTTGACTTCTCAGAACATGCCAGGGACTTAATGCTTTGTGGCTATTTTTGTTCTCAAGCATACTAGAAGTAACCCTGCATCAATGCAAAAGAGCAATAAAGACCATTAGGTATAAGAACAGAATTAGGCTATTTGACCTATCTAGTCTGCTCCACCATAAAGCCATGACTATTTTTTCCTTCAACTTCTCTCTGTAACTCTTAATCCTGTTATCAATAAAGAAGCTATCAATCTCTGCCACAATTGATAAAATGGGTAGAGTATTGGCAGATAGAATTTAATCCTGGTAAGTGTGAAGTAAGGCTCTTTGGGAGGTCTAATTAGATACAGTAGGTCTACACATGGAAGGTAGGGCCCAAATAAGTAATGAAGAACAGGGGTCTTGATGTACAAAACCCTGTATCCCTAAAGGTGGCAACAGGGGTAAATAAGATGAAGTAAGTCTTTGTAGGCACATACTCATCCACACAGGTTTTAATGAAGTCAGCAATAACTGTAGCATTCTCATCCAGATTCAAAGATGAATCCCTGAATACGGTCCAGACCACCAATTCAAAGCAGTCCTGTAAATGCTCCTGTTCTTCTCTTGTCCATACCTTCTTGGCCCTCAGTACTGGTGCTGCAGTCTTCAGTCTCAGCCTAACTCAGGGAGAGAGAGTACAGCCAGGTGATTATATTCCTTTTTTCAAAGAAAGGGGTTTCCTTTTTGAGAAGGTGCAGGAAAGATTCACGATGTTGTTATCAAGACTGGAGGACTTGATTTATAAAGAGATACTGAATAGGCTGGGACTTTATTCCCCAGAGTGTATGAAGCTGATTTTATAGTATAACATCATTAAGGGTGAAGTGTCATAAATCAGGTGTTGAATCAGGACCCAACAGCAGGACAGAGACACTGGAGTCCCAGAAACAGGACAAGACAGAACCCAAGGACAGGACGGGATGCGGTCTAAGCAGGACCAGGATGAGGGACTGGGAACAAGGAGCCTGGGGTGGACTCCGAGCCCGAGACTGGACAAGGACCCTGAACCTGGGTCTTGTCTTGGACCCCCAAACCCAGGCAAAGACGTGACGAGGCTTGGCTAGGGACTTGGGGTCTCGAGGCTTGTCTCGAGGCTGGAGGCTGGAGGCTTGTCTCGAGGCTGGAGGCTGGAGGCTGCAGGCTTGTCTCGAGGCTGGAGGCTGGAGGCTGCAGGCTTGTCTCGAGGCTGGAGGCTGCAGGCTTGTCTCGAGGCTTGAGGCTGGAGGCTGCAGGCTTGGAGCTTGGGAAACTCAGAGGCTGAAGCTAGGGGCAGACTAGGAACTGTACATCAACATGAAGCCAGGACTTATCCTCCAACAAGCCAGGACTCATCTTTAACACCACACCAAGGTGGGGCAGAACCATCCATCAGGTAACAGCAGAACAGCCTGACCTACCCAACAGAGGCAAAGACAAGACAAATTCTCCCCACAGGGCAACAGCAGAACAGCCTGACTTACCCCACAGAGGCAAGGACAAGATAAGACAGATCCCCGCACAGGGCAACAGCAGAACAGCCAGACTTACCCCACAGGGGCAAGGACAGGAAGAGACAAACACCAAGGAACAACAGACCATTCCACCTCTGCATCGGGGTAGCTCCGAGTAGCCATTACAGCCAGCAGCCTTGGCTGGCTACAGAAGCAACCAGATCCCTACCTAGCTCGGAGTGGCTGACAGCCACCCAGCTGGCCCGGGAAACAGCTGAATCCATACCACAATGACCACTCCAACTACTACCAGCAAGTCTCCCAGAACCCATGGTTCTCCAACACAGCCCCAAGGATGGCAAGAGTCCATTCTAGCCTTCCACCAGCCATCTGTGCCATGAGTGTCTTGTCTTGACAAAACAACCATCCCATCCCACATGCAATACCAGGGCCACTTATATTCCCAGTTCCAATATGACCCTCAGGTGTTTCTAGTTAAGTCCAACCACTGCAACGATCCACCGGAAAACCCAGAGTCCGCGGACTGGACCATGGACTTCGTACTGAACCACCACATGAAGATGAGGAGGATGGTCACAATCATTTTCCCAGGGTAGAGGAGTCTAAGACTTCAGGACATAAGTTTAAAGCCCAAGGGGAAAGATTTAAAAGGGACCTGAGGGAAAACCTTTTAACCCAGAGAATGGTGGGTACGTAGAATGAGCTACCAGAGAAAGTAGTAGAGGCAGGTGCAATTACAATGTTTAAACAGGCATTAAAAATGTGTAGAGAGGTATGGACCTAATGCAGGAAAGGCTTGTAGAGATATATTAATCAGGATGGTAGAAGGTTACCATGCTGTCTGAGTCTCTGACTCTAGGCAGTCTGCTTTTGTTTTGCTAACATAAAACACATTGCAGTGTTATGTCATTTGCAGACTTTGAAATTACTCTTTGAATGTAACAACGTTCCACTATTTAATTCAATTATTGTCGATCAGCATCTCAATTGCCGCAGGTTTCGTGATGTCCTTTCCTTAAAAAAAAAATTCATCTCCCCTTCAATGAATCCAGTATCCAGTATTTTCATTTTGTTTCCTCACATTTCCTTCAGACTTAGAAGGATGTCATTCAGCCCATCAAGTCTAGGTTAGTTCTCAGGGAAATCATTCCCCCACCCATTTCTCTGTATAAACTATTCTATCTCACATCCCTATCACCTCTGCTCTCCTACACTAGAGATAGTTTATGGCAGCCAATTAACCTACAAACCAGAATGTCTTTGGGATGTGGGTATCTGTAGGGGGAGGGAATGATAGATACTTCCATTCAAAATCCACTCACAAATCCTGCTCAACCTGTTGAGTTCCACCAGCAGCAGACTGTTTGTCATTCCGGATGCCAGCATCCACATACTCTTGTGTCTCCAAAAGTAATGTGGTCTTAAAGGGTTTTCACTCAAAACATCAACAATTCCTTTTCCACTACAGTTGCTGCTTGACTTTGCCCAGCAGATTGTAAGTTGCCTCACTTAGTTTTTCTTGTTTTTCTTGATCCCATCTTGGAGGTGTCACTTTGGAAATTTGACTTTCAGTGGAAACCCTCGGTCAGAAGCTAGATGTTTAAAAAACTGCAGATGCTGGAAACACCCAGCAGGTCAGGCAGCATTTGTGGAAAGAGAAAGTTAATGTTCCAGGCTGAAGATCCTCTATCAGGGTTTAAACCTACATTAAACACTGGCAATGGGCAATGGGAGGACAAACTTTAAGGATCATCTCTCAGATAGAATTTCCAGATTCCATTGGTGTTGTAACTGAGCCCATTGTGTGTCCTGTTTCTCTATTACAACAAAAATTAATATGTAGCTTTGTTTTCCAGAGAAAATGTGTCCGAACTGTAACTCAGGATTGGAGTTGGTTCCATGTCGAGGTCACAGTGGCTATCCAGTAACTAACTTTTGGAGACTTGATGCCAAAGCCATATTTTTCCAGGTAAGGCTTCTCAGGAGACAAAAGAGAATATTAAATGTTCTTTAATCCCTCATCAGACCTCAGTTTGGCCTTCTGCATGATCGGTACCCAAAATGATGTCCAGTGCACCAAATCTGACCAGCAACAACCTTTGGGTTGTCGCTGCTGAAGGGATCCAACATTTTACCGTGTGTGGGGAATACAGCAGAGATCTTCCTTCCACAACCCCCAACAGTGCAGTCATTATAGGGAGCTAGTGAGAGGGTCAGAGAGATTATATTGGTCAAGGAGAGAGTCATAGTCAAAGAGTTTATTTTACATTTGCACAAGCACATGTATGCACCGATGCAATGAAAAACTTATTTGCGACAGCCTCATGGGCATCAGATATACAACGTTCACAAGAAAAACAAAAATAAACATAAATGGACAATTTTATGAGAAAGAACACAATTAGAATAAAACAAAACAAAGTAGATATTAGAACAAAGTGATCAAAGTGGTCAGAGTGTTGCTATACTGAGTGTAACAGCCAAACCAAACCAAACCAAAATAATTGCTGCTGCTGGCAACCCTAAAGATATGTTGCATGATCTACCCTTACTTCTGTAATGATTGCTCCAAAGGTCGAGGATATGCATTCGATCCTTTATTAGCAATTAGCAAACATATCATCTTGAAGCTAGAAAACTTAATTGTATAGAAGTGTATAATTGTATACAAGTGTAACTTAAGTGTAACTGAGCATTATTGAGTGATCAGTGACCAGCTACTACAAACTGCAATGAACAAAGCATTAAGATGTAACTTATTCCCTTCACTTTTACCACACACCCCCCCCCGCCCCCCCCACCACTACACATATGACTAGTTGCCATAATAAGCATGCAACACAGAACACAATGCAGATAGGGAACAGATGCATGGCTCCTACAATAAAGTAGTGCTAAAGTTTGTGCAGGTTCAAGAACCAAATAGTTGAAGGGAAGAGATTGTTCTTGAACTTTTGTGGTTTGGGAATTCAGGCTTCTGCATCTCCTGCCCGATAATAGCTGCAAAAAGATGGCAAGGCCTGGATGGTGGAGATCTTTGATAGATGTTCCCTTCTTGAGGCAGTACTTCATGCAGGTATACCAATGTTAGGGAGGTACTGGGCTGAGTCTACTACTCTGCAGCTTCTTACTTTCTTGAACATTCACATTACTGTACCAGGCCATGAGGAAATCAGTCAGAATACTTCCAACAGAACATCTGAGGATGTTTGGCAGCTGTGTTGAGTAGGCAGCAATGGTGGGAGTGAGGGCAGCATTGGATTCAGAGTGCGAGTGGGAGTGGAGGCAAGGTTGGGTACATAACAAGGCTAAGAGTGGAAAAGAGAACCATAAAAGGGAGGTTCTTTCAAAAGCTGTGTGTCTGGAGGGCTGAGTGAGACACTAAATGGCACATGAGGAAAGAGCAGGTCTGACACTGATGACACTACAGCCTGAAAGCTGAGAGAGGCTTCAGTGGAGTCTGAACAGAAGTGTGGAAAAGGACAAGTTTGACTGAGGCAGGCAGAACTGAAAAAGTAAGGATGAGCCTGAGCAGAAAGGAGCAGAGCACTGGGAATACTTTGGCTGTAAAGTGGAACTAAGTGCAAGGGGAGAATCAAAACTGTGGTGAGACTGTAGAATAGATCACAGTCATGTCAGGAAATGGAGCAACAAGCGAGAGGGCACAGATAGTGGAGCAGAGTGAGATTTAAGGAAGTGGAGCTGAGACTTGGGAGGACCATCAAGATACAGGACAGGAGGCACCTGGAAATGTTAAGAGGGAGAGCAGAGTGAAAGACTGGAGAATTCAGAGCATTGGGGAAGAGGGACTAAGAATGAATCGGGTGTGATATTTGGACCACTAAGAGTGAGGCTAGATCAAAGAGTGATGTCACAACAGAGTGAGGAGCAGACTGATGGAGATTAGGAGTACAGAGTCTTGAGAAAGTGAGAGATAGACCAATGGCTGAGGCAGGAGAGAAGCAGAGAGTCAGGAGACAGTGAGGCTGAGTGGAGACCTAGAATGAACATCGTATAGAGCGGGGAAGTGAGACTGAAAAAGTTAGTGGAATGGAAGAAGAATGTTCCTGAGAGAGGATCGTTACGTGAATTGTCTTCTAATTTATTGGAATTGACCTTAAGACCAGTTTTCTTACAAAACTTATCAAGGACCATGAGGTCTGTCAATATACCTTTGAGAGAGTGACTCAAGCAATTTCAAATTAGTCTTTTAAACATTAAACAAAATGCAAAGAAATATTTAAACATGTGCAGATGCTTGAAGGAAAAGCTGGGATATTAGAGTCCTACAGCACAGAATTATATTTCCCTCTACCACCATTCTGGCAGCACAATCCAGACGCTCACTACTCCCTGTGTAAAAAATACTTGCCTACACATCTCCTTTGAATTTTCTGCCCTCACCTTAAATGCATGCCCTTTACTATTAGACATTTCAACCCTAGAAAAAAATACCGGCTGCCAGAGAAAATGACTCAAGTTTGTTCATCCTCTCCTTATAGTGCATGTCTTCTAATCCAGGCAGCATCCTGGCAAATATTTTCTGTATCCTCTCCAAAGCCTCTACATCCTTCCTACAATGATTCAACCAGAACTGAATGCAACATTCCAGATACAGTCTAACGAGAGGCCTCTGAAGCTGCAACTTGTGTCTCTTGAACTTACAGCTTCAACTAATAAAGGCAAGCACATTACCACTCTTTTAACTTGTGCAGCCACTTTCAGGGAACTATGGACTTGGAGCCCAAGATTCTGCCATCCAACAGCACTGTTAAGCCTTAGAGCTGACCCTCTTGAAGTTTAGCCTGAAATGATTCAAGAGCAGCTGAGTTTCAATAGGAGTCACTTTCAACTATCAAAAATGATAAAGACCATTCCTGCTGGAGGAACTATAGAGAGCAACAGACAGCCGACATTTCAGCTCAAGACATTAATGGTCCATTTTCCTCTGCAGATGTTACCTGAACCCAATGAGTTCCTTGAGCAGTGTTTTCTTTTGCTCCAGATTCCACCATTTAAAAATTGGTAAATTGGTTTATTATTGTCATATTTACCAAGCATCAGTTCGATGACAGAAGTGATGGCTTTGTGACCACATTGTGGATAATACAAAGATAGGTTGAGGAAGCAGGGAATCTGAAGAAAGACTTGGACAGATTAGGAGATTGCACAAATAAGTGGCAGATGGAATACAGCATACTAAAGTGTATGGTCTTGCACTTTGGAAGAAGGAATAAAGGTGTGGACTATTTTCTAAATGGGGAGCAAATTCAGAAATTGGAGGTGCAAAGTGACTTTAGAGTCTTCATGCAGGATTCCATCAAGGTTAATTTGCAGGTTGAGTTGGTAATAAGGAAGGCAAAAGCAATATTAAACATTCATTTTGAGAGGACTAGAATATAAAAGCAATGATATAATGCTGAGGCTTTATAACAGTGAACAGTTTTGGGCACCTTGTCTAAGATGTGTTGGCATTGGAGAGGTTCCAGAGGAGGTTTACAAGAATGAGCCCAGGTATGAAATGGCTGATTTCTCCATTCTTTTCACAGAACTGCTCAAGCTCTGTCAGATTGCATGGGGATCATGAGTGAACAGCCCTTTTCAAGTGCAGCCACAAATTCTCAATTGGATTGAGGTCTGGACTCTGTTTTGGCCTCTCCAGGACATTAACTTTGTTGTTCTTAAGATATTCCTATGTAGCTTTGGCTTTATACTTGCAGTCATTGTCTTGCTGAAAAACAAATCTTCCAAGTCACAGTTCTCTTGCAGACTGCATCAGGTTTTCCCTGTATTTTGCTGCATTCATTTTACTCTCTACCTTCACAAGCCTTCCAGGACCTGCTGCAGTGAAGCATCCCCACAGCATGATGTAGCCACCACCATGCTTCACGGTAGGGATGGTATGTTTTTGATGATATGCTTTGTTTGGCTTATACCAAACATAGTATTTAGTGTGATGGCCAAAAAGCTCAATGTTGGTTTCATCAGACCATAGAACCTTCTTCTTGCTGACTTCAGAGCCTCCCACTGCCTTCTGGAAAACTCCAGCTGAGATTTCATGTCAGATATTTTCAACAATGGCCTTTTTTGCCACTCTCCCATAAAGCTGTGACTGCTGAAGCACCCAGACAACAGTCTCTCCCATCTCAGCCACTGAAGCTTGTAACTCCTCCAGAGATGTTATGGGTCTCTTGGAGGCCTCTCCACTAGTCCCCTTTTTGCATGGTCACCCAGTTTTTGAGGCTGGTTCTAGGCAGATTTACAGCTGTGCCACATTCTTTCCATTTCTTGATGATTGACTTAACTGTGCTCCCAGGGATATTCAGTGACTTGGAAATTTTCTTGTATCCATCTCCTGACTTGTTCTTTTCAATAACCTTTTCACAGCGTTGCTTGGAGTGTTCTTTTGTCTTCATGCTGTAGTTTTTGTCAGAATACTGACTCACCAGCTGTTGAAACTTCCAGATACAGGTGTATTTTTACTACAATCAGTTGAAACACCTTGACTGCACACGGTGATCTCCATTTAACCAACCAATTGGCTGCACCAGTGGCGGTTTGGAGTGTCATATTAAAGGGGGTGAATACTTATGGAATCAACTATCTTTTGTTTTATATTTGTAATTAACTTAGTTCACTTTGTAGAGATCTATTTTCACTTTGACACAAAAGAGTATTTTTCTGTTGATCAGTGTCAAAAAATCAAATTTAATCCACTGTGATTCAATATTGTAAAACAATAAAATACAGAAACTGTCAGTGGGAGGAATACTTTTTATCGGCACTGTATGAGGAGCATTTAATGAAAAATTTGGGGGAATCCCATTGAAACCTACCATATATTGACATGCCTGGATTGAGTTGTCATGGAGATGATGTTTCCATTCGTGGGAGAGTTTAAGACCAGCAAGCACAACCTCAGAATAGAAGGGTGTCCATTTTAGAATAGAGAAGTTCTTTAGCCAGAGGGTAGTGAATCTGTGTAATTCATTGCCACAGACGGCTATGGAGGCCAGTCATTGGGTATATTTAAAGTGGAGGTTAATAGGTTCTTGATTAGTAAGGTCATCAAAGGATATGGGGGAAAAGTTAGGAGATTGGGTTTGAGAGAGAAAATAAATCAGCCATGATCAAAAGGCAGAGCAGACACAATAGGCCAAATGGCCTATTTCTGCTTTTTATGGTCTTATGGTCTAAAAATGTCCTTTTGCATGCTATTCATACAAATGAATTCATCACATCATGCATTGAAGCAGTAAAAGGGAAAACCATAAAAGGTGTAGAATGTAGCATCATAGTCACAGAGAAAGTACTGTGCGGCAGACAAGGTGATAACCAGATAAATTATAAGGTGCTAGGATATAACAAGGTAGATTGTGAGGTCAAGAGTGTATTCAACTGTCTTCCTTGAGCCTGGTGGCATGTTCTTTCAGGTCCTTGTATCTTCTGATTGATGAGACAGGAGAGAAAAGAGAGTAGTTGGGATCTTTGATTTTGCTGGTGCTTTACAGAGAGGCAGTGAGAAACGTAGACAAAATCCATGGAGGGGAGGCAGCTTTCTATGATGTGCTGAGTCGTGTCCACAAGTCTCTGCAGTCTCTTGTGTCTCTAATGATCAGATTTTTTTAAACATGTTGATTTTACTTAGATATTCTGCAGTTTAGTAATATAAAACTTTATAAACATTATGTATTAAATACACAGGCTAAAGGAGTTCATGACCATCCAAGACCAGAGAGTAAATCAGAAACAGAAGCAAGGAGAAGTGCTGTTAAAAGACGACTTACCTCTCCACATTACACACATAAGAAGAGGCACATGGAATCAGAGGTAGGAAATGCGCCACAGTAGACTTGATATCCAAGTCATATTAGCATACGTATTCTGTTAATTACCCATTGGATTGCAATGATGTGCAACAGGAGTAAAGCCTAACTCCCTTTCTCAGATAGATCTCCAGGTTCACCCAGATTATGAGTTCATCTGTAATGCTGCCAACACTTTCTTCACTGTCCAAAGGTCACTCCACAAAGGTCTCTCTTCCAAGGGTTCCCAATCATTTTTTATGCCATGGAGCCCTGCCATTAACCAAGGGGTCTGTAGGCCCTGCCAATAATTGCAGGAAGATGAATTTACTATCATCTTCCATCACTTGCTTTCATCAAATCTGCATGTTGAACCAACAGATTAAATTATACCTCCTGCTGTCATGCTAATATTCAATGCTCCTGTGAAGTCATTCTGCTCTGTAATTCATTGCTCTGTGGCTCCATTTAATGTGTCATTGATCTGTGGACAACTCGTAAACACCTGTGACAGTATTCCCACCCAACCATCTCTCTTTATTAGTTCAGCTACTCAAAATATAATCAATTAAATACATCATCCAATCTCACTATCACAGGAAAATCTTCTGTTGCCTTAGACTGATGGTTCCCAATCTGGGGTCCATGGTAATAGGTTAATGGTAGGGATCCAAAGCATAAAAAGGGTTGGAAATCCCAGCCTTAGACCAAATCTAGAGCTGTAGAGTTATACAACAAGCAAGCGGGGCCCTTTGGAAAACTCATCCATGCTGAACAAAGTGTCAGCCTGAGCTTGTCCCATTTGCCATATTCCTCAAAATCCTTCCTTTCCATGTACTCCTCCAAATGTTTTTCTTTTAAATGTTGTTGTACAACATTTGCATCACTTTGCAATTGTCGTCTACCACTTCCTCTGGCAGCTCATTCCATACATGCAACATCCTCTATGTGGAAAATAACAAGATCCTAGAGAACATTGTAGAACCCTCAGGTCCGCTATAGGTCTTTGCCTTCTCACCTTACACCTATGTCCTCACATTTTGGGCTCCCCTTACTCTGAGAAAAAGACTGTGATATTTATTTATACCCCACTTAATTTTAGAAATGACAATGAAGTCACCCCTCAGCCTTCATTACTCCAGGGAAAACTGTCCCAGCCTATCCAGCTCATATTTATAATGAAGCTCTGCAGTCCTGGCAACATCCTCATGAATCTTTTTGGCACTCTGTACTTTAATCACATCCTTCCATTAGTGTGTGTACCAGACCTCCACATAATATTCCAGGTTCAGTTTCACCAACATCCCAACCCATACACTCAATGTCCTGCCCAATGAAGGGAATGAAGGTCTCCTTCACCACCCTGTCTAACTGGTTCTTCACTTTGAGAGATCTATGTCCTTGGCCCCTCTGTTCTACAATGTTCTCTAGGATCCTGTTATTTACTATGTATACCCTAATATACTTTCCCAAAATGCATCACTTTGCAATTGTCTGAGTTAAATTCCAATTGCTATTCCATAAGGCGTAACAGCAGAATTAGATCATTCCGCCCATCAAGTCTGATCTGTCATTGCATCATGGCTGATTTATTAACCCTCTCAACCCCATCCATCTGCTTTCTCCCTTACTAATTAAGAGCCTGGCAACCTCTGCTTTAAATATACCCAATTTTCTTCCTACTTTCCCTTTGATCTAGATCATGTTGTAAATTTAGTTATTGTCTTCACTGTTCACTCTCCACAATTTTGGTGTCATTCACAAACTTATTAATCATGCTTCCTGCATTCTCATCCAAATTATTAATATCTATGTGACAAAACAACATTGCTGGCTATTTTAATTAGCATCTTCATAAAGAAATCTTCATAATTTATCCACTGATACACTCTACCTGAATGCTTTATTTCCAGAATGTTAATCATATATATATATATTTACAATTCAATACAGTATTCTTGAGGCCTCCATTGTGGGAAATGTGGACCTAGGTGCAAAAGTGGCCAACAGCACTTGTCATTGGTGACCAATGTAAACGTTCTGTTGATGTTTAACGTTAAGACTGAGTCCAAATAAAGGGTCTTGACCTGAAACATTGATTGTCCATTTCCCTTCATAGATGCTGCCTGACCTGCTGAGTAACTCCAGCATCTTGTGTGTTGCTCCATATTCCAGTATCAGTAGTCTCTTGTATCTCCCATGTAAATGTTCAGTCTGATAGAAATGAGAGGAATCTTGTGTTCTCAAATATGATTGCCAATGCTTCCTTCTCAGACTGAGACCAGTTACTCTTACTCATTGTTTCTGTATGTGATGCAAAAGCTTTAGGCTTTTTCTAGCAATTTTCCAATAGGTGGCTTGTAATAGGAGGCATCATAGGGCTGGTTAGTGAGAATTTCATCAGAGGACTGGTTAGTGAGAATTTCATCTTTCCCTTGCCTATACTTGACCTTTCCACTATGGTGCATCCTCTTTCAATAGGTGATGAAACAGAGTGATTACCTCTGTAAGGAGTGTGTTCAGCCATGCATGGGAAATTTAATGTTTGGTGACATTCTACAGATATACAGCTGCCAGTTTCAATTCTTTTCCTTTCAGTTTTTACTTGCAGGTTCCTAGTCTACAGCATGCAGTACTTGCAAAATATGCAAAGTAACACACAGGAAACACAGATCTACAAGGAGATTCTTAGACCAACCTCACTAGGCTTGTTCCCTTTCAGTTCCAATCAACCATTACATGCAAATATTCTTTGGTACTACTTCTACGTGCATTCTGAAATGATATTCGGTCATTCTCTGATATCCTCGTTTAGTCCTGGGTGTTTATAAACCCTTAAACATTCCATCAGGGAGAATGAGATGGGATGAGAGAGGGAGAGATGGGGTGAGAGAAGGGGAGGGAGAGATGGGGTGAGAGAAGGGGAGGGAGAGATGGGGTGAGAGAAGGGGAGATATGGGGTGAGAGGAGAGAGAATGGGTGACAGAGTGAGATGGGGTGAGGGAGAAATGGGGTGGTGGAAGAGAGAGATGGTAAAGGGACAGTGAAAGATGGGTAGATAGAGATGAGGTAAGAGAAAGAGTGATAGGGAAAAACAGATGTGGCGAGAGAGAGATGGGGAGGGAAAGAGATGGAAATGGGTGAGAGAGAAAGAAGGGAGGGAGGGATGTAGAGAAAGCAGAGGGAGATGGGGAGAGAGGCAGAGAGATGGAGAAAGAAAGAGATGGAGAGATGAAAGAGAAAGATGGGGTGAGAGAGAGTGAGATGGGGAGAGGCAGTGAGAGATGGGAGAGAGATAGAGAAAGAGAGGGGAGACAGAGATAAAGACAGGGGGTGAGGGAAAGAGATGGGTTGTGGGAGGATTTGAGGTAAAGAGAGGTGAGAGAGGGAGGGGGTACAGATGGGATGAAAATGAGTAAAGGGGTGATAAAGAGGGGAGAGAGACAGAGAATGTGTAAGTTTTGCACATTAAGTGTTTCACAAGATCAAGGATGGTTAAACACAAGTTTATATTAAAGTGTATCTGAACATTTGCCAGATCAATTTGAAACCTATTTCAAACCACCCAATGTTTTTGAATTGAATAAAGACATTCAGTTTTCCTGAATTGACGTTCTTTAAGGTTGTGGAAGAAAAGTTGAACTAAAGAATGAGGGTTGGAGCTTTAATTGTAGACATTGGCCAGATTTCTTTTAACTGATGGTTTTGACCTCTGTGTGGCCTTGAGATTGAAATCAGTTGTGATATCTGGCTCTCAGTCAATTGAGGTTTTCAAGTGGTTTTTATTTTAGTTGTGGTGAGAAATTGCTTTTGTTTCATCCAGTTTAAACTCAAATAAATACTTTTGTTTAGTTTTAATTCAAACAAACATTAAGCACTGTTTTATCCAGTTACTGCAAGTATGGGTGCTAGATTTTGGATTAGTCCCACTCAAATGGAAGTTTTCACACACAAAATGCTGGAGGAACTCAGCAAGCCAGGCAGCGTCTATGAAAAAGAGTGCAGTTGACATTTAGGGCCGAGACCCTTCATCAGGACTGGAAAAAATGATGAGTCAGGGTAAGGAAGTGGAGGGAGGGGAAGAAGAACCACAAGATGATAGGAGAAACTTGGAAGTGGGGGGCGGTGAAGAAAAGATCTGGGATATTGATTGGTAAAAGACATACAGTGCTAGAGAAGGAGGAATCTGATAGGAGAGGACAGAAAGCCATGGAAGAAATGAAAGGGGGAGGAGCACCAGAGGGAGGTGATAGGCAGATAAGGAGATTAGGTAAGAGAAGGAATTGGGAGTGGGGAATGGTAAAGGTTGGGGGTGCATTACCACAAGTTCAAGAAATCAGTGTTCAAATGCAAGTTTTGTCAAGGAATAATAGGGAATAATAAATAAGGTTGATTAAAGATATTCAATGATATTTTAAAAGCTCTGTTCCAAATAGATTTTCTGTGAGTTTTTAAGTCATTAAGGAATGAAATCAAAGTTTTGTAGCAGTAGTATTGTTCATCAGAGCAACAGACAGTGGTGCCATGCAGACACTGAAGCTTCCCAATCTACCAAATGGCTCTCAGAACTGGACCAGAACCTCAGGATAGTTTACATTTGACAGCGACCTCTCTGGGAAGGTTAATGATCCAAAAGGAAGGATCATTGAAACATGGGAAAACAGCACACGATTTAACTTGCATAATACCATTATAAAACATTTACAACAAAAAACTTAATTCTAGCCCAAAAATTAGACAAAAGTAGTTTCTGTGGCTAAACTTGCAGGTACAGCAGTATGAGATCTTTTGGAGATAAGACCATCATCACAGCAAACTGCAATTGTGGTGCCAATGGTTATTAAGTTACCCCAGCTCCCTATGGCAGCAGGGATAATTTCATCATTTCAGAATCAGGTTTAATATCACTGGCATATGTCCTGACATTTATTATTTTGTGACAGCTATATATTGGAATACTTAATAAAAACTATAAATAACATTAAAAATATACATAAAAAATTAAATGTATAGTGCAAAATGAGACAGAAAAATACTGAGGTAGTATTCATGCAATCATTGTCCATTCAGAAATCTGATTGCAGTGAGGAAGAAGCTGTTCCTGAAATGTTGAGTGGGTGTCTTCAGCTTCTTGTATCTCCTCCCTGATGTGTCCTGGATGATAGGAGTTCTTCATGATGAATGTCACCTTTTTGAGGCATCATCTCTTGAAGATGTTCTGGATGCAGGTACGGCCATTGCTCAAGATAGAGCTGGCAGAGTTCACAACTTTCTGTAGCTTTTTCCAATCCTGTGAACTGGTTCATCCTTTCCAGATGGTGATATGACTCGTTAGAATGTTCACAGTCCATCTATAGAGATTTGTGACGGTCTTTGGTGTCATACCAATTCTTCTCAAACTCCTAATGAAATATAGCTGCTGTCATGCCTTCTTTGTAACTGCGTTGATCTATTGGGTCCTGGACAGATCCTCAGATGTTGACACACAGAAACTTGAAATTGCTCACCCTTTTTACTTCTGATCACTCCATGAGGACTGGTGTGTGTTCCCTCATCTTCCTTCCTGAAGTCCACAACCATCTCCTTGGTCTTACTGCAACACCACTCAAGAAGCTGATCTAATTCACCCCTGTACACCTCCCTGTCACCATTTGAAATTCTGCCAACAATAGTTGTGTCGTTAGCAGATTTATAGATACAAGCCACACAATCATGGGTGTACAGAGCAGAGCAGTGAGCTGGACTTGTATCCTTGAGGTGCACCAGTGATTGTAAGCGAGGAAGAGATGTTAAAGCATAAGACACAGGAGCAGTATTAGGCCATTTGGCTCATCAAGTCTGCTCCACCATTCCATCTTGCATGAAGATTCACAGGTCCCTTTGCACCTCATTTAGAAAATGGTCCGCGTCTTTATTCCTTCTGCCAAAGTGCATGACTATACACTCCCGACATTGCCACTTCTTAGCCCATTCTCCTAATTTATTGAAGTCCCTCTACAGGCACCCTGTTTCTTCAACACTACTTTCCCCTCCACCTACCTTAGTATTGTTTGCAAACCTGGCCACAAAGTCATCAATTCCTTCATCCAAATCATTGACATATATTGTGAAAAGAAGCAGTCCGAACACCGACCCCAGTGGAACAATCCTCCTGCCAGTCAGCCCATCTTCTATCCTTGCTGGTACCTTCAGAAAATCCAATTGAACAACATCCACTGACTCTCCTTTGTCTATACCTCTATACCCTGACAGATTTGTCAGGGAAAATTCCCATTTAGAAAAACCTTGCCAACTTTGGCCTATTTTATCATATGCCTCCAAGTACACCAAAACCTCATCCTTGGTATACTCTGACATTTTCCCAACCACTGAAGTTAGCCTGGCTTCAGTGGGTGGAAAGATATTCTTTTTTCTGCCTCCCTCCCTTCTTAAAGAGTTACTTCCAATCTGACAGACTGTGGTTTCCCAGTGAGGAGGTCAAGAAGCCAGTTACAGAGGAAGATACAGAGGCCCAGGTTTTGGTGCTTGTTGTCTAGATCTGAGGGTATTGAATACTGAGTTGTAATCAATAAACAGCAGCTGAGTAAAAAGCCAATGAGATTGCACCCACTGTAGATTTATTGTGGTGATAGGCAAATTGCAGCAGGTTCAGGTCCTTGCTGTCTCCATAATAACCAATGAAGAAGGATCTGACATGAGGTACACAAACACAGGCACAGTGTTCCCCCAAAGTATGGAAAGATTACCTTCCTAGAAAACCATCTATGTCATGATTTTCTCTAAAGCAAATCCCTTTCTCCTGGCAAAATCTGTATAAAAAATGGAGATACATTCCAACAGGGTTTCTCTCTCAATATTAATTTCCCCGCTGATGTATGGTCCAAGGGCAAGGGAATTCTCTCTGTATTGTAGGCAGAAGTAAAGGGATTAGTATTTTAATTAGCTAGAAATGGATGTCACTGTGTTTGATGAAGTATCATTGTACCACATCAATAGAAGAAATTACTTTGTCAGTTTCCAAATCAGATCCCATAAGATTCTGCTGTGAACTGTCAATCTGAAATTGTCATCTTTGGTAAACTAGTTCAGTGTTCTGTATACGTTTACCTTTATTTGCATAAATTCAGCATGAGTGAATTTTTATTCCATTTCTCAGATATTTGAGTAGTGTTTTGTGAATTCTGTAAGGGCAAATTCCCGTTGGCCAAACAGCTGTAATACAAAAATTGCAAGAGGTAATAATACGTACCTGTTGTTTCAAGTTATTTTCAGAGATAGCAATAGTAAATAAACAGAGGTCAAGACAAAGAGAGATAACATCCTCCCATACTTTCATTCCTACAACATAGGAGGAGACCATTTCAGCCAATCCAGTTCATAGAGCAATCCCATTCTCCCATTACCAATTCTCCTGATATTCTGATCAACTCCTCCTCCACTCACATATGCTAGGTCTTATTTAGAAAAGCCAAGTCATATCTTTGTGATGAGGGAGGAAAACAGAGGGCCTGAAGGAAACTTACACAGTCACAGGGAGAACACACAACCTCCACTTAGACAGCACCAGTGGTCAGTATGGAACTTGGGTCACTGGGGCTGAAAAGTAACTGCTTCACTGTCTGTACACTGTGCCCCAAACTAGATGAAGGTAGTGAACTGCCCCTGATGCCACCACTAGGAGAAGCAGGGCATTGGCAGAACAAGGGGACACTTTAGACAAGAAACCGCCAGACCCTGGCCAAAGACTAGTGTCTGTAAGGCACAAGATGAGCATGCAGGGAAACTGATTTCAAAAGGAACCAATTGCACAGCTCCTTATCTTGTATCAGTAAATAAATAATAACTGAAAAAATCTTAAATTAGTGAAGAAGCAGCAAATTTACTTTAAATATGTATGAAACATGTCATGCTCTGACCACCCCCTTACACTTGCAGGTGATCAGTAAATGCATCTCTGACGTAGCTCTGGCCACTGTCAGTTATCTATTGCTCTTCAACAGTGTGATTGTGGGGTTCTGGGGAGTGTGACTAGTGTGTGCATTAGAGAAAGAGACTATGGTGTGTCTGTGAGTATGAGATGTGTGTGTCTTTCTTAGCTCAACAATCCCAGTCATAAATGCTCAGCTGGCCAGTTGTAAGATCCTACAAGATATTTTGAACCTTGTAAAAATTGTCACAATGGTAGGATTATGACCCTTCAGAGCACATACTGCAGGACCTGAATGGTGCTAATTATTACCTGTGCTGGAGTAGATTGGAGGCATCGGTCATCAGAGTTCATATCTTCCCCCTCTGGCTTCACTCTGGATTCACATCACAATAGCTATGAATTCCATACTGGAAACAGTGAGACCTTAATCCCTGCAGAAAATCTCCTGTCGAGTTGTTCTTTTTCCTCAGGCAATGAAACCAAACTATCTCTTGAACTCTATATATTTAATAAATCTAGAGGGTTTATTTCACCCTATTTTATATCAAACATTCAATGTGTACATATCAACAGTTTTCACAAAAACAAGTGTTGACCGTGAACAACATTAACATAGAAATATACAGAAGATAAAGCAATCTTTCTGGTACATAGGTACATGGAGCTTAGAAAAATAGAGGGCTACGGGTAAGTCTAGGTAGTAAGGACATGTGCAGCTTTGTGGGCCAAAGGGCCTGTACTGTGCTGTATGGTTTCTATGTTCTGGTAGACCTCACTGTGCAGCAATTTTATCAGAGCACAGGGACAGTACATAACAGGAACAAACCCTTAGGCTCACAATATTGTGCTAAACTAATTCAATTAAATAATCAAATGCACAACTAAGCTAATTCATTCCACCTACATTATATATATATATCCTTCAATTTTCTGCACATTTATGTGCCTATTTTTACACCTCTTAAATGTATCTATCATATCAGCCTCCACCACCACATCTAGCAGTGCATTCTGGGCAAACACCACTCTCTGTATAAAAAAAAACCTTGCCCCCACATCTCCTTTGAATTTATACTCTCTCACCTTAAATGTATGCCCTCTGGTATCAGACATTTCAACATGGGATAAATAAAGGGACCATTAACTTTATCTATGCCTCCCACAAATTTATAAATGTTTATCATTTCCCCCTCAGTCTCCACCACTCTAGAGAAAACAGTCCAAGTTTGTCCAACCTTTTGTTATGGCACATGTCCTCTAATCCAGGCAGTGTCCTGGTAAACCACTTCTGTGCCCTCTCCAAAGACTTGAAATCTTTCCTACAATGGGCAACCAGAACTGAATGCAATACTCCAGGTGTGGCTTAACTAGAGCTTTATAAAGCTGCAATTTCCTGACTCTCGAATTCGACCAATAAAAGCAAGTATACCATATGCCTTCATTCTATCCTATCAACCTGTGTAGGCATTTTCAGGGTGCTATGAAACAGGACCCAAAGATGCCTCTGTATATTGACACTAATGAGGATCTTGCCACTAACAGTGTACTGTCTTTATACATTTGACCTCCCAAAGAGTAATTTTGACAAGAGTTAAATTCCAATGTGGTTCCTCTGCAGCTGATCAATATTCCATCATATCCTTTGCCAATTTCTACACTATCCACAACACCACCAATCTTTGTATTATCTGCAAACTTACTGACCCACATTTCTACATTTTTCATCCAGGTCATTTACAAATATCACAAACAGAGAAAGTCCAACCAACCACTATCTTGGACAAGCCAATTATAGTGCCTATTAAAAGTATTCACCCCCACCCCCGGAAGTTTTCATGTTTTATTGTTTTACAACATTGGATTTAATTTGGCTTTTTTGACTGTGATCAACAGAAAAAGACTATTTGTGTCAAAGTGAAAACAGATTTCTGTAAAGTGATCTAAATTAATTACAAATATAAAGTTCAAAATAATTGATTGCATAAGTATTCACCCCCTTTAATATGACACACTAAATTATCACTGGTACAGAAGTCACATAATTAGTTAAATGGAGATCACCTGTGTGCAGTCAAGGTGTTTCAATTGATTGTAGTAAAAATACACCTGTATCTGGAAGGTCCAACTGCTGGAGAGTCAGTATCCTGGCAAAAACTACACCAAGAAGACAAAAGAATGCTCCAAGCAACTTTGTGAAAAGGTTATTGAAAAGCACAAGTCAGGAGACAGATACAAGAAAATATCCAAATCATTGAATATCCCTTGGAGTACAGTTAAGTCAATAATCAAGAAATGGAAAGAATATGGCACAGCTGTAAATTTGCCTAGAGCAGGCCAACCTCAAAACCCTATGACAACTCTGGAGGAGTTACAAGCTTCAGTAGCTGAGATGGAAGAGACTGCGCATACAACAACTGTTGCCCGGGTGCTTCACCAGTTGCAGCTTTATGGGAGTGTGGTAAAGAAAAAGCCACTGTTGAAAAAAAACTCCCATGACATTTCAGCTAGAGTTTGCCAGAAGGCATGTGGGAGACTCTGAAGTCAGCTGAAAGAAGGTCCTATAGTCTGATGAAATCAAAATTGAGCTTTTTGGCCATCAGAGTAAATGTGATCTTTGGTGTAAACACCGCACACTATCAAAAACACACCATCCCTACAATGAAGCATAGTGGTGGCTGCATCATGCTCTGGGGATGTTTCACAGCAGCTGGCCCTAGAAGGCTTGTGAAAGTAGAGAGTAAAATGAATGCAGCAAAAATGGGGAAATCTTGGAGGAAAACCTGATGCAGTCTGCAAGAGAACTGCAACTTGGGAGAAGATTTGTTTTTCATCAAGACAATGATTACAAGCATAAAGCCAAAACTACACAGGAATGGCTTAAAAACAACAAAGTTAATGTCCTGGAGTGGCCAAATCAGAGTCCTGACCTCAGTTCAATTGAGAATTTGTGGCTGGACTTGAAAAGGGCTATTCACTCACAATCCCCATGCAATCTGACAGAGCTTGAGCAGTTTTGTAAAGCAGAATATGGAAAACTTGCAGTGTCCAGATGTGCAAAGCTGATAGAAACCTATCCTTACAGACTAAAGGCTGTGATTGTTGCCAAAGGTGCATTTACTAAATACTGATATGAAGGTGGTGAATACTTATGCAATCATTAATATGTGTTTTATATTTCTAATTAATTTGTTGTAGATATCTGTTTTGACTTTGGCACAAGAGTCTTTTTCAGTTGATCAGTGTCAAAAAAGCCAAATTAAACCCACTGTTATTCAATGTTGTAAAACAACAAAACATGAAAACTTCCAAGGGGGATGAATACTTTTTATAGGCACTATATGAATTCAAAAGGTCAATTCATCATGCATCCCAGGTATTTTAATCTTCTAGATAGGCCACCTATGAGGGATCTTGTCAAACCTCTTACTAAAAGTCATGTAGACAACACCCAGAGCTCTACCTTCATCAATCACCTCCACAAAAAACTCAATCAAGTTAGTAAGACATAACTTGCCCTGCACAAAGCCACACTGACTGTCCAAAAGATCAACTCCGAAAGGAAAGTTACAGGCTATTGATTGCAGTGATTAATGGGGTAATCTGCAGTAGTTTTGTTTGCTGCCAGCAAGTCATCACTGTGATTCACCAATGCCATCTAAAACTGTGTTGTCTCAGGGCCAGGGAGAGGGCCTGTTCAATAACCTGTCAGGCAGTCTCAAAGGTAGCTTGCTGATGGGAACACCCACTGGAACGGAGTCTTTTCCAAGACACCTGATATATTGGTTTCAGTATCATCGTTAGGTGGGGAATATGTTGTCACCAATACCCAAGTAGCCCCACAAAATACTGGGTCTCCTCTTTAGAGGTAGAAACCATTGCTCCCAATATTTCTCATTTGGCCTTTTCCAGTATTTCCTATTGTCCAGAATGCCATTGTATTCACAAGAACAACACATCCTGGCTAGGCCCTTGCATCCTGTCAGGATTGATAGACCATCGGCAGGTTATTCCCACTCTCATAAATCCTAGTGATCAGGACCCACTGATGGAGAGCCTTAGTCCCCTCCTCCACTATGTTCCACTCTTCTCGAGATTTAAAATCCCAGTCTAACAGGGAGGGATGTTTAACCTTTGCCACGGCCGTTACTCTCTCCCACGAAGACTTCTGCACCCCAACAGTCCCTTGTAAGGCATTGTTTGCCCCAGGGTTTGATGACAACCCATTTCCTAGTGGGATAAGGGCAGCCTTGGTTCCACCTCCCCCTACATTCCATATCCTTCACAACCATGCCACTAATAATTCCCCCAGTTTCACTTCTGTAGCAATCCCCCAGCTCCACCAATTCCTTGGAGGAGTAGTCCTTTATCATCACCAAGGTGACCACCATTTCAGGTCTCTACTACCACTCTGCCTCTGACTGGATGGCACATTGTCCCAGGGTGTGGGTTTGGCCCAGAGTGCTGTGAGGCCTGCAGGCTGAGGGGCACTTGGAGAGTGAGATTGATCAAACCACATTTCTGTGGACATATTAACCCTAGATTGTAGTGATTTCAAGGGCTGGGCGGGGACATACAGATGAGGGTGATTTTCCACCCTCTTTTCCTAATCCTCAGGATCAAATCAAATATTCCCATCCCAGGTATCTACATCATCACCATGTAAAATAAGAGCCCAGACTTTTACTGGGTCCAGTTGTCAATTAGCCCTTCATTCTGCTTCCTGTTGCTGGACCTTGGCCAGGCAGCAGACGATATCAACACTCTTTTCCTCCATCTCCTCAAGCCCAGGTCTATACCAGGGTTGTGCAGTACTGATTCAATACCTCCACCTCATATTTAAGACTCTTTGTCCTGTTTTTCAGATATTGTCTCATGTTGCTCTTTTACAATGGCCACCAACAGCCAAAAGGCTCCCCCCCCTGACTCCCTCTCTTGCCTGGAATCCTTAACCCCTTTAGTATGGACACAAGCTGTTGCCCAATCTTATCCCTTGGGGCTCTAGTTTGTTCATCCAATTCACTGGTGTACCCTGTGGTCAACCAGCATAAAATAGCCTGGCTGACAAAATGCCATAGTGTTAACAGTCCACCCTATTTCTCAGAATTTTTTGGAAATTGGGGAGTGGAGTTTCTTCCTTCTTACTCTTACTTCCAAATATTTTGCTATCTATCACACTCACTGTATCTTGTCGACTACACCAAATGTTACGTTACAACAAAAGGTTCTTGGACCCACCTTGGGAAGGCAAAAGGACACAGCTTCCAGTAAGTTTCTATGGACTACAAAACTTTGTTTAATAGGACAGAATAGCAAGTATTAAAATACTTATCTCGGAATGTGCAGGCCCCTCTCAGTCTCTCACTCTGCCTGATCGGGGGTGGCTTTCATGACCAGCCAGTCAGTACGTCTTTGAAGAACTACCCCCAAGCCTCTAACCGTTCTACCTTTATACCAATTCCACTGACATGGAATGCTGCATTAAGCGGCCCAATACATTAGTACCAGCTCAAACCACCAAAACCAGAACCAATCATCACGTCACCATTCTTCATGAATCCCAGCCCTATATTCACCTAACTTTCAGGTTCCCACAGTGTAATGAAAGCTCCTGCAGCCAGTTCTGTTACATTCAATGCCACTGTGGTGAGATACTTAACAAGCACAAAGATTAAATACATTGGCCTGAGCAGTCATCAATCCAGTGGTGCCAAGCACTACCACATCCATTAGGGTTGGAATGTGTCTTTAAAAATCTGTGTGCTGACCATTCCAGCTTCTTCCAGCATTACGTTAATCAATCCTCAGAGCTATACACCCACCTGGAGTTACACTACTGGAGTTTAGGGCAGCAATGAAGGTCTCCCATCTCTGGTGATGTTCAGGGCTTCCTACATCATGTCAGTAGCTTTCACTCAATTTTCACTACTGTCAGTCATGCAAGTCCCAGGTGAAGACTTAGGAATACCGTCATGCTCAGATGTAAGAAGATTCTTCATTGCTGTTTCTGTAACAATTTTGTTTTACCAGTAAGGGTTGTTAGCCCCAACCTGAACTCTGAACCCTGGAAGACTGATGGACCACTCTCAGTCTGGCTTCTACCTTTGACCTGTTTGGCATGGGTGACCCTACCAAAAGCCAAAGCATTATGCCTGACTCCAGTCTACAGAGCTCTCCAGGTCACTGAGGTGCGCAAGCCTCCAAACCACGACAAGGTTGTGGTTCTCTTGGAGGATACTGCTAATATTGATTTCCAAAGATATCTGCTCCCTGTGCTTTTTGAACATGTATCTTGAAGGTCTCTTCACACCTTGAACATTTCTCTTCCTCCCTACCTCCAACACTAAGGCCTCCAGTACTCTGTCCAAAACTTCTGGAGACCATTCTCTTCCATATGATGCCACCCTTCAATGTTTCTAAGGTCAGCAATTTGTATGCTACACCTTCTTGCACCTGCTCAGCTATAGCGTATGTGCACCGAAAGAAATGTATATTGTTCTTATACAGGTTGGATTACCTTTAGCTAGTGCTAGACATTCATCATATTGGCTTCAGTGCAGGTTGCACTAGTCTCTGTGCTACAAACAATAATAATTAGTAGCAGTACAAAGTTAGATCAGTAGCTGTTGTACATCAAACAGGAGAGGGTTAATCTTATTACTAAAAACAGAAAAGATTGAAACACGCAGCAGGTCGGGTGGTGACTTTGAACAGAAATGTTAATGCTTTCTTTTCAGGAGATGCTCCGTGATTTGCAGCATTTTCTGTTTTTATTTTAGAATTCCAGCATGTGTAATGTTTTGATTTTCACTGAGAGTTAATCCTACTTCTTGATTCAAATGAGTGATTTCATGTGCTCTTCTTGCCTAATACCTATAACACTGGCTGGCTGTGGAATGCGGAGACCTGAAGTGATAAAGCTTTCTTCTCACATGAGAAAAATCACTGTACATTATAACAGTTAGATCTATTTATAGAACATTTTGTGCATAAAGATAACCACTATTATTGATAAATGTTGACATTCCCACTAATCTTTTAACATCAAAAGAGATCCAAAATGTGTACAATCCTGCTGGGATTTTTTGCACTGTTTACCCCAGTATTAATTTGTCATGTATATGGTTTGTTCCAGATGGGTCGATACCATGATGGGGGTGGCCCCTTCAACAGCCTCCACCACTTGCCTTGCATGGAAGCTCCAGACAGATATGGCATTATAGCAGAACCAAACTTTCCCATTCCAACGCACCACTACTCCCATTTTCAAAATACAGAGCCTTACAAGTCGAGTTATGATCCCAGCAACAACATGGGGGAGATGACTTCACCACTTCAGAAGGTCTGCAATCCAAGGATCTATATGCCTCGAGGTTCATGTGGCTATGATTTTGCTGTGCCTGGTTACATGGGTTCTAGCACTTATCCAGCTCTTTACAAAGATACTGGTAATATACAGCCTGAGGTTGACTCAGGAAAGATGTGCATGCAGCTTAATGGATCTCAGCAGGGCATGGGCTCTTTGAATGTTCATGATCGGAACTTAGATGTGCCAAATAAACATCATGGATGGAAGCAAATATTGAAAGGATATGGGAATGACTGTGGACACATCACACCCAATTCCAGTCATTATTACAATGGGGAATACCCTTGCAGGTTAGCTGGTTCTGGATCTACTCCTCCAGCTTTACAAACTATCATAACCACAACTACCAAGGTCTCCTATCAAACTTACAAACCTATGAGCAAGTTTGGTGATAACGTCTGTGATGCTAAAAATCTTCCAAACTGCAACCATTTGGCAGAAATCATGCCTCCTTCCATATATCCTGAGACAAAATTCCAAGAGGACAATGGTGTGATCAAGTCATCCCTAGTCTATCAACAGGAAGGAACGTCTAAAACAGACCGGTCTGAAGGGCTGGAAAACTACAGATATGGAAATTGTCCCACAAATTCCTACCCTGATCGATTAGTTCATTCCTTCAGATATGATACTGGAGAATACTAAAAATAATCAAATGTTTGCGTTGAGTTGAATATAATTGTTGTTATGGTCTCTGATTGTGGTCCTCATCATTTATACAGAAACTACCCTTTGGATTGATACATAAAAAAACAATATTTCAATCCATTGCAAGAGATGCATTTCAATCCATTGCAAGAGACCTAAATAGAAAGCTATTTTGCGAAGAAAAAACATTTCAGGATGTATATTGTGTGCATTTCTCTGACATTAAACTTGACCTTTGAACCTTTTGTATTGAGAATTACGATTTTAGCCCTGTTGTTAACTAAAATGTACTATACATTATCTTTGAAATGCTTCAATGAAAACCTGATGAATTGATCTGTAATTGAATTACAATTTAACCTGAAACCTTTAAAAATAAACCCCAGAAAAGCCTAGTAAAACCAGGAACAAACTTGAATGGAACTCATTGAACTGAACCATTCCGAAATCTTGAAACAATTCCTTCAGTTCTTGACCAACCAGAGACACTTCAAGTATAAAACTGCAATTCAAACCATTGATGCTTACCTAGCTAAAGATGATCATTATTTCATCTCTTCCATATCAATATCCTTCATAGTCAACACTGTTATCATTATGGAAACTATTGTAAAAAGTACAGTTATATGTTTGATCTAAAATATGGTTAAATAAACTTATTTTATTTGTTAAATATGTACAATCCAAGAAGGTCTGGGTACGAATTGATACATTAAGTGCCACAGCATCATGTGTTTTTGTTTAGAATCTCAGAGGGATAAGAAAATACTAATTTGGAGCTTGACCAGGTTCCATGAGTGTGTTCTGGCGTTCCACAAGATTGTGTGTGATCTCCTTCCTCTGGGCCATTTTCTTCCAATATCCTCATATCTCTTGATTGCCTCATCCTTTGGAATCTGTTCCAATCAAGTCTACTCAGCAGTTTCAACTCTAATGTGACGTAGCACAAATGAGCATGGATGTTAGGAGCCAAAGAGCTGAGTCCATTGTGTTATCCAAGGATCCTTCAATGTTCTAGAGTCCAATTTGTTCTCAGCCTTTAACGTTGGACCCCTTTGCTCATTGGGGTGACAAGGAATGGAATGCAATTTTTCATCTGTCACCACCCCAAAGATGAACATAATCCAAAACTGAGTGATGGTACTCTGTATTTGTATCAGCAGCCCAGTTGGAGAGGTCTTTCATTTTCTGATCATTCTGGAATATTGAACTTCAGACAGCAAATTGGGTTAAGATAGTAAAGCATTGGAAAAACGTAAGTTTTTACCTTTCGCTCAATTCTATATGTCAGAATTTGGACAGAATTGACACCTTTCAAGTCTTTGGGATGCCCCAAGTTCTTTCATACCAATTAAAGCATTTAGAAAATAGATCACTGATTATTGATGCATCAAAACATTTAGCATTAACATTAGGTCTGGTATCATATTCCCATATTTTCTTTTGTTAGAGAAGTAGTTCCTTTGGCCCATCAAATCTATACTGGGTCAGTTCCATTCCTTGGAACCTTTTCTCTCTCAACTCCACAACCCTCCCCCCTCCCCCCTCCCCCCCACCGCATCTTCCACTGCCCACCTGTATTAGAGGCAATTTAAACCAGCCAACTAACCAACCAATCTATCAACCAGTACATCTTTGAGATGTGGGAAGAAATAGTCAAGTCACAGGGAGAACATAGAAACTCTACACAGTCAGAATTAAACCCAGATCGTTGGAATCGTGCAGAACATTAACTGTCATATTATTGTGCCATCAAGAATAACTAAGTTAGTCAAAATGTCATTTGAAATGGTATGAGGATGATTCATATCCAGAAAGACATTGTAAAAAGGGTCCTGCACCATTCCTGACAGGACAAAACTACAGAAGTACTTCATGCCTTAAGAGACACTCTTCAAGCAGCCACACAGCAGAGGAGAGGGAGGCTGTCAGGTACAGGGGGAAGTCTGACATAGTTAATGAGGCATATGACAGGAGGTAGGTCCTGTGTATCAGGTGCCCCTGACAAGCATGACTAGCATCAGCTCCAAGTCAGAAGGATGAATCAATGGTAGCAACTGCTAAAGAGTTTGCCCAGACCCTGATGTGCAGGTTCAGGATTTTGATGATCCCCCTCCTGAGCTCACACATTATTTCTCAGCACATTTCCCCAAGAAGCACAACCACCTGTTCCCACAGCCAGCCACCCCAGAATTGCTCTTTCAAGTGGTATTAGTAGGTAGTCTGTGGATGATCCATCTGCAGCCATAGAGTCACTGCAACATTGCTCTAGTTCACCAAAACACTTGTATAAGATACATAAAGTATCAAGTGTGTAAGTTTACAACTGAATGTTGTAGTATCCTCCTGTGCCACAATGGCACATTGGGCGACAACCCTGCCATTTCTTTAGCGTTTTTCTGATTTATGAGGCCGAGTTGCTAGCTCAACACTCAACCTAGCACAGAAGGAAATTATCCAAGGAGCCGGTTGAATTTGAACCCAGTATCTCTTGCCTCAAAGTCCTGTCAGTGCAGATGCCAATCTACCACCAGCCAGCATAACCAAATGTTATGGTCTTCCATTAATGTATGATTTGTTGTAGCTGTGTTATGTGTGATTCTCAAGATATTGGTATAGTTAAAATGCATTCTGCTTTAGGATAAGTAGCATAATTAGAACATGGAGTAATATAGCATTGAAGAAGGACCTTCAGCCAAATTCCCCATGCTAACCAAGATGCTCATCTATGCATTTGCCCACATTTGACCCTTATTTCTCTAAATCTTTCCTATCCACATACCTGTCCAAACATAATTCAAATGTTATAGTACCTGCCTCAAATAATTCTGCAGAGGTAAGTCATACTGGTGTAGCTTCTGCTGGCATTGGTTTATAGCTGTTAGAACAGCATCTTATAGTGTCTACACTCAACAATTGAACATAGAACATAGAATATAGAGAGGACAGCACAGGTTCAGGCCATTCAGCCCACAATGTTGTGCTAAATCGGCTAAAAAGCCAGTTCGGCACAACATTGTGGGCTGAATGGCCTGTTCCTGTGCTGTACTTTTCTATATTCTATGTTCAATTGTTGAGTGTTGACACTGTAAGATGCTGTTCTAACTGCTATGCTACCGTGCTTTTTTTAAGGAGAAAGCATTATTCACTCCCAAGCTTCAGTCGAGGTTTACTTCAAGCATATGGTATGCATAATGTTAGTAAACATCGTTAGATGAAGTATGAATTGGTGTTCAGTTCCCATCCCTGTCTGTAAAGAGTTTGTATGTTCTCCCCATGATTGCATTGGTTTCCACCAAGTGTTCCAGTTTTCTCCCACATTCCAAAGGTTAGGGTTAGTGAGATATGGACAGGTTATGTTGGCACCAGAAGCATGGTGACACTTGTGGTTTGCTCTCAGCATCTTCAGGTTGTTTTGGTTTTTAAGGCAAATAATGCATTTCACCATATCTTTCAATTTTTCAAAATACATGTGACAAATAAAGCTAATCTCTTTAACCTTTAAAAATGAGAGCTTCACTGCAACGGGAGTGTGAACATTTCACAACAGTTATCAAATATTCCAACTCCTGCCATTGCTGTTGAGTTATTCTGGCAATGAGAATGTGTAAGATTGATTACCATCTTGCAATTTTTATCCCTTCCTTGTCCAGCTCTTAAATTCAATAGCTGCTGTGGGGACAGAGAATTATGAGGAAGGTCACATAGTGAGATAAAACATTATACAGTGTCATTCCTCTGGGAGACCCCCTATCTGCAGGTGGTCAAAGGCAACAGGATTAAGAGGGCATTGGTGAAATATGATGGCACGATGAAGAAAATATGAAGCTATATACTGATCAGACCTGATTGTTTGCAGCAGAGTGGAATTTTATTGCTGATACATCAATTGTTCCATTAAACAGGAAAACAAAGATTTTTCTTCCTGAATACTTATCCAAGCAACCATTGGTTCCATGGTGAAAACAGATTGTGTGAAATAATTTCTCTGTGAAGATTACGTCTTCAATGTTGACACAACATTGGAGAGCAAATTTTATTTCTTTGTTTATTGATTGATTGATTTATTTTGTGAATCAGATACCTCTGACAATTCCGATTTAACCCTAACTTACTCACAAGACAATTTAAATGACCAGTTAACCTACCTAGTACACCTTTGGACTGTGAGAGGAAACCTGAGTACCCAGGTAAAACCCACACATTCTATGGGGAGGATGTACAGAAACTCCTTACAGATCACCTCTGATAGAGGTGTATAAGATGATGAGAGGCTTTGATTGTGTTATAGGCAGAGGCCTTTTCCCAGGGCTGAAATGGCTAGCCCGAGAGGGCACAGTTTTAAGGTGCTTTGAAGTAGGTACAGAGGAGATGTCAGGGATAAGTTTTTTATACAGAAAGTGGTGAGTGCGTGGAAGAGGCTGCCAGCGATGGTGATGGAGGCAGATACAACAGGGTCTTTTAAGAGACTCCTGGACAGGTACATGGAGCTCATAAATATAGAGCTCATAAATATGAGCCCATAAATATGGGTAACCTAGGTAATTTCTAAGGTAAGGACATGTTCGGCACAGCTTTGTGGGCCGAAGGGCCTGTATTGTGCTGTAGGTTTTCTATGTTTCTATGATGCCAGAATTAACCTCCGATCTCTGCAATAGCGTCTGTAATTGAGGGAAATGGCAAAGTGTGCTGTAGACATTTGGACTGAGGGTATTGAGAATCACTGCGATCTTGATCTCCAAAGAAAGAAGGTATATAATGAAAGTAAATTAAAGTGAAACATAAACACTAGTTGCGAGTTTCAATTTGTATGTAGAAAGAGGCTAGAGAGGTCATTGGAATTGGAATTGGTTTATTATTGCTACATGTACTGAGATCCAATGAAAAGTCAGTCTTGTATACAGTTCACACTGATGAAAGCATTACACAGTGCAAGGAAGTAGAACAAAGTTTGTGATATATATAAGTGACCTGGATGAAAATGTAGATGGTGGATTTATAAGTTTATTGATGATACAAAGATTGGTGGTGTTGTGGATAGTGTAGAAGACTGGCAAAGAATACAGCAGGATATAGATCAATTGCAAATATGGGCAGAGAAATGGTAGATGGAGTTTAACCCAGCCAAATGTGAAATGTAGCACCTTGGTAGATCAAATGTAAGGAGACAGTACACTGTTAAGGATAGACCTTTAAAAGTGTTAATAAGTAGAGGAATCTTGGGGTCCAAATTCATAGCTCCCTGTAAGTGGCTACACAAGTTGATAAGATGGTTAAGAAGAGATATAGCAGGCTTGCCTTTATTCGTTGAGGCATTGAGTTCAAAAGTCAGGAAGTTTGTTGCAGCTTTATATAACTAGCTAGGCCACTTCTGGAATATTGCATCTAGTTCTGGTTACCCCATTAAGGGAAGCTTTGGAGAGGGTAGAAGAGGTTTACCAGAATGTTGCCTGGATCAGAGGGCATGTGCTAAAACAAGGAGTTAGACAAATTTGGGTTGTTTTCCCTGGAGAGACCAAGGCTGAAGGGAGATCTGATAAGATTTTGAGAGGTATAGATAGACTAGACAGACAGTATCTTTCTCCAAGCATTGAAATATCTAACACCAGAGGGCATGCATTTAAGGTGAGAGGGAGCAATTCAAAGAAATGTGAGAGGCAAGATTTTTTACACAGAGAATGATGGGTTCCTGGAATGCATTGCCTGGTAGTAGACACAAATATGTTAGGGACTTTTAAGAGATGTTTGGATAAGCATATGAATATGGGGAAAATGGAAGTATATAGACATTGATGAGATTAGTTTGAATACAAATTTAATTGGTTCTGCACACATTATAGGCCAAAGGGCCTGTTTCTGCTTTGTACTGTTCTGTTTTATGTTCTGTGTTCTAAGGTAAATCAAGTGTAAATGAAGTGTAACAGCTACGGAGTAAGCACAGTGCAAGTAAATAACATAGTGTGATATCATAATGAGATAGATTGTGAAGAACTAGGTAAATTGTGAGGTCAAGATGGTTATTAGGGAACCATTTGCTAGTCTTATAACAACAGGGTAGAAGCTGGTGGTACATGCTTTCAGGTTTTTGTACTTTCTACCTGATGGAAGAGGGAGGATTTATAACAGGGAATGAGAGTTGACAGAGAAATTAAACAAATACTCTGTGTCAGGCTTCATTGTAGACATAAAAAAATCCCCCCAAAAGTACAAGAAATAAGGAAATGAATATTAGCAAAAATATTGAATTGGTGGGATTGAAAGGAGGTAAATTTCAAAGACCAGACTTACATCTCAGAGTTTTGGGTGAATCTCAGGTTACTATATTTCAAAATCAGATGGATTCTAAAATGGTTATTCCAGATTGGAGATGGCAAATGTCACCCCACTGTTTAAGAAAGTGGATAGAAATAGTGGGGCACTGGAGACCTTTTACTGAACTCCATTTTTATTCTACGCTCAGTTCAAGGATTTTTTGCTTTTTTTTTTGCATTTTATGAATGTTTTCCTAAATCAATAAATAATTATTTAAAAAGCAGTCATTAAGATGTATCCCATTTTGCTCTCTTTTGACACATACTCAGAAGTAAGTCTAGATAGTGACAGTCACAGGCTGACTGGATATGTCTCCTCAGATTCTGCAATGATATCCATTGAGCAGAGAAATCTATGGCAAGGCACTTGCTACATCAGACATAATGATAAAGGGTAGCCTTAAACGTGTTTCTTTCAAAGAACTCAGTGGGTTCTGGTGTTTGCAGTGGTGCTTTATTCAAATATACTGTAAATGAGCCAACCCTGTATACTCCCAGCAAGCAGGTTCAGCACTGAAGGTGACACCACCAGTCAATATCTTGCTGGCTTTATTCTACCCAGGCTGTTAGCTGCTTGGTTGGAAACTGGAGATCACTTGCAACATTTCTGCTGGGTGTTACAGCCTTGAGAGCAAAATACTGCAGATAAATAACTTTGACAAAGTCTTCACTTCTCTCATGTAATCCACACCTTTGCTTCTCTTCACAGACAGAATGCAATAGTATTTCATCTGACTGATCCTGTCGAAGGGTTTCGGCCCAAAGCGTCAACTGTACTTTTTTCCACAGATGCTGCCTGGCCTGCTGAGTTCCTGCAGCATTTTGTGTGCATTGCTTGCATTTCCAGCATTTGCAGATCTTCTCTTGTTTGTCATCTGACTGGTTCCTGAGGTATGGATTGGCAATATAGAAAGAGGTCAAGTACATAGATCTCAGTTGTCAAGTGTTAGTGCAAATGCAAATAGATAGAGTGGTAAAAAATCCATACCTCCCTGAAAGTAATAGAACAGAGAACATAGAAATCTACAGTCATTACAGGCCCTTCAGCCCACAATGTTGTGCTGACCATGTAGCCTCGTCTAGAAATTGCCTAGAATTTCTCTGCCGCATAGCCCTCTATTTTCCTAAGCTCCATGTAACTACGGTATCTCTTAAAAGACCCTATTGAATCCGTCTCTACCCCCATTGCCAACAGTGCATTCCTCACACCCACAACTCTCTGTGTGAAAAACATACCTCTGACATCCCCCTTGAACCTACTTCACAGTTTGAGAGAGTGGAAAAAAATGCATATGGCAATTGCCTTCATTGCTAGGGACATAGAGTCATAAGATCAGAAAGTTATGTAGCATTTGTCTAAAACGTTTGGTTAGGCTGCACTTGGAGTATTGCATGCAATTCTGATTACCCCTTTATAGGAAGGATGGAAAAACTTTGGAAAGGATTTCAGGAGAGGTTTACCAGGATACTATCTGGAATGGAGGTTGAATAAACATAGATTGCTTTCTCTGGAACATCAGAGGCTTGATAAAATTATCAGTGGTACAGAAAAGGTAGCTAAAATCTTTTACCCCAGGGCGGAAATGTCAAATACTGGAGGGAATAGCTTTAAGGTGAGAGGGAGAAGGTTTAAAGGGGATGTGGGGGGCAACCTAGAAAAATGCCGGAAGTGGTCAGTCCCTACAATGTGCCATCTGTGGTGGTAGAGGAAGCAGATATGATAGAGGCCTCCAAGAGGGTCTTAGACAGGTACGTGAATGTACAGGAAATGGAAGGACATGGACATATTATAAACTAAAGGGATTAGTTTAGTTGTGCATTTGACCTTCTCCCCATATCCCTTCATGCTTTGACAAATCAAGACTCTATCAACCTCCGTCATAAATATACCCCCAATGACTTGGCCTCCACAGCCACCTGTGACAAAGAACTCCACAGATTCACCATTCTCTGGCTAAAGAATTTCTCCTCATCTCCATTCTAAACGGCTGCCCCTCTAATCTGAGGCTGTGCCCTCTGGTCTTAGATTGCCCCACCATGGGAAACAGATAGACAGATCATCTTTAGGGAATGGGATTAATCAGGACTCCCCCCGCCCATCCTAGGAGCTAGTATGGACCTGATGTCTCAACTGGCCTTCTTTTTGACCTGTGGAATTCCTCCAGGATTGTGTGTGTGTTGTTGTTTTTTTTTCTGTTGTTACATATTAAATGCTTTTGTGCTCCATATCCAGTGGAGATTACCTACTCCTGGGCTTTTTGCTGTCCTGATATCAATATCAGTACTTTTGCCTCTCCTCTGAAATGGCTTTACCTGCTTAAGGTGTTAGCAGAAACATAAAGGGAACATTCCAGTTCCCAAATGACACCACATCAATGACATTGTTGGGTGATGAAACTATGGAAAAAAACACTGGAGCAAAAAAACTGGAGAATTGTCTTCAGCTCTTATCCAGGAATGAGGCACTGAGGTAACAGAAACAAAATAACAGCATGTGGCAGATGATGATGCTCCACTTAAGACAATTTAACATTTAATTTTCTGTTTACTGAAGGAAAATAAAATTAAAATATCTACTGTTTCTACTAAAATAAATCTGTTTATTGCCACAGTAGACATGATTAAAACTGTCATTTATTGTTGGATTTCAAACATATCTCAACATTGATAAATTATTAAAAATTACATTTAAGGAAAATAATTCATCTAATTTAAAACTCCTGATGTATTGAGATAAGCATTAAGGATAAGGATAATTCTTGGTGTCAACAGTCCAAGTATAATGTAACACAGCTTTATACACAATTAAGGAATAAAAATTACCAAAGTTCATCCTCTGTTCTACATTTCGGGGTCATCCAGGTGTTAGAAGAGGGAAAGAAAGAACAATACCCCTATGTTAGCTTCTGACACCCAGTGCGACAAGGTACAAAAGTACCACCTCTGCAGGGAAAAATCAAAACGGGTCTTGCCAATGAACCTCTACAGGTTGGTATTAAGTTTCATACCTCATTCCCACTTTCTTCTCTCTGATTACCAATAAATACACTGATAGAGACAAGATAAGTTTTAAGCATTACATGAATTACCGATCTACATTCAAACAAAATAAGATTAAAACAGAATGTGAAGTTTGGATTACTGAAGCTATACCACATGAGGGTTCATCATGAGTAAAGTCAACAATGTTTATGTAAAATCAAAAGAAAAGTTTCAACTTCAAAGGAGTGAACCATAAACATTTTTGGAATTATATTACAAGCCTTTTAATGACATTTTTTTAAAAGAAATAGTGGGCAGTAAGATAGTGGAGACAAATATATACAACAGTAAATCTGCAACAAGGTAAGAAAGACAATGTGAAAAAGGTAGATGTTCCAAAGAAATGTGAGTAACTGATAAAACAAACAGGTCAGAATGGGGAAGAGCTCACTGAAAGTGGCCAGAAGCATAAAAGCAAGAGAAAATCTGCAAATGCTAGAAATCAAGGCCACGCACACGCACACGCACACACACACACACACTCACACACGCACACACGCACGCACGCACGCACACATGCACACCACCCCGGAAGAACTCAGCAGGCAAGGCAGCAATCAATGTTTCGGGCTGAATCTTGATGAAGGGTCTGGGAAGGGATTTGGAACAGTTCTGATGAAGGGTCTCGACAAGAATCGTATAAGCTCTAGATTTAACACATCTTTTTAATGCCTACATCAATCTTTGCTTCTAAAAATGGAAAAAAAACTGCAGTGGAAATACAAACAAAAAACAGAAAATCCTTTACATACTTAGCAGATCATATGCAAATGTGAAACAATAAGCAGGGTTAATACTTTAGGTTGATGTTTCATCCTCCACAGTTGTTGCCTTCATCAACATGTTCTGATGTTATTTGTAGTATTTTGCAAGCAAAAAGTTAATCAAAAGAGGCATTTCTAAACTTTCTGAGGTTGGCCCACAACGAAACTGTGTGGAGCCATAGATTTTTGCTGGTGTTCACACTGCTCTGCAATTCAAGGTTCAAAGTAAATTTATTATCAAAGTGCAGATCTGTCACCATCTACAACACTGAGATTAATTTTCTTATGGTCATACTCAATGAATCTATGCAATAGTAACTATAACAGGATCAATGAAAGATCAGAGTGCAGAAGACTGTCCAAATGCAAATATAAATAAATAATGAGAACATGAGATTACAAAGTAAAGGGTACTTAAAGTGAGGTCATTGGATGTGGGGTCATCTCAATGGATGGGTAAGTGAGTGTAGTTATCCACTTTGCTCAAGAGCCTGATGTTTGAGGGGAAGCAACTATTCTTGAAAACTTAAATATTATGTTACCATGTATGTGACATTCACAGGCAAGAAGATAACCTCCACTCTTCTGTATGCTGATTTAATGCAGCTCTGTTAAATTTGTTCATAATAATAGAGTTAACAACATGTCATTGAATTATGGAGCTCATCAACCATCCCTTTAGCCTACCACATCCATATTGACCACTGTACCTAACCATACACCACATCCATATTGACCACTGTACCTAACCATACACCAAATCCATAATGACCACTGCACCTAACTATACATCATGTCCATACTGACCACTGTACCTAACTATACATCATGTCCATACTGACCACTGTACCTAACTATACACCATGTCCATACTGACCACTGTACCTAACTATACACCATGTCCATACTGACCACTGTACCTAACTATACATCATGTCCATACTGACCACTGTACCTAACTACAGTGGCATGCAAAAGTTTGGGCACCCATAGAACCATAGAACACTACAGCACAGTACAGGCCCTTCAGCCCTCCATGTTGTGCTGACCCATATAATCCTTTAAAAAAGTACTAAACCCACACTACCCCATAACCCTCCATTTTTCCTTTCATTCATGTGCCTGTCCAAGCGGCTCTTAAATACCCCCAGTGTTTTAGCTTCCACCACCATCCCTGGCAAGTCATTCCAGGCACTCACAACCCTCTGTGTAAAAAATTTACCCCTGATGTCTCCCCTAAACTTCCCTCCCTTAATTTTGTACATATGCCCTCTGGTGTTTGATATTGGTGTCCTGGGAAACAGGTACTGACTATCCACCCTATCTATGCCTCTCATAATCTTGTAGACCTCTATCAAGTCCCCTCTCATTCTTCTACGCTCCAAAGAGAAAAGTCCCAGCTCTGCTAATCTTTCTTCATATGAAATGTTCTCCAATCCAGGCAAGATCCTGGTAAATCTCCTCTGCACCATCTCCATAGCTTCCACATCCTTCCTATAATAAGGTGACCAGAACTGTACACAATACTCTAAATGTGGACTCACCAGAGATTTGTAGAGTTGCAACATGACCTCTCTACTCTTGAACTCAATCCCCCTGTTAATGAAGCCTAGCATCCCATAGACCTTCTTAACTACCCTATCGACCTGTGCAGCGACCTTGAGGAATGTATGGATTTGAACCCCAAGTTCCCTTTGTTCATCCACACTCTTAAGTAACTGACCATTAATCCTGTACTCAGTCTTCTGGTTTGTCCTTCCAAAATGCATCACCTCACACTTGTCCGGATTGAACTCCATCTGCCATTTTTCTGCCCAACTCTGCAGCCTGTCTATATTCTCTTGTAACCTTTGACCACCTATAGCTCCATCCTCCGATCTTCATGTCATCTGCAAACTTACTCACCCATGTATAAATACATCCAGGTCATTTATAAAAATCACAAATAGCAAGGGTCCTAGGACAGATCCCTGTGGCACTCCATTAGTCACCGACCTCCAGGCAGAATACTTTCCTTTCACAACAACCCTCTGCTTTCTTCCTTTAAGCCAATATTTTATCCAAACAGCCAAGGTCCACTTATCCCATGCCTCATGACTTTCTGGATGAGTCTCTCGTGAGGGACCTTGTCAAATGCTTCGCTAAAGTCCATGTAGACTACATCCACTGGCCTACCCTCATCAATTTCTTTTGTTACCTCTTCAAAAAACTCAATCAGGCTCGTGAGGCACAATCTTCCCTTCACAAAGCCATGTTGACTATCCATGAGTAGACTGTACTTCTCCAAATGCTCATAGATCATATCCTTAAGAATCCTTTCCAGTAGTTTGCATACCACTGACGTAAGACTCACCGGTCTATAGTTCCCAAGTTTCTCCCTATTACCTTTTTTAAACAAGGGAACAACATTTGCCATTCTCCAGTCCTCCGGCACTTCCCCTGTAGCCAAAGAGGATTCAAAGATCATAGCTAATGCTCCAGGGATCTATTCTTTCAATTCCCACAACAACCTGGGGTGTATCATATCCGGCCCTGGGGATTTATCAATCTTAATGTTTTTAAGAAGATCCAGCACTTCTTCTTCCCAAATCTCCACATTGTCCAGCTCACAGGCCCACTCTACTTCGACCTCATCCTGATCAAGATCCTTTTCACTTGTGAATACTGAAGCAAAGTATTCATGTAGGATCTCCCCAACCTCCTCCGCCTCTGGGCACATGTTGTCTTCTTTATCCTTTAGCGGTCCCACCTTCGTTCTCGTCATCCTCCTTTTCTTCACATACTCATAGAACACCTTGGGGTTCTCCTTAATCCTACAGGCCAGGGCCTTCTCATGCCCCCTTTGAGCTCTCCTAAGTCCTTTCTTTAGCTCTGTGGTGAACTACATATACCTGACTGGACATGCCCCCTGCTGACTGCTCCTGTGGCTCCTCCCACGGACCCCGGTATAAAGGCGATTGGAGACACAGCCCCGGTCTCAGTCTCCAGGATGTAGTATGGTGGTCAATTGCTGCTTGTTCTTTCTTCCAGCCAATAAAAGCCGATATCTCACCTCACGTCTCCGAGAGTTATTGATGGTGCATCAAGCTCCTTCCTGGCTACCCTATATTTCTCATGAGCCCCTCCTACTTATATCTAACATATGCTTCCTTTTTCCTCTTGACGAGTTGCCTCACATCTTTCGTCAGCCACGGTTCCCTTTTCTTACCATTTTTTCCTTGCCTCAGTGGGACAAACCTATCCTGAAGCCAGCTCAAGTGGTCCCTAAACTTCTCCCACATTACTTCTGTGCTTTCCCCTATGAACATCTGTTTCCAATTTACTCTCACTAGTTCCTGCCTCATCCCTTCAAAGTTAGCCCTTCCCCAGTTAAGCACTTTACCATTTCATCTAATATTATCCCTTTCCATAGCTACGCTGAAACCCTGGTCAAAATTTCTGTTACTGTGAATAGTTAAGTGAGTAGCAGATGAACTGATCTCCAAAAGTCATAAAGTTAAAGATGAAACATTCTTTTCAACATTTTAAGCAAGAATAGTGTATTAATTTTGTTTTCTACAGTTTTAGAATGAAAAAATGGAAAGGAGAACCATGTAAAAGTTTGGACACCCCCAAGAGATTTGAGCTCTCAGATAACTTTTACCAAGGTCTTAGACCTTAATTAGCTTGATAGGGCTATGGCTTGTTCACAGTCATCATTACGAAAGGCCAGGTGATGCAAATTTTCAAGCTTTATAAATACCCTGACTCCTCAAACCTTGTCCCAACAATCAGCAGCCATGGGCTCCTCTAAGCAGCTGCCTAGCACTGTGAAAATTAAAATAAATGATGTCCACAAAGTAGAAGAAGGCTATAATAAGATAGTTTTCAGGTAGCTGTTTCCTCAGTTCATAATGTAATTAAGAAATGGCAGTTAACAGAAATAGTGGAGGTCAAGTTGAGGTCTGGAAGACCAAGAAAACTTTCCAAGAGAACTGCTTGTAGGATTGCTAGAAAGGCAAATCAAAACCTCTGTTTGATTACAAAAGACCTTCAGGAAGGTTTAGCAGACTCTGGAGTGGTGGTGCACTGTTCTACTGTGCAGCAACACCTGAACAAATATGACCTTCATGGAAGAGTCATCAGAAGAAAACCTTTCCTGCGTCCTCACCACAAAATTCAGTGTCAGAAGTTTGCAAAGGAACATCTAAACAAGCTTGATGCATTTTGGAAACAAGTCCTGTGGGTGATGGGGTTAAAATAGAACTTTTTGCCCACAATGAGCAAAGGTATGTTTGGAGAGAAAAGGGTGCAGAACTTCATGAAAAGAACACCTCTCCAACTGTTATTCACAGGGATGGATTGATCATGCTTTGGGCTTGTGTTGCATGGGGGACATTTCACTGGCAGAGGGAAGAATGAATTCAATTAACTACTAGCAAATTCTGGAAGCAAACACCACACCGTCTGTAAAAAAGGTGAAGATGAAAAGAGGATGGCTTCTACAACAGGATAATGATCCTAAACACATCTCAAAATCCACAATGGACTACCTCAAGAGGCGCAAGCTGGATGTTTTGCCATGGCCCTCACAGTCCCCCGACCTAAACATCATCGAAAATCTGTGGATAGACCTCAAAAGAGCAGTGCATGCAAGACGGCCCAAGAATCTCACAGAACTAGAAGCCTTTTGCAAGGAAGAATGGGCAAAAATCCCTCAAACAAGAAATGAAAGACTCTTAGCTGGCTACAAAAAGTGTTTACAAGCTGTGATACTTGCCAAAGGGGGTGTGACTAAGTACTGACCATGCAGGGTGCACAAATGTTTCCTTCGGGCTCTTTTCCTTTTTTGTTATTTTGAAACCATATAAGATGGAAATAAAAAGTAATCTTGCTTAAAATATTAAAGAATTGTGTCATCTTTAACTTTATGCCTTTTGGAAATCAGATCATCTTTTACTTGCATAGCTATTCACAGTAACAGAAATTTTGACGAGGCGTGCTCAAACTTTTGCATGCCACTGTATACACCACGTCCATATTGACCACTGTACCTAACTATACACCATGTCCATACTGACCACTGTACCTAACTATACACCACGTCCATATTGACCACTGCACCTAACTATACATCATGTCCATACTGACCACTGTACCTAACTATACACCACATCCATATTGACCACTGCACCTAACTATACACCACATCCATATTGACCACTGCACCTAACTATACACCACGTCCATATTGACCACTGTACCTAACTATACATCATGTTCAATACTAACCACTGTACCTAACTATACATCATGTCCATACTGACCACTGTACCTAACTATACAACATGTCCATACTGACCACTGTACCTAACTATACACCACGTCCATATTGACCACTGTACCTAACTATACACCATGTCCATATTGACCACTGTACCTAACTATACATCATGTCCATACTGACCACTGTACCTAACTATACACCACGTCCATACTGACCACTGTACCTAACTATACACCACGTCCATATTGACCACTGTACCTAACTATACAACATGTCCATATTGACCACTGCACCTAACTATACACCACGTCCATATTGACCACTGTACCTAACTATACATCATGTTCAATACTAACCACTGTACCTAACTATACATCATGTCCATACTGACCACTGTACCTAACTATACACCACGTCCATACTGACCACTGTACCTAACTATACACCACGTCCATATTGACCACTGTACCTAACTATACAACATGTCCATATTGACCACTGCACCTAACTATACACCACGTCCATATTGACCACTGTACCTAACTATACATCATGTTCAATACTAACCACTGTACCTAACTATACATCATGTCCATACTGACCACTGTACCTAACTATACACCACGTCCATACTGACCACTGTACCTAACTATACACCACGTCCATACTGACCACTGTACCTAACTATACACCACATCCATATTGACCACTGTACCTAACTATACACCACATCCATATTGACCACTGCACCTAACTATACACCACATCCATATTGACCACTGTACCTAACTATACACCACGTCCATATTGACCACTGTACCTAACTATACACCAGGTCCACACTGATGACTGTACCTAACTATACACCATGTCCATATTGACCACTGTACCTAACTATACATCATGTCCACACTGATGACTGTACCTAACTATACACCATGTCCATATTGACCACTGTACCTAACTATACATCATGTCCACACTGATGACTGTACCTAACTATATACCATGTCCACACTGACGACTGTACCTAACTATATACCATGTCCAATACTGACCACTGTACCGAACTATACAAGTCTTTAATCCATGCCTTGGCTATTCAAATATCCATTTAGCTGTCTCTTCAATATTATCTAACCCCACCACCTCCTCCACTGTGAGTTCTACATATTAACCACTTTCTGCATGAAAAGCTTTTATCTCAAAATCTGATCACTCTCACCTTAAGCCTGTGTCCTCTTGTTTTAGATACCTCTACCAATTCAAAAGGGATTCCTACTCTTCCTCTCTCTGTACCTCTCATAACTATATATATATAGTACCTCTATCAGGTTGGCCTTTGCTCTGAGGAATACAAGTTCAGCTTATCCAAACTCTGTTTTGTTACAGAATTCCTACCCAACCAGACAACATCCAGGTGACAACACACACAAAATGCTGGTGGAACACAGCAGGCTAGGCAGCATCTGTAGGAGAAGCACTGTCGACGTCTCGGCCCGAAACGTCGACAGTGCTTCTCCTATAGATGCTGCTTGGCCTGCTGTGTTCCACCAGCATTTTGTGTGTGGTGTTGTTTGAATTTCCAGCAGATTTTCCTGCAGATTTCCTCGTGTTAACATCCAGGTGAATCTTCTTTCCGATTTTGAAATTCTTTGTCCCATCCAATGAAGGCAAGGGTACCTCTTCACCACCCTATCCACTCATGCTGTCACTTTCAGGGAACTATGGACTTGCAGTCCAAAGTCTTTCTGTGCATTAACAATCCTTAGGGCCCTACCATTTACTGTACATGCTCCACCATTATCTGACTTCCCGAAATACAAGTTGCACTGGTTAGAATTAAATTCCATCTAACACCGCTCCACCCAATTCTCCAGCAGCTCTATATCCTGCCATTGCCTTAGACAACCCTTCTCACTATTTACTATGCCAAAATTTTCATCACATTCACAATAGGTGTGAATCATACATAGCAAATATAGAGTTTAGCAACACAAAGAACATCTTGCCTCAAGGTATTTGAACAGATTTACAATTTGTTGCGGTATTGTTAATGATCAAGGTGGAGGAAGCAGCTCAGAGAGTTTTGTGGCTGGAACATAGCCTGTTATACCTTTAGCCATGAACCTATGCAGTCCATATTGTGTGCACTGGCAGCAAGACAATAGGAAGGAGGTTGCAAAGAACTATAGGACTGGTAGAAGAGACAGGCGGAAGGAGATGGGAAAGGGCTCTGGTTAGGACTGTATATTTATTGTGTATTTAATATTTCAATAATATTTGAATAATCTTGTACATTTATTGGTTGATTAAGCATTCTAGTTTGTTTAAAGAATTAATTCTGGGTATAAGTATAAATATGTGAATTGCATACATCGCCATTCTGTCACCTGATACGTGCATGCCTCACAGAGTAAAGACGAAGTTACACCCTCATTTCGGACTGGTGTGTCTTCCTTTGAATTAGTTTAACATTTTCAAGTTACAAAACATAACAGTATGCACAAGAGGTTCTGCAAACACTGAAAATCCAGAGTAACACACACAAAATGTTGGAGGAACTCAGCAGGTCAAGCAGCCTCTGTGGAAATGAATAAACAGTTGATATTTCAGTCTGAGACCCTACATCCACCTTCAGTTGATAGTGACCCAGGAACAATTGACTTTGGATAGAACAAGTTCAAGAGTGCAGCCAGAGGATTATGCACAGATCCTTCAGCTGGGAATAGAGGTCCAAAGTTCTTCCACCTCAGAGGCATTCTGGTCTGGTTCTGGTTAGATCTAAATGTTTTTCAGGGCACTAACCAGCACTGGTTCAGAAAGCAGACAGACTCTCTACTGCAAAGTTTCTGCAGTAGTGAACAGCAGGTCAGGTAGCATCCAAGAGAATGAGAAGGAGAGGTATTGGATTATACTTTATCTAGACACATATAGTATTTATCAGGGAGTGCTTTAGTGATGCTATTCGTGAGTAGAGGCAGTATTGACTAGATGAAATCACAGAGTCTGTGTCATCAGGGGGTACAGAGACCAGAGGGCATTGGAGGAGAGTCTGTGTCATCAGGGGGTACAGAGACCAGAGGGCATTGGAGGAGAGTCTGTGTCATCAGGGGGTACAGAGACCAGAGGGCATTGGAGGAGAGTCTGCTGTGACTGCAGGCCACAGTTCCTGGTCAAGGCGGATGGACGTAGCTTTTATTTCCACTTCTTTATGTATCTGTGTGAATACAGGTAGGGAGAGTCTAAAACTGGAGGGCATGGGCTTAAGGAGAGGCAGTAAAGATTTAAAGAGGACCCGAGGGGTAGTTTTTCTGCTCAGAGGAGATGGGTGTATGGAATGAGCTGCCAGAGGAAGCTGTAGACATAATTACAGTTACAATGTTTGAAAGACATTTGGACAGCGATTGTTTCAAGGGATATGGAACAAACACAGGTAAGTGTGGATAGGTGTCTGTTTCTGTGTTGTATAACTGTATGACACTATACATATTGGTGCCTTACTAGGCATTACCTCACAGAGAACTCTTTTGTTACTGCACTCTTCACTGTGGGAAAATTACTGACTGCTACAAAAACATTTTAAAAAATCATCATAATCTACTGGTTGAACATTTGAGGGGCACGCTAAATCAACACAACCATTTTGTTCACATTCACTCCTCCAACAAGACAACTTTACATTATTTACACCGATCTAATGAAAAAGCAATAGGCAAATTACCATTGGCCAATGAGAGGATGATGGTTCATTGAAGCTTGACCAGTCAGAATTTGACAATGCATCGTGCTGAAGTATAAGCAGAAAACACTGAAACTGCCCAATAGGCTGGATCGTATCTGTGGAGAGTGTTTCCACTATCTGTGGAGGTTATGTTTCAGTTTGAAGATCATAACTGATCGTTTGTTAAGTACTTCCAGTACTTTTTGCTTTTATTTCAAGTCTCTGGCATTTATAGATGGTTTTGTACTAGGTTTGGTGAAATGCTCATAAAGTTCAGACTATTTTAATTAGGAGATGAAGGGTAGAGAGGAGAGATTTAACATTTCAATTGGCACATAACATTTGTCATTAATTTTAGTCTGCAGAATAAATCTATGCCAAGCATGGTTAAATTAAAGCTTTTCCACAAATTGTCGGGATTGGCAAGTATCTCCTGTTGATCAGAGGTGAGAGTAAATGGGTGCACAAGGACATAGAGATGTAGGAGCAGGAGTAAGGCACTGAGACTGTGCCACTACTCAGTATGGACCAGGCTGATCTATGTTGGCCTCAGGTCCTCTTCGGCACCATTTCTCCCGACCCCTCTTCAGCGCCACTTCTCCGGACCCTTCTTCTTGATCTATCAAATATTTATCTATTTCAATTTTAAATACTTCTAATGTCACAGCTTCCATCACCCAACAGAGAATTCCAGAGATTTGATGCCCTCAGAGGAAAGAAACTTCTATGTACCTCAGTTTTAAATGAATACCCCTTCTATTTACAACCCCTTGATTAAGACTCTGCCATGAGTGAAAGAATCCCAACAATCTTCTGTGTCAAATTCCCTGAGGATTTTGTATATTTGATGAAGGTCACCCCTCATTCTTCTAAACTTCAAGGTCTAAGCTATTTAGTCTCTCTTGGCTAGAAAACCCACTTATTCCAGCTTGCCTAATCTCATTTGGACTACCTCCAATGTAACTACATCCTTTAGGTTGGGAGACCAAAACTATGCAGATTTCCAGCTGAGACATCGCCAACATCCTGTACAACTGCAGCAATGCTTCCCTAATTTTAAACTTCAGCCACATTGTAATGAAGTCCAAAATATCATTTGCCTCCTTAACTGCTTTTAGGATCTCTCCACTAGTTTTTAGTGATTCATGCACTCGCGCAGCTCACTCTGAACTTCACTCACTCGCAGTCTCTCTCCATTTAGTGATAACCTATCTTTAGATTTTCCGTACTGAGGTGCATATCCTCATACCATTTTACATTGAACTCTATTTGCAAGATTTTACCTTGCTCAATATGTTAATGTTCTTTTGAAGAATCAGAGTATCCTCATCACGACATGCCCTTCCACCAATGTTTGTACCATTGGTACAACAATGTGTAATGTAAACACTGCACACTGTTCCTTCCTCTACATCAGTAATCATGAACAACTTTGGGCCATGAACGCATCCCTTGCTGCTCCATTAGTTCCATCTCTCCAGTCAGAAATGTCTCTGCTTTCAATGTGATTGCCAATTTTCAACCCATTAAAACACACACTCCAATACAATGGACTTTAAATGTAAATACCAGTTTCCTATGTGAAATCTTGTTAAAAACCTTTTGGAAATTAAATACACTACACCTATAGGGTCCCCTCCATCAACTCCCATCTCTGATGTGGACCAGCTAACTTGTGAAGAAGCATAATGCTTTAGGGAACAAGGTTTTCTTTGGAACATCAGGAACTAAGGGAAGACCTAATATAGGTTTATAAAATGGAGGCACAGACAGGGTAGAAAGTCAGAGTCTTCCTGCGCAGAGCAGAAACGTCAAATTCTAAAAGGCACAGCTTTAATCTGAGAATGGGGAAAGTTTAAATGGGGCAAGATTTTTTGTACATAGTGTACATACTTGGAACAGACTGCCCAGAATTTGTGGTGGAATCAGATACAATAGTGGCATGCAATTGGTGTTAGATAGGCATGTGGATATACAGGGAATGAAGGGACATGGATTACGTGTAGGCAGAAAAGGATTAGTTTAACTTGGCATCATGTTCAGCAGACACGTTCGGTGGGCTGTAGGAGTTGTTCCTGTGCTGTAATGTTTGATGTTCTATGAACATGCGTGTATTTTTCCATACCCTCTCTTTGCTTTCCTAGTTTTTCTTCTAAATTCATATTTTCTGCACTCCTGCTCTCCATGTCTAAAATAGCACTGCTTCTTTTGTCTTACACTAACCTGTGTATGTCTCCTCATTTAATGACTCTAATCAAAAAAATGTGTCTTATCCTTGTGGGAACCCCTTGATTCCCCTTCTTAAATGTCCCACTCCTCTCCACTGCCGTGCAACTTTACTAGCAAGGATGATCTAGACACTTCCAGTTCTCTCCAGCTTTACAGACTGCTCTAAGTAATCATCAGTTGAAAAATACATTAAAAAAAATGACTCAATATGGTATACATACCTTCACAGTTTTGTCATGAATGGCATTAAAAACACCTAAGACTGATAAGAAAGAATAATTATTAAACATAGAGAAAGAGAGAGAGGGAGGAAACTAGTTCTGTGATTCATAGGTGCAACACACCTGTAGATGCACATCTGATTTCTTAACTTAATATTCTAGGAGCTTGTTCATATATATAAGTCTCCATAAGTGAAGCATTATAACCATATAACAATTACTGCATGGAAACAGACCATCTCGGCCCTTCTAGTCCATGCCAAGCACTTACTCTCACCTAGTCCCACTGACCTGCACTCAGCCCATAACCCTACATTCCTTTACTGTCCATATACCTATCCAATTTTTTTTTTAAATGACAATATCGAACCTGCCTCTACCACTTCTACTGGAAGTTCGTTTCACACAGCTACCACTCTCTGAGTAAAGAAGTTCCCCCATACTGAGGTGCATATCTTCATAACATTTTACATTGAACATTTATGATGGCCAATATGCCAAAAGCTTTTTTTTTCAACCCCCATCTACGGTATCTGGGATTTATTCAAACCTTGGTTTTCATTGCCTTTCAAAAATTTTTAATTCATTTTCTTCATCCATTTCCAGATCTGTTTGTCTCTCTGCAGAATTTTTATTCAATGCCTCATCACCACCCCTGCCATGTCAACAGTTGCAGAAAGATTAGCATATAGATGAAAAACATGGAACAGCACAGCATGGACACAGAGCCTTCTACCATGATGTTGGTACTGAACGTAATGCCGGATTAAACTAATCCCATTTGTATGCACATGGTCCATACCCTCCAATTTCATGTGCCCATGAAAATGCCTCTGAAATACCACTGTCTCATCTGCTTGCACCACTACGCTATAACAGAGTGCTTCTGGCACCTGCCCCTTTCTGTGTAAAATAAAAACTTGCTGTGCACGTCTCTTTTAAACTGTCCATTTCTCACCTTAACTGCCCTCATTTCCACTCTTGGAAAAAGATTCTGACAGTCTTTCCAGTCCATGCCTCACCTAATTTCCTAAACTTCCCTCGGGTTTCTCCTCAGCATACAATGGTCTAAAGGAAACAATCCAAGTTTATCCAACCTCTTCTCTTAGCCAGTGCCTTCCAATCCAGGTAGTATCCTGTTAAACCTCTCTTACACCATCTCTCAAGCCTCAACATCTTTCCTGTCACGGGATGACCAGAACTGCAAACAATATTTCAAGTAGAGCTTAACCAAAGTGTTAAACATCTGCATGTTGGAACAGGCACTGTTGAGATGAAATATTTACTTTCTGGACAGGTTCCACCTTTCCCAGGTCCAGTTCCAATGTGCCAGTTATTTAAAGCACTCCCTCCCATACCATCTCTTCAGCTATACATTTACTTGAACTCTCTCCTTATTTCTATACTTATTAGTGCACAGCGCAGTCCATCACAGGTAAAGCTCTCCTCACCATTGAACACATCTAAAAGAGCACTGCCAGAAGAAAGGAGCATCCAACATCATGAACCCCCACCATGGGGGTTATGCTCTATGGCTATGCTCTTTTCTCGCAGCTGCCTTAAGGAAGGAGGTACAGGAGCCTTGGGTCAGCAACAGTTATTAACCTTCAACCTTCAGGCTCCTGATCCAGAGTTCATTCACCCCAACACTGAGCTCATTCCACAACCTGTGGACTCACTTTCAAGGACTCTACAACTTTTTCTCAATATTATATATTACATACTTATCTGTCATTATTCTTACTTTGATTTGCATTTGCAGCAATTTATTGTCTTTTGCACAAGTTTGTCCATCTTTTTAAGTGTAATTTTTCATTGATTCTATTGTTTCTTTGAAGTCACTGTGAATGCCCACAAGAAAATGAATCTCAGTGTTGTATGTGGTGACATATATCTACTTTGATAATAAATTTACTTTGAACTAATCTTGAATTTATTAATATTTTGGTTCTGCTTCTTGATCTCTTTCCTAATTCCTTAAATAATGCCTCTGTCTATGTCATTGGTGCTCATATGGACTACAGTTGATAATGTTTCCACTATAGAAAATGTGGCAGCTACTTCATGATAACCTTGACCCACTCCTTGTGGACGGTTTGGGGTGCCCTAAAATAATTGCTGTGTTAGTGGGAACAGGCCCACGACACTCTACACAGGCATTTTAAAACCCTCAGTCTGCCTCTCTGAGAGGTGTGGAGGTTGGATTTATGGTTGGTGAATAGTTATGTTGGAAAGCCTCTGTATATTTGTAAATTTTTGTACGTACATGTTTTCATTCGTCTATTTGTAAATACTTCTTTACTTCACAACTTTTAGGCAGCTTTAGCTCTTCTTTTTCACCTGGCTAAATAAAACCCCTTTGCACTAACGTGCTGTTGTGGCTTACCATCTGTTTTTTTTCAACTGGTAACCTTTCTCGGGCACATTTACCCACAGCCGAAAGCGAGGTGTGACACCAGGGTATTAAGAGTTCATTTATGACACAGCATGTACCTTTCTTCCATTGGTCTGAGGTACACAAATGTCCCTATTCCTAACCAAATTAATTCATGAAGCAGAAACAAGAATAAATGAACTAAATTATTATTTTTTTATTTATTTTCCTTATGTTCATAAATGTCAACCTGCTTGATTGCCTTTTGGTTCACCAAACTCCATGCCCAGCATACATTGATATTGTTGTTGGTTTAATTCTGTCACATGTACCAAGATATGGGGAAAACTTTGGTGCACCATCCAGACAAGCCATTCCCAAGTACAGGGAGTTAATAAAAAGAAAACAGAAGGCCAAATGTACTTGAGCTTTTAGGTCAAGGCACTTCATCTAGAGGGTGTCATTACAAATGTCTGCTTTCACTTTCCTCCACATATGCTGCTCAACCCACAGAGTTCCTCCTGCTTTTGGTGTGTGTCATGATGCTCCTGTAAGACCGGACTCAGATGCAGAGGAATGGAAGGATCCTCAGGAAAAGACAAGTGGTTAAACATTGGAATCAGAGTCTCAGAAGAACAACTAAGTGACACTACAAGGTAACTCATCCTCTCCGACCAACAGGGCCCAGCAAGAGCAACACCATGAGAATTTATTCTCTTTGACATAATGATCAACCTCAGGAACTGACTGAGAGTCCTCTTTAATTAATCACAGAAAACTGGAAACCTGTGACACCTCAATCAACTGAACAAGATTAACTGAAAACACAAGGGTTTAACCACTCCAATCAAGGCCGTCAGGTGCTCATAAACCCAAGAAGATCAAAGCTGCCAGGTTCATGACTGTGTGTTGCTGCAGATTCCAGCATCTGCATTTTTTAATGTCTGTGGGGTATCGTTTTGAAGTTAGAAAGTGCAGTGCAAGTAGACAAATGAAACAAAGGTCACTACGAGATGGATGGAAAGATCAAGCAGTCAGCTTCAGTGCCAGAACCAATAGAGCCAGACTGGAAAACTACAAAAACATAATCACAACCTTTCACAGATGGTTCATCTGGCATAGCCTAAAGAGCACTCATGTTCTAGGCATAAAAAATATAAAGCATCTAATGTTCCCCTAGGGATCATATTGAACAATTTGACCCTGATTTATGATTGACCAACTGAAACTGAAAGGCACCAAATAAATGCAAGTTACTCTTCAGTTTTCTAAACTATTATAGGAGACATTTACTAAGAACACAGGGCACATGGGTACAATAGTATCAACTCTGCTTTCAAGTGTTTGCAGAAAATGTTTCATCACCCCAGGAACTATCAAAGTCCTTTAGAATCAACAAGATACTTTTTTATGACTTCTGTTACTGTAATGCAAATGTTTTTGCTAGGTTCCTTTGTTTCCATTATTGATACAACACAGGGCTTTAGGGACAACAAGTGTTCAAACTGTAAACTTAGATCTTAACAGCCTGGAGTTTGCTCTCAAAGGTGACCTTGATAAAAGATTCCCACAATAATCTATCCATCTCTGTTGCATAGATTTCCCCATTTCCCACACTGGCTGAAATCTATTCAAAGGGAAGAGCAGCTGTGATGTTACTAAACTGGCTAAGAGGACAATCCCACAATGAATTTTCGCCAAGGTGCAAAATGTTTTAGTTCAGCCAATGTTTTAAATAACTCACAAATTTAGTATTGAAAATTGGGGAAAATGGTATAAGTTAAAATATCATTAATTCTTCTGAGGAAATTAAAATCTGCATGTATGATTGTTTTTCCAAAGCCAAAATTTGGGATACAATAATTTATCAAAATTCAAAGTAAATTTGTTATCAAAGTACATACATGTCACCATACACAACCCTGAGATTTGTTTTCTTATGGACATACTCAGTAAATCCAAGAACCAGAATAGAATCAACGGAATAGAATAACAGGGCAGACAAACAGCCAATGTGCAAAGTACAACAAACTGTGCAAATACAAAAGAGAAAAAAATAAAGCAATAGATATCAAGAACATGAGATGAAGAGTTCTTGAAAGTGGGTTGTGGGAACAGTTTAGTAATTGGACAAGTGAAGTTGAGTAAAGTTATCACCTTTGTTTCAATGGCCTGATGGTTGAGGGGTAATAACTGTTTCTGAATCTGGTGGTGTGAGTCCTGAGGCTCCTGTATCTCCTTCCTGATGACAGCAGTGAAACAGAACATGACCTGAATGGTGGGGGTCCCTGATATTTGATGCTACTTTTCTGCAACAGCACTCCTTGTAGATGTGCTAAATGGTGGGGAGGACTTTACCTATAATGGACTAGGTCGTATCCACTACCTGTCATAGGATTTTCCATTCAAGAGCACTGGTGTTTCTATAACAGGCTGTGATGCAGCCAGTCAATATACTCTCCACCACACATCTATAGACATTTGTGAAAGTGTTAGATGTCATGCCGAATCTTTACAAACTTCTAAGTAGTTGCGCTGCTGTGATTTTTTCATAATTGCATTTATGTGTTAGGTCCAGGGCAGGTCCTCTGAAATGATAACACCAAGGAATTTTAAGTTGCTGACCCTCTCCAGCAATGAACCCCTGATAAGGACTGGCTTGTGGACCTCTAGTTTCCATAAGACCATTAGATATAGGAGCAGAAGTAGGCCATTTGGCCTATCGAGACTGCTCCGCCATTCAATCATGGGCTGATCCAATTCTTCCAGTCATGCCCACTCCCCTGCCTTCACTCCATACCCTTTGATGCCCTGGTTAATCAATAACCTATCTATCTCTGCCTTAAATACACCCAATGACTTGGCCTCCACAGCCGCTCATGGCAACAAATTCTGCAGATTTACCACCCTCTGAGTAAAGTAATTTCTCTGCAACTCAGTTCTAAATGGACATTCTTCAATCCTGAACTCTTGTCCTAGAATCTCCTATCATGGGAAATAACTTTGCCATATCTAAACTGTTCAGCCTTTCAACATTTGGAATGTTTCTATGAGATCCCCCCTCATTCTTTTGAACTCCAGGGAATATTGCCCAAGAGCTGCTAGATGTTCCTCATATGGTAACCCTTTAATTCCTGGAATCAATCTTCTCTGATCCCTCTCCAATGTCAGTATATCCTTTCTAAAATAAAGAACCAAAAATTGCATACAATACTACAAGTGTGGTCTAATGAGTGCCTTATAGAGCCTCAACATCACATCCCTGCTCTTGTATTCTATACCTCTAGAAATGAATGCCAACATTGCATTCGCCCTCTTTAGAACCGCCTCAACCTTTAGGGTATCTTTCACAAGGACTCCCAAGTCTCTTTGCATTCTACATTTTGAATTCTCTCCCCATCTAGATAACAGTCTGTCTGTTTATTTCTTCAACCAAAATGCACGACCATATACTTTCTAACATTGTATTTAATTTACCACTTCTTTGCCCATTCCCTAAACTATCTAAGTTTCCTCCTTCTGAAGTCAATAATCAGCTCTTTGGTCTTGCTGACATTGAATAACAGGATGTTGTTCTGGCACCACTCAGCCAAACTTTCAATCTCCCTTCTATATGCAGACTTGTTACCATCTTTGATTTGGCCAACAACAGTGGTGTCATTAGCAAACTTGAATGTGTCATTGGAGCTGTGCTTAGCCTTACAGTCATGTATAAAGTGAGAAGAGCAGGGGGCTAAGCACAAAGCCTTGGATAATTTATCACTCCATGCTTGATTAAAACTCTCTTCAATATCATGTGAATTGATGCATTTTGGGAAGTTGAACCAGGGCAGGACTTACACAGTAAATGACAGGGCCCTGAAGAACGTAGTAGAGCAGAAAGACCAAGGGGCTGCAGGCTACTATAGTTCCCTGAAAGAGGCAATGCAGCTAAACAGGGTGGTGAAGAAAGGTGTGTAGCATATTTGCCATCATTTGTCAATGCAATGAGTATAGGAATTAGGATGTCATGTTACAGTTGTACAAGATGTTTGCTGAGGCTGCATTTGGTGTACTGTATACAGATCTGCTCATCATGCTGCTACAGGAAGGATGTGATTAAGCTAGGGAGAGAGCATGCAGAAACAAATCAGATGAATGCGGCTGGGACTTAAGGGCTTGAGGTATAAGGAAAGATTGGATAGGTTCAGAATGCTTCCCCTGGAGTGAATGAGACTGAAATGTTACCTTATAGAGATTTACAATATCATGAGTGACATCGGTAAGGTGAATAGTCACAGGTTTTCTCCTGGGGTTAGCGGAGTCGAAAGCGAGAGGGCATAGGTTTTTTAAGGTGAGAGAGGAAAGATTGAAAGGAGAACTAAGGGGAAAGCTTTCCCCACAAAGGATCTTGTGTATATGGAACAAGATGCCTGAGGAGGTGGTAGCGGTGGATAAAATCACAATGTATGCAATGCCTGATGTGAATAGAAAGAGAACTTTAGAGGAATATGGGCCTCTAATATGCAGACAAATGGGACGAGCTTATGTGGACACTTTGGTTGTCATGGGCAATTTGGGCCAAAAGACTTGTTTCCATGCTCTTTAACTCTATAACACATTCAGGATATTTTCTGTCACCAAAACTGAAATTTTGACACTCTGTTGATCTCCCTGACTGGGCTGCAAAACAGCACATCATGCCCTTCTGATAACTACTAGAAGTAATGGCTGATGTTTGAGAGCAGTGTCTGCTCCTGACCACTGAAATTATATGATCATCCATCATCATTCTGTGGCTCTTATTACCAAGCCAAATTTACATCCAATGAGCCAGCTCACCTCAAATTCCCATGTGCCTTAACCTCCTAGACACCATCTTACCAAGTGGGATCTTTTCAAATGCATCACTGAAGTACATATAGACAATATCTGTCACCTTCACTTCACTTCACTTCACTTCTTAGTTACCCCCTCAAGAGACTTAATCGGATTAGGATGTCAGGATTTCTATGTTGACTCTCCCTGCCTTGATAAAGCATCAGTGGGACCTCACTTGGAGTACTGTGAGCTGTTTTGGGATCCTTATCTAAGAAAGGATGTGTTGGCATTGGAGAGGGTACAAAATGATTTTGGGATTGAAAGGATTGTTTGATGGCTCTGGGCCCCTTCTCAGTGTAATTCAGAAGAATGAGAGGTGACCTCATTGAAACCTATCAAATGTTGACAGGCCTCGATAGAGTAGATTTGGTGAGGATGATTCCTATGGTGAGGAAGTCTAAAACCAGAGGAAACAACCTCAGAACAGAGGAATGCTCCTTTCAGAATGGAGATGAGGAGGAATGTCTTTAGCCAGAGAGTGGTCTGTGGAATCTGTGGAATTCATTGCAACAAGCAGCTGTGGGGGCCAAGTCATTGGGTATATTTAAAGCAGAGATTGATAGATTCTTGATTAGTCAAGGCAGGAGATTGAGCTGAGAGGAAAAATGGATCAGCCATGATGAAAAGGCGGAGCAGACTTGATGGGCCAAATGGCCTAATTCTGCTCCTATACCCTATGGTCTTATGACCTTTCCAAATGTACATAAGTCCTATCCCTCAGGATGTTCTTCAGTAATATCCCTACCCTTAATGTAAAGTTCACTATACTTTGGTTGCCTGTCCAATCACTGCTGCTCTCCTTAAATAAAGGAAAATATCATTAGATAACATCCAGTCATCTGACACCTTACTTAAGCCTAATGAAAATGTAAAAATGTCTCTTGCTGTCTTGCAGTAACTAAAACTTCCAGATTTTTGAAAGGGTTTGTGCAATGAATTGAACAAACCCTAACTCTCAAGACAGAAGAGACTAGAGATGATGGAATCTGAAGCAAAAAATTGAGCTGTTGGACAGAAATAGATGGTCAACATTTCAGCTTGAACCCCTCTATCTGGACTTACCTAAGTTTATCCTCCAAGTTTAGTTTGCATCTATCATGTAATAATAGCAACTTTGCAATGTTCAGTCAATTCATATGAGGAACTAGTGGATGAGACTGCCTTTGTAAGAAACTCACATTTCAGGCACCAACTTGTACATTTCTATATTGACTGATAAGAACAAGCTTCAGTGGTGAATGCTGTTAACACCACTAACTGGCACTTATATAATACCCCTAACAGAACAAGCAATCCCAATGTACATTGACAAACTAAAGTTTGAGAAAGCTTACCACTGTCCCACAGAAGCGTAAGAGGACCAATGGTCAGTCATAGAGATAGAGATAAGTGTAAGGATAAGGATAAGAGCTATGCACCAAGAAAACTGATAGCATAGCCCCCTTTGGCATAGATCTAAAAACTGGAGACTGCAGGGAAGTAGAAGAATGAAGAGGGAAGAATGGGCCTTCACAGTAATTTAAAAAAAAACGTGGATTCTAAAACTCTGAAATAAAACAGGAAGCCCTGGAAAGGTTAGCCACAGTTTGCACAGACAAGAAGCATATTGACCCTATAACTCTTTCCATTAACTAATCAGACTAGAGGATTCATCCCCACAGAATATGGTCACCTTATCAAAGATATTCTCCTAGCAATCCCTCCCACCATCTCTGCAGCTTAAAACTACTCCTTTTAAATCACTTTTTTTTTCTGCTTCTGGAGAGGAAACTTTGACCTGAAAAGTTTTCTTCTCCCCACAGATACTGCCTGAGCCATTGAGTTTTTCCAGCATTTTCAGTCTTTAGATTAGAGATAACAATTTTAAAATTACTAATTTTACACTAAAATTTAGCCAATTGAAAGGGGGCTTGCAGAATTTGATTGCTTAAATCACTTCAGCTTTAATAACCAATCTTTAGTTTGGGGCACTCACTATCATTTTTTATCAATTTGACCTTTCAAGAAGCACGGTATTAGGGTTATGGGGCAAGATAATGAATCAATGGGAGCAGACTATTATAGGCTTTATGCAATCAGCTGTCAAAATAAAAACATTAAGAATGCACAAGTTTATATTATAAATCATATCCACTTTAAATCGTGGAGTCCATTTTTAAGAAACAATGTAAACCTAAATAGAATTCCCCTAAGTTGCTTGTTACATTTCCAAATGGTTTGTGTTATAGTTGATTTATTAATTAACTTATTAACAATAGAAATATTTTTTCAATGACCTGTGGTTGTGAGGTGAAAGCTCCCTTTATTGATGTTCACTGATGAAAATCGTGTCCTGTCAAGTCTAATTGTAACAAATGGGCCGACAAAATGTGCTGTAGTGTCAGTAACAGCAGAACCACATGCCATGACATGGAATGATAGCTATTGCTACAACACAGGTTTTCACAAAGTGCTCACCTATTGTTTCCAAAATATTCAAAAACTTTAGCTAGGAGCTATCTTCAGAGTTATGAGAAAGGCACCAGCTTATTCTATTAGATAGCCTCCTCTATTTATTGGAGACTTTCTAAACACAATTTAACACATAAATACTCTTCTAATGGATGGAAAATCCTGCAGAGTGAATCAATGTATGACAATAGGAAGTGTTAGTATTTAGTAATTACAAATGTGCAAAACTATCTTGCTTGTTTCACAATCAAAAAAGCAATCCTTGCTTTACGTAATGCTATATGTTCAATATTAATAACATTTCAATTCCATAGATGCTGCCTGACCTGCTGAGTTCCTCCCATGTTTTGTGTGTGTTGCTTTGGATTTCCAGCATCTGCAGATTTTCTTGTGTTTGTGTGTTCACTATGTTGTTCACTATTTAGTAAAATGTTCTGAGTGAAAATTGTGAGGATGTATTGGTAGTGAATTAGTTAACACAACCAGTCACATATCTGCAGATGTTAATCTGATGCCATGGAAGAGGGAAAACATACTCTGTGTCACAGGAAGCATGAAAAATGAGATCAGAGCTCATTCATGCTGCCTTGATTTCACTCCTGTCTGTGTTAATGATGCATATCAGTGAAACTTTGTCCTCTTTGATAGGTGTCATTTCCTTAAACTGTGTTTCCTATAGGACTTGGAAAAAGATTGCAATTAATGAAGGAAAGTATTGAGAGAAAATGCAATGTGGGGTAAATATTTTTATAAGTAAGTTATATACATCTGAGCACTTAAAATGCTTCTTGGCTATCAAATGCTTGAAACCTTCCTTATCTTTGGATATAGTAAGAGTCTCTGGAGATTTAATGGGACTCAAGAGAATGAATTATGGACAGGTTGAGCAGGCTGCAACTGTATTTACTCTAACATGGGAAATGGGGGTGATCATCTAGAGGTATATAAAATTAGGAGGGTCATAGATGGGGTGAATGCACACAGTCTTCTTCCCAGGGCTGGGAAATCTAGAACTTGAAGGCATAGGTTTAAGGTGAAAGGGGAAAGATTTAACAAGAAAAAGAGGGGCAGCTTCTTCATGCAGAATGTAGAATAGGTTGCCAGTGGAAGTGGTTGCAGTAGGTATATTAATAACATTTAAAAGACACTTGGGCAGGTACACTGATAGAAAAGATAGAGCGATGTAAGCTAAATGCGGACAAATGGGGTGAGATTTGGTGGGTATCTCTGTCAGCAGGGACCAGCTGGGATAAAGGGCCAGTTTCCTTGCTGTATAACTCTGAATCTGATTGGATGTTTAGGTTGTCATTTTACACTTATTTCCACAGAATGTTATGGTGCACAGATTCTTTAATTTCCTGACATGCACTTCTCTTTTAGGGCAGCAGAGTACTACAGGAGTTAGTGCTGCCTCACTAGTCCAGTCACCAGAGTTCGATCCTGACCCCAGGTGCTCTCTCTGTGGAGTTTACATTTTATCAAACCATGTAGGTTTCCTCTGATTGATTCAGTTTCTTCACAGATCTCAGATCAAGCTGGTGGATTAATTACCCTTTGTTTTAGGTTAGTGGCAGAAAAAAAGCAACAGATGGTGAGTTGATATGCCAATAGGAGACAATAAGGCAACAGGAAATGGGATGGCATGAACATTGACTTCTCTAACTTCTGTTAATGCCCCTCCTCCCCTTCTTACCCCATCCCTGATATATTTAGTTTTTTTCTCTCTCTCTCTGTGCCCATCACTCTGCTTGTTCTCCATCTCCCTCTGGTGCTCCCCTCCACCTTTCTCCCTAGGCCTCCAGTCCCATGATCCTTTCCCTTCTCCAGCTCTGTATCCCTTTTGCCAATCACCTTTCCAGCTCTTAGCTTCATCCCACCTACTCTGGTCTCCTATCATTTTGCATTTCCCCCTCCCCCTCCTACTTTCAAATCTCTTACTATCTTTCCTTTCAGTTAGTCCTGATGAAGGGTCTCGGCCCGAAACATCAACAGCGCTTCTCCCTATAGATGCTGCCTGGCCTGCTGCGTTCCACCAGCATTTTGTGTGTGTTGCAGGAAATGCGACTGCTGGGAACTGCTGAGGACCCAATGGACCAAAAATCTTCAGTTTGTATTTTTCTTGGCATAAGAGAAGTTTCTGCTAGGCTTCCTGTGGATAATGTTATGGATAAAAATGTGTTTTTAGTACAAAGTACTTTGAAAAATAGTATGGGATCAGTGGGACCCATTGGGCTTGCTGATCTTGCCACTGCAAATTACAAATTATTTTAATCCTGCTGGAATTTACCTTCCTATTTGCACATGAACTTCATGGAAAATGGTGATGCCTTCAACTAATGTTAAATTACTGCAGAGTTGTGGACACAGGAGCAGTCTAGGAAAGGTCCCCATTTGCCCAGTATCAAAAGATCAATAACAAAGTTCAAAGGAAATTTATTATCAAAGTACATATACTGTATGTCACCACATACTACCCTGAGATTCATTTCCTCGCTGGCGTTCACAGTAAATACAAGAAACACAATAGAATCAATGAAAGTCCACATCCAACAGGATGGATAAACCCCAATGTGAAAAAGAAAAAATTGAGAAGGATGTTGCCAAGAATCGAGGACCTGAGTTATAGGGAAAGGTTAAATATATTAGTACTTTATTCCCTAGAGCAGGAGTTCTTAACTTTTTTTATGGCATGGACCAATACCATGGACTCCAAGTTGGGAACCCCTGCCCTAGAGCATGAGGAGTAATTTAATAAAGGTATACAAAATTATGAGAGGTTTAGATAGGGTTAATGCAAACAGGCTTTTTCCACTGAGATTCGGTTAAGAGTGACAGGTGAAATATTTAAGAGCAACCTGAGGAAACATTTCTTCATTCAGAGAATGGTGCAGGAATGGAATGGATGCCTGTAGAATCAGTGGATATGGGTTCAATTTTGACATTTAAGAGAAGATTAGAGAAGTAAACAGATGGGAGGTATAGGTCAATGGGACTAGGCAATGTAACAGTTCAGCATGGACCAGGTGGGCCAAAGGGCCTGTTTCTGTGCTGTAGTGCTCTATGACTCAATGACTTCCAAGAAGTGGCATGAAACAAGAGATTGGAGTCAGTCATGCAGATATGAATCATCTGGGTGACTAACACTTTAATTGCTGAGGATGAAGACCTTACACAGCAATGACAGGAGTCAGACCAAGTAAACGCTGGGATTTGCTATTCTGGCTGGCTTCCAACAAGTCCATGACTACACTCACAAAGTTTTTCAGTGCCTTCTCACCAGCAAGGAGCTGTTTGAACTTCAAGGTTCCTATCCTTAACTTTCAGTTGGTCAGGAAAGGTTCTGACAGGAAGATCTTCATAAGCCTTTCTCTTCAGCATCTGAAAACTCCCATATCTCTCTCTGCTACCCCTAATAAGAAATTAAGCCTCCAGATAATGAATAGTTCCTTCTACTGTTACTCTTGCCAAGACTTGAGAAACTGATAGTTCAGCAGCAACAGCAGATAAACACTCCATTTCATACTGTTAATCAATGGATTGCTGTTGCGGAGGTCTAGATGCCTCGCTAACCTAGGACTGGCTCTGCTGCAATCATGCCCAAGCCTCAAGAATCATTATGGTGTTATGTGGTCAGTGAAGAGGAATGAAGGTGAGGACACCCCTTCTGAAGGGAAGGGTGAACTTTCATTACCCAGACATAGCCAATGAAAGGACTTCCTCATAGAGCAAAGCTGAGGTCAGTGATCTGCCCTGATTCAGACAGCCACAAGGCAGAAGGTGGCACAGCTGGTAGAGCCACTGCCTCACAACTCGAGTGACCTCAGTTCAGTCCTCAGGTGTATCTCTGTGAAATTGGCTTGTATCCCCAAAGTTGGTAGGTCGGTTGACCAGCATAAATTACCTCCACTGCAGACAGGTAGGTGGTAGAATTTGAGGAGAATTGTTGGAATGGTGGGGAGATCAAACAGGGATTAATGTAAATGAGTATTTGATGGTCAGTTCACAGTCAGTGGAAAACAATTCTATGACTGTGTAAAGGACTTTACATTACTGACAGGGTAAAGGACTTTAGCCCCTAACATTCCTGCTGGTTAGGTTGGTGGGACATTCAGTATCCCTGCCATCGTCTACCGCCCAGGTGTGGACTTATAAAGCCTCAGCACTATATCCATGCCATTATATTCTTGTTGAGCATCGTCTGACAATTATCACCCCCAGCAGCGCAGCACCTGCTCTTGAGTGTTCACTTCTCTGCAGCGAGGCATAAACACATGACCTTAACTCCCAGGTGAGAACGTTGCACACTTCACCACAGCAGACGCTCTATCCAGCACTAGAAATTAAGTGGAGAGCCCATACACCAGGTTTGTGGAGGTGAAACATTTTACTACACTACTGCTAGAACCTTTGAGATTTCCTAGTCAATATTCATCAATGATCCACACACTTGGCATCATTTTTAGCTTCAATAGAATAGAGAAGGTATTTTTAAGTAATTTAGCTTCTTTTGATACTGAGGCATTTTCTAGCCCCAGGAAGGTTGTCTTTTGATGAAAGAGAGCAACAGACAGTATGTAGGAGTCATTCGGGAACAGTTAAGAAGGCAAGCAAATCCCAATACTGCCCTGTAAATTGAAAACTATTAAAATAAAGTACTGATGCTGGGAACCTAAAACAGAAAATGCCGGAAGCAGTCAGCATCTACAGTAAGGGAAAGAGTTTTGAATATTGAAAGAGTTGACATGCAGAGCTTATAGTGGGAGAGTCTAGGACTAGTGGGCACATCCTCAGAATACAAGGACGTCTCTTCAGAACAGCAAGTTGGAGATATTTCTTTAGCTAGAGAGTGGTGAAGTTGTGTGGAATTCATTTGGTGGTGAAAATAGAGAGCTAGAGATTGCAATGTGCCTGGATAAGACAACCCTGAGCTAGTTTGGTGAGAAATTTCATCACAGTGAGGGCCCTTCATGTCCTGTTGACAGAATAGTGTTGGTTCTCTCAAACATACACATGCTCCACCATCTCTTGTGGAGCTCTGTGAGAAGATATATTCAGCTCTGGCTTGAGGGCTGAGGTGGTGGGGTGGGTGGGGTGGTTATGCAATGTAAGGAGGTAGCAGATCTTTGGTGCTAGGGAGGGTATTAAGTGGTAGAAAGGACCAGTTACAAAAAAGACTGTTGAGGGAGAAAATGAATTCTTGAGGACAGGACTGAAATTGAGGAACATGTATGGTTGGAGAGGAGAGGGTCTGAATTATGAAGCTAGGGCAAAGATGTTGAGGGAGAAGTTGAAGGAAAGGGAGAGAGGAGATGATGAGGGTAAACTTAATAGGAGAGAGCTGAGCTGGAGTTGGTGGCCATGGTGGGATGAAGTGAGTGGGTGGAAGCCAGAAAATGATGGTGCAGATTGGGCAGAGGATTGGACTGGGGTGGAGAAGGCAGTGGAATGAGAGGAACAGTAAATTAGCCATGATTGGGTAGTATAGCAGGCTCAATGGCTGACAGCCTAATTCTGCTCCCACGTCTAATGGTCTTATCAGACAATGGATTGCAGACCTGAAATGTAAACTGCTTTTCTTTGCACAACTGCTGCTTGATCTGAGTGCTTTCACCTTTTTGTGTTTTTTTAAAATAATTTCAGATAGGATGGACATTTCACATAGTCAACTGGTGTCGCCTCTGGCATCCCAAGGTTACTTAGCCTGTAGCTTTTACTCAACACCGTAACTTTAGGCTTTAAGCACATTCACCTTCTCCCTGTTTAGCAATTAAATCTTTAGTAGCATACAAAACTCCTTCAAAACAAAATCTGTGAATATTATTGCACACCCAATTCTCTCTGGATGGTTTTTTGGAAGACTCGCTACCCATTTGTCTGTTTGTTTTATTTAGAGATTGTGGTGAACTACATATACCTGTCTGGACACGCCCCTCTGCTGACTGCTCCTGTGGCTCCTCCCACGGACCCCTGTATAAAGGCGATTGGAGGCACTGCTCCTCCCCCAGTCTCCGAGATGTTGTGTGGTGGTCTCTTGCAGCTAATAAAAGCCTATCATTCGCCTCCCGTCTCCGAGAGTTATTGATGGTGCATCAGAGATACAGCACAGTAGCAGGGTCTTCCAACCCAATGAGCTGCTGCTGCCCAGTTACACCCATGTGACAAATTAAACTACTGATCCGTATGTGTTTGGAATGAGAGAGGAAACCCACACAGAACATACAAACTCCTTAAAGACAGCAGCGGGAATTGAACCCCATGTCCCTGGTGTTGTAATAGCATTATGCTAACTATCCCTCTCCCACCATGTCTGTAACCTACTTGCAGGTACTTCCAGGGTTTTCTTATCACTAACATTGTATTTCTCCCCTTTACCCCAACCCACGCAGTGAACTTATAGAAAGAGCCAAAATCAATTTCCCTTGTCCCATTGGAAGTTATAAAAATCACAATCCCAATATCTCCATTTTTAAAAATTCTTAACACTGCACATGAAATACATTAAGTAGTTAACATAATCAAGGACCCCTCCCAGCCTGGTCATTCTCTCCCCTCTCTAGTCGATACATGCCTGATAGATCTGCTTGACAACATGCAGGGACAAGAACAGCTTCTATTCTGTTGTTATCAACAGACCTTTGATACAGGAAAAGATGAACCCTTGATCTCGCAACCTACCTCATCTTTGTCTGTCTACCTGAACCGCACTTCCTCTGTAACTGTAACACTATAAACACTATTTCATTTTCTATCACAGCTTGTTTTCAAAAGCCATTAACCAGCAATAGAAACAATTGCATTACAACCTAGACCACAAAAGGTTCTGTTATAGAAAGACTGGGCTTGGTTTCTTCAGAAGGTTAAGTAGGGGTTTAAGAGAGCCATTCAAAATTCAGAGATGCTTTAAATGGGTTGGTGTGGCGCGTGGCCAAGTGTTTGACTAGTGACCTGAAGGTCATGAGTTTGAGCCCAGCTGAGGCAGTGTATGTGTCCTTGAGCAAGGTACTTAACCACACAATGCTCCAGTCTACCCAACTGAAAATGGGTACCGGCAAAAAATGCTGGGGGTCAACCTCGCAATAGACTGGGAGTCTTGTACTCTCAGTCACTTCACGCCACAGAAACTGGCATAAGCACCAGCCTGATGAGCCACAAAGGCGCAGGACAGGACTTTGACTTTTGAAATAGGTTAGCACTACAAGAACCAAGAGGAACAGATTTAAATTAATCAGGTTCAAGCAAGGTGGAGGCAAAATGGATCTAGAATTCAGTTTGGAACCATACAAAAAATTCAACTGAATGTCTCCTAAAGAAGTTAGATAAACACAAGAAAATCAGCAGATGCTGGAAATCCAAAGCAACACACACAAAATGCTGGAGAAACTCAGCACTATGAAAAAGAGTAACAGTCGACGTTTTGGGCTGAGACCCCTCATCAGGACGGGAAGGGAAGGGAAGGGGAAGGGAGTCAGAATAAGAAGGTGGGGGAGGGGAGGAACAAGGTGACAGGTGAAACTGGGAGTGAGGGAGGGGTGGTGTACAGAGCTGGGAAGTTGATTGGTGGAAGAGATAAAGGCTGGAGAAGGGGGAATCTGATAGGAGAGGACAGAAGTCCATGGAAGAACGGGAAGGTGGAGGAGCACCAGAGGGAGGTGATGAGCAGATAAAAAGAGGAGTGAGAAGGAAACATGAATGGGGAATGGTGAAGGGGAGGAGTTAGATAAATACTTGCAAGGGTGGAAAATTTGTGTTATTGGTGAAGAGCAACATAGTTGAATAGTACTTCCAATGGGTCAGCAGAAACCAATGCCCTCCTATATCATTCATAAAAGGAGAGGATAAGAAGATTCTGCAACACATTGAAGGGTGCAGGTTCAAACAGAGCTGTGATGACTGACGAAGTACAGATTGACGACAACCCCAGCGGGGTTAGAATAACTAATTTAACCAACAGGTACAGTGTACTTCATTTCCCTGGGGATAACAATAGAATTTGTTGGAAAAGAAAACTGTAGCAGGAGAAGAAGCATGATGTGGTAGTTGCAGGGGAGAGACAGTGTCTTGTATAAGCAGTTTTGAAAGTCCCACATGTGGTGCACTTTGCCAGGGTGACTATCCACTGTAGTTCATGTGGGAACCAACATTATGGTAAAGAATGAGGAAGAAGTCCAATTTGCAGATAACAATATGAAGACCCAAATAAACAAACAGCAACTGAAGGATTAAAAACTCTGGATTATTGATGGTTCATGCAAATTGTCATAGAGGCAGGGGGTTATTTAAAAATAGTTGACAGATTACTGTGAGGAAGAGTGTTCATGACATCATTACTGCAATAAAAGTTAACTGTCCCAATGGGCAGGGCTCTGCCTAATCACAGTTAGGGTTAGAGTTAGGTGCTCTCAGGGAGCCACCATAGAGTATAAATAGAGGTAGCAACAAGGGCTTTAAATCAGAGAATATCTCAAGGGAAAAAGGCATTGTTAATGATGAACTAAAACAGGTAAACCAAGAGTCAGGCATTGGAAAATAATGTGCAGGAATCAGCAGCTCATCTCCATGTTAAGTGGAACATCAAATTTTTGGATTGTCATCTAAATACAAGTTATATTGTTGACAGGAAGAAAAGAAAGCAGAATGTGAGAAATCCAGGCATTGTGGTGATACAAACAAGGATGAGAATTTGAGAGGTGAGGAGGACATGAGATCGCTAGAAGTTAAAGCAAGCGGGCAAGAGGGTGTAAGATGAAGTATGATGCGGGATAACGTAAGCTTTGACATTTTGGCAGAAAAGCAAAACAGAATGTAATGTTTTTAAACATTGAGAAACAGGTAAATGAGGGCAGGGAGGGATCTGGGTGGATCGGTTCATGAGATGCATAAAGTAAACATGAGGCTGCAGTTAGGGCAGTAAGTTGTGTTTTTTGTGTCTTTATTGCCATCACAATATGTAAGTCAGCTTTGCTGCCAAATTTTGGGGCTTTACTGACACAACACCCCGGTATATTGTGCTGTTCTCATCAGTTTATCTCAGGAAGAGAATAATCCCATGTTATCAGTGCAGCATGGATCAACTAAACTGGTTTATGGAATAAAGGAGATAATCTATGACAATTCATCACTGGAATTTCAAAGCATAAGAGATTATCTCTGAGACAGACAAGATGGGAGACATCTGAGTGATTGTTGACTCAGGTTAAATAATCTTGAACTATAGTCTCAAGAGAAGTGGTGAGAAATGTAGCCTGGAAGTGGACCTATCTATGGACAGATACTGGTACATGGAATTAGAATGGATGGTCAGCATAGATATGTGAGCTGACAACCCTGTTTCTGCGCTTTATGACTTTGGGCACTATGAGTAGAAATCTTAACATTCATCATGGCAGCTCAATGTGATGGTTGCTGATTATTCAAAGCTGGAACACAAGAGACTGGAGGTGCATCTGTAGGGTAAAAGAAATTGTAATATCTGGGTGAAACCCTTTTTATATCACATAATAACAAAAATGTTGGCAACATCTGCAAACAGAGAAACAACAGTTCAGGCCAGGACCCTTCATTGACCTGAAATATTGACTCTGTTTCTCTATCCACACATGTTGCCTGACCTGCTAAGTTTTGTTTTTATCACTTTTAGCTTTCATTTCAAATTATTGTTTTATTTTATCTGCATCTATGTGCTTTAAGCAGACAGGATAAGAGGAGCACTAAAAGTGTCTAAACTGAGAATTATAGAAAGCAAATACAGAAGTCAAATATTACAAAAGAACATAAACTGGGGAGTGTGGCTGAAAATAAGTGCTGATTTTCCAAACAGTAAATGACAACTTTAGATTCCTTCAGACAACCAAGTATCATGCTTGCAGTTTTCAGTGACATGTCTGAATCTCTCACAATATCTGAAACAGTTTCGCCCAGCATTGATTACAGTCATTAAAGTTTGCATCATTGATTGATGGGACTGGGGTGGTGCAAATGCTGTTCAACCACTTTAACCAGCTCAAAAAAAAAATGCTTTGACTCCTGATATGATTGCAACCAACAGCTTTCATCAGTGGGCATTCTAGCCAAATTGACTTCTTCTTCCCTTGGGGAATGCTGTATTGTTTAGGATAAGTGATGAATGGCTGAGTGAGGAAATCTAGGCAGGTAAACTGGTGGACACACAGACAATAATCAAAATATGAAAACACATAAGCATTTTGTACAGGTGATATAAAGTCATAATGTCACACAGGCCCCTCAACACACAGAACGTATTTTGTACAGGTGATATAAAGTCATAATGTCACACAGGCCCCTCAACACACAGAACGCATTTTGTACAGGTGATATAAAGTCATAATGTCACACAGGCCCCTCAACACACAGAACGTATTGAAACAACATTCACCCATTTGCAGTACATTAATCCCAACACTCATCCCATTCTGTCCACATTCCCAGCAATTCTATCCACCCTCACACTCAGAGTAATTTACACTGTCCAATTAACCTATGACCCAATGTCTTTGGGATGTGTGTGCAAACAGGAGCACCCAGGGGAAAGACTTGTGATCACAGGGAGAACATACAAACTCCACACTAACAATACCAGAGTTTAGTACTGAACCTAAGTCATTGGAGCAGTGAGCATCAAATGTCAAAATGCATACTGCAGAGGCCTGACTGAAGTCTGTAGTGATCCTTGTGGAAACGACAACTTTTAATAGTACAATGTCCTTTAACCCCAAAGCACTGGTGCAATGGATGAGGAAACAATGTGTGGAAAGGTGCCAAGTCTAGCCAGCAATACCGGAGGAAATCATTTGACTGCAGGTGTCATTGTGATCCAGCCTGTATACTGCAGCAGAAGGACTGGAATGTAATGGAGGTCTGATTCAAATGTTCACGACATATTTCTTTGGATTTACCATTGAGTTCAGTAATGCTCTATAAATTAGTGAGTTAAAAGACAAGATGCACTTCATGTCAATGAGGTTGGATGAAAATATATCTGAGTAAGTTTTCTTGTTTATTTTTCTGTATTTAATTATCAACAGTTTAGTGTGCTTTATGTTATTTTTAACTAGTTTTTTTAATTGATTCTTCCAATTCTTCTCGATCATCAAAGGGACTGGCAACAGTGAAAAGGCCCTCAGGAACCAGAAACTATCAGAACACTGTTAACTAGTTTGAGACTGTGGCCTCAGCAGGTGCAGCCAAGTCAACAATCATAGACTACTCTACTTCACAGAACATCAATGGTGGAGTTGTTAAGAGCCAAGGCTTAGAATGGCAGTGGGGCTTGCAGGCTCGTTTGGCATTATCTGGTCCAATGTATTCGGCTGCCCATTCAGTGTGCTAAGGCATTAAAGATAGTCTTGCAGGTTCAATAACAACTTTTAAAGACAACACGGATCAGAAAGGTTTCAAGAAATATGGGTCAAATAGGAACAGCTTAGATTGGTGTTTTGGTCCAGTTAGGTTTTTTCATGCTGTTTGACTCTATGACACGTTGGAAAGTAAGAAAAGTCTAAATGGAGTGGCATACTGTAATTTGTGCTCTTAGTACATTAGTGGTTTTCATTATACCTGGTAAGGCTCTGAAAATCAGTGCCAACCAGCTGGCAGGAGCATTCAAGGACATTTTCAACCTCTCACTGCTACATGCAGAAGTTCCCACTTGCTTCAAAAAGGTAACAATTACACCAATGCCTAAGAAGAATAATGTGAGCTGCCGTAATGATTATCGCCTGGTAGCACTCACATCTACAGTGATGAAATGTTTTGAGAGGTTGGTCATGACTAGACTGTACTCCTGCCTCAGCAAGGACCTGGGCCCATTGCAATTTGCCTATCACCACAATAGGTCAATGGCAGAGGTAATCTCAATGGCTCTCCACACAGCTTTAGACTGCCTGGATAACACAAACACCTACGTCAGTTTGCTGTTCATCGACTATAGCTCAGCATTTAATACCATCATTCCCACAATCCTGATTGAGAAGTTGTAGAACCTGGGTTTCTGTACCACCCTCTCCAACTGGATCCTCAACTTCCTAACTGGAAGACCACTGTCTATGTGGATTGGTGATAACATCTCCTCCTCGCTGATGATCAACACTGGTGCACCTCAGGGGTGTGTGCTTAGCCCACTGCTCTACTCGCTATATGCCCATGACTGTGTGGCTAGGCATAGCTCAAATACCATGTCTAAATTTGCTGACAATACAACCATTGTTGGTAGAATCTCAGGTGGTGACAGGAGTCAGATATGCCAACTAGTGGAGTGGTGCCGCAGCAACAACGTCAGTAAGATGAAAGAGCTGACTGTGGACTTCCAGAAGGATAAGATGAAGGAACATATACCAATCATAATAGAGGGATCAGAAGTGGAGAGAGTGAGCAGTTTCAAGAGTCTGGATATCAAGATCTCTGAGGATCTAACCTGGTCTCAACATTTTGATACAGTTATAAAGAAGGCAAGACAGCGGCTATACTTTATTAGGAGTTTGAAGAGATTTTGTACATCAACAAATACACTCAAAAACTTCTATAGATATACTGTGGTGAGCATTCTGACAGGCTTCATTACTGTCTGGTATGGCGGGGGGGTGGAGGCTACTACACAGGACTGAAAGAAGCTGCAGAGGGTTGTAAATTTAGTCAGCTCCCTCTTAGGTACTAGACAAAGTACCCAGGACATCTTCAAGGAGCGGTGTCTCAGAAAGGCAGCATCCATTATTAAGGACCTCCAGCACCCAGGGTATGGCCTTTTCTCACTGTTACCATCAGGTAGGAGATACAGAAGCCTGAAGGCACACACTCAGTGATTCAGGAACAGCTTCTTCCCCTCTGCCATCCAATTCCTAAATGGACATTGAACCCTTGGACACTACCTCACTTTTTTAATATATAGTATTTCTGTTTTTGCACAATTTTAATCTATTCAATATACATATACTGTAATTGATTGATTGATTGATTGATTATTATCATTGTTATTATTATTATTATTATTTGACTTTGTTATCTTTCTTCTTCTATATTACATATTGCATTGAACTGCTGCTGCTAAGTTAACAAATTTCGCGTCACATGCCGGTGATAATAAACCTGATTCTCATTCTGATATACTATGCTGAAAAGGGATAGTTTCTAGAAGCATGAATTGTGACCAAAATACCTCATGTAATTGGTGCAATTCAGACAGATAAGCTGAGTGTCTGTGTTTTACATTAGGGAACATCAATTTCCCAAAGCTTATTGCAAAAATGCTGGAATCACACAAAAGAACTTCTAGGCACCTGCCTTGAAGTGGTATCTTGATTTATAAACAGGACACTGACGGGGAGATCAATGATTAACTGGCAGCCAAAAAGAAAACTAGAATCTGCATGCATTCTGTGTAAAATGAGAAGGAAAGCAGGTGTGTTGGACAACGACTCCTGCACTTTGCTAAGGTTAACAAACAACATAGTTTCGTCATCGTCTTTTACCTTCTATTCTGCATTCGTTTTGGTTCACAGCAAGAGCAAAGCATGTTGCCTCTGTTATGTCTGCAGAGCAAAGAAAAGTGCTAATTGATCTGCACTCCCTGTTGACCCTCCTGTTCAGTGATATGTTCGACATCTTACTACAAGACCCAAGCCAAAATATTTTTTCATTACTTCAGGATTCATTTCACATTGCTCAAAGTTATTGCAAGTATTGTGCTATAGATCAGTTTTTGTAGATGATTTGCAATAGCCATGCATTGGTTTGAATACTGGTTTTTGCTGCTTACAGATGGCTTTGCAATTTTAGTACATAATTACTGCAACAATGATCAGATCTAAAGTTAAAGATATGTCTATATTTATTCTTCAGCAGTTTAAGTGTAGAAGAGAGTTCAGCAGAGAGATGAAGTTCTGATCACCCTGTTTTTTTCACTGGACATTTGATAGAGTGGAATATCCAGCTGCCCTTGAATCCCATTCTGAATAGAGTCACAAAATAGGCACTGCATGGAATCATTTTAAGGTTCTTCTTTGGAGATGAAGTGCCTCTGTGCCAGAAGCAGACAGACAACGCAGAATGACACTATGCTAATTTGTTCTTCTGGGCCTGCAAACCATTTATGATCCAGAATAGAAAGAAAGTTAGGATGTGCAGGAGCTTTTTGAAAGCATCCAGTTGGACTGGACGAGATGCACCCCAGGCTACTGTGGGAGGCGAGGGAGGAGATTGCTGAGCCTCTGGCGATGATCTTTGCATCATCAATGGAGACGGGAGAGGTTCCAGAGGATTCGGGGGTTGTAGATGTTGTTCCATTATTCAAGAAAGGAAATAGAAATAGCCCAGGAAATTATAGAACTGTGAGTCTTAATTCAGTGGTTGGTAAGTTGATGGAGAAGATCCTGATAGGAAGGATTTATGAACATTTGGAGAGGTATAATATGATTAGGAATAGTCAGCATGGCTTTGTGAAAGGCAGGTCATGCCTAATGAGCCTGACTGAATTTTTTGAGGATGTGACAAAACACATTGATGATGGTAGAGCAGTAGATGTAGTGTATATGAATTTCAGCAAGGCATTTGATAAGATACCCCATGCAAGGCTTATTGAGAAAGTAAGGAGACATGAAATCCAAGGGGAAGTTGCTTTGTGGATCCAGAACTGGCTTGCCCACAGAAGGCAAAGAGTGGTTGAAGACAGGTCATATTCTTCATGGAGGTCGGTCACCAGTGTGTGTGCCTCAGGGATCTGTTCTGGGACCCTTACTCTTCGTGATTTTTATAAATGACCTGGATGAAGAGGTGAAGGGATGGGTTAGTAAATTTGCTGATGACACATGGGTTGGGGGTGTTGTGGATAGTACAGAGGGCTGTCAGAGGTTACAGCGGGACATTGATAGAATGCAAAAATGAGCTGAGAAGTGACAGATGGAGTTCAACCTAGTTAAGTGTGAAGTGGTTCATTTTGGTAGGTCAAATATGATGACAGAATATAGTATTAATGGTAAAACTCTTGGTAGTGTGGAGGACATAAGGATCTTGGGGTGAGTCCATAGGACACTCAAGGCTGCTGCGCAGGTTGACTCTATGGTTAAGAAAGCATACGATGCATTGGCCTTCATCAACCATGGGAATGAGTTTAGGAGCCGAGAAGTTATGTTGCAGCTATATAGGACCCTGGTCAGACCCCACTTAGTTCTGGTCGCCGCACTACAGGAAGAATGTGGAAATCATAGAAAGGGTGCAGAGCAGAGTTACCAGGATGTTGCCTGGATTGGGGAGCATGCCTTATGAGAATAGGTTGAGTGAACTCGGCCTTTTTTCCTTGGAGCAACGGAGGAAGAGAGGTGTAGGTCTGACACGGTGGTCAGCAGCACAGGAGCGCCGCAGGGAACCGTACTCTCTCCGGTCCTGTTCACCCTGTACACATCAGACTTCCAATATAACTCGGAGTCCTGCCATGTGCAGAAGTTCGCTGATGACACGGCCATAGTGGGGTGTGTCAGGAATGGACAGGAGGAGGAGTATAGGAAACTGATACAGGACTTTGTGATATGGTGCAACTCAAACTACCTGCGTCTCAATATCACCAAGACCAAGGAGATGGTGGTGGATTTTAGGAGATCTAGGCCTCATATGGAGCCAGTGATCATTAATGGAGAATGTGTGGAGCAGGTTAAGACCTACAAGTATCTGGGAGTACAGTTAGACGAGAAGCTAGACTGGACTGCCAACACAGATGCCTTGTGCAGGAAGGCACAGAGTCGACTGTACTTCCTTAGAAGGTTGGCGTCATTCAATGTCTGTAGTGAGATGCTGAAGATGTTCTATAGGTCAGTTGTGGAGAGCGCCCTCTTCTTTGTGGTGGCGGGTTGGGGAGGAAGCATTAAGAAGAGGGACGCCTCACGTCTTAATAAGCTGGTAAGGAAGGCGGGCTCTGTCGTGGGCAAAGTACTGGAAAGTTTAACATCGGTAGCTGAGCGAAGGGCGCTGAGTAGGCTACGGTCAATTATGGAAAACTCTGAACATCCTCTACATAGCACCATCCAGAGACAGAGAAGCAGTTTCAGCGACAGGTTACTATCGATGCAATGCTCCTCAGACAGGATGAAGAGGTCAATACTCCCCAATGCCATTAGGCTTTACAATTCAACCGCCAGGACTTAAGAACTTTTTAAAAGCTATTATTAATGCTTTTTGAGATAGTGATTTAGATGCATATCATATTTTTTACTGAGTTAAGTATTGTATGTAATTAGTTTTGCTACAACAAGTGTATGGGACATTGGAAAAAAGTTGAATTTCCCCATGGGGATGAATAAAGTATCTATCTATCTATCTATCTATCTATCTATCTATCTACCTGATAGAGGTGTATGAGATGATGAGAGGAATTGATCGTGTGGATAGTCAGAGGCTTTTTCCCAGGGCTGAAATGGCTGACATGAGAGGGCACAGTTTTAAGGTGCTTGGAAGTAGGTACAGAGGAGATGTACGCTTTTTACGCAGAGAGTGGTGAGTGTGTGGAATGGGCTGCCAGTGACGGTGGTGAAGGCAGATACGATAGGGTCTTTTAAGAGACTCCTGGACAGGTATACGGAGCTCAGAAAAATAGAGGGTTATGGGTAAGCCTAGGTAGTTCTAAGGTAAGGACATGTTTGGCACAGCTTTGTGGGCCAAAAGGCCTATATTGTGCTGTAGGTTTTCTATGTTTCTATGTTTCTATCTTTATGTGACATCTTTCACAATTCAAGGCACCCCAAGGCATTTTAAGAATATCACAACACCAGTCAAATACTGCCTTGATATTAAGAAATGTCATGTTCATCTCAGCCCTGGAGTTCTAGCTCTTTAGTCCATATTTGGACCAAGGATATAGTGGTGCTAGAAAGTTTGTGAACCCTGTAGAACTTTCTGTATTTCTGCATAAATATGGCCTAAAATGTGATCAGATCTTCACATGTCCTAAAACTAGATAAAGAGTACCAAATTAAATAAATAACACAAACAACATTATACTTGTTCATTTATTTATTTAGAAAAATTATCCAATATCACATGTATTTGGAAAATGTATGTGAACCTCTGGGGTAATGCCTTCTACAAAAGCTATTTGGAGTCAGGTGTTCCAGTCAATGAGATGAAATTGTAGGTGTGGGTTGCAGAGGTGCACTGCCCTATAAAAAACACATTCAAAGTCAGGTTACTGATAGAACCAGCTCTTCTCAAGAAAGATCTGTTTATGTGCACCATGCCTCAATCAACACAAGTTTCAGAGGACCTTGGAAGAAGAATTGTAGAGATATATGAAGCTGGAATAGGCTACAAAAGCATTTCTAAAGACCACAGGAAGTGAATTTGTCTTCAAATGGAGGAAACTCAGTACTGTTGCTACTTTCCCTAGGACTGGGCTTCCTGCAAAGATCACTCCAAGAGAAAATGTGCAATGTTGAAGGAGGTGAAAAAGAACCCAAGGGTAACAACATAGGACCTGCAGAAATCTCTAGAACTTGCTAAAGTTTCTGTTCATGAGTCATTAAACAAGAATGACGTTCATGGGAGGGCACCACAGAAAAAACACATGCCCCCCCAAAAAATTGCTTCATGTTTCAAGTTTGCAAAAGACCACCTGAGTGTTCTACAGTGCTTTTGGGACATGTCCTGTGGACAGATGAGACAAAAGTTGAGCCTTTTGGCAGAAAAGCACAATGTTATGCTTGGAGGAAAAAGGGCACTATACACCAACACCAAAACCTCATCCCAACAGTGAAGCATGGTGGAAGGAGCATCATGGTTTGGGGCCACTTTGCTGCCTCAGGGCCTGGACAACTTGCACCCATTGAGGAAACAATTAATTCAAAATTGTATCAAGACATTTTACCAGAGAATGTCAGGGTAGCAGTCTGTCACCTGAAGTTTAATTGAAGTTGGATAATGCAATAAGACAATGATTCGAAAGATAAATCAGAATGGTTTAAAAAGAAGAAAAATTGTGTTTTGGAATGGCAGAGTCAAAGTCCTGAACCTTAATCCTATAGACATGTTGTGAAAGGACGTGAAGCAAGCAGTTCATGCAAGGAAGCCCACCAACATCCCAGCGTTGAAGCAGTTTTGTAAGGAGGAATGGCCTAAAATTCCTCCTAGCCAATGTGCAGGACTGATCAACAGTTAACGAAAACGTTTGGTTGAAGTTATTGCTGTACAAGGGGGTCACACCAGTTACTGAAAACAAAAGTTAACATACTTTTTCCAACAAATACCTGTAATATTGGATTATTTTTCTTAATAAATAATGAACAAGTTCTTTGTATTATTTATTTAATTTGGTTCTCTTTATCTAGTTTTAGGACTTACTTGAAGATCTGATCACATTTTGGATCATATTTATGCAGAAATAGAGAAAATTCTACAGGGTTCACAAACTTTCTAGCACCACTGTATATTCAAATTAGGAGAGAAATAATATTGATAAAATCACAAACTCATTATTGGTGATGGGGTGAAATATTGCTGTTGAAATTCTGCTAGTGATTAGATTAACAATAATCATATGCTTCCTCGAGCTTTTTTTTAACCATTCAGCATATTTCTTCTTGTTCATTTCTGCTGTAGTGTTTGCTGTATAAGATACTCTGAATATCAGAAATGTATTATTATTAAATAATGTTAAATAATTTACATGATAAGTTACATAAACTAAATTGAAGTTGTATTCCTGATCTTTGCCAAAGTGCTTCAGATCATCTGGTCCAATCAAGTAGAGTGACTTAGGGCTAAAAAGGCAAAATAGCAGCTCAGATTCCCTACTGGATCCTGATGTCTGTAGGATATGTTGTAGATGTAGGGCGGCATGGCAGTGTAGTGGTTAGAGCAATGCTTTACAGTACAGGTGACCTGGGTTCAATTCCTGCCAATGCCTGTAAAGAGTTTGTACATTTTCCTGTGACCATGTGGATTTCCTCCGGATGCTCCAGTTTCCTCCCGCAGTCCAAAGATGTCCTGGTTAGTAGGTTAATTGGTCAGCATCAATTCTCCCAAGATTAGGCCAAGGTTAAGTTGGGGGATTGCTAGGTGCTCAATAGGCCAGAAGGGCCTATCTGCATTATACCTCAATATAGAAATAAATAAGGAGCAAACTGGAGTCCAACATGCACTAACAAAGAAAGGACAGCCACTTGATTGAAGGTGAAACTTCAATGAAGACAGTTGAAGAAACAAAAGTTTAAAAGTCACAAAGTTAAAAATACTTCTTTCGTGAAGCCAATATGAATCTCTTCCATGTAATGCTTTTCCGTTGAAGAGCTAAAAGCTACAGATGCTAGAAATCTGAAGTAAAAGTAAGAATTGTAGAAAATATTCAGATAAGGCAGCATCTTTGTGGGAGGGTTAAAATCAATTTTCCAGATCATTGGTCTTTCAACAGATAGAGAATACTGGACTTTTCCCTCTAACTAACAGCTGACTTGGATGCAAGTTACACAACAGCAAAGGCCAGGGATACAGCCTGCACTCCCTATTTATATAATTCAACTACATATTGGTTTTACTGTATTAATATTATTTAATCATAAATGTTCTGCACAGGCCATGGTCAAACAAAGATTGAGGATGCACTATTGGGTACAAAGTAGAGGAGGGCAGTACCAAAGGCAACACCCCTCCAAATGGACCATGATGAAGTAAGCATTTCATCTTATTAGGTCCATCTTTGATCATCTTTCTCCCTGTGTCTTTTTCTCAATTGCCTCCATTTTGTCATCAATTTCCAACCACACTACTCAGCGCTTTTCTATCATTGTTTTATTACTCCCTTTACAATAGTTGGTCTGGTCCTGAGTAATGACAATGCTTGAAAATGGGTAATATCAGATCAACAGCTCATGTGCATCTCTTCTGATTTTCAGTTCCTTCGATGTTAATGATGACAGTGCACACAAATCTGTGATGCCCCCTTCTGCTACTCTCTACCTTCTTGTGAGTGGATTCAGAATATTGGGTTTGTTTAAGTAAACAATAGGCAGATCAAACATGATATTTGAGATCATGAAGGAAGGCTCAAAGACAAATTTAGAAAATATCTTTTGAAATGCAGAGTCAAAGTACAGACATAAAAAGAGAGGGGCACTGAAAAAATGAATTTAGACAAAAAAAAGATTCTCAGAAATAGCCGGAGTCTAAAGAGTGGTGATAAATGGGTGTTTAAAGAAAGGAAGTTGCAACACTTTATCCTATGAGTCACCGAAAAACATAACATGTACAACCATCAATGAGCAATCAGGCCTGGATAATCAAAAGGATAAACATCAAAAGCAAAAGGATCAAAACAACATTGTGTAAACATGGTGTAGAAATTGGAACACAGATTTATTATATTATTGCTGAAGGAAGAGAAAGTAAATGTATATTCAGCAATTAACATTACAAACTACATTTATTATTAGAGCATAATCAATACATGTCCTATGGCATAGCTTAATAATGAGAACATAAGAGCAGATTAGAGAAGAAAGAGTATTCAGTTAAATGTTTTCTTTCATAATTATCATTAGATTTAGTTAATCAACTAACATAGCATTTGCCAGTCATATGTTCCCACTCTTCATTTCAAATCTCATCCATCTTTTTTATGTACATTCTCAGTCTCTAACAATTCCCAATCCCTCTTTGTCCAGATAACCATGCTTACAGCTTTACCGAGTCTATCCTATTAGAGACATCCACCCCACCCTCCCAACAGCTTCTTTTCATTTACTCTCAGTCCTGATAAAAAGGTCTGACCTGAAATGTTGATCCTGTTTATCTTCACACAGAGGCTGCCCAACCTGCTGAGTAATTCTAGCACCACTCTATTTTTATTTTAAATTCCAGATTTTTTTTTAATTTTGAACAGAAATCCTGATCCATTAACAGATAAACAGGCTTCCACAGGAAATAACATGTTCTGTTAATGCTGCAGAAAAATAAATGAGATCTTTGTTTTCAAGTAAGATCCTATGGAGAACAATGTAATGGAAATATATTTCCTATTGTATGTATTAAATGTCCAATGTATGTACTTCTAAATTTCAAAGTGTTTACATCACTACAGTGCACTGCAATTGTACCTGCCTCAACCACTTTCTCTGGCAGCTCATTCCATATACTCACCACCTTCTGCATGAAAATGTTGTCCCTTAGATCCCTTTTAAATCTTCCCCTCTCATCCTAAATCAATGCTCCCTAGTTTTGGACATCTAACCTAGGTAAAAGACAGTTACTATCTGCTTTACCTCTACCTCTCAGAATTGTAAACATTTCTGTAAGGTTTCCCTTCATTCTCCTACATTCCAAGGAATAAAGACTCCCCTGGCCAACCTCTCCCTGGAACTCAGGCCGCCTAATCCTAGCAGCATCTTTGTAAATCTTTCCTATATGTTTTCCAGTTTAACCACATCTTTTATGTAATAGTGTGACCAAAACTATGCACAGTACTCCAAATGTGGTCTCAACAACTTTATATGGTCAAACATTTCAGCATAATGTCTCAGCTCTGTACTCAATGCTTTGTCAGAAGAAGGCCAAAAACACAAGATCTTAAACACAAGATATTCCATAAATGCTGGAAAACCCAAAGCAACACGTATAAAATGCTGAAGGAACTCAGCAGGTCAGGCAGCATCTATGGACTGTTTATTGATTTCTATAGATGCTGCCTGACTTACTGAGATCCTCCAGCATTTTGCATGTGTTGCTAAACACCTTCTTTCACCACTCTGTCTACTTGAGATGCCCATTTTAATAATGCACTGGCCCCCTTCAGCCTCTCTGTTCCATTCCACTTCTTAGTGCCCTATTCATAAGACTTGGGCTCGAAGCAGGTGGGCACTTCTGACTGCTGAAGCAAGAGGTTGAAGATGTTTGTAAACCTCAAACATCGCTGTTTATCATCAGCACCATCTTAGTATTTTGATACAAATGCAGAACTCTTGAGAAGTAAGAGGATATATAATCAACATCCTTAATATAGCTGGTCTGTTTCAGCAGCTTCAACTCAAGTAAACACAGAGTAATAGTCAATAATACAGCATGGAAACAGGCTCTTCTGCCCAAGCTGCCCATTGTTGTAAATGGTGCCACCAAACTAGTCCTATATGCCCTAAACTCCTCCTAGCCATGTACTTATCCAAATGTCTTTTGTATGTTGTCACTGAAATAAAGATTGTGTGTTCACCTCATCTATGCCACTTGTGAATTTAAACACCTCTAGAATGTCACACTCAATCTCTCATGTTCCAAGAAATAAAGACTTACCCTGCCCAAACTCTACCTGTCACTCGGGCACTTGAGTCCTGGCAGAATTTGTTTGCAAATCCCATTATCCTTGTGATGAATAAGATTAACGTGATCATAGGTCAACAGAGCAAGAATCTTAGAATAGAATACACAGTTTCTATTCGTCCATGTTACAATATAAGTAAGGACCAAAACTGACAATCAACCTACCTATCTATAAGTTGCCTAAGCTACTGGGTGTATCGACCTGTGAATCTGCTGGGGTTGTCTTTTCTGTCTGGTGCTCCCAAAGCAGTCTCCTCTACATCGGTGAGACTAATCATAAACTGGGGGACGGCTTCGTGGAGCACCTCGAGCCTAAAGTAGAACTTCCTGGTGGCTAAGCATTTTAATCCAATTCCCATTCCCATCAAGATGATACCACCCTGAGTGTAGAGGTGCAACACCTTATTTTCTTTCTGAATAGCCTCCAACTTGATGTGATGAATATCAATTCCTCCTTCCAGTAAAAAAGGTATTCCCCCTCCCCTCTTTTTCTATTACCCTCTCTGACCTTTTACCTCTTCTCACCTGCATCACTTCCCCTGGGTCCCCTCCTCTTTTCCCTTCTCCTATGGTCCACCCTCCTCTCCTGTCAGATTCCTTCCTCTCCAACCCTTGGTCTTTCCCATCTACCTGACTCCACCTATCACAATCTAGCTATCCTCCATCTCCTTCCACCTTTTAATTCTGGTATCTTCCCCCTTCCCCGTCAGCCCAAAACATCAACTGTTTATTCATTTCCAGTGATGCTGCCTGATCTGCTGAGTTCCTCCAGCATTTTGTGTCTGTTGCTTTGGATTTCCAGCATTTGCCGACTTTCTCATGTCTATGATTCAAGTACTGTGTCTGTAATGGTTTTTTTAAAAAGCCTCAATTGAAAGAAGAGGTAAATTACTAGATTCAAGATGTACAGTCAAGGGAACCAGCAAAGCAGGCTACAAAGCACAGAGCACACACACAACATTGCCATTCTATGATGTTAAAAACATCTTAGAGTTGATTTTGAAATCATCTTCTTGACATGTGGGACACAGGTCACTTGCATCCTTTCCAATCCAGTCACTCAGCAAACTTAATTCTGACTCGGCAGCTATTTCAGTGTAACATTACTGAGGTGTGTGACCTTTCCCATAGTCAAAGGTTAAGGTCTGATTATGTTTGTCCCTGCTCATTGTCATGCATTGTCTCCCTAGCTCTTTACACCTGTGTCACCTACAGACCCCTCTCCTGAATTGCCAACAGATTCACAATATCTTTATTATTTCAATCTGTCAGTAAGCCATGTGTGTCAAATTGCCAATGTTGGAATATTGTATGAAGTACATTCAAATTCTTCCAAAGGCTGCAGAGAAGTATTAACCCATAGACAAAAGTACCCAGAAATAAAAGACAGTAAATTCTGTTGGCACTAACCAGAATCAGACAATTACTGTGCAAATAGAAACTGAGTTAATGTTCCAGTGATTTTACTCTCTCCACAGATGCTACCTGGACTATTAAGTGTCTCCAGAACTGTCGCTATTCTCATTTTGAATTTCCAACATCTGTCATTTTCTTTGGTTTTCTAAAGTTTCATTGTAAATAGGGCCTCACAACCGGCTGCTTTTCAATATACCAAGGACATGGCCTGGAGGACTAGCATGCCTTCAGGGTGCCGGATCCCGTGGCTCTGAGGTGGGCAGATTCGAAGCCAGTGCAGCCTGATGTGATGTGGGAGTACACAAAAGATTGAAAGCAGTGAGCTGGCTGTCAGCTGTGTGCCCAGAGACCCGAGTTCTTTGGGCACAGAGCTCAGAAAAAGCAATGCAACAGACTTTTAACACCATAAATTGGCAAGTTGCTTGTTCTGTCTCCCCTCTCACTGTGAAATGGGGACACCTCTTTTTCCCTTATTAGGGAGAGAGAGAGCCTGTGGTATGTTGAATTACTGGGTGAATGAGTAATCTTTGGCGTACTGCATGTCTGTGTCTTTATTGATGCTTTGCTCACGCTTGAATGCTCAGTGGAGAGTGCCGATACTTTTTTGCTGGTGGGGGAGGGGAGGTGCTTTGCTGCTGCTTATGTGTGGGAGGGGCTTTAAGGATTCTAACACTTAACTGTCCTTCATTCTTTGGAGCACTTCTCTGTCTTTGTGGGTGTCTGCATAGAAAAAGTATTTCAGGATGTATATTGTATACATTTCTCTTACATTAAATGTGCCTATTGATTGAACCTATTGATTTGCAGCACTTCATTTAAAGAATTGATATTTCTGCATTCCTCACTGTGTCAAACACCCAGAACCAATCTTGTTGGTTCAGTAACCTCAGTAAGCCATCTGAAATCACTAATTATCCATCCACTGCCCCCCACACCACCCTTTCCCATATGTCTTCTTGCTCTTCCAGGGAGGTGGGGACTTTTCCCAAAATTCTTCCAAGTCCCTTGCACCTACGCCTGTCAAATCTCAGTAGAGAAACCATTCCCATTCTATTAACTGTAGAATTTACACAGCTACTGTACCCTAACTTCTTTTTTACTGCTCTTCTGGACCCCACTAAAACTATTAATGCTGCCTTCAACTTTCACTGTTCCTCTCAGTACAGGCTTCATCTCTGTCCCATTAAATTCATGGAATGTAGGCTTGATAAAGCAAGAACTTCCAGCTGGAATGCATAATGCAACATATTCTCACGGCCAACAGGTTTCCACATTCTGGGATGATACTGGAATGCAAAGTTAAGTCCTGGCTTCATTACAAAATCGTCTTAATCTTCCCAGTGGTAGAGTGACTGACTCAGAGAGTCATTCGGCATGGAAACTGGACCTTCAACCCAACTTGTCCATGCTGACTGTTGACTGTTAGTCCCACTTGCCAGAATTTGGCTTAAATTCCTCTCAACATTTTCGACCCATGTACTTATCTAAATGACTTTTGAAAGTTGTTACTGTACCTATTTCAATCATTTCCTCTGGCAGCTCTTTTCACATACTCACCATCTTTTGTGTTAAAAATTTGCTCCTCTATTCCCCAGTAAATCTTACTTCTCTCACCTCAAACTAATGTTAGTTCAGAACTATCCTGAACTGCAGCCTCAATTTTTGTTCCAAATTCCTCAAAGATGATGTAGCCTCGAAAATTTGCATTCATTTTCCTGGCTTGATTCCCTCTATATCCTTGCCAGAATGTCAAATGTTTTAGTTTAATGTCACTATTATCAGTTAATGTAATTATGACCTATATATCCTTCCCAGCTTGCTTCCAATCAATGGCCACACCGTCCTCTCCCATAACTACAACCTCATTTCAGTAGCTTACTGGACCACCCATTAACAGCATATTAAATGTAGCCAATTACATAACAAGGAAAGCTGATAAAGGGGGTACGGTAGATTTTAACTATATAGATTTTTAGAAGGCATTTGACAAATCTAAAAGAAAATAAACATTTGCAGAACTGAGACACAAGAAATTTAAGGGTCAGTGGAAAGATGAATAAAAAAATACCGACTCGTGGACAGAAGACGGGCAGTAGAGATAGATAGCTGTCTTTTGAACAGGAATACAGTATAAACCCTTAAGTTATAGGAGCAAAATTAGGCCATTTGTCCCATCAAGTCTGCTCCACCATTCAATCATGACTGATTTTCTTTTTCAACCCCATTCTCTCCATAACCATTAACTTACTTACCAATCAGGAACCTAGCAACCCCTGTCTTAAATGCACCCACATGTTCACCATCTCCTGGCTGAAGAAACTCCCCTTCATCTCAATTTTAAAGGGAAATCCCTTTATCTGAGGCTGTGCCCTCAGATCCTAGACTCTCCACCAATGGAAAAATCCTCTCCATATCCACTCCAACATGTATAGTTCAGCACCTGGGATCAGTGTTGTTATTCAGAAATGTTAGTGACTTGGATTTGCAATGCAGAATAAAGTCTGAAACATGAGCCAGATGTTGAGGTGGGAAAATTAGAGAGCAAGATAGTAAAGGATGCAACAGAACATGGATAGGCTGGCAAAATGGGCAAGTGAAAGTCAACACAGAAGTATGTTTTGGCAGAAAGTATACTTGACACTGTTCTATAATAGGTGCAGGGGTCAAGGGATCTGTGTGTTTAGGTGCATTAATCTTTGAAACTGTTTGGGCATTTTGAGAGAGTGTTTGGTAAAGCACATGGGATCCTGGTCTTCACAAATGGAGGTACAGTATGGAGTACAAAAGAAATGAGGAATGTTAAGCCTGGATAAACACAGGTTAGGCTGAAACCAGAGTACAGACTGTCCCTGTATAATCAACAGGTTCTGTTTTTACACAGGTCCATAATTCGATTTTGTCTGTGAGTTCAAGTTCAAGTTTATTGTCACTCAGCTCTACACGTGTACACCACCAAATGAAACAATGTTCCTCCGGACCAAGGTGCACAACACAGTACGTATAACTCACACAAAACACATAAAATAATATTACCATATATAAATTAACAAATAATAAGGCACATTTTTGACACAAGCTAAAAAGTAAACAGTATAATGCTACTGCTGCTTCATAAGTGTTGAGACCTGGGTGGGTGCAGAGAGTTCAGTAGTCTCACAACCTGAGCGAAGAAGCAGCTTCCCGTGCTTACTGTTCTTGTCCTAGTGCAAAGGTACCTCCTACCTGATGGTAGGGGAACAAAGAGATAGTTTGTCAGATGGTCAGGGTCATTGACGATGCTGAGGGTCCTGTGTATGCAGTGCTCTTAATAAATATCTAATGGGCGGAAGAGAATCTCCAATGATCCTCTCAGCAGTCCTCACAATTGCCTTGCAATTCCCATACCAGGTTTTGATGCAGCTGATCAGGACACTCTCAATGTTGCTACTGTAATAATTGGTTAGAATTGTGTGTGGTGGGGGGGGGGGAGGGGGAAGCCTCACTTGTCACAATCTCCTCATGAAGTAGAAAGGCTGCTGTGCTTTCTTGACTGAAGAAGTGGTGTTGAGGGACAGGTAGTATTGTCCATTATGTGCATTCCCAGAAACTTGATGCCCCTATCTCTTAACCAAGCTACTTATGTGCAGTGAGGAGTGGTCAACCTGCACACTCCTAAAGTCCACAATCATCTCTTTCGTCTTGTCCACATGGAAACACAAGTTGCTGTGCTTGCACCATTCTACCAGTCAGTTTGTTGATGAAGCCAACCACTTGTGTCATCAGTGAACTTGATGATTTGATTTGAAGTGGGTTAACAGTACACCCATGCATCAGCAGCGTGAACAACAGTGGGCTGAGCATGCAGCCCTAGGGTTGGTTGGAGTGATGGAGTTTGAGGTGTTGCTGCCTACATGGCCTGACTGTGCTCTTTCAGTCAAGTCCATGATCCAAATACTCAGAAAGATGTTGAGACCCAATAAGGACAGTTTACCCACCAGCTTCTGGAGGATGATTATATTAAGTGCTGAGCTGAAGTAGATAAACAGTATTCTAGCATATAAGGCACCATTTTCCAGGTGGGACAGGACCGAGTGGAGGGCAGAGGGTATGGCATTATCAATGGACTGATTTGAGCAATAAGTGAACTTGAAAGGGCCCAATGTGGTACCAAGATGGGATTTAATGTGACCCATAACTAGCCACTCAGAGCATTTCATTATTGTTGAGGTTAGGGCCACTAGGCGGTAATTGTTAAGGCAGGTTACTGTTGCATTTTTGGGAACTGGGATGATGGTGGCTGCCTTGAAGCCTGTGAGGACAGTTGACTGTTCCAGAGAGATGTAAAAGATATCTGTTCAGTGAGCTGCACAGTCCCTCATCAGCCTTAACAGCTTGACCCAGGCTGGGGTCTTCCTCACATCAGCTGTGGCCAGACAGGGTGCCTGTTCCTTGGGAGAAGGGGTGGTATTCCTTGCCTGCACATTGTTCCAAGCATCAAACTGTGCACAAAAGACATTCAGCCTATCAGGACGAGTGGAATCAGTGTCGTTGACGTGCAGGGTGGACCTGTAATCCATTATGATCTGAATGCCCTGCCACATGTGCTTTGTGTCTCAGGTGTCACAGAAATGATTGTATATTCTCTGTGAATAATCCAATTTTACCTTCCTGATAGCATGGGAAAGTGCAGCTCTTTCTAACCCGAGAGCTGTCTTACCAAAAACTGAAGGCAGCATCCCGATCTCTCAGCCATGCCCAGACCTCTGCTGTCAACCATGGCTTCTGATTTGCACTCACAGAAATGTGTTTAATAATGGTGATGTCATCAGTGCACTTCTCTACGTAGCCTGTCACAGATCTCACATATTAGTGATGTTAATATGATGGTTGTAGGTAGCCACCTCCTTGAATATCTTCTAGTCTGTGTTTTCAAAACCCTGCAATGCTGAGGTTGCTCCTTTGGTCATGTTTTTATTGCCTTTTAAACGTGTTTGACTCATTCAATCAGTAGTTTGTATGTAGGAATTAATATAACAGATAAGTGGCCTGAGTATCCAAGGTGGGGATGGGGTGCAACCTTGTATGCACTAGGGATGTTGGTATAAAACCAAGTCTAATGTGTTCTCACATTAATGTAGGTCAGAACACATACAAATATCACCTGATATGGTAAATATACCTCCACAGTGTTGTAATGAATGGCATCAAAATTCATAAGATTGATAAGAAATGACAATTACTAAATGTGAAAAGAGAGAGAGGAGACTAGTTTTGCTGTTCATAGGAATAAATATACATATTCAGCTCAGGATTTTATCTATATATATTTTATGTATTCAGAGATACAGCGTGGAACAGCCCCTTCTGGCTCAACAAACCACACTGCCCATCAACCCACCTATTTAACCCGAGCCTAATCACGGCAATCTACCATGACCAATTAATCTACTAACCGTTATGTCTTTGGACTGGAAGGAAGCCCACATGCTTACACAAATGACATACTAACTTCTTACTGAGGACAACAGAATTAAATTCCAGACTCTGGTGCCCAGAGCTGTAATAGTGTCTCATTAACCACTATGCCACTGTGATACTACCGTGAATTTAATAACATTATGGGAGCTCATTTGTACATAGCTTTGTTATCCAGGTTGTGTCATGGTCCCTTCTGGCAATCCCCCACCTTGCTAATTACCTCAGGAATTGGGCCTCAATCCCCTCATTTAGTTTCCAGTCTTTCCCAGGTTCCACTAACTACACACACCTGCTTTCCATCAGAAAATGCAGGATAAAGATCCTGTGATCACAACAAGAAGTTGCCAGTTCGTTGGTCGACTCCGGTGTGAGTAACCTTGTTTCATGGTTCTTAGGACTGCCAGTTCTAAGTCTAGCATCGCTCCTGGATACCGATTCCACGCTCACTAATAACGCCTCCTGACTCTGCCTCCATGCCCGTGTTCTGCACTTGGGTTCGTCCACCGCCACGCTCATGTAACAGGTTGGACTGTATTGCCTCAAATATCAGTCACAGCACTTTACATATGATTTATAGGTCCCAGGAACGATATGGAGAAGGTTTGCCAGAGTGCTTCTAAGGAAAAGAGATCATAACTGCAAGGCTAGACTGGAAAAATCATGTCTGGTATCAGCAAAGCAGATTGACAGGAACAAAATTCTAGTTAGTTTAAATAGGGTAAAACAGTTAACTCTTTCCAACAATGGATGGTTCAAGAACCAGGTAAAGAAATATTCCAAAAAATAGCTGCTGATTTAGAGGTCACTGCCTGAATGTAATAGAAGGGGCGGATCTAAGGATGCTCCTTACTTAAGCTCCTTTTTAGGACTCATGGAATTAAAGGTAAGTTATTAAGGAATTAAGTATTAGGCAAAGAGAGGGGTAATATGTAGGTATGTTAGGATGTGAGTAGTGAAGTTATCCAACTTGAGCATTCAAGTATTCAATAGATTTATTAATAACTGATCTGTTGGAAAGGCACATATTCAAGTTTGCCAATAATGGGAAGGCAGATAGCATCATAAATTGTATGGTAGAAATATAAAGTTGCAAAGTGATATCAATAGATTCAGTGAACATGGAATGCATTTAGACACAGGCAAATCTGAGGTCACACCCAACAGCTAGAGGAGCTATAAACTATTCGCACCAATGATTTTCTCAATCCTTGCCATCTCTTTATCTCCTATACTAATGTTCCCTTTAATCTCCAAGTTTTGATCAGTTCATAGATAAACCAGGCTTCCCTTTTTTTCATCAGCTTTCTTCATCACAATATTTGAAGTGATCCCAATGCACTGCAAGCCCAAACAGACCACTCCCTGTACTTCCTTAACCCTAAGCAAGAAAGGAGAAGTCTCAAAGAGCATGTACAATAGCATCAACAGCCAGAGTCAGTACTCCAGCAACCAGTCTTTGTTACTTCATGATTCCTTCAATAACACTGACTGGGGATCCGGTCCTTCAAGTTGCTTGATGAGTTTGTTGTACAAGGTTAGTCTGTCTGGAGCACCGGAGTTGCAGAGTGAGTGTGGAAGACATTTTTACATTTTAAAATTAAGCTTCATTCACAAAAAATACATATTCAAGGTAAACAATACTAGTGCGTTGCTTTATGTACATTCATAGTCTTGTCCAGAAGCTCACTGCATGAGCTTATTCTGCAGAATGCTAAGAGTTACAGGTGTGCACACTAAACTAACAAATAGTGTCTGCACACTTCCTGCCAGAAGTGCAAGTGCACTCTATTTTAAAGCGTCAGTTGAATGGACTACAGTGAAAGAATTTTGTTCTGCAGCCCAATTAATGCTCTTTACCAGTTCTGTACTGCAGAAGCAACAATGCACTAATTGGATATAGCTCAACTAGTGCTGTATTCCTGTAGTGCCTCAATACCATTAGTGTGAGAATGTTATGGAGGGAAACTCTGAATGATCCCATTCATTGTCTCACCCAGAGACAGACATAGAAACACAGAAATATAGAAACCCTACAGCACAACACAGGCCCTATCTTAGAATTACCTAGGCTTTACCCATACACTCATTAGATACCACTGGCTGCGGTATAACTGGGGAGACACTAATGCAGATATGTGATAACCATTCACAACTCATTCGCTAATGCTAGGGTTTAAAATTAAATCTGAGGCCAGTTTGGACCCATTTAGTGTTCAGGCCTCTGAGTTACTGAAAACTCCTAAGAGGAAGTTACCAAACAAACTTTGGCACTGGATGGCCAAAATAAGGACATGTTAGAATGGAAAATTAAACATCAATTAAGATGTAGATTTTCAGAAGCATCTTTAAAAGGAGAGAGGTGGAAAGGTGGGGAAACTTTGGGAGGGACTTGGATCCCACAATTTGCCTCAGAATTATTATACTGAAAGTGTTTCTGAGAGCTCCAATTTGAGGAGGAGACTTCAGAGAACAGAAATAAGCACTTGTGAGTCTCCAAGAACTCACTGTGCATTCCTAACACATAATTTAATAGCAAGGAAATTCTGTAAATTCCTAGATTAATAACAGCTTTGGTAAGTTGGTAAACTGGTTTACTATTGTCACCTGTACCAAGGCTATTTTCTTACAGACTATTTCTTTAAACAGTGCATTGAGATAGTACAAAGGAAAGCAATAATAGAATGCAGAATAGTGTTACAGTTCGGCACGGACTAGAAGGGCTGAGATGGCTTGCTTCCATGCTGTAATTGTTACATGGTTATATGGTTACAGAGAAAATGCAGTGCAGACAGATGGGAAACTACATGGCCAATGTGAGGTAGATTGTGAGATGTAGAGTCCATCTAAAGACCATTCAATCATTTTATAACAGCAAGGTAGAAGGTGTCCTTGAGCCTGGTGGCACATGCTTTCAGACTTTTGTATCTTCTGTCCATTGGGAGGGGAGAGAAGAGAGCATGAACTGGGTTGGTAGGGTCTTTGATTGTGCTGGCTGCTTCCCTGGTGCATGAGAGTCCAGTGAGTTTCTGTGCATTTGTCCTCATGTCATTTTTAGATTTCATGGTTATAACCATTTACGGTACATCAGTGTCCCAGTAACGTCGCACTGATGGGGTTGGAGCAGCTTTGTGGAAGTTCATAGAACCACATGGCAGAGAAACAGGCCCCTACAGTCCAGATGATCAATTCAGACCATAATGCTCTTTACACCAATCCCATTTAACACCATTAGCTCTATATCTCTCTACCACTATCCTTTCAAAATACCCGTCCAAATGCCTTTTAAACATTGTAAAAGCATCTGCCTCTAGAAGCTCTTTGGCAGTTCCTTCCAGATATTCATCAACCCTGGGTGAAAAAACACCCCTCAGATCTCTTCTCCCCTCTCTGTTTAAAACTGTGCTGTTTAGTTCTAGTCTCCCCAGTACTGGAAAAAACATGTTTGACTATCTATCCTACATATGTCCTTCATAATCTTACAAACTTCTGTTAGGTCACCTCCTCAGCCTCTTGTGCTCCAGTGAAAGCAAACCCAGCCTATCCAATCCCTCTTTAAGAATTACAGCCTTCTATCCCAGGCAACATTTGGGTGAATCGCCAGCCATTAGTCTCACACAAGTTATTTCACTCATCCACGAAAAACCATTGCACATTTCAGTTTGCAGTTTTTGCCAAATTTCTCTAGAGCAGGAAAAACTTTTCAACCACCAAATAAATGTATGAAATGCTCAATGGACAAACAGAGATCCAGGTGCAGAGAAATGCTGTTTACAACACTAGTGCTTACATGTGCTTCTTCTGGGAAAGGCATATCTGGACTCAATGCTCCAATATCAAGAAGAACTAGAGAAATTTCCACTGGATGCTGGGACAACATTTAGGCCTGCAGCAAATTCAGTACATTTACATTAATAGTCCTGTTCCTTTCTGCATTCCAGCCCACCAGGCTCTTGCAAAAATAGTACCTGAAAACATAATGCGCCAGCATCAGCTGTAGCCAAGGAGTTAACAACATCTGCCTTTAGGTAGACGTGTCCTTTCATGTTCAGTTTGTTTAATTTTTTGTGTGTGTGGATCAAGTTGCTGAACGTGCAAGTCGAAAACATCATTGCAATGGAATAGAGCAGCCAGACTGTGAGTGAACTGGCCAGGCATCATAGAGCACCCTGGCCAACCAGATTGCCATTGCAAAAAGGGGGAACTAGAGTTGGTGAATCGGATGGATATTGTGAAAGAAAAAAAGAAAGAGTGGGAAATAAATATGGGATGAAAAGAGAAGGTAAAATTAGACAAAGGGGATTGAAGGTTGCATTTTTATATTTTAAAACATCTGCACTTCTGATAGGTGATAAAGACTCAGTTTGTATCTCTTGCACATGGTGCACCTTAAACTGCATTTTCCATAGTGGACAAGGTGCCAATTCCACAAAGCCAAGAGCAAAAATGGTCTGAGGAGGCATTTGTGTCTATTGTTAACTTGCTGTTGGGCATTAAGCTATCAATATAGGTTGTTCCTAAGGTTATGAATACCCAGTTTATAGACACCCCATACATAAATGAGCACCCATATTATTAGATTCAATAATCCAGCATACATTCATATGTTTGTTCCTACAAAACGAGGAAGTACTTTTCTCCATTTTTAGCAATTGTTCCTGCTAGTCTTATAAGTCTCTGAGGCTATTTATTACAAAGCTGTGGAGGTATGCTTACTATATAACCATATAACAATTGCAGCACGGAAACAGGCCATCTCGGCCCTTCTAGTCTGTGCAGAACGCTTACTCTCACCTAGTCCCACCAACCTGCACTCAGCCCATAACCCTCCATTCCTGTCCTGTCCATACACCTATCTGATTTCTTTTTAATAACAATATCGAACCTGCCTCTACCACTTCTACTGGAAGCTCATTCCACACAGCTACCACTCTCTGAGTAAAGAAGTTCCCCTTGTGTTACCCCTAAACTTTTGCCCCTTAACTCTCAACTCATGTCCTCTTGTTTGAATCTCCCCTACTCTCAATGGAAAAAGCCTATCCACCTCAACTCTATCTATCCCCCTCATAATTTTAAATACCTCTATCGTCCCCCCTCAACCTTCTATGCTCCAAAGAATAGTTCACCCTTTCTCTGTAACTTGGGTGCTGAAACCCAGGTAACATTCTAGTAAATCTCCTCTGTACTCTCTCTATTTTGTTGACCTCTTTCCTATAATTTGGTGACCAGAACTGTACACAATACTCCAAATTTGGCCTTACCAATGCCTTGTACAATTTTAGCATTACATCCCAACTCCTATACTCAATGCTCTGATTTATAAAGGCCAGCATACCAAAAGTTTTCTTCAGCACCCTATCCACATGAGATTCCACCTTCAGGGAACTATGCACCATTATTTCTAGATCACTCTGTTCTACTGCATTGCTCAATGCCTTACCATTTACCATGTATGTCCTATTTTGATTAGTCCTACCAAAATGTAGCACCTCCAACTTATCAGTATTAAACTCCATCTGCCATCTTTCAGCCCACTCTTCTAACTGGCCTAAATCTCTCTGCAAGCTTTGAAATCCTACTTCATTATCCACACCACTGCCTATCTTAGTATATTAAGTGATTTTTGTGCACTCATCCAAGAAAGATGACACCCCCACATTATTGCCCTTCAGGTTACAGAAATTCTCCCTTACAGAATCAATACTCATAAATTTGGGATATGGATTGAAATTTATTCTCACAGGATTTATGTGAAAAAAAATAAACACAATATATTTTTTGTTTCAACTTGTGCTGAAACTCTTTATATACACACAGACGTCACAACTTTCATATTTTGAAAATTGGTGATACTGTCTGTTTGCCAAGGTCACATTCTTAACTTGTGCATTACATTTGGTTGAAAGTCAACGCACATAAAATGCTGGAGAAATTCAGCAGGCTAGGCAGTGTCTATGGAAAGGAATAAACAGCTGATATTTCAGACCGAAACCCATCATCAGGACTTGAAGAGTCTTGGCCCGAAACAGCGATTGTTTGTTCCTTTACGTAGATACTGCCTGGCCTGCTGAGTTTCTTCAGTGTTTTATGTGTGTTGATCCGGATATCCAGCATCTGCAGATTCTCTCATGTTTGACTGAAAGGTTTTGAGAGGTTAGGAGGTGAGTCACTTGCCAAATCTCTGACTTACCATTAATAGAACTCTATTTCATCTTCAATTAAGTTTCCGATATTGGTGGTCTTGATGGCAATTACATCAGTAATGTTAGGAATACAGAGTAAACTCATTCTTTATGGAAATATTATACCCTATTGAAGCAATTGAAGATGATTAGGCCCAAGGAACTTCAGCAGTTATGTCCTAATGCTGGTGTGTCTCAATACCAATAAACTTCCATAATGTGAAGTATGGCTCAAACACTAGACTGTTTTCCCCTTGCTTTCCTTCAACTTTAGCTTTATCCATATTCATCAATATTTATTATCCTTGATGCCATATTCACTGAAACACTGGAGACACTGGACTCTGATACTGGAACTTTGAGGATCACAAGATGCAGAAGGAACTCTGATATCCACAGAGTTCCTCCAGCACCTTGTGTGTCAAACACTGCAGTGATGAAAAGAGCAGTCATTCTAATTTCACTTCTGGAATTCAGCACATTGCCCATGCTTGGATCAACTCTGTGATGAGATCTGTAGCTGAGCAGTACTGGCAAAACACAAAGAATTATTGAAGTATGAATATATACATTTAAGTGCACATAAAAATAAACTGCAAAACAAAAAATAACAGGAAGAGAATCTTCAAAATGCCGGTTTATGTCTGGAAAGGATTGGTACAGTTGCACTTTAATCTCCAGACATCACTGATGCATCTGGGACAAGTTTGTTTGCATGATGTAGATACTCTTTATCAGAGCTACCAGCATTCAAACAATTTCTTCAAGTTTGGCTGTAATCCCAAAGTGGAAAATTGCCTACGTGCAGAATGTTAGAGGCATATTTGTGTAAATTTGGAACCTTTAGACTAGATTTGATGAAGGAATTTCAACAAGTATGAATGTTTTGTAAAATGTTATGAGAAATATAATGGGTGTACTTCAACATCAGCTTTTAAATACCGACTTATCTTTTAAACAACAACTCCACAAATAATTGAAAATCTTTTTATTGAGAAAGGCAATATGCTTCAGATCAGTTTCCTGTAAATGACTAACTTATCCTAATATAGAAATGATTACACAATTATGCTGAATACGAGTGCCCTTCTCCAAGTCATTGTTTTTTATTGAATCTGATGTTTACCACATACATAATAAGCTGGTGCACAGCGAACCTTCAAATACAAAGGTTTATCGTAGCATAAGATGATGCATTCTGCTTGTGTTATCAACTGATTGTGCTAACACTCCCTGCTTGACAACAGTGTCCTACACATCACTTTTCCTCCCACAGTCTGTGCTGGGTACTTTGAAGGCCAGGCAACCAGAAGACTTGATTTGTTTTACCTCATTTTTTAAAATATATTTATTGCCTAGAAAGAGGCCATTTGGCCTATTAGATCATAAGACCATAAGACATAGGAGCAGAATTAGACCATCTGGCCTATCGAGTCTGCTCTGCCATTCCATCATGGTTGATCCTCTTTTTCTTCCTTCTCAACCCCAGTTCCCGACCTTCTCCCCGTAACCTGTGATGCCATGTCCAATCAAGAACCTATCAACCTCTGCCTTAAATACACCCAACGACCTGGCCTCCACAGCTGCATGTGGTAACAAATTCCACAAATTCACCACCCTTTAGCTAAAGAAGTTTCTCCACATCTCTCTTTTGAAAGGGCACCCCTCTATCCTGAGGCTGGGCACCTCTTCTCCTAGACCTAGACTTCCCCACCATGGGAGACATCCTTTCCACATCTAATCTGTCTAGGCCTTTCAACATTCAAAAGGTTTCAATGAAATCCCCCCTCATCCTTCTGAATTACAGGGACTACAGACCCAAATCTATCAAACATTCCTCATTCCTTTCCTTTCATTCCTGGATAGGTTAGGACTGTATTCTTAGAACATAGAAGATTGAGGGGAGATTTGGTAGAAGTATATAAAATTATGAGGGGTATAGATAGGGTAAATGCAAGCAGGCTTTTTCCACTGGGGTTGGGTGGGATTACAACTAGAGGTCATGGGTTAAGGGTGAAAAGTGAAAAGTTTAAGGAGAACATGAGGAGAAACTTCTTCACTCAGAGGGTCATGAGAGTGTGGAATTAGCTGCCAGGACAAGTGATGCATGTCAGCTCGATTTCAATGTTTAAGTGATACATGTATAGGGATATGGAGAGGTATGGTCCCAGTGCAGGTTGATGGGTGAAGGCAATTTAAATGGTTTTGGCATGGACTAAATGGGCTGAAGGACCTGTTTCTGTGCTAGACTACTTTATGACTCTAATATTTGTTATAATTATTCTCTATACTCTTTTGCCAAAAGGTGACAATGTTTATTTATTTATTTATTGAGATACAGCACAGAACAAGCCCTCTGGCCCTTTGAGCCATGCTCCCCAGCAATCCCCCGATTTAATCCTAGCCTAAATACAGACAATTTACAATGACCAACTAATCTACCAACCCATACATCTCTGGACTGTGGGAGGAAACTGGGGCATCCAGAGGAAACCGATGTGGTCACAGAGAGAACGTACAAACTCCTTACACATATCGGCAGGAATTGAACCTGGGTTCCCTATACTGTTACGCGTTGTGCTAACCACTATGCTACCATGTACCCATAAGAGGTTTACTTCGAATTAAGGATGCAGTTGTTACATAATATAAATTCTACACATAGAATCTTAATCAGAATTAAACTGCAAATTGCCTTGGGATGACCAGAGATGAGGAACCCAAGGAGATTCAGTAAATAGTTTAATGGAAAGGAAGTAAAGAGTTCAAGAAAATGGGAAGATATTCATGGAAAAGGCAAGAAAAACTTCCTGTATCTCAAAGCATGTAACCAAACCAAGCTCAAACGGGTCATACTGACAAATGCTGGGAATTTCAGTCATCAATTGAAACCATGTTCTGTGCAGGAGCTTTGAGACGAGGAAGTCCCAGACTTACCGACAAAGTCAGAAAGCCGGCTCTGCCTATGATTAAGCAGGATTCACATAGGTGTTCCATATCCCTAAGACATGAAGGTCAGTAGGTTAGTTGGAACTATAAATTGCCCGTAATGCGCAGATGTGTGGTAGAGTCTGGAGGGAGTTAATAAGAATGAAGGGAGAATAAAAATCCAGATCACTGTAAATGGGTTGATAGCTAGCACTGACTTGCTAGGCCAAAGGAGCTGTGTCCATGTTTTATCTCTCTCTATGACTCTTATCTATGTAATACAGCATTTGTAGAGGATGGGAAGTTTCTATAAATCATCAATATGTATTGAAACAATTGGATGTTTCCATACATACAAACTTTCTAAAATTTCTTGAATGTACTGAAATGTACCAAATTTATACCTATTTTGTCAACTCTGAATCCCTACAATGTCACTGAAAAGGGAATTATGACTAAAACTAATGCCATTCCAATTGACTCATCACCAGCCATTGACCCCCCCTGCAACCCCCCACCCCCCACACTTGCCTTGAACAGCACCTCCAGCAGGAACCCTTCTTGGTTCCATTCTTACACATCCAGTTATTCAAAAGCACTGGCTTCATGCTGGCCTTCCCATCCACAACCATCACCACAAAAATGAATGTCTTGATTCAAGTGAATTTACCACAATGAGCATAAGACTTCAATGTTCTAATTTATTTTCTCACATCTCATAAACAATGCAGTAGTAATAATACAAAATTAATACAGAATTGAGTCTCTGATCCAAGGGGTCAGTGTGGATATGATGGAGGATTACAAATACCTGGGGATACGAACTGACAATAAACTGGACTGGTCAAAGAACACTGAGGAAGTCTACAAGAAGGGTCAGAGCCGTCTCTACTTCCTGAGGAGACTGAGGTCCTTTAACATCTGCCGGACAATGCTGAGGCTGTTTTACGAGTCTGTGGTGGCCAGTGCTATCATGTTTGCTGTTGTGTGCTGGGGCAGCAGGCTGAAGGTAGCAGACACCAACAGAATCAACAAACTCATTCGTAAGGCCAGTGATGATGTGGGGGTGGAACTGGACTCTCTGACGGTGGTGTCTGAAAAGAGGATGCTGTCCAAGTTGCATGCCATCTTGGACAATGTCTCCCATCCACTCCATAATGTACTGGTTAGGCACAGGAGGACATTCAGCCAGAGACTCATTCCACCAAGATGCAACGCTAAGCGTCATAGGAAGTCATTCCTGCCTGTGGCCATCAAACTTTACAACTCCTCCCTAGGAGTGTCAGACACCCTGAGCCAATAGGCTGGTCCTGGACTTATTTCCATTTGGCATAATTTACCTATTATTATTTATGGTTTTATATTGCTATATTTCTACACTATTCTTGGTTGGTGCGACTGTAACAAAACCCAATTTCCCTCAGGATCAATAAAGTATGTCTGTCTGTCTGCCTCTGAGACACAATTAGATTCAGGAATTTGAAGCAACAACCTGCTGGAGGAACTCACCAGGTCCATCAGCAACTACAAGGGGAAAGAATGACCTGAGGCAGGTTTTGACCCAAAATGTCAGCAATTCCTTCCTTCACCTCATGAGCTGCTGAGCTCCTCAAACAGATCGTTGCTCCAGAATAGAGTCTCTGTCTGTCTTACATGACAGTCTGAGATAGCTGGGCTCTTTCTGGTTTTCTTTATAAACTAATCTATTCAAATCTCACAAGTGGTAGTGGTCTTTACAAGATGAGAATGTTGATTCAATTTATAGAGAGATGACCTTGACATATTTCCCAGTGCTTGATGAGCTTGAGGTGAAAGCAGAATGTTTAACTTCAGGATGAGTGCGTAATGTGATATCTTCCTCTCTTTTAACGTTGTTATTATACTGCTCATGCCAAAGTGTAATTTCGATGTAAGCATGTTAATAACAACTTGAGAAAAGAAGAGGCTAACCTGTCTCATAGACAGTCAGTGACAGTTAAACCTTCGACAATTGATTCAGTAACTTCAAAAGCAAACTTAAGACCATAAGACATTGGAGCAGAATTAGGCCATTTGACCCATTGAGTCTACTTGACCACTCTATCATGACTGATTTATTATGCCTCTCAATCCCATTCTCCTGCCTTCTCCCAGTAACCTTTAACACCCTAATAAATCAGGAACCTATCAAACTCCACTTTAAATAAATTCAATGACTTTGCCTCTATATCTGTCTGTGGCAATGAATTCCACAAATTCACCACCCTCTGGTTAAAGAAGTTGCTCCTTGTCTCTGTTATAAATGAATGTCCCTGCATTTTGAGACTGTGCCCTCTGGTTGTAGACTCATCCACTATAAGAAGCATCCTCTCCACAACCATTCTATATAGGCCTTTCAACATTTGATAGGTTGCACTGAGATCCTCCTTCATTCTTCTGAATTAGAAACAGAGGAACAGAGAAAACCTACAGCACAATACAGGTCTTTCGGCCCACAAAGCTGTGCTGATCATGTCCTTACCTGAGAAATTACCTAGGGTTACCTATAGACCTCTATTTTTCTGAGCTCCATATACCTGTCCAGAAGTCTCTTAAAAGGCCTTATCGTATCCACCTCCACAATCGTGGCCAGCAGCCCATTCCACGCACTCACCACTCTCTGCCCCGATAGCTCCTTTGCACCTACTTCCAAGCACCTTAAAACTGTGCCCTCTCATGCTAGCCATTTCAGCCTCCGACTATCCACACGATCAATGCCTCTCATCATCTTATTCACCTCTATTAGGTCACCTCTCATCCTCCATTGCTCCAAGGAAAAAAGGCTGAGTTCACTCAATCTATTCTCATAAGGCATGCTCCCCAATCCAGGCAACATCCTTGTAAATCTCCTCTGCACCCTTTCTATGGTTTCCACATCCTTCCTGTAGTGAGGCGACCAGAACTGAGCACAGTACTCCAAGTGGGATCTGACAAGGGTCCTACATACAGTGGCATGCAAACATTTGGGCACCCCTTGTCAAAATTTCTGTTACTGTGAATAGTTAAGTGAGTAGCAGATGAACTGAACTCCAAAAGTCATAAAGTTAAAGATGAAACATTCTTTTCAACATTTTAAGCAAGATTAGTGTATTATTTTTGTTTTGTACAATTTTAGAGTGAAAAAAAGGAAAAGGAGCACCATGCAAAAGTTTGGGCACCCCAAGAGACTTGACCTCTCAGATTACTTTTACCAAGGTCTCAGGCCTTAATCAGCTTGTTAGGGCTATGGCTTGTTCACAGTCATCATTAGGAAAGGCCAGGTGATGCAAATTTCAAAGCTTTATAAATACCCTAACTCCTCAAACCTTGTCCCAACAATCAGCAGCTATGGGCTCCTCTAAGCAACTGCCAAGCACTCTGAAAATTAAAATAAATGATGCCACAAAGCAGGAGAAGGCTATAAGATGATAGCAAAGCACTTACAGGTAGCCGTTTCCTCAGTTCGTAATGTAATTGAGAAATGGCAGTTAACAGGAACAGTGGAGGTCAAGTTGAGGTCTGGAAGACCAAGAAAACTTAACAAGAGAATTGCTTATAGGATTGCTAGAAAGGCAAATCAAAACCCTTGTCTGACTGCAAAAGACCTTCAGGAAGATTTAGCAGACTCTGGTGTGGTGGTGCACTGTTCTACTGTGCAGTGACACCTGCACAAATATGACCATCATGGAAGAGTCATCAGAAGAAAACCTTTCCTGCGTCCTCACCACAAAATTCAGCGTCAGAAGTTTGCAAAGGAACATCTAAACAAGCTTGATGCATTTTGGAAACAAGTCCTGTGGATGATGGGGTTAAAATAGAACTTTTTGGCTGTAATGAGCAAAGGTATGTTTGGAGAGAAAAGGGTGCAGAACTTCATGAAAAGAGCACCTCTCCAACTGTTAAGCACAGGGGCGGATCGATCATGCTTTGGGCTTGTGTTGCAGCCAGTGGCACGAGGGACATTTCACTGGTAGAGGGAAGAATGAATTCAATTAAATACCAGCAAATTCTGGAAGCAAACATCACACCATCTGTAAGAAAGCTGAAGATGAAAAGGGGATGGCTTCTACAACAGGATAATGATGTTTAAACACACCTCAAAATCCACAATAGACTATCTCAGCTGGCAAAAGCTGAAGGTGTTGCCATTGCCCTCACAGACCCTGACTTAAACATAATTGGAAATCTGTGGATAGACCTCAAAAGAGCAGTGCATGCAAGACGGCCCAAGAATCTCACTGAACTAGAAGTCTTTTGCAAGGAGGAATGGGCGAAAATCCCCCAAACAAGAATTGAAAGACTCTTAGCTGGCTACAGAAAGCATTTACAAGCTGTGATACTTGCCAAAGGGGGTGTTACTAAGTACTGACCATGCAGGGTGCACAAACATTTGCTTCAGGCCCTTTTCCTTTTTTTGTTATTTCGAAACTGGAAAAGATGGAAATAAAAAAGTAATCTTGCTTAAAATATTAAAGAAATGTGTCATCTTTAACTTTATGCCTTTTGGAAATCAGGTCATCTTTTACTCACTTAGCTATTCACAGTAACAGAAATTTTGACCAGGGGTGCCCAAACTTTTGCATGCCACTGTAGCTGCAACACTACCTCTTTGTTCCTAAACTCAATCCCACGATTGATGAAGGCCAATGCACCGTATGCTTTCTTAACTAGTCAGCCTGCGCAGCATCCTTGAGTGCCCTATGGAATCAGACCCCAAGATCCCTCTGATCCTCCACATTGCCAACAGTCTTACCATTGATGCTATATTCTGCCATCATATTTGACCTACCAAACTGCAGCACCTCACACCTATCTGGGTCGAACTCCATCTGCCACTTCTCAGCCCAGTTTTCCATCCTATCAATGCCCCGCTGTAACCTTTGACAGTCCTCCACATTATTCACAACACCTCCAACCTTTGTGTCATGAACAAATTTACTAACCCATCCCTCTGCTTCTTCATGCAGGTCATTTATAAAAATCACAAAGAGTCCCAGAACAGATCCCTGAGGCACACCACTGGTGACTGACCTCCATGCAGAATATGACCTGTCTACAACCACTCTTTGCCTTCTGTGGGCAAGACAGTTCTGGATCCACAAAGCAATGTCCCCTTGGATCCCATGCCTCCTTACTTTCTCAATAAGCCTTGACAAATGCCTTGCTGCAATCAATATATGCTACATCTACAGCTCTTCCATCATCAATGTGTTTAGTCACATCCTCAAAAAATTCAATCAGGCTCATAAGGCATGACCTGCCTTCATCAAAGCCATGCTGACTATTCCTAATCATATTATGCCTCTCCAAATATTCATAAATCCTGCCTCTCCAGATCTCCTCCTTCAACTTACCAACAACTGAAATAAGACTCACTGGTCTATAATTTCCTGGGCTATCTCTACTCCCTTTCTTGAATAATGGAACATCCACAACCCTCCAATCGTCCAGAACCTCTCCCGTCCCCATTGATTATGCGAAGATCATTGCCAGAGGCTCAGCAATCTCCTCCCTCATCTCCCACATTAGCCTGGAGTGCATCTCATCTGGTCCTGGTGACTTATCCAACTTGATGCTTTCCAAAAGATCCTGCACATCCTCTTTCTTAATATCTACATGCTCAAGCTTTTCAGTCTGCTGTCAGTCATCCCTACAATCGCCAAGATCCTTTTCCGTAGTGAATACTGAAGCAAAGTACTCATTAAGTATCTCTGCTATCTCCTCCGGTTCCATACATACTTTTTCACTGTCACATTTGATTAGTCCTATTATTTCACATCTTATCCCCTTGCTCTTCACATACTTGTAGAATGCCTTGGGGTTTTCCTTAATCCTGTCTGCCAAGGCCTTCTCATGGCCCCTTCTGGCTCTCCTAATTTCTTACTTGAGCTCCTTCCTGCTAGTCTTATAATCTTTTAGCTCTCTATCATTACCTAGCTTTTTGAAACTTTCATAAGTTCTTCTTTGTTTCTTGACTAGATTTACAACAGCCTTTGTACACCATGGTTCCTGCACCCTACCATCCTTTCCCTGTCTCATTGGAACATACCTATGCAGAACACCACGCAAATATCCCCTGAACATTTGCCATATTTCCTCCATACATTTCTCTGAGAACATCTGTTTCCAATTTATGCTTCCAAGTTCCTGCCTGATAGCCTCATATTTCCCTTTATCCCAATTAAACACTTCTCTAACTTCTCTGTTCTTATCCCTCTCCAATGCTATGGTAAAGGAAATAGAGTTGTGATCACTATCTCCAAAATGCTCTCCCACTGAGAGATCTGACACCTGACCAGGTTCATTTCCCAATACCAGATCAAGTATAGCCTCTTCTCTTGTAGGCTTATCTACATATTGTGTCAAGAAACCTTGGGTGGTCTATAAAAATACCCAGTAAAGTTATTGGCCTCTTCCTGTTCCTAACTTCCACCCATAGAGACTCCGTAGACAATCCCTCCATGTCTTCCACTAAATTCCAGCGAGTACAGGCACAGAGCCATCAAACACTCCTCATACACTAATCCTTTCATTACTAGATCATTTTCATGAACCTCCTCTGAATTCTCTCCAAGTTCAACACATCATTTTTGTAGTTAAGGGGCCCAAAACTGCTCACAAAACTCTAAGCATGGTCTAACCAATTCCTTTTTCAGCATGACATCCTTGTTTTTATATTCTCATCCTCTCAAAATTAATGCTAACATTGCATCTGCGGTAACACAGACTTAACCAACAAGTTAACTTTTAGGGCATCCTGCACAAGGACGCCCAATTCCCTTTCCACCTCAAGTTTTCTCCCCATTTAGAAAACAGTCTGGACCTTTATTCCTTCTACCAAAGTGCATGACCATACATTTCCCTACACTGTGTTCTATCTGCCACTTCTCTGTCCATTCTCTCAATCTGTCTAATTCCTTTTGCAGATGCCCTGTTTCCACAACACTATCAGCCACTCCACCTGTCTTCATATTACCCACAACCTTAGCCACAAAGCTATCAATTCCATCACCCAGATCATTGCCATTCAACATAAAAGGAAGCGGTCCCAATGCCAACACCACCTATCATCAACAGCCAACCAGAAAAGGCCCCCTTTATTCCCATTTTTTGCCTTCCGCCAGTCAGTCAATCTTCTATCCATGTTAATAACTGTCCTGTAATACCATGAGCTCTTAACTTGTTAAGCAACCTCATGTCAAAGGCCTTCTGAAAATCTAAGTAAACATCACCCAGTAACTCTCCTTTGTCTGTGTTATTTCCTCTAAGAATTCCAAAAGACTTGTCAGGCAAGATTTCCCCTTAAGGAAACCATGCTGACATTGGCCATCCAGAACACAGTCTCTTCTTGCCACTACCATCAGGAATGAAGTACAGGAGCCTTATGTCCCACACCACCAGATTCAGGAACGGTTATTACCTTTCAACCATCAGGCTCCTGAACCAGCATGGACATCTTCACTCACAATACTGATCATTGAACAGAACCTATGGACTCATTTTCAAGGGATCTACAGCTCATGTTCTCAATATTATTTATTTACTATTATTATTTGTTTCATTTTTTGTATTTGTAGTTTGTCTTCTTGTGCACATTGGTTGAATCAGAATCAGGTTTAACAGCACTGGCATATGTTGTGAAATTTGTTGTTTTGCAGCAGCAGTACAGTAACAATCAAAGGGGTATTTGGTCACCTTGTATGTTTCTTTTACGATTGCAAGATGCTGCTGGATACTAAGAATGTTGAGTATTGCAGGACTATCCCATCAGTGAGTTGCTCGACAGCAATGGAGCTGGACTTATTGCATACCATAAGACCATTACATATAGGTCATTTGGCAGATCGAGTCATCTCACCATGACTGATCCAATTTTCCTCCTAGCCCCAATCTCCTGCCTTCTCCTCATATCCCAATAGGTACTGTGAGTGGGGTAACGTTGTTGTGCTGTTGGCTGAACTTGGTGCATGTGATTGTGGTGGACATTTTCATTCTGATCACAAGACCCTGTTGGATTTTGGTAATAAAGAATACTCCAAGTCCAGTTCTCTGGTTCATTGGAAAGCCTGATGGTGGGGGAGAATTGCCTTGGTTGTGCCAAGGACTAGGCTGAGGCTGTGAGATTGCATGTTGCAGCTGAGCAGGAAAGGAGATGCTGAAGTGGTGTGGGAGAGACCCTGTTGGAATCCATGCATGGGTTGGAGGCTGGCCCCTCCCATCAGTGCTGTCTTCCAGTGTTCGCTCAGTGGAAGAAGCAAGACAACTTACCATCAATTCTACAGTTGTGCCACCCAGGGACTTGGGGTACATGTTGGACTGTGTGTCTTTCTGAGATCATAACCATATGTGTCATGTGCTGTTGGATCATTCGTGAGGCAGAGGCAGAAATAGACAGGAGTTCCATGGAGATAGTCACCCCTGAAAGTCAGGAGGCAGGTAGCTGGGTGACTGTCAGGAGAGGGAAGGGGAATAGACAGAAAGAGTAGATTGTCCCATCAACAATAAGTATACCATTTTGGATAATGTTGGTGGGGATGATCTACCAGGGACAAGTTAAGTCAAGTCACTTTTTATTGTCACTTTGACCATAACTGCTGGTACAGTACACAGTAAAAATGAGACAATGTTTTTCAGGACCATGGTGCTACATGAAACAATCCAAAAACTAGACTGAACTACGTAAAAACAACACAAAGAAAACTACACTAGACTACAGACCTACCCAGGAGTGCATTAAGTGCACAAAAGCAGTGCAGGTATTACAATAAATAATAAACAAGACAACAGGCACAGTCAAGGGCAGTAAGTTGATGTCAGTCCAGGCTCTGGATATTGAGGAGTCTGATGACTTGGGGAAGAAACTGTTACATAGTCTGGTTGTGAGAACCCGAATGCTTCAGTGCCTTTTCCCAGATGGCAGGAGGGAGAAGAGTTTGTATGAGGGGTGCGTGGGGTCCATCCTAGTGTACTAAAGGAGGTGGCTCTGGAAATTGCGGATGCATTGGTAATCATTTTCCAAAGTTCCTTAGATTCAGGATCAGTTCCTGAGGATTGGAGAATGGCTAATGTTATCCCACTTTTTCAGAAAGGAGGGAGGGAGAAAACAGAGAACTACCATCCTGTCAGCCTAACATCAGTAGTGGGGAAGATGCTGGAGTCCATTATTAAAGATGAAATAGTGGCATATCTAGATAGCAGTGATAGGATTGGGCCGAGCCAGCATGGATTTACCAAGGGCAAATCATGCTTGACTAATCTATTGGAGTTTTTCGAGGATGTAACCAGGAAGTTAGACAAGGGAGATCCAATGGATGTAGTCTACCTCAATTTTCAGAAGGCATTTGATAAGGTCCCACATAGGAGATTGGTGGGTAAAATCAGAGCTCATGGAATTGGGGGGAAGATATTGACATGGATAGAAAACTGGTTGGCAGATAGAAAGCAAAGGGTAGCGGTGAATGGGTTTTTCTCGGAATGGCAGGTGGTGACTAGTGGGGTGCCACAGGGCTCGGTTTTGGGACCACAGCTGTTTACGATTTACATCAACGATTTAGATGAAGGCATTGAGAATAACATCAGCAAGTTTGCTGATGATACTAAGCTGGGTGGCAGTGTGACATGTGATGAGGATGTTAGGAGAATTCAGGGTGACTTGGATAGGCTGGGTGAGTGGGCAGATACTTGGCAGATGATGTTTAATGTGAATAAGTGTGAGGTTATCCACTTTGGGAGTAAGAACAGGAAGGCAGATTATTATCTGAATAGTGTAAGAGTTAGGTAAGGGAGAAATACAAAGAGATCTAGGAGTCTTTGTTCATCAGTCACTGAAGGTGAATGAGCAAGTGCAGCAGGCAGTGAAGAAGGCTAATGGAATGTTGGCCTTTATTACAAAGGGAATTGAGTACAAGAGCAAGGAAATCCTTTTGCATTTGTACAGGGCCCTGGTAAGACCACACCTTGGGTATTGTGTACAGTTTTGGTCTCCAGGGTTAAGGAAGGACATCCTGGCTGTAGAGGAAGTGCAGCGTAGATTCACAAGGTTAATTCCTGGGATGTCCGGACTGTCTTACGCAGAGAGGTTAGAGAGACTGGGCTTGTACACGCTGGAATTAAGGAGATTGAGAGGGGATCTGATTGCAACATATAAGATTATTAAGGGATTGGACAAGATAGAGGCAGGAAATATGTTCCAGATGCTGGGAGAGTCCAGTACCAGAGGGCATGGTTTAAGAATAAGGGGTAGGTCATTTAGGACAGAGTTAAGGAAAAACTTCTTCTCCCAGAGAGTTGTGGGGGTGTGGAATGCACTGCCTCAGAAGGCAGTGGAGGCCAATTCTCTGGATGCTTTCAAGAAGGAGCTAGATAGGTATCTTATGGATAGGGGAATCAAGGGATATGCGGACAAGGCAGGAACTGGGTATTGATAGTAGATGATCAGCCATGATCTCAAAATGGCGGTGCAGGCTCGAAGGGCCGAATGGTCTACTTCTGCACCTATTGTCTATTGTCTATAATGCTGTTTGCTTTGCGGATGCAGCGTGTAGTGTAAGTGTCCGTAATGGCGGGAAGAGAGACCCCAATGATCTTCTCAGCTGACCTCCCTATCCACTGCAGGGTCTTTCAATCCGAGATGGTGCAATTTCTGAACCAGGCAGTGATGTAGCTGCTCAGGATGCTCTCAATACAACCAGCTGTAGTGGTCATGTCGCTGATACCGAGACTGGGCTCTCAGCTCAGAAGGGAAGGAGGGAAAAGAGGAAAGCAGTAGTGATAGGGGATTCGATAGTTAGGGGGACAGATAAGAGGCTCTTTGGGAGAGATCGAGAATCCTGGATGGTCTGCTGCCTCCCCGGTGCCAGGGTCCATGATATCTTTGATCAAGTTCTTGGTATTCTCAGGAGGGAGGGTGAGCAGCCAGATGTTGTGGTCCATGTAGGGACCAATGATGGGGATAGGAAGAAGGAGGAGATCCTGCAAAGAGAGTTAAGGGAGTTGGGTGCAAAGATGAAGGACAGTAGGACAGTACCTCCAGGGTTGCAATCGCAGGATCACTCCCTGTGCCACATGCTACTGAGGCAAGAAATAGGAAGATAATGCAGCTAAATACAAGGCTAAGGAGATGATGCAGGAGGGAGGGCTTCATGGTTCTGGACAATTGGGCTTTTTCCAGGGCAGGTGGGACCTGTTCCAATGGGATGGTTGCACCTGAACTGGAGGGTGCCTAACATCCTTGCGGGTAGATTTGCTAGTGCTGCTCTGGGGGGATTAAACTAGATTTGCAGGGGGAGGGGAACCAGAGAGTTAGAGCAGATAGTGAGGTGGAGAAGGATAAAGGTCATGTGAGGACTGCATGTATAGACAGAAATCAAAGGTTTATACGTGATAGAAATGTTCTCAGGTGCATCTATTTCAATGCAAGGAGTATTGTAGGTAAAGCAGATGAGCTTAGGATGTAAATTGGCACATGGGATTACAACATTATTGCTATTAGTGAGACTTGGTTGCAGGAGGGGCAGGATTGGCAGCTTAATGTTCCGGTGTTCCGTTGTTTCAGATGTGATAGAGGGGGAGGGATGAAAGGGGGAGGAGTGGCATTATTAGTCAGGGAAAATATCACAGCTGTGCATAGACAGGGCTTGTCTACAGAGGCCATATGGGTGGAGCTGAGGAATGGGAAAGGTGTGACCACACTAATAGGGTTGTATTATAGACCACCCAATAGTCAGAGAGAATTGGAGGAGCAAATCTGTAGAGAGGTAGCAGACTGATTTAAGAAACATAAAGTTGTAATAGTAGGGGGTTTTAACTTTCCACGTATTGACTGGGACTTCCACACTGTGAAAGGGCTAGATGGCTTGGAGTTTGTCAAATGTGTTCAGGAATGTCTTCTAAATCAATATATAGAGGTACCTATGAGAGAGGATGCAATACTTGATCTCCTATTAGGGAACCAGACAGGTCAGGTGACAGAAGTATGTGTAGGCGAATATTTTGGGTCCAGTGACCATAACGTCATTAGTTTCAAGTTAATTATGAATAAGGATAGGTCTAGTACTCGAGTTGAGGTTCTAAATTGGAGAAGGGCCAATTTTGTAGAAATGAAAAAGGATCTAGGAAGAGTGGATTGGGATAAGTTGTTTTCTGGCAAGGATGTGTTCAGTAAGTGGAAGGCCTTCAAAGGCGAAATTTTGAGAGCGCAGAGTTTACATGTTCCTGCCAGGATTAAAGGCAAAGTTAACAGGCATAGGGAACCTTGGTTTTCAAGGGATATTGGTGATCTGGTTAAGAGAAAGAGAGAGGTGTATAGCAGGTATAGGCAACAAGGAACAGATGAGGTACTTGAAGAGTATAGAAAATGTAAGAAAATACTAAAGAAGGAAATCAGGAAGGCAAAAAGAAGACATGAGGTTGCTTTGGCAGATAATGTGGAGGTAAATCCAAAGGGTTTCTACAAGTATATTAAGAGTAAAAAATAGTAAGGGACAAAATTGGTCCTCTAGAAGATCAGAGTGGCTGTCTATGCGTGGAACCTCACGAGGTGGGGGAGATCTTAAACAGTTCTTTTGCATCAGTATTTACTCAGGAAACTGGCATAACGTATATGGAAGGAAGGGAAACAAGCTTTAGTATCATGGAACATATAGAGATTAAAGAGGAGGAGGTGCTTGCTGCCGTACAGCGAATAAAGGTAGATAAATTCCCTAGGCCTGACATGATATTTCCTCAGACCCTGAGAGAGAGACTAGTGTAGAAATTGCAGGAGCCCTGGCAAAAATATTTAAAACGTCCTTAGCTACAGGTGCGGTGCCGGAGCATTGGCGGGTAGCTCATGTTGTTCCGTTGTTTAAAAAAGGCTCCAAAAGTAAACCAGGTAATTACAGGCTTAGATTAGGAGAGATGAATACGAGAGGACATGGCTTTAGGGTGAAAGGGGAAAGGTTTAGAGGGAAAATTAAGGGGAACTTCTTTACTCAGAGAGTGGTGGAAGTGTGGAACCAGCTGCCATCTGACGTGGTAAATGGGGGCTCACTCTTAAGTGTTAAGAATAAATTGGATAGATACATAGATGGATGGGAGAGGTCTGGATGGACTGGGTGCAGGTCAATGGGACTAGTGGAATAAAGTTTTGGCACAGACTAGAAGGGCCAAATGGCCTGTTTTCCGTGCTGTAGTGGTCTATGGTTCTATGGTAATGTTTTTTGCACCTTGATCCTGGAGAAACACTATTCCATTGGGCTATATTCATGCGTGGTTGAATGATAATTAGATTTGAATTTGAACTTGAAATTTAAATTAAATAAGTAGTGCAAAAAGAGCAAAAACTGTGAGGCTGGGTTCATTGTCTGTTCATCGTCCATTCAGAAATCTGATGGAGTAGGGGAAGATTCTGTTCCTAAAACACTGACTGTGAGCCTTCAGCCTCCTGTGCCTTTCCTTAATGGTAGTGATGAGCAGAGTGCCTGAGCTGGGTGATGGGGGTCCTTAATGATGGATGCCACGTTTCTTGCGGCATTGCCTTTTGAAGATGTCCATGATGCTGGGGAGGCGAGTGCCAAGATGGTGTTGGCTGAGTTTGCAACTCTCTGCAGCTTCTTCTGATCCTGTGCAGCGCCCCCCCCCCCACCCAGATGGAGATGCAACCAATCAGAATGCTCTTCATAGTACATCTGCAGAAGTTTGCTGGAATCTTTGGTGACACCTTTATCATATTTGCCTTCACCACCTCCCCTGGTAACACATTCCAGGTACCTACCTCTTTCTGTGTTAAAAACTTTCACTGCACATCTCCTTCAAACTTTCCCTCTCTAACCTTTAATACATGCTCTCTACTATTAGATATTTCTACTCTGGGGTAAAACATAGCAGCTTCACTTGACTCAGCACTGAACAGACTGCTGCTGTGGCCTGCAGCCATTGGGTTCCTGTAGTAGCTTCACTCATCTCAGTGCTGAGTTGTCTCTGCAGCAGTGGACTCACTTCCAGGGACTTTGCGGTTCATGTTCTGTTTACTCTTTTTATTGTTTTCACAATTTGTTCTTTCTTCACACATTGGGTGTTGGACAGTTTTTGTTGTGTGGGGTTTTTCGTGGATTCTATTGTGTTTCTTTGTATTGTGGCTTCCTGCAAGATGAATCTCCATATCTTAAGGTTGTATATGATATTTTGATAGTAAATTGAATTTTGAGCTGTCTATTCTATCTATGCCTCTCAGAATTTTTAAACTTTTCTCCGGACTCTCCCCAGTCTCTATCACTCTACAGAAAACAACCCAACAACCTCTCCTTAACAGACATGCCCTCTAATCCAAGCAATATCCTGGTAAACATCTTCTGCACCTTCTTCAGATTCCTATTATAGGACAGGCAGAAACAAATGCAACATACCCAATGTGGCCTAAACAAAAGTCTATAGAGCTGCAACATAACTTGCTGACTCTTAAACTCAGTGCCTTGACTAATAAAGGCAAGCATGCCATAAGCCTTCTTTACCATGCCACCTACATTGGCCGCTTTCAGGGAGCATTGTTCTCATTGTCACTGTTATAGGTTCTTCCGAGTGCTCTGGTTTCCTCCCACAGTCCAAAGGAATGCAGCTTGTTAGATTAGTTGGCCATTGTGTATCAGTGAGTGGCAGAGTCTAGAGCAGGGTTCCCACCTTGCTTGATAGTATTGTTCCATGGCATAAAAAAGGTCTAGGGGCAGATGATGGGAATGTGGGGTAATATTCTGATAACTAGTGATATAGGCCAGTGGAGATCACTCAGCTATCCAGTTGGCTGGGGCCCAGCAGAGACCAGCAGCCAGCGAGACAGCTAACCAATCAGAACAGTAAGTTGGACCAATATAAACGCGAGCACTCAGCAGAAACAATGCTCTGTTGTGCACTGATGGTGTCACCTCGACTGGTGATAAAACGTTTGCCACCTAACCTCCAGGCTCAGTGAACAACCCTGAAACAAGTTTAGTGTAAATGGATGAGTGGTGGTTAGTATGGACTTGGAGGGCCAAGGAGCCTGTTCCCAGGCTGTATGAAGGAAGAGAGACAGGAGGAAGAAAGGGTAGAGGGGAGAAAAATGAAAAGTGAGAGGAGAAGATACCAGACAGGCAAGAGAAGAAAGGAGAGAGGGGGAGGAGGGGGGACAGGGTGATATTTATTGTTCTTATATATTCATTTATTGAGATACAGTGCAGAACAGCCCTTTCCAGCAATTTGAGCTGCGCTACCCTGATTTAATCCTAGCCTAATCACAGGACAATTTACAAAGACCAATTAACCTACCAACCAGTACATCTTTGGACTGTTGGAGGAACCTGGAGCACCTAGAGGAAACCCAAGTGGTCATGAGAAGAACATACAAACTCCTTAAAGGCAGTGGCAGGAACTGAACCCAGGTTGCCTTTACTGTAACACATTGTTCTAACTACTACACTACCGTGCCACCCTTACCTTTGGTCTAGGCTTCTGGATTACTGCTACAGCACAGCTCAATTTTAAAGCATAATATATAAGAACAGAATTAGGCCATTCAGCCCATTGAGTCTGCCCATCCATTCAATTATGGCTATTTTTTTTTCAAATCCATTCTCCCAATCAAAAACCTATCAATCTCTGCCTTATGTGCACCCAATGCCTTAGCCTTCACAACCCTCTGTGGCAATATATTGTACAGATTCACCATCTCCTCACTAAAGAAATTCCTCCTCATCTCAGTTTCAAAGTGATGTTCCCTTATTCAGAGGCTGTAGCCTCAGATCCAAAACTCTCCAACTAATGGAAACATTCTCGCCACATCCACTCCATTTAGGCCTTTCAGTATCTGCTATGTTTCATTAATTTCCCCCCCCCCCCCCACCCCTCAATTCTTCTGAACTCCATTAACTCCATTGAGTTCAGGCCCAAAGACACCAGAAGCTCCACATACATTAAACCTTTCATTCCTAGAATCATTCATGTGAACCTTCTCTGGAATATCTCCAAGGCAAGCACACCATGTTGTTTTATCTTATGTGTGGTCTTTCATCTCAGACCAGATGCAAGTCCTTATTTTGGGCAACTCTAATATCCTGCCTTTCGCAATCTTTCAGAAGATATCGATGTAACCCTTTCATTGAGTGGAGCTTACTGCTGCAAATAGAAGCTGCTGCCTCGATGTTCCAGTGATCCAGGTTCAATCCGGACTTCAGGTGCTGACTGTATAGAGCTTGCCTGTTCACTCCATGTGGCTTCCCCGTGGGTACGCAGGTTCCCTCACACATCCCTAGGACATGAAGGCTTACAAGTTAGTTGGTTACCATAAGTAGCTCCTTGTGTGTAGATGAATGACAGAATCTGGGAGGGATTCATGGAAATGTGGGGAGAATAAAATGGGGGTGCTACAAAAGGACTAGTGTATCATTAGTGTAAATGCATGTTACAAAGGGAGTAGTGTAAGGTTAGCGTAAATGGGTGTTATAAAGGGAATAGTGTAGCATTAGTGTAAATCGGTGGTACAAGGGGATTAGAATATCATTAGTGTAAATGAGCACAGAGCAATTGGGTCAAAGGACTTGGTCCACAACACTCCAAGCGCAGTTTGACACATGCATTAAAGCCTCAGCATTACATTCTTTTTTTATATATTCTAGTCCTCTTGAAATGAATGCTAACATTTAATTTGTCTTCCTTGCCACCAACTCAACTTGCAAGTTAGCCTTTACAGAATCTTGCATAAGGGCTCCCAAGTCCCATTGCACCTCTGATTTCTGAATTTTCTCACTATTAATAAAATAGGCTATACCTTGATTGCATGACCATACACTCTTCTACACTGTATTCTATCTGCCATTTATTTGCTAGTTCTCTTAATCTGTTGAAATCCTTCTGCAGACTCCATGCTTCCACAGTACTACCTGGCCCTCCACTTATCTTTGGATTGTCCCCAAATGTGGCTACAAAGCAATCAATTCTGTCATTCAAATCATAGACATATAATATGCAAAAGAATTGGTCTCAACACTGACCCCTGGGGAAACCACTAGTCACCTTCAGCCAACCAGAAAAGGCCCCCTTTATTCCCACTCCTTGCCTTTTTCCAGTGAGCCAATCTTCTATCCATGCTAGTATCTTTCCTGTAATACTATGGACAATACTCTTGTTTTCCAGTCCCACGTACAGCACCTTGTCAAATGCTTTCTGAGAATCCAAGTAAATATCCACTGACTTTCTTTTGTCAGTCCTGCTTTTTATTTTCGTAAAGGTTTCAAACAGATTTGTCAAGCAAGGTTTCCCCTTAAGGAAACCACACTGACTTTGGCCTATTCATCATGTGCCTCCAAGTATCTGAAACACCATCTTTAATAATGGACTCCAACATCTTACCAGCCACTGACATCAGGCTGACTGACCTAAAATTTCTTGTCATTTGCCTCCCTCCCTTCTTAAAAGAGTGAAGGATGTGACTAAACACATTGATGAAGGAACAGCAGTTGATGTAGTGTATATGGATTTCAGTAAGGCATTTGATAAGGAACCCCATGCAAGGCTTGTTGAGAAAGTAAGGAGGCATGGGATCCAAGGGGACCTTGCTTTGTGGATCCAGAATTGGCTTGCTCACAGAAGGCAAAGGGTGGTTGTAGATGGGTCATATCCTGTATGGAGGTCAGTGACCTGTGGAGTGCCTCAGGAATTTGTTCTGGGACCCCTTCTCTTTGTGATTTTCATAAATGACCTGGATGAGGAAGTGGAGGGATGGGTTAGTAAATTTGCTGATGACACAAAGGTTGGGGCTGTTGTGGATAGTGTGGAGGGCTGTCAGAGGTTACAGCAGGACATCGATAGGATGAAAAACTGGGCTGAGAAGTGGCAGATAGCATTCAACCCAGAAAAGTGTGAGGTGGTTCATTTTGGTAGGTCAAATATGTTGGCAGAATATAATATTAATGCTAGGACTCTAGGCAGTGTGGAGGCTCAGAGGGATCTTGGGGTCAGAGTCCAAAGGACACTCAAAGCTGCTGCGTAGGTGGACTCTGTGGTTAAGAAGGCACACGATGCATTAGCCTTCATCAATCGTGGGATTGAGTTTAAGAGCCGAGAGGTAATGTTACAGCTCTATAGGACCCTGGTCAGACCCCACTTGGAGTACTGTGTCCAGTTCTGGTCACCTCACTACAGGAAGAATGTGAAAACTATAGAAAGGACACAGAGGAGATTTACAAGGATGTTGCCTGGATCGGGGAGCATGTGGAATGAGAATAGGTTGAGTGAACTTGGCCTTTTCTCCTTGGAGGTGACCTGATAGAGGTACATAAGACGATGAAAGGCATTGATTATGTGGATAATCTGAGGTTTTTTTCCCAGGGCTGGAATGGCTAACATGAGAGGGCAGAGTTTTAAGGTGCTTGGAATTATGTCCAGAGGAGATTTTGGGGTAAGTTTTTTTACGCAGAGTGGTGAGTGTGTGGAATGAGCTGTTGGTGACAGTAGTGGAGGTGGACACAAATCGGGTCTTTTAAGAGACTCTTGGATGGGTCATGGAGCTTAAAAAAACAGAGGGCTATGGGTAACCCTAGGTAATTTCTAAAGTAAGTACATATTCAGCACAGCATTGTGGGCTGAAGGGCCTGTATTGTGCTGTATGTTTTCTATGTTTCTGTGTTCCTAAATGACATTTGCAATTCTCCAGTCCTCCACTTTAATGTGCTTCTCCATCTATGCAGTGTGTTCAGCACTGGGTTGAACTGGGAATGAATCTGATGTTATGAAACCCAAAGAGCAATTTCTGTATAAAGGCCTGTTCTCTGACCATCGAGAACTTTGAATAAGCTAATTATTTCTGAAGTCTTATGCCAGTAAATATGTCAACTAAAAGATAATTTATGATGACATCTTCCCAGCAGGGATTCTGCATTTCCCCCCTCCATTCTCCCTTTATGTGCATTCACCCCAGACACACTAGCTACCATTCATCCCCCTTTCTCACCCAACACCAGACTGTGTCATACAATTTCCTTTGATCTCTAACCTATCTTTTATTTTGAAGACATGAGAGACAGTATATGCTGGAATCTGGAGCAACACACAAAATGCAGGAAGAACTCCGCAGGTCAGGCTGTGTAGCATGGAGGGAAGTGGACAGTTGATGTTTCTTGTCAAGACCCTTCATCTGGACAAAGATAGAGGAGAGATAGCCAGAATTAGAAGTTGATGGGAAGGGGTGGAGGAAGAGGATGCAGTTGAAAGGTGACTCCTTTTGTCTGATCTCACTTCTCCTTGTGTGCAATTTAAAACATGTCTATTTTCTAAGTTTTCCCTGTTTTGACAAAGGATTGTTGACCTTAACCATTTGCTGTTTTTCTCTTTTCAGAGCTTCTGCCTGACCTGAATATTTCCAACACTTTCAGTCTTTATTTTAGATCTACAGCATTGCAGTCTCTTTGTTTCATAAAAATTCTTCTTATTTCACAATTTCAGTCAGTTGTTCAGTAATTAAGTCGCAAACATTATTTTTAAACCTGGAAAATTATATAATGGAAAGAAAGATTTTTGCATTATGAAATTTCATTAAAGCTTCAGTTCAATTTCCCTAATGTGTTGGTGGCTGACAGAACCTGAGGGGAGTTGTTGGTAAAATGGAGAGAATAATAGAGGATTAGAGCGTAATGGTTGTTAGGGATTGATGGGCTGAAAGGCCTATTGTCTTGCTGTATGATTATGACTGTAGTTTAACAATTAATGTAAATAGTTTTTGTTTATCATACCCTTTCCTAATTTTGAACACTACTACCACATCAATTTCTAATTCTCTTTGTCCCAATAGTAAGAACCCCTGGATTCCAGACAAAAAGCATTTCAATGTTGAATGTTCAGGAACAGACAACGTCAGGGTATCTGTTGTGGCTACACAGAGTTTGTGACTGAAAAGATGTTTGTTTTCTTAAGTTTCAGCTGCTTACATTTCAAAGCATGATTATGGAGGCAATGAATGGTGAGGAAAGTGGAGAGCTATTGTCATGCGTGCAAAGATTATACAACATCCTTATGAAGTGAGACTACATAAAAGACCTTTTTTTAAACTTTTAAATTATCCTGGCCTGAAAAATAAAATCTGTTGGCAGCATTTGGGGGTTAATGGGATGGGGGAGTCACAAGTTCCTGTATTGACTTACAGAATTGTACAGCACAGAAAGAGGCCCTTCTGCCCATCATGTACATGCCAACCTTTTCGTCCATCTTCACTAATCGCATTTGTCTTCATTAGGACTGTATCCTTCTCTGCCTTGCATTTTTAATTGTCTGTCTAAATGCCTCTTAAACATAGCAATAGTAACTGATTACATCATTTCCTTCTGCAGTAGGTTACAGATATTAACCACCTTATATGTTAAAAACATATTCCCACTGGCTCCACTACCTGAAGCCAAAGCCCTCCTGATTTTGATATCCCTGCATGGGAAAAAGATTTTGACTATCAGACCTTGCAATAATCTTATTCTCCTATTAGATCATGCCTCTGCCTCTTTAGCTCCAGGGAAAACGAGCACAGCCTATCAAATCTTTCCCCATAACTAAAGCCGTCTGATCCAGACAGCATCCTAGTGACTCTACTCTGTATTCTCTCCAAAATGACCATGTCCTTCTTTAAGAGTAGCAAGCAAAACTATTCACAACAATCATACCGGTGTTTTGTAAAGTTACAATATAACATTCCAACCATGGCCAAAGAAGGCAGGCATGCTATATGTCTTCTTCACCACCTCGTTGACCAGTCCTGCCACTTTCAGGGAACCCCAAATTCATCAAAACTCCTTACTGCCCCGCTATTTACATACGTGTATCACCCTTTTTGACTACTCAAAATGCATTACCTTGCATATTTCAGGATCAAACTCCATCTACCAATGCTCTGCTCAACTTTAATCTAATGTTGCGAATTTCTTGTAAATCACTAATTACTTGATAAATACCACAGATCTGCATGAATTGTGCATGTAAGAAAATCAAAATTAGGATCACTAACAGGTTGTGAAATTTGTTGTTTTGTGGCAGTGGTACACTGCAATACATAAAATACTATAAATTGCAATAAGAAATAGAGTGATTGAATTACAAAATAATTAGAAAATAAATAGAACTATAAAGAGGGTATAGTTTTTAAAAATTAAATAAGTGATGCAAAAAGAGAGCAAAAATAGTGAGGCGGCATTCATGAGTTTTTTTCATTGTCCATTCAGAAATCTGAAGGTGGAGGAGAAGAAGCTGTTCCTAAAATGTTGAGTGTGTGTTTTTAGGCTCCTGTATCTCCTCCTTGATGGTTGTAATAAAAAGAGAACATGTTCTGGATGATGAGAGTCCTGAATGATGGGTACCACCTTTTAGAGGAATTGCCTTTTGAAGACATCCTCTATACGGGGCAGGCTCATGTCCGTGATGGAACTGGCTGAGTTTGCAACCCTCGATAACTTTTTTCCAATCAGGTGCAGTTGTTTCTCCATACCAGATGGTGACAATGCTAACTGTTATACAAATACAGAGTGACATTTTCACAACACCTACTTTGTGCCAGCTCCACCACACATGTAAAATCAGGTTTGAATATCAGCAAGAAGATGCAAACCAGGACTGTTTAATTTATTCTGTTCTCTTCGCTCCTCAGATTGCCCTTAAAGTTCCTAGGAGAGAATTGGACTACTAGAGTCTGTTGATGGTATCCCACTTCAGATCATGTATTTTCCCAGAGGAGGCTCGAGCCAGGACAGCTGCTGCCCGAAGATCATTCTGAATCCACCCAAGAGGTCTAATGTCGCTAGCAGTAAAGCTTCTCAAAATATCAATCTCTGAGACAAGTCAGCAGCCTGCACACAGATCCCCAGCCACCATCCTGGACCACTCTCTCTGCAAAAGACAAGATCACAGTGATCTCCAACCATGGGCAGTGGGTGGTATATTTCACTCTACCTCTCCATCAGAAAGAGAAGAATTAATTAACCTCTCTGCGTAGAGAGCAGTGCAAATCACAAGCATGCCTCATTGTCCAGAAATGGGATGTCTGACGTTGAGGAAGTACAAAAGTACACACATGCTCCAGAGGGGCATACCTCCTTGTTTATTTATTTATTTAATGATGCAGCCCCCTGAGCCATGCCATCCCAGCAACCCCAGACAAACTCAATCACAGGACGACTTACAATGACTAATTACCCTACCCAATACATCTTTGAACTGTGGGAAGAAACAGAGGACCTGGAGAAAACCCATGCATTCCACAGGGAAGACGTACAGAGACTCCTTACAGAAAGGTGCTGGAATTGAACTCCGAACTCCGAAACGGCCTGAGCTGTAATAGCATCGCACTAACTGCTACACTACCACAGCACCCAATCATAGTTTGTGTCAATCTTAAAGATCACCACTAATGATACACTCCTCGACAACCTGCATAACACTTAGTCTGGAGCAATCTGCTACACCAATCAGTTTCAAGCATCGTACCACAGGATTGGCATGATATTGAATGATTAATGAACAAAGTGAATCTGCTTATCCTCACCCCAGCCACTTGTAAGTGTGGATAGCAGAGTCACAGAGCCACCAAGAATACCAGGGCATCAACCATCAGAACTTTATTAATAAACGTGTGTTCTAAAGTGAAGCACCTGAAGCACACAATCAAGTACTTCCCTTTCAAACACATCCTGCTTTATTCTCTATGGCTCCACAGTTATTATCCTATAAATATCAGGCTCTCAAGCTCCTGAACCAGCGTAGTTAACTTCACTCATCTCAATGCTGACCTAACTCCACCCTATAGACTCATTTTTAAGGATTCTACAACTTAATATTACTTATTTACTTTTTTTTATTAATTGCATAATTTTTCTTCTTTTGCAGACTGGTTCATCAGACTAGTTATTTATAGCTTTTCATAAATTCTATTATGTTTCTTTATTTTCCTTTAAATACCTGCAAGGAAATGAATCTCAAGGTAATATATGGTGGCAAATATGTACTTCGATTTAATCTAAATTTACTTTGAAATTTGATGCACCTTAGCAAGAATTTCATAACAGAGTAGAAAAATCACAGAAAGCATTTGCAAACAATAAAAAGATCTATGTTTTTGCAACGCTACTTTAAACTCTGATACAAGATCTCTGAACGTTATTTTCCCTTTTTCTGCTTATTGCACAAGTCAAATCTCAAACTCACTCATACAACTGTGAAGAAGTACATTTAGATTCAGTTATTATTCACGTGTGCATTGAAACATACAGGGAAGTGTGGTGTTTGTGTCAACAACCATAACACCCAAGGATGTGCTGGGGGAATCCCGCAAGTGTCACCAACATAGCAGGCCCATGGTTTGTTTATTTATAGAGATACAGCACAGTGTAGGTCCTTCTGACCCCGTGAGCTGCACCACCCACCAACCCCAACTTAACCATAGTGAACTCGGACTGGCTGAGTGAACTCAGCCTTTTCTCGTTGGTGCGACGGAGGATGTGAGGTGACCTGATGAAGGTATATAAGAGGATGAGGGGCCTTGATCATGTGGATGGTCAGAGGCATTTTCCCAGGGCAGAAATGGCTAGCATGAGAGGACACAGTTTTAAGGGGCTTGGAAGTAGGTACAGAGGAGATGCCAGAGATAAGTATTTTATGCAGAGTGGTGAGTGTGTGGAATGGGCTGCCAGCGACGGTGGTGGAGGTGGATACATAGAACATAGAAATCTACAGCACATTACAGGCCCTTCAGCCCACAATGTTGTGCTGATCATGATACCTACTCTAGAAATTGCCTAGAATTTCCCTAGCCCACAGCCCTCTATTTTTCTATCTAAGAGGCTCTTAAAAGACCCTATTGTATCCATCTCCACCACCGCCGCCAGTAGCACATTCCATGCACCAACCACTCTTACCTCTGACATCCCTTCGGTACCTACTTCCAAGCACCTTAAAACTAAGGTCCCTCGTGTTAGCCATTTCAGCCCTGGGAAAAAGCCTCTGGCTATCCACACAATCAATGCCCCTCATCATCTTATACACCTAAAAAAGGATCTAAACACCAACACGGAAATTATACATCACTTTGAGGATTTGTTAGAAGTATACAAAATATGAGGGTACAGATCGGGTGAGTGCAAGCAGGCCTTTTCTACTGAGGTTGGGTGGGATGACAACCAGAGGTCATGGGTAAGTAAGGAGAACATATGGAAAACCTCTTCATTGAAATGGTCGTGACAGTACCGAATGAGATGCCAGCACAAGTGGTTCATGCCAGTTCGATTTGATAGATAGATAGATAGATACTTTATTCATCCCCATGGGGAAATTCAACTTTTTTTCCAATGTCCCATACACTTGTTGTAGCAAAACTAATTACATACAATACTTAACTCAGTAAAAAATATGATATGCATCTAAATCACTATCTCAAAAAGCATTAATAATAGCTTTTAAAAAGTTCTTAAGTCCTGGCGGTAGAATTGTAAAGCCTAATGGCATTGGGGAGTATTGACCTCTTCATCCTGTCTGAGGAGCATTGCATCGATAGTAACCTGTCACTGAAACTGCTTCTCTGTCTCTGGATGGTGCTATGTAGAGGATGTTCAGAGTTATCCATAATTGACCGTTGCCTACTCAGCGCCCTTCGCTCAGCTACCGATGTTAAACTCTCCAGTACTTTGCCCACGACAGAGCCCGCCTTCCTTACCAGTTTATTAAGACGTGAGGCGTCCCTCTTCTTAATGCTTCCTCCCCAACACGCCACCACAAAGAAGAGGGCGCTCCCCACAACTGACCTATAGAACATCTTCAGCATCTCACTACAGACATTGAATGACGCCAACCTTCACCATTTAAGCAAAATTTGGATAGGTACCTGGATGGTAGGGGTATGGAGGGTTGTGGCCCTCATGCAGATCATTGCATCAGAGAGCTTAAATACTTTCAGCATTGACTAGATGGGCAGAATGGCCTGTTTCTGTACTGACCTTCTCCATATTTCTATGTCAGAGAAGCTGGCCAAATTTGATTGGAAGTGAAAACTGGGAGGAATGACGATGGAGCAGCAATAGCTGGAGTTTCTGGGACCAATTCCAGAGGTGAGTAATAGATACATCCCAAAGAAAAGGAAACATTGGAAACATTGAAATGAGGAGCCAAAGCCAACATAAAAACTAAAGCGAGGACAAATAATAGAGCAAAAACTATTGGGAAGCTTTTAAAAACCAACAAAAGACAACTAAAAAAAAAGTCGGATGAGCACAGGGCATAGAATTATGATATTGTCATCATTAATGAATCTTGGTAGCACCCAGCAGTCTGAGGCATTTAGAGGATCAAAATCCCCGGGCCCACAAAATCTCTTGAAAAGCAAGGTTGCCTGCACCAATTATCTTTCAACTTTTATTTTGGCAGGCACATACAAACTCTACATCCTCAAAGTTTCATTTCTGAATAACTTCCACTTACCAAGTACTCCTTTGCCAGAAAACAGCCGGTCCCAAACCACACTTGTCAAATCCTTTCTGATACCATCAAAATTGACCTTTCTCCAATTTAGAATCTCAACCCATGGTTCTGACCTCTCTTTTTCCATATTTACATGGAATCTCATGGTATTATGATCACCAGATACAAAGTGTCCCCATACACTAATTTCTGTCAACAGCCCTGGATCATTTCCTGATAGCTTATTGCACACTTCTACATCAGGAATTCCACATGCTGATTAAGGGCACATTTGACAAACTCTACTGCATCTAGTCCTTTTATAGCATGGGAATCCCAGTCAATATATGGCAAATTAAGATCACTTACTATATCAAACTTTTTTTCTTGGCATAGTCTGCAACCTCTCTACAAATTTATTCCTCTAAATCCCTCAGACTGTTGGGTGACTTTTAAGAGACTCCTGGACAGGTACATGGAGCTCAGAAAAATAGAAGGTTATGGGTAACCATAGGTAATTTCTAAGGTAAGGACATGTTCGGTACAGCTTTGTGGGTCAATGGGCCTGTATTGTGCTATAGGTTTTCTATGTTTCTAATTTACAATGACCAATTAACCTACCAACCGGTACATCTTTGGACTGTGGAGGAAACTGGAGCACCCGGAGGAATCCCGCACAGTCACAGGGAGATTGGACATACTCCTTGCAGACAGTGGTAGAACATGTTAAGCAGAACAACATAAACAGCAACAAAAGAACAAAACAAGCCCCTTTCTCCACACACACACACACACACACACACACACACACACACACACACACACACACACACACACACACACACACACACACACACACACACACACACACACACACACACACACACACACACACACACACACACCCCCCCCCCCCCCCCCCCCCCAACCACAGGACAGGCTGCCTCCAGGCTTCCTGTCCTTGGTCCCAGACTCTCAAATTCATGGACATAGGCCCTCCAACCTCCAGTCCATGGCCTGCACCCAGACACTCAACCTTTGTGTTTCTGTCACTGGACTCACCAACTTTTCATGCCTTGAAGATGACTTTTATGAGTCATATACAAGGCATATGACTTCTCATGCCTTGTACCTCCAAGCCCACCAACTTGGTCTTCAACCTATAAGGCTTTTCACCTTCATACTCCCCTAGACTTCAGCTTTGCCCTCTGGACTTCCCTGACCTCTGGGTATCGACCCTGGGGCACACCAATCATGGGATTGACCTTCAGACCTTGTGATTAAAATTACCAAAGTGAATCAACAGAATTCATACATATCAATTCTGGGGGTTTCTGCAAAATTTAAGTAAAATTAATAATCCAAGCATGCTTTGCAAAGGATCCAAAATTCCACATCAATAAGATTCTATGAAATCTCCACAGTGAGTCAGAGAAGACAATCTTTGGTGAGAAACTGAAGTAGGAAGTACCTTAAACCACTAAATTTAAAGCCAAGTCAGATGTGGGAAAGCAAGTAAAGTGAAATAAACTGGAGAGGTATCAGAATGCAAAAGAGGCAAAACAAATAACAAAAACATTTTTAATCTCCAGTAATAATTAATATATGAAAGAATGAGTATCCTCATTTGTTAAATTTAATTATCAGTGTTCATTAGATTGTTTGGAATGAATTAAGAATTACTATATACAGTAATTAAAAGTACTGTGTGTCTATTCTTAAATTAACAGCCTCCAACATTTTCTGGGTAACTTCATGTTACACATATGTCTAATGCAAGCCAGGGTCCACAGACCCCTTGGTTAATAGTAGGGGATCTATGGCATAAAAAAGGTTGGGAACCCCTGGTCTAATAAGTGAAGCAAGTGTAAGCCATTTAATGGATTATCAGTAAGATGTTGTCAGTGGACAACTCTGGAGAAGTTGGCAGTTAAACATTGCAGCATCCCTCTTAAGCATCTTATTTTCACTTGTGCTACCACAGGAAGTCTCTATCAGATTTATTAACTGAGCTGTTAGCACCACTAGTTACTTTTACCTATAGAATCTACCCCGGATTTTTGCTTCTGAATAGAATTTTAGCCATCTGTTGTCCAAAACATTTCAAATCACAATAAGGTTCACACATTCATCGTCTACATTGTAACAGTGAGTCGTTTTGGTAATTCAATATGAGGGAACAGTAATTGTTAAGGTTAAAACTAAGGTTAGCTGGCATGAAGAAATATGAATAACATTTTCAGATTCCTTTTATATTCAGACAGAAGACCATAAGAGACCACAAGACATAAAAGGAGAATTAGGCCATTTAGCCCATCGAGTCTGCACAGCCATTCCTTCATGGCTGATTTATTTTCCTTCTCAACCCCATTCTTCTGTCGTCTCACTGTAACCTTTAACACCCTTACTAATCAAGAACCTACCAACCCTGCTTTAAATATATCCAATGACTTGGCCACCACAACCATCTGTGGCAATTAATTGCCACTTTCTGGTTAAAGAAGTTTCTCCTCATCTCTGTTCTAAAGGGACGTCCATCTATTCTGAGACTGCCCTCTGGTCCAAGGCTCCCCATTATCAGAACCATCCACTGTATCTATGTCTTTCAGCGAGTACAGGCCAAGAGCCATCAAATGTTTCTCATGCATTAACTCTTTCATTCCCGGGATCATTCTTCTGAATGGTCTTCAATGCCAGCACATCCTTTCTTAAATAAGAAGCCCAAAACTGCTCACAATACTATAAGAGCAGTCTGATTAATGCCTTATAAAGCCTCAGCATTATATCCTTGCTTTTATTTTCTAATCATATCAAAATCAATGCTATCATTATATTTGCTTTCCTTACCACCAACTCAACCTGCAAATTAACCTCTAGGGAATCCTGCACAAAGACTTCCAAGTCCCTTTGCACCTTTGCTTTCTGAATTTTTTCCCCCACTTAGAAAGTAATGTATACCTTTATTCCTTCTACCAAAGTGCATGACTGTACACTTCCCTGCACTGTATTCCACATGCTATTTCTTTGCCTATTCTCCCAATCTGTCTAAGTCCTTCTGGAGACTCCCTACTTCTTCAACACTACATGGCCCTCCATCTATCTTCATATCATCCACAAACTTGACCATAAAGCCATCAATTCTGTTATCCAAACCACTGGCATAGAACATGAAAAGAAGTGACCCCAATGTAGAACCCTGTGGAACACCACTCATCACCAGGAGCCAACCAGAAAAGTTCTCCTTTATTCCCACTCTTTGCCTCCTCCCAGTCAGCCAATCTTCTATCCATGCTAGTATCTTTCCTGTAATACCATGGACTGTTATCTTGTTTAGCAGCCCCATGTGTGGCACCTTATCAAAGGCCTTTTGAAAATTCCAAGTCAACAACATCCACTGACTCCTTTGTCTGTACAGCCTGTTATTATCGCAAAGATTTCCAACAGATTTTTCAGGTAAGATATCCCTTAAGGAAACCATGCTAACTTTGGCCTATTTTATCATGCATCTCCAAGTACCCTGAAACTTCATCCTTAATACGACTCCAACATCTTCCCAATCACTGAAGTTAGGCGAAATGGTTTATAACTTACTGGAGGAACTTAGCAGGTTTGTTCATTTCCATAGATGCTGCCTGACCTGCTGAGTTCCTCCAGCATTTTGTGTGTGTTGCTCAGGATTTCCAACACCTGCAGACTTCCTTGTGTGTCTAGTTTATAATTTCTTTCTTTAAAGAGTGCAGTGACATTTGCAATTCTCCAATCCTCCAGAACCATTCCAGAGCCCAGTGACAGGGGAGAATGCCCTATGAGAACTCGGCCTTTTCTCCTTGGAGCAACAGAGGATGAGAGGTGACCTGATAGAGGTGTATAAGATGATGCATTGATCGTGTGGATAGTCAGAGGCTCTTTCCCTGGGCTGAAATAGCTAACATGAGAGAGCACAGTTTTAAGGTGCTTGGAAGTAGGCACAGAGGAGATATCATGGGGCAAGTTTTTTTACACAGAGGATGGTGAGTGCGTGTAATTGGCTGCCAGTGATAGTGGTGGAGGTGGATACGATAGGGTCTTTTAAGAGACTCCTGGACAAGTACGTGGAGCTTAGAAAAATAGAGGGCTATGGGTAACCCTAGGTAATTTCTGAAGTAAGTACATGTTCAGCACAGCATTGTGGGCTGAAGGGCCTGTATTGTGCTGTAGGTTTTCTATGTTTCTATGTCTACAATTCATGAAAGATCACTACTAATGTCTCCACAATCCCTTCAGCTACCTCTTTCAGAACGCTGAGTGTAGTGCACAGGTCCAAGTGGCTCATCTACCTTCAGATTTTTCAGCTTTCCAAGCACCTACACCTTAGTAACAGCAACTACACTCACTTCAGCTCCCTGATACTCATGAATTTCTAGCATGCTGCTGGTGTCATCCATAGTGAAGACTGGCGCAAAATGCTTATGAAGCTCATCCACCATTATTATCTCTCCGGTGGTCAGACATCCCCTCACGCCTCTCTTTTACTCATTATATATCTGAATAAACCTTTGGTATCCTCTTTGATATTATTGGCTAGCATACCTTCATATTTCATCTTTTCTATCCTTTATTGCTTTTTTAGCTGCCTTTGTAGGTTTTTAAAATCTTCTCAATCTTCTAGCTTCCCACTAATTATGCTGTATTGTATACCCTCTCTTTTGCTTTCATGTTGTCTTTGACTTCCCTTGTCAGCCATGGTTACCTCATCCTCCCTTTACAATACTACTTCTTTGGGATGTAAATATCCTGTGCCTTCCAAACTGCTTCCAGAAACTACAGCTATTGCTGTTCTGCTGTCATCCTTGCTAGTGTCCCCTTCCAATCGACTTTGTCCAGCTCCTCTCTCATGCCGCTGAAATTCTCCTTACTTCACTGTAATGCTAATACATCTGATTTTAGCTTCTCCCTCTCAAACTTCAATGCGAATTATAAATTATTATCACTAATGGTTCCTTTACCTTAAGCTTTCTAATCAAATCTGGTTCGTTACACAACATCCAATCCAGAATTGCCTTTTTTCTAGTGGGCTCAACCACAAACTGCTCCAAAAAGCCATCTTGTAGGCATTCTACAAATTACTTTTCTTAGGATCCAGCACCTACCTGATTTTTCTAATCTACTTGTACATTGAAATCCCCCATGACCATCATAACATTTCCCTTTCTACATGCCTTTCCTATCTCACATTGTCATTTGTACCCTGTCATGACCTCAGCCCCCTCCTTTGTGAGAATCGCAAGAGAGAGAGAGAGCCTTACGGTTTGGAATGTGGGCTGGTCGCTCAACAAGACAAAAGCCTCGGACATAGCCATTGTCTTGGGAGACACCTTTGTGGAATAAGGAACTGGCCTACGTGCAAAATCTCAGGGCAATGTGAGATGGGTGATGGGGGAAGGACTGCCCCCCACCCTGATGGACATCTACAACCCTGCCAGTCCAGATAAAAGGTGGGCTGCTGAGGCGGGGCGCCAGATGCACCAGAAGACGCGCTTGAGATCCTGTGACAGCGTTTTGATAGCGACAGCCGGGGGTGGGGTTCGTGTGCGTCTTTTCCTTGCCTGGGATTGGCGACCCCACAACGGAAGAACGGCTTAGCTACAGGGGAGGCCACAGATGAGCGTTCATTCCCCCATCGAGGCTCCGACAAACCAAACTCCTCCAGGTTGGAAAACCTGTCGGGTAACTCTTTCATCCCCCCTCTCTCTCTCTGTCTAACAAAAGTGCACCAACGCGACACCACAACGACGGCAGCGGGTGGAACTGCAGTGACCGCAAAAAGACTTTTAAATATCCAGTAAACAAAATATATCTACATTACCCCTAGACAACGATAGAGCTTATTTCTGATTGATTATTACTATACCTGTGCTTTAGATTGAGTTGTGACGACGTATATGATCTGAATGTTTTGTATTAACCATACGTTTGTGTCCCTTTATAAATAAAAACGTTTGAAAATAGTAGCATCAGGCTTCGGTGGACCCATCTATCTTTGCTGGAAAATTACCCGGTTACTGGGGAACGTAACAACTCCACATCCTGGCCAATGTTCAGAGGCCGGTATACAACTCCCATTAGAGCCTTTTTACCCTTACAGTTTCTTAACTCTACCCACAAGGATTCTACATCTTCCAATCCTATGTCACCTCTTTCCAAGGAATTTGACTTCATTTTTTTACTAACAGAGCAACCCCACCCCCTCTGCCTACCTGAATGTTATTATCAAACTTCTCTGTTTATTTTATGGATGGTCAAGAATACACTTGTGCCAAGTAAACTATAATATTCTGTAAGCATCGCCAACAGGATATTCTTCCTATGCAAGTCTTCATTGAAATAATCCAATTCAGAGATCTGTGACAAAAGAGCTCAGAAGCAAATCTGGCCTGCCAGATACCTCTTTCTAGCTCACTCATAACCTCTCACATGGTGGCAATGGTGGCAGAAAGATATTTGATCCAGTAGGGCCAAGACAATGATATGTATTACTGTTTTTCTGTTTGGTTTTAATAAAATAATCTGCAGAATAGAGTTGCACTTATCTGTGTAACTATTCTGGCAACTAAATGTACTCAGACACAAGGAAATCTGTAGATGCTGGAAATTCAAGCAACACACACTAAATGTTGGTGGAACGCAGCAGGCCAGGCAGCATTTATAGGGAGAAGCACTGTCGGCATTTCGGGCTGAGACCCTTCGTCAGGACTAACTGAAAGAAAAGATAGTAAGAGATTTGAAAGTCGGAGGGAGAGATCCGAAATGATAGGAGAAGACAGGAGGGGGAAGGATGAAGCTAAGAGCTGGGAAGTTGATTGGCAAAAGGGACACAGAGCTGGAGAAGGGAAAGGATCATGGGACGGGAGGCCTAGGGAGAAAGAAAAGGGGAGGGGAGCACAAGAGGAAGATGGTGAACAGGCAAGGAGTGATTGGGAGAGGGGCAGAGAGAGAAAAAAATGAGAGGGGGAGAAAGAGCAGGTGGAATAAATAAATAAATAAATAAATAAATAAGGGATGGGGTAAGAAGGGGAGGAGGGGCATTAACGGAAGTTAGAGAAATCAATGTTCATGCCATCAGGTTGGAGACTACCCGAATATAAGGTGCTGTTCCTCCAAACTGAGTGTGGCTTCATCTTGACAGTAGAAGAGGCCATGATAGACATATCAGAATGGGAATGGGACATGGAATTAAAATAATGTGGCCACTGGGAGATCCTGCTTTCTCTGGTGGACAGAGCGTAGATGTTCAGTGAAATGGTCTCCCAGTCTGCGTCGGGTCTCACTAGTATATAAAAGGTCACACCGGGAGCACCGGACACAGTATACCACACCAGCCGACTCACAGGTGAAATGTCACCTCACCTGGAAGGACTGTCTGGGGCCCTGAATGGTGGTGAGGGAGGAAGTGTAAGGGCAGGTGTAGCACTTGTTCCGTTTACAAGGATAAGTGCCAGGACGGAGATCGGTGGGAAGGGATGGGGGGGACAAATGGACAAGGGAGTTGCGTAGGGAGCGATCCCTGCAGAAAGGGGGGGAGGGAAAGATGTGCTTGGTGGTGGGATCCCGTTGGAGGTGGCGGAAGTTACGGAGAATTATATGTTATATTATAGGCTGGTGGGGTAGTAGGTGAGGACAAGGGGAACCCTATCCCTAGTGGGGTGGCGGGAGGATGGGGTGAGTGAATGTGCATGAAATGAGAGAGATGTGTTTGAGAGCAGAGTTGATGGTGGAGGAAGGGAAGCCCCTTTCTTTAAAAAAGGAAGACATCTCCTTCGTCCTGGAATGAAAAGCCTCATCCTGAGAGCAGATGTGGCAGAGACGGAGGAATTGCGAGAAGGGGATGGCATTTTTGCAAGAGACAGGGTGGGAAGAGGAATAGTCCAAGTAGCTGTGAGAGTCCGTAGGCTTATAGCAGATATCAGTAGATAAGCCGTCTCCAGAGATGGAGACAGAAAGATCAAGAAATGGGAGGGAGGTGTCAGAAATGGACCAGGTAAATTTTGAGGGCAGGGTGAAAGTTGGAGGCAAAGTTAATGAAGTCAACAAGCTCAGCATGCGTGCAGGAGGCAGCGCCAATGCAGTCGTCGATGTAGTGAAGGAAAAGTGGAGGACAGATACCCATATAGGCTTGGAACATGGATTGTTCCACAAAGCCAACAAAAAGGCAGGCATAGCTGGGACCCATATGGGTGCCCATGGCTACACCTTTGGTTTGGAGGAAGTGAGAAGAGCCAAAGGAGAATTAAGAGTGAGAACTAATTGCGCTAGACAGAGAAGAGTGGTAGTAGAGGGGAACTAGTTAGGTCTGGAATCCAAAAAGAAGCAGAGCTTTGAGACCTTCCTGGTGGGGGATGGAAGTATATAGGGACTGGACATCCATGGTGAAAATAAGGCGGTGGGGGCCAGGTAACTTAAAATCATTGAAAATTTTCGAAGTGTGATTAGTGTCACGAACATAGGTGGGAAGGCATTGAACAAGGGAGGATAAAAGAGTGTTGAGGTATGCAGAAATGAGTTCGGTGGGGCAGGAGCAAGCTGAGACAATGGGTCTACCTGGACAGGCAGGTTTCTGGATCTTGGGTAGGAGGTAGAAACAGGAAGTGCGGGGTGTGGGAACTATGAAGTTGGTGGCAGTGGATGGGAGATCCCTAGAGCTGATAAGGTTGGTGATGGTATGGGAGACAATGGCTTGGTGCTCCTTGGTAGGGTCATGATCGAGGGGTAAATAAGAGGAGGTATCAGTGAGTTGTTGCTGTGCCTTGGCCAGGTAGAGGTCAGAACGACAGAATACAACAGTGCCCCCCAACTTATCAGCGGGTTTTATAGTGAGGTCGGGATTGGAGAGCAGAGCGTTTGGAAGGAGTGAGGTTGGAATTGGAACACGGTGTGGCGCAATCGAGACAGTTAATGTCCCATGGGCAATTAGCAATAAAGAGATCCAGAGCAGGCAGGGGACCAGAGGGGGGTGTCCATGAAGAGGAGGAGGGTTGAAGACGAGAGAAGGGGTCATCGGTGGGGGTGGGAGAGTCCTTGCTGAAGAAGTAGGCTCGAAGACGGAGCCAGCAGAAGAAGAGTTCAGCATCATGGCATACACGAAACTCGCTTAGGTGTCGGCAAAGGGGGACAAAGGTAAGGCCCTTACTGAGAACAGAGAACTCTGCCTCAAAGAGTTGAAGGTCAGATGGGATGGTGAAGACCCGGCACGGACGAGAGCTGGGATCAGAGGGGGGAGGGAGGCTGGTAGAGAGGGGAGGGTTGGGGTGAGAGGAAGATGGAGCCTCTGAGGGCCCAGGAGCTGACGATGGGATCTGACGGAGAGGGGATTGCAGAGTGGTGGTGGGGGAAGGGGAGACGGGAGTCACAATCACAGCATGTGAAGACCCAGCCTGGAGTTCAAGGCTGGAGTCACAGTTGGAGGCTGTGCAATCGCTTTGAAGGTGTCCATGGTGGTTGGAACACGCGATGATGGTGCTGGAGTCTGGGTTTTGAATATGCCCTGGGTTGGTGGGGCTGCGATCCAAAGTTCATGCCTGCTAGTAGTGGAGCCGGCAGGCTCTGGGGTCTGCAGATGGAAGATCTTGCGATCCTTGCAGGACATGACAAAGTCAAAGAAACGGCGATTGCACGCATTCTTTCTCCCTTGGCCTCCCATCCCATGATCCTTTCCCTTCTCCAGCTGTGTATCCCTTTTGTCAATCAACTTTCATGCTCTTGGCTTCATCCCTCCCCCTCCTGTCTTCTCCTATTGTTTCGGATCTCCCCCTTCCCCCTCCCACTTTCGAATCTCTTACTAGATTTTCTTTCAGTTAGTCCTGACGAAGGGTCTCGGCCCAAAACATCGACTGTGCTTCTTCCTATAGATGCTGCCTGGCCTGCTGCATTCCACCAGCATTTTGTGTGTGTTGCTTAAATATACTCAGACTCAGCTCAGAAAACATAACTGTGACTAAACCGAAGCTTAAGAAAAGCTTTCAGTGAAGTGAAATTCTGTGAGTTTAGGCTACTTTTCAACAGCTTGAATTGAAAATTCATAGAGTTGAAGACAATTCTTTTGTGGTCATACAGTGAATTTGGGAGTAAAAACTCTTCTTTGTTACATTTACTTTTGGAATAACCATTGCATAGTAAACTTCAAAAACTCTATTGAAACATGGGACTTTGACACTTTGAACGCCTAAGTACATGTTTCATTAAAAAAACAGTCTATGTTCCAATCTATGCGTATTTTTTCTGGGTTGTGAACAAAGAGAAGTAAATTTTATTAGTCATTTTGTAATTTTGCGAAGACAGGAGAATACGCTTATCACTACAAATATAAGGAAAAGCAGATAAGAATATAGCTAAATACAAATTGAAGTTAAGATGAGAAAATTGGAGTATTATTTTATAGGGAAACAAATTATGCCAAACTATGAATCTCCTCAGCAAATTAACTTACAAAATAGTGGCTATACTAAATTCCATTATGTGATGTTGATTTTTATCAGGAACACATTGTTTTACTACCTTTCCAGGGCTGGAAAGTGCCTTAAACATGAATTCAAAGAATTAGAAGCAGAGAACATGAGAAATACTTAGCAGATCAGATAGCATTATACGGAAGAGAGAGTTGAATGGCATTGTAGGTAGTGCAACTATCTCACAACTCCAGTGATCTGGGTTCTATCCGAACTTCCATGCTAAGCTTGCACTTTCTCCCTATGACTCCATGGATTCCGCTGGGTGCTGGGGTTTCCTGCCACATCTCAACAACATGCTAGTTTGTGGGTTAATTTGTGATTATGCATTACCCATGGTGTAGAATAAAGGAAGAGCTGATGTGAATGTAAGAGAGAACAAAGAAAAAGACAGTCATAATGTTGGCAATTCATGTTTATGTTTATGTAAGGAGCATAAGTTACATGCTATCGTGAATGGAGTCACTCAAATTCAGTGACGATAATTTCAAAGCGTACTTAGTCCAGAAGGGGAGATGTTGTGGTAGCTATTATGCTATGCTGCTCAGTTAGCCACTCCCACACGGAAGGAGTCCACATACTGTACAAACAGCATTATCAATAAAGTTCATTTGAATATCCTGCAAGGCTGGCATCCTTAAGTGCTCTGCACTATTCCTCAATATCGAACACAACATAGATAACAGGAATTTAATCAGAGAATGGGAATGATAAACTTGCTCTGAAAACTAGCAAAGCCGCAGTGGGCTCAATGGCCACTTTTATGCATAAATACGAGAAATATGTTAGGAGATTATTAAATATTGTTTATACTCCTTCACATAGCACTTCAGAATGTGTTATTTCATTAGATGCGGAGAAAGCATTTGATAGAGTTGAATGGCCATACTTATTTTATGTGCTTGAGAAGTTTAATTTTAGTCTGACATTCATTTCCTGGATTAAACTGATATATTATACTCCAGTAGCCTCGGTGCTTACTAACAATCTAAGATCTCCCTTTTTTCATTTATTTCGGGGTACTAGACAAGGCTGTCCTCTTAGTCCATTATTATTTGATATTGCTTTAGAACCCTTGGCAATTGCTATCAGAGAATCACAGAACAATTTTGGCATTAATCGTGGGACATATACATAAGTTATCATTATATGCAGATGATTTATTATTATTTATTTCTGATCCTGAGAAATCCATTCCTGCAGTTTTATCATTGTTGGTTCAATTTAGTGATTTTTCCGGGTATAAATTAAATCTTAATAAGAGTGAATTGTTTCCTTTAAATAGACAGGTTCCAATTTAAGGAAATTTACCTTTTAAATTAGTTAATGACTCTTTTATTTACTTAGGGATTAAAATCACAAAAAACTATAAAGACTTAATTAAGGTTAATTTTTTACCCTTAATTGATCAAATTAAATGTTTGTTTACTAAATGGTCACCACTATCTTTATCTCTGATAGGTCGGATTAATGCTATTAAGATGGTTATTTTACCCAAGTTTTTATATATATTTCAAGCGTTACCAATTTTTATTCCAAAATCTTTTTTTGCTTATGTTGATTCAAAAATTTCCTCATATATATGGCAGAATAAAAATCCTAGGTTAGGTAAAATATATTTACAGAAGGCAAAGAAGGAAGGTGGATTGGCATTGCCTAATTTTAGATTTTATTATTGGGCAGTTAATATCCGATATTTGATATGTTGGTTAAAGGATTGGGATATATCTTTTAGCCCTCATTGGGTGAACTTGGAAATTAAATCTGTACAAGGATTTGCATTGGGTTCTATTTTAGGGACTTCTCTTCCCTTTGCTCTTTCTAAATTGCCGAACGAATTGACAACCCGATAGTTAAACATACTTTACGTATATGGTTTCAATTTCGGAAATTTTTTGGGTTGACTCAGTTTGTTTTAAATATTCCTATTTTATCCAATTGCTTTTTTTATCCTTCTATTATAGACCAAGCTTATTCAGCTTGGAAGACTAAAGGATTATTACGATTTTCCGATTTATTTTTGGATAATTGTTTTATGTCTTTTGAGCAATTATCTAATAAATATAATTTGCCTAGATTTCATTTTTTTATATATTTACAGATTAGGAATTTCTTAAATACTGTACTTGCTACTTTTCCAAATTTTGTGTCTTCAGGTATTTTGGAGAATTTGTTTGAACTAAATCCTTTTCAGAAAGGGCTAATATCAAAACTTTACAATATAATTATGAAGATACGTTCAGAGCCCTTTTATAAGACTAAAAATGATTGGGAAAGAGAACTTAACCTTATTATCCCTATTGAGAATTGGGATAAAATTCTTCAATTAGTTAATACATCATCTATATGTGCTAAGCATTCATTAATACAGTTTAAAGTTGTGCACAGGGCTCATATGTCCAAGGATAAATTGGCTCATTTTTATTCCTATATAAATCCTACTTGTGACAGATGTCATTCTGAGATAGCGTCTTTAACTCATATGTTTTGGTCATGTCCGCTTTTGAAAAAATATTGGAAAGATATTTTTGATATTATTTTTGTGGTATTGAACATTGATTTACAACCTCATCCTATTACTGCAATTTTTGGTTTACCAATGATGGACTCACTCCATTTATCCTCTTCCGCTTGTCGAATGATTGCATTTCTTACATTAATGGCTAGAAGATCTATTTTGTTGAATTGGAAAGAAATTAATCCTCCTACCATATTTCATTGGTTTTCTCAAACTATGTTATGTTTAAATTTAGAAAAAATTAGAAGTGTTGTATTTGATACTTCTATTAAATTTGGAAAGATATGGAGACCATTTATTCAATATTTTCATATGATGTAATATGACCCTGTTCCAAGCCTATTTGTTTTTCCAGTTTTGATTGTATATATGTTGAGAGGATCGGAGTTGACGACACTGATGATTTTCTATTGTTGTGAGATATTATAAACAGCCCTTTTTTTCTATTTTTTCTTTTTCTCTTTTTTTTGTTTTTTTTCTCTATTAGTTATTAGATTATTAGATTAGTTTTTTGCATAATTTTTTTTCTTTTTTCGGTTTTTTTTAAAATATATATTATGATATACCTAGGTTTGACTTGTTTATTTGTATATTGTATCATTCATGATTTGGGAATACTCATTTATACTGTAATCATTGCTTATGTATTCTCTCAGGTTTAGTTGGAAAGTGTATGTTTGTAATCCCATTATCTATGTATCATTTTATTTTGTTGATATTAATAACAATAATAAAAAGATTGAAAAAGAAAGAAATACGAGAAATATAAGTCTGAGACTTGATGAAACAAAAAAAATTCAGATGATGGAAATCTAAAGCAGAATGAGCTAGAAATACACGGGAAGTCAGGCCATAGCTGTAGTAAGAGAAACAGAGCCAACATTTTAGGTTGAATAACCTTTCAAAGTCAAAGTACTGAACACTTACTATCAAAGTATGTACACTACATACTACCTTGAGATCTGTCAGCCAGAAAACAAAGAAACCCAATAGATCCCATTAAAAACCGACTGTCAAACACCCAATGTGCAGAAATAAAAGCAGATTGTGCAAATAGAAAAATCAAGCAAGGAACTGAAGTTCACGGAAGTGAGTCCATAGCCACAAAGTCAGTCATCATTGAAGCCGATCCGGGAGCTCGTTAATTGCAGGCCACCATCTCAGTTCTGCACAGAAATGAGTAAACCTCGCAGATCAGCAAGTTGAACCAGTCCATCGCTTGCATCCAGCCCCAATACCCTGACCTTTTCAATCTGACCCAGCACTTAAATTGTGCAATTCTCGGGCCATTCCTCGCACTCGGAATCAGGCCCTGCTGCTTTGACATGTTATCGGGCCCCAGAACTGTCACTTTGATTTGGCCATACCCAACATTTCCATTTTGGCCCTTTGTCATGAACATTATTGTTTCATATACGTGAATTTACCTGAGAAAATTGAAGCTATTGTCTTTGGTCACAAACATTTTTCTGTCACCAACTCTAGCCCTCCCCATTTAGTCAAGTCAAGTCATTTTTTATTGTCATTTCCACCATAACTCCTGGTACAGTACACAGTAAAAACAAGACAATGTTTTTCAGGACCATGGTGCTACATGAAACAACACAAAAACTACACTAGACTACAGACCTACCCAGGACTGCATAAAGTGCACAAAGCAGTGCAGGCATTACAATAAATAATAAACAAGACAATAGGCACAGTGAGGGCAGTAAGTTGGTGTCAGTCCAGACTCTGGGTATTGAGGAGTCAGATAGCTTGGGGGAAGAAACTGCTACATAGTCTGGTCGTGAGAGCCCGAGTACTTTGATACTTTTTGCCGGATGGCAGGAGGGAGAAGAGTTTGTATGAGGGGTGCGTGGGGTCCTTCACAATGCTGTTTGCTTTGTGGATTCAGCGTGTGGTGTAAATGTCTGTAATGGCAGGAAGAGAGACCCGGATGATCTTCTCAGCTGACCTCACTATCCGCCGCAGGGTCTTGCGATCTGAGGTGGTGCAATTTCTGAACCAGGCAGTGATGCAGCTTATCAGCAGAACCAAGCTTATTGGGATTTGCTGTAATATATTTTAATTAATTTAGCATTAATCAGTTTTTAGATTGTTAGATGAGTTGAACTTTGACCTCAAATCACAACTAAAGAATGGGAAAAAGGGGTTTCCAGTGGCATGGAGATTAAGGCAAGATCAAGCTTTGATCACAGTGTGTTCAGAAACCACAGGCAAGATTAGAGGCCAGCTGGTAAAGACTGGAAGCAATTTGGTAAGGGTGTGAAGAGCTGAGGAAGTAGTAGAGGGAGACTGGAACATGTGGAGGAGTGCAGCTGGTAATCAGATGCCTTTGGAAGGAGATTGCAAGAGGTAGTAGGTGATAAGAATTATTTGGGAGCTGTGGATGTGTTGTTGCATTGCAGGTAAGGGTCTGCTGCTGGGTTTCAATAGATAAGTGTAAAGATACTTACCTCCTGGTTCTGTTGTTTCCCTTCAGCTGCCAGGTTTCCTAAGCCAGAGAGGTCTACATTTAATAAAGTAGTTCAATAGGAGACACACAGTCTAAAGTTTCAGCATTGCCCCTTGGAGAAGGTTAAATACCCTAGCCTTCTAAATTCTGAGTTTAGATCAACTAATAGCTCTGCTCAATTGGAAGGCAATTCCATATTGGCAACATGCAATGTCATGACACATGAACTGTTTGGCTGTCTCCTGACTGACTATTTCCATCACATTCTATCCCAAAATCCGTTAACAGGGGAATCAAATACAAGAGGAAATATGTTTAGGTGAGTGGGAGGAAATTGAGGGACTACTTTTTCACAGAGATGTGATACATGTATGAAATGAGCTGCCAGAGAATGTGGTTAAGGCAGGTACAATAGCATTCAAAAAATATTTGGACAGCTACATTTGGAAAGGAAAAGTTTAGAGGAGTCAAACATGGGCAAGTGGGACTAGCTAGATGACATTTTGGTTGGCAAAAACAAGGTGTGCTGAAGGACCTGCTTCTGTTCTTTATGACCTGTAACTGATGTTGAGCTGCAAAAAGAGATGTTGCAATGAACAAGCACCTGATCAAACTGTGAGTGAGCTGGAGTGATGTCAAGGGAAGAGAGTCTGTAACAGTGACCAAAGACAATGGCTTCATTTTTCCTAACAAAAAGATGGAGCAAATGTCTAGCAACCCAGGGCAAAATATCAAAGAAGCACAAAACTAGTTAAATAGTGAGGGCCTTTTGGTCAGATGCATGGACGTTTCAGGTAATTCTGTTCTCATCTAAAACTAACGTCCCATTTGATCTTTGGTTTTATAATTCACGATCAAGCACACTCCTAAATCTTGTATTAGCCACTTTGATGCTCCCTACTATTATGACATGAATAGAAGCTGAAAAGTCGACTCTTGTTCAAACATAGCAAAAATCCCCTTACTAAATTAAACACATTTCAAGAACCAAGATCAATCTGGGGGCAATATAGACCAGAGAGTCTTGATGATTACAGTTGTATGCTGCAAAGCTTGTACAAGTGTTAATCAGATTCAGGTTTAATATCACTGGCATACATCATGAAATTTGCTGTTTTATGACAGCAGTACATTGCAATACATAATAATAATAAAAACTATAAATTACTATATATATATATATATATATATATACACACACACATATACACACATACACACAACAAACAATTAGTAGTACAAAATGAGAAGGGGGGATCACTGAGGTAGGGTTCATAGTTTTATTGTTATTCAGAAGTCTGGTAGCGGGGGGATGAAGCTGTTCCTGAAACATTGAGTGTGAGTTTTTTGAGCTCCTGTATCTCCTCCTTGTTGGTAGCAATGAGAAGAGGGTGTGTTCTGGGTGATGGGTAATGCATGAACTGTTAATGCACATGTTGGCGTATACAGTATGTGTCTTTATATTGTAGATTTAAATATGTTGATTTGTATGTGTCTACACATTTCCTTCCACAGAATATGTTGTGTTGTTTCATTTGACACTATACCTCTCATAACTTTTGTTCAGATTCACTAATCCATTTATTCCTCTGTAATAACCATACCCTCGGGTTATCATTTTGCAATGAGTCTGGATGTAGCACAAAAGAGATCCCTGTTAACCTAGAGCTTAGGTTATCAATTAAGTGATCCAATGTACTTTGAGAACTTCTGCAGATTAGTTTTGAAGAGGACACATTTTTCTGAGAATCCTTATCTGTCCCTGACACCGGCCAAAAATGTAGTGTATATATCTATTAAATAAGCATGAAACTGCTGGTCCAAATTTTGCCTCAGTTGTTGCTTACTCACCTTGATAGCAATCTTATAGCCAGGATATTGTGGGCTGTTGTTGATAAGCATCTACCAGCTGCTTTACTGCAGATTCCAACCCGCTTACCTGCTTTTATTTGATCATCCCCAAGTGCCATTACCTGGAGAAAAACACAGTCATTAGCACCAGAGAAAGCAGCACCAGAACTCTGTGGCTTTGCATTTCTGAAGGATGTCAGGGTGGTACTATCAATGAGGCAGTGCAGACATTTGAAATTAGATCCTATTACTGCTATATTGAAAATATAGGAAATCTGCTGTGAAAGTAGATTGAACGATTAGCTGATTTCTTTCAACAGTGCTGAGGTAAAGATAAAACAAGTCAAACAAAGATAAAACAGATTTATCCTGTGCAGATAGCTTAGAGAGATAGGAAGCAGTTTTACAAACTGAAATGCTTTAGACAAACATGAGCTGACCATGTCTGAAATCTATGCTTAACTCTTTATTGAAATTGTTATCACTGTTACCAAAGTCTATGGGCTTTTAATTTTGCCTTATGATCCCTGCTCTGCCATAAATACATAATATGAAATATAGAGTTGCTCTTACTAGGAATATCTAAGTGGATTCTGCCAACTACTTATAAAATTAGTCCAAAATGCTGAGGGACATTGCAAGGTCTGACAGTGTGAATTATACACACTTCATCAAGTGTCCTGTATAAGGGTCTTGGCCTGAAACTTCGACTGTTTATTCCATTCTATGGATGCTGCCTGAGTTCCTCCAGCATTTTGTGTGTGTGGCCTTGGATTTCCAACATCTGTAGATTTTCTCGTCTTTCCGAATAATATGAATCTGTATCTGAATACCAAAAATCTGTTTTTGAAATAACCAAACTTTTAGCTTGAAATTTATACTTTTGTTTGACGATGACAAAAGAATATCAAATTTAAAATAATATACAATTCAAATTAAAGCCATTGTGAATGATAATTCATACAGTTCAGTTTAAAAGTCTGACCTGACACATTATATAACTGCTAGTTTAATGCTTTTTGTTTGTCTGAAACATTTGCAGTCTATAAGACATCAGATATTTCTCTTTGAGAGATTTCCCAAGCAATTTATTGCACCTGTCAGTGATTTATCTTCACATGTTTATCTACAATACGTAAAAGAATATCTCAAGAATGTCAAATATAATATTTGATGGATTGCAATATTGAATGTTGAGCACAGTTACAAAAGAGCTACAAAACTGCATGAATTTGCTCTGCTCAAATTATTGCTTCTGACATCAAAGAGTGAAACAGACTTTGGACTTACTCTTATATTTTGATCCAAGGAATAAAAACCATTCAGATTTTGCAATTAAAACAAATTTTCTATTGAGAAAACTGCAGAGTTGAATGCAGTATTTGCTGTACAAATTCCCTCCTCTTCCAGAAAGTTCTTTGTTGTTGCAGAATCTTGACAAGAGATGCAGCCTTCACATAATATAATTCTTAATTATTCCCAGAAACCTCTCTAGTCTGAAAACTTAATTTCAAAAGTATGTAGTTATTTTTTCAGATGTTTTAAAAATAGATTATTCATCTTTTTCCCCTCTATACTAATTTCTCACTTTCTCTTATTTCCTCTCCCTTATTGAGTGTATTTTTTATTTTAATGATTTGGCATTGAATTAACTATCCTAATTTGTGCTACATAGCTCAGAACTGCATTAAGACTCTTCAATCTAATTGGTTAAGAAGAGATGCAGATGCTTTTCTTGTTCACACAGGTTACAGACCCCTGATAGCTTCATCTGCAGAAGACAGCACATTCCTTTGAATTTTACAGTAAGTCACAGTAAAAAAAAAAGATGTAAATATAATCAATAGCTGGTGTTGCTTGTTCACTACTGAGTGCAAACTCTGAAAAAAATTACTAGGAGAGTAAGTATACATATATTGAATAGATTAAAAATCATGTAAAAAAACAGAAATACTGTATATTTAAAAAAAAGTGAGGGTCCATGGGTTCAATGTCCATTTAGAAATCGGATGGCAGAGGGGAAGAAGCTGTTCCTGAATCGCTGAGTGTGTGCCTTCAGGCTTCTGTACCTCCTGATGGTAACAGTGAGAAAAGGGCATGCCCTGGGTCCTTAATATTGGGCGCAGCCTTTCTAAGACACCGCTCCCTGAAGATGTCCTGGGTACTTTGTAGGCTAGTACCCAAGATGGAGCTGACTAGATTTACAACCTTCTGCAGCTTCTTTTGGTCTCGGGCAGCAGCCACTCCATACCAGACAGTGATGCAGCCTGTCAGAATGCTTTCCATGTTATATCTATATAAGGTTTTGAGTGTATTTGTTGACACACCAAATCTTTTCTTTTACTTATTACTTAGAAAATAAAAAACCTAATCTAATTGAGTAGAAGAATAAGAACTCTGAAAGTTCGAATACATACCACTAAAAGTGAAACTAATCAAAAAGGTGATAATGGAAACAAACAAAGCCAATAAGTTTATTTGACAAGGAGGAAAGTTATCTTACACCTGTATGAGGTATGGATAGATCACATTTGCTTTACTATGGCCAGGAGACAGAGATACAGAAGACTCAGAAGGCAGAAATCAGAACTGCAAACTCACACTTATCAAGAAATGATGAATTAGTCAACTAGGAGGGCCGGAATGGCCTGTTTCCGTGCTGTGATTGTTATATGATTGTTATATGGTCATTAACAGAATGAAGGCTTGGGGCTAATAAAGATCTTTAAATTTGTGAAAGATTTTGATAGAAATGACACAACAATGTTTTAGTTATGAAAAAGAGCAAAACAATGATCAGAATCAGAATTATGTCTTATATAATGTGAAATTTGTTTTGCAGCAGTACAGTGCAAGTAAGTTCCAAAAAAAATGATAATACAAAAAAGGAACAATGAGATCATGTTCTTTGGTTCACTGACCATTCAGAAATCTGATAGAGGGGAAAAAGCTGTTTCTGAATCATCTAGTATGGGTCTTCCGGTTCCTGTGCCTTCTCCTGATGGTAGTAACATAAAGAGAGCATGAACCAGAGTGTGTGTGTCTTTAGTGCTGATGCCACCTTCTTAAGGCACCTCCTCTTGAAGGTGTCCCCAGTGGTGGGGAGAGTAGTTAGTACCCGTGATGTAGCAGGCTCTGTCAGCAACCATCTATAGCCTATTGTAATCCCGTGCATTGAAGCCACCACACCTGGCTGTGATTCAACAAATGAGAATGCTCTTCACTGTACATCTATAGAAAGTTGCAAGAGTTTACAAATCTTCTCAAATGGCTAACAAATTAGGGCCACTGGAATGTCTTCTTCACAATTCCAACAATGTGCTGGGCCCAGGATAAATCCTCTGAGATGCTGGCACCCAGGAACTATCCACCACTTACCCCTCAATGAAGAGTAGAATGCATTTCCCATTATTTAAGTCCACAATTCCTTTCTTTTGCTGACATTGAGTGCAAGGTTTTTGTTGCAACACCACTCAACCAGCTGATCTATCCCACTCCTGTATCCCATGCCTCACTACCAACAGCAGTGATAGCTTCAAATTTATAGAAGCCATGCTTAGCCACACAGTGATCAGAAAGTAGAGCAGTAGGATAAGTAACCATCCTTGAGGTGCATCTGTTTTGACTGTCAGTGAGGAAATGTAATCACTGATCTGTACTGACTGTGGTCTCCCAATGACGAAGTCAAGGATCTAGTTGCAGAGGGAAGTATGGAGACCCAAGAAAATAAACATGAGTAGGATATCGTGACCACATTGAGAAGTTGATTGAACTATTATTTTAAAAATTAGATTAGCATACAATTTAAGAGAAAACAGTGTATTTATGCTACCAAGATTAGACTGTGAAGATAGATGAAGGCTGTGAAGATAAACACTAGTATGGACATATTGACCATTTTTTAAACTGCTTAATATAAGTGTCAGGGTTTAGTTTTCCAGATTGCATATTCTGCAAAAGGTCACTGACAGAGGCAGCACAGTTAGACAGGATAATGAGGATGGTATTCAGATATTTATCTTTATTAGCAAGGGCATATAAGATCAGGTCTTGATACAAGCTTAGTTAGGCTACAAATGAATTGTACATGTTCAGGTCGCCACACAATACTGTGTAAGTGACACAACTGCACTGAAGGGGTTTCACAAGGACGTTGTCTGGGATGGACTGCTTCAGCTACGAGGAGAAATTGGATAGGCTGAGTTTGTTTTCCAGGATTGTTGTGGGGGGCAGGTATTGTACTCACAACATTTAAGAAGCTAGATGAGCATTTGAAATGTCAAGGTTAAGCAATGGACCAAGTGCTGGTAAATGGAATAATATAGAAAGATACCGGATAGTCAACATGGCTGAAGGGCCTATTTCTGTACTGTAAGGTTTTGTGCATTCAGTCATGAATAACAGAGCTTTAGTCAAATGAATTGTTTTTGATAATAATTGATTCAATATGTTGAGTGATTTCTAAAGACAGTGAAAAAAACAGCTGTAGGAGCTCAGTGGTTCAGGCAGCAACTGTGGAGGCAGAGGGGCAGTGATTGTTTTGAGTCTAGGCCCTGTATAACAGTCTTCAACCTGAAAAAGGTCAACTACACCTGTGCCTTCACAGATGCAGCCTGACCTGCTGATTTCCTCAGGTTTTTTTTGCTCTAGAGTGGAGCATCAGCAGACATGTCCCTCTAGAAGGGGTTTTATATATAGATGGGTTCTATATTCTGATTAGGCTCTATAAAATATGTGGATTCTATAAACTAGCTGGGTTCTAAAGGCTGAATGAGTTCCTTTTTTTCAAATCTTTTTAATATTATTATTATTATTCAAAAATAGTACAAGTACATCAAAGTAACAACACTTACAATGCCTCAAAAAAAGAAGAAATTATCCTAAGGATTGAAAATCCTTAATTGAAATTATCTTAAGGATTTTTGTGAATTAAAAAAAACCTTACTAAGCAAGAAAAGTGACGGGACAAAAAAGAAACCCATTGGAGGTACAACCCCGGAGCCATACGTCAAACAAAAAGCTTCTAAAAATAAACATCAAACCGCCAACAAGAAAAAAAGATATATCAAAAAAAATTTACATTTAGATCATGGAGGAAATCTATCAATTAACTGAAATGATAATAACAAGCGAATGAGCCCCATCTCTTCTCAAAATCAAATAAAGGTTCAAAGGTTCAACTTCTAATTTTCTCCAAGCTAAGACGCAGCATCACTTGAGAGAACCATTGTGACAAAGTAGGAGCTGATATATCCTTCCATTTCAACAAGATGGCCCTCCTAGCTATCAATGTAACAAACACAATAACATGTTGGTCAGACACAGAGATACCATGGATATCTTGAGGAATTATTCCAAAAAGCACAGTCAATTTATTAGGCTGTAAATTGATTCTGAGTGCTTTAGAAATTGTTGAAAAGACTGACTTCCAAAACTGTTTTAATATAGAACATGACCAGAACATATGTGTCAGTGTAGCTATCTCAGTTTTACATCTATCACAATACTTGACAACATTAGGAAATATTTTAGAATGTCTCTCCTTCGTCAAATGGTAACGATGTACAATTTTAAATTGAATCAGTGAATGACTAGCACAGATGGAAGAAGAGTTAACCAGCTTCAGAATCCGTGTCCAATCCTCCCATATAAAAGTTAAATTGAGTTCCTTCTCCCAATCCTGTTTAATCTTAATTAAAGGATGATTATCCCATTGTAATAATAAATTATAAATTCTTCCAATAGAAGAATTTCAACGAGGGTTCATATTCATAATAGTATCTAACAAGTCAGCCTCCAATACATAAGGAAAATTACTTAAATGTTTTTGTAAAAAATGTCTAACTTGAAGATATTGTTAGAAGTGTGAATATGAGAGAGAATACTTATCGACTAATTGTTCAAAAGACATCAATCTGCCTTCTTTAAATAAATCCAATAAAGAATTAATACCTTTATTTTTCCAAAGTAAAAAAAATTAGATCACTCCAAGAATGTTTAAAAAAGTAATTACAATAAATTATACTACAAAGTTTGAATTTTTTAAGATTAAAAAAATTACGAAACTGGAGCCAAATTTGTAAAGAGTGCTTAACCACAGGATATAGGTTTAAATTAGCAACTTTAGCTAATTGTATAGGTAGAGCAACTCCTAATAATGAAGTTAAATAAAACTGCTTCACAGCTCTCAGTTCCAAGTCTACCCAAATTGGCCAATCATTCCTATCACCCCAATATAACCAAAAGGACCCAATATACCACAAATTAACAGCCCAATAATACCATCTTAGATTAGGCAAAGCGAAACCTCCGTCCTTTTTCAACATTTGCAAATGACATTTACCAATTCTTGGTCTTTTATTATCCCAAATAAAAGAGGCTGAATGAGTTCTGTACACTTGGCAGACTCTATAGGCTGTGTAGGTTCTATATGAGTGGGTACCACAATGAATCAGCAGGTATGGGATTAGAACAGTCAGTGATACTGGGAAGAGTGCTCAAGTCAACAGCCTTTGTTTATGTTGGAGATGGATGGCTCTAACAACAGCTTAACCTGTGAAACTGAATTACCTTCTTCTGTGTTTTGATTACAATCATCCCTCATTGAGTACATATCTTGAAAAAGCTACTTTATAATTGAATCTAGTTAAACTGTGCCCTTGAATACAAGAAGCTACCACTTTTATGGTACTTTTCAATTCCATTTGGGTAAAATGACTCCTTATGGCCAAAGACTTAACTTTTAACATGCAGTCACTGTTTGACAGTCAAAGGCTGCTTATTTGCACACTGCAGACCGACAAACAATGGAATAAAAAAGTTGATTGAAATGTAGTTCGGACAAGGCAGACAGTTTTAAAGACTCGCTTGAAAATAAAACTATAGCATTTATTAACAAACCGAGAGAGGCCATTCAGCCCATTGGGCCCATTATGACAATTCAATTATCACATACCCATCCTCTTTCTATCCTTGTAGCACTTCAGATTATTCTCTCTCAAGCCCATCAACCCTCCTATGATTCATTTTGACATTCCTGATACTAAGGGGTAATTTACAGTGGCCAAGTAACCTACCAGTGTATTCTTGTGATGTGGGAGGAAACCAGAACAGCCCAGGGAAAATTCACACATCAACAGGTGAATGTGCACACACTTCACACACAGCACCAAGGTCAGGACTGAACCTGAGTCTCAGGAGCTGTGGTATAACAACATTTCCAGCTACATCTACTTCTGGGGTGCCAAGGCACGACTCGAGTGGCAGCAGTCCTCTCACTGACAGTGTGCAGTGTGCAATTAAATATTCCCTTTTTAGACCATTACAGCTAAAAACCACAACTGCTCCCAAGGTCAGTACAGTCAACAAAGATGTTTTAATGTGTTTAAATGAACTATCGCTGCTTAAAACCAACGGAAACAACACCAATTGGGGTCAGAAGCGCCAACATAGGACACCTCGGAAGAAGCATGGGTGTAGAGCGGGATTACAAGTGCGCTTAAGGAAATAGGGTTTTAAACTCCCTATACTGACTATCTTGCTGGTGAATGTGCAGTGTCTGGTGAATAAAATCGATGATCTCAGAGCAAGGTTGCTGAATCAGAGGGACAATAGGACCACGTGTATCCTTTGTTTCATGGAATCCTGGTTAACCCCTTCCATACCGGATGCAGCGATTCAGATAGACGGGTTTACTATACACCATCAGGATAGATCTATAGAGTTTCTCAAAAGCAGAGGTGGAGGAGTATGCCTCATGATCAACTCTTCTTGGTGCACAAACATATCAGTGTTGTCCCAAATGTGCTCACCAGATGTGGAATATCCAGCAGCAAAGTGCCATCCTTTTTACCTACCTTGGGAGTTCTCTGGGGTAATTTTGGTAGCAGTTTACATTCCACCTCAGGCCAATGTCAATCAGGCTTCAGATGATCTGAGCAATGGGATCAACATGCATGAAACAACATGCCCTAATGCCTTCACCATCGTTTTGGGAAATTTTAACCAGGCCAGTCTGAAAAAAATCACTAAGCAACTACTATCAACAGATCACTTGCAATTCCAGAGGAAACAACACACTGGACCATTGCTACACCACCATCAAGAATGCCTACCGTGCTATTCCACACCCTCACTTCAGGAAGTCTGATCACCTAGCTGTACTTCTACTCCCTGAGTATATGCAGAGACTGAGGACTGCAGCACCAGCAGGGAAGACCAAGAAGATTTGGACAAGAGATGCACAGGAGCACCTACAGGACTGCTTTGAATCGGTGGACTGGACTGTATTCAGGGAAACACGAGGAAATCTGCAGATGCTGGAAATTCAAGCAACACACACAAAATGCTTGTGGAACACAACAGGTCAGGCAGCATCTATAGGGAGAAGCACTGTCAACGTTTCGGGCCGAGACCCTTCGTCAGGACTAACTGAAAGGAAAGATAGTAAGAGATTTGAAAGTAGGAGGGGGAGGGGAAAATGCTAAATGATAGGAGAAGACTGGAGGGAGTGAGGTGAAGCTGAGAGCTGGAAAGGTGATTGGCAAAAGGGATACAGAGCTAGAGAAGGGAAAGGATCATGGGATCATTCAAGGATTCATCTTTCAACCTGGATGAATTTGCTGCAGTTGTTTCCGATTTCATTAAAACCTGTGTGGATGAGTGTGTGCCCACAAAGACTTACTGTACATTCCCAAACCAAAAGCCATGAATGAACTAAGAGGTATTTCGTTTGCTGAAGGCTAGATCTGTGGTATTCAAGTCTGGCGACCCAGGCCTATAACAGAAAACCAGGTATGATTTGCAGAGGGTTATTTCAAGGGCGAAGAGACGATTTCAAATGAGGTTGGAGCCGACATCGGATGGCAAATCTGGCAGAATCTGCAAGACATTACTTCCTACCAAGTGAAACCCAATAGCATGAATGGCAGTGATGCTTCACTACCTGGGCCTTCTATGCACGCTTTGAAAGGGAGAACACAACTACAGCTGTGAAGATCCCTACTGCTCCTGATGACCCTGTGATCTCCGTCTCAGAGCCCGATGTTAGACTGTCTTTAAAGAGAGTGAACCCTCACAAGGCAGAAGATCCCGATGGAGTACCTGGTAAGGCTCTGAAAACCCGTGCCAACCAACTGGCAGGAGTATTCAAGGACATTTTCAACCTCTCACTGCTACAGGTGGAAATTCCCACTTGCTTTAAAAAGGCAACAATTATACAAGTGCCTAAGAAGAATAATGTGAGCTGCCTTAATAAATATCACCCAGTAGCACTCACATCTACAGTGATTAAATGCTTTGAGAGGTTGATTATGACTAGACTGAACTCCTGCCTCAGCAAGGACCTGGACCCTTTGCAATTAGTCTATCGCTACAATAGATCAATGGCAGACACAATCTCAATGGCTCTCCACACGGCTTTAGACCACCTAGACAACACAAACACCTACGTCAGGATTCTGTTCATCGACTATAGCTCAACATTTAATACCATCATTCCCACAATCCTGATTGAGAAGTTGCAGAACCTAGGCCTCTGTACCTCCCTCTGCAATTGGATCCTTGACTTCCTAACTAGAAGACACAATCTGTGTGGATTGGTGATAACATCTCCTCCTAACTGACGATCAACACTGGCGCACCTCAGGGTTGCGTCCTTAGGCCACTTCTCTACTCTCTATATACACATGACTGTGTGGCAAGGTATAGCTCAAATACCATCTATAAATTTGCTGACGATACAACCGTTGTTGGTAGAATCCCAGATGGTGACGAGAGGGTGTACAGGAGTGAGATTTGCTAACTAGTGGAGTGGTACTGTAACAACAACCTGGTACTCATTGTCAGTAAGACAAAAGAACTGATTGTGGACTTCCGGAAGGGTAAGATGAAGGAACACATACCAATCCTCACAGAGGGATCAGAAGTAGATAGAGTGAGCTGTTTCAAGTTCCTGGGTATCAGGATCTCTGAGGATCAAACTTGGTCCCAACATATCAATGTAGTTACAAAGAAGGCAAGACAGTGGCTATACTTTATTAGGAGTTTGAAGAGATTTGGCATGTCAACAAATACACTCAAAAACTTCTATAGTTTTACTGTGGTGGGCATTCTGACAGACTGCATCACTGTCTGGTATGGATGGGCTACTGCACAGGACCGAAAGAAGCTGCAGAAGATTTTAAATGTAGTCAGCTCCATCTTGGGTACTGGCCTACAAAGTACCCAGGACATCTTCAGAGAATGGTGTCTCAGAAAGGCAGTGTCCATTATTAAGGACCTCCAGCACCCAGGGCAAGCCCTTTTCTCACTGTTACCAACAGGTAGGAGTTACAGAAGCCTGATGTCACACACTCAGTTATTTGGGAACAGCTTCTTCCCCTATGCCATCCGATTCCTAAATGGACAATGAATCTTTGGACACTACCTCACTTTTTTTTAAATATACAGTATTTCTGTTTTTGCATGTTTTTAATCTATTCAATATATGCATACTGTAATTTATTTATTTATTGGTATTTATTTATTTATAAGAGCAATTACTGCATTTGCATTTTAGGCTAAACCTGAAAACTTTATAGAGAGAAACCATGTTCCACAAACTATCATCTGTGAAATAGCATGCATGATTCTGGGTCTTCAGGCAGTTCCTCATTTTGGATAACTAAAGTCTAAAGGAGAACAACAGAGGCCACATGCAAGGCCCAAGACAAACAGCCCACCATACACTGAGTTCCTGTGTGCAAACTGCCGATCAAGCTGAAAAGGACAGATGAAGCAAAATAAGATCAGCCATGTTTTTGACAAATAGAGGAGCAGGCTTGAGGAGGGAATGGTGTTGGGAGCAGCACAGATCCATCTACTTGTATGTTCTTAATAGCTCTTCCTAATTTACACATCTTCTTCAGACTGGAATAGTAGGGGGTTTAGAGCAGTTATGCAAATTTCAGTGGGCTCATTGTTGGATTGCAGAAGCTCAGAAAAATTTGTGTTGGAGCTCCACTTACCTTCACTGCTTCTGCTGTCACTTGATTGTCCACAGGTTAAGGAGAAGGAACAACGCAAGCATTACCTCAGAGAGAATAAGAATTCAGGATGAATTTCTATTAAGACAAGACATTGGAGCAGTACAATTCCTTCCATTGCAACCTGGAGTCCTTGGATTTAGCAAATCAGCCCATCCATTAAAATTCTATGTCTTGCCCTCTTTTTATAATCTAGGGATTTCTACTGCCTCAGTATCTTTCCCTCACTCACAAGATTGCAAACCAACAAGCCAAGGTACTTCATCTATAAAAGAATTATGTCACGCAAAGCCGCATTTCTTTATGCGTGCATATCAAATAAGCAGCTGGCTTCTCCATAGAGGATGTCAGTATCAAGATCCTTCCAGCCTAAACAATATTGCAATGTATACACAAATAACAAGTTACTCACATAGTACAATCCTTAAAATGGTGCCACATTTGTTACAGATACACAGATGCATTGAATTTATTATGTATTGAGTTGTTGCCACATGTTTGGCTGATCAAATATTTTCAAACATGTGGGAACAACTCAATGCATAAAAGCATGCAGACATGGTCAAGAGGTTCAAAAGTCAGAATGGGGAAGAAATGTGATCAAAGTGACTTTGACCATGGAATAATTGTTGGTGCCAGACAGGTGGTTTGAGTATCTCAGAAGCTGCTGATCTCCTAGGATTTTCATGCACAACAGTCTCTAGAGTTAACAGAGAATGGTGTGATAAACAAAAGTGAGCAGCAGTTCTGTGAGCCAAAATGCCTTGTTAATGAGAGAGGTCAGAGGAGAATGGCCAGAATTGTTCAAGCTGACAAGAAGGCGATAGCAAGAAAGAAGAAAGAAAGAAGAATTGCCTGGATATCGGAGGATCCCCACATGCACCATGGAGTTCAAAATAACTTTAGTATATATCTTTATTTTTTCCCCAAATAACTAATAATTTTATCTTCAAAGGACCTATATATTTAATCCTATCTTTTGTAGATAGTGGGGCCAAATTTTCAAAAATATATCATATTCATTACTCTATTATTCTATTTATTGTATGTAATTCTCTTAAAAATTTAATAAAAATATATTTTTAAAAAAGGCAATAGCAACTCAAATAACACGTTACAACAGTGGTGTGCAGAAGAACATCTCTGAATGCACAGCATGTCAAAATAAATGGGCAACAGCAGCTGAAGACTGAACATACCTCCTGTATCTAATAAAGTGGCCTTTGAGCGTTTTCTTTTCCAACATCATTGTGTTTCTACTGGTAGTATATGTTGATAGAAACTGAATACTGTAAGTTGATGGTTGAGCTGAAGGGTGTGCTTCTGTGCTCTGAGTCTATAAGCTGTGGCTTTCAACCCTGAATATGGCTGGTGCCATCACTGTGTCTATTAGTGCCACCTACAGGTCAGATTTTTCTTAGTCAAATTCTTACATTGCATTCTATCATATTGTACATTTCAGCCCTCTCCCCTTTTTAATATTTAGTTAATGGATCTTGGCATTACAGTCAAAGTTTGTAATGCCAAGTGGAGCCAAGTGCCAAGTTTAAAGTGGGGTCAGAAACCAGAAGTGATTGAAATCAATCCTGGAAGTCAGAGGAGAGGAAGAACACTAAAAAGAAGTAATGTTAGCTTCAGAAGAGGCGTGGGAATATCTGAGAGTGGGATGGGCAGAAAATAAGCAAACTATTAGGAGAGAAGAAGAATGAGAGCAAAGGGCTATTGGAAAAGGGGTAAACTCCGGAGCGAGGTAAGAAAGACTAGTTGGGAATGGTGCTGTGACAGGAATGGGTGCAAGATGGAGAGAGGTGTGGGAAAAACCTGTCAGAACTGAGGAAAATAATAAAGGCAATTATATGGTACCTTCCATAACCTTATGATGTCTAAAATCTTCTTTGCAAAGACAGTTAATTCATCTTGTAATGGCTAGTGTTGTAATGTAAAGAAATATCATAGTCATCTTGCAATTTGCAAGTTGCCAGATGCAAGAGTGTGACAAAATGCTATCTGACCATCTGGAGTGGTGCAGGTGAACTCTAAATATTGGCCTGAGACACCAACCAAGTTCTCCTGTTTCTGTTCCACTGGTGTCAGTGGATATTTTAAACCTATCTGGAGGACAACTTGAAATTCTGTTGCTGTCATTTTAAAGCTCTCCTTGAGAATACATATTTCAGTTGTGAATGGAGAGACAGGGCTTATATCTAAGATATTCTGTCCAAGAACAATGTTTTTACTCCAAGATAGATTTAAGATTGGGCAATGGAAGGCCTACCCCAAAACATCTGCCATGGTGTGAATTTGGTCATGGCGATTTTCAGACTCTAGGAATTTTAGAAGGGAATCCAGGAATACTTTCAATAGGCATTAGATCAGAAAACTCAAGGGGCAATGGAGGATTTTGTTTCTCACAAAAAGGGAGAATATATTTTATTGGTTCTTCAGTAGCAGATATAGAGAGCATTGAGATTGAGTTACTGCATTACCACTCCATGATCTGGATATTCAACCTGGAGACATTGCATCATGGCAGCAATGAAATTTACATTTAAGCATTTAAGTAAAAAAAATGAAATTACCTGCTATCAGTATTAGTGGCAATGGAGCTAACAGGATGTCATTTAAAACTATCTGCATCAGTAACGTCCTTCATAGAAAGAAATCTGTCTTATTTTCCTGTATGTAGGGTTTGCATTTCTCAGCTTTAACTGACATAAACTTAAACAACCTTGCATACCAAATTGAAAACAATTGTTCTTTTCTGAGCCCCATTGAACAAGAGTGTGTGGTTTTGCTTTCTGAAGATGCACATAGCTTTCAAACGGTGGATATAGGCTTCTGACTAATCCCATCTGACTAGTCATTGCTTTTTAGTAAAAATAAAGGAATATACTTTTTAGTAAAAATAAAGGAATATAAGTGGGTGGTAATGGTCAGAAAATCACACTAATGCATGATTACATGAGAGGAAATTAAGACATAACTAAAGTTGTTCAGTCTGAGATATTTCATTGTCACTTACCAGAAATTTTATGAATGATCTCCAGTAGCTAACCACCTTGCTAGATGGCAGGGTCAGTCAAGTGCTGAACTTATTTGTGGGCAGTTTGCAAAGACTGTTCACTTCAGTCCCTGCATATGCTCGTGGAAACACCTGCATAAACAATGAAATCCACTACCACCTTAAAAGAAACAGAGTTAAGGTGATTGTAGGGATTATCTTTATCGTCATGTTTGACAGTGGCAGGGATTACACCCATGTATTCCTCTGAGATCAAAGAAAGCAGATTTCAAATCACAGAACATCTTCAATAATTATCCTGCAGAATCAGTACTCAGACATATCACATCGCCATTGACTTTGTTACCTCAGAACAGAACTGTGTACAGGAATTGAAAGAGATTGAAAGTTGATATCTAAAAACTTTGCTGAATGCTAATACGAAAAACAAAATAACACCATCAAGCTGAATCAAAAATATAAACTGAGAAAAATCAAACATCACCTTCAGACTTACCAGCATGTCTTTAACCACACTGTGAAATAGCCTAGTATGTCATTCAGTTCAGAGGGTAAATAGGGTCAGACAATAAATATTCCTCTTGCCAACAATGTCTTGAACATGCAAATAAATGTAAAAAAAAATGAATGTAACCTGTAGTTGCAGCCAACATTCTGTGTCAGCTTGTTTATCCTTGCTAACCACAGCACCACATACTGGCAAAACAACGATTGCAGGTTAAAGTTGATAGTTACACAAAATGAATTTTCACCTTAGCACAACCTGACATGGGAAATACACTTAAATGCATTTTGAAAGGGAATATTATGACCAGTTCTGATGAAGGATCTCGACCCAAAAAGTTGACAGTTCATTTCCCTCCATAGATGCTGCTTGACTGAGTTCCTTCAGCTTCTTTGTATATTGCTCAGTTTTATGATACACACTCCTTAATGATGCTACACAAGCTAATTTAAGACTAGTGGTAAGCAGGCAGAATATAATTAATATATGCAGAGAAAATTAATTTTGTTTCATGATGTATATTAGAATGCCAACATTCTAATTTATTACTATTTAACTAATCAAGTTGAAATGGTTCGCCCATGTCCTTTAGGAAATCGGCTATATTTACACAGTCTAGGTTACATGTGATTCCAATCCTGTACCAAAACAGTTTTAATTTTAACCACCCTTTAGTAAGCCACTTGGCTACATCAAACGGCTATCTAGCAATTTATCTTCTTGGGGCAAATAGAAACATAGAAACGTAGAAAACCTACAGCACAATACAGGCCCTTTGGCCCACAATTCTGTGCCAAACATGTGCATACTTTAGAAATTACATAGACTTACCCATAGCCCTCTATTTTTCTAAGCTACATGTACTTATCCAAGAGTCTCCTAAAAGACCCTATTGTATCCACCTCCACCACCATGGCTGGCAGCCGTCTACAACCACTCTTTGCCTTCTGTGGGCAGGCCAATTCTTGATCAACAAAGCCTCCTTACTTTCTCAATAAGCCTTGCAAGGGGTACCTTATCAAATGCCTTGCTGAAATCCATATACACTACATCTACTGCTCTACCTTCATCAATGTGTTTAATCACATCCTCAAAAAACTCAATCAGGCTTGTAAGGCACAATCTGCCTTTGACAAAGCCATGCTGACTATTCCTAAACAAATTATGCCTCTCCAAATGTTCATAAATCCTGCCTCTCAGGATCTTCTCCATCAACTTACCAACCACTGAAGTAAGATTCACTGGTCTATAATTTACTTGGCTATCTCTACTCCCTTTCTTGAATAAGGGAACCTTTGCAACTCTCCAATCCTCTGGAGCCTCCCCCGTCCCCATTGATGGTGCAAATATCATTGCCAGAGGCTCAGCAATCTCCTCCATCACCTCCCAAAGTAGCCTGGGGTATATCTCATTCAGTCCTGAAGACTTATCCAACTTGATGCTTTCCAAAACTCCAACACATCTTCTTTCTTAATATCGATATGCTCAAGCTTTTCAGTCCATTCTAAGTCATCCCTACAATCACCAAGATCGTTTTCCATAGTGAATACTGAACAAAGTATTCATTAAGTACCACTGCTACCTCCTCCAGTTCCATATACACTTTTCCACTGTTGCACTTGATTGGTCCTATTCTCTCACATTTTATCCTCTTGCTCTTCACACACTTGTTGAATGCCTTGAGGTTTTCCTTAATCCTGTTTGCCAAGGCTTTCTCATGGCCCCTTCCAGCTCTTCTAATTTCATTCTTAAGCTCCTTCTTACTAGGATTATAATTTTCTAGATCGCTATCATTACCTAGCTTTTTGAACCTTTTGGAAGCTTTTCTTTTTTTCTTGACTAGATTTACAACAGCCTTTGTACACCATGGTTCCTGTACCCTACCATCCTTTCCTTGTCTCATTGGAATGTACCTATGCAGAATCCCACGCAAATATCACCTGAACATTTGCCTCATTTCTGCCATACATTTCCCTGAGAAGCTACCAATTTATTCTTCCTAGTTCCTGCCTGATAGCCTCATATTTCCCCTTATTCCAATTAAACACGTTTCTAACTTACCTGTTCCTATTCCTCTCCAATGCTATGGTAAAGGAGATAGAATTGTGATAACTATCTCCAAAATGCTCCCCCACTGAGAGATCTGACACCTGACCAGGTTCATTTCCCAATGCCAGATCAAGCACAGCCTCTCCTCTTGTAGCTTATCTACATATTGTGTCAAGAAACCTTCTGGAACACACCTAACAAACTCCATGCCATCTAAACCCTTCGCTCTAGGGAGATGCAAATCAATATTTGGGAAATTAAAATCTCCCATCATGACAACCCTGTTATTATTACACCTTTCCATAATCTGTCTCCTTATCTCTTCGATGCCCCTGTTACTATTGGGTAGTGTATAAAAACACCCAGTAGAGTTATTGACCCCTTCCTGTTTCTAACTTCCACCCACAGAGACTCAGTAGACAATCCCTCCATGACTTCCTCCTTTTCTGCAGCCCTGACAATATCTCTGTTCAGCAGTGCCAACCCCCACTTCTTTTGCCTCCCTCCCTGTCCTTTCTGAAACTTCTAACACCTGGCACTCTATGTAGCCCTTCCTGCCCCTGAGCCATCCAAGTCTCAGTAATGGCCACAACATCATAGGTCCAAGTGCTAATCCACAAAGCTCATCCGCTTTGTTCATGATATTCCTTGCATTAAAATAGACTCACCTCAAACCATCGGTCTGAGCACATCCCTTCTCTGTCACCTGCCTATCCTCCCTCTCACACTGCCTACAAGTTTTCTCTATTTGTGAGCCAACCTCCTTTTCCTCCGTCTCTTCAGTTCGGTTCCCACCCTCCAGCAATTCTATTTTAAACCCTCCCCAACAGCCTTAGCAAACCTCCCTGCCAGAATATTGGTCCCCCTTGGCTTCAAGTGCAACCCAACCTTATTGTACAGGTTACACCAACCCCAAAAGAGATTGCAATGATCCAGAAATCTGAATCCCTGCCCACTGCTCCAATCCCTCAGCCACACATTTATCCTCCACCTCACCTGCGCAGTCGTACCTTGATCAAATTGCTGAAGAAAAAACTATCTTCTTTTAAATTCTTCCCACCGGTCTAACTCGCTGACATCCACACGCCTGCGCAGTCATGCCTTGATCAAACTGTTGAAGAAAAAATTATCTCCTTTTAATTTCTTCCCTATTAGCCACGGTCATATTCCAAGAATATTGAGAACATGAAATCACTGTTTGAGTATGAACACTGGAATCATACACAAACCCTTGCAGATTGGAAAGGAAAAATGTCTTGAGAAGGTGATGGAGCTAAGCAGAAAAGCCATGGCCGTAGGCTGAAATCCACTGGTTAAATTCTTGTTAATTTTGTGTGATGGCCACCCCCATTAACCAATTCTTTTCTCGAGTTTCCCTCTAAAATACCTTTTTTCATAAAGCACATGCACTTATCTACTATCTTAAAATCTCATCTATACCAACTTTTCTACTATCAAAACAATATCACACTTGTGAACTTTATTCCCCATATTTTCCACTTACACTAAAATCGAAACACTTTTGTAAAATCTTGCCTCAATTTCAGGCTCTGTAAAACCACGGTTTCAGATCACTGAAGATCTGGTATTGCAGGATTGTTGTATGTTTCTGATTTACAGACATTTAAAAATTATTAACATTGCTTTGGATATACTTACCACCTGGCTTTAAGAGGTTCAGAACAAATGGTGTCATACATCCACACGAGCCATAGGAAAGAACACAGGGCAGGTTTGGCTGGCAAACATCACCCAAAACTCTGGGAATTTGGAATACTGAGTAGTTTTAGATTATGTAATAGTACAAGTTAAGTTTGTTTGCAAATTTAATCTGTTCATCAATCAACATCATAATTCTGCCTAAACTTGGCAAAGTTATAATTTGACTACCCCAATGTAAAAGGGAACAGTAGTATATTGTCTATCTAAAACAACATTATTACACAGCTCAATGACTCACTGAAAATTTTTTTTCATGTGTTAATTTTTAAAAAAATATTTCAAAGAGTTTTCTCGCATGAACTGCATTTGCTGTGTAATATTGATAAAGTTATTATTTGTGTTTGGTCAAGCTGGAGCTTGCTTTACATTGTTTAATCATTCATAATCTGTGCCATTTCAAACTTGGAGAAAATATTGTTGAAACAAAATCTTTCCAGAGTCTGATAGAAATTGACATCCTCCTATTTTTCTTTCACCACATCTTTTCTTGACTGGAAAAATAGCCTGTCAGGGAGCTCAACCCTTGGCCACATCCCAATCAACCAGACAGGGCTATCTAACCACTGAGATACCAGTAACTGTTTTCTTTTTAATCATCTTTACATCTTGACTGGTTTCATTTTTGATTCCTGTACTTTGAAGGTTTGGAGGTTTATTTTGAGGATTGCAACAAAAATGTAAATACACAGATCAAAGTTCAAAATAAAATTAATTATCAAAATATGTTACCATATACTACCTTGAGATACATTTCTTGCAGACATTTGAAGGAATATAATGAAATATAATAGAATTTATGAAAACTATACATATACAAGCAAACAATCTGTAAAAGAAAACAAATTGTCCAAATAAAAATAATAGTGAGAACATGAGATGTAAAGAATCCTTGAAAGTGAGTTTGTAGGTTGCAGAATCAGTTCAGAATTCTGGTGAGTAAGTTATCATTTCAGGAACTTAATGGTTGTAGGATAATAACTGTTCCTGAACTTGGTGGTGTGGGATCTAAGACTCCTGTACTTCCTGCTCAAAGATGGTAGTGAGGACAGAGCATGGCCTGGATGGTGTGGATTTTTGATGATAGATGCTGCTTTCTTGTGCCAGCGGTCCATGTAAGTGTGCTCAATGGTGCAGTCATAAAATGGTTGGTTGGCATCCATCTGTTCCGAAGGACAATGGATGATGATGATCATCTTCACAAGCCTGGGCAGAATGTATGCAGATACTGAGATATCCAGTCATCAAGATCCCTCTCTCAGCTTCACCAGTGTAGTCCAAAGGAGAGCTTATGAAGCAATACGTTTGAGACCAGCTTGGCTACAGCAGCTGCCAGATGGATATTCAATGACATCCAGCTGCCTTAGGGGCTCCACTCCGGATTTGCTGTCTGTGTTTAGTCCATAGACTCCATCTCTCCCGAGGTTGCCCTCAAGGCAGTGGGGCTATTTACCCATAGCTGGGGATCTGGTTCACGAGCACCAGGGCATGACCACACACTAGTGGGCCTGTATGCTATGTGTACAGGGGCCAGAACTCCTTCCCATCTTCTATAGTTCAGCCTGAGTCTGAAAGGAGTTCAGTTTCTGTGTGTCACCTGAAGGAGCCACTACACTGGGGCTTGCTGTTGGACAGACTATGTACTGGCAGGGAGAGACTTGCACATTCCATTCTCCTTTTTGCAAGACTGCTAGCCAATGGTGGAAGCTGAAAGTGAGAGCGACAAGCACTACCCACTACACTACCACACTAGACGTGTCACAACAACCATTTGACACACCATTGACAATCCATAAAATATAGTCAACATTTCCACCAAGAGCCTGATTCTTTATAGATCATGACAGATTTTCTGCCTTGGTTTCTAATTTCCACCATTTACAATCATTGATTTTGTTTTTTGTTTAGGAGTTATTGGCCCAATAGGACCATTACCAATTACTTCAGTTAGAACTCAATAGATTTAAAAACAGAAATTGCTGGAATAATCAGGACAGGCTACACCTGCATGAAGACGAAAAGTTAATATTTCACGCTGATGACCCTTTTTGTTAAAACATTGGTTTAATCCCCACTAACATCTCGGGCTCCAAGGTACATAACTAATGCAGCTTGAAGCTTGGTTAATACTTTCTACAACATCCAAACATGCTTTTGATGAACCAAATGGAACTGAATTTATAACTTCTTAAAGCATTGAAAATCAGTAGTGGACCAGTGCCAGTTAATTATACAAAGGACAAAGAATTTGAGGTTTTCAGTTTATAAAACAAATACAAAAAATTGTGTGAGATTTAAACATGATGGTGGCCAAGAAACTTACAGCATTAGCTTAACAGTCCAGAACACGTATTACAGGTACCGTAAGGTATGGTACTTTTATGGTAAGAAAATACCTCAGAGGCTAAATGCAAATAATTTATAAAATGCATATTAACGATAAAGGGTAGAATCAAGCACTATCTGAAGTGTTGGTGACATTTGTCGTAGTCCTATATAACCTAAGGATTTTTTTGTGCATATTCATTCAGGAGATGCAGACATTACAGAATACCCGTTTCTTTCACTCCCAATTAGCTGAAGAACCTTTTAATTGGATTGATGAGTATGCAGGCCAGAGCAGTAAGGATGGTACATTTCTTTCCTGAAGGATATCACATCAAATGGATATGCGAACAATTTCGTGGATAGAAGCAAAAAAAAACCTGGAGAAACATCTCAGATCCATGTCACCGCATTTAGGTAATGGTATGGAGATCAAGCTGTCGGTCCAGTAATTTGACCATTCCGTTACCTTGAGGGAAGAGGGACAATGATATGTTAGACAGGGCATCAGCTTTGTCCCTCTACCCAGGAGAAATTCGGCATTGCAACCATTTGACAACGGCGATCCAGGGTTCCCGTCGGCATCACCACAGGTTGCAGATTACAATCTCTGGCAGTGCACCCTTAAGGGGAAATACAACAACCGAGATAAACCCAGGAGAAGAAATTTCCAATACCACGGAAGAAAATTACACGCGCACTAGACTCCGCCGAGGCGAGTCTACACCTGCGCAAATCGGACGAAGCGGCTCGGACATTCATTGGTCAAGAGGGCGGATATTTCTTGAGCATGCGCGTTGCTTGTAAACGGTGTGGCGTTGCCATGGAGAAGGCGGCAGTGTCTGGGACAGGAACAGCGGCGTAACTGCAGGTTTTCTCGTATTTAAAATAAACAACAGCCAGCAGGTGGGAGACCAGTGTTGGGGTGAACGTCACGAGTGGATCCAGAGTCGGGAACCTGGTGGCAGACTCTGTGCACGGTCTGTTTGATGCGGCGGTGGTGAAGGCTTGTGTGTGAAGGCGCCGGGCCGGGTGCTTCAGTGCCGGCCCTCTCCTGAAAGAAACGAAGTGTGAAGTTATTTAGGCAAGTAAAGTGAGTTATTGCCGTGTGCAAAAGTACGGGAAGGCATAGGTACTTTTTAAAAAAACCTTGCTGGCAACAACATCATAGGCACATCGGTTCTGACTCACACAGAATAGAAGTTATACATTAAAAAATACAATTAAAGAAACAAACTAAGAAATAAGACATTGGTGCCAAAATAGACGACAGACAGAAGCGAGTTCGTGGTGGTCCGAGGTGTTCCATTGTTGAGGTAGGATTGGGATTGTGAAGGTCGGTTCAAGAACCTGATTGTCACACGGAAGTGGCCGTTCCTGAACTCTTCTGTATCTCCTGCGCCGAGAAGAAGGTATGGATTGGATAGAGGGGTCCTTGATGATAGATACTGCCTTCTTGAGGTAGTCTCCTGTAAATGTTTTCAATGATGCTTGGCCAGCAACCATCATTCTCATCTGGAGTTGGTGTTCGACATTGGACAAAATAAATACTAATAATTTGACAGAAGGGGGCGATCAAAATAAAAGGTCAGTTGATAGTTAAATTGACAGAATTGCTGTTAAACACCGACTCGAGAAGCAGAACAGTGTTTTCTTGGTAGCACCTGACTTTAATTCCAGGGCACTCTGACAAAGACCAGGAATGGAAGAGGGGTGTGTCTTAATTTTCTTGGGCATCAGGATGTTTCTGAGGGAAGAGTGAACAGCAAGAAGATGGATGGATTGCACCTCAACAAAGCTGTGAATTGTGTTGTTATAAAGAGGTTAATTATGACGAGGTATACACTAACGTGGTAGGGGACGGAAAAGCAAGAATAGTTGAAATGGAATGGAAGACTGTGTGTGCAGGCAAAATTAAAACTATCCTAATATTAAAAAGCAAACTCTATAAAGTAGCTTTTATTTAATGCATATCACTGGCCATTTAATAAGAAGTAAGAACTAAGACCCTGGTGTGGTTGGATTCACATATAAATAACTTTAAATGTAGTTTTTCAGCATATCAAATACTTGGGGCTCGAAAAGAAGAAATACAGGGGAAAGAAAGGATACAAGGTGATATTTCATGGGTTACTCACAAAACTTCCAGATATACCTCATCTGAACTACTATTGCTGCAATTTATAGCCTGTATTTCCACCTTAAACAACATACTTTTAAAATGTCTTAACGAACTAGCAGTTTTACGATATCCTGAAGGACAAGGAGTGGAGTGGACCTCCAATCTCAGGATGCAGGTATGGCACCTTTAAGCAGACAAATAGCTGGAAGAGAAGAAGGAAGGGACGACTTCAAGCCAGACTAAAATGGCACAATGTAAAACTTCCTCTACTCAGTTGGCAAATGTACAGTCTCTGGAGAACAAGATAGAGGATGTAAGGGCAAGATTGCTGTATCGGTCAGCATTCTCTTTCAGAGATGTGGCTAGCTTCAAAAAGACCAGATATGGCAGTCAGGGTCAAGGACTTCTCAATCCACTGGATGGACCAGACTGCATATTGAAAGAAAACAAGAGGTGTGGGGTCTGTGAATCATGATAAACTGTTCATGGTTCCTGGATGTAGTGGCATTGTTGCACTCTTGGTTTCCCAGCTTGGAATATCTCGTGATTAAGTGCCATCAGTTGTACTTAGAGAGTTCTCCTCCGTGATCCTGACCACAGTTTGCATACTCCCAAAGGCTGATGTTCAGCAAGCATATTGAGTGACATGATTAGCAAAAAAAAAACAGCCTAACCCAAATCCTTTCAAGACATTACCAGGAACTTCGATCTCTGCTCAGTTATCATCAACGTATCACTTGCAGAACCAGGGATCCTAACACAATTGACCACTGCTACACTACCATAAGGAATATTTACCATTCCCTAAACCACATTTTGGGAAATCTGATCATCTGCCATTTCTCCTCTTACCTCCACACAGGCAGAGGCTAAAGAGCAAGGTTCTAGAAGTAAGGACAATGAAGAGGTGGTCACAGGAGGCATAGGACCACTTTGAGTCAGTGGAGTGAGTCGTGTTTGAGGACTCATCAGGGGATCTGAATGAGTATGCCATGGTTGTCACAAACTTTTGTAAAGTAAGTCATGTCCCCACAAAATCATTGAGCTTCTCCAAACCAAATCCCTGGATGAAAAAAAAAGGTACCCATGTGCTTCAAGTAGGCTTCAATTGTACTGTGCCCAAGAAAAACATGGTAACCTGCCTCAATAACCATCATCCAGGAGCACAAACATCCACTGTGATGCAGTGCTTTGAAAGGTTGGTGATGAAGCACATCAACTCCACTCTGAGAAGCAACTTGGATCCTCTACAATTTCCTACCATCACAACAGGTCAACAGCAAATGCCATTTAATTGGCTCTTCACTCAACCCCAGAACATCAGGATGCTCCTCATTGACTATAACTCACTATTCAGTGCTATCATCCCTGTCAAAACTCAACAATAAGTTCTAAGACCTAGGTCTTTATACCTCCTTTTACAACTAGACCCTTGATTTCCTTACTTGCAGACAACAGTCAGTTTGGATTGGCAGTAACATCTTCTCCACAATCACTATCAGCACAGGTGCACCACAAGGCTGTATGCTTAATCCCATGCTCTACTCACTTTATATTTATGACTGAGGTTAAGCACAGCTCCAATGCCATGTTTAAGTTTTCTGACAACACTACTGTTGCTGGCTGAATCAAAGGTGCTGATAAATCAGCATATAGAAGGAAGATTGAAAATCTGGCTAAGTGGTGCCACAACAACAACCTCTCACTAAATGTCAGCAAAAGGAGGAAACTGGAGGTCCATGAGCCAGTCCTCATCAAGGGACCAGAGGTGGAGAGGGTCGGCAACTTTAAATTCTTTGGCATTATAATTTCAGAGGATCTGTCCTGAGTCCGGTACTTAAGTATCATTAAAATGAAAGCATAGCAGTGCCTCTGCTTTCTTAGAAGTTTGCGAAGATTCAGCATGTCATCTAAAACTTTAAAAAACTTCTATAGATGCACAGTGGAAAGTATATTGACTGGTTGCATCACAGCCTGGTATAGAAACACCAATGGCCTTGAACATATAGGCCGGCAAAATGTAGTAGATACGGCAGAGTCCATCATGGGTAAAGCTGTCCTCACCATTAAGCACATCTGCAAGGAACACTGTCACAGGAAAGTAACATACATCGTTAGGGACCCCCCCCCCCCATCCAGGTATGCTCTCTTACCGCTACTGCCATCAGTAAGGAGGTACAGGAGCCTCATGACTCACACAGCCAGGTTCGGGAACAACTATTACCCCCTCAACCATCAGGCTCTTGAACTAGAGGGGATTACTACTCAACTTCACTTGCTCCAACACTGAACTGTTCCCACAAACTATGGACTCACTTACAAGGATCCTTCATCTCATTTATTTGTTAGTTTGCTTGTTTATTTATTTTTTTGTTTTGTATTTGCACAGTTTGCTGTATTGTGCACATTTATTGTGTGTTTTTTCATTGGGATTCTATCGCGTTTCTTCGTAATTACTGTGAATGTCCTCAAAAAATGAATCTCCAGGTAGTATACAGTGGCATGTAGGTGCTTTGAGAATGAATTTACTTTGAATTTTTTTTCTCATCCTGAATATCAATCCTAAATGTGTTTTTTTAACTTACAAAAATCTTAAAGGTAAATACAAATAATGTTGACTAATTATTTACCAAAACAAAGTAAATAAAATCCTTAACTTAATGGATATTTCAAAAATGAATAATGATACAGGAGTCTTAGCTGTTGACCTCATTGAACACACTCTGCTGAAAGAACTGAGCAGCATCAGTGGGAGGAAAGTACTTGTTGACATTGAGTCAAACCCTACACTAGGGCTGAGAGTAGAGAGGTGAAATGGCCAGCATAAAGAGGAGGAGAGTGGTGAGAGAGAACTCTGATGTAATTTGTGAACTGTAAGATGTCAGGCAGGTAATGCCTGGTAAGGGAAATGAATTGGTGTGGAGTTGGAAGACTGTGGCGTATGAATGATAAAAGAGGGCAGACAAAGAAAATAACAATAGTTGGAACAAGATGAAGGGAGCAGAGTATGAAGATGGGAGACAATTGCTAGAAGGAGATACTTCGCAGCACCATTATTGAATTCTGAGTCACTGAGTTTCTCCAACTCCTGTTTTGCTGAAGTAGTATCTGTTGGGATGGATGGTGAACTTTGCATGGATTGTCCCAGGGGCTATGGTTGCTAGTTCAGAGAGCAACCACAATTGGGGAATAGTAAGATAGTGGGTAATGCTATACTTGGAAAGATAGATACTCTTAGCTTGTGAATGGAGTCCTGAAGTTGCTAGAGTTAAGGGCATCTTCTTGGATTTAGAAAGGAACTACAGATCCACAAAGAAGCAAACAGCATGGCTAATATCAAATGGTATAAAGTGCAGTGAGGGTAGACATGCCCAGGCATTAGCCTTGAAGAAGATGGCAGAGTTTGTCATCAAAATCTCAGTTATAATTGATACCCGTACCTGGCTGAAAGCCTGAGAGAGTTTATTCATAACTAGCCTCTAGTTTCCTGTCTTATGTTTTCTTCCTTTGTTTCTGTTTTCATCCACAGCTGTGGATGAGTGTGTCCCCACAAAAACTTTCAGTGTTGTCCCCACAGAAGCCCTGGATGAACAATGAAATCCGGAACCTGCTGAAAGCCAGATCAGAGGCATTCAATTCTGGAGATCCAGAATGCTACAATAGGTGCATGTATGATCTCCAGAAAGCCATCTCTCAGGTGAAATGGAGATTCTGGACTAAACTGGCGTCAACAAGGGATGCTCAACAATCGTGACAGGGTTTGAATGCCATAACCTCCGACAAAGCTAAATCTTGTGACATAGGGGGCAGCAGAGTTTTGCTTCCAGATGAGCTTAATGCCTTCTATGCTCACTTTGACCACCAGGAACTATTGTGCGTCCCCAGGTTTCCTGATGATCCTTTGGTGTCAGTATCTGAAGATGACATGCGGACTGCCATCAAGAGAGTGAATCTAGGGAAAGCATCCAGTCTGGATGGAGTACCTGATGGCGTACTGAAGACCTGTGTTGAGCAACTGTCTGGTGTACTCATGGATAACTTTAACCTCTCGCTCTGGCTGTGTGTTGTATCCACCTGCTTCAAGCAGGCTTCAATTGTACCGGTGCCCAAGAAGAGCATGGTAACCTGTCTAAATGGCTATCACCTAATGGCATGTGTATCCACAGTGATAAAGTGTTTTGAGAGGCTGCTGTTGAAGCATATCAGCTATTGTCTGAATGGCGACTTGGATGCGCTCTAATTCATCTACTGAAGCAACAGGTTCACAGCATATGCTGTCTTGTTGGCTCCTCATACAAGTCTGGAACATCTGCACAGCAAAGATGCATACATCAGGATGCTCCTTATCGATATCAGCTCAGCATTTAATTCCATCATCCCCTCAAAACTAATCAGTAAATTCCAAGACCTGGGCCTCAATACCCCCTTGTGCAAATGGATCCTGGATTTCCTCACTTGTAGACCCCAGTCAGTTCAGAATGGCAAAAACATCTCCTCCACAATCTCCATTAGCACAGGACCACCACTAGAATGTATACTTAGTCCTGTCCTCTACTCGCTTTACACCTATGACAGTGTGGCTAAGTACAACTCCAACACCGTATACAAGTTTGCTGATGACGCCACTGTTATAGACTGTATTAAAGGGGGTGATGAATCAACGTACAGGAGGGAGATTGAAAACTTGGCTGAGTGGTGTAATTACTACAACCTCTCACTCAATGTCAATAAAACCAAGGAACTGATTGTAGATTTCAGGAGACCCAGTAAATTTCAGAGGGTCAGTACCTTTAAATTCCTGGGTGTCACTATCTCAGAGGACTGTTCCTGGACTCATCGTGTAAATATTATTGCAAAGAAAGCACAACAGTGCCTCTACTTGCTCAGGAGTCTGTAGAGTTTTGGCATGTCATCGAAAACCCTGGCAAACTTCTATAGATGTATGGTGGAAAGTGTGCTGACTGGCTGCATTGCAGCCTATTGTGGGAACACCAAGGCCTTTGAGTGTAAAATCCTACAAAGGATAGAGGATTTGGCCCAATACATCACAGGTAAAACTCTCCCAACTATTGAGCACATCTACATGAAACACTGCTGTAGGAAAGCTGCATCCATCATCAAAGATCCTCACTACCCAGGCCATGCTGTTTTCTCACTACTGCCATTAGGTAGAAGGTACAGGTGCCTCAGGACTAGCACCAGGAGGTTCAAGGACAGTTACTACCCCACAACCATCAGGCTCTTAAACAAAAGGAGATAGCTGCTATCATTTAAGGACTTGGTTAGATTGTTATTTCATACTTGCTATTTATTGCTATTTATTTATATCTACATTTGCACAGTTTGTTTACAGCTTATAGTTCCTGATGTTTATAGTTACTATTTTATAGATTTGCTAAGTATGCCCACAGAAAAAGAATCATGGTTGTATGTGTATGTATTCTGATAATTAATTTTACTTTGAACAATGGAATTACACTGGCTATTTTTCAGTCTTCAGATACGCTGCTGGAATTCACTGAGCTCTGAGAAATTTCAATCAATCGGTTCACTATCCCTGCTGACCCTTCTGGTGTAGACCATTGGGTCCAGCAACCTGTCTGCATTTAGCCACATGAGATTTTGACTATTTTATTCCTTGTGATTTGGACTTGTATAAATTCTTCTTAGCTGAAGTTCGCCCATATTTTATCTTTTAGCGAGATCCCCTCTCATTCTTCTAAACTCAGGTGAATATAATCCTGAGTGCATATTTATCATTAACAAGAATGTCTTATTGTATCTTTCCCTTTCTTAATCTTTTACCATTTAGATAATTATCATCCTTCCTGTTAACACGAATATAAATGAAAATCTTCATATTTATCCACATTATACTGCAGCAGCCATTTATTGAATAGTGGTATACCTAACAGTATAGTTATTCAAGCTTGTCAACTTCCACCAGTATTTTCTCCCTCAGCATTCTCTCTCCAGCCAACCTAATTTTAATTCATGTTCTACCATCCATCCTAATGCAACATCTCGCTCCTTCCCCAGTATTGTTCCAGTCCCCCATGAATCCAAACTCTACCCATTTAATACCCTGATCTGTTTGATCCTAAACCATTTTACTCAGACAGTAATTCAATTTGCACAAAGAAAGTTATCCAGAGATTATGACCGACTGGTTTGAATTACTAATTTAGAGCAGGGGCTCCCAACCTGTGTGGATATAAATACCACAGGCCTAGACGTGCCCAAGCATCATTCCTGAAGAAGATGGCAGAGTTGGTAATCAAAACATCAGTTATAATTGATACCTGTACCTGGCTGGAAGCCCAAGAAGGGTTTATTCGCCATATATGCCTGGAAAGTACTAGATTCATTTTTAATAGGCTAGTTAGTTTAACATCTATTCCGACAAAATGAAAAGTCAATAATCAAAGAACAAAGTAACTAATCATTTAGGAAAGTTGAATATAATCAAATTTAATCAATGTGGTTTTATTAAAGGTAAATCTTGTTTGATAAGTTTGCTAGAATTCTTTGAGGTTGTGACAGGGGCAGTTGATAGAGGGGAACTGGAGATGTAGTATATTAGATTTCTGAAAGGTAGTTGACAAGGTGCCATGTCAGAAATGTATAAATTAAGAACCCATGGTAGTGGAGGAAGAAAACTGAAAACTGGCTATTACATAGAAAACAGACGGGTGAAGCTAGTGTACACCAGAGTTTGTTTTTGGCTCTCCAAAGTTTATTGTTTGCATTAATTGCCAGGAGAAAAGAATTTAATAAAAGTTTTCAAGTTTGCCGATAATCTGAAAATAAATGGAAGGGCATATTGTGATAAGGACATTGTTATTCTGCAGTGGGTTACAGGTTAAATCATTAGGCAAAATCTTGGCACATACTGTATATTGTTTCAGCCCCTTATCTAAGAAAGGAAATGGTAGCAGTGGAGGCAGTCCAAAGGAAATTCACCAAGCTAATTCTTGCAATGATAGGGTTGTCCTGTCAAGAGAGGTTGGACAGTTCTTGTCAGTATTCTTTGGTGCTTAGAACTTATAAGATACTAACAGAGCTTGACACTGTGAATGTCCAGATGTTTTCACTAAGGAACAAGAGAATTTCAATAGTTTCAATTTAATGTCAGAGAAATGTATACAATTCTAGCGTAGTGTTCTAATGTTCTAATATACATCCTGAAATTCTTTTTCTTCACAAACATCCACAAAAACAGAGTGCTGCAAAAAATTAATGACAGAATGAATAAAGCCCTCCCCAGCTCCCCCCTCCCACACATAAGCAGCAGCAAGGCAATAACCCCCCCACCACCACCACCACCAGCAAAAAAACATCAGTGCCCTCCACCGAGCACTCAAGCATGCAGCAAAGCATCAATAAAGACACAGACTTGCAGTACCCCAAAGATTACTTGTTCACCTGGTAATTCGACATACCACAGACTCTCTCTCTCCCAAATAAGGGAAAAAGAAGTGTCCCCATTTCACAGCGAGAAGGGAGACATAACAAAACCAACTCACTAATTTATGATGTTAAAAGTCTGTTGCGTTGCTTTTTCCGAGCTCTGTGCCCAAAAACCTCAGGTCCCTGGGCACACAGTCAGCATCCAGGTCACTGCTTATGATCTTCCATCTCCCACAACACACCAGTTTTCTGCGGTGGCACCGGCCTCGAATCTTCTTGCCTCCACAGCCACGAAAATCCGGCACCCTGAAGGTGCGTTAGCCTTCTAGGCTGCGTTCTTGGCCTATCGAAAATCGGCCAGTTGTGAGGCCCTGAGAGTGGGTCCCATTCCCGCAAAGAACCAAAGTCAGTGTGTAACAAATTAAAGGGCTAGTCATTTAAAACCGAAGTGCACAGAAATGTCATCTGTGAGGTCAGTGAATCCCTGGAATTTTCTGCCCCAGCTGTTGATGGAGGCCAGATCATTAAGTATATTTTAAAGGTAGAGACCGATAAATATTACATAGATTAAGGAACTAATGACTTTGGGGAACCAGCATAGAAGAGGAGTCAATATTATATGAAATGGTGGGGAGGGCTTGAAGGGCCTGCAAGCATACTCATGCTCTTAGGTTGTGAGAGATTATATAAGTTTGAGAGTGATGTAAAAATTAAATCTAAGACAAACTTGATTGAAATCTATAGACTTGAATTTAATGGTAATACAAAGATGTGACAGATACATTGGCATAGGTCAGTTGGTAGATAAGCACCAACAAGTATTTAAATATATTTTATTGTTCCATTGGGGAAATAAGTAACTCCAAGAGAAAAGTAATCTATCAGTAGCTAACTAAAGCAGTTAAGGAGGTCCAAAAATTGAAAGAAAAGGTTTATAAGTTTGCAAAAGGTAGACTGAAAGAATTTTAGAAACTAGCAAAAGATGACTTAAAAAGTTGACAGACAAGAAAAGACTACAGTAATTAATAAACCAGAAATATAAAAATAGAACTTGTCCATAAAAAGGGAAAATTGGTCTCTTACAATTTGTAAGGATAAATATCTGGGTATTAGGAATGTCAACAATTACCTTGTATCTGTTTTCACAGTAGAAGGTGCTAAAAGCATAATAAAAACAGAGGGTACCCAGTGGTCAAAGGAGTCTGAAGATCTTAACAATTCGAGGCAAAGGGCTGCTAAATCCCTTGCACATGGTGGCAGGTATTCTGCACTTCTAAAGAAATACAGTGCCTGTAAAAAGTATTCACCCCCTTGGAAGTTTTCATGTTTTATTGCTTTACAACATTGAATCACAGTGAATTCAATTTGGCTTTTTTGACACTGATCATCAGAAAAAGTCTCTTTCCTTTCAAAGTGAAAACAGATCTCTGCAAAGTGATCTAAATTAATTACAGATGTAAAACACAAAATAATTGATTGCATAAGTATTCGCCCCCTTTAATATGATACACCAAATCATCACTGGTGCAGCCAATTGGTTTTAGAGATCACATAATTAGTTAGAAGGAGAACAGTGTGTGCAATCAAGGTGTTTCAATTGGTTGTAGTAAAAATACACCTATATCTGGAAGGTCTAACTGCTGATGTGTCAGTATCCTGGCAATAACTACATAAAGACAAAGGAATACTCCAAGCAACTCCGTGAAAAGGTTATTGAAAAGCACAAGTCAGGAGATGGATACAAGAAAATTTCTAAGACACTGTATATCCCCTGGAGTACAGTTAAGTCAATCATCAAGAAATGGAAAGGATGTGGCACAGCTGTAGATCTGCCTAGAGCAGGCAGTTTTCATAGTAGAAGGTCCTCAAAAATGGAGTGACCATGCAAGAAGGGAACTAGTGAGGGAGGTCACTAAGAGACCTATGACAACTCTGGAGGAATTACAAGCTTCAGTGGCTGAGATGGGAGAGACTGTGCATACAACAGTTGTTGCCTGGGTGCTTCACCATTTGCAGCTTTATGGGAGAGTGGCAAAGAGAAAGCCACTGTTGAAAAAAGTACATATGAAATCTCGGCTAGAGTCTGCCAGAAGGTATGTGGGAGACTCTGAAGTCAGCTGGAAGAAGGTTGTCATAGTCTAATAAAACACAAATTGAACCTTTTGGCCATCAGACTAAACATTGCGTATCATCAAAAACACACCATCCCTACCGTGAAGCATGGTGGTGGCTGCATCATGCTGTGGGGATGTTTCACTGCAGAAGGTCATGGAAGACTTGTGGAGGTAGAGGGTAAAATGAATGCAGTAAAATGCAGTGAAATCCTGGGGGGAAACCTGATGCAGTGTGCAAGAGAACTGCAACTTGGGAGACAATGACCCCAAGCATAAAGTCAAAGCTGACAGGAATGGCTTAAAATCAACAAAGTTAATGTGTTGGATTGGCCAAGTCAGTGTCCAAACCCCAATCCAATTGAAAATTTGTGGCTGGACTTGAAAAGGGCTGTTCGTTCGCTCAGGATCCCCATGCAATCTGACAAAGTTTGAGCAGTTTTGTAAAGAAGAATGGGGAACAAATTGCAGTGTCCAGATGTGCAAAGCTGATGTGACCTATCCACACACTCAAGGCTGTAACTGCTGCCAAAGATGCATCTACTAAATACCGACTTGAAAGGGGTGAATACTTTTGGAATCAATTATTTTGTGTTTTATATTTGTAGAGATCTCTTTTCACTTTGCCACAAAATAGTCTTTTTCTGTTGATCAGTGCCAAAAAAGCCAAATTAAATCCACTGTGATTCAATGTTATAGAACAATAGAACATGAAAACTTTCAAAGGGGGTGTATACTTTTTATAGGTACTGTAGCTCAAGGGGTACCAGATCCATTAGTTGTCTTCTGCCTAGATTTTACATAGCTTGGAAGACAGTAAACAGTAAAAAAGAAAGGAAAATATGAAACATGCTGGTTGTGAAGTTTTTGGCAAGCAGACCCAAGGTATCCCCGGGTTATGTCCGAGCCTGAAGGATTTAGGTGAGGGGGTACGGAGGTCTTGGAGGGTTAGGAAACTCCCAGATAAGTTGACCTATGTAGCACCTGAGGAACAGGGCGTGAGGTCTACTGTTTGGGGAGCAATGTCACTGTTTGCGCCTGGGTTAGGGTTTGTGTTGGCAGGAAAGGTTGGCGAGTTATTTAGTAGTCATGAGGACATGACTAAATTTGGTGGGGGGAGAGTGTAAGGGGGTTTCTTTTTTTTAGGTTGCCCCCTGGTAAGCCTCAGGCTCACTCAGCTTGCTTCTATCTAGGGGAAGCAGCCTTTGGCCCCGCCAAACTGGGTAGTCAGCTTGTGTGGATGCTGTGTGATATCCCCACCCCGCCAAATAACAGACAGTACACCATATGCGATTAAATGATTACACTTTATAGAGCTTACTAGAACTAAGTGACTAATAACGATACAGTATATATGAAGGAAAAGAAAATAAAGAAAAGGCGCCAAAACTTATCAAAGTTCAAACCACTTTGTGCACACTGTTGGAGCTCAATTAACAAAGTCTTCTGGCCACCATTCGATCCCCTCCGAACTCCTCGACTTGTAGCTCAGGACCACCCGAAGTGATCAACCAAGCACCCCCAGCACGTCTGCCTTCGTCTCCTCTCCTCACCAAAAATCCTGGTCTCGGACCCCCGCTCGGGGTCCGTTCCGTCGCCCAGCTTACAGCATCGCGTCACCTCTCTCTCACCACCTCGCGCCGACTCCCCAAATGCCCACCAACAAGAGCTTACAGACCCAGAAGAGAGAATAACATCTATCCCAATTGGTTAACAAATGAATACAATTCTCATTATCAGTAATTTTAACCCAAACAACCTGCGAGAGAAAGCACTTATCATAACAAAGAAGCATTCCTACTTTTAACAAAACAAAGAAGCCATTTTGATTAACATACGCAGTAACAAAAAAAACCCTTACACCAAGAAGAAACCCCCTTACACATGAAAAACTAAAACTTCAAAAATCAAAATATCAGCAGTTCAAAAGTATTCATTCCCCTTTGCTAGATACTTAGTTCAACCACCTCTTGCAGCTATTACAGCCAGTATTCTTTTTGGATAAGTCTCCAAAAAGATAGCACCTGAGTATAACACTCCTTTAGTCGACATCTCGATAGATTATAAAGTCATATATTTCACTACTTTTATGTCTTTTACTTTTGTTTTTTTTATCTTGGATGTGATTCTGGAACTGTTGGAGCCTGTCATTTGTTGTTTGGAGATCGTTTGGGTGTTCCAGCGCTCTGCAGTCTCTGAGAGGATTCTGGGAACCTTGTGGCAGGCAGGCTGTGAACTGATGTTCAACTTCATCTCATTAATTAAATCCTTCATTGTTCACCAATTAAAGCAATCAGGGTGATTGAAACATCGAGGTGAATGCAGAAACGAGGAGATTGTTTTGGTGTTTCAGTGCTCTGTGGTCTCTGAGAGGATGCTGGGGTTGAACTCTGAACTCCAACCGACACCCTGAGCTGTAATAGCATTGCGTTAACCGCTATGCTACCATGGCACCCTATGATACCTCTGGACCAAACACTTGGATTGCCTCACGTCTCCCACACTCCATATCAATTTAATACCATCCAGAGTTCTACTGCTTACATCTCTACCTGCACTTAGTCATATTCACTTATTATCCCAAAGATCTTTAATCTATATTTGTTGCAGTTAAGCAAATTTGAATTTAAAATTCTCAAATGTGTTTTATTTTTAATCTTTGAATAGGCTCCCTGCACATAATTCTACAACGCTTGGAAGTATATTCATTTCCCAATCTCATGCATTTTCCTGATTTAATTTCTACCAAAACTGGCAGATTCATCTTTATCTGGAATTACTTTTCTAAGCTACATTTTTATTTAAAATTCTCTTTCACCTTTGGCCAAGATGTTGTTCATCAGCTGAAATATATCTTTATGACATGTCAAGTTAGTAATGACATGAAGTATCTTGAGATGTTTTCCTGTGTCAAATGGGATAGCTGGAGATAAGTTATCACTAACCTTGATATTAGTACATGGAATACTTGCTAAGCTTTCAGAATTACTTTGTATACAATCATTCCTAAAAGGAAATGGGATAATGTAATGGTTAAAAATTATGAATTGTTTTGATATATGTAATAGTACAAGTATCATTACATTTTGATACTTGTAATGAGGTTGGTAACCAAAGGACAAATGTTTAAGATAATGGCTAAAAAAAACTGCTTTCCTCCTTGCAGTTTTTTCACAGCATGCTAAAGACTGTAAACTGGGCATTTGATTGTTTGATGACTAAAAAAAAAAGTTAAAGAGCTATAGAGTAGGGATGATAGAGTGGGAGTAAGAGAACTCTAAAGAGCTGGCACAGATGCAGCATGCCTTCAAAGACCTCCAGTGCTCTATGGTTTTATAAAACTGTCTTCAAATGTATACTGGTTTGACAAAGGACATTGAAAACAGGAAAGAATATTTTCAACATTTCAGCTTGATAAGTAGTGAGAAACCTATTAGATATTCAGTGTGTCACTGCCTGGCACTATGGAATTATGGAAATAACAAACATAAATTCTATTACATCAGTGGCAATTCATAAAGGATGATCAAAATACTTTTAACACAGCTAATTTTTTTTTTGTTTGGGCATTAATGTGTGTGTCCCTTTAGAGTCATGGAGAAGTACAGCACAGAAACAGGCCCTTTGACCCATCTAGTCCATGCCAAAACCATTTAAACTGCTTACTTCCTCTGACCTTCACTTGGACCATAGCCCTCCATATCCCTACCATTCATGTACCTATTCAAACTTCTTTTAAGCATTGAAATCAAGCTCACATGCACAACTTGTGCTGGGAGTTTGTTCCACACACTCGTGACCCTCTGAGTAATAAGTTTACCTCCATGTTCCCCTTAAACTTCTCACCTTTTCACCCTTAACCCATTATCTCTAGTTGTAATTCCACCCAACCTCAGTAGAAAAAGCCTGCTTACGTTTACCCTGTCTATGTCCCTCATCATTTTGTATACCTCTATCAAATCTCCTCTCAACTTATACATTCTAAAGAATACAATCCTAACCTACTCAAACTTTCTTAACTCAGGTCCTCCAGATTCGACAACGTCCTTGTAAAATTTCGCTGTACACTTATAAATTGTGTTTCCTTCCTCAACTTTTTCAAATGCATATTATCTTCATATCATAAACTTTATATAGTTTGATGCTAGTGCCTGATTTTAAATCTTTATTAATTTCTAGAAATTAATTCACAATTTATGATGCTTGTATTACATTGTAACTTTATCTTTACAACTGTTTTTAATTTTGTAATGCTTTCAGACACTGAGCTAACTTCAGAAATGTGATAACAAATGGCTGGTTGTTGTACTCCTCCAACTGTAATCATGAATGTTATGATTTTTTTTGGTGAAATTTTGTTCAGAATCTTGTGCCAAGCTTGATTTGTAATAAAACCACAGTAACGTACATCCCTTTGTTTCCTAAATACTGTTATTACAAAAAGCCTAATGGCCCATTGTTCCCCATCTATATTTGTCCCAACATTAAGTGAAATTAACTTATTTACATATAACTGAAGATCACTTTTGTGAGGCGGAGATAAATTAATTGTTGAATGCATCTTAAAATTAGGCATTCCTTTCCACCCAGCCCACTCTCTACACCATTAATAGAAACACATGTCTGGAAGATTAACAAGCATTTTGTGGTGTAGTATCCTTGTTCCTCACTATTTAGAATAATATATGTACATTCTATGAGAGTAATATTTAGCTGTTCCAAGCTTTAGAAGTCTGGCATATGCAAGCAATGCCTGAATTCTACAAAAGCAATATCTGGGCATTGCCCTTGATGTTTAAAATCATTGCACAGTTTCGGGTGCTAAAAATAATTGTAGGATCCCACGTCTTCCTGGAAAAAAATTGGATCCCTGGACCAGTAGACAACAATTGCCTAGTATTAAAGACCATTCATTACACTGAACTCCCTGATTTGCATTTCATGAATGGCTGAACACATCTATGCTTGGCCCAGTTGTCAGAAGCTGGCCAGATATTTGGGCTCAAGTTTTGAAAAATGTTTCTGTTCAAACAAAAAAAAATTAACAAGGGTGTGGCAAAAAGTTTACACTTGTGTGGTACCTGATTGTATATATTATATATGATGTGATGCAGTATCGAATGAAGATAAAGACACTTATGTTTTGCTTTTACAGCAGAATGGCAGAGGAACACTTGTGACTATATTCTTGAAACCTATTACAAGTATGCATTAAGGAAATGCTAAACAACCATACATCCAAGGACTACTTTCATTTCTGAGATAAATATCAGAAGGCTTTTAAAGCACTCTTGGAGTTGTACAGTTTTTGAAACTGTGAATCAAGCAGATGAAGGAATATTTTACGTGAGCCTTAAGTACTGAACTATATAGATTTTTTCCACAAAATATGAATCGATACACAACTCTGAAGCAGTTAGGAGATGGCACATATGGCTGTGTGCTTATGGGAAAGAGTAATGAATCTGGAGAATTGGTGGCAATTAAAAGGTATGTGTGCTTTTTCCACAAAAATTGTTATCTACATTTACATGTTACAATTATATTCATGGAGAATACATACAGATAAGAAATTTAAATTTATAATTTTGTAAACTGCTTTGACATGAAATTTTCAGAATGAAGATCCAGAAATAAAGCTTTAGTTAAAGTGAGTCATGTGGCTTAGCAGAAGTGCACGCCACCCTGTTATATAAAGCCACAAATGAGATGCTGCTTACTTACAATTGTAACAGTTTCATATTTGAGAGACTTCTATTATTTGAATAGCTCAGAGAAACAGGTTTTGATTTTCTTTGGAATAACACAGTACTGGAGGAACTCAGAAGGTCAGGAAGTATCTATAGAGGCAAATGAACAGTCAATATTTTGAGCCTTCATCAGGACTGGAAAGAAAGAGGGCAGAAGCCAGAATAAAATGGGTGAGGAGAAGAGAAGGAGCAGGTGGCAGGTGATAAGTGAACCCAGATAGAGGGGGAAAATAGATAGGGAGGGAAGGGGAGTGGAAATAATAGGAGAAACTAGGAAATGATGGGTGGGAGAGGCAAAGAGTTAAATAAGATGAAATCTGATAGGAGAGGGCAGTGGACCACAGAATAAAGTGAAAGAGGTGCAATACCAGAGGGAGAAAGTGTGTGTGATGGGCTGGATAAGGGGAAACAGTAGATGAATGGGGGTGAGGGAGGGGGGATTGGAGAGGAGTGGTTACTTGGAAGTTGATGCTGTCAAGTTAGAGTCTACCAAGGCAGAATATGAGGTGTTGTTCCTCTAGTCTGCATCTAGCCTCAATTTGACAGTAGAGGAGGCATTAACAGAATAAGAAATGAAATTAAAATGGCTGACCACTGGGAAATTCTGGCTTCTCTTTGAGCAAGGTACTTTCAGAGATAAGTTGATATTGGTCAATGTTGTTCAAGGTGCAGTTTGCTCCTGGTAGTTTCCAGAAATTCACCCAGGAAAATGATAGAAGAGGGAACATCAATTTTTCATGTGAGTTGTACTGAGAAAGATGACACCTAGAAGCTAATATTTTAAGTATGACACTTCAGATTACAGAAATTTGTCCCCAAATATACAGGATATGGAATAAAATTCACTCCTGTGGAACTTCTGTGAGCACAAATTGTGAAAGAAACAACAAACTTTCTCTATTTTTGTTTTCAACTGTCATTTTTTGGGGGAGTACACAGATAATGTATCAGCCTTTTTAGTCTGATAGGTTCCATTTAGTGTCCAACAATTTTTTTTCTTCAAGAGTTTTCCATATTATTTAATCTCAGCAAATTTAAAACAGGGCCTGCAAGTTTAAGATCGAGTAGTAAATCTAAATAACCACTGTTACTTTGTTGCAAGTAATGTCATTAAACAAACAACCTACTTGGTATGCATTAAAAGCGTATGTCTCAATTTAAATTGAAAGCTAGAAGGTGAATTGCATCTGTAGTGGCCTGTATCTCCAGATGAGCTGCTGGCCACTTAAGAGGTCAGTTTCCAAATCTCTTAAAGTGCCCCCACCCCCGCAATGAGCACCACCAGCTGTGGCACCCATCATTACTGTTGAGAAGAAATCATCCAGCAGAAATCCATCTCTGATAATAAATTTACTTTATAACTGAAGTGCATACATGTCACCAAATACAACCCTGAGATTCATTTTCTTGTGGGCATACTTTAAAAAATCCATAATAGAATAATAACCTTAATAGGATCATGAAAGACTACATCAACTTTGGCATTCAACCAATGTGCAAAAGACAACAAACTACAAATAAAAATAAGAAAGAAAGAATAATAAATAAAAAAGCAATAACTGTTGAAAACATGGGGTGAAGAGTCCTTGTAAGTGAGTTCATAGTTTGTGGGAACGGTTCAGTGTTAGGTTGAGTGAAGTTATCTCCCTTTTGCTCAAGAGCCCGATAGTTGAAGACTAATAACTGTTCCTGAACCTGTTGGTGTGAATCCTGAGGCCATTGTACTACCTTCCTCTTTGTGGCAGCGAGAAGAGAACATGTCCAGGGCAGTGTGGGTTCCTGATGCTGCTATCCTGCAACAGTGTTTTGTACAAATGCACTCAGTTGTGGGGAAGGCTTTACTCATGATGGACTGGGCATATCCTCTACTTTTTGTAGGATTTTTCATTTGAGGGCATTGGTGTTTCAATGCCAGGCTGTGATGCAGCCAGTCAATATACTCTCTACCATGCATCTATAGAAGTTTGAAAAACAAACAAGGGAAAATCTGTAGATGCTGGAAATCTAAGCAACACACACAAAATGCTGGAGGAACTCAGCAGGCCAGGCAGCATTTATAGAAAAAAGTACAGTCAATGTTTCAGGCTGAAACCCTTTGGCTGGACTGGAGGAAAAAGGCTGAGGAGCAGATTTTAAAGGTGGGGGAGGGGAGAGAGAAAAACGCTAGGCAAGAGGTGAAACTTGGTGGGGGGAGGGATGAAGTAAACAGCTGGGAAGTTGATTGGTGAAATAGACAGAAGGTCATGGAAGAAAGAAAAGCGGGGAAGGAACACCAGAGGGAAGCGATGGGCAGACAATGAGATAAGGTGAGGGAGGAAAAAGGGGGTGGGAGAAGGGGGAGGCGGTGAGAGTCATTACCAGAAGGTTGAGAAATTGATGTTCATGCCAATCAGGTTGGAGGCTACCCAATCAGAACATAAGGTGTTGTTCCTCCAACTTGAGTGTGGCCTCATCATGACAGTGGAGGAGGCCATGGATGGACATATCACACTGGGAAGTGGAATTGTTCTGGCAGACGGAGCATAAATGCTCGACGAAGCAGGACATATCGGATTTGGAATGGGAAGAGCATTTATGCTCCGTCAGCCAGAACAAGCGGGATCTCCCAGTGGCCACCTATTTTAATTTCACTTCCCATTCCCATTCAATATGTCCATCCATGGCCTCCTCCACTATCGTGATGAGGCCACACTTAGAGTGGAGGAACAACACCTTGTATTCCATTTGAGGAGCCTCCAACCTGATAGCATGAACATCGATTTCTCAAACTTCTGGTAATGCCTCCTCCCCTCCTTCACTATTTCCCATCCCCCTTTCCTTTTCTCATCTTACCTCCTTGCCCGCCCATCGCCTCCCTCTGGTGCTCCAACCCCCTTTTTCTTTCTTCCAGGGCCTTCTGTCTCTTTCATCAATCAACTTCCCAGTTCTTTACTTCATTTCACCCCTCCAAGTTTCAGCTATCACCTACCGTTTCTCTCCCTCTCCCCCCACCTTTTAAATCTGCTCAGCTTTTTTCCTTGAGTCCTGCTGAAGGGTTTCAGCCTGAAACATCTACTGTACTTGCTATAATTGAGTAAGAGGTTGTTCTTATAGCACCACTCAGCCAGATATTCAATATCCACCTTATATGCTGATCGGTCACCACCTTTGATTTGGCGTACAACAGTGGTGTTGTCAGCCAACTTAAAAATGGCATTGGAACTGTGCTTAGTTCAAGGAGGTATTGAGGTCAAGGTCTTGAATCTTATTTATTATCTTGGAAGGGTGATGGGATTGAATGACAAGTTGTAGTCAATAAAGAGCATCTTTGGTGTCTAGATGTTCCAGGGTTGAGTGAAGTGCCAATGAGATGGCATCTGCTGTGCTCCGGTAGAAAAACTGGAGTCGATCCAAGTAACTTCTCAGGCCGGAGTTGAATGTTTTATCACCAACCTCTCAAAACACTTTATCACTATGGATGTTAGTTCTACTGGACAATAGTCATTAAGGAAGGCTACCAGGTTCTTCTTGGGTACCAATATAATTGAAGCCTACTTGAAGCAAGTGGGTACCTCAAACTGCTGACACAAGAGATGAAAGACCTTAGTGAACACTCTATCTAGTTGATCAGCACAGGTCTTTAGTATTTGGCCAGGAACCCCATCTGGGCCACCTTCCTGAAGACTACTCAGCCATTGGCCTCAGAGACTGATCATCAGGGGCTGTCGGAGTTTGTAATGATGGTTCCTCCTATGTTTTGACAGTCAAAACAAGGATAGAAGGCATTGAGTTCCTCTGGAAGCAAAGTCCTGATGTTGCATGGTTTGCATTATGAATATATGGTATTTACACAGTGGCTACCTTATTAGGTACATCTGTACACCTGCTTGTTAATGCATATATATATCATCTAATCACGTGGAAGCAATTCAATGCATTAAAACATGCAGATATGGTGGTTCAGTTGTTGTTCAGCCCTAAGAGCAGAATGGGGAAGAAATATGTTCTAAGTGACTCTGACCATGAAATGATTGTTGGTGTCAGATGGAGTGGTTTGAGTATCTCAGAAATTTCTGATCTCCTGGGATTTTCACAAACAATAATCTGAAATTTGCAGAGAATAGTGTGAGAAACAAGAAGTATCCAGTGAGCAGCAATTTTTTGGGCAAAAATGCCTTATTAGTGAAAGAGGTGGAAGGAGATTGGCCAGACTCATTCAAGCTAATAGGTAGACAACACTAACTCAGATGACCATGCATTACAATGGTGGTGTGCTGAAGAGCATCTCTGACTGCACAACACATCAAACCTTGAAGTGGATGGGCTACGACAACAGGAAACCACAAGCATGCACTCAGAGGCCACTTCATTAGATACAGGAGGTACCTAATAAAGTGGCCACTAAGTGTAATTGCAGACTGCATGAAAGGAGAGACCCCGTACAAAGTATGCTCTGATCGATTCCTCTTGACAACTAAATCTGATGGAAGCTTCAGCTGTATATGAAAGTTCACAGATGCTAAATATGTTTCAGTAAATTTCAAGAGCGTTTATATTTTTGATACATGCATTAATCAGCTTGTCTAATATAGTGAGAGAATTCTGTACTCATCCAGTCTACATTAAGAGATTACTAGACAGGTATATGGAGGAATTTAAGGTGGAGGGTTATATGGGGGGGGGGTAGGGTTTAAGGGTTGGCACAACATTGTGGGCTGAATGGCCTGTACTGTGCTGTATTGTTCTTTGTACATTATGTTTAGAGAGAGTATTAGGTTATCTTGACGTATACTATGCTTAATTTTCTCATTACCTTTTAAGAATATATTTAGTACCTAATACCTAGGCTTCATTTGAGCTCTTTGTTTCAGTGCATATGTTTAATTGTGCAGGATGAAGAGGAAATTCTATTCCTGGGATGAATGTATGAATCTCAGAGAAGTTAAGGTACAGCAAATAATTGTTCACCCCTCGTAATGATTCTGTCTCTGTTAAGAAGTACGTGTGATTCCTTCAGGGACTGAAACACATTCCTTCTCTTTTCTCCTCCCAACCCCATCCCCACAGTCAAACACTGATGAAGTGGATTGCTAATTTATTGCATAAGTTCAGATACCAGGGGTAGCAAATTCTGTAGGAATTGGAACAAGTACTGTATGCTGCACTTCCTCTCTGTATAGTATGTTCTTGTGTTAGTAAGCAGGCCAGAGCTGTAAGTTGTATTCCAGATGTAATCTCACCAAGGCCATGTATATTTGGGGCAAGATATCCCTACTATTGTACTTAAATACTCTTGTAATAGAGGACAAGATGCTGGTTACCTTCCAAACTGTTTGCTAAACATATTTGTTAACTTTCTATAAATTGAGTGCATGGGTACTTGACTCTGAACACTAACATTTTACAGCAACACATAAAACGCCAGAGGGATTCAGTGGGTAGGTATCTCCACAGGCACACGGACAATTTTTTGTTTTGGGTCAAAATTCTAGCATCTGCAGCCTCTTGAGTCACTAACAAGTCTGTCACCCTTTCGATAAACTTTGCTTTTAAACATACTCTAATTTTTGTATTTTTTTTAACCAAAGGGTGTAATTTTACATTTTTTCTATATTATATTCCATCTGTCAAGGCCATTACTTTGGCCCTTGTGCTTCCTTCACATAGTTCACACTGCTGTCTAACTTTATATCATTATATACTTGGATAATTAAATAAATGCAAAAGAAAGATTAACTTTGTCAAGGATTTTGAGTATGACCAGTTTCTTTAAGAGTGCAAAGAGAAACAGCAGGATGGAGCTTAACATTTGGTGGGGATTGGGAAATGGAACAAGAGACTGCCAAAGAGCTGAAGGCAGGAGAATTGGCATTGACAACTGGGGAGTCAGGAATTGCAGATTTGACGAATCTGTGGGGGAGATAGACTTGAGATGGGGGGAATTAAAGTGTTTTTTTCTGTGTCAAGGCAAGGCAGCAATTTAATAACTTTTGTAGTCCTCCCAGTTCAACACTACTAGATGAAGAGTGTGCAAACGGATGTTATGCATTTGAATTTCTAGGCATTGCTTATTTAGGTGAAATATTCTTTTACCTACGTAACAAATAATTGTCTTTTTAATGAAATCATTTATCCCAAAAAGCTCAAGCAGCATCCATGAACAAAGAAAAAGTTAACTTAATGGGGTTTTTGTTATAGAAATACATTCTGCATGTTTGCAGCATTCTATTTTTTAAAATCCTTATTCAATGTTTTCTTCCTTCTCTGCAACATTCCTAGGACAGGATTTCTTTCCCAAGCATAGTAACTTTGTCTATTGAATTTGTTTCCTTTTCTCCTTCTTCCCCCCTTCTTGAAGGAATTGATCGGTTTTGTTTTAATGGGAGTTATTCTGGGCATTTATTGATATTTGATTATGGATTTGGATCACTGTGTTGGTGCGTGACCATGCAGTAACTAACGTGCTCCCACGCACATAGCCTTTGTTGCTGCACAGCTAGAAATGGATGCAGCCAGAAGTTTATGAAACACAAAAGATTTTCTTTGTTGTGCTGTATTTCATTATACCCTTCAATTACTAAATAAAATCAAAAGTAAATGATTTTTCAATTTTCATTCTAAATTTTGTCCCCCAATCCCCACTACAACAGTGTTGCTTGTTGCTAATTCGTACTAATATTTGAGCTTCCCAGAACAGTTTGGCCTGAAATATATGACCTTTCTTATTTGTTTTTAAGTACTTTGTATCTTAATCCTACAAAACAGCTCAAAATGGTAACTCTTGCATGTGATAAAGATCAATAGAAAATGCACAACAAACTTAATCCAGTATGTGATGAAAAGTTTGAATACTACAGTCCATTGTAGCTTCTCTGTTTTGAAGACAACAGAACTTTAACGTTAAGCTTGTTTTAATCATAGTTTATTTAAGTAAAGCTTAATAGTATGCATAATAATGATAAAGTTTTGTTGTTGTGCAAGTTAAATACTGAAATTTGAACACAGTTGTGTTATATTGTAATATTAATTCTACCAAGATAATGAAAAGGTAGCTGTTGACAAAATTGAAAATTTCTTGGTAAGTGGTTTAGAGATACAAACTTGTTTCTGAATTCTAAGAAAAAAAAATTGCAAGAGAAAATTGTTCCATTTAAACAACTTTCAATTTATAACAGGACTTAGTCATATAAAAGAAAGTGTTGATGCATCAACCTACATATCAGAACTTTGCGTTGTCTTGAATGCTTTCCAAGCAAAATCAATAATGTATTTTCTATTTTTTTAGTCACTAAAGAAGTTAAATCATGCAAATATTATCAAGCTGAAAGAAGTAATAAGGGAAAATGACCATCTTTACTTTATTTTTGAATACATGAAAGAAAACCTCTATCAGCTTATGAAAGACAGGTATGTCTTTTATTCAGCATCTTTTTAAACTATTTTTGTGGAAGAGAGGACTTTTAATTTACAGTGAAGAACATTATACTATGAAACAAACAATGGTACTAATGTAGCAATGTGTTATAAAATAGACAATTATACTACACAACAAGTAAATGTTATTAAACTGGAATCATAAATGTTTTGCTGTTCCCAACCAGCAGGATAAATAATAACTAGACCCAGAAAGCTATGTGTAAAGAAAACAAACACATAACCAACTGTTGTGAATGATGATATGGATGCTAATGATGTTTGTTTAAAAATGATTTAGAATTCTGCAAAATTAATTTGGACTCGGATTACTTTATATCTACCCTCCTTGTCCAGCTATGTTTTCCAAACCTAACCACTAGGTTCACAGAAAGGTCTTCTTTAATGTGGACATGGTTCATTTGCAAATCATCTTAAATCTGTTCAACTATCCTCTATTACCTTGTTACACATAATTAATCGTATTAATTAATGACGATTTGTTGTGGGGAAATTTTAGCTTGGTTCTTTTTTTTAGTCCATGGTTCCACTAAAGGCTGTTAAATTTCTCCTGATTTTGTGATTCTTTCCCCAAAAGCTTTCCCACTTTTCATGTTATAGTGATTTCTCATTTTTTGAACACTTGCATTCCTCTAATTCTTTGGGAACACATCAACATATATGAATCAAAAAAATTATGTTGACCATTTCCTAATTTCTAAGTGAGATAGAAAGAATCTAATTCTGATTGTGTGACATATCCAATTCAGTTTTCTAATATCCCCTTTGATTCTATCTGATCTTGTCCAGTGACCCAATTTTACAGTGGTGTTCACTGAACATCTACTTCATCAAAGACCTCTATAATGTAGGTTGATGAGCCTGGTTCCTAAACCAGAAATATGATGTACATTATTAACCCTTAAAAAGCTGGTATATTATACAATACTTATTTTCAGAAAAATTATTAGTACTTTGTAAGTCAGCTTTCTGTGACTTTTTAAACCCCAACTGTAAACAGATTCGGTCCATTTTTATGGCAAATTGGAAACTGATTCTGAAGAGAGAGCATTAAACTAAAAGAGAGAGATGAGATCAGATGAGGAGAACATCAAGGCCATGGAAAAAATGGCATTTTAGATGATGGTAGACTGTCCAGCCAGGTGAAATGAGACAAAGAAAATTATAATAATAACAAATCCTAGAAAAATGGTAAAAGTTAAAACTGAAGTCAGTGTATCTAAATGTATAATGTATTCAGAACAAAATAGATAAACCACCAAAACAAATTGAGACTGTTGTGTATGTGGCCTGATTACACAACAATGCAATTAATAAAAATGCTGGAGACGGGAGCTAAGGTTCATGATTTTTTTTACTGGCAGAAACCGAACTCGGCACACACGTACAGATCAATACGCACCTAATAGAGCCTGCAATGACGTGTCCCTACAACATAAAGTAGTCCCTTATCATACTGCAGGCCATACAGTACACTCCTCCACTTTTATTTTAATAGTGTATCAACTTTTTTTTTATTGGGTCACTATGCTGAACAAATATGTCTACCCTTAACATACAAACGCCTACCATTTATTTACTTAGTAACGTAATAATATCAAGTTATAACAAACCTTTTTTTTTACTTTTGGTCTAAGACCCATATGTAACTCAAGTCTCTGAAGGGGTCTTCTCTGCCTCTCCGGGTAACGACTGTAAATAAACTTGTTTATTTTAATACGGAGTTCCATATAAAAGTCATGAAAAGTAGACCTCTGAGCATAGGGAGTTAAGAAGATCTGCGCCTCCAACTTGCTAAGAGTTCTAGGCAGCAGATCGCCTCCGTATAATGAAGACTCCTCTGTGAAGCTGTCCTAGATATATTATGCATCTTTGTGCTATCACTTGTCTTCCTTACCCATATCTCATTTGTTCCAACTGAGATAATTACACAGCCGATCTTCTTATTCTCCTTAGATTCCAACTAGATAGCCTGACCTTTATGGTACTATCTCCTATCGTAATATAGCTTTCCATCTTCTATTCACGCTTCTTATCTTTGTGCTGGTGATTCAGCAGGAGTGCTGGGAAGATGCTCAGGAGAAGACGGAGGTGCTGTCACTTTTTGTGGAACACATCATTTTGGGAGTTAAAGAAATACATGATAAATTGGAGAACAATATTGCATTCTGCACTGTTCAACTTGCAAAGAGTTTGAACAGTAACTCTGACGTGAGATCCCGAGGGCTCTTTCGGGCTGTGATTCAGGTCCTCAGGGACTGTAAAAATAATGCAGGGTGTCAGTTTTTCAGGTATGATCTGAAAGAATGTACAATTTGCTTAGGAGAACTCAACAATCCCATCCTGCTTCCATGTAATCATTTTTATTGTTTAAAATCTATAAGGCGGTGGCTTGAATCAGGACAATGACTCTGCCCACTGTGCCATACTTCTCTAGATGATGATTATGTACCAGCGGTAGCAGAAGAAATAAGTGAAGCTGTAGCAAAATTAGTCATATTTCGCAAGAGGTGTGATGTATTTTTCGTAGCTTCAGTTTCCATGGTCTGCTTCAAAGATGACTTGACACCAACAAAAGAAGTGGTTGGTGATCTGCTGTCTCTACTAGTTATTCAAAAGTCGGGGCAATCCAGAAAGATCAGGACTTTACCAGTAATCCTTCACCATTTGATGAAGCAATTGATTGAAATCCTATTGTTCATTTCGTTGTTCTTAAGCTGCTGTTAAAGTACAGTTTTGCTGATATTAAGGATTACCTGCAGTGCTATCTGTCTGGCTCAAGAGGGAGAAATCCTTTGGTGCATGTTCAGCACAAGTATGAAAATACAATAGAAACCTTACAGTTTGTTGCCAGCATTCACCTCTGTTTTGATGCTGTTTCCCAACCTCTTTGTGGAAAATCAAGACCCATTAGCTGAAGATTCAAAATATGTACGTGCAAAAGAAACTTTCCTGCAAAGGATTAAGTGTATGATCCTCAATGGAGGAAATGATTGGTTCAAGATTTACCTTGTGCGAAAGCTGTTCTATTTGAATGGAGATTCTGGTCTTTTCGGAGATTTAAGCTTATTGAGAGTTCACAGATCTTCCATTATCTGTTTGTCTGTTAACAAGTAATTTAGCTGCACAGGTGCAGGTTTTTGTCTTTTGTCAGTAATTAGAACAGGGTCATTAGGTCTCCTCCTTAGTTTCCTAGTTGTTATTGACTTTATCTCCATAGTGAGTTCCATTATTAGCCTTTCATTCTCAATCATCTTTTTCTTTTCTTCTAACTCAATCTTTTTATCTTCAAATTCCTTCACTGCTGCTTTCTTCTCTTTAATATAATTCCTTTCCACTTGTTCTGTCTCCAGTTGCAGAAAAAGCTCTGCATTTCATATTCTTTCATTGTATTGTTGATCTAGTTTCTTCATCCTTTTCTGATACTCCTGCAAAGTGCCTTTCTGTAACTGCTGTAGCTGTCTTTTGAGAGATGTCAATTTCTCCTGGTACATCTGCTCTTTTACTTCCAGGTAGTCTTCATCATCCTGCTTATTGGCAATATCTTGCATCCTCTGTATCTTCATCCGAGTCGCAGCCAGGGATACTGAGTTCGCCCTTATCGTCGATGCTGTCTAGCTGCTCCTTGTTGTTGTAATAGTCGACAATGGGTGAGGGGAGAACCACAGATATCTTCCCCACCGAGCTGCCCTCCTTTGTTGACACAACTTGTGCCTTGATGGTGTGCCAATCCAATCCAACTGGATTTTCCTGAACCATTCACATCCCAGCAACGATGGTCCTCCATTTTTCAGTACATAGAGGTTCAGCTGCTGTGTTTTGTCTCCCTAGGTCACTGTCACTTTAATTTTGCCTTTGGGATGCACTTTCTGTCCTGTTTAAATCTTTAGTAGAAGTTCAGTTTGTTTCAGAGGTATGTGCATCAACAGTCATTTGTAATCATGTACAGAGATCACTGTTAAAGCTGAGCCTGTGTCCAACTCCATTTTCAGTCTCACGCTTGTCACTTGTGGAGTGATCCTTATTACTCTTTGATCATCTGTCTCTTTCACGTTGTGAAGTTGCAGACAAGACAATTCACTTTCATCTGAGTCGTTTTCATCAGAACTGCTTTCTTCCATTTTGTGTACATTGTTGTGTTTTCCTTTCTGGAGCTTCTTGTTTCTCTATTTTTCCCTTTTTCTGTTGTTGACTAGCTTTGCATACTCTGCCAATGTGGCCCTTTTTACCACAGTTTCTGTGTTCTTTGTCTTTAAACCAAGAGTCATTCAGGTCATGTGACATATTCCCACAATGGTAACATTTCTTTCCTTCATTTCTGTTGTCACGTACCCCGTGAACGGGTTACCAAACCAGCAGAAATGGAATGATACGTTGGAGTCTGGTGGTACTGCAACTAAAGGTATTTATTAGTAAACTAAGTAATACAGTATAAAAAATGCAAATATACATATAAAACAGGTTAGCAATGATAAATACAGAAGTGTAGGAATAAGAATCAAAACCAAGCTCTATCATAGTCTAGAGCTAAATGAATAGTCTTAACATAATGCAGAGTTCAGTTCAGTTCAGTTCAGTTTGGGTTGAGGTAGTTGCTTTGTGACATTGGAGAGAGAGCGAGAGAGAGAGAGAGAGAGCGAGCAAGAGATGAGCAGCTGCAGCAGGCAAACCTTCCGTTGTCTTCTTGTTCCGTTGTACTGTTGTGGTCACCGATTATGACCCCTCCATTCCAAGCCAGACCGTTCTTCAGTGGTGGGCTCGTCAGCCAGGCGTGGGTGGACACACACACAAGCCCCCACCGGCTTGGTTTCACACACTGTAAGCCTCTGACCAATTCCCTTGAATCGATCCTCCAAGCCCCACCTTCCTGTGGGTGCACAACACTCATTCAGTGTCCAGTGGCATGTCTGCCTGTGTCTCAGCAGACTCGTCTTTTATCTCCCCTGCCGGGGTACCAGCCATCTATCAACTGTCCATGTCCATGTCCATCAAACTGGGCCACTCCCTCCTGTCTCAGCAAGCACTGGCATCACTCTGCTGTGTCAGCAGGGATTCACACAAACAGGCAAAGTGGCAAAGTCCTTGGAAGTAAAGTCAACAATCAGCGAAGAAGCCATAATTTTAAATCCTTGTATCTCTCTCATTATCAGCATGTGCAGCATAGTGCCTCTCCCCTTCTTTATCTCTCTCTCTCGTTAGCAGCATAGTTCATGAGGGGTCAACTTTGGACCCCATCTCCCCATGGTTTTCTCATCACACATAACACTGTTCAGTGCTATTTTATTTGTGGCATATTCCAGAGATTTTTGTTGTACCTCAGAAGCACCTCGTGCCGCTATTTCTGTTGATATTGCAATGTTTAGCGCTTTCTCGAATATAAGGTCTCTTTCACACAGAAGCTTCTTCTGTGTGGCTTCACGGTGCATGCCACACACCGACCTGTCCCTCAATGCATCCAATAGACCAGCTCCAAATTGACAATGTTCTGATAATTTGTGCAATTCAGCACAATATTCAGAAATGCTTTCATTTTTGCTCTGATTCCGTTTGTGAAATCTAAATCTTTCAGCAATGACCAGTGGTTTGAGGTTTGAATGCTGTTGGAGAGTGTCTACTATTTGCTTGAAAGTTTTGTCAGTTGGCTTTTCAGGGGTTAACAAGCCCCGTAGCAGGCCATATGTTTTTGCTCCCATAACACTGAGTAAGATGCTGGTTTTCTTTTCATCATTAACATCATTAGCATCACACTATAACTCCACTCTTTCAATGTAAGTTGCCCAGTCTTCAAAGCCACTTTCAAATGCTGTAATGATTCCAATCATAGCTATCTTTGCTATGTTAATTAAGCCCCGTTTTCCTTTTTGCTAGCACCATGAGCTAGCATCTCCATCTAGATGTGTGTGTGTCGCTCCTTTTTATTTCCCTTTTGGGGCAGACAGACCCTCAATCCCTGGGGGTCAGCGCCGGCTGTGGTCTCACCTGTATGTGCTGCGGCTCCGACTGTGTCTCTTGGTCTCCCGACGTTCCTGACCCCGGCTGTGCTCCCATTTCCTTTCAGACTTGCGGCCTCACTCAACCTCCTTTTCCTGCTCCTTGGCTTGTTCCTTGCGCTCTTCTTCCGAGTATTGTTATCAATTAAAATACAGCATTCCGATACGATGTAGGTTCATTAACCTGGTCACCAATTTGTTGGTTACACAACAACGCTATTAATAAAAACATTGGATCTGGGAGCTAAGGATCATGATTCTTTACTGGCATAAACCGAATTCAGCACACATGTACAGATCAATATGTGCCTAATAGCACATGCAACAATGTGTCCCTACAACATAAAGTCGTCCCTTATTATACTGTAGGCCATACAGTACAGAGACAAATATATTTGGCCTAATCACTTTTATAGAAATATAGTTCAAGGAACCCAAGGTAGAGAGTTAAATATTTCAGGGTACAACATTCGGAGAAGGCAAGAAAATAGTCAGGTAGGGCACAGATCTAATGTTAATTATGAAGTGGATTGTCTTGTCCTAGAATAAATAGAAGTATGATCTGAACGGTTAGAAATGACTCAAGAGAAATTTCACAGAAGCAAGTGTGAAATTGTTTCCTAACAACAACAACATGATTGAAGAGAGAATTAATCTGGAAATAAGATGCCAAAGGCAACTTAATAATTATGAGAGTGGTTAAATCCAGTTATGGGCTGAGTATATCAAATTAGCAAAAGTGGTTTGTTGGATGGAATTCATTCAGATCTGTCTACTATTGAAAAATGTTGTAGGATCGGCTAAGGAACACTAATTGGATGTTTATAATGAAAGTGTTTAATTTGTAATATTATAATTATATAAAAATATAAGAAATAGAAGTATAAGCTTTGGCCTCTTCTCCCTGTCGGCCATTGGATAAGACCGTAGCTGATCTTTTATATCTGTGCCACTTTTCTGCAGTAGCCCTATATCTTTTGACTCCCTTAATACCTAAAAGTTCTATTGATTTTTCTTGAATATACACACAACCCTCTTGGGTACTGAATTCCAAAGATTTGCTATCCTTGGGAAGAAGAAATGTTTTTCTCATTTCTGCCCTGAATGTCTAATCATTTACTTTGAAACTGTGACCCCTGGTTCTAGGCCCAGAAGCCAGAGAAACATCAAATCTATAGCTACCGTGTTACTAAGTATTTTGTACGTTGCAATGAGATAACCAATCCACTTTAAATAATTAATTTCTCTCCCACAATTGCTGTACCTTGATGTAACTCTTATCTGCACTCCCTTAAGTCTAGTGATCTTGAAAGAGTATGGCATTCATATAGTTCTTTGGAGAGATTGCAGATGCTGGAATCCAATCACCTGGAGGAACTCAGAACTCCAACAGCATCTGTGGGAGGAATGGAGTTACTAATGTTTCATGTGTGGCACTACCTGCCTCATCTTGCACCATTCCTCAGTCTGCCAATAACCATGAACTCTTGTCTCACCATTCCCTTTCTCCTCTTTATACTGCCCAAGTTGCTTTATCACTCTCAGTCATAATGCAGAGCTTCAACCTGAAACATTTCTTTCCACAGAAAATAATCAGCCCACTGAGTTCTTCCAGCAGATTGTTAGTTTAGTAATTCTGCCATCAGATCTGGCTTATCCAGTCAAAGCAGTAACATGCCCTGCTTATTGGTTTCAGAACTATTCAGTATTCCAGAATCATACTGGAATGCAGAGATGACGCTAGGTCTTTATTTCTCCTGCATCCTCTCTCCAATAAAAACTTCAAGGGTCTCGTGAACTGTTTTCCCAATAAAATTAAAACCATACCTTGGCTTCCTCCTATCATTTTCCTTCTTTCCTCTAGAAACTGAGACCACCCCTTTCCACTTGCCTAACTCTACCCCACCTTAAATGAATACTGCTGTAGCCCTTGCCATTTGTTAACTCTAGAGCTGTCAATTTCATTTGCAGCTTTCCTTGTACTCTGTAAATTTGAGGTTTTCCAAAACAGTTTTCTTATATTATTTCCAGTTGGTAAATGTCCATTTAAAATCCTGATCCTAGATTTCAGACCACTAAGGTTTTGACCCACTCTATATTTTTAATCTCTTCCCTCACTGAAACACTCCAAGACATCTGGACTTCTTAAATGATGGCTTCTTGATCATTGTTGAATTTAATTGATACAGCATTGCTGATTGTGTGTTTGAAAGTCTTGGTTCTAAGGTCTAGAATTCATTCAAAGTCCAGTCTCCTTTCCTCTCATTGCTATCTATCTCTCTGAGGAAGATTTTGATCATCTTACTATTTTACATTTGTGTGTCTAAGTAATGATTTTTACCAGATAACAATTCTATGAAGCTTTCATAATGTTTTGTCAGATTCATGGTTCTGGTAAAGTCAATATTATAGTCTAAATTACACTACATATTTTATCTTTTGACAGTAAACCAAGTAAACATTAAATTCCCAGCTTCCACTTAAATTACAACTAACCCATTCTCTGTTCAAGCTCTGTGTCTTGGCAAAGTTATAGCTCCTGTTTGGATTATATATAAAACAATAATTGCAGTTTTGTTTTAGGTCTAACCCATATTATAACAGAGTTCTGTTCCTGAGAACTATTTGCAACCCAAATAGTTCCCAAGTCTAAAGTACGGTCGCAAACTAAGTTTCCACATGGCAGAAAATAAGGCCATAAAATATAGAAGCAGAATTAGGCCATTTGGCCCATTGAATCTGCTCCACCATCCAATCATAGCTGTTTTATTATCCCTCTTAACCCTATTCTCCTGCCTTCTACCCATAACCTTTGACATCCTTACCAATCAAGAACCTATAAGCCACCTCTTTAGATATACCTAGTAACTTGCCCTCCACACGGTCACCAACTTCTGGCTAAAAAAAAAAAAATCCTCCCATTTGCCTACAGCCTATAACAGCTGGCAAATCTATATTGCTTGTATCACAAACACATGTTTTATATTATTCAGTGCCTATAAAAAGTGTTCATCCCCCTTGGAAGTTTTCATGTTTTATTGTTTTACAACGTTGAATCACAGTGTACAAAATTTGGCTTTTTTGACGCCAATCAACAGAAAAAGACTCTTTCCTCTCAAAGTGAAAGCCAATCTCTACAAAGTGATCTGAATTAATTAGAGATATAAAACACAAAATAATTGATTGCATAAGTATTCACCACCTAAAATATGATACACCAAATCATCACTGGTGCAGCCAATTGGTTTTAGAAGTCACATAATTAGTTAAGGTATCCTAGCTATATATAAACCTAAGTGCAGAGGTGTTTCAATTAATTGTAGTAAAAATACACCTATATCTGGAAGATCCAACTGCTGGTTAGTCAGTATCTTGGCAAAAACTATATGAGGACAAAAGAGCACTCCAAGCAAATCTGTGAAAAGGTTATTGGAAAGCACCAGTTGGGAGATTGGTACAAGAAAACTTTCCAAGTCACTGTATATCCTTTGGAATACAGTTAAGTCAATCATCAAGAAATGGAAAGAATATGGCACAGTTGTAATTCTGCCTAGAGCAGCTATTCTCAAAAACTGAGTGACCATGCAAGAAGTGGACTAGTGAGGGAGGACAAGAGACCTATGACAACTCTGGAGGAGTTACAGGCTTCAATGGCTAAGATGGGAGAGACTGCACATACAACAACTGTTGTCTAGGTGCTTCACCAGTTGCAGATTTATGGGAGAGTGGCAAAGAGAAAGCCACTATTGGGGGGGAAAAAACTGACATGAAATCTCAGCTAGAGTTTGCTAGAATGAGAGGAAAGCTTTTCAGCCATCAGACTAAATGCTATGTTTGGCATAAGGCAAATACAACACACCATCCCCACCGTGAAGCATGATGGTGGTTGCATCATGCTGTGGGGATACTTCCACAGGAAGTAGGAATGGCTTAAGAACAACAAAGTTAATGTCCTGGAGTGGCCAAGTAAAAGTCCAGACCTCAATGCAATTGAGAATTTGTGGCTGGCTCACAATCCCCATGCATTCTGACAGAGCTTGAGCAGTTTTGTAAAGAAAGGGGGAAAATGTGCAAAACAGATACACATCCACATTGACTCAAGGCTGTAATTGCTACCAAAGGTACATCTACTAAATACTGACTTGAAGTGGGTGACTAATTATACAATCAATTATTTTGTGTTTGATAATTGTAATAAATATAGGCCAACTTGTAGAAATTTGTTTTCACTTTGACATGAAAGTCTTTTCTGTTGATCACTGTCAAAAGCCAAACTAAATCCACTGTGAAAGAAAGTTATAAAGCATGAAAGCTTCCGGGGGGGGGGGGGTGTTGAGAATAACTTTTAAAGAAACTAGATATACTGCAAATAATGCAGGTGTTCATAAGCTGGGGAGGACTTGCAATGACATGAAAACTGTTTACTCAATCAGAGATATTTGTACTGTATTGTCTCTCCACAGAAACAAGTTATTTCCTGAATCAGTCATTAGGAACATAATGTATCAAATAATACAAGGATTGGCATTTATCCACAAGCACGGTAGGTTTCTTCTAAAGGTTAGTGTAATCCAACTTGCCAACAACATGAGCTGAAAAACAGCTAGCAGCAGAAAAATATGTCTCTCCACTGCTCCCTTTCTGGTTCAAAAATTTTGAATTGTATTTGCAACAACTTGTGTGCTGTTTGTTAGAAATGGAGCTAAATCATCCAAACTTCCATTCATCTACCTCATCCTCAAATAATTAAAGCTCAAACTTCAAAGTAAATTTTATTGTCAGAGTACGTATATATCACACGTATAACTGTGAGATTCTTTTTCCTATGGGCATACTCAGCAAAACTATAGAGTAGTAACTGTAAACAGGATCAATGAAAGATCAAGTAGAGCACAGAAGGCAACAAACTGTGCAAATGCAGATTTAAATAAATAATAATAAATTACGAGAGTATGAAATAACAAGATAATGAACCCTTAAAGTGAGATCATTTGTCATGGGAACATCTCAATAGATGAATGCAAGAGCATTCATAGTTGAGGGGTAGTAACTGTTCTTTTACCTAATAGTGCGAGTCCTGAGGCACCTGTACCTTCTACATGAAAGCAGCAGTGAGAAAAGAGCAAGGATCTTTGATGAATACTGCTTTGCCACTACAGCATTTCATGATGATATGCTCAATGGTTGGGAAGGCTTTACTCGTAATGTACCAAACCAAATCCACTACCTTTTGTAGGATTTTCCCCTCAAGGGCATTGGTGTTCCCATACCAAGTCATAATGCAGCCAGTCAATACACTTTCCACTATACATCTATAAAAGTTCGTCAAAGTTTTTGATGTCATGCCGAATCTCCACAAACTCCTGAGGAAGTAGAGACACTGTTGTGCTTTCTTTGCAATTACATTTAGATGGGTCCTCTGAGATAGTAACACCCAGGAATTTAAAGTTACTGATCCTCTCCATCTCTGATACTCCAGTGAGGACTGGCTCATGGACCTCTAGTTTCCTTCCCCTGAAGTCTACAATCAGTTCCTTGGTCTTGTTGACATTGACTGAGAGGTTGTTGTTATGGTACCACTCGACCAAATTTCCAAATTAGACTGCATCTTGAGACTACCAATCAGAAAGATTCAAATTAAAAACAAGAAATAAAAGCAAGAGGAGACATTCTGCTCCATTAAGCCTATTCTGCCTTTCAATAAGATCGTTTAATGAAGTGCCCTCTATTGCTTCCCTAGGCAGAGAATTCCACAGAGTTACTACTCTCTGAGAGAAGCAGTTTAACTCATCATCTCCAGTCCAAATCTGCTCCCTTAAATCTTGAGGTGATGTCTCCTAATACTAGTCTCACTTACCAATGAAAAGAACTTTTCTGCCTCTATCCTTTCTATCCCTTCTTAGTTTTATGTTTCTGTAAGATCCCCTCTCATTCTTCTAAATTCCAGTATCTATAGTTCCGGGCATCTCAATGTTTCCTCATAGGCTAACCCTCGCATCTGGAATCAACCTGGAACCTCCTCTGCACCACCACCAAAGCAGGTATATCTTACCTCAAGTAAGGAGAACAGAACTGAATGCAGTACTCTAGGTGCAGCCTCACCAGTGCCCTGTATAATTTCATCATAACCTCCCTGCTCCTAAATTTAATCCCTCTAGCAATGAAGGCTATTATTCAATTTGCTTTCTTGATAACCTGACTTATAGGGAAAGGTTGAATAGGTTAGTGTAACATTATTACAGTGCCAGTGATCTGAGCTCAGTCTGTGGGGAGTTAAGATATTCTTCCCGTGACTGAATGGGTTTCCTGTGGATGTTTCTCACATTCCAAAGATGTATGGGTTAGTAGATTAATTGGTTACATGGGTCTAATTGGTGAGGTTCCCCAGATTGTTGGACTGGAAGGGCCTGTTTCTGTGCTGTCTCTCTAAATTAAACTAACTTGTTACACCTGCAGCCAACCTTTTGCTCCTCATGCACAAGTACTCTTTGCAGAACCAGAATCAGGTTTAATATCACTGGCAAATATTGTGAAATTTGTTGTCTTTGCAGCAGCAGTACAATGCAATAGATGATAGAAGCACAAACATATGTTACAGTAAATATTTATATATTAAGTAGGTAAATTAAGTAAGTAGTTTAAAAATAAAATAAAGTGTTCATGGGTTCAATGTCCATTCAGAAAACGGGTGGGGGAGGGCAAGAAGCTGTTCCTGAAACATTGAGTGCGTGCCTTCAGGCTTCTGTACCTCCCCCCTCATGTATCCATGAGAACAAGGCATTACTTGCATGATGGGAGTCCTTAATGATGGATGCTGCCTTTATGTGGCATCATTCCTTGAAGATATCCTGGATACTACGGAGGCTAGTGCCCAAGATGAAGCTGACTAAACTTACAGCTCTCTGCAGCTTATTTCAATCCTATGCAGTAGCACCTCCTCATACCACAACAATATGCTGCAATATTTCACCATTTCAAATCAAATCAAATTCAAATTTAATTGTCATTCAACCAAACATGAATACAGCTGAACTAAACAACATTAGTGTGGGGCCAAGGTGCAAAGCATACACAGCATATTGAAAATAGTGACCAAAAAACCATAGCCAAGCAAAAAAAAACACATGTATAGCCCAAGACCCTGAGCGACATGTTCTGCAAATTGATGGTACAGTTCTGAGCAGTGCACAGCCACTACAATCCAGCCTGTCATTCTACTGATCAAACACTGTAGGGCAGCACCGATGAGAGGCTTGCCATCCAGACGGACATGGATGCCACAGTGTACTGCCTCAGGCATCTCCTGTCCTGGACTGCAGCAGCAGGCAAGCCCACGGCTTGAGGCTACGCCTTGCTACAACTGAAGCTACGCAGCTGCCACAACTACCTGTCATACCACCAAGCAAGGGAAGTAGGCCTGCAGCGTCTTACATTATCAATGTCCAACAGGGCTCTTGCAATTGTAAGAGAAATATCCAAGACAGTTACTCACAGTTACACAGCACGCCATGGTCGCATATCAACTCTGATGCCTTTGTGCAGCAGACAGCAACACAGTGTTTAAAAATAATCTTCTATTTTTTCTTCCAAAGTACTGTAGATGTCCATGCATTTACCAACATTGCACTCCATCGGCCAGACCCTTGACCACTGACTTAACCGAACTTTAGTTCTCTGAAGACTCTCCACATCCTTAGCTATGCTACACTCTGTTCCCTCTTCCAAATCGTTAATGGATATGGTGAACAGTTGTGGGATCACCCTTGGAGCAGTTTGCTCCCCACTAATTACCAACCAAAAAAGCATTCATTTAACCCAACTCTTTGCCTTCTGCTTATTAACAACTCCTCAATGCATGCCTTATCAAACACCTGGAAATCCAAGTATACAAAACAATATACTGCTGGTACCAAACTATCCGTCTCTGCTATAACTTTGAGTTCATCAGACACATGAAGAGGGGGAGCTTGCCCATGTAGCAAGCTCCCCCTCTTCATGTGTCTGATGAACCCAAAGTTATAGCAGAGACGGATAGTTTGGTACCAGCAGTATATTGTTTTATATACTGCAGATTGGGTCACAACTGCAGTTCCCCATTAAGGTAACAGAGGCATAGAAGCTGAGCCAGTCTTCAAGTACAATTGAAACGCAGAGGCTTTAAACACCCACTCCTGACTATCCTTCTGGCAAATGAGGGCATACAGAAGTTGGCAATGCCAACTACTGGAGTGATGCCACAGTGACAACCTGGCACTCAACGTCAGTAAGACAAAAAAGCTGATTGTGGACTTCAGGAAGGGTAAGACGAAGAAACACATGCCAATCCTCATAGAAGGATCAGAAGTGGAGAGAGTGAGCAGCTTCAAGTTCCTGGGTGTCAAAATCTCTGAGGTTCTAACCTGGTCCCAACATATTGATGAAGTTATAAAGAAAGCAAGACTGCAGCTATACTTTATGAGGAGTTTGAAGAGGTTTGGCATGTCAACAAATATGCTCAAGAACTTCTATACTTGTACCGTAGAGAACATTCTGACAGGCTGCATCACTGTCTGGTATGAAAGGGCTACTGCACAGGACCGAAAGAAGCTGCAGAGGGTTGGTAAATCTAGTCAGTTCCATCTTGGGCACTAGCCTACAAAGTACCCAGGACATCTTCAGAGAACGGTGTCTCAGAAAGGCAGCATCCATTATTAAGGACCTCCAGCACACAGGTCGTGCCCTTTTCTCACTGTTACCAACAGGTGGGAGGTACAGAAGCCTGAAGGCACACACTCAATGATTCAGGAACAGCTTCTTCCCCTCTGCCATCTGATTCCTAAATGGATATTGAATCTTTGGACACTACCTCAATTTTTTTAATATACAGTATTTCTGTTTTTGTATGTTTTTTTAATCTATTCAATATATGTAATTAATTTACTTGTTTACTTTTATTTTATTTATTTTTTTTTTCTCTGCTAGAATATGTATTCCATTGAACTGCTGCTGCTAAGTTAACAAATTTCACATCGCATGCTGGTAATAATAAACCTGATTCTGATTCTAAAATATACAGTCTCTGGAAAATAAAGTTGAAGACCTCAGAACAAGTGATTGCATTGAGGCCCTCATCTCCCATTGCATCCATAACATTTCCATTTGGCATGTTAGACAATGTCCTCTACTGTGAAGACCTACATAATTACTGACATAATTTATCTTCCCTTTTCTTACTGCTTACTTAGTGTTTTTTTTTGCTTCGTAAAGTTTCCTGAGCCTTCCATTTTCCCATTATTTTTGATGATTTCATAAGCATGAGCGTTTAGTTTGTTGCCTTCCTTTTTCTTAGTTATCCAAGATTGGCACTCCCCACCCTTCCTTACTGTCCTTGCTTTTAACTGGAATCTACCTTTATTAATCACTCTGAAAAGTCTACTTGGAAGTTTTTCACTGGTCCTCAACTGTTCCACCATGTGGTCTGTAACCCAGCCCATACCAGCCAACTCCTTCTTCATCCCATTGTCGTCTCCCTTGTTTGGGCATAATTCTGTGATTTTAGATCAAGCTATTGCACCCTCTGTTTGTATGAGCAATTGAATCATACTATGATCACTCTTTCCAAGATGATCCCTAACTACAAGATCATTAATTTCTATCTGTCTCATTGCCCAGGACCATATCCAAGATCTCATTTTCCCATGAAGGTTCAGCAACATGCTGTTCAAGAAAGCTGTCATGGATGCATTTTACGAAGTCCTCATCAATACTACCTTGACCAACTTGATTTGTCAAATCTATGTGCTAGTGAAAGTCCCCCATGTTAACTACCATTCCATTCTTCTATGCTTCAGATATTTATTTGTTTATTTCCTGTGACACTGTAATATTATTATTTGGTGGCCTATAGACTACTCCCACCGGTGATTTTTTTCTTTTGCCTTTCTTATTCCTAATCTCTACCCATATAGATGCAATATTTTGTTCATTAGATCTCTTTATCATCTCTCACTATCTCCCTAATCTCATCCTTCCTGAAGAGCAGTACCCTACCTCCCTTACCGTCCTGCCTATCCTTATATATTACCTGATACCCTTGGATACTCACAATTATCTCCATCCTGTAACCACATTTCTGTAATGGCCACTAAATCATGCTCCTTTGTACTGACGCATTCCACAAGTTCACTGACTTTGATTAAGATGCTATGGGCATTCTGATAATGTATCATTACATTCATTCTGCTTTTTAGAATCTAGAAATTTTTGTGTTTGTCTTTTCTGTACTCGATTCTTGCTTTTATCTTATTTTAACTTTTGCTTTGGACTCTACATTGCTTCCCTCTGTTTTTCTGCATGGATTCTATGCCCCCCCCCTGCTGTATTAATTAAAACACTCCCCAACAGCACTAGCAAGCATACCCCTAGAATTGTCATCGCTGGTATAAAACTGTGGGTCCAGAAACTAAGTGCACCTTCTGGGTTAGCACAACAGAGGCAACAGCACATTCAGTATTGCAATGCAAGGTGCATTAATTGGTAATGTGCGAACCCACATATTGTTAGGCAGCATTCCCCTATGCAACATGAAGTGTTTCATTACGTTCTGGACTAATGTTAGATAATGATAAAATTTGTAGATCTTTTACTTATGCTTCACAAAGTGCTGAAGGTCAACAAGAGTTGCTGTCTTAAGAAATTCTGGATGTCTCTGATAGGATTTTTTCATCGTGACATGAAGCCAGAAAACTTGCTCTGCATGGGTCCAGATCTTGTCAAAATAGGAGACTTTGGGTTAGCCAGGGAGCTAAGGTCACGTCCACCCTATACAGACTATGTATCCACACGATGGTAAGTCCAATTTTATATAAGAAACCAGAATCTTAAATAAAAAGGTACTTCTTCCACCAAACATACCTTTACTTTCCCACCACTCTCTGCTTTCTGCAGGGATCACTCTCTCCATAATTCCCTAATCTTTTCATCCCTCCCCACTAATCTCCCTTCTGGCATTTATCCCTGCAAGTGTAAGAAGTACTTCACCCCCTCCTTCACCTCCACTCAGTACACCAAATAGTCGTTCCAGGTGAGGCAACACTTCTCCTGCATATCCTTTGGGGCCATCTACTTCCCCCATCTACATCTACGGTAATTTCTTGCAGCACAGCTCAACAGATTTGATTAAATATTCTCATTTCAGCCTGATACAGCTGGGGATTACAACTGTTTCCAAGGTCTGTACAGTTAATAAAGATGTTTTAATGTGATTGAATAAACTATTGCTGCTTAAAACCAATGGAAACAATGCCAATTGTGGTCGTACTTCTCACCAGATTCTTTGAAGAAAACATGGCTGCAGGTCAGGAATACAGGTGTGTTTCAGAAAATGGGGTTTTAGACTCCCAGTACTGACTATCTTGCTGTCAAATGTATAGAGTCTCGTAAATAAAATCAAACATCTCGGAGATGAGGTGCTGAATCAGACGGACTTTAGGACTGTGTGTGTCCTTTGTTTCATGAAATCCTGGTTAACCCCTTCCGTACCAGACACAGTGATTCAGATTGATGGGTTCACTATACACCATCAGGACAGGACTGTCAAGTCTCTCAAAAGCAGTGTTGGAGGTGTATGCCTCATGATGAACTCCTCTTGGTGCACTAATGTATCAGTGTTGTCCCAATTCTGCTCACCAGTCTAAAATATCTCACAATTAAGCATTGTCCATTTTACGTGTCATGGGAGATTTCTGCGATCATTTTGGAGGTGGTATACATTCCACCTCAGGCCAATGTCAAACAGGCTTCGGATGATCGAAGCGATGGGATCAACATTTACCAAAATTCTCTAGACTCTGGACAGGTCCCGGCGGATTGGAAGACAGCAAGTGTCATGCCACTTTTTTAAAAAGGATGTAGGCAAAAGATGGATAACTATAGGCCAGTTAGCTTAATATCTGTAGTCAGGAAAATGCTTGGAGCTGTCATTAAGGAAGAAATAGCGAAACATTTAGAAAGGAGTGGTTCCATTCGACAGACGCAGCATGGATTCAGAAAGGGCAGGTCCTGTTTGACAAACTTACTGGAATTCTTTGAGGACATAATGAGTGCAGTGGATAGAGGGGAACAGGTGGATATCGTATACTTAGATTTCCAGAAAGCATTCGATAAGGTGCCGCACAAGAGACGTCGAAATAAGATACGGATGCATGGAGTCGGAGGAAGTGTATTAGTATGGATAGTGGATTGGTTAACCAATAGAAGGCAGAGAGTTAGGTGTTTCTCCGGTTAGCAGTGAGTGGGGTGCTGCAGGGGTCGGTGCTGGGCCTGCAGCTGTTTACCATTTACATTGATGATTTGGAAGAGGGTACTGAGTGTAGCATAGCAAAATTTGCTGATGACACTGAACTGAGTGGAAAAGCAAATTGTACAGAGGCTGTGGAGAGTCTGCAGAGGGATATAGATAGGTTAAGTGAGTGGGCCAAGGTCTAGCGGATGGAATGCAACATTGGTAAATGTGAGATCATCCACTTTGGAAGGAATAATAGAAGAGCAGATTATTATTTAAATGGTGAAAGATTGCAGCATGCTGTTGTGCAGAGGGACTTGGGAGTGCTTGTGCTTGAATTGTAAAAAGTTGGCTTGTAGGTACAACAGGTTATTAAGAAGGCAAACAGAATGTTGACCTTCATTGTTAAAGGGATTGAATTCAAGAGCAGGGAGGTCATGCTGCAACTATACAGGGTACTGGTGAGGCCGCAACTGGAATACTGTGTGCAATTCTGGTCTCCATACTTAAGGAAGGATATACAGGCTTTGGAAGCAGAGCAGAGGAAGTTCACCAGGTTGATTCCAGAGATGAAAGGGTTAACCTTTGAAGACAGATTGAGTCACCTGGGACTATTCTCTCTGGAATTCAGAGAATAAGAGGGGATCTTATAGAAACATACAAAATTTTGAAAGGGATAGATAAGATAGAAATAGGAAAGTTGTTTCCATTGGTAGGTGAGACTAGAACTAGGGGACACTGCCTCAAGATTCAGGGGAGAAGATTTAGGATGGAGATGAGGAGAAACTGTTTTTCCCAGACAGTGGTGAATCTGTGGAATTCTCTGCCAGGGGAAGTAGTTAAGGCTTCTTGACTAAATATATTTAAGAAACAGTTTGATAGATTTTTACATAGTAGGGGAATTAAGGGTTACAGGGAAAAGGCAGGTAGATGGAGCCGAGTTTATGGACAGATCAGCCATAATCTTATTAAATGGCAGGGCAGGCTTGATGGGACAAATGGCCTACACTTGCTCCTATTTCTTATGTTCTTATGTTAACATGCGTGAAACAGCACACCATGATGCCTTAAACATCATGTTGGGGAATTTTAACCAGGCCAACCTGAAAAAGTCACTAAATTACCATCAACAAATCACTTGTACTACCAGAGGAAACAACATACTGGACTACTGTTACACCACCATCAAGAATGCCTATCGTGCTATTACACACCTTCACTTCAGAACATCTGATCACCTGGCTGTACTTCGACTCCTTGAGTATAAGCAGAGACTGAAGACTACAGCACCAGTAGTGAAGACCAAGAAGGTATGGACAAGGGAAGCATAAGAGGACTTACAGAACTGCGATGGACTGAACCATATTCAGGGATTCATCTTCGAATCCAGGTGAGTATGCCGGAGTTGTTGCTGATTTCATTAAAACCTGTGTGGATGAGTGTGTGCCTACAAAGACTTACTGTACATTCCCAAACCAAAAGGCATGGATGAACCAGGAGGTACATCGCCTGCTGTGGGATAAATCTGTGGCATTCAAGTCTGGCGACCCACGCTGTAGAGCAGGGGTGTCAAACTCATTTTAGGTCACGGGCCGGATTGAGCAAAATGCAGCTTCATGTGGGCCGGATCAGTCGGACGCGTGCGAACGCAGCTTTCGTTGCCTCCGTTTTTTCAGCCTGCTCTCATGTGTCTCAGTCTCTGCTATAACCACAAAGTGTTTCACTTTACAAATTCCGTTTCTTATGAAGAAGACTGCCGAGCAAGACTGCCGAATAAACATTAAAAACCCTGAAAACCTGGTACCTGAATAAACTCAGCATTAGCCATATCATACGCCATAGGTGCTTCGATTACTGGGGCCAGCTTTAATAGTAATTAGATATTATCTCACGGGCCAAAGATAATTCCACCGCGGGCCGGATTTGGCCCGCGGGCCTTGAGTTTGACATATATGCTGTAGAGGAAAACAAGGTATGACTTGCGGAGGGCTATTTCAAGAGCCAAGAGACAATTCCAAGCAAGGTTAAAGGTGACATCGGATACACATCAATTCTGGCAGAGTTTGCAGGACATTACTTCCTATAAAGTGAAACCCAGTAATATGAATGGCAGTGATGGTTCACTACCAGATGAGCTGAATACCTTCTATGTTCACTTTGAAAGGATGAATATAACAAGAGTTATGAAGCTCCCTGCTGCACCCAGTGACCCTGTGGTCTCTGTCTCGGAGGCCAATGTTTGGCTGTCTTTAAGGAGGGTGAACCCTCGCAAGGCAGCAGGTCCTGATCGAGTACCTGGTAAGGGTCTGAAAACTTATGCCAATCAACTGGCAGGAGGATTCAAGGACATTTTCAATCGCTCACTCCTACAGGCAGAAGTTCCCACTTGCTTCAAAAAGGCAATAATTATACCAGTGCCTAAGAGTAGTGTGAGCTGCCTTATTGACTATCGCTCAGTAGCATCCACATCTAAGTTGATGAAATACTTTGAGTAGTTGGTCATGGCTAGAATGAATTTCTGCCTCAGCAAGGACCTGGACCCACTGAAATTTGCCTATCGCCGCAATAGTTCTAAGGCAGACACATTCTCAATGGTTCTTCAAATGGCCTTCGATCATCTGGACAATACAAACACCTATGTCAGGATGCTGTTCGTTGACTATAGCTCAGCGTTTAACACCATCATTCCCACAGCTTTGATCAATAAGCTAAGAACCTTGACCTCTGTACCTCTCTCTGCAATTGAATTCTCAACTTCCTAACTGGACGACCACATACTGTGTGGATTAGTGATAATATCTCCTCCTCCCTGACAATCAACACTGGAGTACCCAAGTGTGTGTGCTTAGCCCACTGCTCTACTCTCCATACTCATAACTGTGTGGCTAGGCATAGCTCAAATACCAACTATAAATTTGATGATGATACAACAATTGTTGGTAGAATCTCAGATGGAGACGAGAGGGCGTACAGGAGTGAGATATACCAGCTAGTTGAGTGGTGTCGCAGCAACAACCTTGCACTTAAAGTCAGTGAGACCAAAAAGCTAATTCTGGACTTCAGGAAGGGTAAAACGAGGGAACATGGACCAATCCTCAACAAGACAATAGACAATAGACAGTAGGTGCAGGAGTAGGCCATTCGGCCCTTCTAGCCAGCACCGCCATTCACTGTGATCATGGCTGATCATACACAATCGGTACCCCATTCCTGCCCTCTCCCCATATCCCTTGACCCCGTTATCTATAAGAGCTCTATCTAACTCTCTCTTGAATGCATCCAGAGACTTGGCTTCCACTGCCTTCTGGGGCAGAGCATTCCACATATCCACCACTCTCTGGGTGAAAAAGTTTTTCCAAATCTCTGTTCTAAATGGCCTACCCCTTATTCTTAAACTGTGGCCTCTAGTTCTGGACTCACCCATCAGCGGGAACATGCTTCCTGTCTCCAGTGTGTCCAATCCCTTAATAATCTTATATGTTTCAATCAGATCCCCTCTCATCCTTCTAAATTCCAGTGTATACAAGCCCAGTCGCTCCAATCTTTCAACATATGACAGTCCCGCCATTCCGGGAATTAACCTTGTGAACCTACGCTGCACTCCCTCAATAGCAAGAATGTCCTTCCTCAAATTTGGAGACCAAAACTGCACACAATACACCAGGTGGGGTCTCACCAGGGCCCTGTACAGCTGCAGAAGGACCTCTTTACTCCTATACTCAATTCCTCTTGTTATAAAAGCCAGCATGCCATTAGTTTTCTTCACTGCCTGCTGTACCTGCATGCTTGCTTTCATTGACTGATGTACAAGAACACCTAGATCTCGTTGTACTTCCCCTTTTCCTAACTTGACTCCATTTAGATAGTAATCTGCCTTCCTGTTCTTGCCACCAAAGTGGATAACCTCACATTTATCCACTTTAAACTGCATCTGCCATGCATCTGCCCACTCACCCATCTATCTAAGTCACCCTGCATTCTCCACACATCCTCCTCATATTTCACACTGCCACCCAGCTTTGCGTCATCTGCAAATTTGCTAATGTTACTTTTAATCCCTTCATCTAAATCATTAATGTATATTGTAAACAGCTGCGGTCCCAGCACCAAACCTTGCGGTACCCCACTGGTCACAGCCTGCCATTCCGAAAGGGACCCGTTAATCACTACTCTTTGTTTCCTGTCAGCCAGCCAATTTTCAATCCATGTCAGTACTCTGCCCCCAATACCATGTGCCCTAATTTTGCCCACTAATCTCCTATGTGGGACTTTATCAAAAGCTTTCTGGAAGCCCAGGTACACTACATCCACTGGCTCTCCCTTGTCCATTTTCATAGTTACATCCTCAAAAAACTCCAGAAGATTAGTCAAGCATGATTTTCCCTTCATAAATCCATGCTGACTCGGACTGATCCTTCTACTGCTATCCGAATGTGTCATAATTTCCTCTTTTATAATTGACTCCAGCATCTTTCCCACCACTGACGTCAGGCTAACCGATCTATAATTCCCTGTTTTCTCTCTCCCTCCTTTCTTGAAAATGGGACAACATTAGCCACCCTCCAATCAGCAGGAACTGTTCCTGAATCTATAGAACATTGGAAAATGATTACCAATGCGTCCACGATTTCTAGAGCCACCTCTTTAAGTACCCTGGGATGCAGACCATCAGGTCCCGGGGACTTATCAGCCTTCAAACTCAACAGTCTATCCAACACCGTTTCTTGCCTAATATAAATTTCCTTCAGTTCATCCTTTACCCTAGTTCCTTTGGCCACTATTACATCTGGGAGATTGTTTGTGTCTTCCCTAGTGAAGACAGATCCAAAGTACCTGTTCAACTCATCTGCCATTTCTTTGTTCCCCATAATAAATTCACCCGTTTCTGTCTTCAATGGCCCAATTTTGGTCTTAACTATTTTTTTGCTATTCACATACCTAAAGAAGCTTTTATTATCCTCCTTTACATTCTTGGCTAGTTTACCTTCGTACCTCATTTTTTCTTGGCGTATTGGCTTTTTTGTTATCTTCTGTTGCTCTTTAAAAGCTTCCCAGTCCTCTGGTTTCCTGCTCATCTTTGCTATGTTATACTTCTTCTCTTTTATTTTTATACTGCCCTTTACTTCCCTCGTCAGCCACGGCCACCCCTTACTCCCCTTAGGATCTGTCTTCCTCTTTGGAATGAACCGATCCTGCTGCTTCTGCATTATTCCCAGAAATACCTGCCATTTTTGTTCCACTGTCTTCCCTGCTAGGGTATTGTTCCATTGAACTTTGGCCAGCTCCTCCCTCATAGCTCCATAGTTCCCTTTGTTCAACTGTAATACTGACACATCTGATTTTCCCTTCTCCTTCTCAAAACAAGGGATCTGAAGTGGAGAGAGTGAAAAATTTCAAGTTGCTGGGTGTCAAGATCTCTGAGGATCTAACCTAGTCCCAACATATCAATGCAACTACAAAGAAGGCAAGACAGTGTTTATATTTCATTAGGAGTTTGAAGAGATTTGGTTTGTCAACTAAAACACTCAAAAACTTACATAGATGTACCATGGAGAGCATTACAACAGGCTGCATCACTGTCTGGTGTTAGGGGGTGGGGGAGTGTTTCTATTGCACAGGACTGTAAGAAGTTGCAGAAAGTTGTAAAATCAGTCAGCTCCATTGTAGGTACTAGCCTCTGTAGTATCCAAGACATCTTCAGTACCTCAGAAAGACGACGTCCATTTTTAATGACCCCAATTACCCAGGGCATACCCTCTTCTCATTGTTACAATCAGGTAGGAGGTGCAGAAGCCTGAAGGTGCACACTCAGCAATTCAAGAACAGCTTCTTCCCTTTTGCCATCCAATTTCTGAATAGACATTGAACCCATGAGCACTACCTCGCTTCTTATATTGTATGCTCTTTCTATTTTTGCACAATTTTGATCTATTCAATATACATATATTTTACTGTAATTGATTTGTTTATTATTTTCTTTTTTATCTTTATTATCATGTATTGCATTGTACTGCTCCTGCTAAGTTCACAAATTTCATGACACATGCCAGTGATAATAAACCTGATTCTAATTCTGATCCAGTGCTCCCAAAGAGCCTCCTCTACATTGGTGTGACGCGACATAGATTGGGGGGGGGGGGGGCCACTTTGTCAACCACTTTTGCTCTGTTTGGTCTATTTTCAGAAAATTTAGAAAATATTTTGTTCTTTTGTTCATCTCACTTCCTCTCTCAATATACATATCAGCAGCTATTAGTAAATTTCTTTAACTATTAAGATTACCTACTTTGCCACCTAACTTTATAATTTTCTTTGGAAAAACTTGTCACTAAAAACAACATTAAATAGATTGATTCATCATTCATTCCATGACTATTTGTGACTATTTTCTATTTGTAGAATTACCATTGTCTTTGGTATCAATAATTACATTTTAACAATTCTAGAACCCTTGTAGATATTCTGAGAAATATGATACAGCATATAGCATTTTTCTTTCAGCTGTTTTCCCCATATTTTCATAGGTATCGTGCTCCTGAAGTTCTATTGCGTTCCTCTGTTTATAGTTCTCCAATAGATATATGGGCAACAGGCTGTATTATGGCTGAACTATACACACTGAGGCCACTCTTTCCAGGAACCAGTGAAGTGGATGAAATCTTTAAAATCTGTCAAGTGTTAGGCACTCCAAAAAAAGTAAGTAACAATTGTAAATGTGAGAGCAGTAGCCTTTATCAAAGTTCAAAGTTCATTTATTATCGAATTATATTTATGTTATACTACCTTGAGATTCAACAGGCAGTCACAAAACAAAGAAAACCAAAAGAACCCATAAAAAAGACTGTCAAATGCCCAATATGCAGAGAGATGAAAAAACAGATCGTGCAAACAATATGAATACCCATTTGAAAATTTTGGCCAGGAAAGGATTGCTGTATCAGGAAAGGTTAGATAAATTGAGACCATTCTTATTGGGGTTTAAAAGACACTTGGATAAGTACATGGATAAGATATGAAACAGCATGGGAAAATGGGATGAGTTTGGTGGAAACCATGGTTGGCATGGATGAGATGGGCTGAAGGACCTGCTTCCATGCTGTGTTACTCATAACTTTAAGAATGAGAGACAATCTTACTGATACAGATAACATTCTTAGGGTGCTGGATAAGCTAAATGCTGGGAGCGTGGGAAAATCTAGTACCAGAAGACATCTCATTTCAGTCTTAATTAGGAAACATTTCTATTCTCAAAGCACTGTGTCTTTTGGAGTACTTTACATCAGTAAGCTGAGGAGGCAGAATCCTTGAATATTTCATAGCTGTTGTATGTAGATTTTAATGAATAAATTAATCAAAGGCTATGGAGATAGGGTAGGAAAGGTGACAAAGTTGTATCTGCTTGTTGAATGGTGGAGCAGGCACTAGGGGCCAAATGAGAGTGGAAGTGTGTCATAGAGTCATACATTTTCTGAAATAGTCATTTTGGCTAACCATATCCATCAAATATTTATCTACACTAATGTCAGTTTCCAGCACTCTGCCAATAGTATTTTGCCTTGACATTTCAAGTGTTCATCTAAAGCTACTTAAATGTTTTAAGAGTCCCTGCCTCCACTACACCCTCAGGTAGTGTATGCAATATTTCAACTTGGTGAAAAATTCTTCTTTAAATCCCCTCTAAATATCATACCCCTTCCATTTAATCTTTGCCCTCCTGTTATAGAAACCTCACCAAGAGTTAAAGTTTCTCATTATCTACCCTTTCCATGCTGCTAATAATTTTAATTACATCATTTAGGTCCCCCCCCCCCCCCCCACACACACACAGTCTTCTCCACTGAGGAAAATAAACCCAGCCTAGGTGATTGTTTCTTACAGCTGAAACATCCAGGCAACATGATGATGAATCTCTTCTGTATCTGCTCTAGTGCAGTCACATTCTATCTATCATGTACCAACCAGAACTGTACATTTCACTCTAGCTGCTGTTTAATGTGTACAATAATCTTGATCTCATACTTTATTTCCTTGAGCTATTGTGCTTTATCTTATCATGTAATTAGTAAATGTTAGACATGTCTGTGTTATGTTTAAAAAATTGAGAAGTATGATGACAAGGCAACAAACAATGTGTTGGAAGAACTCAGCAGGTCGAGCACCTGTTGTGGGAGGAAGGGAATTGTTTACATTGCAGGTCAAAAACTTGCATCAGGACCTGCTGAGTTCTTCCAGCAGATTGTTTGTTGCTCCAGATTACAGCATCAGCAGTCTCTTGTGAGTTCAAAGGCTTTGGACAAAGCAAGTGACAGTACCTGAATACTGAAAATAAATGGTGCATCTACCTAAAACTCTGCTGAACTAGGGTTCACACTGATAGACAACAGACAATAGACAATAGGTGCAGAAGTAGACCATTCTTCGAGCCTGCACCGCCATTTTGAGATCATGGCTGATCAATTACTATCAATACCCGGTTCCTGCCTTGTCCCCATATCCCTTGATTCCCCTATCCATAAGATACCTATCTAGCTCCTTCTTGAAAGCATCCAGAGAATTGGCCTCCACTACCTTCTGAGGCAGTGCATTCCAGACCCCCACAACTCTTCTGGGAGAAGAAGTTTTTCCTTAACTCTGTCCTAAATGACCTACCCCTTATTCTCAAACCATGCACTGGCACTCTCATGTACTGGACTCTCCCAGCATCTGGAACATATTTCCTGCCTCTATCTTGTCCAATCCCTTAATAATCTTATATGTTTCAATCAGATCCCCTCTCAATCTCCTTAATTCCAGCGTGTACAAGCCCAGTCTCTCTAACCTCTCTGCGTAGGACAGTCCAGACATCCCAGGAATTAACCTCGTGAATCTACGCTGCACTTCCTCTACAGCCAGGATGTCCTTCCTTAACCCTGGAGACCAAAACTGTACACAATACTCCAGGTGTGGTCTCACCAGGGCTCTGTACAAATGCAAGAGGATTTCCTTGCTCTTGTACTCAATTCCCTTTGTAATAAAGGCCAACATTCCATTAGCCTTCTTCACTGCCTGCTGCACTTGCTTATTCACCTTCAGTGACTGATGAACAAGGACTCCAAGATCTCTTTGTATTTCTCCCTTAACCAACTCTACACCGTTCAGATAATAATCTGCCTTCCTGTTCTTACTCCTAAAGTGGATAACCTCACACTTATTCACATTAAACGCCATCTGCCAAGTATCTGCCCACTCACCCAGCCTATCCACCCTGAATTCTCCTAACATCCTCATCACATGTCACTCTGCCACCCAGCTTAGTAACATCAGCAAATTTGCTGATGTTATTTTCAATGCCTTCATCCAAATCATTAACGTAAATGGTAAACAGCTGTGGTCCCAATACCGAGCCCTGTGGCACCCCACTAGTCACCACCTGCCATTCCGAGAAACACCCATTCACCACTACCCTTTGCTTTCTATCTGCCAACCAGTTTTCTATCCATGTCAATGCCTTCCCCCCGATGCCCTGAGCTTTGATTTTACCCACCAATCTTCTATGTGGGACCTTATCAAATGCCTTCTGAAAATCGAGGTACACTACATCCACTGGCTCTCCCCCGTCTAACTTCCTGGTTACATCCTCGAAAAACTCCAACAGATTAGTCAAGCATGATTTACCCTTGGTAAATCCATGCTGGCTCGGCCCAATCCTATCACTGCTATCTAGATATGCCACTATTTCATCCTTAATAATGGACTCTAGCATCTTTCCCACCACCGATGTCAGGCTGACAGGTCGATAGTTCTCTGTTTTCTCCCTCCCTCCTTTCTTAAAAAGTGGGATAACATTAGCCATTCTCCAATCCTCAGGAACTGATCCTGAATCTAAGGAACATTGGAAAATGATTACCAATGCATCCGCAATTTCCAGGGCCACCTCCTTTAGTACCCTAGGGTGCAGACCATCTGGACCTGGGGATTTGTCAGCCTTCAGTCCCATCAGTCTTCTCATCACCGTTTCCTTCCGAATGTCAATCTGTTTCATTTCCTCTGTTATCCTATGTCCTTGGCCCATCCATACATCTGGGAGATTGCTTGTGTCTTCCTTAGTGAAAACAGATCTAAAGTACTCATTAAATTCTTCTGCCATTTCTCTGTTTCCCATAACAATTTCACCCAATTCATTCTTCAAGGGCCCAACATTGTTCTTAACTATCTTCTTTCTCTTCACATACCTAAAAAAGCTTTTGCTATCTTCCTTTATATTCCTGGCTAGCTTGCGTTCATACCTCATTTTTTCTCCCCGTATTGTCTTTTTAGTTAAGTTCTGTTGTTCCTTAAAAACTTCTCAATCATCTGTCCTCCCACTCACCTTAGCTCTGTCATATTTCCTTTTTTTTAATGCTATGCAATCTCTGACTTCCTTTGTCAACCACTGTGCCCCCTTTCCCCCCTTTGAATCCTTCCTTCTCTGGGGGATGAACTGATTTTGGACCTTGTGCATTATTCCCAAGAATACCTGCCATTGCTGTTCCACTGTCTTTTCTGCTAGGCTATCCATCCAGTCAACTTTGGCCAGCTCCTCCCTCATGGCTCCATAGTTTCCCCTGTTCATCTGCAACACTGACACCTCCGAACTGCCCTTATCCTTCTCAAATTGCAGATAAAAGCTTATCATATTGTATTCTACCAGGAAGTGGAATGTTTGTCCATCAAGTACTCTGTCACTTTCCAAAGTACATTGTTTCACTATCATAAGCGTGGTGAGTGAGAACAGCAGTATGAAGTTAGAATTTAAGAACCTTAGATTTTAAGACAATAAAAGTATCTCAACCACAGATGAAAGGAGATGGAAGAGAAGTTGCGTAATGTTGAACATGTGGGAATAGGTGTTAATGTCAAAATTAGGTTTATTGTCATATGCACAAATACATGTAGGCACAGGTACAGCAGTATCACAGTCATGTAACATCATGTAAGTAGCATTCATAAGAAAACAAATTAAACACAATTTTTACAAGAAAGAACACAATTAAAACAAAGTCCATTCTACGAAAACTCAACTCTATTACACAGTCAGAGCCTGTTGTCATAGAAGTCGTACAGATGTGCACATGGAGGCATCAGTTTGGATAAAAAACCAAGTCCCCAATAATCTAACCATTTTTATTATAATCTTGCATAGTTCCTAAGTAGGATAAATAAAGTCATATTAATGTTATAGTTTATCTTCAAAAAAGTGTATCATATTCCACCCCCCCATCTTCCAGAATGACTGGCCAGAAGGTTATCAGCTTTCAGCTGCCATGAATTTCCGATTTCCACAGTGTGTGCCCATTCATCTGAAGACGCTGATACCCAATGCTAGTGACGAAGCAATACAGCTCATTAAAGAAGCACTTTATTGGGATCCTAAAAAAAGACCAAATGCTAGTCAGGTAAGTTAACAGAAGAGGACCATTCAGTAACGTTGCGTAATTTGATCATCTAAGGCTACATTTATGTAGAACTTTCCTATCAGATGCTGAACAAATTTCTGTATGTGTACTGAGAAAGCATCTAATATATCAGTAGCACAACAATTGAGTAACATTTGTCTGGGGGGAAAATGTTGATTGTAGATCACATTTATCATAATGTCATAAAAGTTTACTATAGAGGAGGCCATTCTTCTTTTCTTGAGGCTGATATCTTCTAGTTTGATATGGGTTGTTCTAAGAGCACTTGTCACACTATCCGGGTGACCAAGGACACCCCATTTAGAGAGAGGTCATGGAGACTGGCCCTGCAGAAGTGGAAGATGTTCAGCAGCATTTGTGTAAGTTGAAGGAAGCTGGGATCATCACTGAGTCCCAAAGCCAGTAGTGCGTCCCCAGTAGTAATGGCCCGAAAGAAGAATGGGAAGATATGGATGTGCGTAGACTATAGGACTCTGAAAAGGCGCACCAACCCTGACCGGTATATGGCCCCGAGGATCGAAGATGTGCTCGCCTGTCTGAGTGGTGCAAAGTGGTTCAGTGTGCTGAACTTGAGGAGTGGATATTACCAGATACCCATGAGTGAGGCTGGCAAAGAGAAGTCAGCATTTATATGTCCCCTGGAATTTTTCCAGTTCAAAAGATGCCCCGGGGCATATTGGGAGCTCCTGCAACCTTCCAGTGGGTCATGGAGAAGATGGTGGGGGATGTGAACTTGCTTGTGGTATTGGTGTATCTGGATGACCTCATAGTGTTTGAATTCACCTTGGAAGAACATGAAGTGAAGCTACTGAAGGTGCTGGGCTGCCTGAAAGCTGAAGGTTTAAAACTTTCCCTGGACAGGTGCCAGTTCTGCAAAACATCTGTTAGCTATGTTGGGCACATAGTCTCACGGATGGAGTAGTTGCAGATCCAGCTAAGATAGAGGCGGTGACCACTAGGCCAAGACTCCAGACTGTGAGCACTCTGTACTCGTTCCTCGGGTTCTGTGGTTACTATCGAAAGTTCCTGAAGGGCTACGCGAAAGTGAGTCACCTGTTGAAGCAGCTTCTGTGCGGTTACCCTTCCTTGGGGAAGATAGGGAGGGGGATAAAAGGACAGGAGGGTGGAGAGTACCTTAGCCCATTGGAGTCCTTTAGACCGAGGTGGGATGCAGAATGTGAGGATTCCTTTCAGTCACTGAAGGAGCTGTTGACCCAGGCGCCAGTGCTGGCTTTTGCAGACCCCCAATTGCCCTATGTACAGCACATGGATGCCAGCCAAGAGCTGCTGGGGGCATCCTTTATCAGGATCAGGGCACCGGATTGAGACCCGTTGCATTTATCAGCCGGAGTTTGTCACCCTCCGAGGAAAAACTATCCCACACACAGGTTGGAATTTCACTCATTGAAGTGGACAGTGGTGGATAAGCTGAGTGACTACCTCTGCAGGGCCAAGTTTGATGTGAGGGCAGACAACAACCCCCTAAGTTATATCCTGACCTCAGCAAAACTGGATGCCACAGGCCATCGGTGGTTGGCGGCGTTGTCTGCCTATGATTTCAGCCTGAAGTACCAGTCAGGTAGGAGGAACGTTAATGCTGATGCATTATCCTGATGGGTGCATGAGGGACTGGACAGGAAAGAGAAGTGGGAGAGCGTTCTTGCTCCAGGAGTGAAGGCCACGTGTCAGTTTGCCATTACTGTGAAGGCATAAGGAAAAGAGTGTCAGGATCGAGCGGTGGATCAATTGGGAGCTTCAGATGACGCCATTCCCCTGCTTTATTGTAACCTGACTGTTCTGAAGACAAATCTGCTGCTGGAATTGAGTTCTGGGGAAGTGGCAACTGCTCAGCAAGATGACCCGGGCATTGGTATTATTTGGTCAGCGGTCGAAAAGGGAGACATGGCTCAGACAGAGAAGACAAAACGCGCAGTGGTGCCTCCATTACTGAGAGAATGGCCTTGGTTGGAGTTGCAGAACTAGATCCTATACCGGGTCACGTCACCTCCGGACCGACCTCGGCATTCCCAGCTGGTTCTGCTGGAGAAGTATCAGAGGATTGCGTTGAAGTCACTTCATGATGATTCTGGACATTTGGGGGTTGCAAAGGCCTATAGATTGCTCAGAGATCAGTTTTACTGGCCCCTAATGAAGTCGGAAGTTGAAGAATACTGCAAGTTGTGCATTCGATCCATATGGCGGAAGACACTGCCTACGTAGGCAGCTCCCTTGACCCACTTGCAGAGTGTGGGGCCCCTGGACCTGGTGTGTATGGATTTCCTGTCCATAGACCCTGATGCCAGCAACATGGCGAATGTCTTAGTCATCATGGACCACTACACCAGAAATGCAAACACGAGAAAATCTGCAGATGCTGGAAATTTAAACAACACACACAAAATGCTGGTAGAACACAGCAGGCCAGGCAGCATCTATAAGGAGAAGCACTGTCGACGTTTCGGGCTGAGACCCTTCGTCAGAACTAACTAAAAGGAAAGATAGTAAGAGATTTGAAAGTAGTGGGAGGAGGGGGAAATGCGAAATGATAGGAGAAGACCAGAGGGCAACACGAGTGACAGATTCATAGATGCTGTCTGGCCTGCTGAGTTCTGCCAGCATTTTGTGTTTTTATTTATTTCCAGCATCTGCAGATTCACTTGTGTTGCCTTTGAATTCACTACTGCGAAGCCTCTTTCAGTGATGCCTACACTGAAGAAGTTCAGATCTTTTCTCCGACAGGAGTTCAGCGAGAGCCTCTCTCTCTGCTCCCAACCTATTATTTCTTCGGCCCTGAAACTTTTGGACCACATGCTAACCCAGACCCGGTATTACAGCTCTTTTATTTCCCATAATTCTCCACCTTCCCCCTAGCCCATTTCCCTCCAACCTATCACTTTCTAGCTCTCTACTTTATCCCTCCCCCCACTTCTTATCCCCCCTTAACCATCCCATGTTACTTCACTCCTGATGAAGGGTTTCGGCCCAAAACATCGTCATTACCTCCTCCCATAGATGCTGTCTGGCCTGCTGAGTTCTGCCAGCATTTTGTGTTTTTGTTTTTAGAATCAATAGTTCTCTAATCCCCATATGCATTTAGTTTAGAACAATCATTCATTTAAACAGTTTGGTAAGAAGTCACCTTTCCTTAAGAAGTCTCTTGAAAATTCCCATTTGAAGTGGTTCTACTGCTCCTTCTAATAGGATTTCCTTGCATGTTGATTATTTTTTTCTCATCTTTAATGAAATCCCAACCAAAAACTAACTTCTACAGTGACTTTTCTTTCCTTAGTGAACGTGTCCTTTTTCAACTAATTTTACATGGAACTTCCACTCTTCACATTTTGGATTCAAGCAGTCTTGAAATATTCAAAAGTCTTGATGGTTCTGCCATCAAAGGGGATGTTTACAGTATCCCCTTCTGCTCACTGGACCCTGGTTCTTGCTCATAGACAGCAAAGTGGCAGGTGGTTCCATGCTCACTTTAAACTTATCAGGGTCCCATTTCCAGATCTGTTTTGATAATCACTACTCAGTTCCCCTACTGTCTTTAACAGACCACAACCGTGTTTCTTGCACTTTAAGCTTATGAGGTTAACTGGAAAATTTGTGTATATCTGTAAAATATCTGTAGTATCTGTGTAATATCTGTAAAACAAAAAGTAAATTTTTTTTGTGTTTTGGTATTGAAAGGAATAGCACTCAATAGTCCAGAATACCTGCCATTTCTTAAGCATGCTGGAATGTTACTCAATTACTGAGTTGTGCCACTCAGCTTGAGTACTTCACAGAGAAGTTTTTAAAACAATGAGTGCAAGAGAACACTAATAATTACTATTGTAGTCATTCAGCAGACAGGTCAGTGTAGTCATAGAATGAGGCAAATTCTAAAGGGAAATTGAACTAGATAATCAAAAATCCTTCCTTGTGTATTTTGTTATAATCTTTAGTTTTCTGATGTTACTTATAATTTTAAAATTAATTCTAAGTGTCAGCTTTTTGAAATTTTAGGCACTTCGATATCCTTATTTTCAAGTGGGCCAAGCTTTAGGTGCTCCTATGCAATATGTTCAGCCACCGCAGATACAGAGAAAAACAATTCAACCTACAGAACACAAGCAAGAAATTTTACCAAAGTATGAGCTTCAATCCCAACCCCAGCCTTCATCTCAATCTCAGCTGAAAGGTACAAATCAACCGTTTCGACAGATACAAATCACACAACAAGCTGTTAACTATCAAGGACCAGAAAAGGAGATGTTGAAATTCAAGCAAACTGGTCTTCCCTCCATTACTAACAACACCTATTTGGTAAGATGTATATTAATTAATAGAACAAGATGGATTACATCTGAATGCAAAAGGATTGAGTTGAAATGTTAGTGGAAAGCAGTAATTAACCATAAATTAAAAATGGCAGCTGGTCTGTAATTAATTCCTGAACTGAATTGTGCAATACCCCCATGTTCTTCATTCATAACTATGGAAAGAAATTAGAGCTTCAGTTTAAAATTGACTTATGGATAACTAGAGTTAATTACTGCAAATACAGTGCACTAGGACATTTTTTGACAATCTACTTCCCTGTATTACAACAACAATTTTGTACCTGGTATCAAAAAAAACCAATATAATTGTCATTGAGCAAGAAAAGAAAATGTCATCCTAGCAATGGCATAACCACAGCAGCAAGATCAGAGGTTCATAAAACATGTTGCTTCCTCAATACCAGGAAGAGCATGAAGGATTGTGGGGCGAGGCAGAGGAGGGGTTTGAATGGATCAGTCATGTTCTACTTTGGAACTAATTGTGTAAATAGGAAACAGTATGGGATCCTACAGTGTTCATTTCAGAATTACTTGAGTGCTATTCAGATGTATATTGAACAATGTTGGAAGCCACTCTGCTTATCTGGATATCATGTTCACACGTTAGATACACAAATGATTTAGTACAAATATTGAGGGTTACATGATCCATATGTGGTAGGTCCTGATTTTTTATTATATGTTCTTTCTAGAAATTGAATTGCATAGTGTACAAAAAAGTATTACATAATTCTATTCTAAACAACAGCTTAATTAATAATTAAGGAACAGTAGTGGAATTGCTGACTGATGAGTCTGGAGGTTACCAAGGGGTAAATGGGAGTAAATTTGGAGGGAGGTTGCAAAATTCTGCAAGAATTACAGAATAGCAAAAATGGAGAACAGTGATAGTTCAAATAGATAGTGGGAAATAGCAGTATAATACAAGACGAGGAGAGAAGTTTTCTAAAGTAGATTTCTCTTATTTTCTCTTAACAATAGTAGAAGCCCTTTGACCCTTTGAGGCTCTCTTGGACCTTGGAGTAATCCTTTCAATCTCCAATCACCACATTTCCTTGTAATTAGTCAGCTCCAGTCTGATTCTCCTAACCCTCTCCTATTAGGAAAGGGACTCTTTGCGACTCCCACTAACCCCCCCACTTCCTACAACATTTCTCCTTGCAACTGTGGGTAATGCAGTTTCACCTCTTCCCTTCTGAGCATCCATGCACTCATACAATCTTTCCAGGTGAATCAGCAATTCACTTGGACTTCATGCAGTCCAGTGTCCTGCATTCGATGTTCACAATATGGTCTCCTTTATATTGAAAACTCAGGTGTCCCTTTGGAACATTTACATTCAGTTGGCAGGAGTGACCCTGAACTACCTGCTACTTTAATTCTCCATTTCTCTTCCCTCTGATCTGTCTATGACCTTCTGTATTGTCACAGTTAAGTCCAGTGCACACTTGAAATACAGAGTGTCATTTTCTGCCTGGCCAATATTAAAGCTGTCTGGACTCATTAGTGAATTTTACAATTTCAAGCAGCTTAATTCCTCGTCTTTGTCAGTCATCCAACTGTGACATTAGCTTTGCTTGATTATTTTACCCTTTTTTTCTGAAGAGTTGAGGACATGCCCAGCCTGAGTTCCTGGATTTGTCCTGCTTTGCATTTGGTACTTTCTGTATTCTGTCGTCCACGTGCTCACCCTCTAACTGCTCATATTCACTCATTGATCAGATGACCCTAGTGACAGCTTCTTCCTGTGTTCATCCCAAATTTACCCAATTGGACACATCCCCTCCCCCACCCTCCAGTTTTACAAGCTCCTTTTCAGTTCAGCCGAAGGGTCTTTTTGTTTTTAATAAACTGATACTTATAAATACTGAAGGACACTTAACATTTAAAAACATTTAAATAAGTTCCATTCATTAAACATAACATGTACGTACTGCCTAATACTTCATTTCTCATAACCATTCCTCTCTATTCAAATGAAGAGGCATTAATTATCCTACACAGATTTTAGGAGGTGAACCGAAATTGTTGTAACTTTATGTCCATCATCACTTAATGTTCAGAGTAAAGGTCGGCAAGAAAATTGCCAGTACGTTTGGGACATCAGTATTCACCAATGCACACAGAGAAAGATGATCATTATGTTCATCTCAACAGCAATTTTCCAATGTTGCTGAAAGCTGTAAACTTAGAAGGGAAGAAGCTAAGATAAGTGAGAGGTGAAACTTAATGGAATTAAAATTACTGCCTTTTTTTTACTTGTAAGTGATGAAGGTATTGTGATTTTTGTTCCAATGCAAAGACTGAAGTGCAGAAGCCAGCCAAAGGAAGTGAAAATAATGCTATGGGTTTCAAAAGTGGCAGACGTCGATGGGGTCAGATTGCAGTGAAAACTATGGACAGTTGGGATGACTTTGATAGTTCTGACTTTGGAGTATCCTTTTCAAAAAAGGCCACTGTGGTGCCAGTGAAGGAGGAAGGCAATGACAGATATCTTCAAAGGTGCGTCAAGTATATCAAAAAGTTTTTTTAAATTGAAACAATATTAGAGTGATTTTCTAAGAATTGTCACTTTTTATTGTTTTGCTATAATGTTTGTTTCAAGGCTTTGATGCGTACAGATTTTATAAAGGACTTTAAGGGTATTTGGTTATGAAGCAACATACCCAGACTTGAAACCATTCATCAACATATTTTACTGAACATATACTCTCCATATTTACTTTTCTGGTCTTTTTTATTCAATTGATTCTTTTTGAAGGTTTTTGCATATTTTATGGAAATGTTCAAAATTCCATTCTTAGTGGAAGACCCTTTAAAAAGTATACTGTTTGGCAGTTTCAAACCTTGTCCATTTTCCATGTGTTATTAATTAGATATTTATTGTTTGGATTTCCAGATTGTTCTCTTGTGCAATATCAAAATCCACTGTTCTGATTTGCAGCTCAGCTGAACACAAACAAAATCACAACAGCAGAGGAACAAAAACGGTCCCAAATACCACTGTCCCGAGACTGGATTCTGGATTATCTGCATCCTCAGCAAGGCAGCATTATTTGAGGCAGTCAAGGTACCTTCCAGGTAAGTAAGAACTTGGAACACTCATCAGCTTGAGGTACATTCTACTGACTCTATGGCATGGAGACAGGCAGCTCTGAAATGCTCCTGATTTAATTATTGATCTCTGATGTATTGGTCCCAGCATAGCAGACAGGCTTAAGACAACAGTGTAGCAGAAAACTACCAGGCTTGCTATTCAGCAAACACGAGGAAATCTGCAGATGCTGGAAATTCAAACAACACACACAAAATGCTGGTGGAACACAGCAGACCAGGCAGCATCTATAAGGAGAAGCGCTGTCGACGTTTCAGGCCAAGACCCTTTGTCCGGACTAACTGAAAGGAAAGACACTAAGAGTATCTCAGTATCTCTTAGTATCTTTCCTTTCAGTTAGTCCTGACGAAGGGTCCGGCCCGGAACATCGACAGCGCTTCTCCCTATAGATGCTGCCTGGCCTGCTGTGTTCCACCAGCATTTTGTGTGAGGCTTGCTATTCAAACTACTTTTTGGAGATTAGTCATGCAAGTGGAAGAGTGTTGTCTTCATCTTGCATTCCCTGTTGTCACTTCCTTTCCAGATTTGCGCACAAAATGCAGTGGATTCCAGATAATTGGGGCACATCAGGACAAGTACATTTTAGCCCAATTAAGCAACTGTTGACGTTTCAAGGATTCAAAGTACAGTTATTATCAAAGAATGTATAAATTATACCATCTTGAGATTTGTCTGCTTACAGACACCCACAAAGCAAGAAACCTGAAAAAAAATTGAAGAAAAAAACCAACACCCAATGAGCAGAGAAATAGAAGAAAAATACAAATCATACAAACAACAAAAGCAAGCAACAGCATACTGAACCAAATTGAGTCCATAAGCCCAAAGCAGCTAGAGTAGTACCATAGCCTCATTCTCAGTCTCAGTGCATCACACAGTGGGGCAAATTGTCGCAAAGTTCACAGACATGAAGCATGGAGCAGTCTCACGGGCTCGGTGCCACAGAGAGCAGCAGACATCACGGAAGAGCAGGTGGAAACACTCTCCTGCAGTTCTGATGCCCTGCCTTTTCAGACTATCTGGGCCGGCCAAATACTGGGTTATGCCGCACCACAGCAATACATTCTGTGCCTGTACCCCACTGTACAGCCTGTGGGCAAACTTGACCTTTCCAAATCATCTCGGCACTTTGATCGATCCAACCTGTCCCAGTTTAGGTGAAAGGGCTCTGAAACTCCTCCGCACAGCCTCCTCTTCCGATTCACTCACTCCAACTCCATCTCTGTCTCCTTCTCCATCACAAACATGCCACGCTCCGACTTTGCATTGCACCCACATGGTTCAATCCTCGAGTCAGCCTCACCTTCATTTGATTTCATTATTTGTGGTGATAAATTTGCCACAGAAAAAGTGTTATTAATGAAGTATTTAGTCATATTTCATCCATTATTGACCACCAACTGTCACCCAACAGCAGTAGTGCCATCTTAAATCAGAAATTTCATGGAAATAGTAAAAAAGGTATTTTTTTTTAAAAAAAAGACAAACTTTCATTTAAGTGAGCAACAAATTGAATGAAATACAGAACAAATTAGAACACTACCAATACAGTATTATAAAACTGCAACACACACAAAATGCTGGAGGAATTCAGCAGAATAGGCAGCATCTGTGGAAAAAAAAAAGTACAGTCAACATTTTGGGCCGAGACCCTTCGGCAGGACTGGGGAAAACTCTTTTTTACTTTTCTTCATCTTTTTTTCTCCAGTCCTGCCGAAGGGTCTTGGCCTAAAATATCAACTGTACTTTTTTCCCATAGATGCTGCCTGGCCTGCTGAATTCCTCTAGCATTTTGTGTGTGTTGCTTGGATTTCCAGCATCTGCAGATTCTCTCTTGTTTGTGACTATAAAACTGTATTAGTTCCTAATAATTGTTAATGGAGCAATTCATCCCAAGTATGCTGCGGTGATCTTTGACACTAACAACATTAGTGCAGACACTTAATGGACTGCTTTAATGCAATGCTTTCAATGATTGCATCCTCCAAATCTTAATTTTCATTGTAAAATTAAGATGATTGTCAATACTTTCAAATTCTTTGTAGTTCTCTTCTGAAAGAAGATGGTGCCAGCGAACAATGCAACCAAGGGCGACATACTCCAGATGGTTCACAAAACTACTTCTTTCTTCTTTTTTAATGGCTTCTTTTTCTTTCAAATGTGGTCTCCTACTGTTGAAGCCTGTGATCTACATTTTGGTGGTGGGTTTTCGAGTCAATTGAGTGATCTGACACTTTGCAATCTCCGAGGGTTTTCCATGAGGCTTTGAGTGAAATGTACCTGGTGTGTAGTTTATGTTATGATGTTTTTCTGCTTACTGGTTACTGTTTGTGCAGTTTCTGAGGATTTTGAATTGGGGCACCCTGCAGAAAACTAACACTGAGCTGAACTAGACTCTCAGTACTGTGTTTTTTTGCTTGGGGAGGGGTTTGATGTATTTCTTTGAACAGGACAATGGTGTTCTTTGTTTCAGGGCTGCCGGTTAGGAAGATGCATCTCAGGGTTGTATTCTGCATACATACTTTAATAGTAAATGTACTTTGAATCCTTGAATAGTATAATCATTTCATTTTCACTCCTGTCCACTTCTGGCATCTCCAAACCTGAATGCTTGAAACAGCAGTGAGCAAAGCAGTTCTGTATTGTCTTAATGCTTATCTTTTGCTACCTATCAATGACAAAAATTGCTGATTTTTGAACAAATGAACGCAGCTGGCCGTGTAGTGTCAGACAGCCACATCAGTGCACACAACTGATGCTAGTTAGAAACTGTTCGGCAATAGTCTTCTGTGCCAATTAAGTGGCATGGTGTCCCAAATAAACAAAGGGAATCCCGGCTATTTTCTCAATTAAATTTTGTTCTTTAAGAGTTGTCCCAAATGGCCCAGTTAATCGGAATCCATTATAAAGCAAGTACAACACCAATGGTTTCTTTAGAACTATACCCTGGTGTAAGGAACAGACTGTTGGAAATCACTAGTATTACTAATGTTATATCAGCCTGGAAAATGCACAGTGCAGTATGTGGTTTTAGGTTTATCCCTGCATTATATGTGAGTGCTATAGGGAGACCATCATTAATATTTTTTGGATCGGGACAAGAAGGGCAGTGTGAGAGCTAAATTCTGAAGGAAGGCAGTTTTTTAAAAAAACTTCTTTGAGTACAAGAAGGGCGAGACTGCGCAGGTGCATGATGTAGACAGGACAGTGCGGAGAGTTTAAAAAGAAGACTACCCTATACAGTGGACAGCGGTCAGAGCAGGCAGCGGAGTGAGTGGCAGCAGAGTGTAGAGCTTTGGCTCAACAGGCTTAGGCGGTAACGGGAAGAGGCGAGAGCGAGGCACCAACTCTTTTTTTCCCCTTGGCGAATCGGCCTGGACAGACAGAGGAATAGCAGGGCTCACACAGCCAATGGTACGAGCTAACGGTTTAAAAGTTTGTGTGTTTGGCGAGGTACGTGGGTGAGTAGACTTATTTTTCCTGTTTCATTCCTGTAGAATTAGGTAGCATGTCTGTAGGGTTAGTACTGTTACGTACCCCATAACTGGGTTAACAGACCAGCAGAAATGGAATGATACGTTGGGAGTCTGGTGGTACTGTAACTAAAGGTGTTTAGTAGTAAACTAAACAATACAGTATCAAAAATGTCAATATACATATAAAACAGGTTAGCAATGATAAAAACAGAAGTGTAGGAATAATAATCAACAGTAAAAAACAAGCTCTATCAAAATCTAGGGGTAAATGAATTGTCATAAGAGATTATAGAGTTCAGTTCAGTTCATGCTGAAGTAGTTGTTGTGTTGCAATGTTGGGGAGAGAGAGAGAGAGCGAGTGTGAGATGAGCAGCTGCAGCAGGCAAACCTTCCGCCGTCTTCTTGTTCCGTTGTACCATTGGAGTCACCGATCATGACCCTTCCGTTCCAGGCTAGACCGTTCTTCAGTGATTGACTCGTCACCCAGGCAAGGGCGGACACACACACAAGTACCCACCAGTCTGCCTTCATCCACTGTGCTCCGGACTGATTCTCCTGAACCGATCCTCCAGGCCCCCACCTTCCTGTGGGTGCACAACACTCTTTCAGTGTCCACTGGTGTGTCTGAGGGTGTCTCCCCAGACCCATCTTTTATCCCCACTGACGAAGTATCAGCCATCCATCAACTCAACATGACCATGTCCATCAAACTAGTCCACTCCCTGCTGTCTCAGCAAGAATGTTAACGAGCAAAGAGGTATCCTTGTAGCAAAAGGTAAATAATCAGTGAAGAAGCCATAATACATAAATCATCCGTCTCTCTCTCTCTCTTATCTGTAGCAGATGCCTCTACCTCTGTTCTTCATCTCTCTCGCTCATTAGCAGCATAGTTCCCGGGGGGTGGGGGGGAGGTCAACTCTGGACCCCATTTCCATCTGGTTTGTTCAGCACACATAACAGTACTTTGTTCAGGGTGTCAGATATGGGAATCCTGGGAGACCTCCAGCCTCTCTGATGGCCACATCTGTGCCAGGTGCATCTCCTCAGAGAACATGTTAGGGATCTGGAGCTGCAGCTTGATGACCTACTGCTTATTAGGGAAAGTGAAGAGGTAATAGACAGGAGCTACAGGGAAGTAGTCATCCCTAGGCTACAGGGGTCAGAAAACCGGGTGACTGTCAGGAGAGGGAAGGAAAATGCCCGGATAGTGGAGAGCACCCCTGTGGCTGCCCCCCTCAGCAACAAGTATATCATTTTGGATGCTGTTGAGGGGGATGACCTGACAGGGGATGGCCACGGTGACCGGGTCTCTGGCACTGAGCCTGGCGCTGTTGTGCAGGAGGGAAGGAGGGAGAAAAGGAATGCGGTAGTCATAGGGGATTCCATAGTCAGGGGAACAGACAGGAGATTCTGTGAGCCTGATAGAGATACTCACATGGTGTGTTGCCTCCCAGGTGCCAGGGTACGGGATGTGTTATGTACCCAGTAACGGGTTAAAAAGAACTAGCAGAAATGGACACACCTGGAGTCTGAGTCTTACGTTATAAACTGTATTTTATTAGTAACTACGTGAATAAAGTAATATAAAACAAGATAAAGTAAACAGGTTAGCTGAGCATATGCATATATATAGGTGAGTAAATAAGGTTCCCAAGTTTCCCCAGCTCAGGTGATTAGGTGATACAGTCTTACGGTCTTACGGTGGTATGGTAAATAATCAGTTCAGTTCTGGAATTTGGTTTGAATAGAGTTGGAGAGAGAGAGTTAGAGTGTTGGTTTATCTTCCAATGCCAGTGCCGATGCCAATCCTCCACATCATCCTCCTGTTCCCAAAACTTATTTAAAAGTCACCAACTTGTGACCACTGAAAAGGGGATACCGTCTTCTGTGGTGGAGTTATTAACCCCAGACCAGGGTTAAACACACCGATAGCTCCCCACCGGTCACCCCTTTGTCCACATTGTGAGCAAAAACCCCACCCTTGTCGTGGGCACACAAAGCTCACCAGTGTCCTCCTTGCCTCTGGAGTCATGTGTCTCCTGTGTGTCTTGTGTGTCTCTGGTGTGTGTTTGATTAAAAAAGTCAACTGACCTTGTATATATTCAAGTGCTGAGGACGAGCTGTCCATCCTATAGCTCCGCCTTTCAGTTTCCAAGGCAACTCACTGACTCTCTCTCTTGTCCCTGCTGCTGAATTAGTACACAAGCCGTTTGCTCCCTCTCTCTCTCGTTTAAAGGAACAGTCCACTTTAGAATAATCCTTCAGATCTCGTTACAGATGTCTCAGATTGGGTCCAGAATATACTGAAGGGAGAGGGCGAGCAGCTAGCTGTCTTGTAACATGTTGGTACCAATCACATAGATAGGAAAAGGGAGGAGGTCCTGAAGAGAGATTTCCGAGAGTTAGGAAGGAAGCTGAGAAGTAGGACCTCCAGGGTAGTAATCTCAAGATTGCTACCTGTGCCACGTGCTAGCGAGGGCAATAATAGTAAAATCAGGCAGATTAATGCGTGGAGGGGGCAGGGCTTCAGATTCTTGGATCATTGGGATCTCTTCTGGGGGAAGTATGACCAGTTCAAAAAGGACAGGTTACACCTGAACCTGAAGGGGACCAATATCCTGGCGGGAAGGTTTAATAGAGCTGTTAGGGAGGGTTTAAACTAATTTGGCAGGGGGATGGGAACCGGAATGATAGAGTGGAGGAGGGGGAAAACAGAAATAAATCTAAGATAGTGAGCAGTAAAGATGTCAGGAAGGACAGGCAGGTGATGGGGCAAATTTTCAGCCATTGGGATGAGTTGCAGTGCAATCAAAGCGAAAAGTACCAAATACTGGACTTAAGGTGTTATACTTAAATGCACACAGCATAAGGAATAAGGTGGATGATCTTGTTGTACAGTTACAGATTGGCAGGTATGATATTGTGGCCATCACTGAGACGTGGCTAAAGGATGCATGTCTCTGGGAGCTGAACGTCCAAGGACACACGGTGTATCGGAAGGATAGGCAGGTCGGTAGAGGGGGTGGTGTGGCTTTATTGGTAAGAAATTATACTAAATCATTAGAAAGAGTTGACATAGGATCGGAAGGTGCAGAATCTTTATGGGTTGAGCTAAGAAATCGCAGGGGTAAAAGGACCCTGATGGCAGTTAAATACAGGCCTCCTAACAGCTGCAGTGATGTGGATTACAAATTACAACAGGAAATAGAAAAGGCTTGCCAGAAGGGCAGTGTTGTGATAATTGTGGGGGGATCTTAACATGTGAGTGGATTGGGAGAATTTGTAGAATATCTACCAGATGGCTTTTTAGAACAGCTTGCTGTTGAGCCCACTAGGGGATCGGCTGTACTGGATTGGGTATTGTGTCATGAACCAGAGGTGATTAGAGAGATTGAGGTGAAGGAACCCTTAGGAAGCAGTGATCATAACATGATTGAGTTCACTGTGAAATTTGAGAAAGAGAAGCCGAAATCCAATGTGTCGGTATTTCAGTGGAGTAAAGGAAATTACAGTGGCATGAGAGAGGAACTGGCCAAAGTTGACTGGAAAGGGACACTAGTGGGAAGGACAGCAGAGCAGCAGTGGCTGGAGTTTATGCGAGAAGTGAGGAAGGTGCAAGACAGATATATTCCAAAAAAGAAGAAATTTTTGAATGGAAAAAGGATGCAACCGTGGCTGACAAGAGAAGTCAAAGCCAAAGTAAAAGCAAAGGAGAGGGCGTACAAGGAAGCAAACATTAGTGGGAAGACAGATTGGGAAGTTTTTTAAAGCTTACAAAAGGAAACTAAGAAAGTCATTAACCATATAAAAATTACAGCACAGAAACAGGCCATCTTGGCCCTTCTAGTCCGTGCCGAACACTTACTCTTACCTAGTCCCACTGACCCGCACTCAGCCCATAACCCTTCATTCCTTTCCTGTCCATATACCTATCCAATTTTACTTTAAATGACAATACTGAACCCGCCTCTACCACTTCTACTGGAAGCTCGTTCCACACAGCTACCACTCTCTGAGTAAAGAAGTTCCCCCTCGTGTTACCCTAAACTTTTGCCCCCTAACTCTCAACTCATGTCCTCTTGTTTGATTCTCCCATACTCTCAATGGAAAAAGCCTATCCACATCAACTCTATCTATCCCCCTCATAATTTTAAATACCTCTATCAAGTCCCCCCTCAACCTTCTATGCTCCAAAGAATAAAGACCTTACTTGTTCAACCTTTCCCTGTAACTTAGGTGCTGAAACCCAGGTAACATTCTAGTAAATCTTCTCCATACTCTCTCTATTTTGTTGACATCTTTCCTATAATTCGGTGACCAAAACTGTACACAATACTCCAAATTCGGTCTTACCAATGCCTTGTACAATTTTAACATTACATCCCAACTCCTGTACTCAATGCTCTGAATTATAAAGGCCAACATACCAAAAGCTTTCTTCACCACCCTATCCACATGAGACTCCACCTTCAGGGAACTAGGCACCATTATTCCTAGATCACTCTGTTCTACTGCATTCTTCAATGCCCTACCTACCATTTACTATGTATGTCCTATTTGGATTATTCCTACCAAAATGTAGCACCTCACACGTACCAGCATTAAACTCCATCTGCCATCGTTCAGCCCACTCTTCTAACTGGCCTAAATCTCCCTGCAAACTTTGAAAACCTACTTCATTATCCACAACGCCACCCACCTTAGTATCATCTGCATACTTACTAATCCAATTTACCACCCCATCATCCAGATCATTAATGTATATGACAAACAACATTGGACCCAGTACAGATCCCTGAGGCACACTACTAGTCACTGGCCTCCAACCTGACAAACAGTTATCCACCACTACTCTCTGGCAGCTCCCATCCAGCCACTGTTGAATCCATTTTACTACTTCAACATTAATACCTAACGATTGAACCTTCCTAACTAACCTTCCGTACAGAACCTTGTCAAAGGCCTTACTGAAGACCATAAAGACAACATCCACTGCTTTACCCTCATCAACTTTCCTCGTAACCTCTTCAAAAAATTCAATAAGATTTGTCAAACATGACCTTCCACGCACAGATCCATGTTGACTGTTCCTAATCAGACCCTGTCTATCCAGATAATTATATATACCATCTCTAAGAATACTTTCTATTAATTTACCCACCACTGATGTCAAACTGACAGGCCTATAATTGCTAGGTTTACTCTTAGAACCCTTTTTAAACAATGGAACCACATGAGCAATACGCCAATCCTCCGGCACCATCCCCGTTTCTAATGACATTTGAAATATTTCTGTCAGAGCCCCTGCTATTTCTACACTAACCTCCCTCAAGGTCCTAGGGAATATCCTGTCAGGACCCGGAGATTTATCCACTTTTATATTCCTTAAAAGCGCCAGTACTTCCTCCTCTTTAATTGTCATAGTTTCCATAACTTCCCTACTTGTTTTCCTTACCTTACACAATTTAATATCCTTCTCCTTAGTGAATACTGAAGAAAAGAAATTGTTCAAAATCTCCTCCATCTCTTTTGGCTCCACACATAGCTGTCCACTCTGATTCTCTAAGGGACCAATTTTATCCTCACTATCCTTTTGCTATTAATATAACCATAGAAACCCTTCGGATTTATTTTCACCTTACTTGCCAAAGCAACCTTTAGAGGGAAAAGATGAAACGAAGCTAGCAAATAATATCAAAGAGGATACTAAAAGCTTTTTCAAGTATGTAAAGAGTAAAAGACAGGTGAGAGTAGATATAGGACCGATAGAAAATGATGATGGGGAAATTGTAATGGGAGATAAGGAGATGGCAGAGGAACTGACCGAGTATTTTGCATCAGTCTTCACTGAGGAAGTCATCAGCAGTATACCGGACACTCAAGGGTGTCAGGGAAGTGAAGTGTGCACAGTCACAATTATGACAGAGAAAGTACTCAGAAAGCAGAATAGTTTAAGGGTAGATAAATCTCCAAGACCAGGTGGAATGCACCCTCATGTTCTGAAGGAAGTAGCTGTGGAGATTGTAGAGGCATTAGCAATGACCTTTCAAAAGTCAATAGATTCTGGCATGGTTCCGGAGGACTGGAAGATAGCAAATGTCTCTCCGCTATTTAAAAAGGGGGCAAGGAAGCAAAAAGGAAATGATAGACCTGTTAGCTTGACATTGGTGGTTGGGAATTTTTTGGAGTCGATTGTCAAGGATGAGGTTATGGAGTACTTGGAGGCATATGACAAGATAGGCAGAACTCAGCATGGTTTCCTTAAAGGGAAATCCTGCTTGACAAACCTATTGCAATTTTTTGAGGAAATTACAAGTAGGCTAGGCAAGGGAGATGCAGTGGATGTTGTGTATTTGGATTTTCAGAAGGCCTTTGACAAGTTAAGAGCCCATGGAATTATGGGAAAGTTACATACGTGGATAGAGCGTTGGCTGATTGGCAGGAAACAGAGAGTGGGAATAATGGGATCCCATTCTGGTTGGCTTCCGGTTACCAGTGGTGTTCCACAGGGGTCCGTGTTGGGGCCGCTTCTTTTTACGTTGTATATCAACGATTTGGATTATGAAATAGATGGCTTTGTGGCTAAGTTTGCTGATGATACAAAGATAGGTGGAGGGGCCAGTAGTGCTGAGGAAACAGAGAGTCTGCAGAGAGACTCAGATAAATCAGGAGAATGGGCAACGAAGTGGAAAATGATATACAATGTTGGAAAGTGTATGGGCATGCACTTTGGTAGAAGAAATAAACGGGCAGACTATTATTTAAATAGGGAGAGAATTCAAAGTTCTGCGATGCAACGGGACTTGGGAGTCCTCGTGCAGGATACCCTTAAGGTTAACCTCCAGGTTGAGTCGGTGGTGAAGAAGACGAATGCAATGTTGGCATTCATTTCTAGAGGAATAGAGTATAGGAGCAGGGATGTGATGTTGAGGCTCTATAAGGCACTGGTAAGACCTCACTTGGAGTACTGTGTGCACTTTTGGGCTCCTTATTTAAGAAAGGATGTGCTGATGTTGGAGAGGGTTCAGAGAATATTCACTAGAATGATTCCGGGAATGAGAGGGTTAACATATGAGGAACGTTTGACCGCTCTTGGACTGTACTCCTTGGAGTTTAGAAGAATGAGGGGGGACCTCATAGAAACATTTCAAATGTTGAAAGGGATGGACAGAGTGGATGTGGCAAAGTTGTTTCCCATGGTGGGGGAGTCTAGTACGAGAGCGCATGACTTAAGGATTGAAGGGCACCCATTCACAACAGAGATGCAAAGAAATTTTTTTAGACAGAGGGTGGTGAGTCTGTGGAATTTGTTGCCACGGGCAGCAGTGGAGGTCAAGTCATTGGGTGTATTTAAGGCAGAGATTGATAGGTATCTGAGTAGCCAGGGCATCAAAGGTTATGGTGAGAAGGTGGGGAAGTGAGACTAAATGGGAGAATGGATCAGCTCATGATAAAATGGTGGAGCAGACTTGATGGGATTAGTCTAGGCCATTAGTCTTATGGTCTAATATACATCCTGAATTGCCCATGAGAGGGCAATGTTGAGCCACTTTTTGAAACATTACTGTCCATCAGAGAAGCAATATTTCTTGAATCAGAATCAGGTTTAATAAAACTAGCGTATGTCATGAAATTTGTTATTTTGTGGCAGCAGTCCATTGCAATACATAGTATTAAAAACTATACATTACGATAAGAAGTATATATTTGAAAATTAAATAAGTCATGCAAAAAGAGAACAATAAAAATACTGAGGTAATGTTCAAGTGTTCATTGTCCATACGTAAATCTCTTGGCAGAGGGGAAGAAAAGTCCAAATAAAATTTATAATCAGAGTACATACGTGCCACCATATACAATGCAGAGATCCTTTTTCCTGTGGGCATGCTGAGCAAATCTATAAAACAGTAACTGTAAACAAGATCAATGACAACAAACCATACAAATGAAAATTGAATAAATAGCAATAATTAACGAGTGTGAAATAACAAGATAAAGAGTCCTTAAAGTGAGACCATCAGTTGTAGGAACAGAAATAGAATGAGTGTAGTTATTCCCTTGTTCAAGAGACTGATGGCTGAAGGGTAGTAACTGTTCTTAAACCTGGTGGTTCGACTCCTGAGGCACTTGTACTTTTAACCTGATGCAGCAGTGAGAAAAGAGCATGGGCTGGGAGGTGAGGATCTTTGATGATGGATGCTGCTTTTCTACGACAATGTTTCATATAGATGTGCCCAATGGTTGAGAGTGCTTTACCTGTGATGTACTGAGCCGAATTCACTACCTTTTGTAGAATTTTCTACTCAAAGACATTGGTGTTTCCATACCAGGCTATTATGCAGCCAGTCAGCACACTTTCTACCACTCATCTATAGAAGTTCGCCAAGGTTTTTGATGACATGCCAAATCTACGCAGACTTGTGGGGAAGCAGAGGTGCTGTAATGCTGTCTTTGCAATTGTATTTATATGGTGGGTCCAAGACAGGTCCTCTGAGATAGTGACTCTCTCCACCTCTGATCTTCCAATGAGTACTGGCTCATGGACCTATGGTTTCCCCATGCTGAAGTCTACAATCAGTTCCTTGGTCTTATTGACATTGGGTAAGAGGTTGTTGTTACCACACCACTCAGCCAAATTTTCAATCACCACCCACAACACAGTGGTGTCATCAGCAAACCTTTATACGATATTGGAGCTATACTTCACCACATAGTTATAGGTGTAAACCAAGTAGAACAGGGGACTAAGCACATATCCCTGTGGTGCTCCTGTGCTGATAGAGCTTGTGGAGATGTTTTTCTCAATCTGAACTGATTGGGGTCTGCAAGTGAGGAAATCAGGATCCAATTATACAAGGAAGAAGCTGTTTCTGAAACATTGAGTGTGTGTCTTCAGGCTTCCGTACCACCACCTTGATGGTAGCAATGAGAAGAGGGCATTTCCTAGGTGATGGTTGTCCTTAATGATGAATACTTGCTGCTTTTTTTGAGGCATTGACTTTTGAAGATGTCCTCAATGCTGAGAAGGCTAGTGCTCATGATGGTGCTGGTAGAGTTTACAACTTTCCACAGCTGTTTCCAATTCTGTTCAGTGGCCCCTGTATACCAGACAGTGATGCAGCCAGTTAGAATGCTCTCCACGGTGCATCTTTAGAAATTTACAGTGTCTTAGGTGACATACCAATTCTCCTCAAAGTCCTAATGAAATATAGCTGCTGTTGTGCCTTCTTTGTAATTACATCAATATGTTGAACCCAAGATGGATCCTCAGAGATGTTGACACCCAGGAACTTGAAACTGCTCTCCCTTTCCATTTCTGATCCCTTGATGAGGACTGGTGTGTGTTCCCTTGACTTCTATTTCTAAAGTCCACAATCAATTCCTTGGTCTTACTGACATTGAGCGCAAGGTTGTTACTGTGACATGATTCAACTAGCTGATCTCACTCCTGTACGCTTCCTCTTCACCTTCCAAAATTCTGCCAACTATAGTTGTGTTGATGGCAAATTTACAGATAGCATTTGAGCTGTGCCTAGCCACATAAGTGTAGGTATAGAGAGAGTAGAGCAATGGGCTAAAACACATCCTTAAGATGCACCAGTGTTGATCGTCAGTGAGGAGGAGATGTTATTTCCAATCCACACAGACTGTAGTCTCCCAGAGAGGAAATCAAGGATCCAGTTGCCAAGGGAAGGCACAAGAGGCTCAAGGTTTGGAGCTTGTTGATTAGATTGAGGGTATGATTGTGTTGAACACCGGACTGTAATTAATAAACAGCAGCCTGATGTAGGTATTGCTATTGTCCAGGTGATCCAAGGCTGAGTGGAGAGCCAGTGAGATTGCATCTACTGTAGACCTATTGTGGCAATAAGGAAATTGCAGTGGGTCCTAGGTCCTTGCTGAGGCAGGAGTTGATTCTAGCCATGACCAATATTTTAAAACACTTAATCACAGTAGATGTGAGTGCCACTGGGCGATAGTCATTGAGGCAACTCATCCTGCTCTTCTTGCACGCTGGTATGATTGCCACTCTTTTGAAGCAGGTGGGAACCTCCAACTGCAGTAGTGAGAGATTGAAGATGTCCTTGAATACTCCTGCCAATTGGTTGGCACAGATTTTCAGAGTCCTACCAGCTAACACCATATTAGCCTGACACCTTGAAAGGTTTCATCCTCTTGAAAGATGTTTTGACTTGGCTTCTGAGACAGAGATCACAGGGCTACCAGCTGCTGCAGAGGTGTAGCTTTATTCTTCCTTTCCAAACATGCATAAAAGGTGTTGAGCTCATTTGGGAATGAAGCATCACAGCCATTCATGATGTTAGGCTCCACTTTGTAGGAAGTAATAGCCAGCAAACCCTGCCGGAGTTGGAGCATCTGATTCCGTCTCCTACCTCAATGGGAATTGTTTTCTCCCCCTTAAAATAGACTTCCGTAGGTCGTACATGGACTTCTTGTATAGTTCCAGATCACTGAGTTTAAATGCCACAGATTGAACCCTCAGCAGCCTGCAAATCTCCTGGTTTTTCCACGGTTTTTGGTTTGGGTACGTCTGGTATATTCTCAAAGGCACATGCTCATCCACAGAGGTCCAGACTTGGGAGTCCTCGTACAGAATTCCCTAAAGGTTAATTTGCAGGTTGAGTCAGTGGTGAAGAGGGCAAATGCATTGTTAGCATTCATTTTGACAGGACTAGATTATAAGGCATTGGAGTATTGTGAGTAGTTCTATGCCCTTTATTTAAGAATGGATGTACTGACACTGGAGAGGGTTCAGAGGAGGTTCACAAGAATGATTTTGGGAATTAAATGCTTATCATATGAGGAACAATTGATGACTTTGGGCTGTACTCACTGGAGTTTAGAAGAATGAGTGGGGATCTCATTGAAACCCATCAAGTGTTAAAAGGCGTGTATAGAGTAGATGTGGAGGCAATGTTCCCTATGGTGGGGGAGTCTAGGACCAGAGAGCACAGTTTCAGAATGGAGGGATGTCCATTTAGAACAGAGATGAGGAGGAATTCCTCTAGTCAGAGGATGGTAAATCTGGAATTTGTTACCACAGGCCATTGTGGAAGCCAGGTCAGTGGGTGTATTTAAGGCGGAGGTTGATTAGTCAGGACATGAAAGGTTGCAGGGAGAAAGCAAGAGAATGGAGTTAAGAGGGAAATGGATCAACCATGATGAAATGGGGAATAGACTGGATGAGCCAAATGAACTAATTCTGCTCCAAGTTCATATTGGTCTTGATCAAGCTGGTGCCAACCGTGCATATTATTCAGACTCAAAGATCAATCCATGAATATTGTAAAGTCTACTGACTCAAAGTGCTCCTCTGCCTCTCTTGACCACACTTTATTTGTCCCCACTGATACTATGGACTTAGTTCCTTCTTAGTTACTGGGAGCAGAACTACAGCCAAATGATCAGATTTTCCAAAATGTGGCATGGGATGGCACAGTAAGCTTTCTTGATGCTGGTATAATAGTGGTCAATAGTGTTGGTTTCTCTGGTTCCACGGGTGATATATTGGTGGTGGTCATTCAGACACTTCTTAAAGCTATCCTGGTTAAAACCTTTTTTGCAACGATAGAGAAAGCATCAATGTGCGTAGTTTTGTGCCTGCTGATTTACAGGTCTTAGTTTCTCCAGTGCCAGCTTGTCATAGGCCTGAGGTGGAATGTACACTTCTACCAGGATGCAGGTCTAAGTAAGGATGTATTGTAAATTGGAGTTAGGACAGCAAATAGAATCATTTTCATATGCACTAGACAATACAGGACATGTGTTTAAAGAGCTTAGTGATGGATGCCCCACCATTTTGTAGTTGGAATACACTGTATGCGTGCTAGTCCATGTAACCAAAGAGCTGCCTCCCCCCAGGACCATTCTATATCTTTTCTGCATCCTTTCCTTCCTTCATATCTTATGGTGCAGCAATCTTTTAACCAGAATTAGATGCAATGTCCTTGTTGAGCCAAAATTAGATGTCATGCCCTTGTTGTGGTTGTTTAATAAATATGTTATATAACTGCTTGGGGTACACCCTGTACTATGATATTCTGGCAATGGATGGGATGTTAGTCATGAGAAATGCTGTGTGTTTCTGGAGAGTTCTTCAACACATTCTTGACCTATTACTTGCAAATGATGGAAAAGTAAGATGGAGTCAGGTCCTCTGATGCAGAACCCTCAACTTCTGCTCTGGTAGCCCCATTATTAGTCTTGTTAAATTTGTGTTCAATACTGACCTCACCTCCCCACAACCACCCTCTCAATCCCAACTCCTCAGATGCTAAAAGTGGGAGATTCATTATTGGTGGTAACATTGAATAGATTAGATTCTCATGTTGGGTAGTGTTGAACCATCAGGGAAGCAAGATTTCAGAACCAATAATAAATCTCTGAAATGTCCCATTGAAGGAGATGATTGAATGTGTTTCTCTCTCCTTTCAGACAGCAGTATCAATAAATATATTTATATTATTAATATTTACAGTATCAATATTAATAATGTTGCAGTCTGCCCTTCACTAGTATTTAGTTAGGTTCCAGGAGAAGGGCAACTTGGGCACTTTACACTAAACCTGAGCAATAAATAGGCTTAGTTTTGTAATTATTATTAGATGCAATAAAGATACAGAGTGAAATAAAGCAGAAGTAATGAGCCTATGACACATGACAGATTGCTAACATGAGTGAGAACTAGGCTGATTAAATAATGTTCCAAAGAAGTAAAAAGGGAAATGGAAGAACCACACAGAGCATGAAATGTCTGACAACAAATATAATCTTTTTTCTGTTTGTCATAGAATGTGAGTATACAGGAAAACAGGGACTGCATGGTAGCATAGTGGTTAGCACAACACTTTGCAGTACTAGTGACCTGGGTTCATTTCCCGCTGGTGTCTGTAAGGAATTTGTACGTTCTCTCCCCGTAACCACATGGGTTTCTTCCAGGTGCTCCAGTTTCCTCCCACAGCCTAAAGACATACTGGCTGGTAGGTTAATTGGTCATTGTAAATTATCCCATGATTAGTCTAGAATTAAATTGGGAGACTGCTGGGCAGCTCAGCTTGCTGTATCTTACTGTATCTCAATAAACAAATAAATAAATAAAACTAAAGTTTGGAGCAGATTCAATGGACCAAATGGCCTAATTCTGCGCCTATATCTAATGGTAAATTTCATTTCATAAAGAGAGGGTCAACTAATGAGAAACCAAAATGGGACTTTTCTCAAGGAGACAGATGCTAAGTAAGTATTTTATCTATTAAATCTTTACCAAGGAAAAATAAAAGTACTGCTAAAATCTTAACAAAGGCAGGTTTAGTTGAAATTCTGGATGGGCTAAACCTGATAGAGGAGGTGTTAGATCCTCGTGTGGATAAATCACCTGGTCAAGATGGAACAAATCCCAAGTTGCTAGGGAAGAAAGATGATAAGTCACAAAGGCATTTTTAAGACACTTTTATCGAAGTGTAAAAACTCATGAGGACATAGATAGGAGTGAATGCATTGTTTTTTTTCCCATTGTCGGGGAGTCAATTAGAAGGCACAAGTTTGAGGTGAGAGGCAACTGATTTCATAGGAACTTGAGGGACAACTTTTTTTACAGCATGTTGTACATAAGTGGACTGAGCTGCCAGAAGACGTGGTTGGTTGAGGCAACTACAGTAACAACATTTAAACGGCAGCTGAACCATGAATATTTGGAAATGAAATGAATTTGAATGACAGGTGGGATTGAAGGATATGAGGTATTGTCGGCTGAAGAGCAAGTGTAAGTAGCTGATCTCAAATGAAATCTGAAATCCTTCACTCCTATTCTGATATTTTAGACTTCATTCTTCCTTTCCCATCTGCATCTCAAGATAAACCTTCAATTCTCTTCTTGCTGATCACATCACACTACTTTTCCTGATCACTGCCATTTCACAACCCTTTCCTTTTGTTTTGTCTGCCCTCCCTCAGTTCATTTCATTTCTAAACATTTACAATTCTGATAAAAGTTTGCTAACCAGAAATATTGTTTCCCTTTCTAAAGACACTGAGTTGTTCCAACTTTTCTGTTTTTGTCTCATAGTTCCAGTGCCTGCTGTATTTTGCTTTGCCCTCCATAGCCTGACACAATCCCAAGTATTTATTAGTATGTGACCTTGCTGAGCTTGTGCTATCGTTTCCCACCTCACTGTGTACAAATTACTTCCTTTGCCAGTTGCTAAATGCAGTCGGCATCCTGGCTGGTGACTATGAAGATCAAATTATGACAGTTTTCATCGCCACAGACCAGGCAGCCTCTATTTCTTGTACTCCTGAAAAGGAGTTGAGAATTGTTTTGATAAGACAGCAGAGGAAAAATGTAGTGCATACAGGAATTCTTTGCAGTTTCACTTGGACAGAATTGAGGACAGATGCAGAAGTTAATGTGAGGATCTGGATTAAGTCTACAAAGAGCCATAATGAAGCACTGCAACCTGTCAGTAACTGTTGCCTTTCTAGGACTCCAGCACTCTAGGCATGTAAAAATGGACAGATAAATTGCCCTCGTCCAGCTCTTTGTAGTTCCCTGTTGTTGTGGAACAGCTTTTCTCACAGGAAAGAATGAAAAGCTTCATTGATTCTTGTCCAGTTTATTGGAAGATGTTACCGTTGTGAATGACAGCATGTATGTGTGTGAAATTTGCAGTAGTAATACGTGTGAGACAATGTAAAGTATGTAAAGAGAGGTTTGAGTCCTGGGATATATTTGTGGTGTGTGCATGCGCACATGCCTTTATGAGAATGCTGGGGAGTTGGTTATAAATGATGAATCAGCAAGATAAAATCACTTACTCTGATATCAGAGAAATGACTTGAAATAGCTAATAACAAACTCAACATGCATCTACCCAACTCACCAAATAAAACTAGAGAAATCTATACAATGATGTGATAATCCCCACAGACTAAATCTATCATGTATTTTTACGATCAGCTCCAACATGATTGCTTCAAGCATTTCAGTCTGAATACTATTATCAGAATTTAACAAATGTAAACCACATTATATGAGTTGAATTTCTCAACTTTCTTTCAGGGATACATTTTAAGAACACGTCAGTGGCAGGAGGAAATAAAGAGCATAGCAAAGCACTAGGAGTTATTGGTGGAGGAACATCTGTTGGTAGAATTAATGCAGGTAAGTAGGACAGTAAGATAATCAATTGATTATAAATTGTTTCCATATTGGGAAATCATTGAATAATACAGCACAAGATTATTTGGGAGCTTCTTTTTCTCTTCAAATAGTTATCTTGTTCCTTTATTTTAAATTACCATTGAATTAGCAAAGCGGACAACATCAGTGCAAAGAGAAACTACTAACCTTTCTGGTCAATGATCTTTTACCAGAGCTAATTCTGCTGAAAGGTCTCTGCATGTAAACATTAACTCTGCATTTTCATTCTTCACAGATGCTGCCTGATCTGATTATTTTCAGCATTTTTATCTTTATTTGATTTGTAGTTTCATGCTCTTTGATTACTGCTAATTTATTATTTGCCTTGCGAACATACACATATATCACATTAATTAAAGAGCAGATAATGTTGCTGTATTGTGAATTCACTGTACTGTTACAAATGAGATTGGAACAAGATTTAACGTCACTTAATATTAAATCTACAGAATGAACTGTAGTTCAATGTAAATATAAATAAATACAAGTTTATATTATGTTGTTACAGGGAATCTAGGAGTGTTTGGTTCAGATAATACAACAACTGGCGGTTATATTCCATCCTTTTTCAAAAAGGAAGTGGGATCAGCAGGGCAGAGAGTTCAATTTGCTTTTGGTGGACCTTCTGGCAGTAAGTATTTATTTCTGCCTCAATCTTCCAACATCATGTACACAATAGTTTATTTTTCAAGCCAGAATAAATTTGTGAGGGCTTATTAAACAATCAACAAAGATTGTGGAAGAACTAATACTTTTGAAATTATAGAAATTTATAAGAGTGCAAGCAGTGAAATATTTTCTGTTATGACAAATTGGTCTCAAGTTTATTAATAAACAGTTTATTATGGGGAAAGGGAAAAGAAGATTTTAAATGGGTTTTGAAATATGAAATACTTCATCAAAATGACAATGATGCAGTGATGGAAAAGTTAGAATTAGCCCACCTTAGGTGTCAAAATGGAAGATAGCAGATGTATATATGTGGAATGTACTGTAGCTGTATTCAATATCAACCAGTAGGAAGGAGACTGCAGATTATGGAATCAGGAGCAAAAATCAAACTGTTGGAGGAACTGAACAGGTCAAGCAGTATCTACAGAGGGGGAAAGATGGTCAATGTTCAGAATCTTTATCATATTTATTATCACTGAGACATATTTGTGAGATTTGTTTCATGTTCCCTGAAAACGACACCTGCAAGAGAAGTGCATCTGGCTGCAGCTCCTAACAAACCTTGTTAGGGAACTGGAGCAGGAGCTGGATGACCTCTGGATCATTCGGGAGAATGAGGAGTTTATAGATAGTAGTTTCAGGGAGGCAGTTACACCAAAGGAGCAGCGCACAGGTAATTGGGTTACAGTCAGGTGAGGGAAGGGGAAAGGGCAGGCAGAGCAGGGCTCCCCTGTGGCCATTCCCCTCAACAACAAATATACCAATTTGGATACTGTTGGGGGGGTTGACTTACCTGGGACAAGCTGCGGAAGCCGGATCTCTGGCACTGAGTCTGGTTCTGCAGTGCAGAAGGGAGTGGGGAAGAAGAGAGCAGTAGTAAAAGGGGACTCAATAGTTAGAGGTACAGATAGGAGGTTCTGTGGTCGCGACAGAGACTCCCAGATGGTTTGTTGCCTCCCAGGTGCCAGGGTCAAGAATGTCTCTGATCACGTGCACAGCATTCTGAAATGGGAGGGTGATCTGCCAGATATCATGGTACACATCGGTACCAATGACGTAGGAAGAAAGAGTGAGGAGGTCCTGAAGAGTGAGTATAGAGAGCTTGGTAGGAAGTTAAAAAGCAGGACCTCGAGGGTGGTAATCTCAGGATTGCTACCTGTGCCACATGCCAGTGAGGGTAAGAATAGGATGCTCTGGAGGATGAACACGTGGCTGAGGAACTGATGTAGGGGGCAGGGTTTCAGATTTCAGGATCATTGGGACCTCTTCTGGGGCAGGTGGGACCTGTACAAGAGAGACGGGTTACACCTGAACTACAGGGGGACCAACATCCTTGCAGGGAAGTTTGTTAGTGCTATTGGGGAGGATTTAAACTAGATTTGCAGGGGGATGGGAACCAGAGTGACAGAGTAGATAGTGGAGCGGGGGTGAAAATAAATGATGTTAAAGTTTCATGCAAAGTCACAAATAGAATGGTTGTGTGTGGTGGTAATAATCTTCTGAGGTGTGTCTATTTCAATGCGAGGAGTATTGTGGGGAAGGCTGACAAGCTGAGGGCGTGGACTGACATGTGGAATTATGACATTGTAGTGAAACTTGGCTACAGGAGGGGCAGGACGGGCAGCTTAATGTTCCAGGGTTCCGATGTTTCAGATGTAATAGAGGCAGAGTAATGGAAGGTGGTGGGGTGGCATTGCTAGTCAGGGAAAATGTTACAGCAGTGCTCAGGCAGGACAGATTAGAGGGCTTGTCTACCGAGGCCATATGGGTGGAGCTGAGCAGCAGGAAAGGTATGACCAAGTTAATGGGGTTGTATTATAGACCACCAATAGTCTGCGAGAATTGGAGGAGCAAATCTGCAGAGAAATAGCAGACAACTGCAGGAAACATAAAGTTGTGATAGTAGGGGATTTTAATTTTCCGTATATTACATAGAAAATAGGTGCAGGAAGTAGGCCATTCGGCCCATCGAGCCTGCACCGCCATTCAGTATGATCATGGCTGATCATCCAACTCAGAACCCTGTACCTGCTTTCTCTCCATACCCCCTGATCCCTTTAGCCACAAGGGCCATATCTAACTCCCTTTTAAGTATAGCCAATGAACCGGCCTCAACTGTTTCCTGTGGCAGAGAATTCCACAGATTCACCACTCTCTGTGTGAAGAAGTTTTTCCTCATCTCGGTCCTAAAAGGTTTCCCCTTTATCCTTAAACTGTGACCCATCGTTCTGGACTCCCCCAGCATTGGAAACAATCTTCCTGCATCTAGCCTGTCCAATCCCTTTAGAATTTTATACATTTCAATGAGATCCCCCCTCAATCTTCTAAATTCCAGCGAGTATAAGCCTAGTTGATCCAGACTCTCTTCATATGAAAGTCCTGCCATCCCAGGAATCAATCTGGTAAACCTTCTTTGTACTCCCTCTATGGCAAGAATGTCTTTCCTCGGATTAGGGGACCAAAACTGCACACAATATTCTAGGTGCGGTCTCACCAAGGCCTTGTACAACTGCAGTAGAACCTCCCTGCTCCTGTACTCAAATCCTCTTGCTATGAATGCCAACATACCACTTGCCTTTTTCACCGCCTGCTATACCTGCATGCCCACTTTCAATGACTGGTGTACAATGACACCCAGGTCTCGTTGCATCTCACCTTTTCCTGATCAGCCACCATTCAGATAATAATCTGTTTTCCTGTAGCAGATCCCATTTCCTGGAATAGGAACTGCTAAACTTGGACCAGGCTTAATCCAGAGTAAGCTCAGCAGGCACCCCCAGTCTGAGTCCACTGGAGCAGCAGGAGCTAACATGGCCATTGACAATTTGGTCCCACATGGCAGTGAAAAACTAAGACTAATATGGGGCACCCTGCTGTGCCCGCAGACACTGGCCCTAGGGTGGAAGATCTGTTTTCAAATGCTGTCCACTGAAAGTGCTGTGTGACATACTTCCCCACAGATCTCAATCCAGCACTGCTTCCCCTAACTGGTTTATAAAGTCCACTTATACACATTTCAGAACTTGCAGTTTGTTAGTCATTGTTATATAATTTGCCCCAAAAATTGTATTGAATTGGTTTATTAATATAAGTCAAAAGTTAAACATGGTATGGCTTAATAAAACCTAAATGGAAAGGCTGGTATAGAGTGGATGGGGAGAGGGTATTTCCATTAGTTGTAAAGTCAAGTATCCAAGGGCACAGCCTCAGATTAAAGGAACATCTTTTAGAACTGAGATTAAAGAGTGGTAAATCTGTAGAAGTTATTGCCAGAAATAACTGTAGATGCCAAGTTGTTGGGTGTATTTAAAGCATTGGTTGATAAATCTTTGGGGTTCAGCTGAGCAGACCTAATGGGCCAAATAGCCTAAATAGCCAAATAGCTTGTATGTTGTAGTTTTATGATCTTAAATATTAACAACCTATTTTCTTCTCAAAGATCTTGATGCATGGAAAACCAAACCAACCCAGTTCCAACACCCAGGCTCCAACTACAATCCAGCCAAAATAAATTCTGCTGAACGCCTGGCCTATCCACCACCCATTCATCCAGTACATGGAAGGATTGATTGGGCAACTAAATATGGTGGCCATAGATAGCCATTACCATCAGAACCATTGATCAGCCTGAATTAGGAGTTTTTAATTCGAGAATTTGTCTCAAGGATCATCACCCTGAGCTAGTTCAGAAGCATCTTATTCAAATTTTTTTTCTATTTGATAACTGATAGGATTATTTGCTAATTTGGAATCAAGTAGATCATTACAGTTCAATATACAACAAGCTACTTTGATATGGATATGAACAGCAGCTGTAAGCTTGGTGCAAAGTTCTAAGAAGTTAATTTAAATTGTAATATTTAAATTGATTTGAATAAGAATTATAGATTAAATATTTATTTTCATACATCTTGCAAATACTACTCGTGCCTTGTAAATACTTAGCATTATGAATTGTCTTATCTTAATGCTGAATAGAATGTAAAACTTTCTTTCATGTTACACTATTTTGCATTGGGATCAGTATTTCTTGCTTAAACCTGATGATTATAGGCACCAGAGGAAGTGCTACTGATCATTCTCAATGAACCCTGTATCTTAACCAAAAAATTCTTAAAATGCATGTTAATAGGTACAAGATGAAATTCTTAAATCTCTATTGTACATTTAAAATGCTTCTTTGCAGAGAAGAGACCAAGTTCCTTCAGTAATGTTTGTAATGAAGTAATGATTTTAAGGTACTGTATTTTAGTAAATATAGATTTGCTGGAGTTTACTTGTCATTTTTCATGGAAAGAGAAAACTAATAAACGCAGTTTACCTCTCCACTCCGTGTAATGCCCTGTAACAATTCAAAAGTGTGTCAGAGCAGGGGTCCAGTGAAAAACAGCTGTTGTATGAAGAACAACATTTGGACTGAAATGTATCTTTGAAGTTGGGTAGATTTCATGACTTGGGCATCATGCGAGGAGAAACAAACAGTTAATATTTTAGTTTGATGGTCTTGCATTACAACTGGGAAACGTTTAGAGCTGTAACTAGTTTTAAGTACAGGGTTAGAGAAGAACTAAAGGGTAGATATCTGATGGGGTGGAAGGTAAATTGGTTAGAACTCTTGTACTGATGTAACCTTTTAATATTACATTATTCTGGATGATGAGCCTTCATTCATTTAAAATTAAGCAAAAATATAATGGCTCAAATTAGATCATGCAGCACAATGCTTATGGTGATTCAATTTAATAACACATCAATTATTCAGGAAAATAATGAATATACTAACAGATAGGGTGGTGAAGAAGATACATGGCATGTTTGCCTTCATTGATCAGGGCCTAGAATATGAGTTAGGATGTTACATTGCAATCTTACAAAACATTGGTTTAGACTGCACTTGTACTCTGTGCATTGCTGGTTACCACATCATAAAAGGTTGTGATTACACTGGAGAGTATAGGAGAGATTTACCAGGATACTACCTGGATTAGAGGAGAGATTGAATAGGTTAAACTTGTATTTCCTGGAGTGAAGGAAGATATGGATGACTTGAAAGGGTAAAGGTTTTAGATGAGAGGAAGAAATTGTAAAAGGGATCTGAGGGGTAGGTTTATTTTTACACCACATTTGATATCTGGAACTTGCTGCCAGAGGAGATGGTGGCATTAGATACAATAGCTATGTTTGAGACATTAGACAGACACTTAGGTAAACAAGACATGGGACACAATTGTACTATGTGCAATATTGTGTGCAGTTTTGGTCACCAAATTACAGAAAGGATATTAATAAGGTTGAAAGAGTGCAGAGAAGGTTTACAGGGATGTTGCCGAGACTTGGGAAACTGAGTTACAGAGAAAAGTTGAATAGGTTAGGACTTTATTCCCTAGAGCGTAGAAGAATGAGGGAAGACTTGATAGAGGTGTGTAAAATTATCATGGGTATAGATAGAGTGAATGCAAGCAGGCTTTTTCCACTGAAGTTAGGGGAGAAAAAAAACCAGAGGACATGGGTTAAGGGTGAAGGGGGAAAAGTTTAAAGGGAACATTGGGGGGGGGCTTCTTCACACAAAGAGTGGTGGGAGTGTGGAATGAGCTGCCAGATGAAGTGGTAAATACGGGCTCACTTTTAACATTTAAGAAAAACTTGGACAGGTACATGGATGAGAGGTGTATGGAGGGATATGGTCCAGGTGCAGGTCAGTGGGACTAGGCAGAAAAATGGTTCGGCGTAGCCAAGAAGGGCCAAAAGGCCTGTTTCTGTGCTGTAATGTTCTATGGTTCTAATGGGATTACAGTAGATGGGGAAAAGGTCAACATGTATTTTGTGATCTAAAGGGCTTGTTGCTGTAGTATACAATTCTATGACTTCTGTAAATCCATTAGAGCATTAGTGAGTTGTCATCTGTGTTTCAGAATACTGACAAGACCAAGTATGCACAATTCAAACTTCATGCATTAATCTGACTAGTCCCAACAACCTGCACTGGGACTATAGCCCTTCTTATCCTCACCATTCATGTACCTATCCAAATTTCTCTTAAGTGTTGAAATTGCATCCAGTAGTTGCATTGGCAGCTTGTTCCACACTCTTACCGCCCTCTAAGTGAAGACGTTTCCTTTCATGTTCGCCTTAAACATTTCACCTTTCACCCTTAATATATGACTAGTTGTAGTCTCACCCAACCTGAGTGAAAAAAGCCTGCTTGCATTTACTCTATTTATAGCCCTCATAGTTTTGCACACCTCTATCAAATCTCCCTTAAATCTTCTACATTCAAGGGAATAATTCTAACCTATTCAATCTTTCCTTATAATTAAGGTCCTCCAGTCCTGGCAACATCCTCATAATTTTTCTCTGTACTCTTTCAATCTTATTTACATCTTTCCAGAAGATGCTCAGACTAGAGTACAGCAACAGGCCCTTCATATCACAACGTGCATGTTGACCTTTTGTCCATCTATTGTAAGTACTGGATATTCACCCCCAGTATTTCAGTAACATACCTATCTTGAAAATCCTCTTCCAATTTGCCACATGATCTCCCTTCCAAAACCTGACAGCAGATCATAAGAACCAAACAAGATCCAAGTACAGATTCCCTAGTATGGCCAGACAACATCCAATAAAGCTCAGTGAGCAAGATTAGGATCTCCATGTTCATATTGGCATACCCAGTGTTACTGACAAATGCTATTGTTCTATGTCATTGGCATAGTCAGGTGTATTCTATTTACAGCCTCCACTTCTGAACCCTATATTTTATTGAGTTGCAGTCCATTAAATTTTATGCACCCTGGGAAAGTATGTATGTACTATATTCAAAGCCTACCTGACATTTCCATGGTGTCCTGACTGTTTCTAAACTATACTGTGCTCACACACTTTCTCATCCCTTTAGTCCTTGTTTCTTCACGTTTCATGCTGATGTCTACTCCATAACAAAATAAGGTTAAGCCTTCTACTATAGCAATGGGAATATTCTTCCAGCCAGTTGACATCAGTTCAAGGTCCAGGATATCCACCTTTTACAAATTCTTCCTGCCCCAGAATTTGAAATAAAAGTCATCCTCATGCAACATATCTCAACTACACATAACTTATTATTTTATTGTTCCTTCACTCATTCGGCACTAGAACTTAGAAAGATCACAAGGTTTAAGATCCTGCTTTGTAACTCTCCTCCCCAGCAGCAATAGCTAATATTCCATATCCAATTTCTGAAAGATTTTTTCCTTCCCTCACATCCTTAATCCTGAAATGGGAGAGTGACTGCCCTTAACAACAAGATGTCCTGGTATAACTAGTCATTGGCCGTCAGGGAGATCACTCAAAATTGAGTTGTATTTTGCTAAAAAGATAATTGTGGTTATTGAGGTTAATCAACCCAACACACTGTCCCCGTTCAACAATGTTCAACTTCCTCAACAAAAACACTCTTTCCATTGCAAGGTCAAATGGTGGCAATATTTGCCAAAAATTGCATCAAGCAATTCCACTTGCAATGCATCAGAAATAAATCAGGCCCAATTTACATGCAACATGACCTAGGCAACATTCAGGCACCAGTTGATAAGTGTCAAATTGACATTTCTGTTACAGAAGGAGCAGGCAATGAACATTTTCAATGCCACTGTCATGCCCAAGTATTCTAGCTTTCCCCTTGCCAATCCCAAATGACAATTGGAGAGTTGCCATTAACTAGAAACTCAAATGGATCAGCCCCATAACTACTGTGGCTACACGAGTATGTCAGAGGCTGGGTATCCTGTAGCAAGTGATTCATTCTTAACACACCAAAAATTTGGCAGCAACTACAAGACAAAAGTCACATGTCTGGATAAATAGTTTCAACACCTCTCATGCTTATCTCCATCTATGATAAAGCAGGCTGCTTGACTGGCATTCCATCTACCACCCTAACTATTCATTTCATACAATCTGCAAATACAGCAGCTGCAGTACCATCTATAAAAAGTATTAACACTCTGTCAGCATTACCCAAATTCACAACCTTGACACCAAGGAAGACATCAGGCAGATGGAAATACTACCTTTTGCAGATTCTCATTCAAGTCACACACCATCCAGAACAGCTGCCCTTCATTGCCATTGGGTCTAAATCCTAGTACTCCCTGCACAACTATTCAGAAACACTTGCACCTGGACTGCAGCAATTCAAGTAAGTGGCTCACAAGGCAACATGGAATGGGTTGCAACTGTCAGTTTTGTCAATGACATTCAGATCCCAAAAAACAGGTAACCCCTGTATTTCTACACTGCAGGGCCATTGGCCTATCCCACAGTGTCATGCTCCAGAGCGCAACCCTTTCAGATAATCCCATGCTCAGTACTAAAAATACTGGAGGGAATTCCTGTACAATCCATCTCTTCCCACTTCCAATTCATCAATTTATACTAAAAACAAAAAATGCTGGAAGTACTCAGGTCAGACCACATCAGTGGCAAGAGAAACGGAGTTAATCCTTCTTGTCAAAGATCCTACATCGAGTTCCTCTTCTCACAGATGCAAACTGAAACACTGAGAATTTCCAGCATTTTTTAAAATTTTCAATTTCCTGCATCTCTAGTTTTTTTTTATTTTCACAAAATAGTGATTCTGAGTTCTGCTGTCAGGTGGATAAACAATAACTGGAATAGATAATCCAATTAAAGTTAAATTCAATTTTTACACTCACTCATTATGCATGACCAGTTTCCTTGTGGTTCAGGAACTTTATGCAATGATTTTCAGCTCTCTCCATTCTATTTCATCATGTACCAGTAACAGTTTTTCAGTACCGAATTCCTAAAACATGCACATTTGATTTACAACGTGTCCTTTAATGTTAGAATAAAGGGAATAAAACCAGTATGCTAAGTGATTATCCAAATAATATTTTGTACTAACAATATACTTAATCCCATTGAAGTAAATGCGTTGAATTTGAATTAAATTTGAAATAACATAGTGGCAGAGGAACTGTTGTTTCACAACTCCAATGACATGGGTTCCATCCTGATATCCAGTGCTCTCCATTTGGAGTTTGTTCTGGTACTCCGATATCCCAAAGTAGTGCAGGTTGGTACATTAATTGTCCTGTAAATTGCAATCTGGGGGTAGTTGATAGTTATGAAGTAAAAATAAAATAGGTTTATTGTAAACAAGTGCTCAGCAAGGACTCAATGTCTTCTGTGCTGTCTCTACATGACTCTAAATCAGACTGCAGACTTAATTATTCTTAATTTGCTGTTTATGTGGTGATTATTTCTCATTTAAAGATCTGCACAGCACTTTTCACACTGGGATGATGTCTCAATGTTGCTAGACATTCCTCACTTAATCATTTGTGACATCAAGGACAACTATAATTAACATTATACAGTACACTAAATTGATCTAACTTTACCTTCATAGGCTCTGCTGTTAACATGATTATGGCACCAATTCTGTAACTGTTCCCATTTGTTTCCCATCTCCTGTTGTATGCTGCTGCAGTTCCATCACAATACCATTGGAAAACCTGAAGTTGTTCCAATGTAGTTCCATCTCTATTGGTTTATCAAATCTATTCAACTATTAATTACCCAGAAAAACTTGTTTTTTAAAGTATGAATGCTACAATATTTTCCAGACAAAAAAAAAGGTAAAATCAAATTTGAGAGTTACCAAAACAATTTTGAATCACATGATTTATTGGAGTAAGTTACATCTCTTACAGTCTTAACTTTTGTTTAGTGTACTGTCATCTTGTAGGAATGCATGATTAAGGTCAGAAGTAATCTATGATTCCAGGCACAATTTTATAAACTCTTTATAAAAAGGTAAAGGTTCATGACTCATGGGGTTTTTCCAACATTTTTAGTCCAAGTCTTCCAACCATTAGAATGCTGTGGAGAAGATACAAGAATTCAAAATCAGATTTAATAGCACTAATTCATATGACATGAAATTTGTTGTTTTGCAGCAGAGGTACAGTACTAAGACATAAAATTACTATAAATTACAAAAATGAATACTGCAAAGAAGTGTTCATGAACCATTCAGAAATGTGATGGTGAATTATTAAACACAACATGAGGCATGCAATTTAGCACGTAAAGATAATACACTTCTTCTTTATTAAAAGAATATACTCAATTTTTGGCTTTAAAATTGTTCTGACCACACTAACACTTTGGCAAAAATCTGACAAGCACTACATTGTCTTAGATATGACTATATAGAGTCATAGTCAGAGAGAAGTACAGCTCAGAAACAGACCCTTCAGCCCACCTAGTGGTACCAAACCATTTAAACAGCCTAGTCCCATTGACCTGCATCTGGACCATAGCCCTCCATGCCCCTCCCATCCCTCTTTCCTGGTTCTTCCTGTCATTGGTATCTATAGATCACGACAACCGGATCTTTCTGCTCCCACTCCAAATTCCTCTGCAGGTCAGACAAGATGTCCCAAATCCAAGCACCAGCCAGACATCACAGCCTTCAAGATTCTCAGTCCTTGTGACAGAGAATGGTGTCTATTTTCTTGACTACAGTATCTCCAATTACATTTCTCTTCTCTCCCTCCCTCTTGAATGGCCTCTAAACCTCGGTGCCTCAGTTCGGTTTTTCATCCTTCCTACAGCCCCCACTCCTATCCACACAGGGAGCAAGAAGCTCAAACAATTGGACAAGCACAGGGCTGAGTCTCCTCCAACAATTCTCCTTAGATCCACCTAGATTTGCCCTTTAGCTCTGTGTCCTACCCTAGAATTCCACAAAATATTCTCAAAGTGCTAAAAGTCTGAGAAAAGATTAACTTTATTTGGAAAGGAGGCAACTAATATTTTCAAGGCTATAACTGACACTGACAATGTTGATTCATGTAATACCTACGCCTATCTTACGAGACAAAATTCAGTCCTACAATAAAATTGGAGTTAGGAAAAAAAAAAGTCTGTGTTTATTTTATGCCTGGTGTGCCACAAAGCTCTCCAGAGCCAACTATGCTTTGTAAAGTTAGGTCAAAGCTGTGATGCAGAAACTGTGGCAGGAAATTTGTGTGCAAGGTTCTATAACATGGTCATCTTAAAACTTTTAAATTGTTTATGAGGAATGAGTATTGCACGAGGCACCGTTGAGGATCCTCCTGCTCTTCAAGAAATATCCTGTGATTATGATCTTTAACTTCCTTCCAAGAGGGTAGATATCTCAACCCCAAAAACTGTCTCCTAATACTGCAGTTCAAAATGTCAGCACAAATACATTCAAGCTCCTAGAGTGGAACATTTCATCCAAGTGAAAGTGCTGAAATTTTCTAATAACCAGGGTGGTTAGAGGACTTTTTCACTCTCCACAGGAATGACTGAGGTATGGAATAAGTCATTTAGGAAGAGCATTAGAATGGATGAAGTAGATGTACGTTGTGAACACAGTGAGACTGCAACTATTTCTAGCTATAAGGGACAGAATATTGCCATTCTTTCACAATTTTTTCAACTCATATTTATATAATGCCTTGGTTCATATTTTTATTGTTATGTTGTATGTGCTTCATTTTGTGCTATTCTGTGTTTCATTCTGGCAGTTCTGAGAGAGCTGCTTATTTTCAGTTTATTGTTGAAAAGATGAGGAGCAATGTGTGCCATCCAATTAGGATGGTGGAATTGAAGGGGAAGCTCCTCTGGTTAGGGGCACTAAGGTTGGGCTTGGGGCTTCTGGTTCAAGAGGAGATGAAGAAGGAAGATGCTGGAGAGAAGAGGTCAAAGGATTTGACCCTGAGCAGAACCATGATTCGACAAAGCCGGGGTTAAGTCAATTGAGGGTCAGTGACTTGAAGAAACTCTGAGCTCCAACTTGTGCACATTAGACTGTTTCATTAAACTGGCCCTTTTCTTTATTTTGTTCTTTTCTTTACTAACCCTTTAGTCAAATTAAGAATTATAAAAATATATCTTTTAATCGTATGCTGTGTACTGTCTGTTATTTTGTGGCACTAATTTGTAATGGAAGCAAATTACACAGCATCCACAAAAACAAGGGGTTTGGGGAGGGATTGCGCCTCAATCTCACCCATTTGGAGGTTGTCTTCCCTAGACTTGGGCAGCCAAGAAAGCCAGGGTGTTTCATTGTGGGGGTATCGTCTGGGATCGATTTCATTGGATGCTGTGTGATTGCCCTGAGCATTGATCCAATGAGTTGTGTGTCTATTGTCTGGTAAAGTGATTGTGATACATGGTCATAGATGCTGCAGGAGTTGAGTCGAATCCACAGGGTTACTGGTAATGAAGGAGTGTGTATTGAGTGGAGTAGACATTCGTATTCCTGACGAATTGTTAATTTGAACTTTAAGTATTGTTAAAGCTGTAGGAACAGTTACAATTATGGAGCAGAGGTTTGATAAAATGGTGGGCAAAGACTTTGTTTTAGTTCAGACTAGCGGTGGAACTGCCTGGTACTACTGGGGCCCTGGGGGGAGGGGGCCATGGGCTGTCCATACTTTGAGAGGAGGCTGGTGTAGGAGAGTGGGCCAAATTACAAGCCGAGTCTCCCGTAGCTGGGGGTGAAGACTTCAAAGAGAGGTTGCTCTCATTTCTGAGGTGGTTCTGAGAAGTAGCCTGATTTGAAATGTCTAATGAGTCCCCCAGTGAAGAGTGAGACTTCTGAGTTGGTATCAGCCCTCACCCCCCTGGTGAATAAATGGCCCAGTGCCCAGGCAGAGGGTCCTAGCTATCAAAAGCTAAGAATGTTCTCAGAAGTGAAGCCCATCCCCAAGGGGGAAGAGGAGTATGATACTTGGGCAGAGCAGAACTCTCAGATTTTAGATTGAGTGGCAGTGCTCTGATGATGTAAAAAGACAGCGACTGGTTGAGAGTTTGAGAGGCCGAACTGCTGATGTAGAGAGACCCATAAAGACACAGAACCCCCTTACTACCTCTGCAGCCCACATGCAAGTGCTAGAAAAGGTGCTCAGTGTGACGGGAAGCCCAATGGAGCTTATGACGGGGTTTCAGAACATGTTTCAGGAGAAGGGGAAGTACGTTTGTAGATTTCTGCCTACATTTTTCAGCTAGAGAGGCCACTAAATTGCTTGCGGTGTAGAGGGGCAATTCAGATAGCAGAGGTGAATCAGTTAAGAATGGGCCAAATAGCGAAAGACACCCATTCCCCGGACCCGATTGCTTGGGGTCTCAGACTGTCTCATAATATGTGCCCCCTCCCTCGTTTGTTGAGCTGATCAGGGAAGTACAAGAGGAGGAGAATATGTCGGGGGGGGGGGGCTCCATCAGCAGGGTACAATCCTCGGTAGTAGCCTCCTGCACTGAAGTGACCACGGATAGCCACCCTGGGGAGTGGTAAAGGAGATCATGGCAGAGTTCAGAACTGAGACGTCCCGGTTGTTATTAGTGGGTGTGCCCCCCCCCCCAATACAATGTAGCTGATAAGGAGGTGGACCCCCTAAGGGGACAGACTACACAGAGGACTGCTAGAAGCTGGGGTCCTGTGAGAAGGGGAGCGGTCGGTATTGTATGTTGTAACTGGTGAAGAGGGAAACTTCAGGCGGGAGTGTGATTGACAGGAAACCTCTCCGAAAGTGAACCCCTGGGTACTTAAGCAGAGAGAGACGTCGGGAAACTTAGAAGAGACCCAGTAAGGGAACGGCCTGGCATCTCGGGGGGACATTCAATATATCAAGGAACACCCTAAAGCAAAAATCCCTATTCCTGAAAGCTTAGTGGGGCCAAGCTCCAGTATATCACTACAGATAGAGGGTATTTATGCTAGAGCCATACTTGACACAGGCTTGCAGGTCACTTTGCTGTACCACTCATTTTACAACCAGTATTTGATGCATTTACCATTGACGTCACTCAGTGCACTAGAGATCTGGGGTCTTAGTGCGGGTGATTATCCATATGATGGCTATTTGTCATTGAAACTGGAGTTTTCAGAGGCAGATGTGAGAGTGGCTGAGGTCCTTGATACACAAGCACTGATTTGTCTGGACCCCATTGCGAAAGAGAGAGTTTCAATTCTTGTGGGGACAAATATCCCTATTGTGAGGAAGGAGGCTAATGGGAACCTGCAAGGAGAGAGTTGGAGAGAGCTTTCTGAAAACATTGACCATTTACCCGGTGTTTCGAGGAAGTGCATGGCCGCACTGGGCCGGATATTGAGCTTAGACGTGGGACTGTGTGGTTCATCCAGTCAAAACTAGTTGTTACGGCCTGGGGAAGTACAAGCGTGATGGGAAACCCCAAACTGTATTTCCCGGAACGCCTGAGGCCGAGGCCTTCTTAGTGGATACTCCGGAAGACCATGAAGATGAGTCAGGCTAACCCTCTGGGGTACTGGTGAGGCCCGAACTGCAGAAGCCCTCGACTGTACAGGCAAACAGGCTGACAGTGATTGTCAGGAACACTACAAAGAGGGAAGTTACCTTCAAGCAGGGCTGCCCCTGGTGCACCTCTTCCCAATGATGGTAATGTCTAATGTCCCTGTGAGACAAGCCAGGTAGAAACTCTCCGAAAAGGGGAAAGTTGACTGCTGAGTCATTCAACTTTGGGCATTCCCTGGTACCTGCGGGTTGGAAGAGGAGGTTGATAGAGAAGATGTTGAAACTGGAAGGTGTCTTTTCTACTGATGAGTTTGATGTGGGTTGTTCCAAGAGCACTCCCCACAAAAGGAGAGGAAGGCAAAGATTATCTTAGCCCTTTGGAGCGAGATGGGATGTGAACTGCGAAGAGGCCTTTCAGTCACTGAAGGAGCTGCTGACAAAAGCGCCTGTAGTGGCTTTTGCAGATCCCCAATTGCTGTATGAACTGGATACAGATGCAAGCAGAGAGGGCTTAGGGGGTGTCCTGTATCAGGATCAGGGCACGGGGCTGAGACCTGTTGCATTTGTCAGACGGAGTCTGTCACTCTCTGAGAAAAACTATCCCATGCACAAGTTGGAGTTCCTGGCATTGAAATGGGCTGTGGTGGATAAGTTAAATGACTACATTTGCAGGGGGTGGAGTTTAGGAGACAATGGCTCCTAATGGCAACTCCTTTGCTTGCATCTTCGAAAACAGCTCTATTTCTATCTTTAATATCTCTTTTTCCCTTTCAGGGTCCTTTTGAAGACCCTGACGTGGAGTTACACGCTGACTTTGGTTCTTTGTGGGAATGGAACATGCTCTCGGGGTCTCACGACTGGCCACTATTCGATATACCAAGGACATGGCCTAGAAGAGTAGCGCACCTTCAGGGTTTCAGGATTTTGTGGCTCTGAAGGCAGGTGGACTCAAGGACAGTGCCACCACCTGGTGTATTGTGGGAGTACACAGAAGATTGAAAGCAGCAAGCTTGCTGCTGACTGTGTGCCCAGAGACCTGAGTTCTTTGGGACAGAGCTCAGAAAAAGTGACGCAAGACTTTTAACATCGTAAAGCAGCCAGTTGTTTGTTCTGTCTCCCCTCTCACTGTGAAATGGGGACACCTCTATTTCCCTTATTAGGGAGAGAGAGAGCCTGTGGTATGTCGAATTACCGGGTGAACGAGTAGTCTTTGGGATACTGCAAGTCTGTGTCTTTATTGATATTTTGCTGCATGCTTGAGTGATCGGTGGGGGATGATGCTTTTTTTGCTGGTGAGGGAGGGGGATCATTGCTTTACTGCTGCTTATGGATGGGGGGAGCTGGTGGGGGCCTTGGGGTTCTAACATTTAACTGTCAGTCATTCTTTGGGTCTCTCCTCTGTTTTTGAGGATGGTTGTGAAGAAAAAGAATTTTAGGACGTATATTGTATACATTTCTCTGACACTAAATGTACCTTTGAAACCTCTGTGGTGCCAAGTTTGAGGTGAGAACGGACAACAATCCCCTAACTTATATCCTGACCTTGGCGAAATTGAATGCCACAGGCCATCGGTGGTTGGCGGCGCAGTCTGCCTATGATTTCAGCCTAAAGTAGCGGCCGGGAAGTAGGAACATTGAAGTCAATGCATTATCCCGACATGAGCATGATGGCCTGGTGTTCCTGCCCCAGAAGTGAAAGCCATGTGCCAGTTTTCCATCATGGTGAAGGCTGAGGAAAGACAAGGGTAGGATCAAACTGTAAATCAACTGGGAGCTTCTGATGATGCCATCTACAAGCTTACTGCAACCTGACTGCTCTGAAGACAAACCAGCTGCAGAAATTCAAAGAGCAAACACGAGGAAATCTGCAGATGCTGAAAATTCAAACAACACAGACAAAATGCTGGTGGAACACAGCTGGCCAGGCAGCATCTATAAGGAGATGCACTGTCGACGTTTCGTGCCGAGACCCTTCGTCAGGACTAACCGAAAGGAAAGATACTAAGAGATTTGAAAGTAGTGGGGGGAGGGGGAAATGTGAAATGATAGGAGAAGACCGGAGGGGGTGGGATGAAGCTAAGAGCTGGAAAGGTGATACAGAGCTGGAGAAGGGAAAGGATCATGGGACGGGAGGCCTCGGGAGAAAGAAAAAGAGGGGGGAAACACCAGAGGGAGATGGAGAACAGGCAAACAACTAAATATGTCAGGGATGGGGTAAGAAGGGGAGGAGGGGCATTAACAGAAGTTAGAGAAGTCAATGTTCATGCCATCAGGTTGGAGGCTACCCAGCCGGTATATAAGGTGTTGTTCCTCCAACCTGAGTTTGGATTCCTTTTGACAATAGAGGAGGCCATGGATAGACATATCAGAATGGGAATGGGACGTGGAATTAAAATGTGTGACCACTGGGAGATCCTGCTTTTTCTGGTGGACCGAGCGTAGGTGTTCAGCGAAACGGTCTCCCAGTCTGTGTCAGGTCTCACCAATATATAAAAGGCCACACCAGGAGCACCAGACGCAGTATACCACATCAGCCGACTCACAGGTGAAGTGTCGCCTCACCTGGAAGGACTGTCTGGGGCCCTGAATGGTGGTGAGGGGGGAAGTGTAAGGGCAGGTGTAGCACTTGTTCCGTTTACAAGGATAAGTGCCAGGAGGGAGATCGGTGGGAAGGGATGGGGGGGGGGAACGAGTGGACAAGGGAGTCGTGTAGGGAGCGATCCCTGTGCAAAACAGTAAGGGGGGGAGAGAATTACCTGGTCCATTTCCGACACCTCCCTCCCCTTTCTTGATCTTTCTGTCTCCACCTCTGGAGACAGCCTATCTACTGATATCTACTATAAGCCTACAGGCTCTCACAGCTACCTGGACTATTCCTCTTCCCACCCTGTCTCTTGCAAAAATGCTATCCCCTTCTCACAATTCCTCCGTCTCCGCCACATCTGCTCTCAGGATCTGCTCTCGGGGGGGGAGGAGATGGACTTTTCTCAGCCTTCGCAGAAAGTAGAGACACTGCTGGGCTTTCTTGGCTATGGAGCTGGTGTTGAGAGATCAGGTAAGATTTTCCGCCAGGTGAACACCAAGAAATTTGGTGTTCTTAACGATCTCAACAGAGGAGCCGTAAATATTCAGCAGGGAGTAGTTGCTCCATGCTCTCCTGAAGTCAACAACCATCTCTTTTGTTTTGTTCACATTCAGAGACAGGTTGTTGGCTCTGCACCAGTCTGCTAGTCGCCGTACCTCCTCTCTGTAAGCTGACTCATCGTTCTTGCTGATGAGACCCACCACGGTCATATCATCGGCAAACTTGATGATGTGATTCGAGCTGTGTATTGCTGCACAGTCATGGGTCTGCAGAGTGAACAGCAGTGGACTGAGCACACAGCCCTGGGGGGCCCCATGCTCAGTGTGATGGTGTTGGAGATGCTGCTCCCGATCCGGACTGACTGAGGTCTCCCAGTCAGGAAGTCTAGGATCTAGTTGCAGAGGGAGGTGTTCAGGTTCAGCAGTTTCAGCTTTCCAATCAGGTGCTGAGGAATGATTGTGTTGAATGCTGAACTGAAGTTTATGAACATCATTCAAACATACGTGTCTCTTTTGTCCTAGTGGGTGAGGGCCAGGTGGAGGGTGGTGGCGATGCCGTCGTCTGTTGAGCAGTTGGGACGATACGCGAACTGCAGAGGGTCCAGTGAGGGGGGCAGCAGTGTCTTTATGTGCCTCATGATGATCCTCTGAAACACTTCATGATGGATATGAGAGCAACGGGACGGTAGTCATTGAGGCAGGATACTGAAGACTTCTTCAGCACGGGGACGATGGTGGTGGAATTGAATCCTGGTGAAGTGGCAGCTGCTCAGCGAGATGACTCAGGCATCGGTACCATTTGGTCAGTGATCAAAAAGGGAGGCATGGCCCAAGCAGAGAAGACAAAACATGCTGCATTACTGAGAGAATGGCCCAGATTGGAGTTGAGGAACCAGATCCTATACCGGGTCATGTCGTCCCTGGACTGGCCATGGCATTTCCAGCTGGTTCCGTTGAGAAGTATCGGACGATTGTGTTGAAGTTGGTTCATGATGATTCTGGCCATTTGGGGGTTTACAAGACTTATGGCTTGCTCAGAGATCAGTTCTACTGGTCCCAGATGAGGCCAGAGGTCGAAGAGTACTGCAAGATATGCATTTGACGTATACTGAGGAAGATGCTACCTACAAGGGCCGCTCCATTGTCCCACTTAAGAGTGCAGAGCCACTTGAGCTAATGTGCATTGTTTTCCTATCAATAGAACCAGATGTCTGCAACATGGCAAATGTCTTGGTCACTTCACCAGATATGTACAAGACTTCCTTAACAAGGACCAGAAGGTGTCCACTATGGCCAAAGTGTTATGGGAGAAGTATTTCATTTATTATGGGCTCTCAGGTTGATACATAGTGATCAGGGATAAGATTTCAAAAGTAGGCTCGTACATGAGCTACTAAGCATGCTTGGAGTCAAGAAGTCAAGGACTATGTCTTATCACCCGCAGGGTTATCCCCAGACTGAGAGGTTTAATCGAACCTTGCTAGACATGCTTGGAACCTTGGAGATCAATAAAAAGGACAAGTGGAGTCAACATATTGGACATCTGGTCCACTGCTACAACTGTACGCGAAATGATGCTACTGCGTACTTACCATATTATCTGATGTTTGGGCTGCCTGTTGATCTCTGATTTGGGAGCAAGGAAGATCTACCACCAAAGACTTACCTGAAGTATGAGTCTAATATGAGAAGGAAGCTGAAAAAGGCTTATGAATTAGCTGAGGTTGCAGCTCCTAAGCAGAATCAAGGAAATAAGAGGAGGTATGAACAAAAGGTGACGTTCTCCCAACTCATGCCTGGAGACCGAGTCCTCAAAGAATTTGGGGCTACCTGGGAAGCATAAGTTGGCTGACTCTGGGCGGCTGGGCTCTACATAGAGGAGAGTCAGGTGCGAAATGTAGTAGTTTTCCGGGTGAAACCAGAGCTGTCAATGGGCCTGTCAAGATTCTCCATCAGAACCAGCTTCTACCTCTGGGACAAGAGATGCGTGTTGATCTGAAGACTGAACTGGACCCTACACCTAGTAAGAGGACTCTTCGACAACATGGGGTGGGGAGCTGAAGGACCAGCAGAGGGAAGGATTAACCAGTGCCCACCCCTGAACGGGATACAGACTCAGAGGATGAGGAAATGTGGGTGTGGTATATGCTGCCTTTTGCCAACTCCCTAATAATTGAGGAAGAGATTCCCAGCCTTTCTCACGCTGAGGCATGTGAAATGGTGGGGGTGGGGGGTGATTAGCAGTGCTCAGGCAGGCTTGCAGCTGGACCATGAAGGGGATGAAGCCTGTTTGTCAGGTTGGAGGCCGGTGACTAGTGATGTGCCTCAGGGATCTGAACTGGGTCCAATGTTGTTTGTCATTAATGATCTGGATGATGGGGTGGTAAATTGGATTAGTAAGTATGCAGATGATACTAAGGTAGGTGGCGTTGTGGATAATGAAGTAGGTTTTCAAAGTTTGCAGGGAGATTTAGGCCAGTTAGAAGAGTGGGCTGAACAATGGCAGATGGAGTTTAATGCTGATAAGTGTGAGGTGCTACATTTTGATAGGAATAATCCAAATAAGACATACATGGTAAATGGTAGGGCATTGAAGAATGCAGAAGAACAGTGTGATCTAGGAATAATGGTGCATAGTTCCCTGAAGGTGGAATCTCATGTGGATAGGGTGGTGAAGAAAGCTTTTGGTATGTTGGCCTTTATAAATCAGAGCATTGAGTATAAGAGTTGGGATGTAATGTTAAAATTGTAGAAGGCATTGGTAAGGCCAAATTTGGAGTATTGTGTACAGTTCTGGTCACTGAATTATAGGAAAGATGTCAACAAAATAGAGAGAGTACAGAGAAGATTTACTAGAATGTTACCTGGGTTTCAGCACCTAAGTTACAGGTAAAGGTTGAACAAGTTAGATCTTTATTCTTTGGAGCATAGAAGGTTGAGGGGGGACTTGATAGAGGTATTTAAAATTATGAGGGGGGTAGATAGAGTTGACGTGGATAGGCTTTTTCCATTGAGAGTAGGGGAGATTCAAACAAGAAGACATGAGTTGAGAGTTAGGGGTCAAAAGTTTAGGAGTAACACGAGGGGGAATTTCTTTACTCAGAGAGTGGTAGCCGTGTGGAACGAGCTTCCAGCAGAAGTGGTAGAGGCAGGTTCGGTATTGTCATTTAAAGTAAAATTGGATAGGTATATGGACAGGAAACGAATGGAGGGTTATGGGCTGAGTGTGAGTCAGTGGGACTAGGTGAGTAAGCGTTCGGCACAGACTAGAAGGGCTGAGATGGCCTGTTTCCGTGCTGTAATTGTTATATGGTTATAAGCGGAACTCAGCCAAGAGGCAGAGGGATCCAAGTTGCAGGAAGGCACGAGTGAGAGACCAGCGAAGGCCTCACCATATAGACCAGAAGTGTCCCAAGCAGTGTCTGAAACTGATGTAGTAGATGATGGGGTAAGGAGGTCTCAAAGAATGAGGAGACCATCAGATATGCTGGCTTATGTAGCACCAGGAGAACAGAGTGCTACGGCTATCCCCCTAGTAAGATATGTCACTACCCCTTACAAATGGATTTGTAAATGGATTGGAGGTGCTGACATCATGAAATTCCTTTGAAAATGGTGTTAATAAAATGAGGTGACAAATTATTTCAAGGTCATGAGGACATGACTATTCTGGTGGGGGGGGGGAAAGAGTGTAATATCCTGATTCATATTTTTAATGTTATGTTGTATGTTTCATTTTGTGCTGTATTTCATTTTTGTGCTCTATGTATTTCATTTTGGCAGTTCTGTGAGAGCTGCTTACTTTCAGCTTATGTTTGGATTATTGTTGAAGATAAGAGATGAGGAGAAATGTGTGCCATCCAATTAGGATGGTCAAATTGAAGGGAAGGTTTCTCTGGTGAGAGGCACTATGGTTGGGCTCAGGGCTTTTGGTTCCAGAAGAGAAGAAGAGGGAAGATGCTGGAGAGAAGAGGTCGTAGGATTCGACCCGGAGCGGGACCATGATTCGTCAAAGCCCGAGGTGAGATTGAGGTGACTTGGAGAAACTGTGAGCTCCAACTTGTGCACATTAGACTGTTATGTTAAAATGGGCCCTTTTCTTTTTTTTTGTTCTTTTCTTTAATAACCCTTTAGTCAAATTAAGAATTATAAAGATAAATCTTTTAATCTTATGCGGTGTACTGTCTGTGTGGCACTAATTTGTAACAGGGTAGCAAATTACACCACATCCACACAAACAGGGGGTTTGGGGTGGGATCGCACCTCAACCTCACATGTTTGGCGGGGCCAGAAGTTGTCTTCCCTAGACTTGCGCAGCTGAGCAAGCCATGGTGTTTCATTTAAAATGTAGCTGTCACAGCAATTCTGATTTTATTTAATCTCCCCAGCAAACAATCAACTGTAACCAGAATGTGGTCCACATTACCTTACTCCAGCAACTAAACCAGCAGGCATGAATTTTCTTGAATTGTAGAATCTCATTCCCATTATTCCAGTCAGTGCGCCTGAAACAACTTGAATATAAAAAGGCATAAATCGGCTGAGTGGAAAGTACAAAATCAAAAAGGTATTTGACAGCCTTCAGGTCATAATTCATGCAAGAGACACATTTAAAATAACTGGTGTTCTAAACAGACAAAATATCACTTCATCAGCCGAAGTACATGAGAATATACAGTCAGCCCTCCTTATCCGCAGATTCCGCCAACCGCGGATCAGGAAAACCCAGAAGTTCTCTCTCCAGCACTCATTGTTTGAGCATATACAGACTATTTTTTCTTGTCATTATTCCCTAAACAATACAGTATAACAACTATTTACATAGCATTTACATTGTATTAGGTATTATAAGTAATCTAGAAATGACTTAAAAGTACAGGCAGTCCCCGGGTTATGAACGAGTTCCATTCCTGAGTCCATCTTTAAGTTGCATTTGAAGTCAGAACAGGTACATCCGGTATTATTTAGTGTCAGATAGTCAAATGTTTTACTTAGTATATAGAATATATTTTACCTTTCTATGCATATAAAACACTTAAGGAACATACGTATTTCAATAATTAAACTACTGCGTTGCTTAGTAATAATTGTAGCTTTCATCAGGGCAGAGCCTTTCACATGCTCCATTAAAATTGTTCCGATCGTTGACCGACTGTAGCCTAACGCTTTTCCAATGACCGATGGCGTTTCACCTCTTTCTGATCGCTTTATTACTTCCACCATATTTTCAATCGTGATCGTGATTATTTTTGTGAACAGAAACACTGCGGATTCAGAGCTGCACCGCTGGGTCCTAATGTCCACTGCACTGAACATGTTAAATAAAGTCCGAGGTTCCGCTAGGTCCTAAAGACCACCGCACTGAAACAGATTAAATAAGGGACTTGAGCATCCGCGTTTTTTGGTATCTGCGGGGGGGGTCTCAGAACCAATCCCCCGCTGATAAGGAGGGCCGACTGTATTCAAAGGCTAGTTGCTCTTTTACATATCAAAGACAGAGTACAGTTCAAAACCATGTACAACAGAACATGTCGTTATTTGCTGCTCTATGTTTCAAATACAAACAGCTGAGAAACCATTTCCCTCCTCACATTCTGCGTTAGTTTAATTCCTGATAAATTTTAAATTTATCTGTGATTGACACTATAATACAGGGTACAGTATCAATACCAACAGTGTAATGATTGGAAGAATAAACAGTGAAAATTTCCATCCTTTTGTCCTTAAATCCTGACGGTATGTCATCTGGCTCACATGGTTCTTGTTCCCATGCTCCTTTGCAACTTACCAAGTTTACCTCTACCATCCTGCCTTTAAATTATCTGGGACCTGTTAGAAACCACTGTTTTTTCTAAATAATACTTTTTAATATACAAGATTTGTACTTTTTAACAAACTCATGTATTTTTCACAGTATGTGGTGGTTCATCCTCATTCACCGGCAGAAAGTGGTATACATCTAAATTAATCGTTTTATCACCTTTCTCATTTTCCATTGACTATGTATTAGCACATTAGCCACATGATGTAATTGTTTTAATTATGTTGCCTATTAACTAGTTTATTCCAATCTAAGGAATTTTCCTTAACTTGTTATAAAAGTGATGGATGTTTCAGTCACCATCTTTATTCTTTATGCCTTCACATTCTTCGTTGTTCATTTACCTCTTAGCATTCTTTCTCAGCTCTTTGTTTAATTTGCTTAGTATTTTTATGTTTGCTTGTACTCTAGAATAAACAATTGTTAGAATTGAGACTACTTGTCATTCCTGACTTCTGGAAGAACCCCAAGGATCAGAAAATAAATAAGAGATCCAACAAACACTAGTTCCCACAATTCCTTTAAATGCATGCTTCCATGCTCCCATATAAACTCACTGGGGCCCCACTTCCTGAGCTCTCTCTAAACTCATTATCACCTCATTTCCTGTGATTTCTCTAAACACACCAGATCCTCCCTCTAATGCACCACAACCCTGTTTTAACCATATAACCATATAAAATTCATATAAAATAACCATATAAAAAGCAAATTCACTGGAAAATTTACTACACTACTGTGCAGCATCTAAAATCCATGAATTAAAAGGTATAATGACATTCAATTGTCCAGAAAATCTACGTCCAGCAGCAAAGAACCAAGAATTTGACCATAATTATTCCTCCAAGTTTAAATCACAATTGCTCTTACTGAAATTTAAACCCATATTCCCGTTAAGCTGCAAATACCACAACATGTGATTAGATAGGACTGGGTGGGTGCTTGATAGCACGAACTTGCAGTCCGCTTCCTACACCATGTAACAGATCTTGCTCTGACTAAACATCTATTCACCAATGAGAAAACAGCCATCTGCAGACACCGAAGTCCAACACATTGAAACACAATAAATCAGCAAATAAGATACGAAGTATCTGGTTTTTGAGGGTTACAGCCTTGGTTTAAGAGCAAGTTAAGACCACTTCAAGAGCAAATGATAGTACAACCAACTGCAGAAAGACTGGCACTATAAAAAGCAGGCAAATATTTTAAAGTATGTTGTGGATTACAATTATATACAATGAAAATACATTGAAGCTGTGAATACCAGAAAAAAAGGGTCTTTAATAAAAAAAAAATCCCAGTATACAAATAACATCACAAGAGACACAGTCCAAATACTCACTCAGAGACAGCCATATGTTTTTGGGGTTTTGGGTGATCTGATAAGCACCGATCCCTGCTACACTCCCAAACAGCAGGCCAGCTGCTAAGGAAGGCACGCTCCCTGATGCAAAATAAACAATTTGTTATTCTTTGTTATGGTAACATTACTGTGTTGTATTTATAGAACAGGAAATACACTTTAGCAGCCCTCTGCAATGTTCTGAACATAACACTTCATTCAAATACAAGGTGATACTTTCTAAAATAGAGTGGACATGAAAGAAGCTGGATCCCAGAAGTACTGTTTGGGTAAAGCCAAAAAAATAAACTACATTATAATCTGGTGATGGACACAGTGCAGGAAGCAGTTCAATTATCTAACCAAACTGGAAAAAGTAGGCCTGTGTGCTGCTTCAGCTCCATTAATTCTGCAGAGCCAACTTTGTTCTATCACACTACCTTTTACTCACACCACCTCAGGGAGTACCCAAGCCTCAGTACACATTTTGGCAGCTCTACACATGCATTTCTTGACAATTACTGAGTGTTTTGTGACAGGCAGGGTTCTCACAGATAAATGATGACTGGAACAAATGCTCCCAAGTTCCTTTCACCAATACCTGAACTATGAGAAATACAAACACGACAATTACCATGACTGACAAAAATCTCATCCATCCTTCAGCTCCACAGGCTAATGAATGCCACAGCTAATCAAAAATCCTTTCATGGATTGCACCTTTATATACACGTGGTCTTACAAGAGTACTCCAGTTGGTGTATGTGTTTATACCTGATGTTTCAACATAGAACTGAGCACTGATCTGTAGAGTCCACATTTGGCAGAACCCTTTCTGATCAATGTATTTAGACACATGTTAAACCTCGAGAGTTATTGTTATGGTTCCCAATGACTTCTCACTGTCACACCAAGAAAAAATGGCCAATTTGCAGGTTCATCTCCCAATGACTTTATCATGCCATCGACAAGAGCTGACCAATCTTAAGGAGAGCCTCAGAGACTCCAGATTGGAGTTCATATGCCTAGTGGTTCAAGTACTAAACACAAAGTACACTGCAGATGCTGTGGTCAAATCAACACGTACAAACAAGCTTTTTGAACTCAGCAGATCGGGCAGCATCCGTTGAAATGAGCAGTCAACGTTTCGGGCCGAGACGCTTCGTCAGGACAAGTTAGACAAGGGTGGTGGAGAGCTACTTATATTTTTCCAGTAGATGAAGCTTTGCAATACAAGGATAAAGCAGTATAAAGAGATGACAACTTCAATAAGTGCCACTCTATTTAGAAGTTCAGTGACTTTGCCATCAAGTGCCCAATATGAACTTCCTGATATTCATCACTGAAGTGAAACACCTACCAGAAGCCTATGACAATAAGAGACAGGGTATCCTGCAGCAAGCGACTTAACAGCAAGATTTTTCCACCATGTACAAGGCACAAGTCAGGAATATGATGATATATTTTTTGCTTGCCTGGATGAATACAGCTCCAACATTCAAGCTCCACAATATTATCTGGGACAGGGGATCCACTTGACATGTTGAAAGATTGGAGCAATTGGGCTTGTATACACTGGAATTTAGAAGGATGAGAGGGGATCTGATTGAAACATATAAGATTATTAAGGGATTGGACACGCTGGAGGCAGGAAGCATGTTCCCGCTGATGGGTGAGTCCAGAACTAGAGACCACAGTTTAAGAATAAGGGGTAAGCCATTCAGAACAGAGATGCGGAAAAACTTTTTCACCCAGAGAGTGGTGGATATGTGGAATGCTCTGCCCCAGAAGGCAGTGGAGGGCAAGTCTCTGGATGCATTCAAGAGAGAGTTAGATAGAGCTCTTATAGATAACGGGGTCAAGGGATATGGGGAGAGGGCAGGAACGGGGTACTGATTGTGTATGATCAGCCATGATCACAGTGAATGGCGGTGCTGGCTAGAAGGGCCAAATGGCCTACTCCTGCACCTACTGTCTATTGTCTTGTTGAGGATTGGTCCATGTTCCCTCGTTTTACCCTTCCTGAAGTCCAGAATTAGCTTTTTGGTCTCACTGACTTTAAGTGCAAGGTTGTTGCTGCGACGGCCACTTTATACCCTACCACCCCATGACTTGCCAAATCCTCCTACTGCTAAGCTTACCAAAAATGAGCTGGAGCCTTCCTTGTTTACAATGACCAGATAACCATTAAAAAATTGCCAAAATTAAAACCACCATTAAGACATTCCTGTAGCAATAAACTCCGATTGTAAAACTAAACCAAGTGGATCTTTGCAGTAGAAATATAGAAACATAGAAAACCTACAGCACAATACAGGCCCTTAGGGCCACAATGCTATGCCAACGTATACTTAATTTCAAAATTGCCTAGGGTTACTCACAGCCCTCTATTTTTCTAAGCTCCATGTACCTATCCAGGCGTCTCTTTAAAAAGACCTATCGTATCTATCTCCACCATCATTACCAGCAGCCCATTCCACGCACTCACCACTCTCTGTGTAAAAAACTTACCCCTGACATCTCTCTGTACTACTTCCAAGCACCTTAAAACTGTGCCCTCTCGTGTTAGCCACTTCAGCCTTGGAAAAAAGCCTCTGACTATCCACACGATCAATGCCTCTCATCATCTTATACACTTCTATCAGGTCACCTCTCATCCTCTGTCATTCCAAGGAGAAAAGGCCGTGTTCACTCAACCTATTCTCAAAAGGCATGCTCCCCAATTCAGGCAACATCCTCGTAAACCTCCTCTGCACCCTTTCTATAGTTTCCACATCCTTCTTGCAGTGAGGTGACCAGAACTGAGCACAGTACTCCAAGTGGGGTTTGACCAGGGTCCTATATAGCTGCAACATTACCTCTCAGCTCCTAAATGCAATTCCACGATTGACAAAGGCCAATGCACCATACGCCTTTTTAACCACAGAGTCAACCTGCACAGCAGCTTTGAGTATCCTATGGACTCGAACACCAAGATCCCTCTGATCCCTCACACTGGCAAGAGTCTTACCATTAATACTATACAGTGGCATGCAAAAGTTTGGGCATCCCGGTCAAAATTTCTGTTACTGTGAATAGTTAAGTGAGTAGAAGATGAACTGATCTCCAAAAGTCATAAAGTTAAAGATGAAACATTATTTTCAACATTTTAAGCAAAATTAGTGTATCAGTTTTGTTTTGTACTATTTTAGAGTGGAAAAAAAGGAAAGGAGCACCATGCAAAAGCTTTATAAATACCCTGACTCCTCAAACCTTGTCCCAATAATCAGCAGCTATGGGCTCCTCTAAGCAGCTGCCTAGCACTCTGTAAATTAAAATAAATGATGCCCACAAAGCAGGAGAAGGTTATAAGAACAACAACACACACAAAATGTTGGTGGAACACAGCAGGCCAGGCAGCATCTATAGGAAGAAGCGCTGTCAACGTTTCTCTGCCCAAAATGTCGACAGCGCTTCTCCCTATAGATGCTGCCTGGCCTGCTGTGTTCCACCAGCATTTTGTGTGTGTTGTTGTTTGAATTTCCAGCATCTGCAGATTTCCTCGTGAAGGTTATAAGAAGATAGCAAAGCGTTTTCAGCTAGCTGTTTCCTCAATTTGCAATGTAATTAAGAAATGGCAGTTAACAGGAACAGTGGAGGTCAAGTTGAGGTCTGGAAGACCAAGAAAACTTTCCAAGAGAATTGCTTGTAGGATTGCTAGAAAGGCAAATCAAAAAGCTGGTTGACTGCAAAAGACCTTCAGGAAGATTTATCAGACTCTGGAGTGGTGGTGCACTGTTCTACTGCGCAGCAACTCCTGCACAAATAAGACCTTCATGGAAGAGTCATCAGAAGAAAACCTTTCCTGCGTCCTCACCACAAAATTCAGTGTCAGAGGTTTGAAAAGGAACATCTAAACAAGCCTGATGCATTTTGGAAACAAGTCCTGTGGACTGATGAAGTTAAAATAGAACTTTTTGGCTGCAATGAGCAAAGGTATGCTTGGAGAAAATAGGGTGCAGAATTTCATGAAAAAAACCTCTCCTGCTGTTAAGCACGGGGGTGGATCGATCATGCTTTGAGCTTGTGTTGCAGCCAGTGGCACGGGGAGCATTTCACTGGTAGAAGGAAGAATGAATTCAATTAAATACCAGCAAATTCTGGAAGCGAACATCACACCGTCTGTAAAAAAAAAGCTGAAGATGAAAAGAAGATGGCTTCTACAACAGGATAATGATCCTAAATACACCTCAAAATCCACAATAGACTACCTCAAGAGGCGCAAGCTGTAGGTTCTGCCATGGCCCTCACAGTCCCCGGACCTAAACATCATCAAAAATCTGTGGATAGACCTCAAAAGAGCAGTGCATGGAAGACAGCCCAAGAATATCACAGAACTAGAAGACTTTTTCAAGAAAGAATGGACAAAAATCCTCCAAACAAAAATTAAAAGACTCTTAGCTGGCTACAGAAAGTATTTACAAGCTGTGATACTTGCCAAAGTGGGTGTTACTAAGTACTGACCATGCAGGGTGCACAAACTTTTGTTTCAGGCCCTTTTCCTTTTTTGTTATTCTGAAACTGTAAAAGATGGAAATAAAAAAGTAATCTTGCTTAAAATATTAAAGAAATGTGTCATCTTTAAATTTATGCCTTCTGGAAATCAGATCATCTTTTACTCGCTTAGCTATTCAACAGAAACTTTGACCAAGGGTGCCCAAACTTCTGCATGCCACTGTATTCTGCCATCATGGTTGACCTGGCAAAATAAACCATCTCACACTTATCTGGGTTGAACTCCATCTACTACTTCTCAGCCCAGTTTTGCATCTTATTGATGTCCCGCTGTAACCTCTGACAGCCCTCCACATGATCCACAACACCTCCAAATTTTGTGTCATCAGAAAATATTTACTGACTCATCCAAGTCATTTATAAAAATCACAAGGGGTCCCAGAACTCTTTGCCTTCTGTGAGCAAGCCAATTCTAATCCACAAAGCAAGGTCCCATGCCTCCTTGCTTTCTCAGTAAGGCTTGTATGGGGTACCTTGTCAAATGTCTTGCTGAAATCCATATACACTACATCTACTGCTCTATCTTCATCAATGTGTTTAGTCACATCCTCAAAAAATTCAATCAGGCTCATAAGGCATGACCTGCCTTTGACAAAACCATGCTGACTATTCCTGATCATATTATGCCTCTCCAAATGTTCATAAGTCCTGCCTCTCAGGAGCTTCGCCATCATCTTACCAACCACTGAAGTAAGACTCACTATAATTTCCTGAGCTATCTCCACTCCCTTTCTTGTATAAGGGAACAACATCTGCAACCTCTCCATCCCCATTGATGATACAAAGATCATTGCCAAAGGCTCAGCAATCTCCTCCCTTGCTTCCCACAGTAGCCTGGGGTACATCTCATCCGGTCCCGGAGACTTATCGAACTTGATGCTTTCCAAAAGTTCCAGCACATCCTCTTTTTTAATGTCTACATGCTCAAGCCTTTCAATCTGGTGTAAGTCATCCTTGCAATTGCAAGATTCTTTTCCGTAGTGAATACTGAAGCAAAGTATTCATTAAGTATCTCCGCTATCTCCTCTAGTTCCATACACACTTTTCTACTGTCACACTTGATTGGTCCTATTCTCTCATGTCTTATCCTCTTGCTCTTCATATACTTGTAGAATGCCTTGGGGTTTTCTTCAATCCTGCTCGTCAAGGCCTTCTCTTGGCCCCTTCTGGCTTTCCTAATTTCATTCTTATGCTCCTTCCTACTCGCCTTTTAGAACATAGAACATAAAATAGTACAGCACATTATAGGCCCTTCAGCTCACAATGTTGTGCCGACCCTCAAACCCTGCCTCCCATATAACCCCCCACCTTAAATTCCTCCATATACCTGTCTAGTAGTCTCTTAAACTTCACTAGTGTATCTGCCTCCACCACTGACTCAGGCAGTGCATTCCACGCACCAACAACTCTCTGAGCGAAAAACCTTCCTCTAATATCCCCCTTGAACTTCCCTCCCCTTACCTTAAAGCCATGTCCTCTTGTACTAAGCAGTGGTGCCCTGGGGAAGAGGCACTGGCTGTCCACTCTGTCTATTCCTCTTAATATCTTGTACACCTCTATCATGTCTCCTCTCATCCTCTTTCTCTCCAAAGAGTAAAGCCCTAGCTGTCTTAATCTCTGATCATAATCCATACTCTCCAAACCAGGCAGCATCTTGGTAAATTTCCACTGTAGCCTTTCCAATGCTTCCACATCCTTCCTATAGTGAGGCGACCAAAACTGGACACAGTACTCCAAGTGTGGCCTAACTAGAGTTTTATAGAGCTGCATCATTACATCATGTCTCTTAAACTCTATCCCTCGACTTATAAAAGCTAACACCCCTTAAGCTTTCTTAACTACCCTATCTACCTGTGAGGCAACTTTCAGGGATCTGTGGACATATACCCTCAGATCCCTCTGCTCCTCCACAATACCATGTATCCTGCCTTTGTACTTTGTACTCTGCCTTGGAGTTTGTCCTTCCAAAGTGTACCACCTCACACTTCTCCGGGTTGAACTCCATCTGCCACTTCTCAGCCCACTTCTGCATCCTATCAATGTCTCTCTGCAATCTAATACAATCCTCAACACTATCTACAACACCACCAACCTTTGTGTCATCTGCAAACTTGCCAACCCACCCTTCTACCCAGGTCATTAATAAAAATCACAAAAAGTAGAAGTCCCAGAACAGATCTTTGTGGGACACCACTAGTCACAACCCTCCAATCTGAAGGTACTCCCTCCACCACGACCCTCTGCTTTCTGCAAGCAAGCCAATTCTGAATCCACCTGGCCAAACTTCCCTGGATCCCATGCCTTCTGACTTTCTGAATAAGCCTACCATGTGGAACTTTGTCAAATGCCTTACTAAAATCCATGTAGATCACATCCACAGCACTACCCTCATCTATATGCCTGGTCACCTCCTCAAAAAACTCTATCAGGCTTGTTAGGCACGATCTGCCCTTCACAAAGCCATGCTGACTATCCCCGATCAGACCATGATTCTCTAAATGCCCAAAGATCCTATCTTCCAAGAATCTTTTCCAACAGCTTTCCCACCACAGATGTAAGGCTCACTGGTCTATCCCTACTACCTTTTTTTGAACAAGGGGACAACATTTGCCTTCCTCCAATCCTCTGGTACCATTCCCGTGGACAACGAGGACATAAAGATCCTAGCCAGAGGCTCAGCAATCTCTTCCCTTGCCTCGTGGAGCAGCCTGGGGAATATTCCATCAGGCCCCGGGGACTTATCCATCCTAATGTATTTTAACAACTTCAACACCTCCTCTCCCTTAATATCAACATGGTCCAGAACATCAACCTCACTCACATTGTCCTCATCATCATCAAGTTCCCTCTCATTGGTGAATACCGAAGAGAAGTATTCATTGAGGACCTCGCTCACTTCCTCCAGGCACATCTTCCCACTTTTATCTCTAATCGGTCCTACCTTCACTCCTGTCATCCTTTTGTTCTTCACATAATTGAAGAATGCCTTGGGGTTTTCCTTTACCCTACTTGCCAAGGCCTTCTCATGCCCCCTTCTTACTTCTAGATCTCTATCATTATTTAGTTTTTGTACATTGTGGAAATCTAATGCACATCATGAATTTATATTGGTGTCCTTAAAATCTAAACCGATTTATTTCATGATTAATTTATTCTAAGGATTATTTTATTTAAATTGTTGTTGTCAGACATCTGCAAATAGGTGGTGGTGAAGCGGGCTCTTCATCCTGTTATCAAAGCAATCAGCATAGACCTTTATCTTTACGTCAGCATTGGAACTGCAAATTTCTGTACTGAGTTAGCAATAGTTTGTTTTGATTGACATCAGAAAACAGTACTTAGCAGTAACTCTTGTATAACCCTGTGTAAGTTAAAGTCAGTCATCAAAATGCTGCTTGCAAACTGAAAATAAATTTTTTAATGCTTTTATACAAGAGACAAAAAACAGCTTTACAACAGGCAAAAACACACATCCAACACCAAATCAATGGTAACAACTCAAGACTCAGGAGCCATTAGTCAATCTGAATCATACAATGCAATACCTTATCAATGGTTAATATACGATAAAGAAGCAAAAGTTAAAAAGACAATTTGAACAATTTCTTCCAATAAACCTTTTAACTGAAAGTGAGAATGAAGAATGAAGTAACACACACTCAATCTCTCGTGTTTACAAAGAATAAGTCACGTTACACAAAAAAAGAGGCAGACTGGAAGAAGGCTCATTCACACACAGTTGGAGCTTCCTCACTTCACCACAGAAGGACATGGGACTAGGATAAGGACAGTTAACTCCATGCTGGAACAGACACATAGTGAGGAGAGAGGTGCTCCCTCACTCCCTGATGCTGGGACACAGTGGGGAGAAGGGTGCTCCCTCACTCCCTAATGCTGCGACACAGTGGGGAGAAGGGAGCACCGTCACTGACACAGTGGGGAGAGAGGTGCCCCCTCATTGATGCAAGGACAGCAGGAAGAGGGAATTTCCCTCACTGACATAGTGAGACTGTGGGAAGTCACGAATGCAAGAACAGTGAGGAGAGGGGAGCTCTCTCATTCTCTGATGCTGGATACGAGATTGGGAGAGGGAAGTTCCCTCACTGACACAGTGGGGAGACAGGTGCTCACTCAATGATGCATGGTTAGCTGGGAAAGGGGAGCTCCCTCCCTGATATACAGTGACACAGCTGGGAAAGGGGAGCTCCCTCCTTGACATACAGCGACACTGCAGGGAAAGGGGAGCTCCCTCCCTGACATACAGTGACACCGCTGGGAAAGGGGAGCTCACTCACTGACATAGTGACACAGCAGGGAGAGAGGAGCTCCCTCCCTGACATACAGTGACACCGCTGGGAAAGGGGAGCTCACTCACTGACATAGTGACACAGCAGGGAGAGAGGAGCTCCCTCCCTGACATACAGTGACACCGCTGGGAAAGGGGAGCTCCCTCCCTGACATACAGTGACACCGCTGGGAAAGGGGAGCTCACTCACTGACATAGTGACACCGCTGGGAAAGGGGAGCTCCCTCCCTGACATACAGTGACACCGCTGGGAAAGGGGAGCTCCCTCCCTGACATACAGTGACACCGCTGGGAAAGGGGAGCTCCCTCACTGACATAGTGACACCGCTGGGAAAGGGGAGCTCCCTCCCTGACATAGTGACACTGCTGGGAAAGGGGAGCTCCCTCACTGACATAGTGACACCGCTGGGAAAGGGGAGCTCCCTCACTGACATAGTGACACCGCTGGGAAAGGGGAGCTCCCTCCCTGACATAGTGACACTGCTGGGAAAGGGGAGCTCCCTCCCTGACATACAGTGACACCGCTGGGAAAGGGGAGCTCCCTCCCTGACATACAGTGACACCGCTGGGAAAGGGGAGCTCCCTCCCTGACATACAGTGACACCGCTGGGAAAGGGGAGCTCACTCACTGACATAGTGACACCGCTGGGAAAGGGGAGCTCACTCACTGACATAGTGACACCGCTGGGAATGGGGAGCTCCCTCCCTGACATAGTGACACCGCTGGGAAAGGGGAGCTCCCTCCTTGACATAGTGACACCGCTGGGAAAGGGGAGCTCCCTCCCTGACATAGTGACACCGCTGGGAAAGGGGAGCTCACTCACTGACATAGTGACACCGCTGGGAAAGGGGAGCTCCCTCACTGACATAGTGACACCGCTGGGAAAGGGGAGCTCCCTCCCTGACTTAGTGACACCGCTGGGAAAGGGGAGCTCCCTCCTTGACATAGTGACACCGCTGGGAAAGGGGAGCTCACTCACTGACATAGTGACACCGCTGGGAAAGGGGAGCTCCCTCCTTGACATAGTGACACCGCTGGGAAAGGGGAGCTCCCTCCTTGACATAGTGACACCGCTGGGAAAGGGGAGCTCCCTCCTTGACATAGTGACACCGCTGGGAAAGGGGAGCTCCCTCACTGACATAGTGACACCGCTGGGAAAGGGGAGCTCCCTCCCTGACATAGTGACACCGCTGGGAAAGGGGAGCTCCCTCACTGACATAGTGACACCGCTGGGAAAGGGGAGCTCCCTCCCTGACTTAGTGACACCGCTGGGAAAGGGGAGCTCCCTCCTTGACATAGTGACACCGCTGGGAAAGGGGAGCTCACTCACTGACATAGTGACACCGCTGGGAAAGGGGAGCTCCCTCCTTGACATAGTGACACCGCTGGGAAAGGGGAGCTCCCTCCTTGACATAGTGACACCGCTGGGAAAGGGGAGCTCCCTCCTTGACATAGTGACACCGCTGGGAAAGGGGAGCTCCCTCACTGACATAGTGACACCGCTGGGAAAGGGGAGCTCCCTCCTTGACATAGTGACACCGCTGGGAAAGGGGAGCTCCCTCCTTGACATAGTGACACCGCTGGGAAAGGGGAGCTCCCTCACTGACATAGTGACACCGCTGGGAAAGGGGAGCTCCCTCACTGACATATTGACACCGGTGGGAAAGGGGAGCTCCCTCACTGACATATTGACACCGCTGGGAAAGGGGAGCTCCCTCCTTGACATAGTGACACCGCGGGAAAGGGGAGCTCCCTCCTTGACATATTGACACCACTGGGAAAGGGGAGCTCCCTCACTGACATAGTGACACCGCTGGGAAAGGGGAGCTCCCTCCCTGACATAGTGACACCGCTGGGAAAGGGGAGCTCCCTCCTTGACATAGTGACACTGCTGGGAAAGGGGAGCTCCCTCCTTGACATAGTGACACCGCTGGGAAAGGGGAGCTCCCTCCCTGACATAGTGACACCGCTGGGAAAGGGGAGCTCCCTCCTTGACATAGTGACACCGCGGGAAAGGGGAGCTCCCTCCTTGACATATTGACACCACTGGGAAAGGGGAGCTCCCTCACTGACATAGTGACACCGCTGGGAAAGGGGAGCTCCCTCACTGACATATTGACACCACTGGGAAAGGGGAGCTCCCTCACTGACATAGTGACACCGCTGGGAAAGGGGAGCTCCCTCCTTGACATAGTGACACCGCTGGGAAAGGGGAGCTCCCTCACTGACATAGTGACACCGCTGGGAAAGGGGAGCTCCCTCACTGACATAGTGACACCGCTGGGAAAGGGGAGCTCCCTCCTTGACATAGTGACACCGCTGGGAAAGGGGAGCTCCCTCCTTGACATAGTGACACCGCTGGGAAAGGGGAGCTCCCTCACTGACATAGTGACACCGCTGGGAAAGGGGAGCTCCCTCCTTGACATAGTGACACCGCTGGGAAAGGGGAGCTCCCTCACTGACATAGTGACACCGCTGGGAAAGGGGAGCTCCCTCACTGACATAGTGACACCGCTGGGAAAGGGGAGCTCCCTCCTTGACATAGTGACACCGCTGGGAAAGGGGAGCTCCCTCACTGACATAGTGACACCGCTGGGAAAGGGGAGCTCCCTCCTTGACATAGTGACACCGCTGGGAAAGGGGAGCTCCCTCCTTGACATAGTGACACCGCTGGGAAAGGGGAGCTCCCTCACTGACATAGTGACACCGCTGGGAAAGGGGAGCTCCCTCCTTGACATAGTGACACCGCTGGGAAAGGGGAGCTCCCTCCTTGACATAGTGACACCGCTGGGAAAGGGGAGCTCCCTCCCTGACATAGTGACACCGCTGGGAAAGGGCAGCTCCCTCCCTGACATAGTGACACCGCTGGGAAAGGGGAGCTCACTCACTGACATAGTGACACCGCTGGGAAAGGGGAGCTCCCTCCTTGACATAGTGACACCGCTGGGAAAGGGGAGCTCCCTCCTTGACATAGTGACACCGCTGGGAAAGGGGAGCTCCCTCCTTGACATAGTGACACCGCTGGGAAAGGGGAGCTCCCTCCTTGACATATTGACACCACTGGGAAAGGGGAGCTCCCTCACTGACATAGTGACACCGCTGGGAAAGGGGAGCTCCCTCACTGACATACAGTGACACCGCTGGGAAAGGGGAGCTCCCTCCCTGACATAGTGACACCGCTGGGAAAGGGGAGCTCCCTCCCTGACATAGTGACACCGCTGTGAAAGGGGAGCTCCCTCACTGACATAGTGACACCGCTGGGAAAGGGGAGCTCCCTCCCTGACATAGTGACACCGCTGGGAAAGAGAAGCTCCCTCACTGACTTAGTGACACCGCTGGGAAAGGGGAGCTCCCTCCCTGACATAGTGACACCGCTGGGAAAGGGGAGCTCCCTCCCTGACATAGTGACACCGCTGGGAAAGGGGAGCTCCCTCACTGACATAGTGACACCGCTGGGAAAGGGGAGCTCCCTCCCTGACATAGTGACACCGCTGGGAAAGGGGAGCTCCCTCACTGACATAGTGACACCGCTGGGAAAGGGGAGCTCCCTCCCTGACATAGTGACACCGCTGGGAAAGGGGAGCTCCCTCCCTGACATAGTGACATTGCTGGGAAAGGGGAGCTCCCTCCCTGACATAGTGACACCGCTGGGAAAGAGAAGCTCCCTCACTGACTTAGTGACACCGCTGGGAAAGGGGAGCTCCCTCCCTGACATAGTGACACCGCTGGGAAAGGGGAGCTCCCTCCCTGACATACAGTGACACCGCTGGGAAAGGGGAGCTCCCTCCCTGACATAGTGACACCGCTGGGAAAGGGGAGCTCCCTCACTGACATAGTGACACCGCTGGGAAAGGGGAGCTCCCTCCCTGACATAGTGACACCGCTGGGAAAGGGGAGCTCCCTCACTGACATAGTGACACCGCTGGGAAAGGGGAGCTCCCTCCCTGACATAGTGACACCGCTGGGAAAGGGGAGCTCCCTCACTGACATAGTGACACCGCTGGGAAAGGGGAGCTCCCTCCCTGACATAGTGACACCGCTGGGAAAGGGGAGCTCCCTCCCTGACATAGTGACACCGCCTGGAATGGGGAGCTCCCTCCCTGACATAGTGACACCGCTGGGAAAGGGGAGCTCCCTCACTGACATAGTGACACTGCTGGGAAAGGGGAGCTCCCTCCCTGACATAGTGACACCGCTGGGAAAGGGGAGCTCCCTCCCTGACATAGTGACACCGCTGGGAAAGGGGAGCTCCCTCCCTGACATAGTGACACCGCTGGGAAAGGGGAGCTCCCTCCCTGACATACAGTGACACCGCTGGGAAAGGGGAGCTCCCTCCCTGACATAGTGACACCGCTGGGAAAGGGGAGCTCCCTCACTGACATAGTGACACTGCTGGGAAAGGGGAGCTCCCTCCCTGACATAGTGACACCGCTGGGAAAGGGGAGCTCCCTCCCTGACATAGTGACACTGCTGGGAAAGGGGAGCTCCCTCACTGACATAGTGATACCGCTGGGAAAGGGGAGCTTCCTCCCTGACTTAGTGACACCGCTGGGAAAGGGGAGCTCCCTCACTGACATAGTGACACCGCTGGGAAAGGGGAGCTCCCTCCCTGACATAGTGACACTGCTGGGAAAGGGGAGCTCCCTCCCTGACATAGTGACACTGCTGGGAAAGGGGAGCTCCCTCCCTGACATAGTGACACCGCTGGGAATGGGGAGCTCCCTCCCTGACATAGTGACACCGCTGGGAAAAGGGAGCTCCCTCCCTGACATAGTGACACCGCTGGGAAAGGGGAGCTCCCTCACTGACATAGTGACACCGCTGGGAAAGGGGAGCTCCCTCCCTGACATAGTGACACCGCTGGGAAAGGGGAGCTCCCTCACTGACATAGTGACACCGCTGGGAAAGGGGAGCTCCCTCACTGACATAGTGACACCGCTGGGAAAGGGGAGCTCCCTCACTGACATAGTGACACCGCTGGGAAAGGGGAGCTCCCTCCCTGACATAGTGACACCGCTGGGAAAGGGGAGCTCCCTCCCTGACATAGTGACACCGCTGGGAAAGGGGAGCTCCCTCACTGACATAGTGACACCGCTGGGAAAGGGGAGCTCCCTCCCTGACATAGTGACACCGCTGGGAAAGGGGAGCTCCCTCCCTGACATAGTGACACCGCTGGGAAAGGGGAGCTCCCTCACTGACATAGTGACACCGCTGGGAAAGGGGAGCTCCCTCACTGACATAGTGACACCGCTGGGAAAGGGGAGCTCCCTCCCTGACATAGTGACACCGCTGGGAAAGGGGAGCTCCCTCCCTGACATAGTGACACCGCTGGGAAAGGGGAGCTCCCTCACTGACATAGTGACACCGCTGGGAAAGGGGAGCTCCCTCCCTGACATAGTGACACCGCTGGGAAAGGGGAGCTCCCTCACTGACATAGTGACACCACTGGGAAAGGGGAGCTCCCTCACTGACATATAGTGACACTGCTGGGAAAGGGGAGCTCCCTCACTGACATAGTGACACCGCTGGGAATGGGGAGCTCCCTCACTGACATAGTGACACCACTGGGAAAGGGGAGCTCCCTCACTGACATAGTGACACCACTGGGAAAGGGGAGCTCCCTCCTTGACATAGTGACACCGCTGGGAAAGGGGAGCTCCCTCACTGACATAGTGACACCGCTGGGAAAGGGGAGCTCCCTCCTTGACATAGTGACACCGCTGGGAAAGGGGAGCTCCCTCCTTGACATAGTGACACCGCTGGGAAAGGGGAGCTCCCTCACTGACATAGTGACACCGCTGGGAAAGGGGAGCTCCCTCACTGACATATTGACACCGCTGGGAAAGGGGAGCTCCCTCACTGACATATTGACACCGCTGGGAAAGGGGAGCTCCCTCCTTGACATAGTGACACCGCGGGAAAGGGGAGCTCCCTCCTTGACATATTGACACCACTGGGAAAGGGGAGCTCCCTCACTGACATAGTGACACCGCTGGGAAAGGGGAGCTCCCTCCCTGACATAGTGACACCGCTGGGAAAGGGGAGCTCCCTCCTTGACATAGTGACACTGCTGGGAAAGGGGAGCTCCCTCCTTGACATAGTGACACCGCTGGGAAAGGGGAGCTCCCTCCCTGACATAGTGACACCGCTGGGAAAGGGGAGCTCCCTCCTTGACATAGTGACACCGCGGGAAAGGGGAGCTCCCTCCTTGACATATTGACACCACTGGGAAAGGGGAGCTCCCTCACTGACATAGTGACACCGCTGGGAAAGGGGAGCTCCCTCACTGACATATTGACACCACTGGGAAAGGGGAGCTCCCTCACTGACATAGTGACACCGCTGGGAAAGGGGAGCTCCCTCCTTGACATAGTGACACCGCTGGGAAAGGGGAGCTCCCTCACTGACATAGTGACACCGCTGGGAAAGGGGAGCTCCCTCACTGACATAGTGACACCGCTGGGAAAGGGGAGCTCCCTCCTTGACATAGTGACACCGCTGGGAAAGGGGAGCTCCCTCCTTGACATAGTGACACCGCTGGGAAAGGGGAGCTCCCTCACTGACATAGTGACACCGCTGGGAAAGGGGAGCTCCCTCCTTGACATAGTGACACCGCTGGGAAAGGGGAGCTCCCTCACTGACATAGTGACACCGCTGGGAAAGGGGAGCTCCCTCACTGACATAGTGACACCGCTGGGAAAGGGGAGCTCCCTCCTTGACATAGTGACACCGCTGGGAAAGGGGAGCTCCCTCACTGACATAGTGACACCGCTGGGAAAGGGGAGCTCCCTCCTTGACATAGTGACACCGCTGGGAAAGGGGAGCTCCCTCCTTGACATAGTGACACCGCTGGGAAAGGGGAGCTCCCTCACTGACATAGTGACACCGCTGGGAAAGGGGAGCTCCCTCCTTGACATAGTGACACCGCTGGGAAAGGGGAGCTCCCTCCTTGACATAGTGACACCGCTGGGAAAGGGGAGCTCCCTCCCTGACATAGTGACACCGCTGGGAAAGGGCAGCTCCCTCCCTGACATAGTGACACCGCTGGGAAAGGGGAGCTCACTCACTGACATAGTGACACCGCTGGGAAAGGGGAGCTCCCTCCTTGACATAGTGACACCGCTGGGAAAGGGGAGCTCCCTCCTTGACATAGTGACACCGCTGGGAAAGGGGAGCTCCCTCCTTGACATAGTGACACCGCTGGGAAAGGGGAGCTCCCTCCTTGACATATTGACACCACTGGGAAAGGGGAGCTCCCTCACTGACATAGTGACACCGCTGGGAAAGGGGAGCTCCCTCACTGACATACAGTGACACCGCTGGGAAAGGGGAGCTCCCTCCCTGACATAGTGACACCGCTGGGAAAGGGGAGCTCCCTCCCTGACATAGTGACACCGCTGTGAAAGGGGAGCTCCCTCACTGACATAGTGACACCGCTGGGAAAGGGGAGCTCCCTCCCTGACATAGTGACACCGCTGGGAAAGAGAAGCTCCCTCACTGACTTAGTGACACCGCTGGGAAAGGGGAGCTCCCTCCCTGACATAGTGACACCGCTGGGAAAGGGGAGCTCCCTCCCTGACATAGTGACACTGCTGGGAAAGGGGAGCTCCCTCACTGACATAGTGACACCGCTGGGAAAGGGGAGCTCCCTCCCTGACATAGTGACACCGCTGGGAAAGGGGAGCTCCCTCACTGACATAGTGACACCGCTGGGAAAGGGGAGCTCCCTCCCTGACATAGTGACACCGCTGGGAAAGGGGAGCTCCCTCCCTGACATAGTGACATTGCTGGGAAAGGGGAGCTCCCTCCCTGACATAGTGACACCGCTGGGAAAGAGAAGCTCCCTCACTGACTTAGTGACACCGCTGGGAAAGGGGAGCTCCCTCCCTGACATAGTGACACCGCTGGGAAAGGGGAGCTCCCTCCCTGACATACAGTGACACCGCTGGGAAAGGGGAGCTCCCTCCCTGACATAGTGACACCGCTGGGAAAGGGGAGCTCCCTCACTGACATAGTGACACCGCTGGGAAAGGGGAGCTCCCTCCCTGACATAGTGACACCGCTGGGAAAGGGGAGCTCCCTCACTGACATAGTGACACCGCTGGGAAAGGGGAGCTCCCTCCCTGACATAGTGACACCGCTGGGAAAGGGGAGCTCCCTCACTGACATAGTGACACCGCTGGGAAAGGGGAGCTCCCTCCCTGACATAGTGACACCGCTGGGAAAGGGGAGCTCCCTCCCTGACATAGTGACACCGCCTGGAATGGGGAGCTCCCTCCCTGACATAGTGACACCGCTGGGAAAGGGGAGCTCCCTCACTGACATAGTGACACTGCTGGGAAAGGGGAGCTCCCTCCCTGACATAGTGACACCGCTGGGAAAGGGGAGCTCCCTCCCTGACATAGTGACACCGCTGGGAAAGGGGAGCTCCCTCCCTGACATAGTGACACCGCTGGGAAAGGGGAGCTCCCTCCCTGACATACAGTGACACCGCTGGGAAAGGGGAGCTCCCTCCCTGACATAGTGACACCGCTGGGAAAGGGGAGCTCCCTCACTGACATAGTGACACTGCTGGGAAAGGGGAGCTCCCTCCCTGACATAGTGACACCGCTGGGAAAGGGGAGCTCCCTCCCTGACATAGTGACACTGCTGGGAAAGGGGAGCTCCCTCACTGACATAGTGACACCGCTGGGAAAGGGGAGCTTCCTCCCTGACTTAGTGACACCGCTGGGAAAGGGGAGCTCCCTCACTGACATAGTGACACCGCTGGGAAAGGGGAGCTCCCTCCCTGACATAGTGACACTGCTGGGAAAGGGGAGCTCCCTCCCTGACATAGTGACACTGCTGGGAAAGGGGAGCTCCCTCCCTGACATAGTGACACCGCTGGGAATGGGGAGCTCCCTCCCTGACATAGTGACACCGCTGGGAAAAGGGAGCTCCCTCCCTGACATAGTGACACCGCTGGGAAAGGGGAGCTCCCTCACTGACATAGTGACACCGCTGGGAAAGGGGAGCTCCCTCCCTGACATAGTGACACCGCTGGGAAAGGGGAGCTCCCTCACTGACATAGTGACACCGCTGGGAAAGGGGAGCTCCCTCACTGACATAGTGACACCGCTGGGAAAGGGGAGCTCCCTCACTGACATAGTGACACCGCTGGGAAAGGGGAGCTCCCTCCCTGACATAGTGACACCGCTGGGAAAGGGGAGCTCCCTCCCTGACATAGTGACACCGCTGGGAAAGGGGAGCTCCCTCACTGACATAGTGACACCGCTGGGAAAGGGGAGCTCCCTCCCTGACATAGTGACACCGCTGGGAAAGGGGAGCTCCCTCCCTGACATAGTGACACCGCTGGGAAAGGGGAGCTCCCTCACTGACATAGTGACACCGCTGGGAAAGGGGAGCTCCCTCACTGACATAGTGACACCGCTGGGAAAGGGGAGCTCCCTCCCTGACATAGTGACACCGCTGGGAAAGGGGAGCTCCCTCCCTGACATAGTGACACCGCTGGGAAAGGGGAGCTCCCTCACTGACATAGTGACACCGCTGGGAAAGGGGAGCTCCCTCCCTGACATAGTGACACCGCTGGGAAAGGGGAGCTCCCTCACTGACATAGTGACACCACTGGGAAAGGGGAGCTCCCTCACTGACATATAGTGACACTGCTGGGAAAGGGGAGCTCCCTCACTGACATAGTGACACCGCTGGGAATGGGGAGCTCCCTCACTGACATAGTGACACCACTGGGAAAGGGGAGCTCCCTCACTGACATAGTGACACCACTGGGAAAGGGGAGCTCCCTCACTGACATAGTGACACCACTGGGAAAAGGGAGCTCCCTCACTGACATAGTGACACCACTGGGAAAGGCGATCTCCCTCCCTGACATAGTGACACCACTGGGAAAGGCGATCTCCCTCCCTGACATAGTGACACCACTGGGAAAGGGGAGCTCTCTCCCTGACATATTGACACCGCGGGAAAGGGAAGCTCCCTCCCTGACATAGTGACACCGCTGGGAAAGGGGAGCTTCCTCCCTGACATAGTGACACTGCTGGGAAAGGGGAGCTCCCTCACTGACATAGTGACACCGCTGGGAAAGGGAAGCTCCCTCCCTGACATACAGTGACACCGCTGGGAAAGGGGAGCTCCCTCCCTGACATAGTGACACTGCTGGGAAAGGGGAGCTCCCTCCCTGACATAGTGACACCGCTGGGAATGGGGAGCTCCCTCCCTGACATAGTGACACCGCTGGGAAAGGGGAGCTCCCTCACTGACATAGTGACACCGCTGGGAAAGGGGAGCTCCCTCACTGACATAGTGACACCGCTGGGAAAGGGGAGCTCCCTCCCTGACATAGTGACACCACTGGGAATGGGGAGCTCCCTCCCTGACATAGTGACACCGCTGGGAAAGGGGAGCTCCCTCCCTGACATATAGTGACACCACTGGAAAAGGGGAGCTCCCTCCCTGACATAGTGACACCGCTGGGAAAGGGGAGCTCCCTCCCTGACATATAGTGACACCGCTGGGAATGGGGAGCTCCCTCCCTGACATAGTGACACCGCTGGGAAAGGGGAGCTCCCTCACTGACATAGTGACACCGCTGGGAAAGGGGAGCTCCCTCCCTGACATAGTGACACCACTGGGAAAGGGGAGCTCCCTCACTGACATAGTGACACCACTGGGAAAGGCGATCTCCCTCCCTGACATAGTGACACCACTGGGAAAGGCGATCTCCCTCCCTGACATAGTGACACCACTGGGAAAGGGGAGCTCCCTCCCTGACATATTGACACCGCGGGAAAGGGAAGCTCCCTCCCTGACATAGTGACACCGCTGGGAAAGGGGAGCTCCCTCACTGACATAGTGACACTGCTGGGAAAGGGGAGCTCCCTCACTGACATAGTGACACCACTGGGAAAGGGGAGCTCCCTCACTGACATAGTGACACCGCTGGGAAAGGCGATCTCCCTCCCTGACATAGTGACACCACTGGGAAAGGCGATCTCCCTCCCTGACATAGTGACACCACTGGGAAAGGGGAGCTCCCTCCCTGACATATTGACACCGCGGGAAAGGGAAGCTCCCTCCCTGACATAGTGACACCGCTGGGAAAGGGAAGCTCCCTCCCTGACATATTGACACCGCGGGAAAGGGAAGCTCCCTCCCTGACATAGTGACACCGCTAGGAAAGGGAAGCTCCCTCCCTGACTTAGTGCCACCGCTGGGAAAGGGGAGCTCCCTCCCTGACTTAGTGACACCGCTGGGAAAGGGGAGCTCCCTCCCTGACATAGTGACACCGCTGGGAAAGGGGAGCTCCCTCCCTGACTTAGTGACACCGCTGGGAAAGGGGAGCTCCCTCCCTGACTTAGTGACACCGCTGGGAAAGGGGAGCTCCCTCACTGACCTAGTGACACCGCTGGGAAAGGGGAGCTCCCTCACTGACATAGTGACACCGCTGGGAAAGGGGAGCTCCCTCACTGACATAGTGACACCGCTGGGAAAGGGGAGCTCCCTCCCTGACATAGTGACACCACTGGGAAAGGGGAGCTCCCTCCCTGACATAGTGACACCGCTGGGAAAGGGGAGCTCCCTCACTGACATAGTGACACGCTGGGAAAGGGGAGCTCCCTCCCTGACTTAGTGGACACCGCTGGGAAAGGGGAGCTCCCTCACTGACATAGTGACACCGCTGGGAAAGGGGAGCTCCCTCCCTGACATAGTGACACTGCTGGGAAAGAGGAGCTCCCTCCCTGACATAGTGACACCGCTGGGAAAGGGGAGCTCCCTCCCTGACATAGTGACACCGCTGGGAATGGGGAGCTCCCTCCCTGACATAGTGACACCGCTGGAAAGGGGAGCTCCCTCACCTGACATAGTGACACCGCTGGTAAAGGGGAGCTCCCTCACTGACAATAGTGACACCGCTGGGAAAGGGGAGCTCCCTCCCTGACATAGTGACACCGCTGGGAAGGGGAGCTCCCTCACTGACATAGTGACACCGCTGGAAAGGGGAGCTCCCTCACTGACATAGTGACACCGCTGGGAAAGGGGAGCTCCCTCACTGACATAGTGACACCGCTTGGGAAAGGGGAGCTCCCTCCCTGACATAGTGACACCGCTGGGAAAGGGGAGCTCCCTCCCTGACATAGTGACACCGCTGGGAAAGAGAAGCTCCCTCACTGACTTAGTGACACCGCTGGGAAAGGGGAGCTCCCTCCCTGACATAGTGACACCGCTGGGGAAAGGGGAGCTCCCTCCCCTGACATACAGTGACACCGCTGGGAAAGGGGAGCTCCCTCCCTGACATAGTGACACCGCTGGGAAAGGGGAGCTCCCTCACTGACATAGTGACACCGCTGGGAAAGGGGAGCTCCCTCCCTGACATAGTGACACCGCTGGGAAAGGGGAGCTCCCTCACTGACATAGTGACACCGCTGGGAAAGGGGAGCTCCCTCCCTGACATAGTGACACCGCTGGGAAAGGGGAGCTCCCTCACTGACATAGTGACACGCTGGGAAAGGGGAGCTCCCTCCTGACATAGTGACACCGCTGGGAAAGGGGAGCTCCCTCCCTGACATAGTGACACCGCCTGGAATGGGGAGCTCCCTCCCTGACATAGTGACACCGCTGGGAAAGGGGAGCTCCCTCACTGACATAGTGACACTGCTGGGAAAGGGGAGCTCCCTCCTGACATAGTGACACCGCTGGGAAAGGGGAGCTCCCTCCCTGACATAGTGACACCGCTGGGAAAGGGAGCTCCCTCCCTGACATAGTGACACCGCTGGAAAGGGGAGCTCCCTCCCTGACATACAGTGACACCGCTGGGAAAGGGGAGCTCCCTCCCTGACATAGTGACACCGCTGGGAAAGGGGAGCTCCCTCACTGACATAGTGACACTGCTGGGAAAGGGGAGCTCCCCTCCCTGACATAGTGACACCGCTGGGAAGGGGAGCTCCCTCCCTGACATAGTGACACTGCTGGGAAAGGGGAGCTCCCTCACTGACATAGTGACACCGCTGGGAAAGGGGAGCTCCTCCCTGACTTAGTGACACCGCTGGGAAAGGGGAGCTCCTCACTGACATAGTGACACCGCTGGGAAAGGGGAGCTCCCTCCCTGACATAGTGACACTGCTGGGAAAGGGGAGCTCCCTCCCTGACATAGTGACACTGCTGGGAAAGGGGAGCTCCCTCCCTGACATAGTGACACCGCTGGGAATGGGGAGCTCCCTCCCTGACATAGTGACACCGCTGGGGAAAAGGGAGCTCCCTCCCTGACATAGTGACACCGCTGGGAAAGGGGAGCTCCCTCACTGACATAGTGACACCGCTGGGAAAGGGGAGCTCCCTCCCTGACATAGTGACACCGCTGGGAAGGGGAGCTCCTCACTGACATAGTGACACCGCTGGGAAAGGGGAGCTCCCTCACTGACATAGTGACACCGCTGGGAAAGGGGAGCTCCCTCACTGACATAGTGACACCGCTGGGAAAGGGGAGCTCCCTCCCTGACATAGTGGACACCGCTGGGAAAGGGGAGCTCCCTCCCTGACATAGTGACACCGCTGGGAAAGGGGGAGCTCCTCACTGACATAGTGACCACCGCTGGGAAAGGGAGCTCCCTCCCTGACATAGTGACACCGCTGGGAAAGGGGAGCTCCCTCCCTGACATAGTGACACCGCTGGGAAAGGGGAGCTCCCTCACTGACATAGTGACACCGCTGGGAAAGGGGAGCTCCCTCACTGACATAGTGACACCGCTGGGAAAGGGGAGCTCCCTCCCTGACATAGTGACACCGCTGGGAAAGGGGGAGCTCCCTCCCTGACATAGTGACACCGCTGGGAAAGGGGAGCTCCCTCACTGACATAGTGACACCGCTGGGAAAGGGGAGCTCCCTCCCTGACATAGTGACACCGCTGGGAAAGGGGAGCTCCCTCACTGACATAGTGACACCACTGGGAAGGGGAGCTCCCTCACTGACATATAGTGACACTGCTGGGAAAGGGGAGCTCCCTCACTGACATAGTGACACCGCTGGGAATGGGGAGCTCCCTCACTGACATAGTGACACCACTGGGAAAGGGGAGCTCCCTCACTGACATAGTGACACCACTGGGAAAGGGGAGCTCCCTCCTTGACATAGTGACACCGCTGGGAAAGGGGAGCTCCCTCACTGACATAGTGACACCGCTGGGAAAGGGGAGCTCCCTCCTTGACATAGTGACACCGCTGGGAAAGGGGAGCTCCCTCCTTGACATAGTGACACCGCTGGGGGAAGGGGAGGCTCCCTCACTGACATAGTGACACCGCTGGGAAAGGGGAGCTCCCTCACTGACATATTGACACCGCTGGAAAGGGGAGCTCCCTCACTGACATATTGACACGCTGGGAAAAGGGGAGCTCCCTCCTTGACATAGTGACACCGCGGGAAAGGGGAGCTCCCTCCTTGACATATTGACACCACTGGGAAAGGGGAGCTCCCTCACTGACATAGTGACACCGTGGGAAAGGGGGAGCTCCCTCCCTGACATAGTGACACCGCTGGGAAAGGGGAGCTCCCTCCTTGACATAGTGACACTGCTGGGAAAGGGGAGCTCCCTCCTTGACATAGGACACCGCTGGGAAAGGGGAGCTCCCTCCCTGACATAGTGACACCGCTGGGAAAGGGGGAGCTCCCTCCTTGACATAGTGACACCGCGGGAAAGGGGAGCTCCCTCCTTGACATATTGACACCACTGGGAAAGGGGAGCTCCCTCACTGACATAGTGACACCGCTGGGAAAGGGGAGCTCCCTCACTGACATATTGACACCACTGGGAAAGGGGAGCTCCCTCACTGACATAGTGACACCGCTGGGAAAGGGGAGCTCCCTCCTTGACATAGTGACACCGCTGGGGAAAGGGGAGCTCCCTCACTGACATAGTGACACCGCTGGGAAAGGGGAGCTCCCTCACTGACATAGTGACACCGCTGGGAAAGGGGAGCTCCCTCCTTGACATAGTGACACCGCTGGGAAAGGGGAGCTCCCTCCTTGACATAGTGACACCGCTGGGAAAGGGGAGCTCCCTCACTGACATAGTGACACCGCTGGGAAAGGGGAGCTCCCTCCTTGACATAGTGACACCGCTGGAAAGGGGAGCTCCCTCACTGACATAGTGACACCGCTGGGAAAGGGGAGCTCCCTCACTGACATAGTGACACCGCTGGGAAAGGGGAGCTCCCTCCTTGACATAGTGACACCGCTGGGAAAGGGGAGCTCCCTCACTGACATAGTGACACCGCTGGGAAAGGGGAGCTCCCTCCTTGACATAGTGACACCGCTGGGAAAGGGGAGCTCCCTCCTTGGACATAGTGACACCGCTGGGAAAGGGGAGCTCCCTCACTGGACATAGTGACACCGCTGGGAAAGGGGAGCTCCCTCCTTGACATAGTGACACCGCTGGGAAAGGGGAGCTCCCTCCTTGACATAGGTGACACCGCTGGGAAAGGGGAGCTCCCTCCCTGACATAGTGACACCGCTGGGAAAGGGCAGCTCCCTCCCTGACATAGTGACACCGCTGGGAAAGGGGAGCTCACTCACTGACATCGTGACACCGCTGGGAAAGGGGAGCTCCCTCCTTGACATAGTGACACCGCTGGGAAAGGGGAGCTCCCTCCTTGGACATAGTGACACCGCTGGGAAAGGGGAGCTCCCTCCTTGACATAGTGACACCGCTGGGGAAAGGGGAGCTCCCTCCTTGACATATTGACACCACTGGGAAAGGGGGAGCTCCCTCACTGACATAGTGACACCGCTGGGAAAGGGGAGCTCCCTCACTGACATACAGTGACACCGCTGGGAAAGGGGAGCTCCCTCCCTGACATAGTGACACCGCTGGAAAGGGGAGCTCCCTCCCTGACATAGTGACACCGCTGTGAAAGGGGAGCTCCCTCACTGACATAGTGACACCGCTGGGAAAGGGGAGCTCCCTCCCTGACATAGTGACACCGCTGGGAAAGAGAAGCTCCCTCACTGACTTAGTGACACCGCTGGGGAAAGGGGAGCTCCCTCCCTGACATAGTGACACCGCTGGGAAAGGGGAGCTCCCTCCCTGACATAGTGACACTGCTGGGAAAGGGGAGCTCCCTCACTGACATAGTGACACCGCTGGGAAAGGGGAGCTCCCTCCCTGACATAGTGACACCGCTGGGAAAGGGGAGCTCCCTCACTGACATAGTGACACCGCTGGGAAAGGGGAGCTCCCTCCCTGACATAGTGACACCGCTGGGAAAGGGGAGCTCCCTCCCTGACATAGTGACATTGCTGGGAAAGGGGAGCTCCCTCCCTGACATAGTGACACCGCTGGGAAAGAGAAGCTCCCTCACTGACTTAGTGACACCGCTGGGAAAGGGGAGCTCCCCCTCCCTGACATAGTGACACCGCTGGGAAAGGGGAGCTCCCTCCCTGACATACAGTGACCACCGCTGGGAAAGGGGAGCTCCCTCCCTGACATAGTGACACCGCTGGGAAAGGGGAGCTCCCTCACTGACATAGTGACACCGCTGGGAAAGGGGAGCTCCCTCCCTGACATAGTGACACCCGCTGGGAAAGGGGAGCTCCCTCACTGACATAGTGACACCGCTGGAAAGGGGAGCTCCCTCCCTGACATAGTGACACCGCTGGGAAAGGGGAGCTCCCTCACTGACATAGTGACACCGCTGGGAAAGGGGAGCTCCCTCCCTGACATAGTGACACCGCTGGGAAAGGGGAGCTCCCTCCCTGACATAGTGACACCGCCTGGAATGGGGAGCTCCCTCCCTGGACATAGTGACACCGCTGGGAAGGGGAGCTCCCCTCACTGACATAGTGACACTGCTGGGAAAGGGGAGCTCCCTCCCTGACATAGTGACACCGCTGGGAAAGGGGAGCTCCCTCCCTGACATAGTGACACCGCTGGGGAAAGGGGAGCTCCCTCCCTGACATAGTGACACCGCTGGGAAAGGGGAGCTCCCTCCCTGACATACAGTGACACCGCTGGGAAAGGGGAGCTCCCTCCCTGACATAGTGACACCGCTGGGAAAGGGGAGCTCCCTCACTGACATAGTGACACTGCTGGGAAAGGGGAGCTCCCTCCCTGACATAGTGACCCGCTGGGAAGGGGAGCTCCCTCCCTGACATAGTGACACTGCTGGGAAAGGGGAGCTCCCTCACTGACATAGTGACACCGCTGGGAAAGGGGAGCTTCCTCCCTGACTTAGTGACACCGCTGGGAAAGGGGAGCTCCCTCACTGACATAGTGACACCGCTGGGAAAGGGGAGCTCCCTCCCTGACATAGTGACACTGCTGGGAAAGGGGAGCTCCCTCCCTGACATAGTGACACTGCTGGGAAAGGGGAGCTCCCTCCCTGACATAGTGACACCGCTGGGAATGGGGAGCTCCCTCCCTGACATAGTGACACCGCTGGGAAAAGGGAGCTCCCTCCCTGACATAGTGACACCGCTGGGAAAGGGGAGCTCCCTCACTGACATAGTGACACCGCTGGGAAAGGGGAGCTCCCTCCCTGACATAGTGACACCGCTGGGAAAGGGGAGCTCCCTCACTGACATAGTGACACCGCTGGGAAAGGGGAGCTCCCTCACTGACATAGTGGACACCGCTGGGGAAAGGGGAGCTCCCTCACTGACATAGTGACACCGCTGGGAAAGGGGAGCTCCCTCCCTGACATAGTGACACCGCTGGGAAAGGGGAGCTCCCTCCCTGACATAGTGACACCGCTGGGAAAGGGGGAGCTCCCTCACTGACATAGTGACACCGCTGGGAAAGGGGAGCTCCCTCCCTGACATAGTGACACCGCTGGGAAAGGGGAGCTCCCTCCCTGACATAGTGACACCGCTGGGAAGGGGAGCTCCCTCACTGACATAGTGACACCGCTGGGAAAGGGGAGCTCCCTCACTGACATAGTGACACCGCTGGGAAAGGGGAGCTCCCTCCCTGACATAGTGACACCGCTGGGAAAGGGGAGCTCCCTCCCTGACATAGTGACACCGCTGGGAAAGGGGAGCTCCCTCACTGACATAGTGACACCGGCTGGGAAAGGGAGCTCCCTCCCTGACATAGTGACACCGCTGGGAAAGGGGAGCTCCCTCACTGACATAGTGACACCACTGGGGAAAGGGGAGCTCCCTCACTGACATATAGTGACACTGCTGGGAAAGGGGAGCTCCCTCACTGACATAGTGACACCGCTGGGAATGGGGGAGCTCCCTCACTGACATAGTGACACCACTGGGAAAGGGGAGCTCCCTCACTGACATAGTGACACCACTGGGAAAGGGGAGCTCCCTCACTGACATAGTGACACCACTGGGAAAAGGGAGCTCCCTCACTGACATAGTGACACCACTGGGAAAGGCGATCTCCCTCCCTGACATAGTGACACCACTGGGAAAGGCGATCTCCCTCCCTGACATAGTGACACCACTGGAAAGGGGAGCTCTCTCCCTGACATATTGACACCGCGGGAAAGGGAAGCTCCCCTCCCTGACATAGTGACACCGCTGGGAAAGGGGAGCTCCCTCCCTGACATAGTGACACTGCTGGGAAAGGGGAGCTCCCTCACTGACATAGTGACACCGCTGGGAAGGGAAGCTCCCTCCCTGACATACAGTGACACCGCTGGGAAAGGGGAGCTCCCTCCCTGACATAGTGACACTGCTGGGAAAGGGGAGCTCCCTCCCTGACATAGTGACACCGCTGGGAATGGGGAGCTCCCTCCCTGACATAGTGACACCGCTGGGAAAGGGGAGCTCCCTCACTGACATAGTGGACACCGCTGGGAAAGGGGAGCTCCCTCACTGACATAGTGACACCGCTGGGAAAGGGGAGCTCCTCCCTGACATAGTGACACCACTGGGAATGGGGAGCTCCCTCCCTGACATAGTGACACCGCTGGGAAAGGGGAGCTCCCTCCCTGACATATAGTGACACCACTGGAAAAGGGGAGCTCCCTCCCTGACATAGTGACACCGCTGGGAAAGGGGAGCTCCCTCCCTGACATATAGTGACACCGCGGGAATGGGGAGCTCCTCCCTGACATAGTGACACCGCTGGGAAAGGGGAGCTCCCTCACTGACATAGTGACACCGCTGGGAAAGGGGAGCTCCCTCCCTGACATAGTGACACCACTGGGAAAGGGGAGCTCCCTCACTGACATAGTGACACCACTGGGAAAGGCGATCTCCCTCCCTGACATAGTGACACCACTGGGAAAGGCGATCTCCCTCCCTGACATAGTGACACCACTGGGAAAGGGGAGCTCCCTCCCTGACATATTGACACCGCGGGAAAGGGAAGCTCCCTCCCTGACATAGTGACACCGCTGGGAAAGGGGAGCTCCCTCACTGACATAGTGACACTGCTGGGAAAGGGGAGCTCCCTCACTGACATAGTGACACCACTGGGAAAGGGGAGCTCCCTCACTGACATAGTGACACCGCTGGGAAAGGCGATCTCCCTCCCTGACATAGTGACACCACTGGGAAAGGCGATCTCCCTCCCTGACATAGTGACACCACTGGGAAAGGGGAGCTCCCTCCCTGACATATTGACACCGCGGGAAAGGGAAGCTCCCTCCCTGACATAGTGACACCGCTGGGAAAGGGAAGCTCCCTCCCTGACATATTGACACCGCGGGAAAGGGAAGCTCCCTCCCTGACATAGTGACACCGCTAGGAAAGGGAAGCTCCCTCCCTGACTTAGTGCCACCGCTGGGAAAGGGGAGCTCCCTCCCTGACTTAGTGACACCGCTGGGAAAGGGGAGCTCCCTCCCTGACATAGTGACACCGCTGGGAAAGGGGAGCTCCCTCCCTGACTTAGTGACACCGCTGGGAAAGGGGAGCTCCCTCCCTGACTTAGTGACACCGCTGGGAAAGGGGAGCTCCCTCACTGACCTAGTGACACCGCTGGGAAAGGGGAGCTCCCTCACTGACATAGTGACACCGCTGGGAAAGGGGAGCTCCCTCACTGACATAGTGACACCGCTGGGAAAGGGGAGCTCCCTCCCTGACATAGTGACACCACTGGGAAAGGGGAGCTCCCTCCCTGACATAGTGACACCGCTGGGAAAGGGGAGCTCCCTCACTGACATAGTGACACCGCTGGGAAAGGGGAGCTCCCTCCCTGACTTAGTGACACCGCTGGGAAAGGGGAGCTCCCTCACTGACATAGTGACACCGCTGGGAAAGGGGAGCTCCCTCCCTGACATAGTGACACTGCTGGGAAAGAGGAGCTCCCTCCCTGACATAGTGACACCGCTGGGAAAGGGGAGCTCCCTCCCTGACATAGTGACACCGCTGGGAATGGGGAGCTCCCTCCCTGACATAGTGACACCGCTGGGAAAGGGGAGCTCCCTCCCTGACATAGTGACACCGCTGGTAAAGGGGAGCTCCCTCACTGACATAGTGACACCGCTGGGAAAGGGGAGCTCCCTCCCTGACATAGTGACACCGCTGGGAAAGGGGAGCTCCCTCACTGACATAGTGACACCGCTGGGAAAGGGGAGCTCCCTCACTGACATAGTGACACCGCTGGGAAAGGGGAGCTCCCTCACTGACATAGTGACACCGCTGGGAAAGGGGAGCTCCCTCCCTGACATAGTGACACCGCTGGGAAAGGGGAGCTCCCTCACTGACATAGTGACACCGCTGGGAAAGGGGAGCTCCCTCACTGACATAGTGACACCGCTGGGAAAGGGGAGCTCCCTCCCTGACATAGTGACACCGCTGGGAAAGGGGAGCTCCCTCCCTGACATACAGTGACACCGCTGGGAAAGGGGAGCTCCCTCCCTGACATAGTGACACCGCTGGGAAAGGGGAGCTCCCTCCCTGACATAGTGACACCGCTGGGAAAGGGGAGCTCCCTCACTGACATAGTGACACCGCTGGGAAAGGGGAGCTCCCTCCCTGACATAGTGACACCGCTGGGAAAGGGGAGCTCCCTCCCTGACATAGTGACACCGCTGGGAAAGGGGAGCTCCCTCACTGACATAGTGACACCGCTGGGAAAGGGGAGCTCCCTCCCTGACATAGTGACACCGCTGGGAAAGGGGAGCTCCCTCCCTGACATAGTGACACCGCTGGGAAAGGGGAGCTCCCTCACTGACATAGTGACACCGCTGGGAAAGGGGAGCTCCCTCACTGACATAGTGACACCGCTGGGAAAGGGGAGCTCCCTCCCTGACATAGTGACACCGCTGGGAAAGGGGAGCTCCCTCCCTGACATAGTGACACCGCTGGGAAAGGGGAGCTCCCTCCCTGACATAGTGACACCGCTGGGAAAGGGGAGCTCCCTCCCTGACATAGTGACACCGCTGGGAAAGGGGAGCTCCCTCACTGACATACAGTGACACCGCTGGGAAAGGGGAGCTCCCTCCCTGACATAGTGACACCGCTGGGAAAGGGGAGCTCACTCACTGACATAGTGACACCGCTGGGAAAGGGGAGCTCCCTCCCTGACATACAGTGACACCGCTGGGAAAGAGAAGCTCCCTCCCTGACATACAGTGACACTGCTGGGAAAGGGGAGCTCCCTCTCTGACATAGTGACACCGCTGGGAAAGGGGAGCTCCCTCCCTGACATAGTGACACCGCTGGGAAAGGGGAGCTCCCTCCCTGACATAGTGACACCGCTGGGAAAGGGGAGCTCCCTCCCTGACATACAGTGACACCGCTGGGAAAGGGGAGCTCCCTCACTGACATACAGTGACACCGCTGGGAAAGGGGAGCTCCCTCCCTGACATAGTGACACCGCTGGGAAAGGGGAGCTCACTCACTGACATAGTGACACCGCTGGGAAAGGGGAGCTCCCTCCCTGACATAGTGACACCGCTGGGAAAGGGGAGCTCCCTCCCTGACATAGTGACACCGCTGGGAAAGGGGAGCTCCCTCACTGACATACAGTGACACCGCTGGGAAAGGGGAGCTCCCTCACTGACATACAGTGACACCGCTGGGAAAGGGGAGCTCCCTCCCTGACATAGTGACACCGCTGGGAAAGGGGAGCTCCCTCCCTGACATAGTGACACAGCTGGGAAAGGGGAGCTCCCTCCCTGACATAGTGACACCGCTGGGAAAGGGGAGCTCCCTCCCTGACATACAGTGACACCGCTGGGAAAGGGGAGCTCCCTCCCTGACATACAGTGACACCGCTGGGAAAGGGGAGCTCCCTCCCTGACATACAGTGACACCGCTGGGAAAGGGGAGCTCCCTCACTGACATACAGTGACACCGCTGGGAAAGGGGAGCTCCCTCCCTGACATAGTGACACCGCTGGGAAAGGGGAGCTCACTCACTGACATAGTGACACCGCTGGGAAAGGGGAGCTCCCTCCCTGACATAGTGACACCGCTGGGAAAGGGGAGCTCCCTCCCTGACATAGTGACACCGCTGGGAAAGGGGAGCTCCCTCCCTGACATACAGTGACACCGCTGGGAAAGGGGAGCTCCCTCCCTGACATACAGTGACACCGCTGGGAAAGGGGAGCTCCCTCCCTGACATAGTGACACCGCTGGGAAAGGGGAGCTCACTCACTGACATACAGTGACCCCGCTGGGAAAGGGGAGCTCCCTCACTGACATAGTGACACTGCTGGGAAAGGGGAGCTCCCTCCCTGACATACAGTGACACCGCTGGGAAAGGGGAGCTCCCTCCCTGACATACAGTGACACCGCTGAGAAAGGGGAGCTCCCTCCCTGACATAGTGACACCGCTGGGAAAGGGGAGCTCCCTCCCTGACATATAGTGACACCGCTGGGAAAGGGGAGCTCCCTCCCTGACATATAGTGACACTGCTGGGAAAGGGGAGCTCCCTCCCTGACATATAGTGACACCGCGGGAAAGGGGAGCTCCCTCCCTGACATATAGTGACACCGCTGGGAAAGGGGAGCTCCCTCACTGACATAGTGACACCGCTGGGAAAGGGGAGCTCCCTCACTGACATAGTGACACCGCTGGGAAAGGGGAGCTCCCTCCCTGACATAGTGACACCGCTGGGAAAGGGGAGCTCCCTCCCTGACATAGTGACACCGCTGGGAAAGGGGAGCTCCCTCCCTGACATACAGTGACACCGCTGGGAAAGGGGAGCTCCCTCACTGACATACAGTGACACCGCTGGGAAAGGGGAGCTCCCTCCCTGACATAGTGACACCGCTGGGAAAGGGGAGCTCACTCACTGACATAGTGACACCGCTGGGAAAGGGGAGCTCCCTCCCTGACATAGTGACACCGCTGGGAAAGGGGAGCTCCCTCCCTGACATAGTGACACCGCTGGGAAAGGGGAGCTCCCTCCCTGACATACAGTGACACCGCTGGGAAAGGGGAGCTCCCTCACTGACATACAGTGACACCGCTGGGAAAGGGGAGCTCCCTCCCTGACATAGTGACACCGCTGGGAAAGGGGAGCTCCCTCCCTGACATAGTGACACAGCTGGGAAAGGGGAGCTCCCTCCCTGACATAGTGACACCGCTGGGAAAGGGGAGCTCCCTCCCTGACATACAGTGACACCGCTGGGAAAGGGGAGCTCCCTCCCTGACATACAGTGACACCGCTGGGAAAGGGGAGCTCCCTCCCTGACATACAGTGACACCGCTGGGAAAGGGGAGCTCCCTCACTGACATACAGTGACACCGCTGGGAAAGGGGAGCTCCCTCCCTGACATAGTGACACCGCTGGGAAAGGGGAGCTCACTCACTGACATAGTGACACCGCTGGGAAAGGGGAGCTCCCTCCCTGACATAGTGACACCGCTGGGAAAGGGGAGCTCCCTCCCTGACATAGTGACACCGCTGGGAAAGGGGAGCTCCCTCCCTGACATACAGTGACACCGCTGGGAAAGGGGAGCTCCCTCCCTGACATACAGTGACACCGCTGGGAAAGGGGAGCTCCCTCCCTGACATAGTGACACCGCTGGGAAAGGGGAGCTCACTCACTGACATACAGTGACCCCGCTGGGAAAGGGGAGCTCCCTCACTGACATAGTGACACTGCTGGGAAAGGGGAGCTCCCTCCCTGACATACAGTGACACCGCTGGGAAAGGGGAGCTCCCTCCCTGACATACAGTGACACCGCTGAGAAAGGGGAGCTCCCTCCCTGACATAGTGACACCGCTGGGAAAGGGGAGCTCCCTCCCTGACATATAGTGACACCGCTGGGAAAGGGGAGCTCCCTCCCTGACATATAGTGACACTGCTGGGAAAGGGGAGCTCCCTCCCTGACATATAGTGACACCGCGGGAAAGGGGAGCTCCCTCCCTGACATATAGTGACACCGCTGGGAAAGGGGAGCTCCCTCACTGACATAGTGACACCGCTGGGAAAGGGGAGCTCCCTCACTGACATAGTGACACCGCTGGGAAAGGGGAGCTCCCTCCCTGACATACAGTGACACCGCTGAGAAAGGGGAGCTCCCTCCCTGACATAGTGACACCGCTGGGAAAGGGGAGCTCCCTCCCTGACATAGTGACACCGCTGGGAAAGGCGATCTCCCTCCCTGACATAGTGACACCACTGGGAAAGGCGATCTCCCTCCCTGACATAGTGACACCGCTGGGAAAGGGGAGCTCCCTCACTGACATAGTGACACCGCTGGGAAAGGGGAGCTCCCTCACTGACATAGTGACACCGCTGGGAAAGGGGAGCTCCCTCACTGACATACAGTGAGCTCCCCAATGCTCCTCGCACACTCCCACCACCGATATTTCTCGCAGGAAATCTCCGGCGCACAAGCCACGACATTTCGTTCCCGGTGCCCGAGAGTCTCACCGGCTCTAACGTAGCCCAACACCCCGCCGGAGGCCACCAGCGCTGCGTATCCGAAGCCCAGCCAGTCTACCGCCATGTCTCAGCAACAGTGTGAGCATGCGCACCACCCCGGGCAGCTGGCGAGAGCGCAGGCGTAAACACTACTCACCGCTTTGGCGCTAATAATTGGTGGGGATGATTGAGAAATTAATCTGGGAATAAGTTTTACAAACATTGGACGAACGCAATATATTGCAGCAATTTGTTTTGTAGGCAAAGGTTAAGGGTTGTCGATAGAGTGAGCAACACACAAAATATTGGAGGAAATCAGCGGGTCAGGCATCATCTCTGAAATCTCCGAAAATGAATAAAAAGGAAAGAAATAAACTGGAAAGGAAGGCGAAGAGGAAAAGATGGGGGTGGGGAGAAAAGAGGATAGGTAAAGCCAGGTGGGTGGGAAAGGTAAAGAAGGGGCTGGAGAAGAAAGGATCTGATAGGAGAGGAGAATGGACCGTAAGAGAAGTGGAAGGAGGAGAAGATGATAGGCAGCTGAGGAGAAGAGGTAAGAGGTCAGAGTAGGGAAATGAAGAAGGGAGAGGGAGGAATTTGCTGAAAGTTGGAGATATAGATGTTCATGCCAATAAATTGAAGGTAACCTAGGCGGAATATGAGGTGTTGTTCTTCCAACCTGAAAGTGTAGAAGAGGAGGGCGTGGACCGACATGTCAGAACAAGACTGGGGATAGGAATTAAAATGGTTGGCCAGTGGGAAATTTTCCAGATGGAGCTGAGATGCTCGACGACGTCTACGTCTACGCCAATCTACGCCTGGTCTCACCAACGTAGAGGAGACCACATCAGGAGAACTGGATACAGCAGATGAGTCCCAACAGATTCACAGGTGAAGTGTTGCCTCACCTGGAAGGACTATTTGGGCCCCTAAATGGAGATGAATGGGTAGGTATAACATGGTTGCCGATTGCAGGGGTAAGTGACAGCAGGGAAATTAGTGGGGAGGGATGAATGGACAAAGGAATCATGGAGAGGGTGATCCTTGTGGAGAGTGGGGTGGAGTAGGGAGTAAATATGTATTTGGTGGTAGGGTCCTGTTGAAGATGATAGAAGTTCATAGAATGACGTGTTAGATGCAGAGGCTCACGGGGTGGTAGGTAAGGCTGAGACTCGACCGCTGCTAAGATGACAGGAAGATAAGGTGAGCATGGATGTCCAGGAAATTGAGGAGATGTGGGTGAAGACAGAATCAACGGTGGAGGAAGAGAACCCCAATTCTTTGAAGGAACCTGTCCGATGTCCTGGAAAGGGAAGCCTTGTCCTGGGAACAGATTTAGCAGAGATGAAGGAACTGAGAAAAGAGAACATCATTTTTACAGGAAATGTACAGTCAAGGTAAACATGGGAATTGATGGGCTTATAAAGTATATAAGTATTGATAGACAGTTTGTCTCCAGTGATGGAGACATAAAGATCAAGAAAGGAGAGAGAGGTGTCAGAAATGGACCGAGTAATGGGCTGGCTGGAAGTCGGAGGCAAATTTTTTTCCCCTCCCTCTTCCCTCATCTTCATTTCCCCATCCTGGCCTCTTACCTCTTCTCCTCACCTAACTATCATCTCCCCCTGGAGTCCCTTCTCCATTCCTTTCTCCCGTGATCCACTCCCCTATTAGATTCCAGACCTTTGCCATTTCCATTTATCACCTCCCAGTTTCTTACTTCACCCCCCCCCCCTCCCCATAGAACATTACAGCAGGTCTTTTGACTTCTTGGCTGTGCCGAACCATTCTTCTGCCTAGTCCCACTGACCTGCACCTGGACCATATCCCTACATACACCTCTCATCCATGTACCTGTCCAGGTTTTTCTCAAATGTTAAAAGTGAGCCTGCATTTACCACTTCATCTGGCAGCTCATTCCACACTCCCACCACTCTCTGTATGAAGAAGCCCCCCCCCCATGTTCCCTTTAAACTTTTCCCCCTTCACCCTTAACCCATATCCTCTGGGTTTTTTTCTCCCCTAACCTCAGTGGAAAAAGCCTGCTTGCATTCACTCCATCTATACCCATCATAATTTTATACACTTTTATCAAATAGCCCCTCATTCTCCTACACTCCAGGGAATAAAGTCCTAACCTATTCAACCTTTCTCTGTAACTCAGTTTCTCAAGTCCCGGCAACATCCTTGTAAACCTTCTCTGCACTCTTTCAACATTATTAATATCCTTCCTGTAATTCGGTGACCAAAACTGCACACAATACTCCAAATTCGGCCTCACCAATGACTTATATAACCTCGCCATAACATTCCAACTCTTATACTCAATACTTTGATTTATAAAGGCCAATGTACCAAAAGCTCCCTTTACTACCCTATCTACCTGTGGCGCTACTTTTAGGGAATTTTGTATCTGTATTCCTAGATCCCTCTGTTCTACTGCACTCCTCAGTGCCCTACCATTTACCTTGTAGGTTCTACCTTGGTTTTTCCTTCCAAAGTGCAATACCTCACACTTGTCTGTATTAAACTCCATCTGCCATTTTTCCAGCTGATCCAAATCCCTCTGCAAGCTTTGAAAACCTTCCTCACTGTCCACTACACTTCCAATCTTTGTATCATCAGCAAATTTGCTGATCCAATTTACCACATTATCATCCAGATCATTGATATAGATGACAAATAACAATGGACCCAGCACTGTTCCCTGTGGCACACCACTAGTCACAGGCCTCCACTCAGAGAAGCAATCCTCCACTACCACTCTCTGGCTTCTCCCATTGAGCCAATGTCTAATCCAATTTATTATCACACCATGTATACCTAGGCAATGTATCTTCCTAACTAACCTCCCATGCAGGACCTTGTAAAAGGCCTTACTGAAGTCCATGTAGACAACATCCACTGCCTTCCCTTCACCCACTTTCCTGGTAACCTCCTCGAAAAACTCTAATAGACTTGTTAAACATGACCTACCACCCACAAAGCTGTGTTGACTCTCCTAATAAGTCCCTGTCTATCTAAATACTTGTAGACCTGTGGTAAACTATGTATACCTGTCTGGACACGCCCCTCTGCTGACTGCTCCTGTGGCTCCTCCCACAGACCTCTGTATAAAGCTGATTGGAGGCACTGCTCCTCCCTCAGTCTCCAAGATGCTGTGCTCTGTTTTGCTGCTAATAAAAGCCTATTGTTCACCTCCCGTCTCCGAGAGTTATTGATGGTGCATCAATTTTATTAGCAGCAATTTTAAAACATGGAGAGCATTTTATGACCAGACAGATTGGATCTCGATCCTCAATCCCAGGAAGCCGGCGACGCTTTCGAACTCTGGCTAGCATGCTTCGAATCGTACCTGGAGGAGATTCATGTGACCGACCCTGCCACAATGCGCAGGGTTCTCCTCTCCAGAGTCAGTGCAAGGGCCTACTCCATGATCAGAGACCAAACAGACTACCAGGGTGCGATGGATGCCCTCAAAAGACAATACCAGCGGCTGGTGAACACCGTCTACGCAAGACATCGCTTAGCGACACGGCGGCAGCGGGCCGGAGAGTCAAGCGCTGAGTTTGTCCGGGCCCTACAGACACTCGTGCGGGCCTGCGACTGCAGGGGCTGACGGTGGAACAGCTTGCGGAGCTCTTGGTAAGAGACGCCTTCGTCATGGGGATCAGGTCAGTGTACGTGCGCCAGCGGCTACTGGAACACGCCGATCTTACCTTACATTCGGCGATCAAGCTGTCTGACACGCTGGAGGCTGCTCTGCACAACGCTGACGCTGTCCAGGCGCGAGATCTCCCGCCAGCCCCATGGACGCTGCAGACCCCGCAACCCGCTGGCGAATCAACCTCAGCTCCTGCCAGTCGCGAGTCCGTGAAGTCCCCGCAACCCGCCGGCGAGTCGACCATGGCTGCTGCCAGTCGCAAGTCCGCACAGTGTTACTTCTGCGGACTCAAAAAGCACCCCCGAAAATGCTGCCCAGCCCGAGAAGCTACCTGCTCCAGCTGCGGAAAGAAGGGCCACTTCACCAAGGCCTGTAAGTCCAAACCACGAGTGGGGTCGAGCAGCGGCGCGTGTGAGGCATGAGGGTTGCTATCTTGGTCGCCGCCATCTTGCCTGCCCACCGCGTGCGAGGCATGGGGCGGCCATCTTTGTCGGCGCCACCTCGCCCTGCCTCCGACCCACGGGTGTTTACCGGGCACCAAGACGGCGATTCAACTCTAGCCTCCGTGACCCTCGACCAAAGCACTCCACACCATCTCGCAAGGTCAATGATGGACATCCTGGTGGAGGGGCACAGGACTAGCTGCCTGTTTGACACGGGCAGCACTGAGAGTTTTATTCACCAGGACACGGTGCAACGCTGCGGACTCGTGACACAGCCGGTAAGCCAGAGGGTCACCGTGGCTTCTGGATCGCATTCCACAGACATCCGGGGGAGTTGTGTAGTGACACTGGTGGTGCAGGGCACAGAATATCGGGACTTTGCGTTACTGGTCATGCCTCAACTGTGTGCCCCTGTGCTATTGGGGCTCGACTTCCAGAGCCACCTGAAAAGTGTGACAATGGAGTATGACGGGCCCCTCCCACCAATCACTGTCAGAAATCCTCAGTTCTGTGGGATTTCATCATATACCCTGCTACTGACCACACACACACACCAACCCGCACATCCCACCCAACACCATGCCAACAGCCGCGCTACTGACACCACTTGCAGCCTCTTCACCCTCAAGATCCCTCCCCCACCGCTGTTTGCCAACCTGACCCCCGACTGTAAACCTATGGCAACTAAAAGCAGGAGGTACAGGGCGGGAGACAGGGCCTTCATTAAGTTGGAGGTGCAGCGGCTACTCAGGGAGGGGATCATTGAGCCAAGCACAAGTCCTTGGAGGGCCCAGGTGGTTGTTGTTCAGACCGGGCAGAAAAATAGGATGGTCGTGGACTCAATAGGTTCACGCAGCTTGACGCGTACCCCCTACCCCGCATCGCGGATATGGTCAATCAGATAGCTCAGTACAACGTGTACTCGACCATAGACCTGAAATCCGCTTATCACCAGCTCCCCATCCGCCCAGAGGATTGCCCCTACACTGCCTTTGAGGCGGGCGGCAGGCTCTATCACTTCCTGCACGTCCCCTTCAGTGTCACGAATGGTGTCTCTGTCTTCCAGAGGGAAATGGACCGGATGGTGGACCAGTGCCAACTGAAGGCCACGTTCCTATATCTGGATAACATCACCATCTGCGGTCACGTCTGGCAGGATCACGACACCAACCTCCAATGATTTTTCCAAGCAACCAAAGCTCTTAACCCTACCTATAACAGGGACAAGTGTGTGTTCGGAACCACCCAACTCGCTATCCTTGGGTATGCCATGGAGAACGGAGTCATTGGCCCTGACCCCGACCGTATGCGCCCCCTGTTGGAACTCCCTCTTCCCACCACCCTCAGAGCCCTCAAACGGTGCCTGGGCTTCTTTTCCTATTACACCCAAAGGGTCCCTCACTACGCAGACAAGGCCCGCCCCCTGATCAAGTCCACCACATTTCCCCTCTCAGCCGAGGCCCGCGCGGCCTTCAGCCGCATTAAAGGGGACATTGTCAAAGCAACGATGCATGCAGTGGACGAGACCATTCCCTTCCAAGTAGAGAGTGACGCCTCCGACTTCACACTGTCTGCTACCCTCAATCAGGCAGGAAGGCCGGTAGCATTCTTCTCTCATACCCTTCAGGGCCCTGAAATTCAGCACTCCGCGGTGGAGAAAGAAGCCCAAGCCATAGTGGAAGTTATTAGGCACTGGAGGCACTATCTCACCGGCAAAAGGTTCACCTTGCTGACCGACCAGCGCTCAGTTGCGTTCATGTTTAGCAACCAACAACGGGGCAAAATCAAAAACGATAACATTTTGAGGTGGAGAATAGAACTCTCCACCTACAACTATGACATCCTGTACCAGCCTGGAAGGCTCAATGAGCCCCCTGATGCCCTATCCCGGGGAACATATGCCAGCATGCAGCTCAACCGGCTATACGCCCTCCATGCAGATCTTTGCCACCCGGGGGGGGTCACCCGAATTTACCATTTTGTGAAAGCCCGCTGCCTTACTCCCTTGAGGAAATCAGGACAATGACCAGGGACTGTCAAGTCTGCGCTGAGTGCAAACCACACTTCTACCGTCCTGAAAAGGCACAACTTATCAAGGCCACCCGCCCCTTTGAGCGACTGAGTGTCGACTTTAAGGGCCCCCTTCCCTCCACCGACCGCAATGTGTACTTTCTCAACATAATCGAATAGTACTCGCGGTTCCCCTTTGCCATCCCCTGCCCTGATACCACTGCCACGTCCGTCATAAAAGCCCTGCGCCAGCTCTTCACTCTGTTCGGATATCCCTGCGATATCCACAGAGATAGAGGGTCCTCGTTTATGAGTGACGAGCTGCGCCAGTACCTGCTGGCTAGGGGTATTGCTACTAGTAGGACCACGAGCTATAATCCCCGGGGGAATGGACAGGTGGAGAGGGAGAATGCCACTGTGTGGAAGGCCACACTCTTAGCCCTTAGGTCAAAGGGATTGCCGGTCTCTCGCTGGCAGGAGGTCCTCCCCGAGGCACTCCACTCCATCCGCTCCCTGTTATGCACGTCCACCAATGCCACCCCTCATGAGCGACTCTTTTCTTTTCCCAGGAAGTCTGCCACTGGGACCACCCTACCGGCTTGACTGACGTCCCCAGGGCCAGTGCTGCTCCAGAAACATGCGAGGAGCAATAAATACTCCCCGATGATCGAGAGGGTTCACCTACTTCATGCGAACCCCCAGAATGCCTACGTGGTCTTACCTGATGGGCGGGAGGACACGGTCTCCGTCCGTGACCTGGCGCCTGCAGGAGCACCAGACCCCTACCCCAAACACTCCACGGTGACTATGAACCCCATGCCCACCGATGTATATACCCACGAGACACCGCACACACCAAGCTCTACACAGACTCCTCACGACACTCCCATACCGGGTGCCACACACACGCATGAGGGATTACTGATGCCTAACGGGCTGGCACCTCAAGTCAGGCCGGAGCCAGCACAACCACCGTCACCGGTGCTATGTAGATCACAGCAACAGACTCGACCGCCTGATAGACTTGACCTGTAAATATACTTGTAAGAAACTTCACCCCGTGGGGACTCTCTTTTAAAACAAAGGGGGGGTGAATGTGGTAAACTATGTATACCTGTCTGGACACGCCCCTCTGCTGACTGCTCCTGTGGCTCCTCCCACAGACCCCTGTATAAAGGTGATTGGAGGCACTGCTCCTCCCTCAGTCTCCAAGATGCCGTGCTCCATTTTGCTGCTAAAAAAGCCTATCGTTCACCTCCCGTCTCCGAGTTATTGATGGTGCATCAAGACCCTATCTCTTAGTACTCCTTCCAATAATTTACCTACTACCGACGTCAAACTTACCAGCCTATAATTTCCTGCATTACTTTTTGAGCCTTTTTTGCACAATGGAATAACATGAGCTATCCTTCAATCCTCTGGCACCTCACCCGTAGATTCCGACATTTTAAATATATCTGCCAGAGCCCCTGCAATTTCAACCTTCAAGGTCCGAGGGAATACCCTGTCAGGTCCTGGGGATTTATCTACTCTGATTTGTCTCAAGATAGCAAGCACCTTCTCCTCACTACTTGTTTGCCTCATTTCCATTGACTCTATGCCAGTTTCCTTAGTAAATACAGATGCAAAAAACCCATTTAAGATCTCCCCCATTTACTTTGGTTCCATACTTGGCCGACCACTCTGATCTTCAAGAGGACCAATTTTATCCCTCACTATCCTTTTGCTCTTAATATACCTGTAGAAGCTCTTTGGATCATCCTTCACCTTGACTACCAAAGCTACCTCATGTCTTCTTTTAGCCCTCCTGATTTATTTCTTAAGTTTTTTTTGCACTTTTTATACTCCTCAAGTACTTTATTTGCTCCCTGTTTCCTATACATGTCATACATTTCTCTCTTCTTTATCAGAGTTCCAATATCCCTGGAGAACCAAGGTTCCTTATTCTTATTCACTTTGCCTTTAATCCTGACAGGAACATACAAACTCTGCACTCTCAAAATTTCTCCTTTGAAGGCCTCCCACTTACCAACGACGTCCTTGCCAGAGAACAACTTGTCCCAATCCACGCTTTTTAGATCCTTTCTCATTTCTTCAAATTTGGCCTTTTTCCAGTTTAGAACCTCAACCTGAGGACCAGATCTATCTTTATCCCTTGATCAAGTTGAAACTAATGGTGTTATGATCACTGGAACCAAAGTGTTCCCCTCCACACACTTCCGTCACCTGTCCTAACTCGTTTCCTAATAGGAAATCTAATACTGCATCCTTTCTAGTCGGTATCTCTATATATTGATTTAGAAAACTTTCCGGAACACAGTTTACAATCTCTAACCCCTCTAGACCTTTAACAGTATGGGTGTCCCAATCAATATGTGGAAAATTAAAATCCCCTACTATCCCAAGTTTATGTTTCTTGCAGTTGTCTGCTCCACCCATATGGCCTCAGTAGACAAGCCCTCTAATCTGTCCTGCCTGAGCACTGCTGTAACATTTTCCCTGACTAGCAATGCCACCACTCCCCCCCCCCCCCACCCTTCATTCCTCTGCCTCCATCACATCTGAAACATCGGAACCCTGGAACATTCAGCTGCCAGTCCTGCCCCTCCTGTAGCCAAGTTTCACTAATGGCTACAATGGCATAATTCCACGTGTCAATCCACGCCCTCAGCTCGTCAGCCTTCCCCACAATACTCCTCACATTCAAATAGACACACCTCAGAAGATTATTACCACCACACACAACCCTTCTATTTGTGACTTTGCATCATTAATTTTCACCCCGGCTCCACTATCTGCTCTGGCACTCTGGTTCCCATTCCCCTACAAATCTAATTTAACCCCCCCCCCCCCCCCAACAGCACTGACAAACCTCCCTTGCATCTTTCTCCACACCCTTTTTGCAAACCTGCAGCCCACAGAGATGAGTAACTGTCTCATCCCTGTCACATTCCTTTTGGGGGCAGTGTGCTGTGGTTGTGATACTGTGAGCATGCAGGAACTATCTCACTGGGAGTAACCAGCCAAGAGAGGTTTTGGCACCTGTTGGTGAGATCTAACAATGAGGGATTCTGCCAAATGGTCTGGACAGTTTGCTCAGGGAATCGCCACACAATATCCATCAGGTCCTTCTTCAGTGTCTGCAGGACATTCCATGCTGACCACTGCATGGTAGACTTGTGGTCAAAGGCATTGGTCTGGAAGAACTTTTCCATAAAGGACAGGTAGTGTGGCAACATCCAGCTTGCTGGGACATTGTGCAGCAACTAGGCGAGGCCCATCCTTCCAACACAGGACAGATAGAATCTCAACACATAGTGGTAGTTGGTATCCACATACTTCGGTTCCACACACAGGCTGATGCAGCCACATAGGAAGGTGAAGGCAATATTGGGTACTCTTTTGTCCCTGTTGTTCAGGAGCTTATGCAGTGTGACCCATCTGACTCTTTCTATCTTTGAACTCCAGATGAACCAGAAGATTTCCAAGCTGTGGAGCAGGAGACAGATAAAATAAGGAACATTTAAAATCAGTCCCTAATTTACATTCTGTGGCCGGGCAAGTACCCTGTACTTATCATGGAAAATCTTCATGTGAAACACTTCATGGTAAGTCTCATGGAAATGGGTAAAAATTGGCACCCTTACCCACTAAATGGTGGACTAAGTGAGCATCTTCAACACCTTCTCAAGAGTAAAAATGTTGGGACATAACCCCATTTCCAAATATATTGTGTTAGAATTACTTTCAAGAACAGGAACCAAAACAAGACTTGTAGTGCAGGCTGGGACTCTATTCAATGGAGTGTGAGAAACTGAGGGGTGCTTGTATAGAGGTGAATGAAGTTATGAGTGACAGGGTGAATGCACACAACCGTTTTTCCTGGAGCTGTGGAATCAAGAACTTGGAAGCATAGGTTTAAGGTGAGAGGGGAGAGATTTAACAGGAACTTGAGGAGCAACTTCCCCAAAACAGAAGGTGGTCTGAACTTGGGATAAGCTACCAGAGAAAGTGGTTGAGGCTATTACAATAGCAACATTTAAAAGGGACTTGGACAGGTATATAGGAAAGATTTAGAGTGATGTGTGCCAAAAGCGGGCAAATGGGATTAGCTTGGATGGGAATTTGGACTAAAGGTCCTGTTTTCCATGAAGTATGACTCTAATCGCAACAGAGAGCATTAATATGCAAAATAAAACACTTCCTGCAGCATAGTGGCATGGACAGTAGAGCTACTGCTGCAACCTAGTTCAGTCTTGCCCTCCTGTGGAATTTACATGTAATCCCTGCAGCTGTACAAATCTTCTCCAGATAGCCCAGTTTCCTACCATGTCCCTTGCATATATATCAGTAGGCTAATTGACCACAGTAATTTGCCCCTGCTGTTTAGGAGTATGCTAGAACCTGGGGAGAGTTGTTGACAAAGTGGGAAAATAAAATGGGATTGGTATAGATGGGTAATTTATAGTCAGTGTGGAAGCAGTAGACTGATGGCCTGATTCTGTGCTGAGTGTGAATCTCAGATTTAGAAAATACTGGCAATAAAGTCCCATCTCAAAGTTCAAATAAATTTATTATTCAAGTATGAATATGTCACCTTGAGATTCAATCTTTTTGCAGGAAAATAAAGAAAAATTAATATTTATGAAAAACTATAAATAACAAAAACTGACAACCAACAAGCAAAAATAAGTGCAATAATTTAATAAAAGTAAATAATACTGAGAACACGAGCTGTAGAGTCCTTGAAAGTTGTGGTCGGTTCAGCATTGAGAGGAGTCAAGTTATCCATGCTGGTTCAGGAGTCTGATGGTTGTAAGGTAATAACTTCCTAAACCTGATGGTGTGGGACCTGAAGTTCTGTACCTCCTATCTGATGGTAGAAAGCATGGCCTCAGCGAAGGGTCCTTGCTGATGGAGGCTGCTTTCTTGTGGCAGTACTCCTTGTAAATGTGCTCAGTGACGGGGACGGCTTTGCCTGTGATGGACAGGCTGTATCTACCTCTTTGTAAACTTTTCTGTTCCTGTGCATTGGTCTTTCCGTACGTGACACAACCTGTCCGGATTCTCTCCACTGTGCATCCATAGCAGTTTGTCAAAGCCATGCAAACTTCTAAGAAAGCAGAGATATTGTCATACCTTCCTTGTGTGTGCTGGTCCCAAGACAGATCCTCTGATATAACACCAAGGAATTTAAAGTTACTGTCCCTCTCCATGTCCAATCCCCTAATGAGGACTGGCTTATGGACCTCCAGCTTCTTCCTCCTGTAGTCGATGATCAGCTCTTTGCTTTTGCTGATGTTAAGTGAGAGCTTGTTGTTGTGGCACATTTCAAGCAGATTTTCAATCGCCCTCCTATATGCCAATTCATCACCACATTCGATTCGGCCGACAACGGTGGTGTCATCAGCAGGCTTAAATAAAGTAATGAAGCCATATTTAGCCATACAATCATGACTATAAAGCTAGTAAAGCAGAGGAATAAGCACACAGTGTGATAGTGATTGTGCAGATGTTGTTGCCAATCATACTGACTGGTACTGGCATACAAGGAAACTGAGGATCCAGTTGTACAGGGAGCTATTGAGGCTTAAGCCTAGGTGCTTAGTGATTAGTTTTGTGGGAATGATAGTGTTAAATGCTGAGCTGTAATCAATGAAGGCATCCTGATATATGCATCTTCATTGCCCAGATGTTCCAGAGCAGAGTGAAAAGCCAATGAAATGGCTTTGTTGTTGTCCTGTTGTGACGGAAGGCAAATTGGAGCAATTCCAGATCACTCCTCAGGCAGCAGCTGACATGCTTTATGACCAACCTCTCAAAGCTCTTGATCACAGTGGACCCAAGTGCTACTGGATGATAGTCATTAGGCAGGTTACCTTTGTAGAATAACGTAATTAGCGGAAATGTACATAAATTACAACCACCAACATTGAGTTGGGGTTTCATTTAATAAGCCTAGTCTGACTCGATGACCCTTCGTCTCGGCCCAAAACGTCAACAGTGCTTCTCCCTATAGGTGCTGCCTGGCTTGCTGCGTTCCACCAGCATTTTGTGTGTGTTGCAGGGGTTTTTTAAGCCCACTTTGAGTTCAGTTTTTGGCATTCAGTGAGTTGCTATGTTTTTTTGAAACATAAAACGCCTCCACCATTTTATTTGTGAAAACCTATACATCCTTCTTGGGCACTGTTGTGACTGAAGTAGGTGGTTAACTCAGACAGCCGTAGCGAGAAGTTGAAGATGTCAGTAAACACTCCAGCCAGTTGATTAGCACAGGTCTTCATCAGTTGGCCAGATACACCGTCTGGGTCAGATGATTTCCGTGGGTTCACCCTTCTGAAGGATGATCTCACGTTGGCGGCAGAGGCTTAAAGACTTAGAGAAACTACGTGTGACCCATTTCCTCTCAGCCCAAGTGGGGAGGCATGACCCTGACACAGCCCAATCCTGCCCATTATTTGTCCATTAACATCAGGGCAGCACAACTCTCTGAAATCTTTACAGGAAGTGGAGTACACCACTATTTATCCCCAATGTCTGACAGCCAGGAATGCCCAGTTCAGTCCTACAGGTGCTGATTTCTATAGTCAAACCCTACTTCATGTCTCCATTGCTTTCTCCCCAACATTTTGCAATTTTCTATCCAAACTCAGTATATGGAATTGACTCAAAGCCAAATTTTACACTAGATGCCCAATTTTGCATCTTAGATAATCTCCAGAAAACCGCAACTTAGAACCTCCAAAATGCTAGGCTCCTTTATACTGTATCCCTTCATCTATAACCCGAGACCATAGGAGTAGAATTAGGCCATTTGGCCCAGCAATTCATCATGGCTGATCTATTTTTCCTCTCAGCCCCAATCTTCTGCCCTTCATACACTGACCAATCAAAAATCTATCAACCTCTGCCTTAAATATACATACAGACTTGGTCTCCACAGCTGCCTGTGGAAATGATTTCCAGATTCACCACTCTCTAGCTAAAGAATTCCTCCTTATCTCTGTTCTAAAAGGACACCCCTTTATTCTGAGGCTGGGATCTCTGGTCTTAGACTCCCCATCATAGGAAACATCCTCTCCACATCCACTCAATCAAAGCCTTTCACCATTTGATAGGTTTCAACATCACCACTCATTCTTCTGAATTACAGGGAATACAAGTCCATAGCCATCAAACACTCTTCATATAACAAGCAATTCAAAGCTGGAATTATTTTCGTGAAACACCTTTGAACCCTCTCCAGTTTCAGCACATCCTTTCTAAGATGGGAGCCCAAAACTACTCACAATACTCCAAGTGAGGCCTCACCAGTGCTTTATGAAGCCTCAACATTATATCCTTGCTTTTATATTCTAGTCCTCTTGAAATGAATGCCAACATCACATTTGCCTTCCTCACCACAGCCTCAGCTTGTAAATTGACATTTAGGGTATCCTGCACAAGGACTTCCAAGTCCCTTTGCACCTTTGATTTTTCTAGCCTCCATTTAGAAAATAATCAATCCCTTCATTACTTCTACCAAAGTGCATGACCATACACTTCCTGACACTGTATTCCATTTGCCACTTCTTTGCCCATTCTCCTAATCTGTCGAAGTCCTTCTGTAGCCTCTTGACTTCCTCAAAACTACCTGCCCCTCCACCTATCTTCGTACCTTATGCAAACTTTGTGACAAAACCATCAAATCCATCATCGAAGTCATTGACATATAATGTAAAAAGAAGTGGTCCCAACACAAATCCCTGTGGAACACCATTAGTCACTGGCAGCCAACCAGAAAAGGCTCACACCCCCACACTCTCTGCCTCCTGCCAATCAGCCACTGCTTTATCCATGCTAGTATATCTTTCTGGTAACAGCATGGGCTCTTAACTTGTTAAGCATCTCATATGTGGCACCTAGTCAATGGCCTTCTGAAAATCCAAGTATACAACGTCAACCAATTCTCCTTTGTCCATTCTGCTTGTTATTTCTTCAAAGAATTCCTACAGGTTTGTCAGGCAAGGTTTTCCTTTGAGGAAACCATGTTGACTATGGCCTATTTTATCATGTGGCTCCAAGTACCCCGAAACCACATCCTTAAAAATTGATTCCAACATCTTCCCAACCACTGAAGTCAGACTAACTGGCCTATAATTTCCTTTCTTCTGCCTCTCTTTTCTTGAAGAGTGGAATGGCATTTGCAATTTTCCAGTGTTTTGGAACCATTCTATAATCTAGTGATTCTTGAAAGATTATTACTAATACCTTCACAATTTCCTCAGCTACCTCTAACATCCCACTGGTTTCTATCCATCTTCCTTATCAGTTCCCCTTCATACTACTTGGTCCAATCACTTCTACAATTTCTAACATTTAACTGTTGCAATTAAATCTTCGGAGTTCAATTTTAAGTTTTAATGACTTTTTCCAAGGGAAGTGATTAACCCATCCACACCAAGACACCATTTCATGCCAGAACCTGCCACAGAGCATATCCTTGGTGCTTTGAATTAGGATGGATTTAGACACCAGTACAACAAATTTGCATGCATCTTGTGCTGGAAACAGGTTCTTACTCTAATTTGGCAACTGCAATTAGGCTTCCTGTTTAGTAATCCAGTAATTTTTGGGGTACCAAAGGACTGATATAAGAAAGCAGTTTTATTTGGATAATGTGAAATCCTCCACATATTCTCTTTACAAATATAAAACCATTAAAATAGTCTTTGTAATTATCCATGGATCAATTTGGCTGCACATTATTTGACACAAAGGGAAGAGTTTATTTCAAGTTGATTTATTGTTTCATTTTCTTTCTTCTCTCTTTTGTTTTAACAACTGTTTTCCTCTTGTGTAAAATTTGCTCTGTCTTTGGATGAATGATCTCAACCTCAGGAGTTGCTTTCAGTTCATTTTTCCCTTCTTTATAATATTTCTTGGTAGCTGTAACTTCTGCAACAGAACAAATGCAGGAGAATTAAAACTTCAAGAGAAAAATTAATTATTATTTAATGACAGTATTGTCTAATCCATCAGATTTAAGATCAAGGATTCAAAGGTTATCATTTCCAGTAGGTTTTGTTACAAAAATGTAAATTTTCTAATTAGATACCAGATGTATATGGAGATACAGATTCCATTAATAATGTCCTCTGAAATAATTACACTGAAATCTCATATTCATATTTAAAATAGTCCAACAATTTCCAAATTCACTTGAAGATCTTCATTTGGTTTGTATCGGTAGCAATAATTTTGAGAAGATTAGCATTTTACTCAAATAAATACCATATTTATGGGTGAAACCCTGCCGAATACTTCCAGAATTGATTGTCCCTTTTCTACAACTAATCTAAATATGATGGCAGCACTTTCCCAATTTGGTTCTCTCAAAATATGCTGCATTTGCCCGATACCATTTTCCAGACTGGTGAGGAATCTTTCCTTGATGGGTTTGACACATACTAATCAAGAATAATTTGGAACTCAATGTTCAGAATGCCTGCTTCTCTTTGCTTTTTTATTAATTTCCCTGCATACAGAAGGACAGTTGAAGTCTTCATTTTTATCACTTTATTGTTCTTGCACCAATCTGCAATTTGTCTGCAAGTTTGCTCCACTATCTTCCTACTATTTAGCAAAATGTAGAAACCAAGTTTTCTTGAAGTCTATGCAAATGAACTTTATTTTTAAAATCTCAAGGGCATCATCCATTTGCAGTGCAGTTACGTGGATCAGATCCTTTGCCCAGCTAACCTGCAAGTGCCTAGAGTGACTGCTAATATTTCTACAAGTTTTAGTTTGAAAGCTGGCACACTGGAAGAGTTATACGCATACCTACCTTAGCTCTGACCTACCACCCCTTACTCGCTGGCAAGCCAGTCATATTCAGGTCACCAAGAGATGAGTATCTCTCAGCTTTATGTTGGCAGATGACCTCCATAACATTCATCTCCATAACAATCTCCAAGATTTCTCTGTGCAGCTGGACTGCAGAATGCAGGGAGAGACTTTAGGAATAAAGGGAGTCTCTGGCTTAGTTTGATACTTGGTGGAAAAGTATTGCAGTGGAATGGGAGATATACAGAGTTTCAGGTTGTGAACACATTTCATAAAAATTATGGTCATGAAAGGTGCGGATGGTACAAGTCATATTTCCAGATGTTCTCAGGGAAAATCCTGAAAATGGTTTTGCCTACTTCACAGATAACAGCGTTTAATTCTTCTCAAAGCAACAACTTTCTTTCATATTGATGTCAGAAGTATGAAACCAGGTCACAAAATTACTGAATGAAAAGCTATGAACGATCACTATTTATAGCAATCAACCTTAAGATGCCAATCAAGTCTGGGCAATCTAAATGTGTCCAGGTGTCCAAATGAGCCAGTCTACAAAAAGTTTTCAGCTTGGTGATTGACACTACCACAGTTACTACTTCAGCTTTTTTCTTGATATTTAACACATTAAAGCACTCCAAGGTGCTTCAGGGGAATATTAGCAAATAAAGTTTGGCACCATGTCATGTAAGACGTGCAGGAAACCAATGTCTGAGCAAAAGTGTAGACTATAAGGACCAACTTAACAGGAGGAAAGATGCAGTGAGGTGGTTGAAGGAAAGAATTTCAGAAGCTCCAGTGCCATCATAGTTGAAGACATGGACACCAACAGATAAGCAATTAAAATCATGGTTGCTCAAGGGGTAAGAATTGCAAGAGCAGAGAGTAGACAAGCAAAGATGCAAATGTGCCTCCATACCATCACAGTGAGAGCCTTGTTCCTCAGCCTCTTGTGGAACACATGCAGGATTTGACAGCCACACCGCTAGACAAGTAAGCCGGGCTTTAGTATTTACTTCACTTAGCAGTAATGGACCACTTTGAATCTGGAATGTAAATAGACAGAGAAATAAATTGCAAATATCATCTACAGATGCAGATTAGATCTTTTTAAACCAATTCATTCTGTTAATGTCTTCTGTCCCATATTTTAAAAATGTTTCCTCGATGCCCTTTATTTTCTCAAACTTTGAGAGGAGAGCAGGATGTAATTCCTGTACTTAACACTAAAAACATTGACCATTCAACTGATATACTTTCTTGTGTTTGTGGTTGATCCAGAATTCTTTTATTTTCACTAGCTCTCTCTTAGCTTTAAATATTCCTGACATTTCTGTTTCACACAGAACTCTATTTCAAAGGTTTCATTGTATTTGAGTTCTTTTTTTGCATCAGCGATCTCTACATTTTTATCTGGCAAGACAGACTCAAAAATAGCAATGGGCTTCATCATCACTCTGCTTTGAAACTAAACACCACTGGCAGAATGCTGGTGGGATGCTAAATTGGACATGCTAGTGTAAAGCTCTCTTCAATATCAGTTTGTCATTGAGTAAAAGAAGGCATTCTCTCTACTTGACTGAGTGAGTTCTGTCAGTAATGTTGCAGAGCAGCCTGACAACGCCGACAGCTCCCACATTACTGACAAAGATTCTATGGAAATATCAAAGTTCACGAAAACTGGCAAGCATATAGAATCCTTGGATAAAGGTGTTATAAATAAACTAACAATGCTTTCAACATTTTGTGCCGCTCCAAGGGCTGAGATGTTCTAAATGCCTGTCACAGGCATCTGGAGTAATTCATGTTGTGAGACACCCTTGTCATCACAATACTGTTAATAGAACATATGGATAAGACCAAGCAACTTATGGCTACAAAAAATCTATGAAAACTAATTTTAAAAATTAATTTAAAACTTTTAGTATGTTCTCAATACATGGGCAAAGACAGCATTTACTGCCCTTCCCAAATTACCCTCAAGAATTGGTGGTCACTCATCCTAATGGATCATTAAAATCTGCATGTTTTAAAATGCTGTTAAGTTTGAGTTCTTAGATTTTACATACCCAGTAATGGAAATACAGTATTCCTAAAAAATATTCAAGTTAGGATGCTACATACGTAGCTTCTACTGAAACTTACAAAAGACGTTCTCTCTCACCCCCATCTTTTGTTACTTGCCCTTCCAAACAATAGAGATAATAATATGCTAGGTACTGTCAAATCAGCAAACTGCTGGATGCACTTTGCAGATGGTAGGCACTGTGGCTACAATATGCTAAATGCCTGTCACAGGCATCTGGAGTAATTCGTGTTGTGAGACACCCTTGTTATCACAATACTGCTAATAGAACATATGGAGTATTTAAGGTTATAATTGCAAGACTGATCAAACAGTTATTTTGCTCTAAATCATGACAAGTTTCTGGCTTGTGATTGAAACTGTATTTAATCAGGCATACAGTTATTCATCAAATTTCTGACTTGCATCTTCTAGGTGGACTGTGTTCAGCTGTTTCTGGCCCCAAACTGGCTGACGACCAGCTTCACGAGAATGCAGAGGTGGATAAGTCACTTGCCATTTCTGGCTGAAGAGATTGCAAACGCTCCTTTCTGATTTTTGGCACTCTTGCTGGGCACTATTTGATTGACCACATACCCTGGTTAACAGGGCGGAGATTTGTGTCTACCAAAGGAGATGTAAAGTGCTCCTTCCCTCCGCTAGCCTGCAGGTCACGTTTGGGCACCCGCTTAGCCCCCCAATCAGGGTCACATGAAGCCATGGGAGCAGGTGGTGAATGGTCATATGAGCAGCTAGAGTATATCACAAGTCCTGGTTATGCAACCATTTATGCCAGGAAGATAATCTCTGAAGAATATTGATATAGCTGAGGTCACCAGTCTTGTGAAGATACTGCCCAGGAAGCAATGGCAAACCATTTCCTGAAAAATTTGCCAAGAATAATCATGGTCAGAAAGACCATGATCATCAACATCATATGACATGGCCCATAATGATGATGACCCTATTTAAAGCTCATCTTCAGGGTTTTACCTTTTGAGAGACACTACTTCCTCCAAATCCCTGAGGTTTAACATTTCTTTTGTCCCGTTTGGAATTCTGATGAAAGATTTTCAACCTGAAAACTTCCCATAGATTTGTCTGACCTGCTGAGAGTTTCTAGCATTTTCAGTTTTTTTTTGCAAGATATATTTGGGAACGGTAATTAAATTATACCAGCAAATACTCCAAGAGTGAAACAGCCCATATTAAGAATAAAAGAAGTAAATGTTTCAAGTTGTTAACTTTCCATCAGAATTAGCTAATGATAAACAGTGATATAAAAATGGAAAACATGGCAATCAGAAATCGCAACAGAGAGAAGAGTACATCTTTTTAGAGGCAGGCAATCCTAGGTAAGTGGTAGTAAATGAAATAATAATAGGTAAGTAGGTAGGAACAGTGATACAAATAAAAATATAAAAGATTTTTAAAAAATTATTGCTATTTAGAGATTCAGCATGGAATAGGCAACATTTGTGGAGACAGAGAAAGTAATTAATATCTCTCATTGCTGAATTTTCATCACAGCTCCATTTGACCAGCAGCTCTCTCCTTCCCCCATCATATTCTTGGTTTCGTATTTAATATTCATAAGACAAGATGAATACTTACCACTTCAATGTTCAGCTTCCATAGTTTAATGTAGCCATCGCTGGATGCAGTGGCAAGAATGTTATTCTGTCCCACTTGAAAGAAGTACAACACTTTCACTCTAAAGAAAATTCAAAAGTTTAGGTTATGTAATTAGTAACAGAATGGAGAATTTAATGGACTAAAGAGAAATTCCTTCCAATGCCCAGACATAAGACTTTGTTTGAAATATGCTATGTGCAAAGGCATTATTTCCCCCAACCACTGTTATCAAAGTCATAACATACCCAAGTGAGTGGGTAGCACCCTCCTTCAACACAGACTAATCATAGTCCAGAACTGATCAGATCTTTTTAATGTTAATTTGTGTCTCCAGATACCACTTTTCTCTTGAATCAGATGATTACAGGATCAAACCCTTGTACAGAACTTAAACTCACAGCAGTGACTGACTATTCAGATGCGCAGAGGAGTGGTCACATTGTCTTCGATTAACTGGAGTCTTGTCTGTTCATAGAAAGATAAAAGCTCCTCTGTATTGTTCAAAGAATGGGAGTTGCCTTGTTTCGAAGAAGTTGTCCTTATAATCTGGACAATATTTAACCCTCAACAAACACAACTAAAACAGAACAAGTAACTGATCAATTACCTTATTTCCTTCTTGATCATCCTATAAACAAGACTAGAATTTGTAGAAAACCAAAAACAATCCTTTAACTGTGAGGCAGAATCTCTGAGAAAACACTAAATGATATTTAAATACAAATATTTTCCAATGGAGAAGATTTCATAGTAGAAATGACTTAAACTGCAGAATCACCAGACGTCAAAACCAAAAACTGACAATATCAGCAGTATTCATAATTTTAGACAGACAATGAAGCAAAAGTTCAGAGTAAGGTTTTCAAAATTATGGAAGGTCTAGAAAGAACAAATCATGGTCCACAATAAATCCTAACTTGACCTACTAAACCAGGCTCAGACAACACACAATATGGATAGTCTAAACTAGACAGAGTCAGAAAGTTATACAGCACAGAAACAGACCCTTTGGCCTGACTCATCTATGCCAAAGGCACCCTCCTTAACTGTCTCATTTGCTTGCATTTGGCCCATAATCCCTCTAAGCCTCTCAAATTCATGAACCATTTCAAATGTCTGTTGGACATTGTAATTGTACTCGACTCCACTACTTTCTCTTACAGCTCATTCCGTATACTCAACACTCTTGGGTCCTTTTTAAATGTTATCCTTTTCACCTTAAACTTTTGCTTTTCATCTTTAGACTCCCCTACCCTGGATAACAGCAACTGGAGATAACGAGAGACCAGGAGAAAGGGCATTTACTGTTCAAAAAAGCATTAGGCAGACAGAATTTCCCAGAGCAAAATGGTGATAAACAAACTAGAGATGAACATAGAAATGGGGGAATTTGCAGAAGATGATTATTGAGGACCAGTGAACAATGTAAGGATCGATTGAGTTGCTGAGTAAGTACCAGTACTGGGACATTAATGTAATCCATAAGGTTCAGTAAGGATATGGTGTAGAATTAAAGGAACATTTATCCAGAAAGGACATCTCCATCTAAATGCTAATGAACAATATTAATGAAGTTTCAGTCCAACAATACCTGGCTTCATGAGCCTTGAATTCAGAAAGACAGTTTGTTGAGTTTATGTCATACAGTCTAACATGTTCTTCATCTCCAGCAATAGCAATGATAGACTCCTGTTAATCAATGAAACATACTTAATATTATTACCAAAATAAAATTAATTTAATTGTAGGAATTCTTGTAAAATAATGCCTTTCAACATAAGGCACCTGGTCTTCCTGGGAAATACTGGCAATCCCAATGACCGCAAAGGTCTACAAAAGTACAGCAGGTTTAAAGTCCCCATCTCTGCACCATACCTCAGCTGGCACAAGACTGCCCACCATTGAAAGGCAATGCCTCAAGAAGGCAGCATCCATCATTAAGGACTCTCACTGCCCAGGACATGCCCTCTTCTCATTACTATCATCAGGAAGGAGGTACAGGAGCCTGAAGACACACACTCAACATTTTAGGAATAACTTCTTCTTCTCTGCAATCAGGTCCATGAACACTACCTCGCTATTCCTATTTAGCCCTATTTATATTAATTCTTGTAACTTACAGTATTTATTGCAATTTTGCAACGTACTGCAGCCACAAAACAACAAATTTCACAGCATATGTCAGTGATAATAAACCTGATTCTGATCATCTCACTCCATTACAGACTTTGTTCCATCCATCGCCCTAAATTCTCAGCTACCTAGACTCACTCACCTTCTCAATGGTGATGGAAGGTCCTTAACCCAAAGGTTAATCATTTCTCTCTCCACAGATGCTGCCTCACCTGCTGAGTGTTACCAGCATTTTCAGTTTTTAAGTTTAGATTTCCAGCATCTGTTTCCACACCCCCTCACCTGATACTCAAAGACTTCAGCTAGCTAAGTCACTGAAGTACAATTTTGACAGTCTCTTTTTGGGTCAAAATGCTAGATGCCTTCTGTTTCCATTTTCTTTCAATTACAGTCTCTGGACTGCACAAAACAGATTAAGGAATACCTATAATGTTTTGTACTGTGTGATATATCCTCTAATATTCTACTACCTGCTTTAGTTGTGGTGTTAAATTAGTTGGCATGGAAGCTGAGAATATTTCTAATCTTCCGGTGCTAATTCAAAGGCATTTCCCTTGTATTTACCATAGGTTCAATGTTATGTACCTGCTTATCTGTGTTTACTTTGCATTATGGCAAGCCCATATTTAAAAGATTATGTCAACTATCAAACAGTGTCAAACTACCAGCATCCAAAACAAAAGAGGGCCAAGAGAACTATCAGCTACTGTACGTCCTCCAACACTGTACAGTTTAACCTGTTTTGACATGTTCTTCATTGAAGAATTTCTCCCCCAAATTCACCTTACATATTTCACCTTTCAACTTATGATCTCTACTTCTAGTCTCACCCAAACTCAGTGGAAAAAGCCTGTTTGTACTTACCCTATTTATACCCTTCATAATTTTGTACACCACCAAGTTTCCCCTCATTCTCCTACACTCCAGAAAATAAAGTCCTAACCTATTCAAACTTTCCCTATAACTATAACAAGTATTGGCAACATCCTTGTAATAGTCTCTGTACTCTTTCAATCTTATTGATATCTTCCCTGTAGGTAGATTACCAGAACTGCACATAACACTCCAAGTTAGGTCTTACAACATCTTATTCAATTCTAACACAACATCTCAACTCCTGTTCATTTTGATTCTATTTCTTCTTATTTAAAATACAACATAGTAATGCATATATGGCAAACTCAAGGCCCGCGGGCCAAATCCGGCCCGCGGTGGAATTATCTTTGGCCCGCGAGATAATATCTAATTACTATTAAAGCTGGCCCCAGTAATCAAAGCGCCTATGTCGTATGATCTGGCTAATGCTGAGTTTATTCAGGTACCAGGTTTTCAGGGTTTTTAGTGTTTATTCGGCAGTCTTCTTCATAAGAAACGGAATTTGTAAAGTGAAACACTTTGTAGTTATAGCAGAGACTGAGACACATGAGAGCAGGCTGAAAAAACGGAGGCAACGAAAGCTGCGTTCGCACGCGTCCGACTGATCCGGCCCTCATGAAGCTGCATTTTGCTCAATCCGGCCCGTGACCTAAAATGAGTTTGACACCCCTATAGTAATGGGTCCTTCCAGCCCAGTGAGCCCGTGCCCAATTACATCCATGTGACCAATTAACCTACTAATCTATACATCTTTAGAATGTGGGAGGAAACCCACACAGTCAAAGGGAGAACGTACGAGCTCTTTACAGACAGCAGCAGGAACTGAACCTATGGTCCCGGCGACATAAAGCAATATGTCACCGCTACACTACCATGCTGCACTGAAGGCCAATGTGCCAAATGCCCTCGTCACGGCCCTATCTGCCTGTGAAGCCACTATCAAGGAATTATGGCTGTGTATTCCCAGGTCACTCGTTCTACTACAGACCTACTTTTCAAGTCCTACCCTGGTTTGTCCTCCCAAATGTAACATCTCACCTTGTCTGCATTAAAATTTTCAACTCATTTTTCCAGCTGGCCCAGATGCCACTGCAAGCTTTAAGAGCCTTCTATCCTGTTTATTACATGCCCTGTCTTGGTGTTATCGGCACATTTGCTGATCCAGTTTATGTTATCATCCAGATTGTTGATATAGATGACAAACAACAACTCCAGTCAGAGAGGCAACCATCTATTACCACTCTGACTTCTCTCACAATACTAACGTTGAATCCAATTTGCTACAATATCCTGAATGCCGAGTGACTAAACTTTCTGAAACAGCTTCCCAAGTGGAGCCTTGTCAAAAGCTTTGCCAAAGTGCCTTTGACAACATACACTGCCTTTCCATCTTCAACTTTCCTGGTAAGCTTCTCAGATAACTTAAAGATTGGTTAAACATGACATACCACACACAAAGCCATGTTGACTATCCACCATTAGGCCCTGTCCAGTTCTTTAGAATATCTTCCAATAAGTTACCCACTACTGACATCAGGCTCACCAGCCTATAATTTCTTTGCTATGCTTAAGAACATTTTTTGAACAACAGAACAGCATTAGCTATCCTCTAGCACCTCATTTGTGGCTACAGACATTCTAAATACTTCTGCAAGGACCCCTGCAATTTCTGCACTAGCCTCCCACAAGGTCCAAGATGACAGCTTGCCAGACCCTGGGAACTGACCCACCCTAACTTGCCTCAAGACAGCAAACACTGTAATCGGGATACTGCCCATGACCTTATTGATGTTTTGCCTCAGTTCTGAAGACACAGTGTCCATCTCCCAAGTAAGTATAGATGCAAAAAACAATTGAATTAAGATCCCTTCCATTTCTTTCTGTGTTATGCATAGATGACCACATTGATCTTCAAAAGGACCCATTTTGTTCCTTGCTATCCTTTGGTTCATAATATATCTGTAGAAGCTGTTGATCTCCAGATTCTCCTTCACCTTGTCTTCCACTTATGTGGAAGGAGAGAAGAATCTCAATTTTCTAGCAAATGTGAGGATTACAAAGAAAGTGAATCCCTTCTGTTAAATAATAGAAGATGACACATTCACTATACCTTTATTAGCTCTTTTTAAAGGAAATAAGGGTGAAAATGTTAAGGCAGAACAATTAAGAAAAATTTAACTGACTTAACCACATTTTTGGAAGTCTAATCCTTACAAGCAAGTCAAGGAAAGTCAAATACAAACATACCGTTATAAATGTCACTGAAAAGATCCTTTTATCACAGGTGATAGTACCACTGATGGAGGCTGTTTTCAGAGTATAAATATCCAATTGGTTATTTGAAACCACAACATAATTGTCTCCACTGGGGGACCACAGAACAATGTGAGCATCTAAAACAACAAATATAATGGGCCATAAGCAGCACCACTCTATATAGTGACAGTTGCAACAAAGACAAATGCTATGAAACATCTTCCTAAATAATAATGCAATGTCTTCACCACACCAGACAAGTCCATAATTATTAACTAGTACAAGCTCAAAAAAGATGGGGAGATGTGCAGCTTAAGGGAACATCAATGGGAGACAACTTTATAACCGTACTCAGAACAATTGATTTAGTACAATTATGGAAAAGGACAAAAATAATAAATGTTGTAAAATGAGTGAAAGCCAATTTTACAAGTCAAAATGGACTTTAACCTACTAGTTCAAACCAACTCAATTAAAAACAAATGACAGAGAGAATTCAGGGCAAGTGTGTTCCCTCTGCCAAATCCAAAGTCCATAGTAAGAAAAGCTTGTTCTATTCCTTTTCAGCTTAAAGCATTAGGGATGAATTTCAAAAGGGAAATAAGTGAAGTGAGGATATTCAGCATGGATTTGTCAAGGGAACTCCATGACCATTGACCAGAATGGAATGTTTTGAGGAGGTAATGAGGCCAGTGAGATTAATGTAGTCTACATTGGTCTTTAGCAAAGATTTTGGATGTTTAAAAAAAATTAAAGCCCACGAGATTCAAAACCAGTGACTTCTGGCAAGATAGCAGTGCAACTGGTTACAGCAGCTTCTATGGAGTCAACAAAAGATGCTGCTGCTCTACTTAAACATAATTCAAGATCCTACTATACACTAAGAACTTAAATTACTGCAGGCCTAAACCATCAGCCAATTGCTTGCTGTTTCCTTTGGACAATGGAGTTAGGATGGCTGCCTCTTCAAGCTCACCTGCAGGAACAGCTTAAATTGCTCTCTTTAATGTTTTGTTCTCCTTTTCAAGGTGGGTAGAGTTCGATCAAGGTCCTGATCTGCAACTGACACTCAAACTGCATTTTATTAATCAGCAAATGAGTTCCCTTTCCTGAAACTCGTCAGCCAACCGTTTTCTGACATTCTCCAGACACGGCTTGGAAGATGGCTCCTCCAGGAGGCGTCATAGGAGATGGAACATCAGGACTTTGCTGCGGCAGATTTACGGATGGTGGTCTCTGTAGTTGAGCAATCACACTCTCTCCCTCGATGCTGGGGAGAGTTTCTTGCTGATTCTCGAGTCAGAGAATCTCAGAATGAAAAGCGACTCTGACAGCAGGTGTGCTCCCTGGCCTCAGTTGCAGTGAGGACTAGGCCTGAAGCCTGTTTGCAGCTGCTAGAGACAAAGCCATTGTGCTTTACCGGGGTGGTGTAGCGTGGCATCCAGAATGGAGTCGGAGCTGCCCTCCCAGGGTTTCCCTCAACAGAAGACAAGTTCTGTTGTGGTTAACTAAAGACTTTTTAGGCACCACTCAACGGACTCAGGCCTCAAGCTCAGAAGTACAGAAGCAACTTACTCTGTTTTATTGATTTCACAAATGCAGCTTTTCCATCGATTAGATTCCATGTTCTGAAAAAATAAAAATACATGAATTACTGGAAAAGCTGTATCACTTGTCATACTGTGGCGTAAAGGGTAAGCTCAACTTTTTCCTATAGAGTCCACTTTGGTACATTTGAATAATTGCTATTCATATCCCTTGCCAATAAATATCTGTACTTTATTGTGTTCATCTGTTTTGCAGAGAAGTCGCTCAGATGCTGGAGTACATTAATGAAATAACCATTGAAACCCACAGAATTTTTTGGACACAGATAAGACCATTCAGCACTACTCAACCTAATTCCACCTTCCAGTCTCATGTGCATAGACATGCAGGTCACAGCTCTTCTAGTCCACAACTAGTTCTTTAAATATGAGTAGTGTTTCCCCCTTTGCCACCCTTTTAGACAGCAAATTCCAGACCCTACCACCATCCTTTCCTTGTTACTGCCAACCATACGACCAATTTTTGCCCCAACTGCAAAACATCTTTATCGTGAACCATACATTTAGGTTTGTATAAATTGTAAAGAGGGACTATATCCTGAGCCCTGTGGAATTCCATTGGTAACAGCCTACCAGTCACAAAAGACATCATTTGCTTACTTGCATTGAGCTAATTTTGAATCAATTTTGGGATCCCTTAACTATTCTGACCTGCCTGGCATGCAGAAATGTCTAAAATCTTTCTATAATGAATGCAACTTTGTCAAAAACTGAAAAACACATCAAGATAGCCCAGAGTTTAAAAATATTGCAGTATTGCATCTATACTTCCCACCCCCAAAAGTGGACATGGTGACAAAGTCATGTCAGTTCTGTTGGTTAATGATCCCTACAGTTTTCATTAAACTGAAACACAGTAAGAGCAACAACCCATGGATGGATTCCCAATACCAAACCAGGCACCAACCATTTCTAAAATCCTTTATCTAGGCCTTTCAGGTCATGATAGGTTTCTGAGATCCTCTCCTCCCCCACCCCACTGCAACTCTTCTAAACTCCAATGAGTACAGGTCCACAGCCTCATACGTTAATCTTTATTCCTGGAATCATTCTCATGAGCCTCCACTGAACCCTCTCCAATGCCAGCACATCCTTTGTTCCAAATTCATATTCATATTCCACATTCCAAAAATGGTCTGACCAATGCTTTATAACATCTCAGCATTATACCCTTGCTTTTATATTCCAGCTCTCTCGAAAAGAATGCTAACATTGCATTTGTCTTCCTGAGTACTGGCTCAACCAGTAAATTAACCTTTAGAGAATCCTGCACTAGGGCTCTGTACCTCTGATTTCTGAATTTTCTCCCCATTTAGAAAATAGTCTACACCTTTATTTCTTCTACTAAAGTGCATGACCATAGACTTCCTTGCACTGTATTCCATCTACCACTTCTTTGCCTATTCTCCTAATCTAGACTCCCTGCTTCCTTAATACTTCCTGCCCCTCCACATAGCTCATACCTCTGCAAACTTGGTCACAAAGCCATCTAAATCACGGACACATATGTGAAAAATACAGGCCCCAACACCTACCCCTGCCGCCACTAATCACCAGTAGCCAAGCAGAAAAGGCCCTCCTTATTCCCCATCTTTGCCTCCTGGCATTCAGCCAATCTTCTATCCATGCTAGTATCTTTCCTGTAACACCATGAACTTTAATCTTGTTTAGCCACCTCATGAGTGACACCTTGGCATCTCAAATCCACCGCATCTCATTTCCCTTTCCTACCTGTCATTAGCTCAAAGAATTCCAACAAATTTGCGAGGGAAAATTCTCCCTTCAGGAAACCAGGGATAGGAAGAGGGCAGAGGGGAGTGGTGTGGCTCTAATGGTAAAGAATGGCACCAAATCATTAGGAAGGTGTGACATAGGATCAGAAGATGTTGAATCCTTGTGGCTTGAGTTAAGAAACTGCGAGGGTAAAAGGACATTGATGGCAGTTACATACAGGCTTCCCAACAGTGGCTGGGAGATGAACAATTACAATAGGAAATAGAAAAGGCATGTCAAAAGGGCAATGTTATGGTAGTCATCGGAAATTTTAACATGCAGGAACCGGTTGTTGTGTAATGAACCAGAGGCAATTAGGGAGCTTAAGGGTTTTTTTAAACCTTAGGAACCAGTGATCACAATATGACTGAGTTCAACTTGAAATGTGATAGGGAGATGTAGCAGTATTTCAGTGGAGTAAGGGAAATTACAGTGGTATGAGAGAGGAGTTGGCCAAAGTAAATTGGAAGAAGCTGCTGGGAGGGATGTCAGCAGAGCAGCACTGGCGTGCGTTTCTGGGAAAAATGAGGAAGGTGCCGGACTTGTGTATCCCAAAAATGAAGAAATGGTAAATTAATACAATCATGGCTGACAAGGGAAGTCAAAGCTATTGTCAAAGCAAAAAAAAAGACATACAACAAAGCAAAAATTAGTGGGAAGATAGAGGATTGGGAAGTTATTAAAAACCTACAGAGAGCAATTAAAAGGGAAAAGATGAAAATATGAAAGCAAGCTAGCAAATAATATCAAAGTGGATAGTAAAAGTTCTTTTCATGTTAAAAATAAAAGAGAAATGAGAGTGGATATAGAACCACTAGAAAATGAGGCAGGAGAAATAATTACGGGGGATAAGGAGATGGCTGATGAATTAAATGAGTATTTTGAATCAGTCTTCACTGTGGAAGACACTAGCAGTATGCCTGATGTTGTAGTGTGTGAAGGAAGAGAAGTGGGTGCAGTTACAAGAGAGAAGGTGCTCAAAAAGCTGAAAGACCTATAGGTACATAAGTCACCCAGACCAGAGGACTGTAAAATTGCAAATGTTACTCCACTCTTTAAGAAAGTAGGAAAGCAACAGAAAGGAAATTATAGACCAATTAGCCTGACCTCAGTGGTTGGGAAAATATTAGAGTCAATTGTTAAGGATGAGGTGATGGAGTACTTGGTGACACAGGACAAGATAGTACAAAGTCAGCAGGGTTTCCTTCAGGGAAAATCCTGCTTGATGAGCCTGTTGGAATTCTTTGAGGAGATTACAAGTAAGATAGGAAAAGGAGATGCAGTGGATGTTGTATATTTGGACTTACAGAAGGCCCTTGACAAGGTGCCACACATGAGGCTACTTACCAAATTAAGAGCCCAGGGCATTACAGGAAAGTTACTAACATGGTTAGAGCATCGGCTGATTGGTAGGAGGCAGCGAGTGGAAATAAAAGGATAATTTTCTGGTTGGCTGCCAGTGTCTAGTGGTGTTCCACAGGGGTCGGTGTTGGGACCATTTCTTTTTATGCTGTATGTAAATGATTTAGATGATGGAATAGATGGCTTTGTTTGCCAAATTTGCAGATGATACGAAGATTGATGGAGGGGCAGGTAGTGTTAAGGAAACAGGTAGGATGCAGAAGGGCTGAGAAAGATTAGGAGAATGGGCAAGAAAGTGGCAAACAAAATACAATGTTGCAAAATGCATGGCATGCACTTTGGTAGTAGAAATAAATGTGCAGACTATTAAGTCAAATCATTAAGATCCGTAAACAAGATGATAATTTGATAGTTAATCATGACGAAATCTTTTTCAAGATTTTTATACCTCTTTATATAATTCTGATTTCCCCAATGATCCTAATACTATGTACGACTTCTTAAGGAAATTGAATTTTCTGAAATTATCACCCAAAGAACGTTTAATATTAGAAACTCCCATTACAGATGAAGAAATAAAAGGCATTATTCGTTCAATGAATTCTGGTAAAGCACCAGGTCCAGACGGTTATACAGTAGAATTTTTTTTAATGCTTTTCTTCTATTCTCTCTTCTTGGCTAGGTAGAGTTTTTAAAAAAGCAATTAGATTGGGTAAATTACCACAATCATTTTATAGGGCATCTATTTCCTTAATATTAAAAAAACAAAGATCCCACTGAGTGTGCGTCATATCGACTGATATCTTTATTGAAAGTAGATTCCAAGGCTTTTTCTAAGATATTGGCGACTAGGTTGGAGAAGGTGTTACCTCGAATTATTTCTGTGGATCAAACTGGATTTATTAAAAACCGGTACTCTTCTTTTAACATTAGGAGATTAATGAATATTGGGCATTCATGTAGTACTCCAGAATGTGTCATTTCATTAAATGCTGAGAAAGCATTTGACAGTTGAATGGCCATATTTATTTACTGTATTTGAGAAATTTAATTTTAGTTCGACATTTATATCTTGGGTTAAATTGATATATCATACCCCAGTAGCTTCGGTTAACACTAATAATCAAAGATCTCCCTTTTCTCGTTTATTTCAGGGCACTAGGCAAGGCTGTCCTCTTAGTCCATTACTATTTGATATTGCTCTGGAACCTTAAGCAATTGCTATTCGGGAATCACCTAATATTTTTGGTATTACCCGCAGGGAATGAGATACATAAACTATCATTACATGCAGATGATTTATTATTGTATATCTCTAATCCTGAGGAATCCATTCCCGCAGTTTTATCTTTGTTGGCTCAGTTTAGTAATTTTTCAGGTTACAAACTGAACCTTAATAAGAGCGAACTATTTCCTCTAAATACACACATCCCAATATATGGACGTTTACCTTTTAAATTGGTTACTGACTATTTTATATATTTAGGGGTCAAAATTACCAAAATACATATAGATTTATTTAAGGCCAACTTTTTACCTTTAATTGATGAAATTAAACAGTTATTTACTAATTGGTCGCCAATGTCTTTGTCATTGATAGACCGGATCAATGCTATCAAGATAATTATATTACCTAAATTTTTATATTTATTTCAAGTGGCATCAATTTTTATTCCGAAATCTTTTTTTGATAGTGTTGATTCTAAAATCTCCTCTTATATTTGGCAGAATAAAAATCCGAGACTAGGCAAAAAATACTTACATAAGTCTAAAAAGGAGGGTGGTCTGGCACTGCCAAATTTTAGATTTTATTATTGGGCAATTAATATTCGCTATTTGAAATTCTGGTTATGGGACTTAGATATAACATTAAGCTCTCATTGGATAAACCTTGAATGCAATTCGGTACAAGGGTTTTCACTGGGTTCTACTCTAGGGACTTCGCTTCCCTTTGCCCTTTTTAAATAGCATAAACAATTAGATAACCCAATAGTTAAATATACTTTACGAATATGGTTTCAATTTCAGAATTTTTTTTGGGTTAAATCAATTTATTCCAGCAAGTCCTATTATATCTAACTATTTTTTCTATCCCTCTATAATGGATCAAACTTATTTAATTTGGAAAACTAAAGGTATTTCATGATTTTGTGATTTATTTTTGGATAATTGTTTCATGTCATTTGAGCAATTATCTAACACATATAATTTACCTAGATCTCATTTCTTTAGATATTTACAGGTTAGAAACTTTTTAAATACCGTCCTTCCTACTTTCACAAACTTACACTCTACGGATAGTTTGGAAAAAATTTTAGACTTAAGTCCTTCTCGGAAAGGTGCAATAGCATCTATCTACAACATAATTATGAAAATTCATTCAGATGCATCTAATAAAATTAAAAACGATTGGGAAAGGGAACTTAAGCTTACCTTACCTATCGAAAAATGGCAAAAAAAATTTCAATTAGTTAATTCATCCTCTATATGTGCTAAACATTCATTGATACAGTTCAAAGTAGTTCATAGGTCTAAGGATAAATTAGCTCGTTATTATTCTCATATAAGTCCAGTGTGTGACAGATGTCATTCTGAGACCACTTCTTTAACTCATATGTTTTGGTCATGTTCTGCTTTGAAAAAATATTGGGTTGATATTATCTCAACTGTTTTGAATATTGATTTACAACCTCATCCTATTACAGCAATTTTTAGTTTACCAATGATAGAACCACACCATTTAACCTCTTCAGCACATTGGATGATTGCATTTCTCACATTAATGGCTAAAAGATCGATTTTGCTGAATTGGAAGGAGATTAATCCTCCCACTACACTTCATTGGTTCTCTCAAACTATGTTATGTTTAAACTTAGAAAAAATCAGAAGTGTTATATACGACCCTTCTATTAAATTTGATCAGACTTGGAGGCCTTTTAGTCAACACTTTCATATGATGTGATTTGACCTCTTTCCAAACCTATTCTTGTGTTAATATATGTAGGGAGGTTTGGAGCTGGTGACACTAATGGTCCTTTCTTTTTGATGCCATAAACAGTCCATCTTCTTCTCTTAGTTTTTTTTTCTGTTAGATTAGTATTGGTTAGGTTAGTTTTTCTTTTTGGGATATATATATATATATATATTTGTTTTTTTTCTTTTTTTTTGTCTTTTTCAATATGTTAATCCTTTTTTGTGAACTCTACATTTGTATTTGAACATCTTTGGGAGGTTTATTACCTTTGTACTAACTGAATATATAATTATATATGTTATCTATTAACAATGTAATCCCAACAATTGTGTAGCAATACTATGTATATCCACTACTTTGATATTAATAAACAGATTGAAAAAGAAAAGAAAGGCCTAGACAGAATAGATGTAGAAAGGATGTTTCCCATGGTGGGAGATTCTAGGATAAGACGGCACAGCCTCAGGATAGAGGAGCACCCTTTCAAAACAGGCACCACAGCCTACCATGCCTTGGCTATTCAAGTACTGGTCCAGATGGCTCTTAAATGTTGGAAGAATTTAATTTTTAATGTTATTGAGATACAGTGAGCCGCACTACTGAACAACCCCTGATTTAACCCTAGCCTAATCATGGGACAACTTACAATGACTAATTAACCTACCAACTGATACATCTTTGGACTGTGAGAGGAAATTGGGGGACCTGGAAGAAACCCACGTGACAATGGGGAGAACGTACAACCTCCTTACAGGCAGGCGGGAATTGAACGTCGCTGGTACTGTAACGTGTTGTGCTAACCACTATGCTACCGTGCTACCCTGCCACCACCACTTCACGCAGTGTTACAGGTTCCAACCTCCCACTTGGTGAAAAAAATCTTCTTCAACTTAAACCTGTGATCTCTGGTCTTAAGAAACTTCAGCAATGGGAAAAAGATTAGAAACATAGAAAATAGGTGCAGGAGTAAGCCATTTGGCCCTTTGAGCCTGCACCGCCATTCAGTATGATCATGGCTGATCATCCAACTCAGAACCCTGTACCTGCTTTCTCTCCATACCCCCTGATCCCTTTAGCCACAAGGGCCATATCTAACTTCCTCTTAAATGTAGCCAATGAACCGGCCTCAACTGTTTCCTGTGGCAGAGAATTCCACAGATTCACCACTCTCTGTGTGAAGAAGTTTTTCCTCATCTCGGTCCTAAAAAGCTTCCCCTTTATCCTTAAACTGTGACCCCTCGTTCTGGACTTCCCCAACATCGGAAACAATCTTCCTGCATCTAGCCTGTCCAATCCCTTTAGAATTTTATACATTTCAATAAGATCACCCCTCAATCTTCTAAATTCCAGTGAGTATAAGCCTAGTCGATCCAGTCTTTCTTCATCTGGAAGTCCTGCCATCCCAGGAATTGATCTGGTGAACCTTCTCTGTACTCCCTCTATGGCAAGAATGTCTTTCTTCAGATTAGGGGACCAAAACTGCACACAATATTCTAGGTGTGGTCTCACCAAGGCCTTGTACAACTGCAGTAGAACCTCCCTGCTCCTGTACTCAAATCCTTTTGCTATGAATACCAACATACCATTTGCCTTTTTCACCACCTGCTATACCTGCATGCCCACCTTCAATGACTGGTGTACAATGACACCCAGGTCTCGTTGCATCTCACCTTTTCCTGATCAGCCACCATTCAGATAATAATCTGTTTTCCTGTTCTTGCAACCAAAGTGGATAACCTCACATTTATCCACATTAAATTGCATCTGCCATGAATTTGCCCACTCACCTAACCTATCTAAGTCACCCTGCATCCTCTTAGCATCCTCCTCACAGCTAAGCCCAGCTTCATATCATCTGCAAACTTGGAGATGCTGCATTTAATTCCCTCGTCTAAATCATTAATATATATTGTAAACAACTGGGGTCCCAGCACTGAGCCTTGCGGTACCCCATTAGTCACTGCCTGCCATTCTGAAAAGGTCCCATTTACTCCCACTCTTTGCTTCCTGTCTGCCAACCAATTCTCTATCCACATCAATACCATACCCCCAATACCATGTGCTTTAAGTTTGCACACTAATCTCCTGTGTGGGACCTTGTCAAAAGCCTTTTGAAAATCTAAATATACCACATCCACTGGCTCTCCCCTATCCACTCTACTAGTTACATCTTCAAAAAATTCTATAAGATTCATCAGACATGATTTTCCTTTCACAAATCCATACTGACTTTGTCCGATGATTTCACTTTCCAAATGTGCTGTTATCACATCTTTGATAACCGACTCGAGCATTTTCCCCACCACCGATGTCAGACTAACCGATCTATAATTCCCCGGTTTCTCTCTCCCTCCTTTTTTAAAAAGTGGGGTTACATTAGCCACCCTCCAATCGTCAGGAACTAATCCAGAATCAAAGGAGTTCTGAAAAATTATCACTAATGCATCCACTATTTCTTGGGCTACTTCCTTAAGCACTCTGGGATGCAGACCATCTGGCCCTGGGGATTTATCTGCCTTTAATCCCTTCAATTTACCTAACACTACTTCCCTACTAACATGTATTTCCCTCAGTTCCTCCATCTCACTAGACCCTCGGTCCCTTACTGTTTCTGCAAGATTATTTATGTCCTCCTTAGTGAAGACAGAACCAAAGTAGTTATTCAATTGGTCTGCCATGTCTTTGTTCCCTATGATCAATTCACCTGTTTCTGACTGTAAAGGACCTACATTTGTCTTGACCAATCTTTTTCTTTTCACGTATCTATAAAAGCTTTTACAGTCAGTTTTTATGTTCCCTGCCAGCTTTCTCTCATAATCTTTTTTCCCTTTCCCTTTTCAAGCCCTTTGTCCTCCTCTACTGGTCTCTGAATTTCTCCCAGTCCTCAGGTGTGCCGTTTTTTTTTGCTAATTTATATGTTTCTTCTTTGGACTTGATACTATCCCTAATTTCCCTTGTCAGCTACGGGTGCACTACCTTCCCTGGTTTATTCTTTTGCGAAACTGGGATGAACAATTGTTGTAGTTCATCCATGCGATCTTTAAATACTTGCCATTGCATATCCACCGTCAACCCTTTAAGTATCATTTGCCAGTCTATCTTAGCTAATTCACGTCTCATATTTTCAAAGTTACCCTTCTTTAAGTTCAGAACCTTTGTTTCTGAATTAACTATGTCACTCTCCATCTTAATGAAGAATTCCACCATATTATGGTCACTCTTACCCAAGGGGCCTCGCACGACAAGATTGCTAACTAACCCTTCCTCATTGCTCAATACCCAGTCTAGAATGGCCTGCTCTCTAGTTGGTTCCTCGACATGTTGGTTCAGAAAACCATCCCGCATACATTCCAAGAAATCCTCTTCCTCAGCACCCTTACCAATTTAGTTCACCCAATCTATACGTAGATTGAAGTCACCCATTATAACTACTGTTCCTTTATTGTAAGCATTTCTAATTTCCTGTTTAATGCCATCCCCAACCTCAATACTACTGTTAGGTGGCCTGAACACAACTCCCACCAGCATTTTCTGCCCCTTCGTGTTATGCAGCTCTACCACATCCTCCAGGCTAATGTCCTTCCTTTCTATTGTGTTAATCTCCTCTCTAACCAGCAATGCTACCCCACCTCCTTTTCTTTCCTGTCTATCCCTCCTGAATATTGAATATCCCTGGATGTTGAGCTCCCATCCTTGGTCACCCTGCAGCCATGTCTCTGTGATCCCAACAATATCATATTCATTAATAACTATCTGCACATTCAATTCATCCACCTTGTTACGAATGCTCCTCGCATTGACACACAAAGCCTTCAAAGCCTGAAGTTTTACAACACTCTGAGCCCTTATACAATTATGTTGAAAAGTGGCTCTTTTTGCCCTGGATTTGCCTGCCTGCCACTTTTACTTTTCACCTTACTACTTTTTGCTTCTACCCTCATTTTACACCCCTGTCTCTGTGCACTTGTTCCCATCCCCCTGCCACATTAGTTTAAAGCCTCCTGAACAGCAGTAGCAAATGCTCCCCCTAGGACATTGGTTCCAGTCCAGCCCAGGTGCAGACTGTCCTATTTATACCGGTCCCACTGCCCCCAGAACTGGTTCCAATGCCCCAGAAATTTGAATCCCTCCCCCTTGCACCATTTTTCAAACCACGTATTCATCTGAAATATCCTCCTATTTCTACTCTGACTAGCACGTGGCACTGGTAGTAATCCAGAGATTATTACCTTTGTGGACCTACTTTTTAGTTTACCTCCTAACTCCCTAAATTCACCTTGTAGGACCTCATCCTGTTTTTTTACCTATATCGTTGGTACCTATGACCTTTTCTGACCTTCTACCCTACCTGTGCCTCTCATAATTTTGTATACCTTATTATAATCCCTCCTCAGCCTCCAGGAAATCAAACTCAGCCTTTCCAGTCTATCTTCACTACTGAAACACTACATCCCAGGCACTATTGTAGCAAGTCTTCTTTGCACCTTCTCCAGTGCAAACATGAACTTCCTATAATTTAGGGATCAGAACTGTGTGCATTACTCCAGCTGTGGTCTAACATATGTTTTAGAAAGTTATATCAAGATCTCACTGTTAGATCAAAAATAGATAGAAGCAGTGGTGATTCAAAGAAGTGGGGAATGAGAAGATGAGGTGCAGGAGGTCCATGTACTTATAAAGTATTAAAATGTTGTGGACTGGGACAGATATTAACCTATATGGCTAATGGAATGCTCACCTTTATATTGCTCGGGGCACTGTGATCAAAACTAGGCATTATTCCTTAGTAAGGTTATACTGGAGAGGAGAATGCAGAGTATACTTACCAGAATTGTACTTCACTACACAAACCTAGATTGTATTACCCACTCCCAAATTTAGGCAGTTGAGGGGTGTTAAATTTAAGTATTTTTTGATGTTAAGAGGAATTGATAGGGTAGATAAAGAGAAAGCATTTCTGGTAGTTGAAGAATCTGGGCTAAAGAACAGAACCTAGACAGTAAAGAAGTTAAATTAGAAAATGCTTCTACATGAGGTCAAAACAATAGCAGATGACAACTGATGCTTGGCTAATTCCGATTATAAGTTTTTAATGTTCAAGGACAATAAACAAAATAAAGAAATGGCAGATGCATGGAGTTAGGTCACGGATCATTTATAATTTACCTACATCCTTTGTAATGTATAAAGCAGTAGATCATTTCTACTGAAAATGTTTTCCACAAAGTAAAAAGATAAATTAAAAGGTGAAATCAAGATAATTTCTACAGCTCATTTTCAATGAGCATTTATTGCAAACAAGAATAGGAACAGCTAATTAGGTAAGTTTTTATATATATATATATATATATGTATGTGTGTATGTGCGTGTGTGCGCGCACAACACACACAAAATGCTGGTGGAACGCAGCAGGCCAGGCAGCATCTATAGGGAGAAGCACTGTCGACGTTTCGGCCGAGATCCTTCGTCAGGACTAACTGAAAGGAAAGATAGTAAGAGATTTGAAAGTAGGAGGGGGAGGTGAAAATTCTGGCTCTCAGCTCCACCCCACCCCCTCCGGTCTTCTCCTATCATTTTGCATTTTCCCCTCCCCCTCCTACTTTCACATCTCTTACTATCTTTCCTTTCAGTTAGTCCTGACGAAGGGTCTCGGCCCGAAACGTCAACAGTGCTTCTCCCTATAGATGCTGCCTGGCCTGCTGCGTTCCACCAGCATTTTTTGTGTGTGTTGCTTGAATTTCCAGCATCTGCAGATTTGTGTGTGTGTGTGTTTGGGGGGGGGGGTGAGAGGGGGAGAGGGGAGGGGGAGAGGGAGGGGGGAGGAGAGGGAGAGGGGGAGAGAGAGGGGAGGGGGAGGGGGAGGGGGGAGGGGGAGAGGGGAGGGGGAGAGGGGAGGGGGAGAGGGAGAGAGGGAGAGGGGGAGAGAGAGGGAGCAGGAGCGGGAGCGGGGGAGAGATAGATAGATATTTGGAACCTATACAAAAGTATGAATGGTCTGGCTCAGATCTAAACTCATTTTAAACTTTCACCGTTTGTATTAAAATCAGACATGAAATTTACACCCTTTTTAATGAAATCACCAAGGTCTCTCACTAGAACCACAAACTGCCTCATTTATGGAGAATTAATTTTTACTCAGGCAATACCAGAATGCTTTGGGTAATTAGTTCAAAGGAAACACATTGGTAATTTGCACAATGTTACCTCCATCATATGGAAAATGATGCTTCTGTGATATTCCATCATACAGTACAAGTGCAGTGTTGCTTTAGAGATCCAAATTTCAGCAATTATGTCACACATCATTACAAATAGCTCACAATGCATTTCAGAACTGTTATCATAATGACACACTAACATTAATTAGTAAAACTAAAAATTATTTTTAAAATTCTACATCTTCCCAAACAAAAAAAAATAGGATCACAACTAAATTGTGTAAATGTCTCTATGGGGAAGTAGACAGTTAAGTATTCTTAATTAAACTTGCTTTAATTTGGGAAGAATTGACATACCTTAATGTTTTGTCTGTTCCTACTGACAAAGCCAGTCTTCCAGATGGATGGACAGAAAATGATGACACATGGCCTCTGTTTAAACAAAGCAGTTAATTTAATATCACATCATCCTCAATTTCAAGTGCATACCTAGAAACTATCATCTCTATCCCTAGATAACTGCTCCCTCAGCACAGCCATCCCCAATTTTATCCCCTATAAAATCCCCATTTTATATATACCCTACATGCAAACAGACTCCCACAATATTACATTCAGAAGTCCAAAGTGCTTACACATGTTCTTTCCTACGAAAGGCAGACTGACTTCTCTCTCTCTATGTGATTGCTCTTTCGTATCAGTCTGAAATGTTTGTGTTTTTGATGCCATTCATTACAATTCTGTGGAGGTAGGGTTAACACATTGAATGATTTTTGGGTATTTTCTGGCTGATTTGATTTATGGAATTCCGTAAAAAAAAAAGAGAATTTGTTCATTGCCCAAGGATAGCTTGTATTGTGGCTTCTGAACACCACCTACTGGATGCACTGGAGTAATTTACTAAGGTTACACAGCACTTCCCACCCTCCACCATCAAAGAACAGGAGGGAGAATGCATGGGAGCATCGTTATCATGTCACCTACCCCTCTGCTTTAGAAACAAAAGGGCAAAATATGTGTGGATCCCTGGAACTTTGACATCAGCAAGCAAAAATTATGAGCACATTCTTCACATATTTGAAAACCTGCAGATACTGGAAATCTAAAGCAACACACACACAAAATGCTGGAGGAATTCAAAAGGCCAGGCAACATCTATGGAAAAGAGTAAATAGTCAATAATTTGGGCCGAGACCCTTCATCTTTTACTCTTTTTCAATAGATGCTGCCTGGCCTGCCAAGTTCCTTCAGCATCTTGTGTGTGTTGCTGAGCACTTACTTCCCCATTTTCCTCTCGCCCTTCTTGTAGCTAACGTTCATCAATCTCAGGTTTTGAAGTTGGCTAAAACTTACCGTAGATGTCGGATTATAAGCCGCTACTTTTTTCCCACATTTTGAACAGCTTTGAACACTGCGGCCTTTACTACGGTGCGGCTAATGCATGATTTTTTTTCATGCCGCCAAAAACATTTTGCCTCGTAACAGTAGACCAATAAAATTGATGAGTAGTTCACAGAGGTCCAATGAAATTGTACGATAAATCAAGCGCACTTTCACAATTAAATTATTGTAAATCAGTCATTTGTACTCACCCTCATCAACATGGAAAACACTCGAAGAAAAGCATTGTGCTGCCTTTATGGCAGTTATTTAGTTTATAATATTTTCGCTTAGTAATTCATTTTCTAGTTAAAGTTAGAAGTGTTTTAACTATATTTGTTTTCTGTACTACATCGCGGGATGCTATGACGTCACACCCGGTTTCGCTGCGTCTTGTGGGAAAAATGCCGTTTGCGATAAACGGGAAGGCGGGGGCGAGCACATTACGCGAGCGGCATTAGATCTGAGCGAACGCTACTTTTAAGTTAAAGGCGATCAATAACTTTTCCTGGTAGGCTGCAGTATATATATTTTTTACCAGTCGTTAGGAGATATTGGAATGTTGTTCAGTAAAAAAGTATACGCAACGTATATTTAAAAGTAGCCGCGTTACAGGCACGGTTCGAAAAAAAGCATTTGCAATATGTATTTGTTTATGTTACCATATGGATTTAATTAAAAGTTAAAAAATCCTCACGTGTAATATCTTTCTGTGTAAGTATCTCATATTACAACGTGGGACACCTGCGGCCGAAAATCCGGTGCAGCCTGTACAAGTACAAAATTGATTTTATTTCTAAAATTAGAGCCAGCGGCTTTTAATCAGGTGCGCTCTGTAGTGCGAAATCTACGGTAACTATATTAGCCCCTTAAGACAAACTTTCAGGAAAAAAAATGTTTATGGAATGTGGACATTACTGGCAATGGTTTCAAAATGCACATCCTTTGAAAAGGTGGCAGTGAGATCTTTTGATTCTGTCCCAAGGAACTCCCTGGGACTGATCTCCAAATACAACCTCCTTCTTTCACGTGAGGTCAGACTCCACCAGTCACCCCTTTTCTTTTGATGCCCATTTACTGCTCTTCTTTGATACCACACAATCCTTCGCTACACTGATAACAAAGTCCATTGCTACCAGCTCCCCACTAAATCCCACCCTGTCAATGGAGATCTACTAGGTACACTGAAAAATATGCAGAATTTATGATTTGAAATAGGACATGAACAAGAAAATGACATGTTAATTATTCATACTTATGAGCTTGAATAGACTTCAAACATTCCCATTTCTTTGTGTCCCACACACAGATGAGTCCATCTTCTGCTCCACTTAGTAAGTGTGTTTTCCCATAGAATTCCAAACAGGTTATTGTACCTTCAAATAACAGGACAAAATTAGTTCAATGCTGAGAGACACAATGCAATATAGAGGTCAATTTAATTACAAACAGGGCCCTTTCCTAACACTTTACATTAAACATGTTACAGTCTTAAAGAAATACAAACAACACACACAAAATGCTGGTGGAATGCAGCAGGCCAGGCAGCATCTATAGGAAGATGTACAGTTGACGTTTCGGACCTAGATCTCGGCCTGAAACGTTGGCTGTACATCTTCCTATAGATGCTGCCTGGCCTGCTGCGTTCCACCAGCATTTTGTGTGTGTTCTTTGAATTTCCAGCATCTGCAGATTTCCTCGTGTTTGCGGTCTTAAAGAAATGACAACTTTGGCAGCAAATATTTTTTAAAAATCAGTTTTACCTCATATACTATGAGTGCTCAAGCTAATTGGAAACAAACTCTATACGCAAGTTCCAAAGGACAATTCTCATTTTATGCAATCACCTGAACTTACCTGGAACAGCACATGAACACAGAGAGGTTAATCCATTTCAGAATACCTATTTCTGAAATGAAAAAGATAACTAATATTCTTGTTTCTCATTGCTCTCAATGATTCATGCTACCAGATGCATTTCTTTGAATGATTTTGAGGCCAGAATTGACTCAAATGAGATAAGCCCCACAGGTGTAACTCCCAGCTATCTCCTGTATACATATCTCTAGATGAAATACTAACTCATTTTTTATTGAGTACTGTATTATGCTGAGCTTAAATGGAATGCAAGAAGCAGTGTGCAGTAAGTTTAAAAACATGAAATTTATACATTTGTATAAATGTAGGCAGGGAATTAAAAGTTCCTCCAGGACAAGTTAAACAACAAGCAATCTAACAGCAGCACAAGAATAATACTATTAATTGTATTAATTTAATAGAATCCTAGAAAGATATGCTGGAAGGGCAAACACTGTGCCACGGGGAAACTTTAGTTGCTGTTAATGACCCAGACTACCCAAGGTGGTGAAAAAGTCATCAGCTGGAGGAGCTCAAGGCCCAGATTTTGGAACTTAAGCAACAGTTGATGTCACTAAGATTCATCTGTTAAGATGAGTATTTCAGGGATAGTGTGCTTCTGGGATGGTTACTCTGCAGTAGAGAAGAATGTAAGTGGAGTGAAGAGAGGAACAGCAGACAGAGAAGTAAGAGCTGGCAAGCAGTTCAGGAGATCATGCCACTTCCATAAGACATTTCATTATCTAAGGGGAGTTAGTTATCAATATTGACTGAGGAGGGATTGCCTCTGGGACTGCAGCCACAACAAGGACAGTGCATAGTGGGCAACTCCAGATGTACCAAAAGAGACGAGAAAACAATAGTTATGCTGCAGAGGATTGTACAGCTGGAGTAGCAGACATTTCTGCAGTTGCAAGGATAGTGTATTGCCTAGGTTAAGAACATAACTCAATAATTGCAGAATAGCCTGGAGGTCAAGATTCACCCATGACAAAAAAAAGATAAGCTCCTGCAAACAAACTTTAAGCAGGGGAGCATTAGATCTCCAAATGATTTCTTGAGCCAATGGGCATAGAAATAAGAGGATAATACAAATAAATGTACAGCTAAAGAAATTAAGCAAGAGTGAGTGTTTTAGATTTAAGGCATTGGGAACAGTTCTGAGAGAGATGGGATCTGTACAGGCTGGACAGATTCCATCTCAGTGGCCACTTTATTAAGTACACTTGTACACCACACATTAATGTAAATAACTAATCAGCTAATCGTGTGTCAGCAACTCACTGCATAAAAGCATGCAGACATGGTCAAGAGGTTCAGTTGTTGTTCAGACCAAACATCAGAATGGGGAAGAAATGTGATGTAAGTGATTTTGACTGTGGAATGATTATTGGTGCCAGATGGGGTGGTCTGAGTATCTAAAAAGCTGCTGATCTCCTCAGTTTTCAAGGACAACAGAGAATTCTGCAAACAAAAAAAAAATCCAGTGAGTGACAATTCTGTGGGTAAAAACACCTTGTTAATGGGAGGGATTAGAAGAGAATGGCCAGACTGGTTCAAGCTGACAGGAAGATGACAGTAACTCAAATAAACACTCGTTGCAACGAGAGTTTGCAGAAAAGCATCCCTGAGCACCCAATATGTTGAACCTTGAGGTGAATGGGCTACAACAGAAGAACACATCGGGTTCCAAGGTGTACCTAATAGTCACTGAATGTATTTTCCCAGTTCCCCTACACCACTTTACGTGTTCTTACAACATCAGTTCCACATCCACATTTGCTTTTCTCTTCCATTTCTCAGTAGCATTTCTCCACCATTGTCGAAAGGACTGTCAACCTCTATTCCATTTCTGCTCTCATCTCTCTCCTCCCACCATGAGCACGGATAAGATTATAAACACGAGAGATTCTGCAGATACTACGAATCCAGTGCAACACATACAAAATGCCTGAGGAACTCAGGTCAGGCAGCATCTATGGAAGAGAATAAACAGTTGACATTTCAGCAAAAGACCTTCATCAGGACACTCCCCTCTATAGATGCTGCCTCCCCTGCTGAGTTCCTCCAGCATTTATGTGTTACAAAAGATGGCCCTGCATGCATCTTCACCCCACCAACCTTCATATTCAAAGGATCATCCTTAAATTTCAGGTATTTACAATGTGAACTCCATCACTAGATACATTTTCCCTTCTCCTTTTTGCATTACAAAGGAACCATTCCCTAAAGAACAGCTTTGACCTCCACCCCCGCCAACATTTCACTGATTTTACCCATGCAGGAGACAACATATGCTTTCCCTCTTTCCTTCCCATTATCCAGACATCAAAGCACTCTTTCCAGGTGAAGCAGCAATTTACACAATTCTTCAGCTTAATACATAGCTACTGGCTGCTCTTGATGCAATCTCCTCTACATCGAGAAAATCAAATACAGATTGGCTGTCCATTCTGCAGAACATCGTGGTTTACTCAGTAAGGGTGACCCTGAACTTCCAGTTCCCTGTCACATTAATTCTCTATCTTTGCCTTTTAACACAGTTCCAACAAAGCTCATCATGAGAATTAGTGTCTTGTCTTTTGATTCTAGAATGTTACAGTCTTCAGAAATTGACAATAACTTCCAGTTTTTGATAATGAACCAATCATATAGCTCACATTTCCAGCATTCATATTTTTATCCTTCTCTTCCTTGCTGTGATATTTCAGACTTCATTGACCTCCTCGTGATTACCCTTCCTCTACACCAGGGTTCCCAAACCTTTTATTATGCCATGGGCCCCTATCATTATCTGAGGGATCCATGGACCCCAGGTTGGGAAAGCACTTCTCACAGGCCTTTACTACCTCTTTCAGCGGCCACAACTACTATTTGTATTTTGCAACTTCTCCTAGTCTTCAGTCTGACAAAGATGCTTCCATTTGCCTTCTTTCTCTCTTCACCACAACTTGCTTTACTTGTAATAATTTCCAATTCTGATAAAATGTAACTCAAAACACTGAATTTGGTTTTCCCCTTTCCGCAGTTGTTGCCTGACCTGAAGGAATGCTGAAGGAATGTTTCATCAGGGTTAAAACAAAACATCAAACTCTGAGACATCAAAGTCTTCAGATTTTTAAGGACCTCTTTCTCATCTCAAGTCTTTCTCTTACAACATTAAATGTACTAAAGTGTTATCTGCTGTAATCAGCAGCAAAAAAGCACTTAAATTAGAAACACTTATCCGATGTGTGTCGGCTGGTGTGGTAAACTGCATCCGGTGCTCCTGTTGTGGCCTTCTATATACTGGTGAGACCTCACGCAGACTGGGAGACTGTTTCGCTGAACACCTACACTCTGTCCACCAGAGAAAGCAGGATCACCCAGTGGCCACACATTTTAATTCCATGTCCCATTCCCATTCTGATATGTCTATCCATGGCCTTCTCTACTGTCAAGATGAAGCCACTCAGGTTGGAGGAACAACATCGTATATTCCGTCTGGGTAGTCTCCAACCTGATGGCATGAACATTGATTTCTCTAACTTCCGTTAATGCCCCTCCTCCCCTTCTTACCCAATCCCTGACATAGTTAGTTATTTGTTATTGTTTTCTCTCTCTCTGCCCATCACTCTGCCTGTTCTCCATCTCCCTCTGGTGCTTCCCCTGCCACTTTCTTTCTCCTGAGGCCTCCCGTCCCATGATCCTTTCCCTTCTCCAGCTCTGTATCACTTTTGCCAATCACCTTTCCAGCTCTTAGCTTCATCCCTCCCCCTCCGGTCTTCTCCTATCATTTCAGATTTCCCCCTCCCCCTCCTACTTTCAAATCTCTTACTATCTTTTCTTTCAGTTAGTCCTGACAAAGGGTCTCAGCCTAAAACGTCGACTGTACTTCTTCCTATAGATGCTGCCTGGCCTGCTGTGTTCCACCAGCATTTTGTGTGTTGCTTGAATTTCCAGCATCTGCAGATTTCCTCATGTATCCCATGAATGGGTGCTCCAAATGCAGTGTTAAAATTTACTACATTGAATGGCATAAATAAATTACCAGGAGTAGTTTCAGATATTAGTTCTTATAAATGTCAATGACCCAAGATGGCAATTTCATTGCTCTTTCCACAAATGTTTTCAAGTTTGCTACATGTATCCAACATTTTGGTTTTAATCATGTTTTATACAGTCTTTGTCAGCAAACTCTCCAACACCCCTCCTTCATCATATCCTTTGAGACTTCCGTAAATAAATCAAGACTCAATATGGTAATATACAGATGCCAGGGCTACTTCTCCAGATTGGTTTATACCATCAATAATTTCAACAGTCAATTCTTGATAACTCCCACTGAACTTTGGAAATAACAAAGCTTCCTGAACTACCCTTTCTACCATACCAGCCAATGGAAGTGTAAAGCATGAAAGCAAGATTTTACCTACCATTATGGTGTAACAGTGATCCTTGATCAATTTTCTTTTTCATGTTATACAACTGAATAGTTTCATCTCTACTACCCGTTGCCACGTATTGATCATTTACAGCCACAGTGGTTAAAGAGGCAATGTGAGCATGATGGGTAAAGTCAGCTTCAGGATCCCAACTCTAAAGGAACACACAGCATAAATGTACATCAACAATTTAACAAAAGTATTCAGCAATTCTTGACAACATCAGCAAGATATTTTTGTGTAATTTTACAATTATGTATATGGACTAAAGATGCATTTAATTAGTGAATTTGATTAAATCACAGAAGCTTTTGAAGAACCTTAACAGGGTGGATGTGGAGAAACAGCCCATATGGGTGGAGCTGAGAAACAGGAAAGGTATGACCACATTAATCGGGTTGTATTATAGACCACCCAATAGTCAGCGAGAATTGGAGGAGCAAATCTGCAGAGAGATAACAGACAATTGCAGGAAACAAAGTTGTGATCACACAAAATGCACTGTAGATGCTGTGATCACAGCCACACACACAACACGCTGGAGGAACTCAGCAGGTTGAGCAGCATCTGTGGAAACGAGCAGTCAATGTTTCGGGCCGAGACCTTTCGTCAGGACTGAAGAGGGAGGGGGCAGGGGCCCTATAAAGAAGGTGGGGGGAGGATGGGAAGGAGAAGGCTGGTAGGTGCCAGGTGAAAAACCAATAAGAGGAAAGATCAAGGGGTGGGGGAGGGGATAGGCAGGAAAGGTGAAGAAGGAATGTAAGAAGAAAGTACTGTGTAGTATAAGAAGGCAGAATCATGAGAGAGGTGATAGGCAGCTGGAGGAGGAGGCAGAGTGAAACTGGGACGGGGGAAGGGAGAGGGAGGGAATTACCAGAAGTTGGAGAATTCAATGTTCATGCCAAGGGGTTGGAGATGACCCAGACAGTATATGAGGTGTTGTTCCTCCAACCTGAGTTTGGCCTCATCATGACAGTAGAGGCGGCCATGTATGGACATATCCGAATGGGAATGTGAAACAAAGTGGGTGGCAACCGGGAGATCCTGTCTGTTGTGGCGGACGGAGCAGAGGTGTTTGACGAAGTGGTCCCCCAATCCGTGTCAGGTCACACCAATGTAGGGGAGGCCGCACTGGGAGCACTGGATGCAATAGATGACCCCAACAGACTCACAAGTGAAGTGTTGCCTCACCTGGAAGGAGTGTTTGGGGCCCTGAATTGTGTTAAGAGAGGAGGTGTAGGGACAGGTGTAGCACTTACGCTTACAGGGATGATAAAGTTGTGATAGTAGGGGATTTTAATATTCCACATATTGATTGGGACTCCCATACAGTTAAAGGTCTAGACAGGTTAGAGTTTGTAAAATGTGTTCAGGAAATTTTTAAAATCAATATATAGAGGTACCAACTAGAGAGGATGCAATATTAGATCTCCTATTAGGAAACAAGTTAGGACAGGTGACAGAAGTGTGTGCAGGGGAACACTTTGGTTCCAGTGATCATAACACCATTAGTTTCAACTTGATCATGGATGAAGATAGATCTGGTCCTCGGGTTGAGGTTCTAAACTGGAAAAAGGCCAAATTTGGAGAAAGGATCTAAAAAGCATGGATTGGGACAGGTTGTTCTCTGGCAAGGATGCCATTGGTATGTGGTAGGCCTTCAAAGGAGAAATTTTGAGTGTGCAGAGTTAGTATGTTCCTGTCAGGATTAAAGGCAAAGTGAATAAGAATAAGGAACCTTGGTTCTCAAGGATACTGGAACTCTGATAAAGAAGAGAGAGATGTATAACATGTATAGGAAACAGGGAACAAATAACGTGCTTGAGGAGTATAAAAAGTGCAAAAAAATACTTAAGAAAGAAATCAGGAGGGCTAAAAGAAGATATGAGGTAGCTTTGGCAGTCAAGGTGAAGGATAATCCAAAAAGCTTCTACGGGTATATTAAGAGCAAAAGGATAGTAAGGGATAAAATTGGTCCTCTTGAAGATCAGAGTGGTCAGCTATGTATGGAACCAAAAGAAATCAGGGAGATACTAAATGGGTTTTTTGCGTCTGTATTTACTAAGGAAACTGGCACAGAGTCAATGGAAATAAGGCAAACAATAGTGAGGTCATGGAACCTTTACAGATTGAAGAGGAGGAGGTGCTTGCTATCTTGAGGCAAATCAGAGTAGATAAATCCCCAGGACCTGACAGGGTATTCCCTCGGACCTTGAAGGAGACTAGCATTGAAATTGCAGGGGCCCTGGTAGATATGTTTAAAATGTCTGTATCTACGGGTGAGGTGCCGGAGGATTGGAGGATAGCTCATGTTGTTCTGTTGTTTAAAAAAGGCTCTAAAAGTAATCTGGGAAATTATAGGCCAGTAAGTTTGACGTTGGTAGTAGGTAAATTATTGGAAGTACTAAGAGATAGGATCTACAAGTATTTGGATAGACAGGGACTTATTAGGGAGAGTCAACATGGCTTTGTGCCTGGTAGGTCATGTTTAACAAATCTATCGAGTTTTTCAAGGAGGTTACCAGGAAAGTAGATGAAGGGAAGGCAGCAGGTGTTGTCTACATGGACTTCAGTAAGGCCTTTGACAAGGTCCCGCATGGGAGGTTAGTTAGGAAGATTCAGTCGCTAGGTATACATGGTGAGGTAGTAAATTGGATTAGACATTGGCTATATGGGAGAAGCCAAAGAGTGGTAGTGGAGGATTGCTTCTCTGATTGTGATTGCCTGTGACTAGTGGTGTGCCACAGGGATCAGTGCTGGGTCCATTGTTATTTGTCATCTACATCAATGATCTGGATGATAATGTGGTAAATTGGATCAGCAAATGTAGTGGACACTGCAGAGGGATTTGTATCAGTTGGAAAAATGGGCTGAAAAATGGCAGATGGAGTTTAATACAGACAAGTGTGAGGTATTGCACTTTGGAAGGAAAAAACAAGGTAGAACATACAAGGTAAATGGTAGGGCCCTGAGGAGTGCAGTAGAACAGAGGGATCTGGGAATCCAGATACAAAATTCCCTAAAAATGGCCCCACAGGTAGATAGGGTAGTAAAGAGAGCTTTTGGTACATTGGCCTTTATAAATCAAAGTATTGAGTATAAGAGTTGGAATGTAATGTTGAGGGTGTATAAGACATTGGTGAGACTGAATTTGGAGTATTGTGTGCAGTTTTGGTCACCGAATTACAGGAAGAATATTAATAAGGTTGAAGAGTGCAGAGAAGGTTTACAAGGATGTTGCCGGGACTTGAGAAACTGAGTTACAGAGAAAGGTTGAATAGGTTAGGACTTCATTCCCTGGAGCATAGAAGAATGAAGGGAGATTTGATAGAGGTATATAAAATTATGATGGGTATAGATAGAGTGAATGCAAGCAGGCTTTTTCCACTGAGGCTAAGGGAGAAAAAAACCAGAGGACATGGGTTAAGGGTGAAGGGGGAAAGCTTAAAGTGAACATTAGGGGGGGCTTCTTCACACAGAGAGTGGTGGGAGTGTGGAATGAGCTGCCAGATGAAGTGGTAAATGCAGGCTCACTTTTAACATTTAAGAAAAACTTGGACAGGTACATGGATGAGAGGGGTATGGAGGGATATGGTCCAGGTCCAGGTCAGTGGGACTAGGCAGAAAAATGGTTTAGCACAGCCAAGAAGAGCCAAAGGGCCTGTTTCTGTGCTGTAATGGAGAGGGCACCATCTCTGGTGGGAAAAATTAGAACTGAAAATTATTGTTTAAAGTAATGGGCTGTCCTTTTAAGAGAGTTAAAGTAAAAATTTATTTCTCAGGCACCAATGAATCTTTGCAACTGTCTTCCTTCAAACAAAAAAGGTGAGGGAAGAAGCAGAGCATTAATTTTTATTACTTAGGCAGAAGCAGATATATTTTTGATATAGGAGATGGGGTGAAAGGTTACCACAGTAACCAGAATGCAGAACTAAGCCATCATTTGATTACATGGTGGAACTGGCTGGAAGAGGTCTAATTTGTATGTTTATGTTGGCCCGTATCTACAGGAATTGATCAGATTGCAAGATAATGTTACTGAGACATTTACGACTCCAAGACTTCTCCCAGCCAGAAGAATCTAAAAAAAAATAGAGCAGCAAATTCAAACGTAAATGGGAGCAGAGAAACATGTGTCCATGAGACTCCGGCTGAAACCTCTACTCATGGCCCCTTCGGACAAGGACAAGGTTGGGAGGGATAGCAGCCTCCCCGCCACATCTGTGTCCAGTTTGACAGTTGGTACCCAAACATGAGCTGCTGGTAACCAGCCCTGCCTCACCTGTGTCCAGTCGGATAGCCGGTACCCGAACAAGATCTGCTGGTAACTACCACCAACCAGTACCAGCTGTCGACCCGCAGAATCCATGTTCAGCCAACGTCAAGAAAGACCCCACTAGGTCGGCGCGCAGAACTGACGTCAGCAGCTGTTCCGTTCAGGTCCCCGTAGCGCCTGAATGTTTGTTGTACTGTTTAGCGGTCGAGGCGATTGCGTGACGTGTGCCGTGGCTCTGGGTTACTTGGAGGGTGGGGCTGAACTTGGGGCCTCAGCCCAAACCGGTTGGTGAGGGAGCAGAGAACAGGCTGCGGTCAAAAGGCTGTGGTAGCTGTGTACGGACAGACGGACGGACAGAATGGCCACCCTGTGGATGGGAGACGTAAGTACGGCCCCGCTCCGGCGGAAGGGAGGGAGGATCCGGTGGTCGGTGATCCCGGGAGGGCCGTCTGATGTATTGGTGGGGTGACCACTGAGAGGGACTGATTCCCACAGTGAGGGTCGGGGGCTGGTGTGTTGGGGGTGTGACCCGCTGGAAGTGCCTGCCCGGGGTCCAGAGGACGGGATTTGCCTCCGGAGGGGCTGCCGATGTAGTCGGGGTTGGGTAAAGGAAGAGGAGGGGACCCCTGGGTGATCCAGTATTGGGAGTGTGAGAGGAGAGTGGGGGGAATCCTGGATGAGAGAGTTGGGGTGGGGTATCTCCCCGTGGGGGATTTTGGTGGATAACAACCATAGGGTTGTTATGTCCCTATGGGTGGACTCACTTACTGTGTGTGCGCCTCCCTCCTGTCCCCAGAGAGGCTGTCTAGTTTGGAAGGTGTGCGCCTACCTGATGGGAGATTATTCCCTGTGGGATAGCCTGCTGTTGATGGAGATCTTTCCCGAGAGAATCCGCCCACGTGGGGTGTATTTGCCCCCTGGGAGGACCAGCCTGATGTGTGTAGGTGTGGCCTCTGCTCTCTGAGAGGGGCCACTCAGGACAACATTAGTTTTTCTCATACCATTCAGTTATCTCTTATCCTTTGTGATTGACAATAACATGAAATACTGAAAGAAGTGTTGCCCTGTTGAGAAAGAGGACCCACATTTACACATATACCGTCCTGTCCTTGAAAATCCCAATCCACAATAGGACGACCAAGGCCGAAAGTTTGTTTCCGACGTGAACATGTGATTCATGCATTGGAACTGTGCTGCATGGATGGTATTTCTCTATTTACCCATATTGCAACAGGTTATATTTTTAAAGATAATTCATTGGTTTGTAAAGATTATGAAAACTAATAAAACTAGTTCAGTTACATTTTGATCATGTAATGCAGTGCAATAGTATACACCTCCAAATCCTGTACTGAAATTCCTGAATCAGAACAAATGGTGTTGGTATCCATTTCCTTTGCTGCCACTACAATCATCTATGGCTGAATCTCAAAATTATAAATTACTGTAACATTTTTCCTAGCTTTCAGTAAGGTTAGAGGTCATAACCACCACCCCAGCCCCATTCCACTGACTCTAGAAACAAGCAGACTGATTTTTTAAAAATCTATGTTCCAGTCATTCAAATGATTTGCATACCATTGTTGAACTTTATATTCATACTTAGTGCCTGTTGCGCCACTGGTGTTTAGGGAGCAGTGAAGGTCCTCCACCTCTGGCAGTGTTCAGGGCTTCATTCATCATGTCAGTAGCTCAGTTTTCACTACTGTTAGTAATGCAGGTTCTGGGTGGAGATTCAGGAATACTGTCATACGGCAATGTAGAAGGATTCTTCATTGTTGATTCTGTAATAATTTTGTTTTACCAGTCAGGGTTATTAGCCCTGAACCAAACCTGGAGGACTGGTGAACCACTCTTTGTCCGTCCTCTACCTTTGACCTGTTTGGCATGGCTGAGCCTTCCAAGAGCCAAAGTCAAGTCAAGAGAAATCACTTTTATTGTCATTTCGACCGTAACTGCTGGTACAGTACATAGCAAAAATGAGACAATGTTTTATCAGGACCACGGTGTTACATGACACAGTACAAAAACTAGACTGAACTACGTAAAAAAAAAAACATGGAGAAAGCTACACTAGACTACAGACCTACACAGGACTGCATAAAGTGCACAAAAACAGTGCAGGCATTACAATAAATAATAAACAGGACAATAGGGCAAGGTGTCAGTCCAGGCTCTGTGTATTGAGGAGTCTGATAGTTTGGGGGAAGAAACTGTTAAACATAGTCTGGTCGTGAGAGCCCGAATGTTTCGGTGCCTTTTCCCAGATGGCAGGAGGGAGAAGAGATTGTATGAGGGGTGCATGGGGTCCTTCATAATGATGTTACCTTTGCGGATGCAGCGTGTAGTGTAAATGTCTATGATGGTGGGAAGAGAGACCCCGATGATCTTCTCAGCGGACCTCACTATCCGCTGCAGGGTCTTGCGATCCAGGATGGTGCAATTTCCGAACCAGGCAATGATGCAGCTGCTCAGGATTCTCTCAATTCAACCCCTGTAGAACGTGATGAGGATGGGGGTGGGAGATGGACTTTCCTCAGCCTTCGCAGAAAGTGGAGACGCTGCTGGGCTTTCTTTGCTATGGAGCTGGTGTTGAGGGACCAGCTGAGATTCTCCACCAGGTGAACACCAAGAAATTTGGTGCTCTTAACGATCTCTACCGAGGAGCCGTCGATGTTCAGCGGGGAGTGGTCACTCCGTGCCCTCCTGAAGTCAACAGCCATCTCTTTTGTTTTGTTCACATTCAGAGACAGGTTGCTGGTTCTGCACCAGTTCGTAAGCCGCTGCACGTCCTCTCTGTATGCTGACTTGTTGTTCTTGCTGATGAGACCCACCACGGTCATGTCATCAGTGAACTTGATGATGTGGTTCGAGCTGTGTGTTTCAGCACAGTCGTGGGTCAGCAGAGTGAACAGCAGTGGACTGAGCACACAGCCCTGGGGAGCCCCTGTGCTCAGTGATGGTGTTGGAGATGCTGCTCCCAATCCGGACTGACTTAGGTCTCCCAGTCAGGAAGTCTAGGATCCAGTTGCAGAGGGAGGTGTTCAGGCCCAGTAGGCTCAGCTTTCCAATCAGTTTCTGAGGGATGATTGTGTTGAATGCTGAACTGAAGTCTATGAACAGCATCCGAACGTATGTTTCTTTTTTTTCCAAAAAAGAGCCCCAATTCCAGCCAACCTAGCTCTCCAGGTCATTCAGGTACTTAGACCTCCAACCCATGACAAGGTTGTGATCCTCTTGGAGGTTTACATTCATCTACACCTCAAAATTCTTATAGATTCAAATCCTTGCTCTTTGTAACTGCATTAGCAACTTGGTTCTGTATCTCTGTCATTCAAAAGTCTCTTCTTGGAACCTTTCTCATTCTATGACTGGCCATAACACACCCCTTCACTGAATCTTTTTTGTAACTTTATTGGCATTCTGCAGTTTCTTATAAAATAACCTACGATCTTCTCCAGTGTAAAAGTGGATGATGTTGCTGTAGCATCCAGTACAATAAACCATCCGCTGATTTACCTATTTCAGAATTCTGAGGCCCCTCTGGTGTATTGAGATTTTCTTGAAATGGTTTTAAGAAATAATGAACCACGCTTCTTAATTATTTAGAGATTAAATATTCCACATATTAATTTCTGCAATTTGGTTGATTATTAGTATGTTCTTTTGAGATATTACTTCAGAGTGCTGTCTCATGCATCTATAATTCTTGTGGATGTTAGTAAATCTATTGTTTTCCTGTCATTTTTAGCTGGAACAGTACATGGATGAGACTTTCATCAAGCAGGCCTTTTCAGCCATGGGTGAGCCAACCATTAATGTAAAAATCATCAGCAACAGAATGACCGGGTAAGGAAACGTCATAATATTCAGTTCAATGGAGTACGTTAGAGTACAGATGTCTACAATTTAGAATATTGTTGTCTTATTATTACTCCCATCATTTACTAAAACACAATAATTGACTAGTGATTTGTGTAAATGTCTGTCACTGAGACACTCAGAAAGGCAAATTCCTTTCTATGAATATTTGAATGTTCAGTGAGTTTTCAGCTCTTCGGTTTGTCCTGAACTTCAGAAGTCTGATGCAGAAAAATATAAAAATGACAACTGTGTATCCAATTCCTAGTTACTATTGTCAATCTTTGAAGTCTCTGTAATTTCAAAGCTAATATTTCAAACATCAAGAAATTGGATATCAGGACTTTGAGAGGTGAGGTAACAAGCTCACTCCAGTGAATGAAAATGAAAGAGTCAACAAATGCTGGAAATCTGAAATTTAAACAGGAAAAGTTGGAAACATTCAGTAGGTCTGTGGAGAGAGAAACCAAGTTAATGTGCCAGGCTGAAGACCCTGTCAAAACTGCACAGAAGGTGAAGGATGCATAGAATTAAGGGAATGTATGTGATCGGGTGAAACCAAGGTTGCCATGGTTATCATAAGTTCCTACGAATGTGATAGGTTCATAGAGATTCACCTATCCCCATGGCACCTCTGGCCTCATCCTTTCATTGATATAATCAATACATCATTCCGAGCAAACTCATCTCCAAGCTCATAGACCTGGGACTCAGCACCTCCCTTTCCAACTGGATTCTTGTTGATCAATTGACCACATTCAGTAAGGAGAAGTAGTAACACATCCACCACAATGACCTTCAACACTAGTGTCACCCCGACAACTCTGTATCCTCAGTGCCCTTTTATACTTCCTATGGCTGCATGGCTAGATTCATCTTTAACTCCATCTACAAGTTTGCAGATGACACTACCATAGTGGGCCCAACGTTAAATCAGTTCAGAAAGGAGATAGAGAGCCTAGTGGCATGATTACAATCTTTACCTCAATGTTAGCAGAACAAAAGACCTTGTATAGTGGATGTGCTCCTGTTTAAATAAGAGGGTTGAGTGCTTGGAGTTCCTCGGAGTGAACATCACCAATGGCTTATCCTGGTGCAACCATGTAGATGCCTTGACCTGGAAAGTTCACCAGCACCTGTACCTCCTCAGGAGTTCAGCATGTCCCCATTTTTATAGATGCACCATAGAGAGTATCCTATCGAGATGCATCACAGATTATCTTAGCAACTGCTCTGCCCAGGATTGCAAGAAACTTCAGAGAATTGTGGACACAGCTCAGCACTTCACAAAAGCCAGACTCCCCACCATGGATTCTGTCTACACTTCTCGCTACCTCAGTAAAGCAGGAACATAATCAAAGATCCCTTCCAGCCCAGACATTCTTTCTTCTCTTTCCCTTTGGGCAGAAGATACAAAAGCCTGAAAGCACATCCCACCAGTTCTATTCCACTGCATTAAGACTATCAGACAGACCACTTGTGCAGTAAGCTGAACTCTTGACCTCACAATTTACCTTATTGTCGACCTATACCGCATTTCTCTGTAACTGTATTTTATTCTGCATTCAGTTATTGCTTTTCCATTGTACGGATGGGATAAAATGATCTGTATGATTGGCAAATAAAAAAGGTTTTCCACTGTTTTCAGTGCATCTGATAATAAACCAATTTACCAATATTTTCTTGTAGAGTATTTCCTGTCAAATGGATTAATTGGGGCAGATGGAGCATGCTAATGTGTTGATGGAATTGTCATTTGTTGCAAATAGCAGGGCTGTCACATATGCCCAGCAAGTCAGGTTGCAGTGATGGACAGAAAAACAGAGCCGGAAGTCACAGATGGATAACTATCGTTGTGTTCCCAAATGTTTGCCAATGGCCAAAAGAGTCCTTGAAATTCTTCACTTTTCCTACAAGGTTGTTTATGACAGCAAGCCATGCTGTCCTGGAATGCATCAAGGACATGAACCCTTTGTGTCAAACTTCAGAATCCAATGGAATATGTAGCCTGGAGAGCTCAGTTCAAAGCACTATCTTGTGACTGTTAATTCTACAATTCCAGGAGTTGCCATGATTAGTAATCTAATTTACATAAAACAAAAATAGAAATCTGCAAACTGAGTAGTTTGAGCAATATTTAAGAAAAGAGAGAAAAAAGTGTTTCAGGTCAAATATCCATCTTTAGAACTGAGAAAAAGACCCATCAACACTTGCATATGAAGAATAGTTATTTTTCTAAATCCGTCAATAGCATCGATGCTAGCAAAATGGTACCGGTAAATTATTATTGGCAGAGTTTGCATAGAAAACCTGCTGTGCTTATTTTATATGCTATGTAATCATTTGTATATACATACCGATTATTATTTGGTTGCTTTAGCTTGAAGCCCAATTAGTAATGTGAAGAAAATGTTTTAAATGAACTTCTTGTGTCATTTCAGAACATTAGCAGGCTATTGCTTTGTGGAATTAGCTGATCAAACCAGTGCTGATCGTTGTCTCCATAAACTGAACGGGAAACCTTTGCCCGGTTCAAATCCGGTAAACCTCATTAGTAGACATTTACCATTGTTAACTGCTTGTTTCTTTAAAAGACAGTGCTTTTATAGTTATTCTTTACTTTGTTTTTGTTGTTTAGCCCAAGAAATTCAAGTTAAATTATGCAACCTATGGGAAAAAAACAGATGCAGGGTAAGTCTGTCCATCTTAACATTCCCCTAATTCTTTTACTTTTTTGATCCTCAAAGTTTCATTTAGTATAAGACCAGACTAATTGGAAACAAAGTAGTAATGTGGAAAAGAAAATCTAACGATGACAATTAAAGGAATTTTAATTCAAGCTATCATTATATTCTGGACCAGCAGGTCTACATTTGTCCTATAAATCAAGGTGACAATGAGAATACAGCTTGAACCGCTGTGGCCCTTCTATTGAACAAAGTACTATTAATTCCCAGTTCCAGAGTCCCGACCCAGCAATAATGAAGGACCAGCAGTATATTTCTAAATCTGGATGGTGTGTGACCTGCAGATGGTGATATTCCCCTGTCTCTGATGTCCTTGACCTTGGGTCTGGGAAATTCTGTCAGAGCAGCATGGGTGAGCACCTAATGTACATTTTGTAGAAAGCACACACGAATATGGTGCTGCACTCATTTAGGTAGTGGAGAGGGCTCCATCCTGCTCCTGATTTTACTTTTTATATGCTGGAAAAGATTTATAGTGTGGGAATGAGTCACTCACTACAGAAATTATTAAATGACAATATTTGAACTCTAGTTGACCCATTCTTGTGATATGATCAACCTGCAAATAGACATTTTTGTTTGATATTTGTGAACCTAAATGAAATGAATGATGCAAACTATTAAACAAAATGTGCTTTGGAATATAATAACTAACATTACACACTCAAACTCAATGTTTCTTAACCTTTTCAAGCACAAGACACATTAATAAAAACATCCCATAGGGTCAACAGCCCAGTTTCACCTCATGAATATTTAAACAAAACTGGTTCGTTGTGAAATGTGGATTTACCATGATGCGTAGACTGGAGAATTGCTGAAAGCAACCTGGAAATGGCTTCAGCAATATCAAAGCTATCTTTGTTTTTGTAAGACAACTGCTATCACATGTTCTGAGAATACTGAATATTCATTTTCAGTGTTATGTCCCCAAACTTAATTACCGATTTGCAATCCATCATCAGTTTGGGAAATTGCTGCTAAGCCATTACTGAAATATTCTTACTGGTTTTATTGCACATGAACTCCAAGGAAACAGATCCAAGCAAATAGGTAATTCCAGTGTTGAGAAACTGCTGCTGAACCATGGAGACATCTAATTCAATTTTTACTGCATTTTCATTTGGATCAAACCAATGTAGTTTATTTATTTGTTTTTTTACTTATTGAGATACAATGCGGAGTAGCCTTTCCGGCCCTTCGAACCTCACTGCCTAGCAACTCCCAATTTAACCCTAGCCTAATCAAGGGACATTTTACAATGACCAATTAACCTGTCAACAGCTACATCTTTGGACTGTGCGAGGAAACCCATGTGGTCATGGAGAGAACACACAAGCTCCTTACAGGCAGTGGCAGGAACTGAACACGGGTTGCTGGTACCGTAAAGTGTTCTGCTAATCACAATGCTACCATTGCCACCCCAGTGTGTTGGAGAGAGTATTTGTTTTCTTGTACTGTTATATTTGTATCATTCAGATACCAGTTTATATTAATCACATGGGAAACCTTGTTACATCAGTGACTTACTTCTTTCAACTCACACAAATGTAATAGAAGTTTTCCCATAGTAAAACTAATGTACTTCGTAAGCACATCCAACCCATAAGACACAGGAGCAGAATTCTACTTAGGAACAAAACATGGATATTCCCCTTTCAGTAAGTAAAACTGATTCTAGGGCCCTTGCTTCTCTTATTCATTTATTATTACTTCATCTAATGGGCAGAGCTCTTCCACCATTATTTGGGTTGCAAATTCTAGCTAATTTGGGGCACTTCAGGATCAATACATTTTGACCCAATTAAGCAGCTGCCACACTTAGCAGTTTCATGGAAATTGTTAGAGGTGTAAAAAAAAAGTCAAATTGAGTTACAAAGTATGTATTCAAATGAAATACAGAACAAATTCAAACTCTGCCAATACTACTATGGTACTATACAACTGCGTGTTAGTTATTAATACTTATTGACAGAGGAATTTATCCGTGTTACGTTCATTTGCCTGTAAATAAACAAAATCAGCGCACCTTGTGCAGATAATAGCTTGCCTTCAAACAATGTTACCGATAATTGCATTTTACAAATCTTCAATGTATTATAGCATTCAAGATTATTATCAATACCTTCAAATTCTTAATAGTTCCTAACTCACTGAAGTAATAAAATCATTTCATTTTAACTCCCGGCCACTTCTAGCATCTCCAAGCCTGAATGCTTCAAATCTCAGTGAGCAAAACAGTTTTGAATAGACTTGTTGCTTATTTCTTGTCAACGATCAGTGACAAAAATTGCTGCTTTTTGAAGATAAACAAGCAGCTGATGCTATTTAAAAACTGCTCATTCTAAGCACGGTGTAGTGTCCCATGGGCTATGCAAGTGCACTTGACTAACGCTGGTTCGAAAATGTTCAGCAACAGTTTCCCGTCCCAATTAAGTGGCATAGTGTCCCAATTAAGCAAAGAGAATCCAGGCTAGTTTCTCAATTAGTTTTGGCTTTTTAAGAGCTGCTCCATATAAGCAGCTGATCCAATTAATCAGAATCCACTGTACTTCCTGGTGTAGATCACCTGCTCATCCGGGCTTTCTTGTTTAACCCAATATGTAACAAAATAAAAGCTCATTCCCCATTATGGAGGTATGATGGTTCTTCCTCCTCAATGTGAAACTTAACCCTAAATGCTGTCCCTCCAGTTATGCTGCCTGGAAGTTATTTTAAAAAGTTTTAAAAATGTTTATCATTATTCCTGATGCTACCCTTTCAGCCTTGAGAACATCCATGTAGACTCAACCTACAAAACAATTTTTCTGCTGAATGTCATTTCCCCCCCAAATGTTTGTAATAACTGAATGTGTCAATGTAGTAATCTATATTATTTGAAAGGAAAACCTCTGTAATTTCATTAACTGCATTGAGTCTAAAATTACTTTTAGTATCTCTTTACACTCTGATCAAATCAAATTTTCAGTGACAGTACATTAATTTATTTTTCTCTTTACAACAAATTAAGCAACTTATAAGCATTGCTGCAGCTCTCTCAGACATGATCACACCATCTTTATCATTTGCACCTGGTTTTCATTTTGATCATTCAAACATTTGGGAGAAAATATCGTCATTGGCCAGAGGTGAACATTTAATTACATTTTGCCATTTCATCGTACTTAATACCATGACATATCATGCAGGTTTCTCCCCTAACAGAGAAAACAACTTGGTTTGCAGAAATGAAACCTTAACATGCAAATAATTTGCAGATGTGACAGCTTATCCTTTTGACTTTGTATACTTGTGCTCAATTTCATCAATTCCAGTGGATATGGGCATTTAGGAGTCTTGTATTTTTAAACATTTATTTATTTTCTTAACTTGACTAATGGTAGGGGTCCATGGCATAAAAATGTTTGTAAACTCTGGGTTTAGAGAGATATGGGCCAAATTTAGGCAAATGCCACGTGCTGTACAACTTTGTGACTCTCGGACCTTCATGAGTCAGGGCATTGAGTATAGATGTTGGAAGTCATGATATGGTTCCACAGGATGCTAGTGAACCCACACTTGGATTATTGTGTTCAGAAATCAGTGTAGGGAAGGTTTACATGATGTTGCTGGGACTCAAGGGTCTGAGTTAGATGGAGAGATTGCACAGACCAGCTCTTTGTTCCTTAAAAGTTAAGTGACTCTGAACGATCGGGGCACAGAGAACGTGAATGCATTTAGTCTTTTTCCCAGCATTGGGAATGAGGAACCACAGGGACAGCACTTGATAGGAACTTGAGGGGCTTTTTTTAAAAAAAAAGTTATATCTGTGTGGAATGAGCTGCCAGAGGAAGTGACTGGGTCAGTTACCATTGTAGTTTAATGCATATAAAACAAAATGAGGTGTTTTATGTTTAACAAAACGTATGACACCTTTTATTGAACTCCAAAACCTAAACACCAAAGCACGCCAAAAATCCTTACCTAGCAACATTATCACATCAGACCAGCCTCTTAAAGCGAAACTCCAACTCAATGTTGGTGGTTGTGGATTATGTACATTTCCACCAATTACGTTACCCTAAGCAGCTCCCGCCCCCAGAATTTACTAAAACCAGCATTGTGATTGTGCCTGGGGTCCAGCTCGGGTCCTGTGTTCCAAAGGTGTGTTGACACTCTCACAGTCATGTTGTGACTCTAAATCTTGGTGGGCTGGTTTAGGGTGATCTACCAAAATACGTTCAGGGTTACCTCTCTTATCTATGTTAAAAGTCTTTTCTCCCTGTTCCAAAACACAGAACGGATAAAGTAAGAGGGCCTAAGGGGATGTTGGTTTGCATCATGGCAGACAAAAACAAATGAGGCAGAATGTAGGTCAACAGGATCCCAAGAGTGCTGTACGCAATGATGGGAGGCAGGAATAGGTGAAAAGGAATTGGATTTACTGAGGAAGGTGGAACGCTGTTGAGAGGCTGTGGTAGCAGCAATGAAATCACCTGGCACTCGTAATACCTCCCTGTATACCAACTCTGCCTCAGATGACCATAGGTCCTCTTGGAGCAGGACCCATGGGAGAGGATGATTGATCAGGCAAGTCATCAGAGCAGCCTTTAAGAAGTGGTGAAACTGCTTGCATAGGCCATTGGATTTCAGGTAATACGCTGTGGTGTGATGTAGCCTAACACCGAAGTTCTAAGCCATCACGTCGGAAATGAATTGGGGACTGTGGTCAGAGGAAATACCAGATGAGCAACCCAGGTACTCATGAATACCGACCCATGTGGATGCTAGAGGGACGACTTCTGCCACCTGGTGAGACGGTCCATCATGGTAAGGTGCGTGAAACCATGAGAGGGAGGAAGAGGACCAACGAGGTCCACATTGACATGATAAAACCATCTGTCAGGGACCTCAAAAGGTGCCAATGGCACCTGAACATGACAGTTAAGTTTTGCCCACTGGCACTCTACACAAGCTGCAGTCCAATCATGCACATCCTTTCTGAGTCTATGCCAAACAAACTTTAGTGCTGAAGGGACTCAGCCCAAAACGTCGACTACATTTTTTCCGTAGATGCTGGCCTTGCTGCGTTCCTTCAGCATTTTGTGTGTATTGCTTGGATTTCCAGCATGTGCGGATTTTCTGTTGTTTGAAACTTTAGTGCAACCATTTTCTGTGAGGCATTCCAGCCTGGATGCGAGATGCCATAGAACATAGAATAGTACACATTACAGGCTCTTCGGCCCACAATGTTGTGCCGACCCTCAAACCCTGCCTCCCATATAACCCCCCCCCCACCTTAAATTCCTCCATATACCTGTCTAGTAGTCTCTTAAATTTCACTTGTGTTTCTGCCTCCATCACTGATTCAGGCAGTGCATTCCTTGCACTAACCACTCTCTGAGTGAAAAACCTTCCTCTAATATCCCCCTTGAACTTCCCACCCCTTACCTTAAAGCCATGTCCTCTTGTACTGAGCAGTGGTGCCCTGGAGAAGAGGCTCTGGCTGTCCACTCTGTCTAATCCTCTTAATACCTTGTATACCTCTATCATGTCTCCTCTCATCCTCCTCTCCAAAGAGAAAAGCCCTAGCTCCCTTAATCTCTGATCATAATCCATACTCTCTAAACCAGGCAGCATCCTGGTAAATCTCTTCTGTACCCTTTCCAATGCTTCCACATCCTTCCTATACTGAGGCGACCAGAACTGGACACAGTACTCCAAGTGTGGCCTAACTAGAGTTTTATAGAGCTGCATCATTACATCGCGTCTCTTAAACTATCCCTCGACTTATGAAAGCTAACACCCCATAAACTTTCTTAACTACCCTGTCTACCTGTAAGGCAACTTCCAGGGATCTGTGGATAGGTACCCCCAGATCCCTCTGCTCCTCCACAATACCAAGTATCCTGCCATTTACTTTGTATTCTGCCTTGGAGTTTGTCCTTCCAAAGTGTACCACCTCACACTTCTCCGGGTTGAACTCCATCTGCCACTTCTCAGCCCACTTCTGCATCCTATCAATGTCTCTCTGCAATCTTCGACAATCCTCTACACTATCTACACCACCACCATCCTTTGTGTCGTCTGCAAACTTGCCAACCCACCCTTCTACCCCCACATCCAGGTCGTTAATAAAAATCACAAAAAGTAGAGGTCCCAGAACAGATCCTTGTGGGACACCACTAGTCACAACCCTCCAATCTGAATGTATTCCCTCCACCACGACCCTCTGCCTTCTGCAGGCAAGCCAATTCTGAATCCACCTGGCCAAACTTCCCTGGATCCCATGCCTTCTGACTTTCTGAATAAGCCTAGCATGTGGAACCTTGTCAAATGCCTTACTAAAATCCATGAAGATCACATCCACTGCACTACCCTCATCTGTATGCCTGGTCACCTCCTCAAAGAACTCTATCAGGCTTGTTAGGCACGATCTGCCCTTCACAAAGCCATGCTGACTGTCCCTGATCAGACCATGATTCTCTAAATGCCCATAGATCCTATCATGTACAGGTTTCCCCCACTATTCAAAGGTAGAGCGTTCTTATGAAACGGATCGTAAGCCGGAATGTTGTAAAGTGAAGAAACAATTAACATTTATTTATATGAGAAAAATTTGTGAGCGTTTGCAGACCCAAAAAATAACCTAACAAATCATGCCAAATAACACATAAAACCTAAAATAACAGTATCATATAGTAAAAGCAGAAATGATCTGATAAACACACAGCCTATATAATGTAGGAATACTTTTTTACAATTATTGCAGCACTGTCCACCACAGTGAAAATCTCACGCAAGCGCTCCCGACAGAAACACATGGTGCAAGCGCTCTCGGCAGAAGCACTCTTTCCAGTAACCTTTAAGCTATGAAGCTACCAAATAACACATAAAAATACACAGCCTATATAAAGTAGAAATAATGTATGTACAGTGTAGTTTCACAGTGTAGAACAGGAAGACAGTGAGCACACTGATGATGGTGTGTTCGGCTCAGTTGTCAGAGGTTGGGGTGGTGGGAGGTAGAGGAGACTGGGGTGTCATCTCATCGTCGTCTGTTTCCATCAGGGCAGGCAGGTCACCTTCTTCTGTGTCTGCCTGGCTCAATGTCAAAGGTTGAGTTTGGTCATCTGATGTGGAAGGCTTGAAAAACAACAGTATGCTTGACTGCGTAGCCTCGCGCATTTTTCTATCATACAGTTCTTTGTAAGCACTCAAACCATCCTGCAAATATGCCCTAAACCTACGTACCCTTTCAAAATTATAGTCATACTTTTCTGCAATCATTGCAGTGTTGTCAATCACAGCGAAAATCTCAGGCAATTGCTTCATGTTCAGTTCCTGGACGACTTCACTTTCCGGCCGTTCGCTACTGCGTTTGGTTTCAATTGTTATCCTTTCCTCTTTATTAGCTCTTCATCTCTCAGTTCTTGATCATGGGATGGCAAAACCTCTTCAACATCATCTTCGTCATCGTCCACAAACCCTTAGCCAAACTCACTATGTCCTTACTTCATTCACCACAATCGAAACACTTAATTATGTCTAGTTTTACGCTAAGTGTAACACCCTTACGCGCTCGTTTAGGCTTTTCCGTTACCTTAGAACTCACCTTGCTAACGGATGTACAGAATAAATTGACATAAAGCACAGATGATCACAGGCACGTGTTTAAGCAATGCCAGACAGATTGCAGTTCTGGGGGAGGAGCTTGGCTGCTCGGCGCGCGCTGACTTTTTTTGTAACAGTGAAAACACCTTCTGTTCCGAAAATAGGTAACTGATGTAGGTCTTTTGTAACAACGAGTTGACGTAAAGCGAACATTCGAAAAACGGGGGACACCTGTATAGAATTGAAAATAGTTTTTCTCCAGTTTGCAGGCACAGCACCCAGTTGAGACGTTGCACAGGAGAGAAACCTCAACTTCCCTGAAATTAATGTTAGCCAACCGCAGGCCCATGACTACTAGTCTGTAAGCCTGGACCTCTAGGTCAGTAACTTGATCGACTGCTATGCTGGCAGTCAACTCCTCTGTGTCTCAATGGCTAGCCGTGAGAGGCAATCAGCCACAACATTATTTTTCCCCTTTGATACATTGTATATCCGTTGTCAACGCAGATTCATAGGCCAGGTGATGTTGCTACCATGCAGAACAAGGGTCTGATATTTTGGCCATCATGTGCACAAGTGGTTTGTGGTCAATGAAGGCTGTGAAATGGTGATCCTGTAGAAGAAAACGAAAATGACAGCCACATAAAGATGGAGAAGCTTACAATTAAACATGCTGTACTTTGGTTGGTGGGGGGGAATGGACCTACCAGCTGAAGAAGGCAAGTGGCTGCCACATGTCTCTGACCAACTGTTCGTGCACAGTCTGAGGCGTCAGTAGTGATGGCTATAGGTGCATTGGGCAGCAGGTGTGCCCCCCAATGTAGGGTAGTGTTTGAGAGAGCTCATTTGGCACCATCAAATGTCCTGGTCATGTCTGCTGTCCAGTCAAGCACTTGGTTAGGGGCATTGCCTTTAAGCACACTATACAGGGAGTGCAGCTTGCGGATTGAATGGTGATAGAAATTCACCATGCCTCAAAACTCCTGTAGTTTTTTACTACTCAAAAACACCTTACTACTGTAACACACTACTGTAAGGTGGTGGGAAGCCCATAAATGCCGCTACCTTTGATGAGAGGGGTTTTGCACCTTCTGTGGGGATGCGATGGCTAAGAAAGTCAATGGTTGACAACCCAAACTGGCATTTAGCAGGGTTAATAATCAACCCATGTTGGCCTAAGTGCTCGAAAATTGTGCAGAGATGAGACACGTGTTCACATCCCGGTAAACAAAGAAAATCAAAGACTTTTAATACAGACTCCATCAGCTGTTTGAAAGTCGAATGTATTTTTCAGCCCAAACAGCATGTGCAGAAACTCAAAAAGGCCAAATGGGATTATCACGGCTGTTTTGGGAATGTCCTCCGAGCACGCAGACACCTGATGGTACTGTATCCCCTAACTAGAGCGACTTTGGAAAAAGTTAACTTTCCGGCTAAACGAGCTGAAAAGTCTTGAATATGTGGGACTGGGTAACAATAGGGGGTGATGGCCTTGTTAACGCGTTGGTAATCACCACATGGGTGGCAATGATAAGTCGATTTAGGGACCATATGGAGGGGTTAATCCCAAGGGGTATTTTGTGTAGAATGCTGTTTTTCCCATGTTGGCAAACTCAGCCTTTGCTGTTGCCAGGTTTCCTGGGTCCGGTCTCCAGATGTGGGCATGGGCTGGCATGCCATTTGTGGGAATGTAGTGTTCGACCCCATGTTTTGTGACTGTAATGGAGAACTTGGGTTCGGTGAGATCTGGAAATTTGTCCAGCAGTCGAGTCAACTCACATGTGATGGTGCATGTGCTTCAGTTGTTGTGGGGAGCTTACTGGGGGAGCAGGGTAACGACTCAAAGTCCTTGACATCCACAAGCCATCAGTTCTTAGGATCGACTAATAATCCTTGGGCGCACAGTAAATCTGCTCCAAGCAGAGGTCTAGCTACTTTAGCCAGGACGATCCCATGTGTATTGAAGTGAGCAATTCTATCATGTCTCTTGGGTCTGGATTCTGCTGCCATTGGCGGCATCCAGTGAGGTTTTGTTACTGTTTGCCTTCTCATCAATTGGCAATGCCAGCAGCACACTCACCTGAGCACCTGTGTCACACAAGTAGTGTCACCCTGAAAGGGTGTCCGTAATGTACAGTAGACAACCCTGGCAGCTGGAACCCACTGTGTTCACAGACCTCTGATGTTCTGATGCACTGGAACTGTCGAAACTGAAAGGCTATCAGCACTTCCTAGTGTTCCTACACTAGGTGAGCATGATAAAAACACAGGCCTGGTGTTGTCAGTTTCACAGCCACGGGCAACCTTATGTTCGGGGCCTTGCTGACTGGGCTTATTGAGGTTGAAAAGAGGAAGAATGATGCACCACCTCCCAGCTGAGTGTAGACTATCAGCCATCCTAGCAAGCTCTATAGTCATTCACGGGTGCATTATCAGGCATTTGCTGCATGAAGAGTTCTTTAAAAATAAAACAAGGATGATTTCCCAGGCGTAACAGCATACGGTCCATTTGCTCCAAAGGCCTTGCATCGCCAAGACTGGGGAAGGAGAGCAACTGTTTGGCACGCTCAGACTGAGATAGTCCAAAGTCTGTTAAAGGGGAGTTTTCAGCGATCGGTATTTATAATTTTCAGGCGGGTGTTCAAGCAGACTCCCCACACTCACAGCCGTGGAATTACTGAGTGATGCTACCACATAGTAAAATTTGGTGTCATCCAGGGAGATTTCTCATTGAGCAAACTGGACCTCAGCTTTTATGAGCCAAACGACAGTACTTTGCTCCCAAACTCCAGCTTCAAAGCAACTGCGCTGGCCGACATATTCAATAACTCCGGAATCGTCCTAGAGCATCAGAGTCACCAATGTAGGTTTTACGTAAACAAAATAAAGTGACACATTTTATGTTTAAGGAAACCCATGACACATTTTATTGAACTCCAAAACCTAAACATCGAAGCACGTTAAAACCCCTTACCTAACAACGTCATCATGTCAGACTACCCACTTAATGCAAAACCCTAACTCAAAGGTTCATTTATTATCAAAGTATACAGCTCTGAAATTCTTCCCCGGTAGTCATGAAACCAAGAAAAGAAAGACGGCATGATCATCAACCCTAAATCCTCCTCTCCCACACAAAACAACGAGAAAAATCAGGCAAAAAACAAATATAAAGAACTATAAGATTGGAAATAAAATCTATTGTCCAAGTCTATATCCAAAATGCAAAAAATCTGAGTAACCTTCTCCAGACACAGAAGCAGGCTCTCCCCTCTTTCTCCTCTCTCCAGTAGTAGAGCAATCAAAAGGCACTCATCATCTGCATTCATCTCAATGTTTCAATCTCCTTCATCCTTTAATCTGCACACGATTGGAGCTTTAATCAGCAAAAATAGAGTCAAACATTGGCTTGCACCCCATCTTGCAACCTGCTTGCCATGAGGTTCCCGCATGCTGCATCCCAGAATCCTCTCGGACATCACAGAGCACTGGAACACCCAAACAATCTCCAAACAGCAAATCAGTCTCCAACAGTTCCAGAAAGACACACAAGCCGAAAAACAAATGTGAAAGAAGTGAAATATGGTTCATGATCTATCCAGCAGATGTCAACCGAAGGAGCATTGTATGTAGGCGCCATCTTGACTGGAAGTTGGCCAAATGCAGTCAAATAGAACTAGGGGCACCTTGAGACAACTTGGTCTGCATGGACTAGTTGGGACAAAGGGCTTGTTTCCATGCTGTATACCTCGATAACTCAATGTTCAAGCCTGATCATTTATAGTCATACTCTCACTGTCAGGGTTAATGTATGAGGAGCATTTGATGGCCACTGGGCCTGCATTCTTTGGAATTTAGAAGAATAAGGGAGGATCTCATTGAAACCTGTCAAATATTCAAAGGCCTAAATAGGGTGGATGTGGAGAGGATGCTTTCTATGATGCGGGAGTCTAGGACCAGAGAGCATAGCCTCAGAATAAAACGTACTCTTAGAACGGATGAGGAAGAATTTCTTTAGCCAGGTTGTGGTGAATCTGTGCAATTCATATAACCGTATAAACAGCACGGAAACAGGCCATCTCGGCCCTTCTAGTCTGTGCAGAACGCTTACTCTCACTTAGTCCCACTGGCCCGCACTCAGCCCATAACCCTCCATTCCTTTACTATCCATATACCTATCCAATTTTACTTTAAATGACAATACCGAACCTGCCTCTACCACTTCTACTGGAAGCTCGTTCCACACAGCTACAACTCTGTGAGTAAAGAAATTCCCCCTCATGTTACCCTTAAACTTTTGCCCCCCAACTCTTAACTCATGTCCTCTTGTTTGAATCTCCCCTACTCTCAATGGAAAAAGCCTATCCACATCAACTCTATCTATCCCCCTCATAATTTTAAATACCTCTATCAAGTCCCCCCTCAACAATCTATGCTCCAAAGAATAAAGATCTAACTTGTTCAACCTTTCCCTGTAACTTAGGTGCTGAAACCCAGGTAACATTCTAGTAAATCTTCCTTGTACTCTCCCTATTTTGTTGACATCTTTCCGATAATTCAGTACCAGAACTGTACACAATACTCCAAATTCGGCCTTAACAATGCCTTGTACAATTTTAACATTACATCCCAACTCCTATACTCAATGCTCTGATTTATAAAGGCCAGCATACCAAAAGCTTTCTTCACCACCCTATTCACATGAGATTCCATCTTCAGGGAACTATGCACCATTATTCCTAGATCACTCTGTTCTACTGCATTCTTCAATGCCCTACCATTTACCATGTATGTCCTGTTTGGATTATTCCTACCAAAATGTAGCACCTCACACTGATCAGCATTAAACTCCATCTGCCATCGTTCAGCCCACTCTTCTAACTGGCCTAAATCTCTCTGCAAGCTTTGAAAACCTACTTCATTATCCACAACGCCACCTACCTTAGTATCATCTGCATACTTACTAATCCAATTTACCACCCCATCATCCAGATCATTAATGTAAATGACAAACAACATTGGACCCAGTACAGATCCCTGAGGCACACCACTAGTCACCGGCCTCCAACCTGACAAACAGTTATCCGCCACTACTCTCTGGCATCTCCCATCTAGCCACTGTTGAATCCATTTTACTACTTCAATATTAATACCTAACGATTGAACGTTCCTAACTAACCTTCCTTATGGAACCTTGTTAAAGGCCTTACTGAAGTCCATATAGACAACATCCACTGCTTTACCCTCATAAACTTTCTTCATAACCTCTTCAAAATATTCAATAAGATTTGTCAAACATGACCTTCCACGCACAAATCCATGCTGACTGTTCCTAATCAGACCCTGTCTATCGAGATAATTATATATACTATCTCTAAGAATACTTTCCATTAATTTACCCACCACTGACGTCAAACTGACAGGCCTATAATTGCTAGATTTACTCTTAGAACCCTTTTTAAACAATGGAACCATGAGCAATATGCCAATCCTCCGGCACCATCCTCGTTTCTAATGACATTTGAAATATTTCTGTCAGAGCCCCTGCTATTTCTACACTAACTCTTCCCTCAAGGTCCTAGGGAATATCCTGTCAGGATCCAGAGATTTATCCACTTTTATATTCCTTAAAAGGCACGGTACTTCCTCCTCTTTAATCGTCATAGTTTCCATAACTTCCCTACTTGTTTCCCTTACCTTACACAATTCAATATCCTTCTCCTTAGTGAATACCGAAGAAAAGAAATTGTTCAAAATCTCCCCCATCTCTTTTGGCTCCACACATAGCTGTCCACTCTGATTCTCTAAGGGACCAATTTTATCCCTCACTATCCTTTTGCTATTCATTACCATAGGCGGCTGTGGAAGCCACATTATTGGGTATATTTAAATTGGAGGTTGATAGGTTCTTGTTTAGTAAGGGTGTTGAAGGTAAGAAGTCAGAAAAATGGGGTTGAGAGGGATAATAAATCAGCCATGAAGGAATGGCAGGAATTCTTTTCCTGTCTGGGTTTTATGGTCATACAACATGGAAAAGGGCCCTTGGAGCACTATGTCTTTGTCAACAATCAAGCACCTATCTTCACTTACCTCAATACCCAAATGTTGTGATTACACTACATTCAAGTTAATGGCCAAATAACCCACCAACCTGCATGTTTTTGGAATATGCGAGGATACAAGAGCACCCAGAGGAAATGCATGCAGTCACAAGGAGAATGTGTGCTAGGTGGAGTTTTCACGATGTAATGATCAAACCCACTAATTGTTGTGTCTTTAATACTACTCACAAAAACTACTTGATATTAATTGAATTTTAACCACTTACAAGGTGTGTAGCGCGAGTGGTGTCTTGCATCTGAACACCAGAATAGTAACACCACACAATACTTTCAATATGTGCACAAAATTATTTTTAATACATTTTTCATTCATCTGTATTTTGTTTTCCCCAACCCCAAAATTCCATTATGCTGGAGCACTGGTTGGGAAACAGTGGATGAGCAGAGATGCAGAATAATCCAGTTACTTTGTAAATTATAGACTAGTAATCAGTCACACCAACCAGTATTAATTAGTGACTGGCTATCTAAGATGGCCTGGCATCAACTGCATCCAGAGCTGTTGCAGAGATATTTTAAATGGTTCTTTCTTTTCATCCAACCACTATGACTCAAGGACTTCTTCCAGTAAGATGGCGAAGTACTTGGTCGCAGCGGCCTTTTTGGGTCTAACACACAGTGCAGATGTGTGTCTTAAATGTTTTTCTTGTGATTGCAAGACCCTGCTGGACATTTTTAGTCCGGTTCGTTAGTTTATTCTCAAGATCAACAGCGGGGCAGCTGCATGGCCTTGATTATTATGCAGACCAGACCCTCATACCACGGCATTGCCTGTTGCACCAGACAGGAAGAAACATGCTGGAAATATCATCCAAGTTGGGCTGGGGGCTGACCAGTCTCATCGGTGCTGCTCTCCAGTGTTTACTCCTGGGAAGACAAGCTAGATTGCCTGTGGCTGAACTAATGCAAGACAAGCTGATTCGCCTTCAACTGCTGAACCAGTGCGAGATGAGGAACTGCCATATACTTGTTCTTGCAGAAACAGCATCCTATGCACCATCAATCTTCAGGCAATGCCACTACGTTACTTAAGCTAATATTTTGTGACTGTGCTGCCATAGCTACAGTGGCATGCAAAAAGTTTGGGCACCCTTAGTCAAAATTTCTGTTACTGTGAATAGCTAAGCGAGTAAAAGATGACCTGATTTCCAAAAGCCATGAAGTTAAAGATGACACATTTCTTTAATATTTTAAGCAAGATTACTTTTTTATTTCCAACTTCTACAGTTTCAAAATAACAAAAAAGGAAAAGGGCCTGAAGCAAAAGTTTGGGCACCCTGCATGGTCAGTACTTAGTAACACTCCCTTTGGCAAGTATCACAGCTTGTAAACGCTTTCTATAGCCAGCTAAGAGTCTTTCAGTTCTTGTCTGGGGGATTTTTTGCCCATTCTTCCTTGCAAAAGGCTTCTTGTTCTGTGAGATTCTTGGGCCGTCTTGCATGCACTGCTCTTTTGAGGTCTATCCACAGATTTTCAATGATATTTAGGTCGGGGGACTGTGAGGGCCATGGCAAAACCTTGAGCTTGCGCCTCTTGAGGTAGTCCATTGTCGATTTTGAGGTGTGTTTAGGATCAATATTCTGTTGTAGAAGCCATCCTCTTTTCACCTTCAGCTTGCTTTTTACTATTTTTGTTTTTAAAGACAGTGTGATGTTTGCTTCCAGAATTTGCTGGTATTTAATTGAATTTATTCTTCCCTCTACCAGGGAAATGTTCCCCATTCCACTGGCTGCCACACAAGCTTATGATCGATCCACCCGTGCTTAACAGTTGGAGTTCTTTTCTCCAGGTGTTCTTTTTCTCCAAACATACCTTTGCTCATTAAGGCCATAAAGTTCTATTTTAACTTCATCAGTCCACAGGACTTGTTTCCAAAATGCATCAGGCTTGTTTAAATGTTCATTTGCAAACTTCTGGTGCTGAATTTTGTGGTGAGGACGCTGGAAAGGTTTTCTTCTGATGACTCTTCCATGAAGGTCATATTTGTGCTGGCATCACTGCACAGTTGAACAGTGCACCACCACTCCAGAGTCTGCTAATTCTTCCTGAAGGTCTTTTGCAGTCAAATGGGTTTTTGATTTGTCTTTCTAGCAATCCTTGAGGAGTTCTCTCGGAAAGTTTTCTTGGTCTTCCAGACCTCAACTTGACCTCCACCGTTCCTGTTAACTACCATTTCTTAATGACATTGCGAACTGAGGAAACGGCTAGCTGAAAACGCTTTGCTATCTTCTTATAGCCTTCTGCTTTGTGGGCATCATTTATTTTAATTTTCAGAGTGCTAGGCAGCTGCTTAGAGGAGCCCATGGCTGCTGATTGTTGGGACAAGGTTTGAGGAGTCAGGGTATTTATAAAGCTTTGAAATTTGCATCACCTGGCCTTTCCTAATGATGACTGTGAACAAGCCATAGCCCTAACAAGCTAATTAAGGTCTGAGACCTTGGTAAAAGTTATCTGAGAGCTCAAATCGCTTGGGGTGCCCAAACTTTTGCATGGTGCTCCTTTCCTTTTTTTCCACTCTAAATTTGTATAAAACAAAAATAATACACTAATCTTGCTTAAAATGTTGAAAAGAATGTTTCATCTTTAACATTATGACTTTTGGAGTTCAGTTCATCTTCTACTCACTGAACTATTCACAGTAACAGAAATTTTAACCAGGGGTGCCCAAACTTTTGCATGCTGCTGTATAAGTTGTGTGTGTTTATGACTATATGTACTGTTTTGCACTTTAACCCTGGAGGAATACTTTCATTTTAACTGCACATGTGCAGCTTTATTTGTATGGTTGAATGATAATTAAACGAACTTATTTGATGACTTCCTCTTTCCACTTTGTCAAGCATGATTATGGCTTCAATTCCATTATTTACTGTACCAACATCACACTTTCAAGCTGTCAGTATCTCCTTAAATTATAGCCTATAAGGGAACAACTGGCTTTATTTGTTCCTGGATTAAACATATTACTTCTTGATTGCAGTGAGAACATCAGAAGACTTCTTTTGCAATACGTTTCAAACATGTCTACCTTTTCTGCTCCCTTTTGCAGTCTGTCCTTCATGACAATACAATATCACAGAGAAAACCAGTCTTCATGCTGCTCTCGTTTTTGTTGTCATGGTAACATCTTTATTTTGCATGTTCTTGATTAACCTGATGTTGCTTTTCTTCCATACATTAGCCATTTTATCTCCCAGTTCTGTTTCTTCTGCCCTTCTGGAAGATTAAGCTTTTCACTTTTGACTTCTTGATGTTTAATGACAGACAGGTTTGCAGACCATGTTCTTTGAATTTGAGCAATTATACTCATTTCCAAATCCTGCAGAATGTGGGGAAAAATAGACAGAGTATCTTCAAAGGAAAATGCGTACTGCGTATACATTTGAGGAATGCAGTAGAACAGAGTGATCTAGGAATAATGGTGCACAGTTCCCTGAAGGTGGAATCTCATGTGGAAAGGGTGGTGAAGAAAGCTTTTGGTATGCTGACTTTTATAAATCATAGCATTGAGTATAGGACTTGGGATGTAATGTTAAAATTGTACAAGGCATTGGTAAGGCCGAATATGGAGTATTGTGTACAGTTCTGGTCACCGAATTATAGGAAAGATGTCAACAAAATAGAGAGAGTACAGAGGAGATTTACTAGAATGTTACCTGGGTTTCAGCACCTAAGTTACAGAGAAAGGTTGAACAAGTTAGGTCTTTATTCTTTGGAGCATAGAAGGTTGAGGGGGGACTTGATAGAGGTATTAAAAATTATGAGGGGGATCGATAGAGTTGACGTGGATAGGCTTTTTCCATTGAGAGTAGGGGAGATTCAAACAAGAGGACATGAGTTGAGAATTAAAGGGCAAAAGTTTAGCAGTAACACCAGGGGGAACTTCTTTACTCAGAGAGTGGTAGCTGTGTGGAATGAGCTTCCAGCAGAAGTGGTAGAGGCAGGTTCGATTTTGTCATTTAAAAAAAAAATTGGATAGGTATATGGACAGGAAAGGAATGGAAGGTTATGGGTTGAGTGCAGGTAGGTGGGACTAGGTGAGAGTAAGCGTTCGGCGCGGACTAGAAGGGCCAAGATGGCCTGTTTCTATGCTGTAATGGTATATAAATGAATCATAACAAAATCATTTGGTTTAATGTTAGAAAAGTAATGAACATTAAAACTAGGAGTTGGCCATTGGCTATCCCCAAATTGCTTGAATCTGTCACTTCTGTATCAAATAAACTCAGGTGACTGAGGGTCCACAACCCTCCAGGATGGAGAATTCTGAAATAAGCACCATCTTCTAAATGAAGTAATATCCCTGATCTCAGTCCTAAATGGCCTATCCCTGACACTGAGACTTTAACACCTGGTTCTAGTCACTTCAGCAAGACCAAGCGGAAAGATCCCTGCATTTATAATAGAGCTCTTTATGAACTGTGAATTTCCATGAGATCACCTTTCGTTCTTCTAACTTTATTTTTGCTGCCTGTTATGCCACTGGCATTTAGGGCAGCAATGAAGATCCTCCATCTCTGGTGGTGATTAGGACTTCCCTCATCATGTCAGTAGCTTCCTCTTAAGATTCAGGAATACCATCGCACTCAGATATAGAAGGATTCTTCATTGCTGATTCTGTAATGATTTTGTTTTGCAGTCATGGTTGTTAGCCCTAAGTTGAACCTTTTAACTTGGAGGACAGGTGGACCACTCAGTCTGGCCTCTACCCTTTGGATATTTTGGAATGGTTGACCTTATCAAAAGACAAGTCATAAAGCCTTGACTCCAGCCAACATAGCTCTCCAGGTCATTGAGGCACACAAGCCTCAAAATCACAACAAGGTTGTTGTCCTCTCAAATTCATCTGAATGCTAGTGGATATTGTCGTCGTCTACTCACCTTCCTTGTGTGGCAAACCTATCATCCCAGGAAACATTGTGAATCTTACATGTATTCCGTCTTTGGCAGTTATACAGTGGTGCTTGAGATTTTGTGAACTCTATAGAATTTTTTCTATTTCTGCATAAATATGATCTAAAATGTGATCAGATGTTCATGGAAGTCCTAAATCAAGATAAAGAGAACCCAATTAATTAAATAACACAAAAACATTGGTTGTTTATTTATGAGAAAATGATTTAATATTACATTTATAGGTTGGAAAAAGTATGCAAACCTTTGCTTCCAGTAACTGGTGTGACCACCCCCACCCCCGATACAGCAATAACTTCAACCAAACATTTCCGATAACTGTTGATCAGTCAGTCCTGCATGTTGGCTTGGAGGAATTTTAGGCCATTCCTTCTTACAAAACTGCTTCAACTCTGGGATGTTGGTGTTCCTTGTATGAACTGCTTGCTTCAGGTCCTTGCACAACATTTCTATAGGATTAAGGTCAGGACTTTGTCTTGGCCATTCCAAAACACAAATTTTCTTAACCATTTTGTTGTTGATTTACTCGTCTTTCCGAATCATTGTTTTGTTACATTATCCAACTGCTTTAAACTTCAGGTGACCGTCTGCTACCATGACTTTCCTCTGTTGAACGTCTTGATTCAATTTTTCATTCATTTTTCCTTAACAATTGCAAGTTGTCCAAGTCTTGAGGCAGCAAAGCGGCCTTATGCTCCTTCCACCATGCTTCACTATTTGGATGAGGTTTGGTGTTGGTGTGCAGTGCCCTTTTTACTCTAAACATAGCAATGTGTATTTCTGCCAAGAAGTATGACTTCTATCTCATCTGTCCACAGGATATTGTCCCAGAAGCATTGTAAAATATCCAGATGGCCTTTTGCAAATTTGTGACATGCAATGTTTTTATTTTCAAAGAGCAGTGGTTTCCTCTGTGGTGTCCTCCCATGAACACCATTCTTGTTCAGTGTTTTTTTTATAGTGGACACATGAACTTTTAGCAAGTTCTAGAGATTTCTGCAGGTTTTTTCAATTACCCTTGGGTTCTTTTTCACCTCCTTCAGCATTGTATGTTGTGCTCTTGGTGTGACCTTTGCAGGATGCCCACTCCTAGGGAGAGTAGCAACAGTACTGAGTTTCTTCCATTTGTAAATAATTTCTCTTACTGTGTACTGATGAACATTCAGGTTTGTAGCCTTTTCCAGCTTCATATCTCTACAATTCTTCTTCTAAGGTCCTCTGAAAGTTGTTTTGATAGAGGCATGGTGCACATAAACAGATCTTTCTTAAGAGCAGGCTCTGTTAGTAACCTGATTTTGTGTGTCTTTTTTTAAAGGGCAGAGCACCTCTACAACCCACACTTCCAATTTCATCTCATTGATTGGAATACCCGAATCCAATAGCTTTTGCAGAGGTTCACATACTTTTCAAATACGTAATATTGGATCATTTTTCTGAATAAATAAATGAACAAGTATAATGTTTTTGTTATTTATTTGGGTTCTCTTTATCTAGTTTTAGGACATTTGAAGATATGATCACATTTTAAGTCATATTTATGCAGAAATAGAGAGAATTCTTCAGGGTTCACAAACTTTATAGCACCACTGTACCTCTTTTAATAGAAGAGATCAATTCGACACAATGCTTCACGTGATTTTGCTGGGGTCTCATATAATTGCAGGAAGATATTTTCACTGTGTTACTTGAATTTTCCAATAATGACTGGCATACCACTTGTCCTGATCACTTGTACACCTAGATTTTAGATCTCAGTGATCAGTGTACAAGAACATCTGGGTCCCTTTGAATATTTAGAAAATACAGTTTTTCTTATGTAACAGGACATGGTCCTGAAGTAGATGATCTCACATTTTATTCCATCTGCCATGTCCTGTTAACTCATCTGGCTTGTCCATGTCCCCTTGACCCTCTGTACATCCACCTGCCTACTTACAATTTTACTTAGTTTTGTGTCATCAGCAAACTTGGAAACATAGCATTAAAGCCATTAAAATACCTACAATTCTACGTACTCTAACCTTGTTGATCAGCCTCCAATGTTAGAACTTTAAAATAAAGCCTGAAAATCTAAATACATCACAACCAGTGATTCAAAAAGATAAGTTGCTGGAAGAACTCAGTGATTCAAGCAGCATCTGTAGGGAAAAAAAGGGATGATGATTTTTGGATAAGACCCTGCATCAGATTTGAGGGTATAGAATGAAGCTGGCAGTGTATAGAAGTGAGAGGGAGTTCTGGGACAGAGGCTGGTAAATGAACCAGATAAGATAGGGGCAGGGCAAGGAGAGAATGCTGAGACAGAGGGTGATAGATAGAAACACAAGAATAGAAAAAGAAAATGATTCAGATGGAGTCGAGTTGGTGGGGGGGGGGGGGGGGAGGGGGGGGGAAGAGGGGTATGGGTAGAACCAGAGATTGATAGGTGATAGACCCATCGAGTCCGTGCAAACAAGAGTACCTTTCTACACTAATCCCCAAACTAGAAAACCATTCATAAACGCTGTGCCTTGACAATTTGAGTGCTCATATAGGTACTTTTTACCTGTTTGTCTCTGCCTCCACCACCCACTCGGGCAGTGTGTCCCATATCCCAACTACTTGCAGCTGGAAAAAGTTCCTCTTCAGATTCCCTCTAAATCTTAAAATCCATACCTTGAATCTATGCACACAATATTCAGTTTCCCTCAGCTGTGAGGAAAATGGTTGCTGCAATTTACAGCATATTCCTCTTAATATCAATTTCTGTCAGGGTCCCCCTCTGCTGCCTGTGCTCAATGGAAACTGATGACAGCCTAGAGAAATAGGTTCAAATTCAATGAGTTTGAAATAAACATTAATATCAATAAAATTACTTGAAATTATTAGATTGCTATTTTGGCAAGTACATTTAATTCTCTAAAGTCAATTAGGACAAGGAATTTGATGTCCTTATCTATGCTGAGCTACACATCTCTTGTTTCAAGCCAGTGCTTTTTACTAACCATTTAATAAAAAATCCAGAATATTGCAGAATAATCATAACAAAGCTCTCAGCATTTTTACTGACCATAATTAACAGCAACTTCATGATATCTGCATGTGCAAATACAAAAATCTTAATAATGCAGTTAGCAGCTCACAGCTAGAAGTAGTCTGTGCTGTAATAATGGAGTTCAGTTAATTGTTCATACTTAATTGTTGACTATTTGCCTGAAAATCCTGTGCCAGACTGGAGGCCAATCATCTCTGGAAACAAGTAAAATTAAAGTCTGGGGAAACCAGGCAAGAATCTTCGACTGGTTGGTGTCAACTTAGAATAAAGAAAATTTGATGTGATTATTGGACACCAGTTATGCTAGCCCATGGACATAGCTGCAAACATTTCTTAGGGTAGTGTTCTTTGGCATTGTAATCATAAGCTGCTTCATCAATGATTGTACAATTACTTCCATTCTCAGCAACTTATTGTTATAGATTTCATGAGAATGCCTGGAAGCCTTCAAGTGACTGATACATTATGAAGCAGTATGTGCCAACTATACATACCAAGCCCAGACTGAAAAGTGGAAAGTATCGTTTATATCAATAGAAATCCAGGCAATGACCATTTCTAGCAATGAGGTCCTTAACACTTAACATGTTTTTCTTTCACAAAACCTTCAAAAGCAATATTCTAAGGCTCACTTCTGACCAAATGCTTAACAGGATTAGAGCTATAAATACTGCAGACACAGGATCAGATCAGATGCTGACTATTTTGTGATGTGTGACTATTTCCATAACATAAGTAAAGCGCAGGAGAGGAATAGAGAATGATAACTGGATGAGTACAATTCAATATCGTCTTGTCTAAAGCAGTTTACTTGACAGGTACCCATCCAGCTCCAAGTCAGATGGATTATGGTTATATGACACACAGTAACAACGTGCCAAGGCTGCTCCTACAGCATTAAGTATGCCTGCCACACCCCCACCACCCCAACCCACAGCACTGAGAAGGACAAGTGTAACAGATGCACGAGGCCACCCCAATGTTAACTTTTAAAATGTATTGTTCCTTCAGCTTTGAAGGTCAAAATCCTGGAGCTGCCCACTTAATCGTATTGTGGAAATACCTTGACCAGGCAAACCATACAATCTTGAGAGGCAATTCACTACTTTTTCAAGAGCAGTTCAGGTTCAGTAATAAATGCTAAGTCTTACTAATGGTGGCCACATTTCACAAATGATGAAAAACAACATATATACTATACAAGCTACAAACATACTCTGCACCATAGTACAAACTACAGATATAGTGTTAACTTTTCAGGACTTAGAGCTTTCGCAGCAACATACCATTTTGACAATCTGGATATTAGAATACAAAGTTTTGTGGGGGTTTTGTAGTCCTCAATTTCAGCTGCTGTTTTACTACTGCGTATCTTACCCAACAGCCAAGAATATTCCATATTTGTGGGCGACCTCTCTCCAGAAGTTGATGATTTTCATCTGTATGATTACTTTGTTAAGAAATATCCATCTTGTAGAGGTGGGAAAGTCGTTACAGACACATCTGGAAACTCAAGGTAGTGTAACTATAGTGTGATAGTGTTTTAAAGCATGTATGTACTTACAGTAAATTATTATTAGTGAAATTTTATTAGTGGCTTTGTAATAAGGACTGTGAAAATCAATATTGACAATGATTATTAAATGATCATTTTATCATTTTCTATAAAGCAGCCCACAATGGCTATTGAAAATCAAACCACACATTGAATAAGAACATTCTTTCTGTCCCAGCTAGGATTAACAAGGACACCAAATACTTGGACTGATGGTACCTCAGATGTAAAGTAATGACTCTAATATTATGTGGTTCAAACTATTTAAACCTGTTGATTCAAGCCAGTTCACACACTTGTAAACTGTAATGTAATCTGTTTTATTTTTATTTTGCCAGAGGATTTGGATTTGTCAGGTTTTCTGATGAAGCAGAACAGAAAAAGGCTTTAGAAGAATGTCAAAACAGCAAAGGTTTAGGAGGAAAACCCATCCGAATAAGTATAGCAGTGCCAAAAAGGTGAGTATCAATAACCAGCAAGAGAATAAAAGAACAAAACTACCATAACAGGTTTGAAGAGGAAACTAAGCAAATTCTGGTCAATAAGTGCACGTAGTTTATTAGCAATGCCATTGCATCACTGGTGATCAAGGTAATCTTGAGCTTCAAGCTTCACTTGGCTGAAAGATTGTTTGAAGCTATCTCCCAAACCAGTCAGAAACTTCATTTATGTCATCCTTGAAAAAGAGAAGCTAGAAGAATGTGAAAAACAGACATTGATAGTTGAATTACATTTACAGATTCCTGCTGCTAGCAGGTAATTTTATAAACCAGTCAACAACACACCCTTTAGTTGCAAGCATATTTGTAATAGTGTTAATGCAGGGTTGATATAACATCGCTCAATGAATGAATAACATCATGAGATACTGAATGACAAGATTGGATCTCTGAATATTTATTCATAGATTTCTACATAACAGTTCATCAGTTGATAGCACACTTGACTCTAGGTTCAATCCTGTAAAGCAACAATTCTGACGTATCTCATCATTGTGATGTTTATGTACACTATGGTACTGATTCAATCAATAACTGCCCTATATGGAGAATGCATAAGACAACTTGATAGAGAGGATGCTAATACCACTCAGCTTGGTGAATATAAAGATGAGTTGATTGAGCACTTTGATGGTTCTCTGAAGCTTGGATGGTTTTAGACCAAGTCTAAGATACAGGAGCATAGTTAGGCCATTTGGCACATGGAGACTGATCGGTCATTCAGTCATATCTGTTTTATTTTTCTCTCTCACACCCATTATCCTGCCTTCTCCCTGTAACTTATGACACCCTTACTAATCAAGAAGCTATTAACCTCTGCTTTAAATACACCCAGCGACTTGTCCTTCACAGCCACTCTCCACCCTGAGGCTAAAGAAATTACTCCTCTCTCTTCGAAAGGGATATCCTTTCGTTCTAAGGTTGTGCCTTCTGGTTTTAGACTCTCCAACTGCTGGAAAATATTTTCCACATCCACTCTATATGGGCCTTTCAATAGTCTGTAAATTTCAATGAACTTCCCTGTCATCCTTCTAAACTTCAGCAAATACAGAGCCATCAAACACTACTCATACAAGAACACTTTTGTCACCAGAATCATTCTTGCAAACCTCCTCTGGACCCTCTCTTTGCCTTCCTTACCTGCAAGTTTACCTTCAGGGAAGCCTGCATAAAGGTCCCTTTGCACCTCTGATTTTTAAATTCCTTCCCCATTTGGAAAATAGTTGATGCCTTTATTCCTTCTACAAAAGTGCATGACTGGACACTCCCTACAACTGCCATTTCTTTGCTCATTCTCTAAAACTCACCAAGTCCTTCTGCAAACTCACTTCTTCCTCAACACTACAGGAAGTCCCCGGGATACGTACGAGTTCCGTTCCTGAGTCCGTCTTTAAGTCAGATTTGTACGTAAGTCGGAACAAGTACATCCGGTATTATTTAGCGTCAGTCAAACGTTTGTCTTAGTATATAGTATATATTTTACCTTTCTATGCATATAGAATACTTAAGAAACATATGTATTCCAGTAACTAAACCACTGCGTTGCTTAGTAATAATTGTAGCTTTCATCGGGGCAGGGCTTTCACATACTCCATTATTCTCACTTTCTCCTTTAAAATTGTTCCGATCGTTGACCAACTGTAGCCTAACGCTTTTCCAGTGACCGATGGCATTTCACCTCTTTCCAAACGCTTTATTATTTCCACTTTATTTTCAATTGCGATCACTTCCCATCAATGGAACAGAAACACTGCGGGCGGCAGGTCCCGAGCTGTGCCGGCTCCCGAGGTCCGCTGGGGGCTGTGCTGGGTTTGGGTATTTGATCAGCCACAATATTCCGCGTGGGAATTTAAACTTGAGGTAGCAGTGGGTTTTGTTTTTTTTTTAAAACACCCGGCACGGATGGTACGGGAGTCACTGGATCGACATCAACCCAGCACAGGAGCGGTCTGTCACTGGATCGAACTCAGAAAACACTCAATACAGTGTCAATGGCAACAACTTAAAATGGCAGACGGCATCGCGATCTGACTTAAAATGGCGGATGGCATTCTCCTTCCTCGGTTTGCAAGTACAAGTTATCCGTAAGTCGGATGTTCGTAACTCGAGGATCTGTACTTGCCCCTCCATCTATCTTTGAATCATCTACAAATTTAGCCACAAAGCAATCGATTGCCATCTTAGATTATTAACATACAACATGAAAAGTAGTAGACACAATTCTAACTTCTGGGGAACACCACAAGTCACTGGCAGTGATTTAGCACCCTTATGTTCAGCACCTTGGCAAAGGCCTGATAAAAATCTTAGTAAACAACATCCACTGATTCTCCTTTATCGAGACTGTTTGTTACTTCCTCAAAGAATTTGAACAGATCTGTCATCCATGATTTCCCCTTAAGGAAACCATGCTGACTTTGGCCTATTTTCTCATTGGCTTCCAAGTACTCTAAAACCTCATCCTTTAAAAAGTCTTTTTTTTTTTAAAGAATACAGTGACATTTGTGATTTTTCCAGTCCTCTGGAACCATTCCAAAATCTAGTAATTCTTTAAAGACCATTACTAATGCCTCCACAGTCTCTTCAGTTACCCTTTCAGAACCCTGGGTGTAGTCCATCCAGTCCAGGTGACTTATCCACCCTCGTACCCTTCAACTTCCCAAGCACCTTCTCCTACACTGACTTCTGCACGCTGATTATCTCAATTTCTGGCATGTTACTGGTGGCTTCCACAGTGTACACTGATACAAAATCATTTTTCAGTTCACCTGCCATCTTTTTGTTCCCATTACTACTTCTGTAGTGTCATTTTCCAGTGGCCTGTGTACAATTCCTATCAGGATCTTGCCTCTCATTTATGTTTTATATATCTGAAAAGTCTTTAAGTATCCTCTTTTATATTATTGGCTAGCTCACTTTCATATTTCATAGAAACATAGAGAACCCACAGCACAATACAGGCCCTTCAGCCCACAATGCTGTGACAAACATGTCCTTACCTGAGAAATTACTTGGGGTTACCTATACCCCTCTATCATATCCACCTCCACCACTGGCAGCCCATTCCATGCACTCACCATTCTCTGCATAAAAAACTTACCCCTGATATCTCCTCTGTACCTATTTCCAAGCACCTTAAAACTGCCCTCTCAAGTTCAGCCCTGGGAACAAGCTTTTGACAATCCACACGATCAATGCCTCTCATCATCTTAGACACCTCTCATCCTCCATCGCTCCAGGGAAAAGAGGCCCAGTTCACTCAACCTGTTCTCATAAGGCATGCTCCCCAATCCAGGCAACATCCTTGTAAATCTCCTCTGGACCCTTTCTATGGCTTCCACATCCTTCCTGTAGTGAGGCGACCAGAACTGAGCACAGTACTCCAAGTGGGGTCTGACCAGGGTCCTATATAGCTGCAACATCACCTCTCGGCTCCTAAATTCAATTCCATGATTGATGAAGGCCAATACACTGTATGCCTTCTTAACCACAGAGTCAAACTGCACAGCAGCCTTGAGTGGCCTATGGACTTGGACCCCAAGATCCATCTGATCCTCCACACTGCCAAGAGTCTTAACATTAATACTATATTCTGTCATCATATTTGACCTACCAAAATGAACCACCTCACACTTATCTGGGTTGAACTCCATCTGCCACTTCTCAACCCTGTTTTGCATCCTATCAATGTCATGCTGTAACCTCTGACAGCCCTCCACACTATCCACAACACCTCCAACCTTTGTGTCATCAGCAAATTTACTAACCGATCCCTCCATTTCTTCATCCAGGTCATTTATAAAAATCACAAAGAGTAGGGGTCCCAGAACAGATCCCTGAGGCACACCACTGATCACCAGCCTCCATGCAGAATATGACCTGTCTACAACCACTCTTTGCCTTCTGTGGGCAAGCCAGTTCTGGATCCACAAAGCAATTTCCCCTTGGATCCCATGCCTCCTTACTTTCTCAATAAGCCTTGCATGGGGTACCTTATCAAATGCCTTTCTGAAATCCATACACACTGTATCTATTGCTCTATCATCATCAATGTGTTTAGTCACATCCTCAAAAAATTCAATCCGGCTCGTAAGGAACGACCTACCATGCTGACTATTCCTAATCATGCCTCTCCAAATGTACATAAACCCTACCTCTCAGGATCTTCTCCATCAACCTAGCAACCACTGAGGTAAGACTCACTGGTCTATAATTTCCCTGGGCTAACTCTGCTCCCTTTCTTGAATAATGGAACAACATCCGCAACCCCCCCCCCCCCCCCCATTCCTCCAGAACCTCTCCTGTCCCCATTGATGATGCAAAGATCATTGCCAGAGGCTCAGCAATCTCCTCCCTCGCCTCCCACAATAGCCTGGGTCACATCTTATCCAATCCCGGTGATTTAGCCAACTTGATGCTTTCCAAAAGCTCCTGCACATCCTTTCTTAATATCTATATGCTCAATCTTTTCAGTCTGCTGTTAAGTCATCTTTTCTCCCTTTATTGCTTTATTAGTTGCCTTCTGTTGGCTGTTAAAAGCTTTCCAATGCTCTAGTATCTCAGTAATTTTTGCAATATTGATCTTTTTTGCCTTTTTACTGCTTTTGATTTCCCTTGTCAGTCATGGTTGCTTCATTGTCTTTGGGATGAAATGATCCTGTGTCTTCCAAATTACTCCCTGAAATTCCTGACTTTGCTGTTTTATCATTCCTGCTAAGGTCCCCTTCCAGTTAACTTTGACTAGCTCATCTCTCACACCTCTGTAATTACCTTTACTCAACTGTAATACTGATACATCTGATTTTAGCTCTTTCTCTTAAATTGCAAGGTGAATTCTATGTTACGATCACTGCCTCCTAAGTGTTCCTTATCTTAAGCTTCCTAATCAAATCTGGTTCATTGCACAACACCAAATCCAGAATTACATTTTTCTTAGTGGGCTCTACCACAAGCTGCTCTTGGGATCCAGAACCAACCTGATTTTCTCAGTCTCCCTGCATATTAAAATTCACTCATTACCAGTGTAACATTGCCTTTTTTTTTAAAAAAACATATCTTTTCTGTCTCCTTTTGTAACTTGTACCTCACATCTTTGCTGCTATTGAGAGGCCTGTATACAACTCCTATCAGGGTCTTTTTACCCTTAACAGTCGACATACAAGATTCTATATATCCTCAGCCTGTGTCATTTCTTGTTAAAGATTTGATCTTAGTTATTTTCTAAACCAGGGTCACACCATAGACATAATAGTTGCATCAAGGGATGTAGAATGAAGTTGAGTAAATGAAAATGATAGGTCAAGTATTATTTGAAAATCCAGACAGACAAAAGTGATTGTTTTTAAATATCCTTCAATGATATTGGTAAAGCAACATGGATTCATTTGTCAACTAAAGTTAAACCAAGTTCTAGTTTATGTTTATTGCATGAATACATACTACAGAATAATACCTAGTTGCATCAAAAATGTAATATTCAACCCTAATCACACTGCAGAGGCAGTTTGCATGCATACAGTGTTGCTAATAGCCTTCACACTGTGCCAGACTTGATGTCCGTGGCTGTGCTGGGTGCATCAATGTATATTTAGAGGTTGCCAGGTCACTATTGTTGCTATCATTCATGTTTATTTTAATTTATAAATTGGAAAATATAATTGAATTAGTCACACCATCATCACCCTTAATCTGCACTTACAAATCAAGCTGCAATAACTTGCAAATAGTCTTTATTCTGTTGAATCCTTTCCCATATTTCTTTATAGTTTAGAAGTCTACTTGATCCTTCAAGACTGTACTAGTTCTTATAGAAATCCGTTCAGTCCCAATCCATCAGCTTATTTCCATTGCAACCAAATCTCTGTCATGACCACAGTTCTTACCACCAAACAATACTAAGTGTAAAGTAGAGCAACTTGCCAACTCACGTAATTTTATGATGCAAGAGGAGACTAGAGCATCCAGGGGAAACCCACAGATAATGTGCAAATCCATGTCAACAGCACTGGTAGTTAGGATGAAACTCAACAGTAGCTGTGTAGTGATAGTTCTATTTGATCTGTGGTGGATTGCAAATCTTGTAAATTGGCTTTAATGCAAATGAGCTTAGTTGTGTCTGATGACCTTTATATTGGATGAAAACTACTGTGAAAGCTTATTATATTTGCTGTAGCAGTATAACACTCATGCATTTGATATCATTAATTGTACTCATGACAGGAAATAAAAACATAAGAACAATTAATTTTGCCTCTCTACTGATTAATTTTGGGATCTTATACATGCAACACTTTAAAGAAGCCTGACTATTTTAACATGTTTCACCTGCTTCCCAATTTAGATTAATAGTCTTCTTTACAAGTAATTCATAGCTGCAGCTGTTAATTGTTAATTAATTGTTCAATATCCATTAAAAGGGATTACAGCAGGTCAGTTTTTTTAAAAGCTATTTAATGAGCTTCCCAGGCCTTGTTTCATCCTAGACTGAAGAATAAGGATGGCTGCTTATAGTAATGAAGGAGAGATTGCTGGTAGTCCTCAAAATATGTGGTGGTACTGGCTCAGGTATGCTATAAATACAATAGTGCTAGGTAGTTTCAATGCATTTATACCTGGTTTCTGATGGCCAGAATGTGTTGTTTCTTTGGTGATTACTGCTTTAGTTTTGTCTTACATGATTAGGAGTCTAGTAATTTGTTTAAGCCTAAAAGTTGAGATTGCTTACTTTTAAACTTGGGTGCTTTAATTTGAAAGCAATTGTCTCATCTTTCACTTACTACATTATAGTCAAGGAATATGAATGTTTCATTTGAAAACTTTATAATTTCAGTGCAAAAACAAAATCTGAATATCAGCCAACTGCAAGCTACAACTACACACAGTACTATCAACAGTACCAGCAGTATTACTCTCAGTGGGGTTATGATCCCTATGCCAGCTATGGCTATGGGTACCCACAGTATGGTGCCACTGAGACATCAGGAATAACTTCTTCACTCATGACAGAAATGTCACAACTGTCTGAGGTAAAGCATTCTAAATTCTTGAGCCTTCAATGTTAAAATATTGTTTGCTGTCACTTTTATGGGAAAATGTTTTTTTAAATTCTAGTTTCAGCAAAATACTACACTGAGTGAAGAAAATGAAGAGGAATGTGTAGAAGGTGAGAACAATTTTTTGGATCTAAAATTGAATTCATTAATTATACAACCTGTTCTTACAACATTTTTGAAATTGTAATGATTTGGAAAAACTAAAATGTTGGGAATAAAGAATTTTTTTCATTAGCCAGTCTGGAATAAATGATAGAGATACAAAAGATTACATTTGCATTACTCTGCTATTGTTCCAAGTAAGACCATTAAGACAAAGGGGTAGAATTAGGCCACCTGGCCCATCATGTCTGCTCTGCCATTCAATCATGGGTGATCCTTTCATTTTCCTCCTCCTTAACCCCAGTTCCCAGCCTTCTCCCCAAAACCTTTGATGCCATGTCCAATCAAGAACCTAGCAATCTCTGCCTTCAATACCCCCAACAACCTGGCCTCCACTGCTGCATGTAGCAAAAAACCCCCACAAATTCACCACCCTTTGGCTAAAGAAATTTCTTTCTGTGAAAGGGTGCCCCTCCTAGCCTGAGGCTATGCCCTCTTGTCCTAGACTCAACATTCAAAAGGCTTCAATGAGATCCCCCCCCCCCATTCCTTCTGAATTGCAACAAGTACAGACCCATAACCATCACATGTTCCTTGTGTAACCCTTTTACATATATTTCTGGAGTCATCCTTGTGAGCCTCCTCTGGACCCTCTCCAATGCCAGCACATCTTTTCTAAGATGTGGGGCCCAAAACTGTTCACAATACTCAAGATGAGGCCTCACCAGTGTGTTACAAAGCTTCAGCATTACATCCTTGCTTTTATATTCATTTCCTCTTGAAATGCAAATTGACTTTAAGGGCATTCTGCACAAGGACCCGAAGTCCCTTTGCATTTCTTGCCCGTTCTCCTAATCAAAGTCCTTCTGTATCCTACCTGTTTCCTCAACACTATCTGCCCCTCCACCAATCTTCATATCATCTGCAAACTTGGTAACAATCTATTCCATCATCTAAATCATTTATATACAGCATAAAAAGAAGTGGTCCCAGCAATGACCCCTGTGGAACACCACTAGTCAACCAATCAGAAAATGATCCTTTTATTCCCACTTGCTGCCTCCTGCCAACCAGCCAATACTTTAACCATGTTAGTAATAACATGTGCCTTGCGAAGTTTCCAGGGCACAGGTTGTATGGGCGACCAGCAGTTGCCCATGCTACAAGTCTCCCCTCTCCACACCACCAGTGTTGTCCAAGGGAAGGGCAAGGGCTGATACAGCTTGGCATCGGTGTCGTCGCAGAGCAATGTGTGGTTAAGTGCCTTGCTCAAGGACACAATATGCTGCCTTAGCTGAGGCTCGAACTAGTGACCTCAGATCACTAGACCAATGCCTTAACCACTTGGCCACAAGCCAACACTCCATGTTAGTAACTTCCCTGTAATACCATGGCTCTTAACTTGGTAAGCAGCCTCATGTGTGGCACCTTTTCAAAGGCCTTCTGAAAGTCCAAAAATGCAGCATCCAGTGCATCTCATTTATCTATCCTAGCTGTACACTCAAAGAATTCCAACAGGTTCATCAGGCAGGATTTTTCCTGAAAGAAGCCATGCTGACTTTGTACCATCTTGTCCTTGCACTCCATCTCATCCTTAACAATTGACTAACATCTTCCCAACCACTGAGGTCAGGCTAAATGGTCTATAATTTCCTTTCTGCTGCCTTCCTCCTTTCTTAGAGTGGAGTGACATTTGCAATTTTCCTGTCCTCTGGCACTGTCAGTACAATGATTTTTGAAAGATCATTTCTACTGCCACGACAATCTCTAATGCTACCTCTTTCAGAACCCTGGGGCTTGGTTCCACTGGTCTGGGTGACTTCTGTACCTTTAGGTCTTTTAGCTTTTTGAGTATCTTCTCCCTTGTAATAGTAACTGCACCCACTTCTCTTCACACACTACAACATCAAGCATACTACTAGTGTCTTCCACAGTGAAGAATGATGCAAAATACTCATTTAGTTCACCAGCCATCTTGTCCCCAATTATTATCTCTCTGCCCTCATTTTCTAGTGGTCCTACATCCACACGTGTTGGCGCATGGTTAAGGCATTGGTCTAGTGACCTGAAGGTGGCTAACTTGAGCCTCGGCTAAGGCAGTGTGTTGTGTCTTTGAGCAAGGCACTTAACCACACATTGTGATGTGTGTGCGGTTGGGAGACTGTAGGTCTGACACGGTGGTCAGCAGCACAGGGGCGCCGCAGGGAACCGTACTCTCTCCGGTCCTGTTCACCCTGTACACATCAGACTTCCAATATAACTCGGAGTCCTGCCATGTGCAGAAGTTCGCTGATGACACGGCCATAGTGGGGTGTGTCAGGAATGGACAGGAGGAGGAGTATAGGAAACTGATACAGGACTTTGTGATATGGTGCAACTCAAACTACCTGCGTCTCAATATCACCAAGACCAAGGAGATGGTGGTGGACTTTAGGAGATCTAGGCCTCATGGAGCCAGTGATCATTAATGGAGAATGTGTGGAGCAGGTTAAGACCTACAAGTATCTGGGAGTACAGTTAGACGAGAAGCTAGACTGGACTGCCAACACAGATGCCTTGTGCAGGAAGGCACAGAGTCGACTGTACTTCCTTAGAAGGTTGGCGTCATTCAATGTCTGTAGTGAGATGCTGAAGATGTTCTATAGGTCAGTTGTGGAGAGCGCCCTCTTCTTTGTGGTGGCGTGTTGGGGAGGAAGCATTAAGAAGAGGGACGCCTCACGTCTTAATAAGCTGGTAAGGAAGGCGGGCTCTGTCGTGGGCAAAGTACTGGAGAGTTTAACATCGGTAGCTGAGCGAAGGACGCTGAGTAGGCTACGGTCAATTATGGAAAACTCTGAACATCCTCTACATAGCACCATCCAGAGACAGAGAAGCAGTTTCAGCGACAGGTTACTATCGATGCAATGCTCCTCAGACAGGATGAAGAGGTCAATACTCCCCAATGCCATTAGGCTTTACAATTCTACCGCCAGGACTTAAGAACTTTTTAAAAGCTATTATTAATGCTTTTTGAGATAGTGATTTAGATGTATATATTTTTTACTGAGTTAAGTATTGTATGTAATTAGTTTTGCTACAACAAGTGTATGGGACATTGGGGAAAAAAAGTTGAATTTCCCCATGGGGATGAATAAAGTATCTATCTATCTATCTATCTATGACACTAGTGCCAAGTTGTATCGGCCCTTGTCCTTCCCTTGGACAACATTGGTGTAGAGAGGGGAAACTTGCAGCATGGGCAACTGCTGGTCTCCCATACAAACCCTGCCCAGGCCTGCACCCTGGAAACTTTCCAAGGTTCAAATCCATGGTCTCTCGAGACTAACGGATGCTTATATGCATCTCCACTCATTTCTTTTATTCTTAACATACTTGAAAAAAAACTTCTACTATCCACTTTGATATTATTTGTCAGCTTGCTTTCGTATTTTCCCTTCTAATGATTTTTGATGGCTCTGTATGTTTTTAAAAACTTCCAAGTCCTCTATCTTCCCACTAATTTTTGCATTGTTGTATGCCCTTTTGCTTTTACAATAGCTTTGACTTGTCAGCTGTGGTTGTACTTTTTTTATATACCATTTGAGTGTTTATTCATTTTTTGGAATACATATGTCCTGCACCTTCCTCATTTTTCTCAGAAACGCACTCCATTGCTGCTCTGCTGACATCCCTGCCAACAAGCAGCTCCTTCCAATTTTACTTTGGCCAACTTCTCTCTCATACCACTGTAATTTCCCTTACTCCACTGAAATGCTGTTATATCTCCCTATCAAATTTCAAGTTGAATTCAATCATTGTGATCACTGCTTCCTAAGGTCTTATTTTAAAATAAATAAATAAAATAAAATGCCATTAAGCTCCCTAATTGCCTCTGGTTCATTACATGCCTGTATATAACTGCCATCAGGGTCCTTTTACCCTTGCAGTTTCTTAACTTGACCTGCAAGGATTTAACAACATCTGCTCTTCTCACATCTTTCTACTGATTCAATGCCATTCTTTACCATTAGAGCCATACCAGCCCCTCTGCCTATCTTCATATCCCTCTGGTATAATGTGTAACCCTGGACATCAAGCTCCCAGATAAGTAGTTCAGTATATTTTAAATATCCTTGCAGATTAATAAGTAAATATAGATGAGATTTGTAATGGTTTTAAATATTTCTTGCTAATAAATGGCACTCTTTTCCCAGAACTTGACTGTTGCATTTGATATTCCACTAACTTTTTATGTTGGGAACTTTAAAGTACAGCTAATGGGGGGGGGGGGGGGGGGGTGGAAATTCTGGACTGGTACAATTACTTGAAGGCTACTTTTAACTGAAAGTACTCAACTAACTGGTTTATGAGGAAAGTGGATAATAACTCTTGAGAATGGAATCAATCTTGCAGTAACATGCAAGTATTTTCATCAGAACCTGATTTAATAGCAAGTTGTGATGATTGCCAGTTTGTGTACTACTATCTATAATTTGAGGTTCTAAAGCAAAAATATTGGATAATCAGCTTCTATAACTTGGTTTTTAATTTTTTTTAAAAAAAGGGTGCTACTTGACCCATGGGTTCACAGGTGAGTAATCACATTAACCAGAGCATCAAGAACTCGCTGAGAGAGTGTGTAAACACCACCCAGTGCTGGACATTAGATCAAACCCAGATGTCTGGAGCTGTGTGAGAGTAGCACTATCAAGCTGTTTTCATTAATATCCCTGGATTTGATGCACGCAGAAGAGATCTTGTTTTCTGAATTTATTGGTATTTGTCTTAATTGTATAAGGAAGTGTGATTTTTTTTAAAATGGTGAATAACTAGATATTCTTTTTAAAGATCCAGATCCAAAGTTGGATATTGATGAAGTTAACAAGCAATTCATGGAACAAAGTGAAGAACTGTATGAATCATTAATGAATTGTCACTGGCAGCCCCTGGATTCCATCACATCAGAGATTCCCAGTGTAGTATGATTTAAGAAATGTTCTTTTGTAACATAATTCTTGCATATCTATATTTAAAATGGCAGTATACTAGTTTAGAATTAGTTGAGTTATGACCTCTCTCAATAGCATTAGATGTGCTGTATATTTCAGAAGACTTTTTTGTATTGCAAAATTCAGCCTTATCTGTGAATTGGTTTCATTTCATATAGTGCTCTTCATCTTGGACCAGCTTGCTGAATAAAGTCATTTTCTGTCTAATGTAAGAATCTGCAGATGCTGGAAATCTTGAATAATAACACAATTCTGGAGTAACTCAGCAAGTCGGATAGCATTTACAGAAGGGAAATGCAGATGTTTTGGGCTGCAATTACATCAGATGATCCTGATGAGGGGTCTCAGCATGAAAAGCCAACTGTTTATTCCCCTCCCATAGAACTGCCTTACCTTGGGCAATCAGAGTAGCTAGTGGCTAAACAATGGATTGAGCAAAGCTGAGTTGTGAAATATAACTAATCTTTGCTCTGAATTTATGCTGTATAAGCTAAAAGACTTCTTCCAAGCTTCCTCAAGCCTATTTGCTTCCTCCCACATGTTTATTGCAACATTGTTTTTATTTTCCCTCCCCTACTGTACTTGGAATGTTTTTCCATGTAACTTGCATCTTCCCATGCCTTGCTAAGTTAAATAATGTTCTTCTGTTGATTAAGCTCTTGAGGATAAGTTAGCAGCCTATATCTAAAGATTCCAGTGCGTGGAACACAAGTACTTGCAACCAGTGACATGAGGTTTATAATGCTAATGATTTTTGACTAAACTTAAAATCACCTTGCTGCTGTAAGCCCTTCAACTGCTATTTGTCCATTAAGTCTTGTATTCTCATTGTATTTTTTTAACAGTGAATTTGAGATGCCATGTAACTTGTATAAATTATGGAAGGAGACTCTCTACTGTGAGTGAACTAGCTAGAACAACTTTCAACTACTTATCTGGTTACCTTTCAAGTGCCACAGTTACTTTGCCTTCAGAATTACAGGGAGTGGATTCCATATCCTAAAAACTCCTTTTGGGGGTGGGGGGGAACATCTTTGGTTTACTTTTAGTCAATGGTCTCAATCATTAAACTTCAGGATTCAAGTTTATTTGTCATGTGTACATTGAAACCTAATGCAATGTGCTGTTTGCATTAACAACCAACTCAGCTGAGTGTAATCCTCAAGTATAAAATAATTTTAATGCCAATAACTGCAGCCAAAGGAAGCAATTTCTAAGACTTCACACTTCCTACCCTGATTTGCATGATCTACCTTCCCCCACCCTGATGATAAAAGATGAGGGAGGCAATCTACTTCCATGTTGGTCACTCACTTGCTCTCCACTTTTTCTTTCTGACCACATTTCCATTTGTCCCTTATTTCCACTTCCTGGCCTTCCTTTCTCCCCCTCCCCTTCCCTCCATACAACCCATAGCTCTGGTTTGCTCTTCTCTGCTGTACCAGACAGGAGCAGCCACTTTGGCTGGTGTCACAGAAAAATCTCACCAATATGTAGTACATCAATTTGCACAACTCAATATGCAACTTTTGTGTGTACCTTGGATTGCTGTGAAGTGAGCTTACTAGTTAGTCAGGAGGAGAAATAAATCAAATCAGCTGCACATAAAAGAAATACTATATTTCTCATTCTGATATTACAACAGGGGTTAGTACAAGCTCCACAGCACTCTAAAGAAACCATTGATACTATATCCAGCTGCCACTGTGCCAGCACAGCTGAGGCCTGCTGTCTAGGTGCTAAGCAGTCATCTGGTTCTGTCTGTAAAGCATTTGTTCTTCCAGTACTTGCATAGCTTCCCTGGGTGCTCCAGGCTCTTAAGTCCTAAAGATGTGCAGATTGGTGGGCTAGTTGACTACTGTAAATTATCCTTGGACTGTTCTTGGTGGTATCATGGGAGCTGGTGGGAATTTGGGAAGAATAAAAATGCAGTTAAGGTAGGATTAGTGTAAATGGGTACTCAGTGGGCTGAAGACTTTTTTTGTGCAATTTGAACTCCGGGTACCTCTGGGATTTTTACAGCAGGGTTTTATCCAATACCTTTAATGTAATGATTCTACATAAACGTTCTTTCAGATAGTGACTTGGACATTGAGTGATTAATGTTCTAACTCATTGCCTGTACTGCTAGTTATTGACCTTTACCAGTTAACATATTCTGCTCACTTTATTAAACTTCATCTGAAGCTCCTTGTTTTGAAGGAAAGTAAAAGTATACAATCATTTCTCAGCTCAGGTTCTCTGCTCCTTGGTGTCTTGGGTTGTGAATGGCCAAGCTAGAGAAATGAAGTGCTATTGTGTCAAATGCCCCTTTCAGCTAGGTGTTTCTTCTAAGTTTAGGTCACCTACTTGGAAGCCCTCTTGAATCTCATTGTCAAGCCTGCTGGGCTTGGGTGGAGTTGCATGATCAGATTGAAGCAGCCGTGGACCACTTATGCAGTGGGAATAACTCAGCCACTTCAAATATCAGTGAGCACATGACTGGCTTCCTGAAGCAGCTGTTTACATATCTTCACCAGACAGGTGACCAGATTCTTGGTGATTTAGCCCAGGCAATCCATCATATCCACTCATTTAGTGTGATAGCATAATGGTTAAGTTCCCATAACATCAAGAAATTCAAGTAAATCTGGATTTTTTTAAAAGCTAATGTTAATAATTGTACCTGTGATTTAAATCAAGAATGATCTGGTTCACCATTCCCTTCAGGGAAAAGAACCTGCTGTCCTTCTCTTCCCCATCAGAGACAGCCCACAATGGACCTGATCTGCTTCCCTACCGCAGTGGTAGTTAATGACGGGCAATAAATTGTCCTTGCCAACAATGCTGCTACTAGCTGTGTCCATGGCCTACATTCCTCCTATGGCTAGACCTCCCCAAACTGGATCTTATGTAACACCCTCTCTCCAAAGCCTTAGATCAACATTCCTTACTGGTTTCTCTGAGAAACCAACCCTTCATGCAACTCGAGGATAATTGCACCTACATGGCACCTAGTTATAGAGTCATACAGAATGGAAGCTGGCCCTTTGGCCAGCTGATCTGTGACATTAACCAAGATGCCCATCTATTCTAATTTCTATTTGCCCATGTTGCCTAGTACTTGTTTTTCTTTTTATATGGACCACCTTTTGAGTAGAAAAAGTTGCTCCTCAAGTTCCTATTAAATCTCTCTGCTCTCACTTCAAAATTGTTTCTTTTAAAATTCAAAATTTATTTCTTGATTACCCCCAATGCTGGGGAAAAGTTGTGCATTCAGTGTGTCCAGACCACTAATGATACACCTCCATAAAATCATGCCACAATCTCCTACTTTCCAGTGAACCTTTTGATAACTCAGTCCCTTATGAATCTTTTCTGCACTCTTCCCAAACCAAAACTGAACCTTGAGCACTAGACCTACAGAAATCATTTCACTGCCCACATTTCAGTTTAATCATTACAATTAGCTATTAGCCTGTGCAACACCTGCTATTTCCCTCACTTTCACCAGTCATTTCTTTTCAACAGTGCATTAGTATAAATCCTAGTTATCAGAATTTGGCTAAAATCATTTCTGCACTGAGCTTCGTGCAAGCCTATTGTTTTGACATTACACAGACAAAAGCATGATGTATTTTAGGGCCTACCTCAACAAAGGATGCTACCGGTCCTCACGGGATGAGGTCATTGTCACCCTTTCACTACTGGACATTGAACTGCTCCTGACTAGCCAACACTGTACTAGTGAATATTTAGTATTCTATGATGATTTAAAATCCTGAATTTTACTCCTGCATAAGGTCAAGATGTAAAAAGGCAGTATTATATAAATACAATAGGGTCTTTTAAGAGGCTCCTGGATAGGTACATGGAGCTCAGAAAAATAGAGGGCTTGGGTAACCCTACCTAATTTCTAAGGTAATGACATGTTTGGCACAACTGTGGGCCAAAGGGCCTGTGTTGTGCTATAGGTTTTCTATGTAAATGATATGGTCTTGTATTCAATTAAAACCAAAGAGGTTTATATATAGAAATTTTGGATGGTGTCAGGATGTTAGGACATATTCTGGAGTTAGGGTATATAGCAAATACTAATTTCAACAGCAGCCATTCTTCAGATTTGATTGCAGATTGAATTTAAAACACAGCTCAGAACAATGGGTTTCCTGGAGCTGCAAGCTGAGGTCAACAACAAATAAATACTCCACTTAGACTTCAGATGCTGCATATGAATGAATGTGACCTAAAATCAGTGGGGATTAACATTCATTTTGGGCATCTGGAGTGTGAAGAGGGAGATGTTTGAAAACTGTATGTAATTCAAAGGAAGCATTGTAGATGCATCGTAACTGTAGATTTGTCCTGCTGTTACCTTTGATCTTTAGTATATAAAATGTCATGTAATATTGAGCTGGGCATACCTCTTCTTCCACGAGTGTCCAGAATGCTGAATAAATGCTTTTATATTGACTAGCTTCAGTGTCTCTCTGGTGACTTTGTTCACAGTTACACTGATGATACTACAATATGAGTATGGAATCTTTGGTAATAAATAGAACACAAAAATAAACAAGTTCTACAGAATCTTTATAAAACTCTGGTTTGGTCTCTACTGCTATATTTTATATTGTCCTGGGCAGCTCATGATGTCAAGGCATTGGAGAGATTTAGAAAGATGTGGGAGATTGGAGAAACTGGAGTTGTTCCCTTACATTCAGAGAAAGTAAAGACATTTATTAGAGGACTGGACTTATTACAGAATTTGTGAACTGAAACTGCTTTAAGTAACTAGGAAGCACAAGAGGTTTTGGATGGGGGAAGAGAAATTGAATTGTTATGATCTGAAACAACCTTCAAAGTACATTCAAGAACACTGGGATTGCAAGGCCCCAGGAATGGAGCAAGGAGCTTGAAGGCTTTCTCACATGATGTTTGAAGATGTGGTACTGTAATTTGCAGATAATCTCAACAAAAGAGGACCTAAAATTGTTCTGAACTTAAATAGTAGAAGTGACACCTGATTTTGATTTTTCAATTGGTTGACTTTTTTTTTAACAAGCCATTAATGGAGTCATAATGAGTGATCATCAACCTTGTAGAAAAATGTGTTTGACACACACCATTAAATACCTATACAAAACTATATACATGTTTCTATTTATTTCATCTGCAGTACAATGGCTAATTATCATTTTTATAACACTGTATAGCCAATTAAGTGCATCATGCTGAAAAATGCCTTGCCAGCGTGGAATACAGCAGTGGTATCCTGCGCTTTCCTCAAATGTGTCAGCTTGTGATGTTTACGTGGGGGACACAATCAGCAGAGATACGACAACCCCAAAAGCATTGCCACATTAAGAATGTTGCTATACACTCATAAAATGTTTGTTTAAAGCACTCTTCCAAACATGGTTAAATATACACTCCTGACGTGCAATGGGTAGAAGGTTTGCAATAACGTTCGCTCCGATCTTCGTCGTTTTTTTACACCAACCAACTATAACCTGAGACAGCAAGTGCTGCGACAGCAAGTGCTCATTTGCATTCTGAGGCTGAACACGTCTCTCTCCATCTTGTCAGCTACAACTCCATCCGAGCCTTACTCAGGTGAGCAAACCGGCTACACCACGAACGCGCTGAGATTGTTTTCCCGGGGGAAGTTAGCTTGAGGAGGTAAAAGGGTCAGACTGTGGCTTCTCCCTATTGTGTCTGCCTCCAACAAGCCAGACCCGTTTAAAGCATTCCCCTGGAGAGTTCCACTCAGCACTGCGGAAAAGATTATGGAGATTGGCCACGGCTGTCATGTGACTGGTGCTGGGCAACATGTGCCATTGGCCTGCCTGGTGCAGAATTATCTGGAGCAGCACCATTATAGGCTAAGGCTTTCTTCATAGAGAATCAGAGGAAGATTGTGCAGCTCCAGAGAGGTAAGCCTTTCCATCTTTATATTAAATAACATTTAATAATCCTTAGGCATTGCTAACTTTAAAATTTAATCCACCACAGACTGCTTGTTAATAGCTCACAAGTCATTTATTCCATAGGGGTAGAAACAGAGTCTTTATACTAGTCTGTCTTTCATTCTAAGGCTGGTCCTTTATGGCTTATATTTCACAAAAAAAAAGATGTTGGACCATAAAATGTGTCAGGAAATAATTAGCTTTCGGGATGATCTATTATACTTTGTCCTGTCATCAGGTTATTTTAAGCAGAGCATCTCCAGGCAAAGATCTGTCATTTCCTTGTCATTTCTCCTGTGCTGCCAATGTGAATCCATAAATACGTTTAGCATCGGTGCTGGTGGAGGAACATGATGTGTTGTGTGATAACAGTCATTATTTATGCTTCAACTTTCATCCATTGCAGTATGTTAATGGGAAGAAAGAGAAGCCGAAACATTGAAGATGTAAATGCATTTCAGGAATTTTACGCAACCTCATCAAGGTACAACTTCATTTTCTAATTTATTAATTTTCTTTGGCTCCAGAAATGATTTGTGGTGTGAAGAGAGTAATAAATGGGATGTACACACTTGGATATTAATAGCGTGGTTTTCCTCAAATCTGCATAATCTTGCTTGACTCCTTTTCTTGTGGTTTATTACAATACAGCAGTTGACACAGGCTTAGGAAAACATTGCAATGGCTGAGTACTGATTACCTGTTAAAGCACATTGAATGAAACAGGCCAGAAATAATTCAATTCAGCCTCAAAATAAAATGTTATTATTCTCTTTGCTCAGTTAATTTTATTTCTTTGTCTCATTCCTAACTTGCCTTTTGTGCTTATACGTTGCTTGTTTCAGGATGATTCTGATTGCATATTAAATTTTCAATAAAATATGTGGAGGTAAAAGATAATGTTCCATCTGCTTCCCTCACCCTCACATCTCCACCACCTCCCCTCCCAAAATTGCTGCCCAGCAATTAGAAATCTTGTTAATCAAGCCTTCTCTGTTGCTATTAATTTCACAATCCAATTCACAACACCTAGATAAAGATTGTTCAGTCACTATAGGAATCATTTTACAAGTTGGTGTTCTTATGGAAAATATGTTCACACAGTCAGATGTGGTAATTCTAAGATGTGATCTATAAACAAACTCCATTAGCAGAGCAAATTCTATGCAGTGGAATGGTAAGACAGAATCTTAGAGAAAGACCATGCCAGCTCCCAATCAGACAACATAACTCATTAGAAATAATCAATGGTGGAACCCCTCTAGAATTCTATTCTAAAATTACAGGATGTATAAATTGTATGTTTTAATACTTGCAATATGACCTCGATACAATTAAGAAGATCTTGCTCAGGGTCATGGGTTTAGTGGCTGTTTCTAACACTATCCTGTATGATTCTTTCTATACATGGTGAGAGTAAGCCCAGCTTTCACTGCACACTCATAGAATGTGGAGAATGTTGGACCACCCTCCTGATTTGGCATGATCTATATGAGGAAAGCGGTTTCATAAGGTTGGGAGTTCCAGGACTGTGGCTTGAAGGAGAATGTTTGTCCATCAGAATGGTGTGTGCCTTGGATGTGGAGATATATTGATAAGCAGGCTGTTCTTGTCCTTCCATCTGACTCGTATGCCACAATTGCCCAAGGGATCTTTCCCCTCAGTGAGTACTGAGCTATCCATTCTCACTGCTCCCCTAACATCCATCTATCTGTGGTGACAACTAAGCCCCTGAAGCTGGTTCCTGAACGGGGAAGGTCTTCCTGTTTGACGTGGCAAGTTCCTCACCTTCACCCACAAATCTCTGACAAGCTGTTGTTATTCATCCAGACTTTAAAAAAATGCTTCTAAAACTGAAAACAGGAAATTATTGAAACAAATTAAAAGAATTAAAATATCTAAAGATGGTATAAACAATTAAATATATATGAAGACAAGAAAATCCCCAGATGCTAGAAATCCAAACAGCGCACACAAAATGCTGGAGGAACTCTGCAGGCCAGGCAGCATCTATGGAAAAGAGTAAACAATTGATATTTCACTGAGACTGAAATATATATGAACATATTTAAGAGACATTTAGACAGACATTTTTGTGGAGTCCTGGAGGCAGAGGGGAGATCTGATAGAGGTTTACAAAATTATGAGAGACATAGATAGAGTGGGCAGAGAGTATCTGTTTCCCAGGGTAGAAATGTCTAATACCAGAGGACATGCATTGAAGGTGAGGGGGGTAGGTTCAAAGGGGATGTGGGGAGTAAGCCATGGATGCCTGGAATGTACTACCTGGTATTGTGATAGAGGCAAGTACGTTAGAGGCTTTTAAGGAACATTTGGATAGGCATATAGATGTAAGGAAGATAGAGGGATATGGACATGGTGTAGGTAGGAGGAATTTGTGTTTGGTGTTTTTGATTTGCTCTTTAGCTGGTTTGCCATAACATTGTGGGCCGAATGGCTGTACTGTTCTAAATAGGCAAGGCATAGAAGATACAGTCGTAATGCAGAGAAATGGGATCATTGTCAATGGGCAAACAATTCAACATGGATGTGGTTGGTCAACAGGCCCGTCTCTTTGTTATACATTTCTGTGACTCTAGGACTCTAAATCTAAATTAACAATTAAATACATGTAGTTTACCAGCTAATCAAAAAATATGTGATTCAATCATACAGTGTCTTTTTTTGTCAATGTTATGCAATTGAAACTGACCCTAACCACAATGAAACTCAGTCATACCAATTTGGTGGGTGCTCCCTATCTATCCCTCAAGGAATTTAGGCAGTCACCCTTGCATGCCTGGCACGATGACTGTGGCAGGCACATACAGACTGACGTCATTCCCTGTGTAATGCTTCACAGCATGAGTGGAAGCTCATTCATTCAAAAGTGAGACAGAAAGCAGGAAACTACAGGGCAATTAACTCAACATCTATCATGGAAAAAAATGTTAGAAGCTGATTAAGGATTACTTAGAAAAATTCAAAGTAAATCAGGCAAAGTCAAAGTGATTTTGTGAAAGGTTTTATTGGAGTTCACATTAAGAAAAATATGCCATGAATAAAGGGAACTTAGACTTCTAGAAGACATTGAAAAAACATGAAGGATAATGTAGAAAATAAAACTCATGGTGTAGGACATCACTTATAGATGTGGGTAGATTGGCTGTCTAACAAAAAAAACAGGATTAGGTATAAGTAGGCATTCCCTCTCTCTGTATCAGTTTCGATGTAGGATTTCAATCTGAAATGTTAGCAGTTTCTTTTCTCCTACAGATGCTGCGCAACCAGCTGAGTTCAGAGAGGGATGAAAGAGATTAGCTTTGTTTTTTCACATGTACATCGAAACATATAATGAAATGTGTAATTTTTCACCTGAGGGTTGTGCTGGGAACAGCACAGAAGTATCGCCATGCTTCTGGCACCAACATAGCTTGACCACAACTTACTAATCTTAACCTACATGTCTTTGGAATGTGGGAGGAAACGGAAGCACCTGGAGGAAAGCTATGCTGTCACAGGGAGAACATACAAACTCCTTACAGACAGCAATGGGGATTAAACACCAATTGGTGTTGTAACCGCTGCGCCCCTGTGCCATTCCAATCAAATTACTGTATAAACATAATCAGAATCAGGTTTAATATCACCATCATATGTTGTGAAATTTAACTTTACAGCAGCAGTACAATGCAATACATGATAAATAATAGAGGAAAAAGTATATGCAAGTCAAGTCACTTTTTATTGTCATTTCAACCATAACTGCTGGTACAGTACACAGTAAAAACGAGACAATGTTTTTCAGGACTGTGGTGCTACATGAAACAATACAAAAACTACACTGAACTACATAAAAACAACACAAAAAATACTACACTAGACGACAGACCTACCCAGGACTGCCTAAAGTGCACAAAACAGTGCAGGTATTACAAAAAATAATAAACAAGACATTGGGCACAGTAGAGGGCAGTAAGTTGGTGTCAGTCCAGGCTCTGGGTATTGAGGAGTCTGATGGCTTGAGGGAAGAAACTGTTACATAGTCTGGTCGTGATACATATGTCTATTAAATAATTAAGTTAAAATATGTAGTGTAAAATAAAACAGAAATAAATAGTGAGGTTCAATATCCATTTAAAAATTGTTTGGCAGAGGGGAAGAAGCTGTTCCTGAATTGCTGAGTGTGTGCCATCAGGCTTCTGTATCTCCTTCCTGATGAGGAGAGGGCATGTCCTGAGTGGTGGGGATCCTCAGTGATGGTTGCCACCTTCCTAAATCTTTTTCTCATTAACAAGATGTAATGTGTGCATGCCACTGGGATTGGTGCTTGAGCCTCAGTTCTATAGAAATAACTTGGATGAAGGCGCTGAAGGCATGGTTGCTAAGAGATAGGAAAGAAAGTAGGTTTTCAAGAGGATATAAGGAAACTTATGAGGAATATAGATTGTGAATGGGCAATGATCTGGCAAATAGAGAATAAAGTGAGAAAATATGAAATTGTACCTTTTTAGGAAGAAAAATGCAAAAAGGAGTCCTATTACCTAAATGGTGAGGGATTGCAGAGTCACAAGGCACAGAGGGAATTGAGTGTCCTGGTTCATGATTCATGAAAGCCAAATGCAGATCCAAGAAATTAGAAGAACTAACAGAATGTCTTTGTTTATTGTGCGGGATATTGAATACAAGAGTAGGGAGGTTATTTTTTCATTTATACTATAGAGCACATCTGAAGTACTCTGTAGAGTTTTGGTCTCAGAATTCCCTCCCTTAAAGATTAGTAGAAGCAAGATCTCTGATTACTTTTAAGGCAGAAGCGGATCTTGATAAGTGAAAGGGTTGAGGAAGTAATGAAAGGTTACAAGAATGTGCAACTGTCATCATTGTGGAACAGGCTTGAAGGGCCAGGCATTTCTGACTCTTATGTGTGTAAAAGAATGGTGGGGGATGTAGATAAGTTGTTAAAGGTGTGACCATTAGGGTTAGGGTTTATTACCACAACACGGGATTGGAACTCTATGCCTTCTGCTTTATGTTAACCCCCCCTCCTCAGACTCCAGACTATAAATGGCACCAACTGTTCTGCACCCTGTCCAGGGTCCTCTCCAACATCACCCTGACACCCAGCCCACAGTCCTCTGATACTCGGGTCCCATTCCTCACCCTCATGTATATTCTCCACTCTCATTTGCTAGGTCCTATTCTGCCCCCCAACCTCCACCCAAACCCCAAGCCATTTGGGTGTACCAGTGTTTAGAGACAATAAACTACTCACTCTTGCCCATCTGCCTCAGTGTCGCTTCCCTCCAGTGAATGAATGAACTCTCAGTGGGAAGACTTCAAAGTGCGGGATGTTGGCAGTCTGTTGCTGGCAGCAAAGGTACTCAGCCCTGAAACACTGTTGGAATAGCTTTTAAAGGAGTCCAGGGCTCCACATTCACACGAGGAGCGGGCCTGAGAAATGATTTGGTTATCAATCTTCCCCCTAGCCCAGAGAGAGGCAGTGCCACATATTGTAGGTGAATATAGTCATTGATTTGTAGGTACTGTCAAAGGAAGTAGGACAAGTTGATGTAATACATCCTATAATAAACATTACTAGATGTCAAGGATGTTTAAGATTGTCAATAGCTTTGCAATCAATAATGCATCTAGAATCCTGCATACAGTTGCAACTGCCCCCGTTCTGACTCATGTTTTCTCATACTTGGGCCTCGAGATTGCTGAAGGACTTTGGGCTATCAGAGGTGAGTCACCCATCACAGAATATCCTCTTTCAATAGCTACTCCAATGTAGTTTCTCATCTTTGAAGACTGATAGGATGTTAACTAATACTATTCATCCTTTCACAGTAGAAGATATAAATGACATAAATGTCCGCTATCACGGACATTTACACTACACACTGCATCCGCAAAGGAAACAGCATTATGAAGGACCCCATGCACCCCTCATACAAACTCTTCTCCCTCCTGCCGTCTGGGAAAAGGCACCGAAGCATTTGGGCTCTCACAACCAGACTATGTAACAGTTTCTACCCCCAAGCTATCAGACTCCTCAATACCCAAAGCCTGGACTGACACCTTGCCCTATTGTCCTGTTTATTATTTATTGTAATGCCTGCACTGTTTTTGTGCACTTTATGTAGTCCTGTGTAGGTCTGTAGTCTAGTGTAGCTTTCTCTGTGTTTTTTTTTTACGTAGTTCAGTCTAGTTTTTGTGCTGTGTCATGTAACACCATGGTCCTGAAAAAAGTCTCATTTTTACTATGTACTATACCAGCAGTTATGGTCGAAATGACAATAAAAGTGACTTGACTTGACTTGAAAATGTATGCCAAAGTAGTAGGAAATAAGGTTGCAAAGTGGAGGAGGAATTTACAATAATCATTATTCTGTATCAAACTACAGGGACCAAGAGCTGACAAATCCCATATATCTAAGGGAGCTAGAAGAGACTACGGAGATTATATCTTTATATTTATGTTGTGATTTTCCATGAGTCCTAAATTCTTAAATGGATTGGAAAGTTGCAAATGTAACACTGCTGTTCATGAAAGAAAGGTTAGAAATTACAAGGAGTAAGAGGCTTCTCAATCTAACATCTGTTCTCAAGAATATACTGGAGACAATGTAGTAATTGATCATCTAGAAAATCATTATTTGAGTAGACAGAATCAACATGGTTTTATGAAAGGGTAATAAAACAGAAAATGCTTGAAGGGATTTATGGGAAAGGTTAGGCAGGCTAGGACTTTATTCTTTGGAACACAGGACATTGAGGAGCTACCTTGTAGAGGTGGTATCAAATCAAGGGCCATAGGGCCAAGAGAGAACAGACAGTCTTTTTTTCTCAGGAAAGGGGTGCTAAAAACTGGAGGGCATAGATTTAAAGTAAGAGGTGAATTATTTTAAAAAGGGGAACTTCCTCATTCAGGGATGGTATGTATATAGGATGAGCTACCAGAGGAAGTGATTGGGGCAGGTGGAATAACAACATGGACATTTCTAAGTACATAGACAGGAGACTTTAGAGGATGTGGGCCAAACATGGGACTAGCTTGGTGGGCAGTATGGTGGACATGGACAAATTGGGTCAGAGGGATTGAATCTATTTATATTACTCTATTCAGCTGGTCAGGCAGTATCTGTCGAGAGAGAAAATGTTGATTAAAATTTTATTAGATGTACCTACAGGGTTAATAATATAGAATTCATTGCTTGTAGATATTTGAAAGTAAAAATTCCCGATTGACAAAATAACGTGGATTCACTTGATAGAGCAGCAAAATCCATTCTGTGAACTGTGGACTATCCTAGTGGCTCAAATGGAATGTAAGTGCTCCTCATTGATCTGTAGGATTTCTGTATTGCTTGATGGAATACTATGGCTGCTGATGGACTGGGCATCGTGTCAAGTCTTGCTGTGAATGATCACAATTCATTAGCAGCACACCCTGTTATAATGCACAAATTACTCACGGGTTTGGGGAATTAAGTGAGCTGTGGAACTTGGGAATCTCCAAATCTCCTTGTCAGCTTACCTTCCCCTGCCATTTGTTTCACAGAGCTGCTAAGGAATAAGGAAGTGCTTGCGCATGTTTATTTAACTATGGAAGTCATGAGCTTGGAGGTTATTCAGGTAGCCCTGCACCTGGAAGTGTGCTCTCCAAGGGGTTTGGCACTCAAGTACACATATTAGGCACAAACTAGAAACACCATTGAAACCAGTGTATCAGCCCACCAACTGTACTCTGCCTTCCCTTTAACCCAGAATCGCCCACACCCTTCCACCCCTGACCTCCCTACACCTATACTGACCTGGTTTAGGGTTTTTGCTTCAGTTGTCTCCTGGGCTTTTCCATTCCAGACTCAGCAGTGATGAGGATATTTAAAACCTATTGAAGCTATTTGAACTATCACAGGGGTGGTATTGTCAGCAGCCTGCTGGAGAAAGCAAGAATATTAGTGTTTCCCTCTGAATGGCAGAAATAACAAACACACTGGGACGCAGTTGGGTGCAGATCAACAGCACATGTTCAGGATGTCCTGTTCTAGGAGCAACTGATAACCAGTAATTTCCTTCAGAACGACAGCTGCCAACAACTCCAATCAACCCAGTTAAAATCCAGAGTGTCAAGAGTAATAAAACAAAATTGAAATTAATTCATTGCCTTGTTGTACTGGTGTTAGCCGTAGGTATTTACTTGGGACTATCTTTAACTTGTGCATTAACTTTACAGCATTGATTTCTTCTATTCAGTTTGCTTTAACAAGTTATATACTCAAATTGTATTCATAATTACACTTTGAAGTGTACATAAAATGGTAGGAGCTCTGCATAATCAATCTTGTGTTCAAAAGGCAAATTTCTTTAGTCACTTTATTATCAGCACATTGACCCACTTACAACAGTTGCTGGTGTTTCAAAATTCATGAACAGTCCTTAGCCCAAGTAGCAAGCAGGTTAAATAAAATGGTATTCCAAAAATAGGACAAACGGGAGAAAGATGTTAAGTGCCATTTTCAGAAAAGGAAATAAGTTAAAAAACAAAAAACACAAAATGCTGGCAGAACCCAGCAGGCCAGACAGCATCTATGGGAGGAGGTAGTGACGACGTTTCGGGCCGAAACCCTTCATCAGGAGTGAAGTAACATGGGATGGTCAAGGGGGGATAAGAAGTGGGGGGGAGGGATGAAGTAGAGAGCTGGGAAGTGATAGGCTGGAGGGAAATAGGCTAGGGGGAAGGTGGAGAATTATGGGAAATAAAAGAGAAAGAAAGATAGGGCTGGGGGGAGATTGTAGTGAGGGGGGGGAAGAGAGAAAGAGAACCAGACTAAAATTATAGATAGGGATGGGGTAAGGGGGGGGCAGGGGTATCAACGGAGGTCTGTGAGTTGAATGTTCATGCCGGCAGGTAGGAGGCTATCTAAGCGGGAGATAAGTTAAATGTGGGTTTACTTTAATATGTCTCCGCTCCAATGCAACCATTTCCACTATTTCTATACACCTCACCATATATAAGTCAGTCAGGGTAAAGAAAATAAATTTTGGTCAAACTATGGAAGATCAGGTAAATTGCAAATCTGTTAAGCAATTACATGTGCCTCTACAATTATTACCAATAAGATGTATTCGCAATAAACGATTCTTTTTCATTTTGTTCTTGAGTTCAAATGCAACAAATATTTTAATATTATTTTTGGTGTCTGCTAGAACAATTTAAATGTATGTATTTTTGATTCCTAATGTATTTTAAAATAGCTGTGATAGTTCTTTTGTTTTCTTACTCTGAAAATAAAATCATGGTCCTTACTGCATAGCTGGGCAACATCACGCTAATATAAAGGTACCTGCTGTTCCACATTCCCTCAACTGCATGTTTTCCCATAGTTTATGGGCACATATCGCTATATTTATCGATTGTCCTGCAATCTAATATCCTGATAGATTTTTTTTTAATCTTGGGAATGCTAGAGAGGATGAAATTATTATTGATCCCTAAATTTCAATGGAAGGTGCTAATTCCTACTAGTGGTATGGTCCATCTAGGGAGGAGGTCTTCACAAACAAGTTAAATGGGAACTTTACTGATAAATCAGAGAATGATTAAGGAGTGAAAGCCAGACAGGCTTGATTTATTTTATAACCTCGAGAAATAATGAGAAAACTAATGGCACTCATGTTGATTAGAGTGTAGGCTGTACAGTAACTACTCAGTACTACACGTGTAAAAACGATGAATCTTCTGAAGTTGTTCTGCTCCAGATAAAAGATATTTCACTAAGAGATCAGATTCTGAAGTGCCTAGATGTTACGATATTACTTTACTTTCACGATAGATCCTATTAAACTTGGGGTTAGGACGAGTTCACTTGAGTATGCATGAATTTTCAATGGCATGTCAAGTCCTAAATGACTTTTCTGTAGCATTTTCTGAGTTTATTTTAGATTTCCATCATCTTCAGCTTTTTCACTTTTCAGATGTTTCACTGGTTTGCAGTCGACACAGTAGTGTAGTGGTTAGCACAATGCTTTACAGTACAGGCGACATAGGTGCTTCAGTTTTCTCCCACAGTTCAAAGTCCAAAGGTTGGTAGGTTATTGATCATTGTAAGTCTTCCTATGAATAGGCCGGTATTAAATCAGAGGATTTATGGGCAGCATGGCTCAAAGAGCCCAAAGGGCCTGTTCTGCGCTCTGTCTCAATAATAAAATAAATAAATAAATAAATAAATTAGCCTTTTCATGGACTTTTGAGAAAGTTCTTGCAGATTTTTTAAACACAAGGACAAAAATAAAAGCATTTAAGTATTTTTTAAAGAAGCAACACACACAGAATGCTAGGAGATCTCAGCAGGTCAGGCAGTATTTATGGAGGGACATAAGCAGTCAATGTTTTGGCCCAGAGATTATGATCAAAATTAGCTCACTGGACCTATGAGGTGTAGCACATCCTGCTCTGCCATGGTGCCTGTAACTGCAGACTAGTTGGGCTAATCAGTACCTGGGGAATTTCTGCAATTACCATGAAAATATATTATTAAACACTTGAGATCCAAATTAATTGATGGGAATTAATGTGGATTTGCCAGAGGAAAGAGTTGTTATATAAGTTATCTGTTGTATTTATTAAATGTCATATCTGTGGTTAAGCCTATGATGTGATACTCTTGGAATATAAGTGAAATTGTCAGTGTGCTGTACTGGATTGTTAAGGTTAAAAAGGGCAGGAAACCTGCACAGCAGTAAGCATTGGAATGAATGTAATACGTGAAATCTTTCTGGGCTCACTACAAACTCCAGCTTTCTTCAACGGTGTTATAAATTAACTGAAATTTGGCATCAGTTGCTTCGTTGCAGAATTTAGGATGATTCCAGAACAGCATCTGAGGAGAGTGAAGATAGACTCCAGGGAATTAGTGTCCAGAGAAGAGGCAGCTGGTTGCTGTTTTCAGTTTAATGTTGGGCATTCATGCATTTAGTAACAGAGCATTGCAGGATAATGCTTTTTTTAAAAAAAAGCATTAATGAGGTAAGGATTTATCTCAGATACACTGATCAAAGGATCTAATTCACCATTGCATAGGGCACTTGTCAGATGCCATAATGAATACTGTTTGTGTTTCTGTAATCTGTGCACTAATACAGCGGAGCAGAAAATATACAGACAAGAGATGTAGAAGATTAACATCCAGGAAATGATATATAGAGACAGGCCCTTTGGCCCAGTGTATTTGTACTGATCATCAAGCACTCATTTACCCTAAATCTACACTAATCCTATTTTATCCCTGCCACATATGACTTAATATAAAGAATGAGGCCTTTCAGTCATCAGAGCCATGCCAGTTGAGTAATCATATCAGTCCATCCCCCTCTCCTTTCTTCCTTGCAAAGATTTTCTCTCATCTGCCCACTGACAACCTTTGATCCTTTTGTTACCTGTGTCCTTTACAGAGACAATTCACAATGTGCCAGTTAGCCAGCTATCAGATCTTTGGGAGGTGGGAGAAACTGGAGCACCCTGAACAAGCCTACAAGTCACAGAGAGAATGTGCAAACTCTACACAGCTGTTCATCTTGTCCTTAACAATATGGATAAAACTGTAGGAGATATGATTAATACACAGAGAGCGGTATTGATAGGGGATTCTATAGTCAGGGGGGCGGATAGGAGATTTTGTGGGGAAGATCGGGAGTCTCGGATGGTATGTTGCTTCCCTGGTGCCGGGGTCCGGGACATCTCAGATCGGGTGCAGGTTATTCTCGAGAGGGAGGGCAAGAATCCAGATGTTGTGGTCCATGTAGGGACCAATGATGTGGGTAGGATGAGTGAGGGGGTCCTGCGTAGGGAGTTAGGTGCGAAGCTGAAGAGCAGGACCTCCAGGGTAACGATCTCAGGATTGCTAACTGTGCCACGTGCGAGTGAGGCAAGGAACAGGAGGATTATAAAGATTAATACGTGGCTGAGAGGATGGTGCAGGAGGGAGAGCTTCAGGTTTGTAGATAATTGGGCTTTGTTTCAGGGAAGGTGGGATCTGTTCCGAAGGGACGGTTTACACCTGAACTGGAGCGGTACTAACATGCTTGCAGGGAAGATTGCTAGTGCTTCTTGGGGGGGTTTAAACTAAATTTGCAGGGGGCAGGGATCCAGAATGTGAGAGAGGATAGTGAGAGGAAGAATAAAGGACAGGAGGGGACTACACGGTTCCGGAATATTAAGTGTGTAGTAGAGGAAGGTGGGGCGGAACAAGTGATAAGGAGGACTCATGTACAGAGGGATGGTCTGATGGAACATGGAGTTAAATGTGTTGAAAGAATAAGTAAATTTAGGAAGGACAACAAAATTCTAGGGGCGTATAGCCCGATGGGAGTTCGGGGAGCTGGGTTAAGCACAATAGGCAGCTATTCAAACAGAGAGAGGAGAAATGGGCTAAAAATTCTATATCTGAATGCACGGTGTCAGAAATAAGGCGGATGAGCTTGAAGCCCAGGTGCGAATGGGTAACTATGATGTTGTTGGGATAACGGAGACATGGCTGCAGGGGGATCAGACCTGGGAAATGAATGTACAAGGGTATACGTGCTATCGTAGGGACAGAAATGTGGGCAGAGGGGGTGGGGTGGCCCTGTTGGTGAGGAATGAGATTCAGTCCTTTGCAAGGGGGGACATAGGATCAGGAGAAGTAGAGTCTGTGTGGATAGAACTGAGGAACAGTAAGGGCAAAAGGACCCAAATGGGTGTTGTCTACAGGCCCCCAAACAGTAGCATGGATATTGGGTGCAAGTTGAATAGGGAGTTAACATTGGCATGTGGCAAAGGTAATGTCGCAGTAGTTATGGGGGATTTCAACATGCAGGTGAACTGGGAGAATCAGGTTGGTGCTGGACCACAGGATAGGGAGTTTGTAGAGTGCCTACGGGATGCATTCTTGGAACAGCTTGTACGAGAGCCGACCAGGGACAAGACTATTCTGGATTTAGTGTTATGTAATGAACAGGATTTGATAAGCGATCTTGCAGTAAAGGAGCCATTAGGAGCTAGTGATCACAATATGATAAGCTTTTATCTGCAATTTGATAAGGATAAGGGCAGCTCGGAGGTGTCAGTGTTGCAGATGAACAGGGGAAACTATGGAGCCATGAGGGAGGAGCTGGCCAAAGTTGACTGGACGGATAGCCTAGCAGAAAAGACAGTGGAACAGCAATGGCAGGTATTCTTGGGAATAATACACAAGGTTCCAAATCAGTTCATCCCCCAGAGAAGGAAGGATTCAAAGGGGGGAAAGGGGCCACAGTGGTTGACAAAGGAAGTCAGAGATTGCATAGCATTAAAAAAAAGGAAATATGACAGAGCTAAGGTGAGTGGGAGGACAGATGGTTGGGAAGTGTTTAAGGAACAACAGAACTTAACTAAAAAGACAATACGGGGAGAAAAAATGAGGTACGAACGCAAGCTAGCCAGGAACATAAAGGAAGATAGCAAAAGCTTTTTTAGGTATGTGAAGAGAAAGAAGATAGTTAAGAACAATGTTGGGCCCTTGAAGAATGAATTGGGTGAAATTGTTATGGGAAACAGAGAAATGGCAGAAGAATTTAATGAGTACTTTAGATCTGTTTTCACTAAGGAAGACACAAGCAATCTCCCAGATGTATGGATGGGCCAAGGACATAGGGTAACAGAGGAAATGAAACAGATTGACATTCGGAAGGAAACGGTGATGAGAAGACTGATGGGACTGAAGGCTGACAAATCCCTAGGTCCAGATGGTCTGCACCCTAGGGTACTAAAGGAGGTGGCCCTGGAAATTGCGGATGCATTGGTAATCATTTTCCAATGTTCCTTAGATTCAGGATCAGTCCCTGAAGATTGGAGAATGGCTAATGTTATCCCACTTTTTAAGAAAGGAGGGAGGGAGAAAACAGAGAACTATCGACCTGTCAGCCTGACATCGGTGGTGGGAAAGATGCTGGAGTCCATTATTAAGGATGAAATAGTGGCATATCTAGATAGCAGTGATAGGATTGGGCCAAGCCAGCATGGATTTACCAAGGGTAAATCATGCTTGACTAATCTGTTGGAGTTTTTCGAGGATGTAACCAGGAAGTTAGACGGGGGAGATCCAGCGGATGTAGTGTACCTCAATTTTCAGAAGGCATTTGATAAGGTCCCACATAGAAGATTGGTGGGTAAAATCAAAGCTCAGGGCATCGGGGGGAAGGCATTGACATGGATAGAAAACTGGTTGGCAGATAGAAAGCAAAGGGTAGCGGTGAATGGGTGTTTCTCGGAATGGCAGGTGGTGACTAGTGGGGTGCCACGGGGCTCGGTATTGGGACCACAGCTGTTTACGATTTACGTTAACGATTTGGATGAAGGCATAGAAAATAACATCAGCAAATTTGCTGATGATGCTAAGCTGGGTGGCAGTGTGACATGTGATGAGGATGTTAGGAGAATTCAGGGTGACTTGGATAGGCTGGGTGAGTGGGCAGATACTTGGCAGATGGCGTTTAATGTGAATAAGTGTGAGGTTATCCACTTTGGGAGTAAGAACAGGAAGGCAGATTATTATCTGAACGGTGTAGAGTTGGGTAAGGGAGAAATACAAAGAGATCTCGGAGTCCTTGTTCATCAGTCACTGAAGGTGAATGAGCAAGTGCAGCAGGCAGTGAAGAAGGCTAATGGAATGTTGGCCTTTATTACAAAGGGAATTGAGTACAAGAGCAAGGAAATCCTCTTGCATTTGTACAGAGCCCTGGTGAGACCACACCTGGAGTATTGTGTACAGTTTTGGTCTCCAGGGTTAAGGAAGGACATCCTGGCTGTAGAGGAAGTGCAGCGTAGATTCACGAGGTTAATTCCTGGGATGTCTGGACTGTCTTACGCAGAGAGGTTAGAGAGACTGGGCTTGTACACGCTGGAATTAAGGAGTTTGAGAGGGGATCTGATTGAAACATATAAGATTATTAAGGGATTGGACAAGATAGAGGCAGGAAATATGTTCCAGATGCTGGGAGAGTCCGGTACCAGAGGGCATGGTTTGAGAATAAGGGGTAGGTCATTTAGGACAGAGTTAAGGAAAAACTTCTCCCAGAGAGTTGTGGGGGTCTGGAATGCACTGCCTCGGAAGGTAGTGGAGGCCAATTCTCTGGATGCTTTCAAGAAGGACCTAGATAGGTATCTTATGGATAGGGGAATCAAGGGATATGGGGACAAGGCAGGAACCGGGTATTAATAGTAATTGATCAGCCATGATCTCAAAATGGCGGTGCAGGCTCGAAGGGCCGAATGGTCTACTTCTGCACCTATTGTCTATTGTCTACATTTGGGGAAGTCACAGCATTTTTTGTGGTGTTGGTAATGAGGACACTCGTTATAAGCTGCAGAATTACAATAATCTGCTGTTTAGATGGGACAATGGAAACATGGCAGATAGAATGCAATCTGATAAATGTAAAGTGATGAACACTGGGAGAAGAAGTGAGGGTAGGATGTACACAGTGAATAGAACTATAGTTAGGCTACAGCTGGAGTTCAGTTGTATACAGTTCTAATCACCACACTATAGAAAGGATGTGATTTCACTGGAGATGGTGTAGAAAAGATTCACCAGTTAGTTCCTGGGATGGAGCATTTCAGGTGAGAATGAGATTAAATAGGATGAGTTTGTTTTCCTTAGAGTAGATAGGTCAAGGGAGGATCTGATAGAGAGGCACAAAATTAAGAGCTTAGATAAGGTGGACAGTAGGAAGTTTTTTCCCATTGCAGAATAAGACAGCCTGGGTTGAGAGTACAGGTAAGAGGTTTAGGAGGGATCTGAGGAAGAGTTTTACCACCCAGAGGGTGGAACAGATTTCCTGAGGTAGTGGTGGTGGAGGCAGGTACTTCCACAACCTGGTGAATCACCATGATATAGAAGACAAGTGCTAGTAAATAGAGGTACTTAATGGCCAGCATGGACATGGTGGGCTAAATTGGAGAATTCTGCATCAGAGACAAATTCAGAATCAGGTTTAATGCCATTGGCACATCGTGAAATTTGTTAACTTTGCAGCAGCAGTACAATGCAATACATGATAATATAGAGAAAAAGAAAACTGTGGCTTACAGTAAGTATATATGTGTGTATATATATTTGGTCTCACCCTATCAGGGATATTCCCTTGGTTCCACCCAGCCTTCCTCTGGATTCCCTGCTGCTGAAAATAAATTTTCACTTTTCTAGTCCTGACAAAGTTTCTAAGGCTTGAAAAGTTAACTATTTCTTCTGCACAGATGCTGCCTGACGTACTGAGTGTTTCCAGTATTTTCTGTTTTATTTCAGGTTTACAATATCTGCATCATTATGATTTTTCATGGAACTTAGTATTCTTATACCCCCCCCCCCCACACACACACACAATTAACAGACTTCTTTTTGTGTCTCTAGAGTGAAACATGAGTAAAGCGCAAAGCAAGCTGGAGCAGATGATACCATGAAGAAAAGCTCACGGGTCCTCCATCACCAACTGCTAAGTAAGAATTGCACACAATATCTTGTTTATTCAACTTTACAAAGAAAAGCAAAGTAATTGTCTACAAAATAAATCATTCTTGTACCGATCAGAACCTGGCTGGAAGAAGTCTGAAGGCAAGTAGAATAAGAATGTGAATAACAATGGATCAAAGCTCTGAGAGCCAGTATGTGCCACTTTGTGTCCCTTCATTAGGGACAGAAGACCAGACACAAACAAAAGAAAACAGGAGCAGGATTAAGGCCCCTAGCCCCTCAGGATTGTCCCGCCATTCAATATGATTCTGGTTGATCTGCACTGACCTCATCTCTTCTTCTGTGCCAGTTCTCCATATCCCTCAATTCCTCGATCTTTCAAACATCTATTTGTATACACCTTACATGTAACTAACTTTTAACACAGGTGACCTCAGTAGCAACCCCAGTGAGGTCTGTCAGTGAACTGAAAGGCCTCTGTTAACTCCTGATTCTGTGAGCAACTGTGTTATTTCAAGTGAAGAAATAGATAATTTTATGCTTCCACATTATTTAAAGTTCAAGGTAATTGTATTATCAAGGTATGTATATGTCACTGAGATTCACTCCCTTGCAAGTATTCATAGTAGATCAAAGAAATACAATAGAGTCAATGAAAAACTACACACAAATACTGACAGACAGCCAATGTGCAGAAGACAAACTGTGCAAATACAAAATATTAAATGAATAATGCTGAGAACTTGAGTTGTAGAGTCCTTGAAAGTGAGTCCAGTTCAGTATAAGGTGAGTGAAGTTATCCACACTGGTTCAGGAGCTTAATTTTTGAAGGGTAATAACTGTTCATGAACCTGCTAGTGGTGTGGGACTGAAGACTCATGTACTTTAAGGTAGAAAATACTGGAATTACTTAGCAGGTTAGGAAGATCTGTGCAGAAAGGGTCAGCATTAACATTCCAGGTCAATGACTTTTTCTCAGAAATGGAATCATCTCATTCTACTCATAAGCAACACACAAAATACTGGAGGAACTCAGCAAGTCAAGCAGCATCTATGGAAATGAATGGACAGTCAATTTTTCAAGCAAAGACCCTTCATCAGGACTGGAAGGGAAGGGGAAAGACCAGAATAAAGTGGTGGTAGGATAAGAAAGGAGTACAAGCTGGAAGGTAATAGGTTAAGCTGGGTGGATGGAGGAGGGTGACGAAGTAAGAAGCTGGGAGGTGATTGGTAGAAAAGGTAAAGGGATGAAGAAGGAATCGGATAGGAAGGAGAATGGACCATGGGAGAAAGGAAAGGAAGAGGGGTACTAGGGGGAGGTGATATGAAGGAGAAAAGATAAGAGGGAGAGTCAAAATGGAGAATTGCAGAAGAAAGAAGGGGAGGGGGGAAAACATTACAGGAAGTTGGAAAAACCGATGTTCATGCCTTCAGGTTGGCGGCATCCTGGACAGAACATGAAGAGTTGCTCCTCCAGCCTGAGAGTGGCCTCATTATGGCAGAAGAGGAGGTTATGGATTGACATGTTGGAATGTGAATGGGGATGGGAATTAAAATGGTTGGGAAATTCCCGCTTTAGTGGATGGAATGAAGATGCTCGACAAAGTGGTCCCCCAATCTACGTCAGATCTCACCAGTGTAGAGGAGGCCACATCAGGAGGACAAGATACAGTAGACAACCCAACAGATTCACAGATGATTTGTTGCCTCAACTGAAAGGACTGCTTGGGGCCCTAAATGGAAGTAAATGGGCAGGTGTAGTACTTCTTCCGATTGCAGGGGTATGTGCCAGGAGGGAGATTAATGGGGAGGGATGAAAGGACAAGGGAATCACAGAGGGTGGAAATTGGAGAGTGGGGGTTGTGTTTGGCAGTAGGGTCTCATTGAAGATGGCAGACGTTGCAGAGAACAATGTGGAGGCTCATGGGGTGGTAGGTGAGGACAAGAGGAACTTAATCCCTGTTGACATGGCTGGAAGGTGGGTGAACACTGATGTCCAGGAAATGGAGGAGATGTGGCTGAGGGTGCATTAATGATGGAGGAAGGAAAACCCCATTCCTTGAAGGAGGACAACATCATCCTCCTGGGAACAGATACGGCAGAGACAAAGGTACTGAGAAAAGGGAATGGCATTTTTACATGAGACAGGGTGGGAAGAGTTATAGTCAAGATAGCTGTGGGATTCGGCAGGTTTATAAAAGATATTAGAGACAGGGAGATCAAGGAAGGGGAGAGGACCAAGTGAATTTAAGAGCAGGGTGGAAGTTGAGGCAAAGTTGCAAAAAGCAAGATTTCTCGGTGGCCAACCATTTTAATTCCAATCCCCATTCTCATTCCATGACCTCCTCTACTGCCACAATGAGGCCGTTCTCAGGTTGGAGGAGCAACATCTTTAGGTAGCCTCTGCTCTGATGGCATAAACTTTGATTTCTCAAATTTCCAGTAATATTTTCCCTCTCCCTCTTCTTCAATTGTTCTCCTCGCCTGCCTAGACCCTCCCCCTTATGCTTCTCCTTCCCTGTCTTCCCATGGTCTACTCTCCTCTATCAGATTCCTTCTTTTCCCAGCCTCTGCCTTTTCCACTAATGACCTCCCAGTTCCCTAATTCATCCCCCTCCCCCCACCCACCTGGCTTCACCTATCACCTTCTGGCTTGTATTCTTTTCCCTCCCCCCACCATTATATTCAGGCATCTTAACCCATCCTTACAAGTCCTAATGAAGGGTTTCAGCCTGAAATGTGGATTATTTGTTCATTTCCATAGATGCTGCCTGACCTGCCGAGGTCCTCCAGTAGTTTGTGTGTATTGGTCTGAATTTCCAGTATCTGCAGAATCTCTTGTGTTCCAGTCACAATCCCAGAACAACATACAATACCTTTACAAATGAATACTGCTGGAAGGTGTCATATGAGTTAATAAACCTTTTGACAAATGCAACACTATTAGAACTTGAAACCAATTCATATTGTTAAATTTTCCAACAATTTCCTCGGCAGGTGATTGGTATTTTCATGTAATTTTATATCATACATATAGTGTTATTTTACAGCTCCTAATAATGTTTAGAACCATTTGCAACCAAAATATTTTCCGGGTGTTTTATCTCCACAGGAGTTACTCTCCTTCATCCGTATCTGTTTTGTACTTGCTTGTAGCAAATGCCAGTAGACCTTCCTGAACCAGAATGTGTTCATTTGTTTAAGACTGACTGGAGGATTGAACCAGTAGGAGAGCATTATGGCCACAGTTCCTTCCCGGGGAGAAGTGGAATTTATTGTGTTTGAGTCTCTATCAGTTAACATTTGGTATGCAAGGATTATGGGTGTTTGCTTCCATTTTTTTCTTGCATTTCTCACAGGTCATAGAATCACAGAGAGATACACACAGAGAGATTTGGCCCATCAAATCCATACTTCTATACCCATTTTTATACAGTTCTCCAATAGCTCCATTTTATTCTCCCTATGCTCCCCTGCACACCAAGTGCAATTTACAGCAGCTAATTAACTCACCAACCCTCATATCATTGGGATGTGGGAGGAAACCAGAGCACCTGGAAGAAACCCATGCAGTCAACAGGGAACAGACAGGAGAGCAGGATTGATCCCCAGGCCACTGGAGCAGCAAAGCCACATCTCTGCTAAATGTGCCTCTGTCTCCACTATCATGAATGACCATGATGCCTCACTCCCAGGTGAGCTCATTGCCTTTTATGCACACTTTGAGAAGGAGAATTAATCAAACACTTGTGCAAATCCTCACAACCTCTGGTGGCCCTGTAATCTCTGTCTCAGAGGCCAATGTCAGCACACCGTTCAAAAGTGTGGACACTTGCAAGGCAGCAGGCCTGGTAAGGTGCTGAAAACCTCTATTGACCAACTGGCTGGAGTGACTGCTGCAGTTGGAGGTTCCCACGTGTTTCAAAAGGACATCAATCATACCAGTGCCCAAGAAGAGCTGAGTGAGCTGCCTCAATAACTATCGTCTGGTAGCACTACTGTATGGCAAGGAACAGCTCTAATGCTATCCATGAGTTCACTTTAAGAGGTTGGTCATGGCTAGAATTAACTCCTGCCTGAGTGAGGACCTGGACTTGCCACTGTAATTTGCGTATCACCACAACATGTCTATAGCAGATGCAAGCTCACTAGTTCCCCACTAGGCCTACATCAGGCTAATATTGATTGATTTCAGAGGTGTTTAACACCATCATCCCCTCAGTACTAAACAACCACCTCCAAAACCTGGGCCTCTGTACCTCCCCTTCAACTGTATCTTTGACTTTCTCATTAGGAGACTTGCAGTAATTTGTCTCACACTGTACTGTTGCCACAAAACAGCACATTTCATGACAAATGTCACTGATAATAAACCTGATTCTGATTCTTTCCCTCTACCTTTCTCGTTCTCTCTGACTTCATATCCAACACAATATACTCAGCAACCTCTGCCATCTCCAGTGGGATCCTACCACTATGGACATCTTTCTGTTCTGTAGAGGTCATTCCCTATGTGACACCCCCCCCCCCCCCACCGACTTGTCCCTCTCCACTGACCTGCCTCCTGGCTCTTATCCCTGCAAGGTGCTACACCTGCCCTGCAGCTCCTCCCTCACCACTATTCACAGCCCCAAACAGTCCTTCCAGGTGACACCACCTGTCAGTCTGTCAGGATTACCTATAGTTTCTGTTGCTCCCAATGTGACCTCCTCTACATGGGTGAGACCTGGCGCAGATAGGAGGACCACTTCATTGAGCACTTTTGCTTTGTCCATTGCAAAAGGCAGGATCGTCAGATGGCTACCAATTTCAATTTGACTTCTCATTCCCATTCTGACATGTCAGTCCATGGCCTCCTCTACTGTCACAATGAGCCTACACTCAGGCTGAAGTTTCAGTACCTTGTATTTCTTCTGGGTAGCCTCCAACCTGATAGCATGAACACTGATTTCTCTAACTTCCAGTAGTTACTCCCCGTCACCCTTCTCTCTTTATCCAATCCCTTTTCTGATTCCTCTCTCTCCCATTCTCTTCTCACCTCCCTTAGATTTTGCCTCCTCCCTCTCTTTACTTTAGGGTCACTGGCTGCTCCTATTAGATTACTCATTCTTCAGCCCTTTACCTCTTCCACTTATCCCCTCCTTGCTTCATATTTCTCCACTCCCCCATCAATCTTCCCCTTCACTTGGTGTCTCATCTATCACGTGCCAGTTTGTACTCGTCCTCCTCCTCCCCCCAGCTTCTTGTTCTAGCTCTGCCACCTTCCTTTCCAATCCGATAAAGGGTCCCAGGAAATGAGGAAGGAAACACTCAGTGGCTCAGGTAGTAGGTGTGGAGAGAAGGTTGAAGATCTTTCATTAGAACCAGGAAGAAAAGAAACCAAGTTACAGAGATAGTGTGGAAACATGGCATGGTAAAAGATGAGGGTAAAGTATTTGATGTGTCACGTACCCCGTGACCGGGTTAAAGAACCAGCAGAAATGGAAAACGCTCTGGAGTCTGGTATTGCTATAAACTAATAGTGTTTATTAGTAAACTACACAATACAGTAATATAAATGCAAATATATTGAACAGGTTAGCAATGATGTGTGTGTGTGTGCGTGTGTGTGTGCGTGTGCGTGTGCGTGTGTGTGCGTGTGCGTGTGCGTGTGCGTGTGCGTGTGCGTGTGCGCGTGCGCGTGCGCGTGCGGAAATAGGAACAAAACTAGGCTCTTTGAAACCTAGGAGTAAATGGGTACAGTCTTACGATGCGATGAAGAGAGTTCAGTTCAGTTCGAGGTAGTTAGTGGAGTAACATTGGAGAGAGAGAGAGAGAGGTGAGCTGTTGCCGTCGATCTTCCCATTGTCTTCCGAAATCCTGTTGTAGTCACCAACTATGACCGTGGCACATACGACCGTTCTTCAGTGGTGGGATTATCACCCAGGCAAGGGTGGACACACAAATAATTCCCCACCGGTCACACCTCTTCACACTGTGAGCCATTGATTGATTTCCCCGAATTGATCCTCCAAAACCCCACCTTCATGTGGGTGCACAAAGCTCGTTCAGTGTCCAACACTGTGTGTGTCTCGTAGTGTGTCTGTCTGTGTAACAGCGGATCTGCTTTTTGTCTCCACATGTTGGACACCAGCTGTCCATCAACCTGCTCCTCCCACTGCTTTCTGCAGACTCTCTACAAGCAGGCAAGTGACCTCGGAGAAAGGTAAACAATCAGCAGAGGAACCATAACATCATTCTTTTGAGCAGTTTCTGTCTCTCTCTGTCTCTCTCATTGCGCTGGATGCCTCCACCCCTCTCTCTTAATAGCAGCACAGTTCATAGGGTCTGTTCTGGACCCCTTCCCAGGGTGACCCCTAACAGATGTATGTGTTAGGGCATATCCTGGAGATACAGTATTAAGCAAATATTAATTTCAACAGCAATGAGTTTTCAGATCTGAATATGGATTGCAGATTGAACTTAAAATGCAGCTCTGAACAATGGGTTTCCTGGAGCTGCAGGCTGGGGTTTATCACCTGAAATGTCTGCATATGCATGACTTCAGCCAGAGAGATGATGGGGATTGACATTCATTTTAGGTGCCTGGAGTGTTGGGGGTGCTTGCAAATTACGGGTATATGTAATTAAAAGGAAGTATTGTGGATGCATTGTAACTATAGAATTGCTGTTACCTTTAATCTTTCGCATATTAAAATGTTGTGTAATATTGGGTCTGGCATGTCTCTTCTTCCAAAAGAGTCTCCAGTATGATGCCTGATTGTTTTGTTGAATAAAGAGTTCTATACCCACCAGCTCCAGTGTCTCCTGGTGAATTGTTCACAGTCACAACAGTTCAAATGGTGCATGAACAAACACCCCATATGTTAGACATTTACAAAATGGAAGCTCATGTGATTAATGAACTGTAAGTAGACATGAAGTTGTTCATGGGTTGGAAAACAGTGAATATTGGTAAATAGCTTGTCATCATATTTGCAAAGATATAGAAGGCAGTGGACCAGCTATTGTTAAATGGGATTGGTGTAAATGGGGACCTGATGGTTCACATAGACAAGTGGATTAAAATCTGTGCTGTATGACTCTCTGATTCTATGTCTCTGTGGAATGACAAAGACAGTGGGACAGTGGTAGTCCTTGGGATTCAGAATTAGGGCCACTTTTCTTTAAACAACCTTGACTCTAAACAAGCTTGGGCTACAGTTGAGAGAAGTCATGAAACAGAAATGAGAAAGTTGGCTCTGGATTTCAGAAAAAAACATAAGAGAATTTGAACAGGGGGATGGCAGGTGTAGTGTGAAAGATACGTGTAGTGAAAGGGGGAGAGACTGGAATTAAATAGATTATAGGTGAAGGGACTTCAACCGAAATGTCAATTTTTCCTACACAGATGCTGCTCAACCTGCTGAGTTCCTCCAGCAGCCTGTCCTTTGCTGTAGATTCCACCATCATGGACTCTGGTGTCTCCTGTCTTGGAATGAAGTGATACTATGTTAATGCAGAAACAGAGAGATGGGGGTGTTGTGTCAGAAAATCACTGAAAGCTGAGGATGTCAAATAAAGGAAAATGAGATGGATTATTATTGTTTCACTAGCAAATTTTAACATATTAAAGGCTTTTAGCAGAACCTTTATTTCATTGTTTAGATCCAGCTGGGATGTTCCCTTTATCTCTGGACTCCTCACTCAAAGGTCAGTGTCAAAGACAGAGAGACAAAAGAAGGCATCTAATAGAATATTTCCAGGAAAGGAGAGTTTGAGATCTCTGTTAGGACTGATAGGCAGTGACTATCCTAACTGTGACTGAGCAGATGAGAAAAAATGCTCAAAACCACAGGTGGGTTGAGAGAGTGAATGATGAAAAATTATTTTGAGCGGCTGAAAGGTCAGTGATCAGCAGACACAGATTTAAAGGCACAATGAAGTAAGTTCATTGCCGCAGGCTGGTGCACCAAGGAAGGCCCCGCCTGACAGGATAATTGAATCAGATTCAAAGGTCACTTTCAAATTCTGACAACGGGAATCAACTTGGAGGATGTGGAGAAAGAGCAGAGGAATGGGGTTAGGTTTAGTGCAGGCATGATGTATCAAGGAGCCTCCTATTTTGTGTCACTCCCTGGTCTAGAAAATGATTCTGATTGCCAATAATCTTTCTTATTTACATTTAGGTCTTCTGATCCTGGCACTGACTGAAGAATTGATGTCCACAGCACACAGGTTGTCTCATAAGTCAGTGTCTCAGAGTTATCTCACGGACTCAACAGCTGTAAGAATGACCTTACCCCAACTGAGTGCCAATTCCAAGATAACAGACCGTATTAACAGACACAAGACCTCCGATGCTGATGGGAATGCCTTAAAGTATCTTCAGTTAGCCTATGACTCCAAGAGGGTTGATACCAGCTTGGTTGACCCCACACCTACTGACATCCAGCCAACCATGTCGACCTTACCAGGGGATGTAGCCCAGAATTATCACAGAACAATGGCAGACACTGTGTCCTTGCATACTCAAAGCACTTTGTATTCAGAACAAACTGCTGCAGATGAGAGACTGCCTGCTGTTCACAAAAATGAGTTAATGGAATCTGCACTGCTGAATGGGAATGTAACACTGTATCCTTCACTTTCCACCAATTCATACAGAGAACTTGTGACAATCTCCCCGTCCATTTATTATCAGTCTGAGCTGGATTCAAGTACAGCTGATAGCCACAATGTCACTATGTTGAAATCATCAAATTATGAAGCCACACCAAATCAGCCCATTAACCTGCTTGACTTTAAAACTCTCTGGCAAGTTGAGGGAACAAATATTGTGGAGGACAGGGTTTTACAGACACCAGTTCTTCCTTCCTTGCCAAGTGGCTTGGCAATGAGCTCATTCATACAGGTCCCTCCTCTCTTTGATAACTTGTCATTGAAGTCATTGACAGCTCTGAATTCAGATTCATATATTATAACAACAGCTGAATATTCCTCGTATAAAGATGCACTTCAGGATTTATTGAAAGTTAATGGAAACCTCTCAGCTGTGTTTGAGATTTATACTTCATCCTCTCTGGCAGCATTCAGCATGAAGAAAAGCGATACTTTAACTGCTAGCATTGTGCCAACCATGGTTTCATCTGGGATCTCCTCAACCTTCACTGAATCAGAGTCAACAGCAGCAGGAAGCTTCCTGAATAGAATTGTTCCTGCGGAGACCAGAGGCCCAGAAACTCCTGGCAATATTTCTCATGCAACGGAAGTCGATAAGCCTCAACAAAAAGCAACTATCTGCCTCAGCAAAGTAGACATAGCCTGGATTATTCTGGCTGTCAGTGTGCCTGTTTCATCATGCTGTAAGTAAGGGGATAAATTTCCAAATTGTACGGATATCAATAGGATCAGTTACCCTGCATACACATTTACGATAATGATTAGAAAATTCAGCATGTTTTATGATGTACATTACCAATGAACAGATCTCAACCTACTCAGACCAGCAGAGCTGCTCAGATAACCTTATACTGGAGAAAGTGGGGAAGGGAAGGGAAGGGGAAAGGGAAGGGAAGGGGAAAAGGAAGGGAATAACAGAGTGGATAAGGAAAGAGCTATGAAGGAGTGTAAGGGGAGAGGTGGGGAAGGAGATAGGGAAGGGTATGACGATGGTACCACCTTTCACTGCAGAAAAGATATATAAGGAAGTATATCATATATAGGGTATAATGCCCATCATTTTAATGTTCCTTGTTTAACTTAAGCAAATCCAGAAAAATGTTTACAGAGAAAATGGAGTCAGTGTAAGCAGACGAATAAGGTATAAGGCCCATGATGAGGTAATTGGGAAATCAAGGGTTTATCTTCATGAGTCTTTTAACAGTGAGATAGAAGATGTCCATGAGCCTGGTGGCATGTATTTTTATCTTCTGCCTGGCAGGAGAGGAGAACAGAGAATGGCCAGGGTGGGTGGGGTCTATAGTTATGTTGGCTGCATTCCCGACACAATAATGTGTAGAGTCATTGGTGGGGTGGGGGTGAAGGCTCATTTTTATGATAGACTGGGCTGTGTAGGGGAGGGGTGTGGGCAGGTTCCAATTGCATAGGTCAGTAATTCTGATGGTTTTGGTCAAAGTGAACACATGAACATATAAACTAGTAGGCTACTCAACTGTTTAACCAATTCCACCATTTAATGAGACCATTTTGTCTGATTGTCACTTCTACATTTTCTGTTGTAATATTTCACCCTTTTGCTATCAAGAATGCATCTACCTCCACCTTAAAAATACATGGAAAACTGAACAGAAAATATTGAACAATGAACATACAACATTGAACATTGTATATAGAATATCAGAGACATTGCATATTTCAATACACAAGGGACTTCACCCCTCTTTCAAGCAAATAAGTAGGCATTTACCTGAGATATGGTGTTGGCTGAACCCCTGACTGTGGACTGTTGCCTGTGGATCAGAAGTGAATTGTCACACATTGGGAGTATTTGCAATCCACAAAAGTACACTGTGTAAATGTTTGTCAGTGGTGAAAGAAGCTTTATTGTGCTTTAAATAAATATGGCCAAGTCACTTTTGTTATCAGACATCAAAGTTCAATGAAAATACACACTCCTACAAACATGAGAGCCAAACAATCAGTTAATTTTGTCTGCAGATATGATTATGGGAAATAATAATGTAATTAAATTAAGGTGGTCATTTTAGCTGTCTGCATTTGCTGAAATCTGGGGCAACAAACTGCTGGAGGAACTCAACAGGTCAGACTGTATCTGTGGAGAAAGACGGGTGGTTGTGGGTCAAGACCCTGCTTAAGTAGTCTTTCCTGATGTAGGGTCTTGACTTGAAACATCATTATCTCCTTACCTCCCCTTCAAACACCAGGAGGGAGAGATAAGTAAGGTTGGAGACACAAGGATATAAAGAGAGGTTGACAGGAGACCCAAGACTGGAGGGGAGATCAAAATAAAACACTGAGGGAGACACATTAGAGGTGACACGATGGTAGAAGAAGAGCTGAGAGAAAGGGCAGCAAAAACACAAGGGGTTAAACTTGGACTGAACATGAGTGTTATGGCAAGCTGAGAACCAAGGAAATGAACCTACATCATTTAATAAACAATGAATTAATTAGTCAGTTAGAGGAAATTGTAAATACAAACTTTAATTGTTTAAATAAATTGAACAAGATTCCAAATGTCAGAAGATAAGGGAGATAAAACCTGGGACGTTTTTCAGGTTTGGCTTGTACATATGCAGAGGCATGAAAGAAAAATGATAAAGCCAAAATTAGAGCTTCTTGGGGGGGGGGGGAAGAGTAAGATAAGGCAATAAAAGAGAGTTGGGAAAAACCAGTCAATAACACAAGTCAGACCAAGGCTGAATATGGAAAGTTTAGACAACAAATGCTATGAGACTAAGTTGGCAGCTAACATAAAATACACAACAGAAGTCCTTTAGTGACTTAAAAGTAGGGAATCTTTAGTTAGGGTGAATAATTAGTAACAAAAATTGATCTACACAAATCTGTAATAGGAATGTCTGTCTCTACCAAGGAAGATGATGCTGAATTTACAGTAAAGGAGGAAATACCTGAGATTTTGGGGGGAGGGGTCTAAAAATCGATGAATATGTATCAGAAAGGCTGGTTGTAAACATGTATCTAATTATCATTTTGTTCTTGTCACATGTGCCAAGATACAATTAAAAGGTTTGCATTCCATCGAGGTAGATCATGCCGCATCTAATGACACTTAGACAGTAAAAGGAAACCAGAATATAGAATATAGTGCTGTAGTTCCAGAGAAAGTGTATTGCAAGCAGACAAAGACAGTGTAAGAACAACAATGCGGTAGACTGGAAAATCAAGAACTCATATGATGGGTCCATTAAAGAGTCTGCTAACATCTGAATAGAAGCTGTCCTTGACCTTGGTGGTACATCCTCTCAGGCTATTGTATCTTCTACCTGGTGGGAGAGAGGAGAAAAGAGAATGGCCAGAGTAGGAGGGGTCCTTGATTTTCCAAGGCAATAAGAAGTGTAGATAGAATTGATGGAAGAGGGGCTGTTTTTGTGCTACACTGGGCTGTCTTCACCACTCTCTACAATTTCTTGCAGCCTTAGGCAGAACAGTTGCCATACCAGGCTGTGATATATTGGGTAGGATGCTTTCTATGATAAAAAGTGGTTAAAGTCTTTGCAGATTAGTCACCAGCTCCGAACTGGATGAAATTAGGTTGCTGAAAGAAACAAGGGTCAAAGTTATGGAGATACTCATGGTGATCTTCCACCTTTAACCATGTATCTAGTGCCAAAGCACTGGAGCATAGCTTTGTCAAAATAGGATGTACGGATTCAAGTCAGTTAGAATAACACTGGTGGGGAACTTGATATAGATCAGAATGTGGGACAAAATTAACAGATATTCGGACATGTCGACCTGTAAAGAAAAACCAACATAGATTTTTTAAGGCAATTCATAAGTATTGAATGATTGAGATAATAGGAAAATTAATTGGGACAACAGAGTTAATGAGCTGTGTGCATAGATTTTCAAAGGCATTTGATAAAAGGTCCTAAAAACGTGCATCAGTAAAACTGAAGTAGATGTGAAAAGATCAGTAATGGCGTGAAACTAAAGTTTAGAATAGTGGCTATGTCATCAGCTGAAGATTACACACATGTTAATGAACCAACAAGACCAATGAGCAATATTATGATCATTTGTTCACATATCTGAAGAATACATGAAAAGGCAACTGTCCACAAAGTTGCCCACAGGATATATATAAATTAGTCAAACAATGAATGCTCCTGAGTGAGTTTTGGAACAATAGTAACCGGTGACTTCCATAAACCAGGTAGTGTGGACCATATTATCTATAGCGACAAACCTCCGCTCTATTTGAAGTCCTTGTGATAATGTAAGTTAAGATCAGAAGATCTGGGAGCTGACTCAGCCAGCAGGTTTGTGTTTGCTGTGATATTCAGTCTGCTCCACCTCCGCCTGAATGCAAAAAAAACCACCACCCTTCTAACAAACACCTCATACAAAAAGTGCCTTACAACAATCTGATTCTACACATCCATTTTTCTTCCCCCTTTGCCTGTCAATTATTTTCATCAAAATAGTTTTAAAATAGACTAAGATTTTTTGCAATGTCCTGTTTCCACACTATACTACCTGTATTGATTCAAGTCTACAGGCTACAGATAATATTCAATGATTGACTCCAAAGAATCTCAATTACTACTGTATCATTTTCTGTTTCAGTTTAATTATCATTCGAACATGCACATCTATACAAATAAACAAAATTTTGTTCCGTAAGCCAAAGTTCGAAACACAGTACATACAGTCACTTAAAACACACATACATGGTTACAATCCAGCTGATGCGGTCACAGAATAATATTAGCACGCCCCTGAGTGGCATGGCCTGAATGTTGACAGATTTCATAAAGTATCAGCTGTATGTTTATGTAACACAGTATGTTACTGGCACTGTTACAATAAAACAAGCAGTTGTATAAATACGAGGGTGATTGATAAGTTCATGGCCTTAGGTAGAAGGAGTCAATTTTGCAAAACCTAGCACATTTATATTTCAACATAGTCCCCTCCTACATTTACACACTTAAGTCCTGTGGTCATGGAGCATACGAATCTTGGAGCTCCAGAAACTGTCCACGGCAGGGGTGATTGATACGTTTGTGGCCAAAGGTAGAAGAAGATAAGTTCGGGAGAGGGTGACAGCACTCAGACAGGGTGTGAGTGTGTCTGTGAGATCGGGAGAGGGTGACAGCACTCAGACAGGGTGTGAGTGTGTCTGTGAATTCGGGAGAGGGTGACAGGGCACTCAAACACGGTGTGAGTGTGTCTGTGAGTTCGGGAGAGGGTTACAGGGCACTCAGACAGGGTGTGAGTGTGTCTGTGAGTTTGGGACAGGGTGACAGCACTTAGACAGGGTGTGAGTGTGTCTGTGAGTTCGGGAGAGGGTGACAGCACTCAGACAGGGTGTGAGTGTGTCTGTGAGTTCGGGAGAGGGTGCCACCACTCAGACAGGGTGTGAGTGTGTCTGTGAATTCGGGAGAGGGTGATAGGGCACTCAGACAGGGTGTGAGTGTGTCTGTGAGTTCGGGGAGAGTGTGACAGGGCACTCAGACAGGGTGTGAGTGTGTCTGAGTTCAGGAGAGGGTGACAGGGCACTCAGACAGGGTGTGAGTGTGTCTGAGTTTGGGAGAGGGTGACAGGGCACTCAGACAGGGTGTGAGTGTGTTTGTGAGTTTCGGAGAGGGTGACAGCACTGAGACAGGGTGTGAGTGTGTCTGTGAGTTCGCGACAGGGTGACAGCACTCAGGCAGGGTGTGAGTGTGTCTGTGAGTCGGGAGAGGGTGACAGGGCACTCAGACAGGGCGTGAGTGTGTCTGTGAGTTTGGGAGAGGGTGACAGCACTCAGACAGGGTGTGAGTGTGTCTGTGAGTTCGGGAGAGGGTGACAGCACTCAGACAGGGTGTGAGTGTGTCTGTGAGTTCGGGAGAGGGTGATAGGGCACTCAGACAGGGTGTGAATGTGTCTGTGAGTAAGGGAGAGTGTGACAGGGCATTCTGACAGGGTGTGAGTGTGTCTGTGAGTTCGGGAGAGGGTGACAGGGCACTCGGACACGGTGTGAGTGTGTCTGTGAGTTCGGGAGAGGGTGACAGCACTGAGACAGGGTGTGAGTGTGTCTGTGAGTTTGGGAGAGGGTGACAGCACTCAGACAGGGTGTGAGTGTGTCTGTGAGTTCGCGACAGGGTGACAGCACTCAGACAGGGAGTGAGTGTGTCTGTGAGTTCGGGAGAGGGTGACAGGGCACTCAGACAGGGTGTGAGTGTGTCTGTGAGATCGGGAGAGGGTGACAGGGCACTCAGACAGGGTGTGAGTGTGTCTGTGAGTTCGGAAGAGGGTGACAGGGCTCTCAGACAGGGTATCATTGTGTCTGTGAGTTCGGGAGAGGGTGACAGCACTCAGACAGGGGGTGAGTGTGTCTGTGAGTTCGCGAGAGGGTGACAGCACTCAGACAGGGTGTGAGTGTTTCTGTGAGTTCGGGAGAGGGTGACAGGGCACTCAGACAGGGTGTGAGTGTGTCTGTGAGTTTGGGAGAGGGTGACAGGGCACTCAGACAGGGTATCATTGTGTCTGTGAGTTCGGGAGAGGGTGACAGCACTCAGACAGGGGGTGAGTGTGTCTGTGAGTTCGCGAGAGGGTGACAGCACTCAGACAGGGTGTGAGTGTTTCTGTGAGTTTGCGAGAGGGTGACAGGCCACTCAGACAGGGTATCATTGTGTCTGTGAGTTCGGGAGAGGGTGACAGCACTCAGACAGGGGGTGAGTGTGTCTGTGAGTTCGCGAGAGGGTGACAGCACTCAGACAGGGTGTGAGTGTTTCTGTGAGTTCGGGAGAGGGTGACAGGGCACTCAGACAGGGTGTGAGTGTGTCTGTGAGTTTGGGAGAGGGTGACAGGGTAACCGGACAGGGTGTCAGTGTGTCTGTGAAATCGGGAGAGGGTGACAGTGCACCCAGACAGGGTGTGAGTGTGTCTGTGAGTTCAGGAGAGGGTGACAGCACTCAGACAGGGTGTGAGTGTGTCTGTGAGTTCGGGAGAGGGTAACAGGGCCCTCAGACAGGGTGTCAGTGTGTCTGTGAAATCGGGAGAGGGTGACAGTGCACCCAGACAGGGTGTGAGTGTGTCGGTGAGTTCAGGAGAGGGTGACAGCACTCAGACAGGGTGTGAGTGTGTCTGTGAGTTCGGGAAAGGGTAACAGGGCCCTCAGACAGGGTGTCAGTGTGTCTGTGAAATCGGGAGAGGGTGACAGTGCACGCAGACAGGGTGTGAGTGTGTCGGTGAGTTCGGGAGAGGGTGACAGGGCACTCAGAGCGGGTGTGAGTGTGTCTGTGAGTTCGGGAGAGGGTGACAGGGCTCTCAGACAGGGCGTGAGTGTGTCTGTGAGTTTGGTAGAGGGTGACAGCACAGACAGGGAGTGAGTGTGTCTGTGAGTTTGCGAGAGGGTGACAGTCCACTCAGACAGGGTATCATTGTGTCTGTGAGTTCGGGAGAGGGTGACAGCACTCAGACAGGGTGTGAGTGTGTCTGTGAGTTCGGGAGAGGGTGACAGGGCACTCAGACAGGGTGTGAGTGTGTCTGTGAGTTCGGGAGAGGGTGACAGGGCACTCAGACAGGGTGTGAGTGTGTCTGTGAGTTCGGGAGAGGGTGACAGGGCACTCAGACAGGGTGTGAGTGTGTCTGTGAGTTCGGGAGAGGGTGACAGGGCACTCAGACAGGGTGTGAGTGTGTCTGTGAGTTCGCGAGAGGGTGACAGGGCACTCAGACAGGGTGTGAGTGTGTCTGTGAGTTCGGGAGAGGGTGATAGCACTCAGACAGGGTGTGAGTGTGTCTGTGAGTTCGGGAGAGGGTGACAGGGCACTCAGACAGGGTGTGAGTGTGTCTGTGAGTTCGGGAGAGGGTGATAGCACTCAGACAGGGTGTGAGTGTGTCTGTGAGTTCGGGAGAGGGTGACAGGGCACTCAGACAGGGTGTCAGTGTGTCTGTGAGTTCGGGAGAGGGTGATAGCACTCAGACAGGGTGTGAGTGTGTCTGTGAGTTCGGGAGAGGGTGACAGGGCACTCAGACAGGGTGTGAGTGTGTCTGTGAGTTCGGGAGAGGGTGACAGGGCACTCAGACAGGGTGTGAGTGTGTCTGTGAGTTCGGGAGAGGGTGACAGGGCACTCAGACAGGGTGTGAGTGTGTCTGTGAGTTCGCGAGAGGGTGACAGGGCACTCAGACAGGGTGTGAGTGTGTCTGTGAGTTCGGGAGAGGGTGATAGCACTCAGACAGGGTGTGAGTGTGTCTGTGAGTTCGGGAGAGAGTGACAGGGCTCTCAGACAGGGAGTGAGTGTGTCTGTGAGTTCGGGAGAGGGTGACAGGGCACTCAGACAGGGAGTGAGTGTGTCTGTGAGTTCAGGAGAGGGTGACAGCACTCAGACAGGGTGTGAGTGTGTCTGTGAGTTCGGGAGAGGGTGACAGGGCACTCAGACAGGGTGTGAGTGTGTCTGTGAGTTCGGGAGAGGTTGACAGGGCACTCAGACAGGGTGTGAGTGTGTCTGTGAGTTCGGGAGAGTGTCACAGGGCACTCAGACGGTGTGAGTGTGTCTGTGAGTTCGGGAGAGGGTGCCAGCACTCAGACAGGGTGTGAGTGTGTCTGTGAGTTCCGGAGAGGGTGACAGCACTGAGACAGGGTGTGAGTGTGTCTGTGAGTTTGGGAGAGGGTGACAGCACTCAGACAGGGTGTGAGTGTGTCTGTGAGTTCGCGACAGGGTGACAGCACTCAGACAGGGAGTGAGTGTGTCTGTGAGTTCGGGAGAGGGTGACAGGGCACTCAGACAGGGTGTGAGTGTGTCTGTGAGATCGGGAGAGGGTGACAGGGCACTCAGACAGGGTGTGAGTGTGTCTGTGAGTTCGGAAGAGGGTGACAGGGCACTCAGACAGGGTGTGAGTGTGTCTGTGAGTTCGGAAGAGGGTGACAGGGCTCTCAGACAGGGTGTGACTGTGTCTCTGAGTTTGGGAGAGGGTGACAGGGCACTCAGACAGGGCGTGAGTGTGTCTGTGAGTTTGCGAGAGGGTGACAGGCCACTCAGACAGGGTATCATTGTGTCTGTGAGTTCGGGAGAGGGTGACAACACTCAGACAGGGGGTGAGTGTGTCTGTGAGTTCGCGAGAGGGTGACAGCACTCAGACAGGGTGTGAGTGTTTCTGTGAGTTCGGGAGAGGGTGACAGGGCACTCAGACAGGGTGTGAGTGTGTCTGTGAGTTCGGGAGAGGGTGATAGCACTCAGACAGGGTGTGAGTGTGTCTGTGAGTTCGGGAGAGAGTGACAGGGCTCTCAGACAGGGAGTGAGTGTGTCTGTGAGTTCGGGAGAGGGTGACAGGGCACTCAGACAGGGAGTGAGTGTGTCTGTGAGTTCAGGAGAGGGTGACAGCACTCAGACAGGGTGTGAGTGTGTCTGTGAGTTCGGGAGAGGGTGACAGGGCACTCAGACAGGGTGTGAGTGTGTCTGTGAGTTCGGGAGAGGTTGACAGGGCACTCAGACAGGGTGTGAGTGTGTCTGTGAGTTCGGGAGAGTGTCACAGGGCACTCAGACGGTGTGAGTGTGTCTGTGAGTTCGGGAGAGAGTGACAGGGCACTCAGACACGGTGTGAGTGTGTCTGTGAATTCGGGAGAGGGTGACAGGGCACTCAGACAGGGTGTGAGTGTGTATCTGAGTTCGGGAGAGTGTGACAATCCACTCAGACGGGGTGTGAGTGTGTGTGTGAGTTCGGGAGAGGGTAACAGGGCCCTCAGACAGGGTGTGAGTGTGTCTGTGAGATCGTGAGAGGGTGACAGTGCACCCAGACAGGGTGTGAGTGTGTCTGTGAGTTCGGGAGAGGGTGACAGGGCACTCAGAGCGGGTGTGAGTGTGTCTGTGAGTTCGGGAGAGGGTGACGGGGCTCTCAGACAGGGTGTGAGTGTGTCTGTGAGTTTGGGAGAGGGTGACAGGGCACCCAGACAGGGTGTGAGTGTCTGTGTGAGTTCGGGAGAGGGTAACAGTGCCCTCAGACAGGGTGTGAGTGTGTCTGTGAAATCGGGAGACGGTGACAGTGCACCCAGACAGGGTGTGAGTGTGTCTCTGAGTTCGGGAGAGGGTGACAGGGCACTCAGAGCGGGTGTGAGTGTGTCTGTGAGTTTGGTAGAGGGTGACAGCACTCAGACAGGGTGTGAGTGTGTCTGTGAGTTCGCGAGAGGGTGACAGCACTCAGACAGGGTGTGAGTGTGTCTGTGAGTTCGGGAGAGGGTGATAGGGCACTCAGACAGGGTGTGACTGTGTCTGTGAGTAAGGGAGAGTGTGACAGGGCATTCTGACAGGGTGTGAGTGTGTCTGTGAGTTCGGGTGAGGGTGACAGGGCACTCGGACACGGTGTGAGTGTGTCTGTGAGTTCGGGAGAGGGTGCCAGCACTCAGACAGGGTGTGAGTGTGTCTGTGAGTTCGGGAGAGAGTGACAGGGCTCTCAGACAGGGAGTGAGTGTGTCTGTGAGTTCGGGAGAGGGTGACAGGGCACTCAGACAGGGAGTGAGTGTGTCTGTGAGTTCAGGAGAGGGTGACAGCACTCAGACAGGGTGTGAGTGTGTCTGTGAGTTCGGGAGAGGGTGACAGGGCACTCAGACAGGGTGTGAGTGTGTCTGTGAGTTCGGAAGAGGGTGACAGGGCTCTCAGACAGGGTGTGACTGTGTCTCTGAGTTTGGGAGAGGGTGACAGGGCACTCAGACAGGGCGTGAGTGTGTCTGTGAGTTTGCGAGAGGGTGACAGGCCACTCAGACAGGGTATCATTGTGTCTGTGAGTTCGGGAGAGGGTGACAACACTCAGACAGGGGGTGAGTGTGTCTGTGAGTTCGCGAGAGGGTGACAGCACTCAGACAGGGTGTGAGTGTTTCTGTGAGTTCGGGAGAGGGTGACAGGGCACTCAGACAGGGTGTGAGTGTGTCTGTGAGTTCGGGAGAGGGTGATAGCACTCAGACAGGGTGTGAGTGTGTCTGTGAGTTCGGGAGAGAGTGACAGGGCTCTCAGACAGGGAGTGAGTGTGTCTGTGAGTTCGGGAGAGGGTGACAGGGCACTCAGACAGGGAGTGAGTGTGTCTGTGAGTTCAGGAGAGGGTGACAGCACTCAGACAGGGTGTGAGTGTGTCTGTGAGTTCGGGAGAGGGTGACAGGGCACTCAGACAGGGTGTGAGTGTGTCTGTGAGTTCGGGAGAGGTTGACAGGGCACTCAGACAGGGTGTGAGTGTGTCTGTGAGTTCGGGAGAGTGTCACAGGGCACTCAGACGGTGTGAGTGTGTCTGTGAGTTCGGGAGAGAGTGACAGGGCACTCAGACACGGTGTGAGTGTGTCTGTGAATTCGGGAGAGGGTGACAGGGCACTCAGACAGGGTGTGAGTGTGTATCTGAGTTCGGGAGAGTGTGACAATCCACTCAGACGGGGTGTAAGTGTGTGTGTGAGTTCGGGAGAGGGTAACAGGGCCCTCAGACAGGGTGTGAGTGTGTCTGTGAGATCGTGAGAGGGTGACAGTGCACCCAGACAGGGTGTGAGTGTGTCTGTGAGTTCGGGAGAGGGTGACAGGGCACTCAGAGCGGGTGTGAGTGTGTCTGTGAGTTCGGGAGAGGGTGACGGGGCTCTCAGACAGGGTGTGAGTGTGTCTGTGAGTTTGGGAGAGGGTGACAGGGCACCCAGACAGGGTGTGAGTGTCTGTGTGAGTTCGGGAGAGGGTAACAGTGCCCTCAGACAGGGTGTGAGTGTGTCTGTGAAATCGGGAGACGGTGACAGTGCACCCAGACAGGGTGTGAGTGTGTCTCTGAGTTCGGGAGAGGGTGACAGGGCACTCAGAGCGGGTGTGAGTGTGTCTGTGAGTTTGGTAGAGGGTGACAGCACTCAGACAGGGTGTGAGTGTGTCTGTGAGTTCGCGAGAGGGTGACAGCACTCAGACAGGGTGTGAGTGTGTCTGTGAGTTCGGGAGAGGGTGATAGGGCACTCAGACAGGGTGTGACTGTGTCTGTGAGTAAGGGAGAGTGTGACAGGGCATTCTGACAGGGTGTGAGTGTGTCTGTGAGTTCGGGTGAGGGTGTCAGGGCACTCGGACACGGTGTGAGTGTGTCTGTGAGTTCGGGAGAGGGTGCCAGCACTCAGACAGGGTGTGAGTGTGTCTGTGAGTTCCGGAGAGGGTGACAGCACTGAGACACGTTGTGAGTGTGTCTGTGAGTTTGGGAGAGGGTGACAGCACTCAGAAAGGGTGTCAGTGTGTCTGTGAGTTCGCGACAGGGTGACAGCACTCAGACAGGGAGTGAGTGTGTCTGTGAGTTCGGGAGAGGGTGACAGGGCACTCAGACAGGGTGTGAGTGTGTCTGTGAGATCGTGAGAGGGTGACAGGGCACTCAGACAGGGTGTGAGTGTGTCTGTGAGTTCGGGAGAGGGTGACAGGGCTCTCAGACAGGGTGTGACTGTGTCTCTGAGTTTGGGAGAGGGTGACAGGGCACTCAGACAGGGCGTGAGCGTGTCTGTGAGTTTGCGAGAGGGTGACAGGCCACTCAGACAGGGTATCATTGTGTCTGTGAGTTCGGGAGAGGGTGACAGCACTCAGACAGGGGGTGAGTGTGTCTGTGAGTTCGCGAGAGGGTGACAGCACTCAGACAGGGTGTGAGTGTTTCTGTGAGTTCGGGAGAGGGTGACAGGGCACTCAGACAGGGTGTGAGTGTGTCTGTGAGTTTGGGAGAGGGTGACAGGGTATCCGGACAGGGTGTCAGTGTGTCTGTGAAATCGGGAGAGGGTGACAGTGCACCCAGACAGGGTGTGAGTGTGTCTGTGAGTTCAGGAGAGGGTGACAGCACTCAGACAGTGTGTGAGTGTGTCTGTGAGTTCGGGAGAGGGTAACAGGGCCCTCAGACAGGGTGTCAGTGTGTCTGTGAAATCGGGAGAGGGTGACAGTGCACCCAGACAGGGTGTGAGTGTGTCGGTGAGTTCAGGAGAGGGTGACAGCACTCAGACAGGGTGTGAGTGTGTCTGTGAGTTCGGGAGAGGGTAACAGGGCCCTCAGACAGGGTGTCAGTGTGTCTGTGAAATCGGGAGAGGGTGACAGTGCACCCAGACAGGGTGTGAGTGTGTCTGTGAGTTTGGTAGAGGGTGACAGCACAGACAGGGAGTGAGTGTGTCTGTGAGTTTGCGAGAGGGTGACAGTCCACTCAGACAGGGTATCATTGTGTCTGTGAGTTCGGGAGAGGGTGACAGCACTCAGACAGGGTGTGAGTGTGTCTGTGAGTTCGGGAGAGGGTGACAGGGCACTCAGACAGGGTGTGAGTGTGTCTGTGAGTTCGGGAGAGGGTGACAGGGCACTCAGACAGGGTGTGAGTGTGTCTGTGAGTTCGGGAGAGGGTGACAGGGCACTCAGACAGGGTGTGAGTGTGTCTGTGAGTTCGGGAGAGGGTGACAGGGCACTCAGACAGGGTGTGAGTGTGTCTGTGAGTTCGCGAGAGGGTGACAGGGCACTCAGACAGGGTGTGAGTGTGTCTGTGAGTTCGGGAGAGGGTGATAGCACTCAGACAGGGTGTGAGTGTGTCTGTGAGTTCGGGAGAGGGTGACAGGGCACTCAGACAGGGTGTGAGTGTGTCTGTGAGTTCGGGAGAGGGTGATAGCACTCAGACAGGGTGTGAGTGTGTCTGTGAGTTCGGGAGAGGGTGACAGGGCACTCAGACAGGGTGTGACTGTGTCTGTGAGTTCGGGAGAGGGTGATAGCACTCAGACAGGGTGTGAGTGTGTCTGTGAGTTCGGGAGAGGGTGACAGGGCACTCAGACAGGGTGTGAGTGTGTCTGTGAGTTCGGGAGAGGGTGACAGGGCACTCAGACAGGGTGTGAGTGTGTCTGTGAGTTTGGGAGAGGGTGACAGGGCACTCAGACAGGGTGTGAGTGTGTCTGTGAGTTCGCGAGAGGGTGACAGGGCACTCAGACAGGGTGTGAGTGTGTCTGTGAGTTCGGGAGAGGGTGATAGCACTCAGACAGGGTGTGAGTGTGTCTGTGAGTTCGGGAGAGAGTGACAGGGCTCTCAGACAGGGAGTGAGTGTGTCTGTGAGTTCGGGAGAGGGTGACAGGGCACTCAGACAGGGAGTGAGTGTGTCTGTGAGTTCAGGAGAGGGTGACAGCACTCAGACAGGGTGTGAGTGTGTCTGTGAGTTCGGGAGAGGGTGACAGGGCACTCAGACAGGGTGTGAGTGTGTCTGTGAGTTCGGGAGAGGTTGACAGGGCACTCAGACAGGGTGTGAGTGTGTCTGTGAGTTCGGGAGAGTGTCACAGGGCACTCAGACAGGGTGTGAGTGTGTCTGTGAGTTCGGGAGAGGGTGACGGGGCTCTCAGACAGGGTGTGAGTGTGTCTGTGAATTCGGGAGAGGGTGACAGGGAACCCAGACAGGGTGTGAGTGTCTGTGTGAGTTCGGGAGAGGGTAACAGTGCCCTCAGACAGGGTGTGAGTGTGTCTGTGAAATCGGGAGACGGTGACAGTGCACCCAGACAGGGTGTCAGTGTGTCTCTGAGTTCGGGAGAGGGTGACAGGGCACTCAGAGCGGGTGTGAGTGTGTCTGTGAGTTTGGTAGAGGGTGACAGCACTCAGACAGGGTGTGAGTGTGTCTGTGAGTTCGCGAGAGGGTGACAGCACTCAGACAGGGTGTTAGTGTATCTGTGAGTTCGGGAGAGTGTGACAGGGCACTCAGACAGGGTGTGAGTGTGTCTGTGAGTTCGGGAGAGGGTGACAGGGCTCTCAGACAGGGCGTGAGTGTGTCTGTGAGTTTGGTAGAGGGTGACAGCACTCAGACAGGGTGTGAGTGTGTCTGTGAGTTCGCGAGAGGGTGACAGGGCACTCAGAGCGGGTGTGAGTGTGTCTGTGAGTTCCGGAGAGGGTGAGAGGGCTCTCAGACAGGTTGTGAGTGTGTCTGTGAGTTCGGGAGAGGGTGACAGGGCACTCAGACAGGGTATCATTGTGTCTGTGAGTTCGGGAGAGGGTGACAGCACTCAGACAGGGTGTGTGTGTGTCTGTGAGTTCGGGAGAGGGTGACAGCACTCAGACAGGGTGTGAGTGTGTCTGTGAGTTCGGGAGAGTGTGACAGGGCACTCAGACAGGGTGTGAGTGTGTCTGTGAGTTCGGGAGAGGGTGACAGGGCACTCAGACAGGGTGTGAGTGTGTCTGTGAGTTAGGGAGAGGGTGACAGGGCACTCAGACAGGGTGTGAATGTGTCTGTGATTTCGGGAGAGGGTGACAGGGCACTCAGACAGGGTGTGAGTGTGTCTGTGAGATCGGGAGAGGGTGACAGGGCTCTCAGACAGGGTGTGATTGTGTCTGTGAGTTCGGGAGAGGTTGACAGGGCACTCAGACAGGGTGTGAGTGTGTCTGTGAGTTCGGGAGAGTGTCACAGGGCACTCAGACAGGGTGTGAGTGTGTCTGTGAGTTCGGGAGAGTGTCACAGGGCACTCAGACAGGGTGTGAGTGTGTCTGTGAGTTCGGGAGAGTGTCACAGGGCACTCAGACAGGGTGTGAGTGTGTCTGTGAGTTCGGGAGAGAGTGACAGGGCACTCAGACAGGGTGTGAGTGTGTCTGTGAGTTCGGGAGAGGGTGACAGGGCACTCAGACAGGGTGTGAGAGCGACTGTGAGTTCGGGAGAGGTTGACAGGGCACTCAGACAGGGTGTGAGTGTGTCTGTGAGTTCGGGAGAGGGTCACAGGGCACTCAGACAGGATGTGAGTGTGTCTGTGAGTTTGGGAGAGAGTGACAGGGCACTCAGACAGTGTGTGAGTGTGTATCTGAGTTCGGGAGAGTGTGACAAGGCACTCAGACGGGGTGTGAGTGTGTGTGTGAGTTCGGGAGAGGGTAACAGGGCCCTCAGACAGGGTGTGAGTGTGTCTGTGAGATCGTGAGAGGGTGACAGTGCACCCAGACAGGGTGTGAGTGTGTCTGTGAGTTCGGGAGAGGGTGACAGGGCACTCAGAGCGGGTGTGAGTGTGTCTGTGAGTTCGGGAGAGGGTGACTGGGCTCTCAGACAGGGTGTGAGTGTGTCTGTGAGTTTGGGAGAGGGTGACAGGGCACCCAGACAGGGTGTGAGTGTCTGTGTGAGTTCGGGAGAGGGTAACAGTGCCCTCAGACAGGGTGTGAGTGTGTCTGTGAAATCGGGAGAGGGTGACAGTGCACCCAGACAGGTGTGAGTGTGTCTCTGAGTTCGGGAGAGGGTGACAGGGCACTCAGAGCGGGTGTGAGTGTGTCTGTGAGTTTGGTAGAGGGTGACAGCACTCAGACAGGGTGTGAGTGTGTCTGTGAGTTCGCGAGAGGGTGACAGCACTCAGACAGGGTGTTAGTGTTTCTGTGAGTTCGGGAGAGGGTGACAGGGCACTCAGAGCGGGTGTGGGTGTGTCTGTGAGTTCGGGAGAGGGTGACAGGGCTCTCAGACAGGGTGTGACTGTGTCTCTGATTTTGGGAGAGGGTGACAGGGCACTCAGACAGGGCGTGAGTGTGTCTGTGAGTTTGGTAGAGGGTGACAGCACTCAGACAGGGTGTGAGTGTGTCTGTGAGTTCGCGAGAGGGTGACAGGGCACTCAGAGCGGGTGTGAGTGTGTCTGTGAGTTCCGGAGAGGGTGAGAGGGCTCTCAGACAGGTTGTGAGTGTGTCTGTGAGTTCGGGAGAGGGTGACAGGGCACTCAGATAAGGCGTGAGTGTGTCTGTGAGTTTGATAGGGGGTGACAGCACTCAGACAGGGAGTGAGTGTTTCTGTGAGTTTGCGAGAGGGTGACAGGCCACTCAGACAGGGTATCATTGTGTCTGTGAGTTCGGGAGAGGGTGACAGCACTCAGACAGGGTGTGAGTGTGTCTGTGAGTTCGGGAGAGTGTGACAGGGCACTCAGACAGGGTGTGAGTGTGTCTGTGAGTTCGGGAGAGGGTGAAAGGGCACTCAGACAGGGAGTGAGTGTGTCTGTGAGTTCGGGAGAGAGTGACAGGGCACTCAGACAGGGTGTGAGTGTGTCTGTGAGTTCGGGAGAGGGTAACAGGGCCCTCAGAGCGGGTGTGAATGTGTCTGTGATTTCGGGAGAGGGTGACAGGGCACTCAGACAGGGTCTGAGTGTGTCTGTGAGATCGGGAGAGGGTGACAGGGCTCTCAGACAGGGTGTGATTGTGTCTGTGAGTTCGGGAGAGGGTGACAGCACTCAGACAGGGTGTGAGTGTGTCTGTGAGTTCGGGAGAGGTTGACAGGGCACTCAGACAGGGTGTGAGTGTGTCTGTGAGTTCGGGAGAGTGTCACAGGGCACTCAGACAGGGTGTGAGTGTGTCTGTGAGTTCGGGAGAGAGTGACAGGGCACTCAGACAGGGTGTGAGTGTGTCTGTGAGTTCGGGAGAGGGTGACAGGGCACTCAGACAGGGTGTGAGAGCGACTGTGAGTTCGGGAGAGGTTGACAGGGCACTCAGACAGGGTGTGAGTGTGTCTGTGAGTTCGGGAGATGGTGACAGGGCACTCAGACAGGGTGTGTGTGTGTCTGTGAGTTCGGGAGAGGGTCACAGGGCACTCAGACAGGATGTGAGTGTGTCTGTGAGTTTGGGAGAGAGTGACAGGGCACTCAGACAGGGTGTGAGTGTGTATCTGAGTTCGGGAGAGTGTGACAAGGCACTCAGACGGGGTGTGAGTGTGCGTGTGAGTTCGGGAGAGGGTAACAGGGCCCTCAGACAGGGTGTGAGTGTGTCTGTGAGATCGTGAGAGGGTGACAGTGCACCCAGACAGGGTGTGAGTGTGTCTGTGAGTTCGGGAGAGGGTGACAGGGCACTCAGAGCGGGTGTGAGTGTGTCTGTGAGTTCGGGAGAGGGTGACGGGGCTCTCAGACAGTGTGTGAGTGTGTCTGTGAGTTTGGGAGAGGGTGACAGGGTACCCAGACAGGGTGTGAGTGTCTGTGTGAGTTCGGGAGAGGGTAACAGTGCCCTTAGACAGGGTGTGAGTGTGTCTGTGAAATCGGGAGAGGGTGACAGGGCACTCAGAGCGGGTGTGAGTGTGTCTGTGAGTTTGGTAGAGGGTGACAGCACTCAGACAGGGTGTGAGTGTGTCTGTGAGTTCGCGAGAGGGTGACAGCACTCAGACAGGGTGTTAGTGTTTCTGTGAGTTCGGGAGAGGGTGACAGGGCACTCAGAGCGGGTGTGAGTGTGTCTGTGAGTTCGGGAGAGGGTGACAGCACTCAGACAGGGTGTGAGTGTGTCTGTGAGTTCGGGAGAGGGTGACAGGGCTCTCAGACAGGGTGTGACTGTGTCTCTGAGTTTGGGAGAGGGTGACAGGGCACTCAGACAGGGCGTGAGTGTGTCTGTGAGTTTGGTAGAGGGTGACAGCACTCAGACAGGGTGTGAGTGTGTCTGTGAGTTCGCGAGAGGGTGACAGGGCACTCAGAGCGGGTGTGAGTGTGTCTGTGAGTTCCGGAGAGGGTGAGAGGGCTCTCAGACAGGTTGTGAGTGTGTCTGTGAGTTCGGGAGAGGGTGACAGGGCACTCAGATAGGGCGTGAGTGTGTCTGTGAGTTTGATAGGGGGTGACAGCACTCAGACAGGGAGTGAGTGTTTCTGTGAGTTTGCGAGAGGGTGACAGGCCAATCAGACAGGGTATCATTGTGTCTGTGAGTTCGGGAGAGGGTGACAGCACTCAGACAGGGTGTGAGTGTGTCTGTGAGTTCGGGAGAGTGTGACAGGGCACTCAGACAGGGTGTGAATGTGTCTGTGATTTCGGGAGAGGGTGACAGGGCACTCAGACAGGGTGGGAGTGTGTCTGTGAGATCGGGAGAGGGTGACAGGGCTCTCAGACAGGGTGTGATTGTGTCTGTGAGTTCGGGAGAGGGTGAAAGCACTCAGACAGGGTGTGAGTGTGTCTGTGAGTTCGGGAGAGGGTGACGGGGCTCTCAGACAGGGTGTGAGTGTGTCTGTGAGTTTGGGAGAGGGTGACAGGGCACCCAGACAGGGTGTGAGTTTCTGTGTGAGTTCGGGAGAGGGTAACAGTGCCCTCAGACAGGGTGTGAGTGTGTCTGTGAAATCGGGAGAGGGTGACAGTGCACCCAGACAGGTGTGAGTGTGTCTCTGAGTTCGGGAGAGGGTGACAGGGCACTCAGAGCGGGTGTGAGTGTGTCTGTGAGTTTGGTAGAGGGTGACAGCACTCAGACAGGGTGTGAGTGTGTCTGTGAGTTCGCGAGAGGGTGACAACACTCAGACAGGGTGTTAGTGTTTCTGTGAGTTCGGGAGAGGGTGACAGGGCACTCAGAGCGGGTGTGAGTGTGTCTGTGAGTTCGGGAGAGGGTGACAGGGCTCTCAGACAGTGTGTGACTGTGTCTCTGAGTTTGGGAGAGGGTGACAGGGCACTCAGACAGGGCGTGAGTGTGTCTGTGAGTTTGGTAGAGGGTGACAGCACTCAGACAGGGTGTGAGTGTGTCTGTGAGTTCGCGAGAGGGTGACAGGGCACTCAGAGCGGGTGTGAGTGTGTCTGTGAGTTCCGGAGAGGGTGAGAGGGCTCTCAGACAGGTTGTGAGTGTGTCTGTGAGTTCGGGAGAGGGTGACAGGGCACTCAGATAAGGCGTGAGTGTGTCTGTGAGTTTGATAGGGGGTGACAGCACTCAGACAGGGAGTGAGTGTTTCTGTGAGTTTGCGAGAGGGTGACAGGGCACTCAGACAGGGTATCATTGTGTCTGTGAGTTCGGGAGAGGGTGACAGCACTCAGACAGGGTGTGAGTGTGTCTGTGAGTTCGGGAGAGTGTGACAGGGCACTCAGACAGGGTGTGAGTGTGTCTGTGAGTTCGGGAGAGGGTGAAAGGGCACTCAGACAGGGTGTGAATGTGTCTGTGATTTCGGGAGAGGGTGACAGGGCACTCAGACAGGGTGTGAGTGTGTCTGTGAGATCGGGAGAGGGTGACAGGGCTCTCAGACAGGGTGTGATTGTCTCTGTGAGTTCGGGAGAGGGTGACAGCACTCAGACAGGGTGTGAGTGTGTCTGTGAGTTCGGGAGAGGTTGACAGGGCACTCAGACAGGGTGTGAGTGTGTCTGTGAGTTCGGGAGAGTGTCACAGGGCACTCAGACAGGGTGTGAGTGTGTCTGTGAGTTCGGGAGAGAGTGACAGGGCACTCAGACAGGGTGTGAGTGTGTCTGAGTTCGGGAGAGGGTGACAGGGCACTCAGACAGGGTGTGAGAGCGACTGTGAGTTCGGGAGAGGTTGACAGGGCACTCAGACAGGGTGTGAGTGTGTCTGTGAGTTCGGGAGATGGTGACAGGGCACTCAGACAGGGTGTGAGTGTGTCTGTGAGATCGTGAGAGGGTGACAGTGCACCCAGACAGGGTGTGAGTGTGTCTGTGAGTTCGGGAGAGGGTGACAGGGCACTCAGAGCGGGTGTGAGTGTGTCTGTGAGTTCGGGAGAGGGTGACGGGGCTCTCAGACAGGGTGTGAGTGTGTCTGTGAGTTTGGGAGAGGGTGACAGGGCACCCAGACAGGGTGTGAGTGTCTGTGTGAGTTCGGGAGAGGGTAACAGTGCCCTCAGACAGGGTGTGAGTGTGACTGTGAAATCGGGAGAGGGTGACAGGGCACTCAGAGCGGGTGTGAGTGTGTCTGTGAGTTTGGTAGAGGGTGACAGCACTCAGACAGGGTGTGAGTGTGTCTGTGAGTTCGCGAGAGGGTGACAGCACTCAGACAGGGTGTTAGTGTTTCTGTGAGTTCGGGAGAGGGTGACAGGGCACTCAGAGCGGGTGTGAGTGTGTCTGTGAGTTCGGGAGAGGGTGACAGCACTCAGACAGGGTGTGAGTGTGTCTGTGAGTTCGGGAGAGGGTGACAGGGCTCTCAGACAGGGTGTGACTGTGTCTCTGAGTTTGGGAGAGGGTGACAGGGCACTCAGACAGGGCGTGAGTGTGTCTGTGAGTTTGGTAGAGGGTGACAGCACTCAGACAGGGTGTGAGTGTGTCTGTGAGTTCGCGAGAGGGTGACAGGGCACTCAGAGCGGGTGTGAGTGTGTCTGTGAGTTCCGGAGAGGGTGAGAGGGCTCTCAGACAGGTTGTGAGTGTGTCTGTGAGTTCGGGAGAGGGTGACAGGGCACTCAGATAGGGCGTGAGTGTGTATGTGAGTTTGATAGGGGGTGACAGCACTCAGACAGGGAGTGAGTGTGTCTGTGAGATCGGGAGAGGGTGACAGGGCTCTCAGACAGGGTGTGATTGTGTCTGTGAGTTCGGGAGAGGGTGAAAGCACTCAGACAGGGTGTGAGTGTGTCTGTGAGTTCGGGAGAGGTTGACAGGGCACTCAGACAGGGTGTGAGTGTGTCTGTGAGTTCGGGAGAGTGTCACAGGGCACTCAGACAGGGTGTGAGTGTGTCTGTGAGTTCGGGAGAGAGTGACAGGGCACTCAGACAGGGTGTGAGTGTGTCTGTGAGTTCGGGAGAGGGTGACAGGGCACTCAGACAGGGTGTGAGAGCGACTGTGAGTTCGGGAGAGGTTGACAGGGCACTCAGACAGGGTGTGAGTGTGTCTGTGATTTCGGGAGAGGGTGACAGGGCACTCAGACAGGGTGGGAGTGTGTCTGTGAGATCGGGAGAGGGTGACAGGGCTCTCAGACAGGGTGTGATTGTGTCTGTGAGTTCGGGAGAGGGTGAAAGCACTCAGACAGGGTGTGAGTGTGTCTGTGAGTTCGGGAGAGGGTGACGGGGCTCTCAGACAGGGTGTGAGTGTGTCTGTGAGTTTGGGAGAGGGTGACAGGGCACCCAGACAGGGTGTGAGTTTCTGTGTGAGTTCGGGAGAGGGTAACAGTGCCCTCAGACAGGGTGTGAGTGTGTCTGTGAAATCGGGAGAGGGTGACAGTGCACCCAGACAGGTGTGAGTGTGTCTCTGAGTTCGGGAGAGGGTGACAGGGCACTCAGAGCGGGTGTGAGTGTGTCTGTGAGTTTGGTAGAGGGTGACAGCACTCAGACAGGGTGTGAGTGTGTCTGTGAGTTCGCGAGAGGGTGACAACACTCAGACAGGGTGTTAGTGTTTCTGTGAGTTCGGGAGAGGGTGACAGGGCACTCAGAGCGGGTGTGAGTGTGTCTGTGAGTTCGGGAGAGGGTGACAGGGCTCTCAGACAGGGTGTGACTGTGTCTCTGAGTTTGGGAGAGGGTGACAGGGCACTCAGACAGGGCGTGAGTGTGTCTGTGAGTTTGGTAGAGGGTGACAGCACTCAGACAGGGTGTGAGTGTGTCTGTGAGTTCGCGAGAGGGTGACAGGGCACTCAGAGCGGGTGTGAGTGTGTCTGTGAGTTCCGGAGAGGGTGAGAGGGCTCTCAGACAGGTTGTGAGTGTGTCTGTGAGTTCGGGAGAGGGTGACAGGGCACTCAGATAAGGCGTGAGTGTGTCTGTGAGTTTGATAGGGGGTGACAGCACTCAGACAGGGAGTGAGTGTTTCTGTGAGTTTGCGAGAGGGTGACAGGGCACTCAGACAGGGTATCATTGTGTCTGTGAGTTCGGGAGAGGGTGACAGCACTCAGACAGGGTGTGAGTGTGTCTGTGAGTTCGGGAGAGTGTGACAGGGCACTCAGACAGGGTGTGAGTGTGTCTGTGAGTTCGGGAGAGGGTGAAAGGGCACTCAGACAGGGTGTGAATGTGTCTGTGATTTCGGGAGAGGGTGACAGGGCACTCAGACAGGGTGTGAGTGTGTCTGTGAGATCGGGAGAGGGTGACAGGGCTCTCAGACAGGGTGTGATTGTGTCTGTGAGTTCGGGAGAGGGTGACAGCACTCAGACAGGGTGTGAGTGTGTCTGTGAGTTCGGGAGAGGTTGACAGGGCACTCAGACAGGGTGTGAGTGTGTCTGTGAGTTCGGGAGAGTGTCACAGGGCACTCAGACAGGGTGTGAGTGTGTCTGTGAGTTCGGGAGAGAGTGACAGGGCACTCAGACAGGGTGTGAGTGTGTCTGAGTTCGGGAGAGGGTGACAGGGCACTCAGACAGGGTGTGAGAGCGACTGTGAGTTCGGGAGAGGTTGACAGGGCACTCAGACAGGGTGTGAGTGTGTCTGTGAGTTCGGGAGATGGTGACAGGGCACTCAGACAGGGTGTGAGTGTGTCTGTGAGATCGTGAGAGGGTGACAGTGCACCCAGACAGGGTGTGAGTGTGTCTGTGAGTTCGGGAGAGGGTGACAGGGCACTCAGAGCGGGTGTGAGTGTGTCTGTGAGTTCGGGAGAGGGTGACGGGGCTCTCAGACAGGGTGTGAGTGTGTCTGTGAGTTTGGGAGAGGGTGACAGGGCACCCAGACAGGGTGTGAGTGTCTGTGTGAGTTCGGGAGAGGGTAACAGTGCCCTCAGACAGGGTGTGAGTGTGACTGTGAAATCGGGAGAGGGTGACAGGGCACTCAGAGCGGGTGTGAGTGTGTCTGTGAGTTTGGTAGAGGGTGACAGCACTCAGACAGGGTGTGAGTGTGTCTGTGAGTTCGCGAGAGGGTGACAGCACTCAGACAGGGTGTTAGTGTTTCTGTGAGTTCGGGAGAGGGTGACAGGGCACTCAGAGCGGGTGTGAGTGTGTCTGTGAGTTCGGGAGAGGGTGACAGCACTCAGACAGGGTGTGAGTGTGTCTGTGAGTTCGGGAGAGGGTGACAGGGCTCTCAGACAGGGTGTGACTGTGTCTCTGAGTTTGGGAGAGGGTGACAGCACTCAGACAGGGTGTGAGTGTGTCTGTGAGTTCGCGAGAGGGTGACAGGGCACTCAGAGCGGGTGTGAGTGTGTCTGTGAGTTCCGGAGAGGGTGAGAGGGCTCTCAGACAGGTTGTGAGTGTGTCTGTGAGTTCGGGAGAGGGTGACAGGGCACTCAGATAGGGCGTGAGTGTGTATGTGAGTTTGATAGGGGGTGACAGCACTCAGACAGGGAGTGAGTGTGTCTGTGAGATCGGGAGAGGGTGACAGGGCTCTCAGACAGGGTGTGATTGTGTCTGTGAGTTCGGGAGAGGGTGAAAGCACTCAGACAGGGTGTGAGTGTGTCTGTGAGTTCGGGAGAGGTTGACAGGGCACTCAGACAGGGTGTGAGTGTGTCTGTGAGTTCGGGAGAGTGTCACAGGGCACTCAGACAGGGTGTGAGTGTGTCTGTGAGTTCGGGAGAGGGTGACAGGGCACTCAGACAGGGTGTGAGAGCGACTGTGAGTTCGGGAGAGGTTGACAGGGCACTCAGACAGGGTGTGAGTGTGTCTGTGAGTTCGGGAGAGAGTGACAGGGCACTCAGACAGGGTGTGAATGTGTCTGTGATTTCGGGAGAGGGTAACAGGGCTCTCAGACAGGGTGTGATTGTGTCTGTGAGTTCGGGAGAGGGTGACAGCACTCAGACAGGGTGTGAGTGTGTCTGTGAGTTCGGGAGAGGGTGACAGGCCACTCAGACAGGGTGTGAGAGCGACTGTGAGTTCGGGAGAGGTTGACAGGGCACTCAGACAGGGTGTGTGTGTGTCTGTGAGTTCGGGAGAGGGTCACAGGGCACTCAGACAGGATGTGAGTGTGTCTGTGAGTTCGGGAGAGAGTGACAGGGCACTCAGACAGGGTGTGAATGTGTCTGTGATTTCGGGAGAGGGTGACAGGGCACTCAGACAGGGTGTGAGTGTGTCTGTGAGATCGGGAGAGGGTGACAGGGCTCTCAGACAGGGTGTGATTGTGTCTGTGAGTTCGGGAGAGGGTGACAGCACTCAGACAGGGTGTGAGTGTGTCTGTGAGTTCGGGAGAGGGTGACAGGGCACTCAGACAGGGTGTGAGAGCGACTGTGAGTTCGGGAGAGGTTGACAGGGCACTCAGACAGGGTGTGTGTGTGTCTGTGAGTTCGGGAGAGGGTCACAGGGCACTCAGACAGGATGTGAGTGTGTCTGTGAGTTCGGGAGAGAGTGACAGGGCACTCAGACAGGGTGTGAATGTGTCTGTGATTTCGGGAGAGGGTGACAGGGCACTCAGACAGGGTGTGAGTGTGTCTGTGAGATCGGGAGAGGGTGACAGGGCTCTCAGACAGGGTGTGATTGTGTCTGTGAGTTCGGGAGAGGGTGACAGCACTCAGACAGGGTGTGAGTGTGTCTGTGAGTTCGGGAGAGGTTGACAGGGCACTCAGACAGGGTGTGAGTGTGTCTGTGAGTTCGGGAGAGTGTCACAGGGCACTCAGACAGGGTGTGAGTGTGTCTGTGAGTTCGGGAGAGAGTGACAGGGCACTCAGACAGGGTGTGAGTGTGTCTGTGAGTTCGGGAGAGGGTGACAGGGCACTCAGACAGGGTGTGAGTGTGTCTGTGAGTTCGGGAGATGGTGACAGGGCACTCAGACAGGGTGTGTGTGTGTCTGTGAGTTCGGGAGAGGTTCACAGGGCACTCAGACAGGATGTGAGTGTGTCTGTGAGTTTGGCAGAGAGTGACAGGGCACTCAGACAGGGTGTGAGTGTGTGTCTGAGTTCGGGAGAGTGTGACAAGGCACTCAGACGGGGTGTGAGTGTGAGTGTGAGTTCGGGAGAGGGTAACAGGGCCCTCAGACAGGGTGTGAGTGTGTCTGTGAGATCGTGAGAGGGTGACAGTGCACCCAGACAGGGTGTGAGTGTGTCTGTGAGTTCGGGAGAGGGTGACAGGGCACTCAGAGCGGGTGTGAGTGTGTCTGTGAGTTCGGGAGAGGGTGACGGGGCTCTCAGACAGGGTGTGAGTGTGTCTGTGAGTTTGGGAGAGGGTGACAGGGCACCCAGACAGGGTGTGAGTGTCTGTGTGAGTTCGGGAGAGGGTAACAGTGCCCTCAGACAGGGTGTGAGTGTGTCTGTGAAATCGGGAGAGGGTGACAGTGCACCCAGACAGGGTGTGAGTGTGTCTCTGAGTTCGGGAGAGGGTGACAGGGCACTCAGAGCGGGTGTGAGTGTGTCTGTGAGTTTGGTAGAGGGTGACAGCACTCAGACAGGGTGTGAGTGTGTCTGTGAGTTCGCGACAGGGTGACAGCACTCAGACAGGGTGTTAGTGTTTCTGTGAGTTCGGGAGAGGGTGACAGGGCACTCAGAGCGGGTGTGAGTGTGTCTGTGAGTTCGGGAGAGGGTGACAGCACTCAGACAGGGTGTGAGTGTGTCTGTGAGTTCGGGAGAGGGTGACAGGGCACTCAGACAGGGCGTGAGTGTGTCTGTGAGTTTGGTAGAGGGTGACAGCACTCAGACAGGGTGTGAGTGTGTCTGTGAGTTCGCGAGAGAGTGACAGGGCACTCAGAGCGGGTGTGAGTGTGTCTATGAGTTCCGGAGAGGGTGAGAGGGCTCTCAGACAGGTTGTGAGTGTGTCTGTGAGTTCGGGAGAGGGTGACAGGGCACTCAGATAGGGCGTGAGTGTGTCTGTGAGTTTGATAGGGGTTGACAGCACTCAGACAGGGAGTGAGTGTTTCTGTGAGTTTGCGAGAGGGTGACAGGCCACTCAGAAAGGGTATCATTGTGTCTGTGAGTTCGGGAAAGGGTGACAGCACTCAGACAGGGTGTGAGTGTGTCTGTGAGTTCGGGAGAGTGTGACAGGGCACTCAGACAGGGTGTGAGTGTGTCTGTGAGTTCGGGAGAGGGTGACAGGGCACTCAGACAGGGTGTGAATGTGTCTGTGATTTCGGGAGAGGGTGACAGGGCACTCAGACAGTGTGTGAGTGTGTCTGTGAGATCGGGAGAGGGTGACAGGGCTCTCAGACAGGGTGTGATTGTGTCTGTGAGTTCGGGAGAGGGTGAAAGCACTCAGACAGTGTGTGAGTGTGTCTGTGAGTTCGCGAGAGCGTGACAGGGCACTCAGACAGGGTGTGAGTGTGTCTGTGAGTTCGGGAGAGAGTGACAGGGCACTCAGACAGGGTGTGAGTGTGTCTGTGAGTTCGGGAGAGGGTGACAGGGCACTCAGACAGGGTGTGAGAGCGGCTGTGAGTTCGGGAGAGGTTGACAGGGCACTCAGACAGGGTGTGAGTGTGTCTGTGTGTTCGGGAGAGGTTGACAGGGCACTCAGACAGGCTGTGAGTGTGTCTGTGAGTTCGGGAGAGGGTGACAGGGCACTGAGACAGGGTGTGAGAGCGACTGTGAGTTCGGGAGAGGTTGACAGGGCACTCAGACAGGGTGTGTGTGTGTCTGTGAGTTCGGGAGAGGGTCACAGGGCACTCAGACAGGATGTGAGTGTGTCTGTGAGTTCGGGAGAGAGTGACAGGGCACTCAGACAGGGTGTGAGTGTGTCTGTGAGTTCGGGAGAGGGTGACAGGGCACTCAGACAGGGTGTGAGTGTGTCTGTGAGTTCGGGAGAGGGTGACAGCACTCAGACAGGGTGTGAGTGTGTCTGTGAGTTCGGGAGAGGGTGACAGCACACAGACAGGGTCTGTGTGTGTCTGTGAGTTTGGGAGAGGGTGACAGGGCAGCTCGACAGGTTGTGAATCTGTCTGTGAGTTCGGGAGAGGGTAACAGGGCCCTCATACAGGGTGTGAGTGTGTCTGTGAGTTCGCGACAGGGTGACAGCACTCAGGCAGGGTGTGAGTGTGTCTGTGAGATCGTGAGAGGGTGACAGTGCACCCAGACAGGGTGTGAGTGTGTCTGTGAGTTCGGGAGATGGTGACAGGGCACTCAGAGTGGGTGTGAGTGTGTCTGTGAGTTTGGTAGAGGGTGACAGCAATCAGACATGGAGTGAGTGTGTCTGTGAGTTCGCGAGAGGGTGACAGGCCACTCAGACAGGGTATCATTGTGTCAGTGAGTTCGGGAGAGGGTGACAGGGCACTCAGACAGGGTGTGAGTGTGTCTGTGAGTTCGGGAGATGTTGAACGGGCACTCAGACAGGGTGTGAGTGTGACTGTGAGTTCGGGAGAGTGTCACAGGGCGCTCAGACAGGGTGTGAGTGTGTCTGTGAGTACAGGAGCGAGTGACAGGGCACTCAGACAGGGTGTGAGTGTGTCTGTGAGTTCGGGAGAGGGTGACAGGGCACTCAGACAGGGTGTGAGTGTGTCTGTGAGTTCGGGAGCGTGTGACAGGGCACTCAGACAGGGTGTGAGTGTGTCTGTGAGTTCGGGAGAGGGTGACAGGGCACTCAGACAGGGTGTGAGAGCGACTGTGAGTTCGGGGGAGGTTGACAGGGCACTCAGACAGGGTGTGAGTGTGTCTGTGAGTTCGGGAGATGGTGACAGGGCACTCAGACAGGGTGTGAGTGTGTCTGTGAGTTCGGGAGAGGGTGACAGGGCACTGAGACAGGGTGTGAGAGCGACTGTGAGTTCGGGAGAGGTTGACAGGGCACTCAGACAGGGTGTGTGTGTGTCTGTGAGTTCGGGAGAGGGTCACAGGGCACTCAGACAGGATGTGAGTGTGTCTGTGAGTTCGGGAGAGAGTGACAGGGCACTCAGACAGGGTGTGAATGTGTCTGTGATTTCGGGAGAGGGTGACAGGGCACTCAGACAGGGTGTGAGTGTGTCTGTGAGATCGGGAGAGGGTGACAGGGCTCTCAGACAGGGTGTGATTGTGTCTGTGAGTTCGGGAGAGGGTGACAGCACTCAGACAGGGTGTGAGTGTGTCTGTGAGTTCGGTAGATGGTGACAGGGCACTCAGACAGGGTGTGAGTGTGTCTGTGAGTTCGGGAGAGGGTGACAGGGCACTGAGACAGGGTGTGAGAGCGACTGTGAGTTCGGGAGAGGTTGACAAGGCACTCAGACAGCATGTGAGTGTGTCTGTGAGTTCGGGAGAGAGTGACAGGGCACTCAGACAGGGTGTGAATGTGTCTGTGATTTCGGGAGAGGGTGACAGGGCACTCAGACAGGGTGTGAGTGTGTCTGTGAGATCGGGAGAGGGTGACAGGGCTCTCAGACAGGGTGTGATTGTGTCTGTGAGTTCGGGAGAGGGTGACAGCACTCAGACAGGGTGTGAGTGTGTCTGTGAGTTCGGGAGAGGTTGACAGGGCACTCAGACAGGGTGTGAGTGTGTCTGTGAGTTCGGGAGAGTGTCACAGGGCACTCAGACAAGGTGTGAGTGTGTCTGTGAGTTCGGGAGAGAGTGACAGGGCACTCAGACAGGATGTGAGTGTGTCTGTGAGTTTGGGAGAGAGTGACAGGGCACTCAGACAGGGTGTGAGTGTGTGTCTGAGTTCGGGAGAGTGTGACAAGGCACTCAGACGGGGTGTGAGTGTGTGTGTGAGTTCGGGAGAGGGTAACAGGGCCCTCAGACAGGGTGTGAGTGTGTCTGTGAGTTCGGGAGAGGTTGACAGGGCACTCAGACAGGCTGTGTGTGTGTCTGTGAGTTCGGGAGAGGTTCACAGGGCACTCAGACAGGATGTGAGTGTGTCTGTGAGTTTGGGAGAGAGTGACAGGGCCCTCAGACAGGGTGTGAGTGTGTCTGTGAGATCGTGAGAGGGTGACAGTGCACCCAGACAGGGTGTGAGTGTGTCTGTGAGTTCGGGAGAGGGTGACAGGGCACTCAGAGCGGGTGTGAGTGTGTCTGTGAGTTCGGGAGAGGGTGACGGGGCTCTCAGACAGGGTGTGAGTGTGTCTGTGAGTTTGGGAGAGGGTGACAGGGCACCCAGACAGGGTGTGAGTGTCTGTGTGAGTTCGGGAGAGGGTAACATTGCCCTCAGACAGGGTGTGAGTGTGTCTGTGAAATCGGGAGAGGGTGACAGTGCACCCAGACAGGGTGTGAGTGTGTCTCTGAGTTCGGGAGAGGGTGACAGGGCACTCAGAGCGGGTGTGAGTGTGTCTGTGAGTTTGGTAGAGGGTGACAGCACTCAGACAGGGTGTGATTGTGTCTGTGAGTTCGGGAGAGGGTGAAAGCACTCAGACAGGGTGTGAGTGTGTCTGTGAGTTCGGGAGAGGTTGACAGGGCACTCAGACAGGGTGTGAGTGTGTCTGTGAGTTCGGGAGAGTGTCACAGGGCACTCAGACAGGGTGTGAGTGTGTCTGTGAGTTCGGGAGAGAGTGACAGGGCACTCAGACAGGGTGTGAGTGTGTCTGTGAGTTCGGGAGAGGGTGACAGGGCACTCAGACAGGGTGTGAGAGCGACTGTGAGTTCGGGAGAGGTTGACAGGGCACTCAGACAGGGTGTGAGTGTGTCTGTGTGTTCGGGAGAGAGTGACAGGGCACTCAGACAGGGTGTGAGTGTGTCTGTGAGTTCGGGAGAGGGTGACAGGGCACTCAGACAGGGTGTGAGTGTGTCTGTGAGTTCGGGAGAGGGTCACAGGGCACTCAGACAGGATGTGAGTGTGTCTGTGAGTTCGGGAGAGAGTGACAGGGCACTCAGACAGGGTGTGAGTGTGTCTGTGAGTTCGGGAGAGGGTGACAGGGCACTCAGACAGGGTGTGAGTGTGTCTGTGAGTTCGGGAGAGGGTGACAGCACTCAGACAGGGTGTGAGTGTGTCTGTGAGTTCAGGAGAGGGTGACAGCACACAGACAGGGTCTGTGTGTGTCTGTGAGTTTGGGAGAGGGTGACAGGGCAGCTCGACAGGTTGTGAATCTGTCTGTGAGTTCGGGAGAGGGTAACAGGGCCCTCATACAGGGTGTGAGTGTGTCTGTCAGTTCGCGACAGGGTGACAGCACTCAGGCAGGGTGTGAGTGTGTCTGTGAGATCGTGAGAGGCTGACAGTGCACCCAGACAGGGTGTGAGTGTGTCTGTGAGTTCGGGAGAGGGTGACAGTGCACCCAGACAGGGTGTGAGTGTGTCGGTGAGTTCAGGAGAGGGTGACAGCACTCAGACAGGGTGTGAGTGTGTCTGTGAGTTCGGGAGAGGGTAACAGGGCCCTCAGACAGGGTGTCAGTGTGTCTGTGAAATCGGGTGAGGGTGACAGTGCACCCAGACAGGGTGTGAGTGTGTCGGTGAGTTCGGGAGAGGCTGACAGGGCACTCAGAGCGGGTGTGAGTGTGTCTGTGAGTTCGGGAGAGGGTGACAGGGCTCTCAGACAGGGCGTGAGTGTGTCTGTGAGTTTGGTAGAGGGTGACAGCACAGACAGGGAGTGAGTGTGTCTGTGTGTTTGCGAGAGGGTGACAGTCCACTCAGACAGGGTGTGAGTGTGTCTGTGAGTTCGGGAGAGGGTGACAGGGCACTCAGACAGGGTGTGAGTGTGTCTGTGAGTTCGCGAGAGGGTGACAGGGCACTCAGACAGGGTGTGAGTGTGTCTGTGAGTTCGGGAGAGGGTGATAGCACTCAGACAGGGTGTGAGTGTGTCTGTGAGTTCGGGAGAGGGTAACAGGGCCCTCAGACAGGGTGTCAGTGTGTCTGTGAAATCGGGTGAGGGTGACAGTGCACCCAGACCGGGTGTGAGTGTGTCGGTGAGTTCGGGAGAGGCTGACAGGGCACTCAGAGCGGGTGTGAGTGTGTCTGTGAGTTCGGGAGAGGGTGACAGGGCTCTCAGACAGGGCGTGAGTGTGTCTGTGAGTTTGGTAGAGGGTGACAGCACAGACAGGGAGTGAGTGTGTCTGTGTGTTTGCGAGAGGGTGACAGTCCACTCAGACAGGGTGTGAGTGTGTCTGTGAGTTCGGGAGAGGGTGACAGGGCACTCAGACAGGGTGTGAGTGTGTCTGTGAGTTCGCGAGAGGGTGACAGGGCACTCAGACAGGGTGTGAGTGTGTCTGTGAGTTCGGGAGAGGGTGATAGCACTCAGACAGGGTGTGAGTGTGTCTGTGATTTCGGGAGAGGGTGACAGGGCACTCAGACAGGGTGTGAGTGTGTCTGTGAGTTCGGGAGAGGGTGATAGCACTCAGACAGGGTGTGAGTGTGTCTGTGAGTTCGGGAGAGAGTGACAGGGCACTCAGACAGGGTGTGAGTGTGTCTGTGAGTTCGGGAGAGGGTGACAGGGCACTCAGACAGGGTGTGAGTGTGTCTGTGAGTTCGCGAGAGGGTGACAGGCCACTCAGACAGGGTGTGAGTGTGTCTGTGAGTTCGGGAGAGGGTGATAGCACTCAGACAGGGTGTGAGTGTGTCTGTGAGTTAGGGAGAGAGTGACAGGGCTCTCAGACAGGGAGTGAGTGTGTCTGTGAGTTCGGGAGAGGGTGACAGGGCACTCAGACAGGGAGTGAGTGTGTCTGTGAGTTCAGGAGAGGGTGACAGCACTCAGACAGGGTGTGAGTGTGTCTGTGAGTTCGGGAGAGGGTGTCAGGGCTCTCAGACAGGGTGTGAGTGTGTCTGTGAGTTCGGGAGAGGTTGACAGGGCACTCAGACAGGGTGTGAGTGTGTCTGTGAGTTCGGGAGAGTGTCACAGGGCACTCAGACAGGGTGTGAGTGTGTCTGTGACTTCGGGAGAGAGTGACAGGGCACTCAGACACGGTGTGAGTGTGTCTGTGAATTCGGGAGAGGGTGACAGGGCACTCAGACAGGGTGTGAGTGTGTATCTGAGTTCGGGAGAGTGTGACAAGCCACTCAGACGGGGTGTGAGTGTGTGTGTGAGTTCGGGAGAGAGTAACAGGGCCCTCAGACAGGGTGTGAGTGTGTCTGTGAGATCGTGAGAGGGTGACAGTGCACCCAGACAGGGTGTGAGTGTGTCTGTGAGTTCGGGAGAGGGTGACAGGGCACTCAGAGCGGGTGTGAGTGTGTCTGTGAGTTCGGGAGAGGGTGACGGGGCTCTCAGACAGGGTGTGAGTGTGTCTGTGAGTTTGGGAGAGGGTGACAGGGCACCCAGACAGGGTGTGAGTGTCTGTGTGAGTTCGGGAGAGGGTAACAGTGCCCTCAGACAGGGTGTGAGTGTGTCTGTGAAATCGGGAGACGGTGACAGTGCACCCAGACAGGGTGTGAGTGTGTCTCTGAGTTCGGGAGAGGGTGACAGGGCACTCAGAGCGGGTGTGAGTGTGTCTGTGAGTTTGGTAGAGGGTGACAGCACTCAGACAGGGTGTGAGTGTGTCTGTGAGTTCGCGAGAGGGTGACAGCACTCAGACAGGGTGTTAGTGTATCTGTGAGTTCGGGAGAGTGTGACAGGGCACTCAGACAGGGCGTGAGTGTGTCTGTGAGTTTGGTAGAGGGTGACAGCACTCAGACAGGGTGTGAGTGTGTCTGTGAGTTCGCGAGAGGGTGACAGGGCACTCAGAGCGGGTGTGAGTGTGTCTGTGAGTTCCGGAGAGGGTGAGAGGGCTCTCAGACAGGTTGTGAGTGTGTCTGTGAGTTCGGGAGAGGGTGACAGGGCACTCAGACAGGGTATCATTGTGTCTGTGAGTTCGGGAGAGGGTGACAGCACTCAGACAGGGTGTGAGTGTGTCTGTGAGTTCGGGAGAGTGTGACAGGGCACTCAGACAGGGTGTGAGTGTGTCTGTGAGTTCGGGAGAGGGTGACAGGGCACTCAGACAGGGTGTGAGTGTGTCTGTGCGTTAGGGAGAGGGTGACAGGGCACTCAGACAGGGTGTGAATGTGTCTGTGATTTCGGGAGAGGGTGACAGTGCACTCAGACAGGGTGTGAGTGTGTCTGTGAGATCGGGAGAGGGTGACAGGGCTCTCAGACAGGGTGTGATTGTGTCTGTGAGTTCGGGAGAGGTTGACAGCACTCAGACAGGGTGTGAGTGTGTCTGTGAGTTCGGGAGAGGTTGACAGGGCACTCAGACAGGGTGTGAGTGTGTCTGTGAGTTCGGGAGAGTGTCACAGGTCACTCAGACAGGGTGTGAGTGTGTCTGTGAGTTCGGGAGAGAGTGACAGGGCACTCAGACAGGGTGTGAGTGTGTCTGTGAGTTCGGGAGAGGGTGACAGGGCACTCAGACAGGGTGTGAGTGTGTCTGTGAGTTCGGGAGAGGGTGACAGGGCACTCAGACAGGGTGTGTGTGTGTCTGTGAGTTCGGGAGAGGGTCACAGGGCACTCAGACAGGATGTGAGTGTGTCTGTGAGTTTGGGAGAGAGTGACAGGGCACTCAGACAGGGTGTGAGTGTGTCTGTGAGTTCGGGAGATGGTGACAGGGCACTCAGACAGGGTGTGAGTGTGTCTGTGAGTTCGGGAGAGGTTGACAGGGCACTCAGACAGGGTGTGAGTGTGTCTGTGAGTTTGGGAGAGAGTGACAGGGCACTCAGACAGTCTGTGAGTGTGTATCTGAGTTCGGGAGAGTGTGACAAGGCACTCAGACGGGGTGTGAGTGTGTGTGTGAGTTCGGGAGAGGGTAACAGGGCCCTCAGACAGGGTGTGAGTGTGTCTGTGAGTTCGGGAGAGGGTGACAGGGCACTCAGAGCGGGTGTGAGTGTGTCTGTGAGTTCGGGAGAGGGTGACGGGGCTCTCAGACAGGGTGTGAGTGTGTCTGTGAGTTTGGGAGAGGGTGACAGGGCACCCAGACAGGGTGTGAGTGTCTGTGTGAGTTCGGGAGAGGGTAACAGTGCCCTCAGACAGGGTGTGAGTGTGTCTGTGAAATCGGGAGAGGGTGACAGTGCACCCAGACAGGTGTGAGTGTGTCTCTGAGTTCGGGAGAGGGTGACAGGGCACTCAGAGCGGGTGTGAGTGTGTCTGTGAGTTTGGTAGAGGGTGACAGCACTCAGACAGGGTGTGAGTGTGTCTGTGAGTTTGCGAGAGGGTGACAGCACTCAGACAGGGTGTTAGTGTTTCTGTGAGTTCGGGAGAGGGTGACAGGGCACTCAGAGCGGGTGTGAGTGTGTCTGTGAGTTCGGGAGAGGGTGACAGGGCACTCAGATAGGGCGTGAGTGTGTCTGTGAGTTTGATAGGGGGTGACAGCACTCAGACAGGGAGTGAGTGTTTCTGTGAGTTTGCGAGAGGGTGACAGGCCACTCAGACAGGGTATCATTGTGTCTGTGAGTTCGGGAGAGGGTGACAGCACTCAGACAGGGTGTGAGTGTGTCTGTGAGTTCGGGAGAGAGTGACAGGGCTCTCAGACAGGGAGTGAGTGTGTCTGTGAGTTCGGGAGAGGGTGACAGGGCACTCAGACAGGGAGTGAGTGTGTCTGTGAGTTCAGGAGAGGGTGACAGCACTCAGACAGGGTGTGAGTGTGTCTGTGAGTTCGGGAGAGGGTGTCAGGGCACTCAGACAGGGTGTGAGTGTGTCTGTGAGTTCGGGAGAGGTTGACAGGGCACTCAGACAGGGTGTGAGTGTGTCTGTGAGTTCGGGAGAGTGTCACAGGGCACTCAGACAGGGTGTGAGTGTGTCTGTGAGTTCGGGAGAGAGTGACAGGGCACTCAGACACGGTGTGAGTGTGTCTGTGAATTCGGGAGAGGGTGACAGGGCACTCAGACAGGGTGTGAGTGTGTATCTGAGTTCGGGAGAGTGTGACAAGCCACTCAGACGGGGTGTGAGTGTGTGTGTGAGTTCGGGAGAGGGTAACAGGGCCCTCAGACAGGGTGTGAGTGTGTCTGTGAGTTCGGGAGAGGGTGACAGGGCACTCAGAGCGGGTGTGAGTGTGTCTGTGAGTTCGGGAGAGGGTGACGGGGCTCTCAGACAGGGTGTGAGTGTGTCTGTGAGTTTGGGAGAGGGTGACAGGGCACCCAGACAGGGTGTGAGTGTCTGTGTGAGTTCGGGAGAGGGTGACAGTGCCCTCAGACAGGGTGTGAGTGTGTCTGTGAAATCGGGAGACGGTGACAGTGCACCCAGACAGGGTGTGAGTGTGTCTCTGAGTTCGGGAGAGGGTGACAGGGCACTCAGAGCGGGTGTGAGTGTGTCTGTGAGTTTGGTAGAGGGTGACAGCACTCAGACAGGGTGTGAGTGTGTCTGTGAGTTCGCGAGAGGGTGACAGCACTCAGACAGGGTGTTAGTGTATCTGTGAGTTCGGGAGAGTGTGACAGGGCACTCAGACAGGGTGTGAGTGTGTCTGTGAGTTCGGGAGAGGGTGACAGGGCTCTCAGACAGGGTGTGAGTGTGTCTGTGAGTTTGGTAGAGGGTGACAGCACTCAGACAGGGTGTGAGTGTGTCTGTGAGTTCGCGAGAGGGTGACAGGGCACTCAGAGCGGGTGTGAGTGTGTCTGTGAGTTCCGGAGAGGGTGAGAGGGCTCTCAGACAGGTTGTGAGTGTGTCTGTGAGTTCGGGAGAGGGTGACAGGGCACTCAGACAGGGTATCATTGTGTCTGTGAGTTCGGGAGAGGGTGACAGCACTCAGACAGGGTGTGTGTGTGTCTGTGAGTTCGGGAGAGGGTGACAGCACTCAGACAGGGTGTGAGTGTGTCTGTGAGTTCGGGAGAGTGTGACAGGGCACTCAGACAGGGTGTGATTGTGTCTGTGAGTTCGGGAGAGTGTGACAGGGCACTCAGACAGGGTGTGAGTGTGTCTGTGAGTTCGGGAGAGAGTGACAGGGCACTCAGACAGGGTGTGAGTGTGTCTGTGAGTTCGGGAGAGGGTGACAGGGCACTCAGACAGGGTGTGAGTGTGTCTGTGAGTTCGGGAGATGGTGACAGGGCACTCAGACAGGGTGTGAGTGTGTCTGTGAGTTCGGGAGAGGGTGACAGGGCACTCAGACAGGGTGTGAGTGTGTCTGTGAGTTCGGGAGATGGTGACAGGGCACTCAGACAGGGTGTGAGTGTGTCTGTGAGTTCGGGAGAGGGTGACAGGGCACTCAGACAGGGTGTGAGTGTGTCTGTGAGTTCGGGAGATGGTGACAGGGCACTCAGACAGGGTGTGAGTGTGTCTGTGAGTTCGGGAGAGGGTGACAGCACTCAGACAGGGTGTGAGTGTGTCTGTGAGTTCGGGAGAGGGTGACAGCACTCAGACAGGGTCTGTGTGTGTCTGTGAGTTTGGGAGAGGGTGACAGGGCAGCTAGACAGGTTGTGAATCTGTCTGTGATTTCGGGAGAGGGTAACAGGGCCCTCATACAGGGTGTGAGTGTGTCTGTGAGTTCGCGACAGGGTGACAGCAGTCAGGCAGGGTGTGAGTGTGTCTGTGAGATCGTGAGAGGGTGACAGTGCACCCAGACAGGGTGTGAGTGTGTCTGTGAGTTCGGGAGAGGGTGACAGGGCACTCAGAGTGGGTGTGAGTGTGTCTGTGAGTTTGGTAGAGGGTGACATCAATCAGACAGGGAGTGAGTGTGTCTGTGAGTTCGCGAGAGGGTGACAGGCCACTCAGACAGGGTATCATTGTGTCAGTGAGTTCGGGAGAGGGTGACAGGGCACTCAGACAGGGTGTGAGTGTGTCTGTGAGTTCGGGAGATGTTGAACGGGCACTCAGACAGTGTGTGAGTGTGTCTGTGAGTTCGGGAGAGCGTCACAGGGCGCTCAGACTGGATGTGAGTGTGTCTGTGAGTTCAGGAGCGAGTGACAGGGCACTCAGACAGGGTGTGAGTGTGTCTGTGAGTTCGGGAGAGGGTGACAGGGCACTCAGACAGGGTGTGAGTGTGTCTGTGAGTTCGGGAGCGTGTGACAGGGCACTCAGACAGGGTGTGAGTGTGTCTGTGAGTTCGGGAGCGGGTGACAGGGCACTCAGACAGGGTGTGAGTGTGTCTGTGAGTTCGGGAGAGGGTGACAGGGCACTCAGACAGGGTGTGAATGTGTCTGTGATTTCGGGAGAGGGTGACAGGGCACTCAGACAGGGTGTGAGTGTGTCTGTGAGATCGGGAGAGGGTGACAGGGCTCTCAGACAGGGTGTGATTGTGTCTGTGAGTTCGGGAGAGGTTGACAGGGCACTCAGACAGGGTGTGAGTGTGTCTGTGAGTTCGGGAGAGTGTCACAGGGCACTCAGACAGGGTGTGAGTGTGTCTTTGAGTTCGGGAGAGAGTAACAGGGCACTCAGACACGGTGTGAGTGTCTCTGTGAATTCGGGAGAGGGTGACAGGGCACTCAGACAGGGTGTGTGTGTGTCTGTGAGTTCGGGAGAGGGTGACAGGGCACTCAGACAGGGTGTGAGCGTGTATCTGAGTTCGGGAGTGTGTGACAAGGCACTCAGACGGGGTGTGAGTGTGTGTGTGAGTTCGGGAGAGGGTAACAGGGCCCTCAGACAGGGTGTGAGTGTGTCTGTGTGATCGTGAGAGGGTGACAGTGCACCCAGACAGGGTGTGAGTGTGTCTGTGAGTTCGGGAGAGGGTGACAGGGCACTCAGAGCGGGTGTGAGTGTGTCTGTGAGTTCGGGAGAGGGTGACGGGGCTCTCAGACAGGGTGTGAGTGTGTCTGTGAGTTTGGGAGAGGGTGACAGTGCCCTCAGACAGGGTGTGAGTGTGTCTGTGAAATCGGGAGAGGGTGACAGTGCACCCAGACAGGGTGTGAGTGTGTCTGTGAGTTCGGGAGAGGGTGACGGGGCTCTCAGACAGGGTGTGAGTGTGTCTGTGAGTTTGGTAGAGGGTGACAGCACTCAGACAGGGTGTGAGTGTGTCTCTGCTTTCGCGAGAGGGTGACAGCACTCAGACAGGGTGTTATTGTTTCTGTGAGTTCGGGAGAGGGTGACAGGGCACTCAGAGCGGGTGTGAGTGTGTCTGTAAGTTCGGGAGAGGGTGACAGGGCTCTCAGACAGGGTATCATTGTGTCAGTGAGTTCGGGAGAGGGTGACAGGGCACTCAGACAGGGTGTGAGTGTGTCTGTGAGTTCGGGAGATGTTGAACGGGCACTCAGACAGGGTGTGAGTGTGTCTGTGAGTTCGGGAGAGCGTCACAGGGCGCTCAGACTGGATGTGAGTGTGTCTGTGAGTTCAGGAGCGAGTGACAGGGCACTCAGACAGGGTGTGAGTGTGTCTGTGAGTTCGGGAGAGGGTGACAGGGCACTCAGACAGGGTGTGAGTGTGTCTGTGAGTTCGGGAGCGTGTGACAGGGCACTCAGACAGGGTGTGAGTGTGTCTGTGAGTTCGGGAGAGGGTGACAGGGCACTCAGACAGGGTGTGAGTGTGTCTGTGAGTTCGGGAGAGGGTGACAGGGCACTCAGACAGGGTGTGAATGTGTCTGTGATTTCGGGAGAGGGTGACAGGGCACTCAGACAGGGTGTGAGTGTGTCTGTGAGATCGGGAGAGGGTGACAGGGCACTCAGACAGGGTGTGATTGTGTCTGTGAGTTTGGGAGAGGTTGACAGGGCACTCAGACAGGGTGTGAGTGTGTCTGTGAGTTCGGGAGAGTGTCACAGGGCACTCAGACAGGGTGTGAGTGTGTCTGTGAGTTCGGGAGAGAGTAACAGGGCACTCAGACACGGTGTGAGTGTGTCTGTGAATTCGGGAGAGTGTGACAGGGCACTCAGACAGGGTGTGTGTGTGTCTGTGAGTTCGGGAGAGGGTGACAGGGCACTCAGACAGGGTGTGAGTGTGTCTGTGAGTTCGGGAGAGGGTGACAGGGCACTCAGAGCGGGTGTGAGTGTGTCTGTGAGTTCGGGAGAGGGTGACGGGGCTCTCAGACAGGGTGTGAGTGTGTCTGTGAGTTTGGGAGAGGGTGACAGGGCACCCAGACAGGGTGTGAGTGTCTGTGTGAGTTCGGGAGAGGGTAACAGTGCCCTCAGACAGGGTGTGAGTGTGTCTGTGAAATCGGGAGAGGGTGACAGTGCACCCAGACAGGGTGTGAGTGTGTCTCTGAGTTCGGGAGAGGGTGACAGGGCACTCAGAGCGGGTGTGAGTGTGTCTGTGAGTTTGGTAGAGGGTGACAGCACTCAGACAGGGTGTGAGTGTGTCTGTGCTTTCGCGAGAGGGTGACAGCACTCAGACAGGGTGTTATTGTTTCTGTGAGTTCGGGAGAGGGTGACAGGGCACTCAGAGCGGGTGTGAGTGTGTCTGTGAGTTCGGGAGAGGGTGACAGGGCTCTCAGACAGGGTGTGACTGTGTCTCTGAGTTTGGGAGAGGGTGATAGGGCACTCAGACAGGGCGTGAGTGTGTCTGTGAGTTTGGTAGAGGGTGACAGCACTCAGACAGGGTGTGAGTGTGTCTGTGAGTTCGCGAGAGGGTGACAGGGCACTCAGAGCGGGTGTGAGTGTGTCTGTGAGTTCCGGAGAGGGTGAGAGGGCTCTCAGACAGGTTGTGAGTGTGTCTGTGAGTTTGGGAGAGGGTGACAGGGCACTCAGATAGGGCGTGAGTGTGTCTGTGAGTTTGATAGGGGGTGACAGCACTCAGACAGGGAGTGAGTGTTTCTGTGAGTTTGCGAGAGGGTGACAGGCCACTCAGACAGGGTATCATTGTGTCTGTGAGTTCGGGAGAGGGTGACAGCACTCAGACAGGGTGTGAGTGTGTCTGTGAGTTCGGGAGAGTGTGACAGGGCACTCAGACAGGGTGTGAGTGTGTCTGTGAGTTCGGGAGAGGCTGACAGGGCACTCAGACAGGGTGTGAGTGTGTCTGTGAGTTCGGGAGAGTGTCACAGGGCACACAGACAGGGTGTGAGTGTGTCTGTGAGTTCGGGAGAGGGTGACAGGGCACTCAGACAGGGTGTGAGAGCGACTGTGAGTTTGGGAGAGGTTGACAGGGCACTCAGACAGGTTGTGAGTGTGTCTGTGAGTTCGGGAGATGGTGACAGGGCACTCAGACAGGGTGTGAGTGTGTCTGTGAGTTCGGGAGAGAGTGACAGGGCACTCAGACAGGGTGTGAGTGTGTCTGTGAGTTCGGGAGAGGGTGACAGGGCACTCAGACAGGGTGTGAGAGCGACTGTGAGTTCGGGAGAGGTTGACAGGGCACTGAGACAGGGTGTGAGTGTGTCTGTGAGTTCGGGAGAGAGTGACAGGGCACTCAGACAGGGTGTGAGTGTGTCTCTGAGTTTGGGAGAGGGTGATAGGGCACTCAGACAGGGCGTGAGTGTGTCTGTGAGTTTGGTAGAGGGTGACAGCACTCAGACAGGGTGTGAGTGTGTCTGTGAGTTCGCGAGAGGGTGACAGGGCACTCAGAGCGGGTGTGAGTGTGTCTGTGAGTTCCGGAGAGGGTGAGAGGGCTCTCAGACAGGTTGTGAGTGTGTCTGTGAGTTTGGGAGAGGGTGACAGGGCACTCAGATAGGGCGTGAGTGTGTCTGTGAGTTTGATAGGGGGTGACAGCACTCAGACAGGGAGTGAGTGTTTCTGTGAGTTTGCGAGAGGGTGACAGGCCACTCAGACAGGGTATCATTGTGTCTGTGAGTTCGGGAGAGGGTGACAGCACTCAGACAGGGTGTGAGTGTGTCTGTGAGTTCGGGAGAGTGTGACAGGGCACTCAGACAGGGTGTGAGTGTGTCTGTGAGTTCGGGAGAGGCTGACAGGGCACTCAGACAGGGTGTGAGTGTGTCTGTGAGTTCGGGAGAGTGTCACAGGGCACTCAGACAGGGTGTGAGTGTGTCTGTGAGTTCGGGAGAGGGTGACAGGGCACTCAGACAGGGTGTGAGAGCGACTGTGAGTTTGGGAGAGGTTGACAGGGCACTCAGACAGGTTGTGAGTGTGTCTGTGAGTTCGGGAGATGGTGACAGGGCACTCAGACAGGGTGTGAGTGTGTCTGTGAGTTCGGGAGAGAGTGACAGGGCACTCAGACAGGGTGTGAGTGTGTCTGTGAGTTCGGGAGAGGGTGACAGGGCACTCAGACAGGGTGTGAGAGCGACTGTGAGTTCGGGAGAGGTTGACAGGGCACTGAGACAGGGTGTGAGTGTGTCTGTGAGTTCGGGAGAGAGTGACAGGGCACTCAGACAGGGTGTGAGTGTGTCTGTGAGTTTGGGAGAGGTTGACAGGGCACTCAGACAGGGTGTGAGTGTGTCTGTGAGTTTGGGAGAGGTTGACAGGGCACTCAGACAGGGTGTGAGTGTGTCTGTGAGTTCGGGAGAGAGTGACAGGGCACTCAGACAGGGTGTGAGTGTGTCTGTGAGTTCGGGAGAGGGTGACAGGGCACTGAGACAGGGTGTGAGAGCGACTGTGAGTTCGGGAGAGGGTGACAGGGCACTCAGACAGGGTGTGTGTGTGTCTGTGAGTTCGGGAGAGGGTCACAGGGCACTCAGACAGGATGTGAGTGTGTCTGTGAGTTCGGGAGAGAGTGACAGGGCACTCAGACAGGGTGTGAGTGTCTGTGTGAGTTCGGGAGAGGGTAACAGTGCCCTCAGACAGGGTGTGAGTGTGTCTGTGAAATCGGGAGAGGGTGACAGTGCACCCAGACAGGGTGTGAGTGTGTCTCTGAGTTCGGGAGAGGGTGACAGGGCACTCAGAGCGGGTGTGAGTGTGTCTGTGAGTTTGGTAGAGGGTGACAGCACTCAGACAGGGTGTGAGTGTGTCTGTGCTTTCGCGAGAGGGTGACAGCACTCAGACAGGGTGTTATTGTTTCTGTGAGTTCGGGAGAGGGTGACAGGGCACTCAGAGCGGGTGTGAGTGTGTCTGTGAGTTCGGGAGAGGGTGACAGGGCTCTCAGACAGGGTGTGACTGTGTCTCTGAGTTTGGGAGAGGGTGATAGGGCACTCAGACAGGGCGTGAGTGTGTCTGTGAGTTTGGTAGAGGGTGACAGCACTCAGACAGGGTGTGAGTGTGTCTGTGAGTTCGCGAGAGGGTGACAGGGCACTCAGAGCGGGTGTGAGTGTGTCTGTGAGTTCCGGAGAGGGTGAGAGGGCTCTCAGACAGGTTGTGAGTGTGTCTATGAGTTTGGGAGAGGGTGACAGGGCACTCAGATAGGGCGTGAGTGTGTCTGTGAGTTTGATAGGGGGTGACAGCACTCAGACAGGGAGTGAGTGTTTCTGTGAGTTTGCGAGAGGGTGACAGGCCACTCAGACAGGGTATCATTGTGTCTGTGAGTTCGGGAGAGGGTGACAGCACTCAGACAGGGTGTGAGTGTGTCTGTGAGTTCGGGAGAGTGTGACAGGGCACTCAGACAGGGTGTGAGTGTGTCTGTGAGTTCGGGAGAGGCTGACAGGGCACTCAGACAGGGTGTGAGTGTGTCTGTGAGTTCGGGAGAGTGTCACAGGGCACTCAGACAGGGTGTGAGTGTGTCTGTGAGTTCGGGAGAGGGTGACAGGGCACTCAGACAGGGTGTGAGAGCGACTGTGAGTTTGGGAGAGGTTGACAGGGCACTCAGACAGGTTGTGAGTGTGTCTGTGAGTTCGGGAGATGGTGACAGGGCACTCAGACAGGGTGTGAGTGTGTCTGTGAGTTCGGGAGAGAGTGACAGGGCACTCAGACAGGGTGTGAGTGTGTCTGTGAGTTCGGGAGAGGGTGACAGGGCACTCAGACAGGGTGTGAGAGCGACTGTGAGTTCGGGAGAGGTTGACAGGGCACTGAGACAGGGTGTGAGTGTGTCTGTGAGTTCGGGAGAGAGTGACAGGGCACTCAGACAGGGTGTGAGTGTGTCTGTGAGTTTGGGAGAGGTTGACAGGGCACTCAGACAGGGTGTGAGTGTGTCTGTGAGTTTGGGAGAGGTTGACAGGGCACTCAGACAGGGTGTGAGTGTGTCTGTGAGTTCGGGAGAGAGTGACAGGGCACTCAGACAGGGTGTGAGTGTGTCTGTGAGTTCGGGAGAGGGTGACAGGGCACTGAGACAGGGTGTGAGAGCGACTGTGAGTTCGGGAGAGGGTGACAGGGCACTCAGACAGGGTGTGTGTGTGTCTGTGAGTTCGGGAGAGGGTCACAGGGCACTCAGACAGGATGTGAGTGTGTCTGTGAGTTCGGGAGAGAGTGACAGGGCACTCAGACAGGGTGTGAGTGTGTCTGTGAGTTCGGGAGAGGGTGACAGGGCACTCAGACAGGGTGTGAGTGTGTCTGTGAGTTCGGGAGAGGGTGACAGCACTCAGACAGGGTCTGTGTGTGTCTGTGAGTTTGGGAGAGGGTGACAGGGCAGCTAGACAGGTTGTGAATCTGTCTGTGAGTTCGGGAGAGGGTAACAGGGCCCTCATACAGGGTGTGAGTGTGTCTGTGAGTTCGCGACAGGGTGACAGCAGTCAGGCAGGGTGTGAGTGTGTCTGTGAGATCGTGAGAGGGTGACAGTGCACCCTGACAGGGTGTGAGTGTGTCTGTGAGTTCGGGAGAGGGTGACAGGGCACTCAGAGTGGGTGTGAGTGTGTCTGTGAGTTTGGTAGAGGGTGACAGCAATCAGACAGGGAGTGAGTGTGTCTGTGAGTTCGGGAGAGGGTGACAGGGCACTCAGACAGGGGTGATTGAGTGTGTCTGTGAGTTCGGGAGATGTTGAACGGGCACTCAGACAGTGTGTGAGTGTGTCTGTGAGTTCGGGAGAGCGTCACAGGGCGCTCAGACTGGATGTGAGTGTGTCTGTGAGTTCAGGAGCGAGTGACAGGGCACTCAGACAGGGGGTGTGAGTGTGTCTGTGAGTTCGGGAGAGGGTGACAGGGCACTCAGACAGGGTGTGAGTGTGTCTGTGAGTTCGGAGAGGGTGACAGGGCACTCAGACAGGGTGTGAATGTGTCTGTGATTTCGGGAGAGGGTGACAGGGCACTCAGACAGGGTGTGAGTGTGTCTGTGAGATCGGGAGAGGGTGACAGGGCACCCAGACAGGGTGTGAGTGTGTCTGTGAGTTCGGGAGAGAGTAACAGGGCACTCAGACACGGTGTGAGTGTGTCTGTGAATTCGGGAGAGGGTGACAGGGCACTCAGACAGGGTGTGTGTGTGTCTGTGAGTTCGGGAGAGGGGTGACAGGGCACTCAGACAGGGTGTGAGCGTGTATCTGAGTTCGGAGAGTGTGACAAGGCACTCAGACGGGGGTGTGAGTGTGTGTGTGAGTTCGGGGAGGAGGGTAACAGGGCCCTCAGACAGGGTGTGAGTGTGTCTGTGTGATCGTGAGAGGGTGACAGTGCACCCAGACAGGGTGTGAGTGTGTCTGTGAGTTCGGGAGAGGGTGACAGGGCACTCAGAGCGGGTGTGAGTGTGTCTGTGAGTTCGGAAAGGGTGACGGGGCTCTCAGACAGGGTGTGAGTGTGTCTGTGAGTTTGGGAGAGGGGTGACAGGGCACCCAGACAGGGTGTGAGTGTCTGTGTGAGTTCGGGAGAGGGTAACAGTGCCCTCAGACAGGGTGTGAGTGTGTCTGTGTGATCGTGAGAGGGGTGACAGTGCACCCAGACAGGGTGTGAGTGTGTCTGTGAGTTCGGGAGAGAGTGACAGGGCACTCAGACAGGGTGTGAGTGTGTCTGTGAGTTCGGGAGAGGGTGACAGGGCACTGAGACAGGGTGTGAGAGCGACTGTGAGTTCGGGAGAGGGTGACAGGGCACTCAGACAGGGGTGTGTGTGTGTCTGTGAGTTCGGGAGAGGGTCACAGGGCACTCAGACAGGATGTGAGTGTGTCTGTGAGTTCGGGGAGAGAGTGACAGGGCACTCAGACAGGGTGTGAGTGTGTCTGTGAGTTCGGGAGAGGGTGACAGGGCACTCAGACAGGGTGTGAGTGTGTCTGTGAGTTCGGGAGAGGGGTGACAGCACTCAGACAGGGTCTGTGTGTGTCTGTGAGTTTGGGAGAGGGTGACAGGGCAGCTAGACAGGTTGTGAATCTGTCTGTGAGTTCGGGAGAGGGTAACAGGGCCCTCATACAGGGTGTGAGTGTGTCTGTGAGTTCGCGACAGGGTGACAGCAGTCAGGCAGGGTGTGAGTGTGTCTGTGAGATCGTGAGAGGGTGACAGTGCACCCAGACAGGGTGTGAGTGTGTCTGTGAGTTCGGGAGAGGGTGACAGGGCACTCAGAGTGGGTGTGAGTGTGTCTGTGAGTTTGGTAGAGGGTGACAGCAATCAGACAGGGAGTGAGTGTGTCTGTGAGTTCGCGAGAGGGTGACAGGCCACTCAGACAGGGTATCATTGTGTCAGTGAGTTCGGGAGAGGGTGACAGGGCACTCAGACAGGGTGTGAGTGTGTCTGTGAGTTCGGGAGATGTTGAACGGGCACTCAGACAGTGTGTGAGTGTGTCTGTGAGTTCGGGAGAGCGTCACAGGGCGCTCAGACTGGATGTGAGTGTGTCTGTGAGTTCAGGAGCGAGTGACAGGGCACTCAGACAGGGTGTGAGTGTGTCTGTGAGTTCGGGAGAGGGTGACAGGGCACTCAGACAGGGTGTGTGTGTGTCTGTGAGTTCGGGAGAGGGTGACAGGGCACTCAGACAGGGTGTGAGCGTGTATCTGAGTTCGGGAGAGTGTGACAAGGCACTCAGACGGGGTGTGAGTGTGTGTGTGAGTTCGGGAGAGGGTAACAGGGCCCTCAGACAGGGTGTGAGTGTGTCTGTGTGATCGTGAGAGGGTGACAGTGCACCCAGACAGGGTGTGAGTGTGTCTGTGAGTTCGGGAGAGGGTGACAGGGCACTCAGAGCGGGTGTGAGTGTGTCTGTGAGTTCGGGAGAGGGTGACGGGGCTCTCAGACAGGGTGTGAGTGTGTCTGTGAGTTTGGGAGAGGGTGACAGGGCACCCAGACAGGGTGTGAGTGTCTGTGTGAGTTCGGGAGAGGGTAACAGTGCCCTCAGACAGGGTGTGAGTGTGTCTGTGAAATCGGGAGAGGGTGACAGTGCACCCAGACAGGGTGTGAGTGTGTCTCTGAGTTCGGGAGAGGGTGACAGGGCACTCAGAGCGGGTGTGAGTGTGTCTGTGAGTTTGGTAGAGGGTGACAGCACTCAGACAGGCTGTGAGTGTGTCTGTGCTTTCGCGAGAGGGTGACAGCACTCAGACAGGGTTTTATTGTTTCTGTGAGTTCGGGAGAGGGTGACAGGGCACTCAGAGCGGGTGTGAGTGTGTCTGTAAGTTCGGGAGAGGGTGACAGGGCTCTCAGACAGGGTATCATTGTGTCAGTGAGTTCGGGAGAGGGTGACAGGGCACTCAGACAGGGTGTGAGTGTGTCTGTGAGTTCGGGAGATGTTGAACGGGCACTCAGACAGGGTGTGAGTGTGTCTGTGAGTTCGGGAGAGCGTCACAGGGCGCTCAGACTGGATGTGAGTGTGTCTGTGAGTTCAGGAGCGAGTGACAGGGCACTCAGACAGGGTGTGAGTGTGTCTGTGAGTTCGGGAGAGGGTGACAGGGCACTCAGACAGGGTGTGAGTGTGTCTGTGAGTTCGGGAGCGTGTGACAGGGCACTCAGACAGGGTGTGAGTGTGTCTGTGAGTTCGGGAGAGGGTGACAGGGCACTCAGACAGGGTGTGAGTGTGTCTGTGAGTTCGGGAGAGGGTGACAGGGCACTCAGACAGGGTGTGAATGTGTCTGTGATTTCGGGAGAGGGTGACAGGGCACTCAGACAGGGTGTGAGTGTGTCTGTGAGATCGGGAGAGGGTGACAGGGCTCTCAGACAGGGTGTGATTGTGTCTGTGAGTTCGGGAGAGGTTGACAGGGCACTCAGACAGGGTGTGAGTGTGTCTGTGAGTTCGGGAGAGTGTCACAGGGCACTCAGACAGGGTGTGAGTGTGTCTGTGAGTTCGGGAGAGAGTAACAGGGCACTCAGACACGGTGTGAGTGTGTCTGTGAATTCGGGAGAGGGTGACAGGGCACTCAGACAGGGTGTGTGTGTGTCTGTGAGTTCGGGAGAGGGTGACAGGGCACTCAGACAGGGTGTGAGTGTGTATCTGAGTTCGGGAGAGTGTGACAAGGCACTCAGACGGGGTGTGAGTGTGTGTGTGAGTTCGGGAGAGGGTAACAGGGCCCTCAGACAGGGTGTGAGTGTGTCTGTGTGATCGTGAGAGGGTGACAGTGCACCCAGACAGGGTGTGAGTGTGTCTGTGAGTTCGGGAGAGGGTGACAGGGCACTCAGAGCGGGTGTGAGTGTGTCTGTGAGTTCGGGAGAGGGTGACGGGGCTCTCAGACAGGGTGTGAGTGTGTCTGTGAGTTTGGGAGAGGGTGACAGGGCACCCAGACAGGGTGTGAGTGTCTGTGTGAGTTCGGTAGAGGGTAACAGTGCCCTCAGACAGGGTGTGAGTGTGTCTGTGAAATCGGGAGAGGGTGACAGTGCACCCAGACAGGGTGTGAGTGTGTCTCTGAGTTCGGGAGAGGGTGACAGGGCACTCAGAGCGGGTGTGCGTGTGTCTGTGAGTTTGGTAGAGGGTGACAGCACTCAGACAGGGTGTGAGTGTGTCTGTGCTTTCGCGAGAGGGTGACAGCACTCAGACAGGGTGTTATTGTTTCTGTGAGTTCGGGAGAGGGTGACAGGGCACTCAGAGCGGGTGTGAGTGTGTCTGTGAGTTCGGGAGAGGGTGACAGGGCTCTCAGACAGGGTGTGACTGTGTCTCTGAGTTTGGGAGAGGGTGATAGGGCACTCAGACAGGGCGTGAGTGTGTCTGTGAGTTTGGTAGAGGGTGACAGCACTCAGACAGGGTGTGAGTGTGTCTGTGAGTTCGCGAGAGGGTGACAGGGCACTCAGAGCGGGTGTGAGTGTGTCTGTGAGTTCCGGAGAGGGTGAGAGGGCTCTCAGACAGGTTGTGAGTGTGTCTGTGAGTTTGGGAGAGGGTGACAGGGCACTCAGATAGGGCGTGAGTGTGTCTGTGAGTTTGATAGGGGGTGACAGCACTCAGACAGGGAGTGAGTGTTTCTGTGAGTTTGCGAGAGGGTGACAGGCCACTCAGACAGGGTATCATTGTGTCTGTGAGTTCGGGAGAGGGTGACAGCACTCAGACAGGGTGTGAGTGTGTCTGTGAGTTCGGGAGAGTGTGACAGGGCACTCAGACAGGGTGTGAGTGTGTCTGTGAGTTCGGGAGAGGCTGACAGGGCACTCAGACAGGGTGTGAATGTGTCTGTGAGTTCGGGAGAGGTTGACAGGGCACTCAGACAGGGTGTGAGTGTGTCTGTGAGTTCGGGAGAGTGTCACAGGGCACTCAGACAGGGTGTGAGTGTGTCTGTGAGTTCGGGAGAGGGTGACAGGGCACTGAGACATGATGTGAGTGTGTCTGTGAGTTTGGGAGAGAGTGACAGGGCACTCAGACAGGGTGTGAGTGTGTATCTGAGTTCGGGAGAGTGTGACAAGGCACTCAAACGGGGTGTGAGTGTGTGTGTGAGTTCGGGAGAGGGTAACAGGGCCCTCAGACAGGGTGTGAGTGTGTCTGTGAGTTCGGGAGAGGGTGACAGGGCACTCAGACAGGGTGTGAGAGCGACTGTGAGTTCGGGAGAGGTTGACAGGGCACTCAGACAGGGTGTGTGTGTGTCTGTGAGTTCGGGAGAGGGTCACAGGGCACTCAGACAGGATGTGAGTGTGTCTGTGAGTTTGGGAGAGAGTGACAGGGCACTCAGACAGGGTGTGAGTGTGTCTGTGAGTTCGGAGAGGGTCACAGCACTCAGACAGGGTATCATTGTGTCTGTGAGTTCGGGAGAGGGTGACAGGGCACTCAGACAGGGTGTGAGTGTGTCTGTGAGTTCGGGAGAGGGTGACAGGGCACCCAGACAGGGTGTGAGTGTGTCTGTGAGTTCGGGAGAGGATGACAGCACTCAGACAGGGTGTGTGTGTGTCTGTGAGTTCGGGAGAGGGTGACAGCACTCAGACAGGGTGTGAGTGTGTCTCTGAGTTCGGGAGAGGGTAACAGGGCATTCAGACAGGGTGTGAGTGTGTCTGTGAGTTCGGGAGAGGCTGTCAGGGCACTCAGACAGGGTGTGAGTGTGTCTGTGAGTTTGGGAGAGGGTGACAGTACTCAGACAGGGTGTGAGTGTGTCTGAGTTCGGGAGAGGGTGACAGGGCACTCAGACACGGTGTGAGTGTGTCTGTGAGTTCGGGTGAGGGTGACAGCACTCAGACAGGGTGTGAGTGTGTCTGTGAGTTCGGGAGAGGGTGACAGCGCTCAGACAGGGTGTGAGTGTGTCTGTGAGTTCGGGTGAGGGTGACAGGGCATCAGACAGTGTGTGAGTGTGTCTGTGAGTTTGTGAGAGGGTGTCAGCACTCAGACAGGGTGTGAGTGTGTCTGTGAGTTCGGGAGAGGCTGTCAGGGCACTCAGACAGGGTGTGAGTGTGTCTGTGAGTTTGGGAGAGGGTGACAGCACTCAGACAGGGTGTGAGTGTGTCTATGAGTTCGGGAGAGGGTGACAGGGCATCAGACAGGGTGTGAGTGTGTCTGTGAGTTCGGGAGAGGGTGACAGCGCTCAGACAGGGTGTGAGTGTGTCTGTGAGTTCGGGTGAGGGTGACAGGGCATCAGACAGGGTGTGAGTGTGTCTGTGAGTTCGGGAGAGGGTGACAGCACTCAGACAGGGTGTGAGTGTGTCTGTGAGTTTGGGAGAGTGTGACAGGGCACTCAGACAGGGTGTGAGTGTGTCTGTGAGTTCGGAGAGGGTCACAGCACTCAGACAGGGTGTGAGTGCGTCTGTGAGTTCGGGAGAGGGTGACAGGGCACTCAGACAGGGTGTGAGTGTGTCTGTGAGTTCGGAGAGGGTCACAGCACTCAGACAGGGTATCATTGTGTCTGTGAGTTCGGGAGAGGGTGACAGGGCTCTCAGACAGGGTGTGAGTGTGTCTGTGAGTTCGGGAGAGGGTGACAGGCCACTCAGACAGGGTGTGAGTGTGTCTGTGAGTTCGGGAGAGTGTGACAGGGCACTCAGTCAGGGTGTGAGTGTGTCTGTGAGTTTGGTAGAGGGTGACAGCACTCAGACAAGGTGTGAGTGTGTCTGTGAGTTCGGGAGAGGGTGTCAGGGCACTCAGACAGGGTGTGAGTGTGTCTGTGAGTTCGGGAGAGGGTGACAGGGCACTCAGACAGGGTGTGAGTGTGTCTGTGAGTTCGGGAGAGGGTGACAGGGCTCTCAGACAGGGTGTGAGTGTGTCTGTGAGTTCGGAGAGGGTCACAGCACTCAGACAGGGTGTGAGTGTGTCTGTGAGTTCGGGAGAGGGTGACAGGGCACTCAGACAGCGTGTGAGTGTGTCTGTGAGTTCGGGAGAGGGTGACAGCACTCAGACAGGGTGTGTGTGTGTCTGTGAGTTTGGGAGAGGGTGACAGGTCACTCAGACAGGGTGTGAGTGTGTCTGTGAGTTCGGGAGAGGGTCACAGCACTCAGACAGGGTGTGAGTGTGTCTGTGAGTTCGGAGAGGGTGACAGCACTCAGACAGGGTGTGAGTGTGTCTGTGCTTTCGGAGAGGGTGACAGCACTCAGACAGGGTGTGAGTGTGTCTGTGAGTTCGGAGAGGGTGACAGCACTCAGACAGGGTGTGAGTGTGTCTGTGAGTTCGGGAGAGGGTGACAGGGCTCTCAGACAGGGTGTGAGTGTGTCTGAGTTCGGGAGAGTGTCACAGGGCACTCAGTCAGGGTGTGAGTGTGTCTGTGAGTTCGGGAGAGAGTGTCAGGGCACTCAGACAGGGTGTGAGTGTGTCTGTGAGTTTGGGAGAGGGTGACAGGGCACTCTGACAGGGTGTGAGTGTGTCTGTGAGTTCGGGAGAGGGTGACAGGGCACTCAGAAAGGGTGTGAGTGTGTCTGTGAGTTCGGAGAGGGTCACAGCACTCAGACAGGGTATCATTGTGTCTGTGAGTTCGGGAGAGGGTGACAGGGCTCTCAGACAGGGTGTGAGTGTGTCTGTGAGTTCGGGAGAGGGTGACAGGCCACTCAGACAGGGTGTGAGTGTGTCTGTGAGTTCGGGAGAGTGTGACAGGGCACTCAGACAGGGTGTGAGTGTGTCTGTGAGTTTGGTAGAGGGTGACAGCACTCAGACAAGGTGTGAGTGTGTCTGTGAGTTCGGGAGAGGGTGTCAGGGCACTCAGACAGGGTGTGAGTGTGTCTGTGAGTTCGGGAGAGGGTGACAGGGCACTCAGACAGGGTGTGAGTGTGTCTGTGAGTTCGGGAGAGGGTGACAGCACTCAGACAGGGAGTGAGTGTTTCTGTGAGTTTGCGAGAGGGTGACAGGCCACTCAGACAGGGTATCATTGTGTCTGTGAGTTCGGGAGAGGGTGACAGCACTCAGACAGGGTGTGAGTGTGTCTGTGAGTTCGGGAGAGTGTGACAGGGCACTCAGACAGGGTGTGAGTGTGTCTGTGAGTTCGGGAGAGGCTGACAGGGCACTCAGACAGGGTGTGAATGTGTCTGTGAGTTCGGGAGAGGTTGACAGGGCACTCAGACAGGGTGTGAGTGTGTCTGTGAGTTCGGGAGAGTGTCACAGGGCACTCAGACAGGGTGTGAGTGTGTCTGTGAGTTCGGGAGAGGGTGACAGGGCACTGAGACATGATGTGAGTGTGTCTGTGAGTTTGGGAGAGAGTGACAGGGCACTCAGACAGGGTGTGAGTGTGTATCTGAGTTCGGGAGAGTGTGACAAGGCACTCAGACGGGGTGTGAGTGTGTGTGTGAGTTCGGGAGAGGGTAACAGGGCCCTCAGACAGGGTGTGAGTGTGTCTGTGAGTTCGGGAGAGGGTGACAGGGCACTCAGACAGGGTGTGAGTGTGTCTGTGAGTTCGGGAGAGGGTGACAGGGCACTCAGACAGGGTGTGAGAGCGACTGTGAGTTTGGGAGAGGTTGACAGGGCACTCAGACAGGTTGTGAGTGTGTCTGTGAGTTCGGGAGATGGTGACAGGGCACTCAGACAGGGTGTGAGTGTGTCTGTGAGTTCGGGAGAGAGTGACAGGGCACTCAGACAGGGTGTGAGTGTGTCTGTGAGTTCGGGAGAGGGTGACAGGGCACTCAGACAGGGTGTGAGAGCGACTGTGAGTTCGGGAGAGGTTGACAGGGCACTGAGACAGGGTGTGAGTGTGTCTGTGAGTTCGGGAGAGAGTGACAGGGCACTCAGACAGGGTGTGAGTGTGTCTGTGAGTTTGGGAGAGGTTGACAGGGCACTCAGACAGGGTGTGAGTGTGTCTGTGAGTTTGGGAGAGGTTGACAGGGCACTCAGACAGGGTGTGAGTGTGTCTGTGAGTTCGGGAGAGAGTGACAGGGCACTCAGACAGGGTGTGAGTGTGTCTGTGAGTTCGGGAGAGGGTGACAGGGCACTGAGACAGGGTGTGAGAGCGACTGTGAGTTCGGGAGAGGGTGACAGGGCACTCAGACAGGGTGTGTGTGTGTCTGTGAGTTCGGGAGAGGGTCACAGGGCACTCAGACAGGATGTGAGTGTGTCTGTGAGTTCGGGAGAGAGTGACAGGGCACTCAGACAGGGTGTGAGTGTCTGTGTGAGTTCGGGAGAGGGTAACAGTGCCCTCAGACAGGGTGTGAGTGTGTCTGTGAAATCGGGAGAGGGTGACAGTGCACCCAGACAGGGTGTGAGTGTGTCTCTGAGTTCGGGAGAGGGTGACAGGGCACTCAGAGCGGGTGTGAGTGTGTCTGTGAGTTTGGTAGAGGGTGACAGCACTCAGACAGGGTGTGAGTGTGTCTGTGCTTTCGCGAGAGGGTGACAGCACTCAGACAGGGTGTTATTGTTTCTGTGAGTTCGGGAGAGGGTGACAGGGCACTCAGAGCGGGTGTGAGTGTGTCTGTGAGTTCGGGAGAGGGTGACAGGGCTCTCAGACAGGGTGTGACTGTGTCTCTGAGTTTGGGAGAGGGTGATAGGGCACTCAGACAGGGCGTGAGTGTGTCTGTGAGTTTGGTAGAGGGTGACAGCACTCAGACAGGGTGTGAGTGTGTCTGTGAGTTCGCGAGAGGGTGACAGGGCACTCAGAGCGGGTGTGAGTGTGTCTGTGAGTTCCGGAGAGGGTGAGAGGGCTCTCAGACAGGTTGTGAGTGTGTCTATGAGTTTGGGAGAGGGTGACAGGGCACTCAGATAGGGCGTGAGTGTGTCTGTGAGTTTGATAGGGGGTGACAGCACTCAGACAGGGAGTGAGTGTTTCTGTGAGTTTGCGAGAGGGTGACAGGCCACTCAGACAGGGTATCATTGTGTCTGTGAGTTCGGGAGAGGGTGACAGCACTCAGACAGGGTGTGAGTGTGTCTGTGAGTTCGGGAGAGTGTGACAGGGCACTCAGACAGGGTGTGAGTGTGTCTGTGAGTTCGGGAGAGGCTGACAGGGCACTCAGACAGGGTGTGAGTGTGTCTGTGAGTTCGGGAGAGTGTCACAGGGCACTCAGACAGGGTGTGAGTGTGTCTGTGAGTTCGGGAGAGGGTGACAGGGCACTCAGACAGGGTGTGAGAGCGACTGTGAGTTTGGGAGAGGTTGACAGGGCACTCAGACAGGTTGTGAGTGTGTCTGTGAGTTCGGGAGATGGTGACAGGGCACTCAGACAGGGTGTGAGTGTGTCTGTGAGTTCGGGAGAGAGTGACAGGGCACTCAGACAGGGTGTGAGTGTGTCTGTGAGTTCGGGAGAGGGTGACAGGGCACTCAGACAGGGTGTGAGAGCGACTGTGAGTTCGGGAGAGGTTGACAGGGCACTGAGACAGGGTGTGAGTGTGTCTGTGAGTTCGGGAGAGAGTGACAGGGCACTCAGACAGGGTGTGAGTGTGTCTGTGAGTTTGGGAGAGGTTGACAGGGCACTCAGACAGGGTGTGAGTGTGTCTGTGAGTTTGGGAGAGGTTGACAGGGCACTCAGACAGGGTGTGAGTGTGTCTGTGAGTTCGGGAGAGAGTGACAGGGCACTCAGACAGGGTGTGAGTGTGTCTGTGAGTTCGGGAGAGGGTGACAGGGCACTGAGACAGGGTGTGAGAGCGACTGTGAGTTCGGGAGAGGGTGACAGGGCACTCAGACAGGGTGTGTGTGTGTCTGTGAGTTCGGGAGAGGGTCACAGGGCACTCAGACAGGATGTGAGTGTGTCTGTGAGTTCGGGAGAGAGTGACAGGGCACTCAGACAGGGTGTGAGTGTGTCTGTGAGTTCGGGAGAGGGTGACAGGGCACTCAGACAGGGTGTGAGTGTGTCTGTGAGTTCGGGAGAGGGTGACAGCACTCAGACAGGGTCTGTGTGTGTCTGTGAGTTTGGGAGAGGGTGACAGGGCAGCTAGACAGGTTGTGAATCTGTCTGTGAGTTCGGGAGAGGGTAACAGGGCCCTCATACAGGGTGTGAGTGTGTCTGTGAGTTCGCGACAGGGTGACAGCAGTCAGGCAGGGTGTGAGTGTGTCTGTGAGATCGTGAGAGGGTGACAGTGCACCCTGACAGGGTGTGAGTGTGTCTGTGAGTTCGGGAGAGGGTGACAGGGCACTCAGAGTGGGTGTGAGTGTGTCTGTGAGTTTGGTAGAGGGTGACAGCAATCAGACAGGGAGTGAGTGTGTCTGTGAGTTCGGGAGAGGGTGACAGGGCACTCAGACAGGGTGTGAGTGTGTCTGTGAGTTCGGGAGATGTTGAACGGGCACTCAGACAGTGTGTGAGTGTGTCTGTGAGTTCGGGAGAGCGTCACAGGGCGCTCAGACTGGATGTGAGTGTGTCTGTGAGTTCAGGAGCGAGTGACAGGGCACTCAGACAGGGTGTGAGTGTGTCTGTGAGTTCGGGAGAGGGTGACAGGGCACTCAGACAGGGTGTGAGTGTGTCTGTGAGTTCGGGAGAGGGTGACAGGGCACTCAGACAGGGTGTGAATGTGTCTGTGATTTCGGGAGAGGGTGACAGGGCACTCAGACAGGGTGTGAGTGTGTCTGTGAGATCGGGAGAGGGTGACAGGGCACCCAGACAGGGTGTGAGTGTGTCTGTGAGTTCGGGAGAGAGTAACAGGGCACTCAGACACGGTGTGAGTGTGTCTGTGAATTCGGGAGAGGGTGACAGGGCACTCAGACAGGGTGTGTGTGTGTCTGTGAGTTCGGGAGAGGGTGACAGGGCACTCAGACAGGGTGTGAGCGTGTATCTGAGTTCGGGAGAGTGTGACAAGGCACTCAGACGGGGTGTGAGTGTGTGTGTGAGTTCGGGAGAGGGTAACAGGGCCCTCAGACAGGGTGTGAGTGTGTCTGTGTGATCGTGAGAGGGTGACAGTGCACCCAGACAGGGTGTGAGTGTGTCTGTGAGTTCGGGAGAGGGTGACAGGGCACTCAGAGCGGGTGTGAGTGTGTCTGTGAGTTCGGAAAGGGTGACGGGGCTCTCAGACAGGGTGTGAGTGTGTCTGTGAGTTTGGGAGAGGGTGACAGGGCACCCAGACAGGGTGTGAGTGTCTGTGTGAGTTCGGGAGAGGGTAACAGTGCCCTCAGACAGGGTGTGAGTGTGTCTGTGTGATCGTGAGAGGGTGACAGTGCACCCAGACAGGGTGTGAGTGTGTCTGTGAGTTCGGGAGAGAGTGACAGGGCACTCAGACAGGGTGTGAGTGTGTCTGTGAGTTCGGGAGAGGGTGACAGGGCACTGAGACAGGGTGTGAGAGCGACTGTGAGTTCGGGAGAGGGTGACAGGGCACTCAGACAGGGTGTGTGTGTGTCTGTGAGTTCGGGAGAGGGTCACAGGGCACTCAGACAGGATGTGAGTGTGTCTGTGAGTTCGGGAGAGAGTGACAGGGCACTCAGACAGGGTGTGAGTGTGTCTGTGAGTTCGGGAGAGGGTGACAGGGCACTCAGACAGGGTGTGAGTGTGTCTGTGAGTTCGGGAGAGGGTGACAGCACTCAGACAGGGTCTGTGTGTGTCTGTGAGTTTGGGAGAGGGTGACAGGGCAGCTAGACAGGTTGTGAATCTGTCTGTGAGTTCGGGAGAGGGTAACAGGGCCCTCATACAGGGTGTGAGTGTGTCTGTGAGTTCGCGACAGGGTGACAGCAGTCAGGCAGGGTGTGAGTGTGTCTGTGAGATCGTGAGAGGGTGACAGTGCACCCAGACAGGGTGTGAGTGTGTCTGTGAGTTCGGGAGAGGGTGACAGGGCACTCAGAGTGGGTGTGAGTGTGTCTGTGAGTTTGGTAGAGGGTGACAGCAATCAGACAGGGAGTGAGTGTGTCTGTGAGTTCGCGAGAGGGTGACAGGCCACTCAGACAGGGTATCATTGTGTCAGTGAGTTCGGGAGAGGGTGACAGGGCACTCAGACAGGGTGTGAGTGTGTCTGTGAGTTCGGGAGATGTTGAACGGGCACTCAGACAGTGTGTGAGTGTGTCTGTGAGTTCGGGAGAGCGTCACAGGGCGCTCAGACTGGATGTGAGTGTGTCTGTGAGTTCAGGAGCGAGTGACAGGGCACTCAGACAGGGTGTGAGTGTGTCTGTGAGTTCGGGAGAGGGTGACAGGGCACTCAGACAGGGTGTGTGTGTGTCTGTGAGTTCGGGAGAGGGTGACAGGGCACTCAGACAGGGTGTGAGCGTGTATCTGAGTTCGGGAGAGTGTGACAAGGCACTCAGACGGGGTGTGAGTGTGTGTGTGAGTTCGGGAGAGGGTAACAGGGCCCTCAGACAGGGTGTGAGTGTGTCTGTGTGATCGTGAGAGGGTGACAGTGCACCCAGACAGGGTGTGAGTGTGTCTGTGAGTTCGGGAGAGGGTGACAGGGCACTCAGAGCGGGTGTGAGTGTGTCTGTGAGTTCGGGAGAGGGTGACGGGGCTCTCAGACAGGGTGTGAGTGTGTCTGTGAGTTTGGGAGAGGGTGACAGGGCACCCAGACAGGGTGTGAGTGTCTGTGTGAGTTCGGGAGAGGGTAACAGTGCCCTCAGACAGGGTGTGAGTGTGTCTGTGAAATCGGGAGAGGGTGACAGTGCACCCAGACAGGGTGTGAGTGTGTCTCTGAGTTCGGGAGAGGGTGACAGGGCACTCAGAGCGGGTGTGAGTGTGTCTGTGAGTTTGGTAGAGGGTGACAGCACTCAGACAGGGTGTGAGTGTGTCTGTGCTTTCGCGAGAGGGTGACAGCACTCAGACAGGGTTTTATTGTTTCTGTGAGTTCGGGAGAGGGTGACAGGGCACTCAGAGCGGGTGTGAGTGTGTCTGTAAGTTCGGGAGAGGGTGACAGGGCTCTCAGACAGGGTATCATTGTGTCAGTGAGTTCGGGAGAGGGTGACAGGGCACTCAGACAGGGTGTGAGTGTGTCTGTGAGTTCGGGAGATGTTGAACGGGCACTCAGACAGGGTGTGAGTGTGTCTGTGAGTTCGGGAGAGCGTCACAGGGCGCTCAGACTGGATGTGAGTGTGTCTGTGAGTTCAGGAGCGAGTGACAGGGCACTCAGACAGGGTGTGAGTGTGTCTGTGAGTTCGGGAGAGGGTGACAGGGCACTCAGACAGGGTGTGAGTGTGTCTGTGAGTTCGGGAGCGTGTGACAGGGCACTCAGACAGGGTGTGAGTGTGTCTGTGAGTTCGGGAGAGGGTGACAGGGCACTCAGACAGGGTGTGAGTGTGTCTGTGAGTTCGGGAGAGGGTGACAGGGCACTCAGACAGGGTGTGAATGTGTCTGTGATTTCGGGAGAGGGTGACAGGGCACTCAGACAGGGTGTGAGTGTGTCTGTGAGATCGGGAGAGGGTGACAGGGCTCTCAGACAGGGTGTGATTGTGTCTGTGAGTTCGGGAGAGGTTGACAGGGCACTCAGACAGGGTGTGAGTGTGTCTGTGAGTTCGGGAGAGTGTCACAGGGCACTCAGACAGGGTGTGAGTGTGTCTGTGAGTTCGGGAGAGAGTAACAGGGCACTCAGACACGGTGTGAGTGTGTCTGTGAATTCGGGAGAGGGTGACAGGGCACTCAGACAGGGTGTGTGTGTGTCTGTGAGTTCGGGAGAGGGTGACAGGGCACTCAGACAGGGTGTGAGTGTGTATCTGAGTTCGGGAGAGTGTGACAAGGCACTCAGACGGGGTGTGAGTGTGTGTGTGAGTTCGGGAGAGGGTAACAGGGCCCTCAGACAGGGTGTGAGTGTGTCTGTGTGATCGTGAGAGGGTGACAGTGCACCCAGACAGGGTGTGAGTGTGTCTGTGAGTTCGGGAGAGGGTGACAGGGCACTCAGAGCGGGTGTGAGTGTGTCTGTGAGTTCGGGAGAGGGTGACGGGGCTCTCAGACAGGGTGTGAGTGTGTCTGTGAGTTTGGGAGAGGGTGACAGGGCACCCAGACAGGGTGTGAGTGTCTGTGTGAGTTCGGTAGAGGGTAACAGTGCCCTCAGACAGGGTGTGAGTGTGTCTGTGAAATCGGGAGAGGGTGACAGTGCACCCAGACAGGGTGTGAGTGTGTCTCTGAGTTCGGGAGAGGGTGACAGGGCACTCAGAGCGGGTGTGCGTGTGTCTGTGAGTTTGGTAGAGGGTGACAGCACTCAGACAGGGTGTGAGTGTGTCTGTGCTTTCGCGAGAGGGTGACAGCACTCAGACAGGGTGTTATTGTTTCTGTGAGTTCGGGAGAGGGTGACAGGGCACTCAGAGCGGGTGTGAGTGTGTCTGTGAGTTCGGGAGAGGGTGACAGGGCTCTCAGACAGGGTGTGACTGTGTCTCTGAGTTTGGGAGAGGGTGATAGGGCACTCAGACAGGGCGTGAGTGTGTCTGTGAGTTTGGTAGAGGGTGACAGCACTCAGACAGGGTGTGAGTGTGTCTGTGAGTTCGCGAGAGGGTGACAGGGCACTCAGAGCGGGTGTGAGTGTGTCTGTGAGTTCCGGAGAGGGTGAGAGGGCTCTCAGACAGGTTGTGAGTGTGTCTGTGAGTTTGGGAGAGGGTGACAGGGCACTCAGATAGGGCGTGAGTGTGTCTGTGAGTTTGATAGGGGGTGACAGCACTCAGACAGGGAGTGAGTGTTTCTGTGAGTTTGCGAGAGGGTGACAGGCCACTCAGACAGGGTATCATTGTGTCTGTGAGTTCGGGAGAGGGTGACAGCACTCAGACAGGGTGTGAGTGTGTCTGTGAGTTCGGGAGAGTGTGACAGGGCACTCAGACAGGGTGTGAGTGTGTCTGTGAGTTCGGGAGAGGCTGACAGGGCACTCAGACAGGGTGTGAATGTGTCTGTGAGTTCGGGAGAGGTTGACAGGGCACTCAGACAGGGTGTGAGTGTGTCTGTGAGTTCGGGAGAGTGTCACAGGGCACTCAGACAGGGTGTGAGTGTGTCTGTGAGTTCGGGAGAGGGTGACAGGGCACTGAGACATGATGTGAGTGTGTCTGTGAGTTTGGGAGAGAGTGACAGGGCACTCAGACAGGGTGTGAGTGTGTATCTGAGTTCGGGAGAGTGTGACAAGGCACTCAAACGGGGTGTGAGTGTGTGTGTGAGTTCGGGAGAGGGTAACAGGGCCCTCAGACAGGGTGTGAGTGTGTCTGTGAGTTCGGGAGAGGGTGACAGGGCACTCAGACAGGGTGTGAGAGCGACTGTGAGTTCGGGAGAGGTTGACAGGGCACTCAGACAGGGTGTGTGTGTGTCTGTGAGTTCGGGAGAGGGTCACAGGGCACTCAGACAGGATGTGAGTGTGTCTGTGAGTTTGGGAGAGAGTGACAGGGCACTCAGACAGGGTGTGAGTGTGTCTGTGAGTTCGGAGAGGGTCACAGCACTCAGACAGGGTATCATTGTGTCTGTGAGTTCGGGAGAGGGTGACAGGGCACTCAGACAGGGTGTGAGTGTGTCTGTGAGTTCGGGAGAGGGTGACAGGGCACCCAGACAGGGTGTGAGTGTGTCTGTGAGTTCGGGAGAGGATGACAGCACTCAGACAGGGTGTGTGTGTGTCTGTGAGTTCGGGAGAGGGTGACAGCACTCAGACAGGGTGTGAGTGTGTCTCTGAGTTCGGGAGAGGGTAACAGGGCATTCAGACAGGGTGTGAGTGTGTCTGTGAGTTCGGGAGAGGCTGTCAGGGCACTCAGACAGGGTGTGAGTGTGTCTGTGAGTTTGGGAGAGGGTGACAGTACTCAGACAGGGTGTGAGTGTGTCTGAGTTCGGGAGAGGGTGACAGGGCACTCAGACACGGTGTGAGTGTGTCTGTGAGTTCGGGTGAGGGTGACAGCACTCAGACAGGGTGTGAGTGTGTCTGTGAGTTCGGGAGAGGGTGACAGCGCTCAGACAGGGTGTGAGTGTGTCTGTGAGTTCGGGTGAGGGTGACAGGGCATCAGACAGTGTGTGAGTGTGTCTGTGAGTTTGTGAGAGGGTGTCAGCACTCAGACAGGGTGTGAGTGTGTCTGTGAGTTCGGGAGAGGCTGTCAGGGCACTCAGACAGGGTGTGAGTGTGTCTGTGAGTTTGGGAGAGGGTGACAGCACTCAGACAGGGTGTGAGTGTGTCTATGAGTTCGGGAGAGGGTGACAGGGCATCAGACAGGGTGTGAGTGTGTCTGTGAGTTCGGGAGAGGGTGACAGCGCTCAGACAGGGTGTGAGTGTGTCTGTGAGTTCGGGTGAGGGTGACAGGGCATCAGACAGGGTGTGAGTGTGTCTGTGAGTTCGGGAGAGGGTGACAGCACTCAGACAGGGTGTGAGTGTGTCTGTGAGTTTGGGAGAGTGTGACAGGGCACTCAGACAGGGTGTGAGTGTGTCTGTGAGTTCGGAGAGGGTCACAGCACTCAGACAGGGTGTGAGTGCGTCTGTGAGTTCGGGAGAGGGTGACAGGGCACTCAGACAGGGTGTGAGTGTGTCTGTGAGTTCGGAGAGGGTCACAGCACTCAGACAGGGTATCATTGTGTCTGTGAGTTCGGGAGAGGGTGACAGGGCTCTCAGACAGGGTGTGAGTGTGTCTGTGAGTTCGGGAGAGGGTGACAGGCCACTCAGACAGGGTGTGAGTGTGTCTGTGAGTTCGGGAGAGTGTGACAGGGCACTCAGTCAGGGTGTGAGTGTGTCTGTGAGTTTGGTAGAGGGTGACAGCACTCAGACAAGGTGTGAGTGTGTCTGTGAGTTCGGGAGAGGGTGTCAGGGCACTCAGACAGGGTGTGAGTGTGTCTGTGAGTTCGGGAGAGGGTGACAGGGCACTCAGACAGGGTGTGAGTGTGTCTGTGAGTTCGGGAGAGGGTGACAGGGCTCTCAGACAGGGTGTGAGTGTGTCTGTGAGTTCGGAGAGGGTCACAGCACTCAGACAGGGTGTGAGTGTGTCTGTGAGTTCGGGAGAGGGTGACAGGGCACTCAGACAGCGTGTGAGTGTGTCTGTGAGTTCGGGAGAGGGTGACAGCACTCAGACAGGGTGTGTGTGTGTCTGTGAGTTTGGGAGAGGGTGACAGGTCACTCAGACAGGGTGTGAGTGTGTCTGTGAGTTCGGGAGAGGGTCACAGCACTCAGACAGGGTGTGAGTGTGTCTGTGAGTTCGGAGAGGGTGACAGCACTCAGACAGGGTGTGAGTGTGTCTGTGCTTTCGGAGAGGGTGACAGCACTCAGACAGGGTGTGAGTGTGTCTGTGAGTTCGGAGAGGGTGACAGCACTCAGACAGGGTGTGAGTGTGTCTGTGAGTTCGGGAGAGGGTGACAGGGCTCTCAGACAGGGTGTGAGTGTGTCTGAGTTCGGGAGAGTGTCACAGGGCACTCAGTCAGGGTGTGAGTGTGTCTGTGAGTTCGGGAGAGAGTGTCAGGGCACTCAGACAGGGTGTGAGTGTGTCTGTGAGTTTGGGAGAGGGTGACAGGGCACTCTGACAGGGTGTGAGTGTGTCTGTGAGTTCGGGAGAGGGTGACAGGGCACTCAGAAAGGGTGTGAGTGTGTCTGTGAGTTCGGAGAGGGTCACAGCACTCAGACAGGGTATCATTGTGTCTGTGAGTTCGGGAGAGGGTGACAGGGCTCTCAGACAGGGTGTGAGTGTGTCTGTGAGTTCGGGAGAGGGTGACAGGCCACTCAGACAGGGTGTGAGTGTGTCTGTGAGTTCGGGAGAGTGTGACAGGGCACTCAGACAGGGTGTGAGTGTGTCTGTGAGTTTGGTAGAGGGTGACAGCACTCAGACAAGGTGTGAGTGTGTCTGTGAGTTCGGGAGAGGGTGTCAGGGCACTCAGACAGGGTGTGAGTGTGTCTGTGAGTTCGGGAGAGGGTGACAGGGCACTCAGACAGGGTGTGAGTGTGTCTGTGAGTTCGGGAGAGGGTGACAGCACTCAGACAGGGAGTGAGTGTTTCTGTGAGTTTGCGAGAGGGTGACAGGCCACTCAGACAGGGTATCATTGTGTCTGTGAGTTCGGGAGAGGGTGACAGCACTCAGACAGGGTGTGAGTGTGTCTGTGAGTTCGGGAGAGTGTGACAGGGCACTCAGACAGGGTGTGAGTGTGTCTGTGAGTTCGGGAGAGGCTGACAGGGCACTCAGACAGGGTGTGAATGTGTCTGTGAGTTCGGGAGAGGTTGACAGGGCACTCAGACAGGGTGTGAGTGTGTCTGTGAGTTCGGGAGAGTGTCACAGGGCACTCAGACAGGGTGTGAGTGTGTCTGTGAGTTCGGGAGAGGGTGACAGGGCACTGAGACATGATGTGAGTGTGTCTGTGAGTTTGGGAGAGAGTGACAGGGCACTCAGACAGGGTGTGAGTGTGTATCTGAGTTCGGGAGAGTGTGACAAGGCACTCAGACGGGGTGTGAGTGTGTGTGTGAGTTCGGGAGAGGGTAACAGGGCCCTCAGACAGGGTGTGAGTGTGTCTGTGAGTTCGGGAGAGGGTGACAGGGCACTCAGACAGGGTGTGAGTGTGTCTGTGAGTTCGGGAGAGGGTGACAGGGCTCTCAGACAGGGTGTGAGTGTGTCTGTGAGTTCGGAGAGGGTCACAGCACTCAGACAGGGTGTGAGTGTGTCTGTGAGTTCGGGAGAGGGTGACAGGGCACTCAGACAGCGTGTGAGTGTGTCTGTGAGTTCGGGAGAGGGTGACAGCACTCAGACAGGGTGTGTGTGTGTCTGTGAGTTTGGGAGAGGGTGACAGGTCACTCAGACAGGGTGTGAGTGTGTCTGTGAGTTCGGGAGAGGGTCACAGCACTCAGACAGGGTGTGAGTGTGTCTGTGAGTTCGGAGAGGGTGACAGCACTCAGACAGGGTGTGAGTGTGTCTGTGCTTTCGGAGAGGGTGACAGCACTCAGACAGGGTGTGAGTGTGTCTGTGAGTTCGGAGAGGGTGACAGCACTCAGACAGGGTGTGAGTGTGTCTGTGAGTTCGGGAGAGGGTGACAGGGCTCTCAGACAGGGTGTGAGTGTGTCTGAGTTCGGGAGAGTGTCACAGGGCACTCAGTCAGGGTGTGAGTGTGTCTGTGAGTTCGGGAGAGAGTGTCAGGGCACTCAGACAGGGTGTGAGTGTGTCTGTGAGTTTGGGAGAGGGTGACAGGACACTCTGACAGGGTGTGAGTGTGTCTGTGAGTTCGGGAGAGGGTGACAGGGCACTCAGAAAGGGTGTGAGTGTGTCTGTGAGTTCGGAGAGGGTCACAGCACTCAGACAGGGTATCATTGTGTCTGTGAGTTCGGGAGAGGGTGACAGGGCTCTCAGACAGGGTGTGAGTGTGTCTGTGAGTTCGGGAGAGGGTGACAGGCCACTCAGACAGGGTGTGAGTGTGTCTGTGAGTTCGGGAGAGTGTGACAGGGCACTCAGACAGGGTGTGAGTGTGTCTGTGAGTTTGGTAGAGGGTGACAGCACTCAGACAAGGTGTGAGTGTGTCTGTGAGTTCGGGAGAGGGTGTCAGGGCACTCAGACAGGGTGTGAGTGTGTCTGTGAGTTCGGGAGAGGGTGACAGGGCACTCAGACAGGGTGTGAGTGTGTCTGTGAGTTCGGGAGAGGGTGACAGGGCTCTCAGACAGGGTGTGAGTTTGTCTGTGAGTTCGGAGAGGGTCACAGCACTCAGACAGGGTGTGAGTGTGTCTGTGAGTTCGGGAGAGGGTGACAGGTCACTCAGACAGGGTGTGAGTGTGTCTGTGAGTTCGGGAGAGGGTGACAGCACTCAGACAGGGTGTGTGTGTGTCTGTGAGTTTGGGAGAGGGTGACAGGTCACTCAGACAGGGTGTGAGTGTGTCTGTGAGTTCGGGAGAGGGTCACAGCACTCAGACAGGGTGTGAGTGTGTCTGTGAGTTCGGAGAGGGTGACAGCACTCAGACAGGGTGTGAGTGTGTCTGTGAGTTCGGGTGAGGGTGACAGGGCATCAGACAGGGTGTGAGTGTGTCTGTGAGTTCGGGAGAGGGTGACAGCACTCAGACAGGGTGTGAGTGTGTCTGTGAGTTTGGGAGAGTGTGACAGGGCACTCAGACAGGGTGTGAGTGTGTCTGTGAGTTCGGAGAGGGTCACAGCACTCAGACAGGGTGTGAGTGTGTCTGTGAGTTCGGGAGAGGGTGACAGGGCACTCAGACAGGGTGTGAGTGTGTCTGTGAGTTCGGGAGAGGGTGACAGGGCACTCTGACAGGGTGTGAGTGTGTCTGTGAGTTCGGGAGAGGGTGACAGGGCACTCAGACAGGGTGTGAGTGTGTCTGTGAGTTCGGAGAGGGTCACAGCACTCAGACAGGGTATCATTGTGTCTGTGAGTTCGGGAGAGGGTGACAGGGCACTCAGACAGGGTGTGAGTGTGTCTGTGAGTTCGGGAGAGGATGACAGCACTCAGACAGGGTGTGTGTGTGTCTGTGAGTTCGGGAGAGGGTGACAGCACTCAGACAGGGTGTGAGTGTGTCTCTGAGTTCGGGAGAGGGTAACAGGGCATTCAGACAGGGTGTGAGTGTGTCTGTGAGTTCGGGAGAGGCTGTCAGGGCACTCAGACAGGGTGTGAGTGTGTCTGTGAGTTTGGGAGAGGGTGACAGTACTCAGACAGGGTGTGAGTGTGTCTGAGTTCGGGAGAGGGTGACAGGGCACTCAGACACGGTGTGAGTGTGTCTGTGAGTTCGGGTGAGGGTGACAGCACTCAGACAGGGTGTGAGTGTGTCTGTGAGTTCGGGAGAGGGTGACAGCGCTCAGACAGGGTGTGAGTGTGTCTGTGAGTTCGGGTGAGGGTGACAGGGCATCAGACAGTGTGTGAGTGTGTCTGTGAGTTTGTGAGAGGGTGACAGCACTCAGACAGGGTGTGAGTGTGTCTGTGAGTTCGGGAGAGGCTGTCAGGGCACTCAGACAGGGTGTGAGTGTGTCTGTGAGTTTGGGAGAGGGTGACAGCACTCAGACAGGGTGTGAGTGTGTCTATGAGTTCGGGAGAGGGTGACAGGGCATCAGACAGGGTGTGAGTGTGTCTGTGAGTTCGGGAGAGGGTGACAGCGCTCAGACAGGGTGTGAGTGTGTCTGTGAGTTCGGGTGAGGGTGACAGGGCATCAGACAGGGTGTGAGTGTGTCTGTGAGTTCGTGAGAGGGTGACAGGGCATCAGACAGGGTGTGAGTGTGTCTGTGAGTTTGGGAGAGTGTGACAGGGCACTCAGACAGGGTGTGAGTGTGTCTGTGAGTTCGGAGAGGGTCACAGCACTCAGACAGGGTGTGAGTGCGTCTGTGAGTTCGGGAGAGGGTGACAGGGCACTCAGACAGGGTGTGAGTGTGTCTGTGAGTTCGGAGAGGGTCACAGCACTCAGACAGGGTATCATTGTATCTGTGAGTTCGGGAGAGGGTGACAGGGCTCTCAGACAGGGTGTGAGTGTGTCTGTGAGTTCGGGAGAGGGTGACAGGCCACTCAGACAGGGTGTGAGTGTGTCTGTGAGTTCGGGAGAGTGTGACAGGGCACTCAGTCAGGGTGTGAGTGTGTCTGTGAGTTTGGTAGAGGGTGACAGCACTCAGACAAGGTGTGAGTGTGTCTGTGAGTTCGGGAGAGGGTGTCAGGGCACTCAGACAGGGTGTGAGTGTGTCTGTGAGTTCGGGAGAGGGTGACAGGGCACTCAGACAGGGTGTGAGTGTGTCTGTGAGTTCGGGAGAGGGTGACAGGGCTCTCAGACAGGGTGTGAGTGTGTCTGTGAGTTCGGAGAGGGTCACAGCACTCAGACAGGGTGTGAGTGTGTCTGTGAGTTCGGGAGAGGGTGACAAGGCACTCAGACAGGTTGTGAGTGTGTCTGTGAGTTCGGGAGAGGGTGACAGCACTCAGACAGGGTGTGTGTGTGTGTCTGTGAGTTTGGGAGAGGGTGACAGGTCACTCAGACAGGGTGTGAGTGTGTCTGTGAGTTCGGGAGAGGGTCACAGCACTCAGACAGGGTGTGAGTGTGTCTGTGAGTTCGGAGAGGGTGACAGCACTCAGACAGGGTGTGAGTGTGTCTGTGCTTTCGGAGAGGGTGATAGCACTCAGACAGGGTGTGAGTGTGTCTGTGAGTTCGGAGAGGGTGACAGCACTCAGACAGGGTGTGAGTGTGTCTGTGAGTTCGGGAGAGGGTGACAGGGCTCTCAGACAGGGTGTGAGTGTGTCTGAGTTCGGGAGAGTGTCACAGGGCACTCAGTCAGGGTGTGAGTGTGTCTGTGAGTTCGGGAGAGAGTGTCAGGGCACTCAGACAGGGTGTGAGTGTGTCTGTGAATTCGGGAGAGGGTGACAGGGCACTCAGACAGGGTGTGTGTGTGTGTGAGTTCGGGAGAGGGTGACAGGGCACTCAGACAGGGTGTGAGTGTGTATCTGAGTTCGGGAGAGTGTGACAAGGCACTCAGACGGGGTGTGAGTGTGTGTGTGAGTTCGGGAGAGGGTAACAGGGCCCTCAGACAGGGTGTGAGTGTGTCTGTGTGATCGTGAGAGGGTGACAGTGCACCCAGACAGGGTGTGAGTGTGTCTGTGAGTTCGGGAGAGGGTGACAGGACACTCAGAGCGGGTGTGAGTGTGTCTGTGAGTTCGGGAGAGGGTGACGGGGCTCTCAGACAGGGTGTGAGTGTGTCTGTGAGTTTGGGAGAGGGTGACAGGGCACCCAGACAGGGTGTGAGTGTCTGTGTGAGTTCGGTAGAGGGTAACAGTGCCCTCAGACAGGGTGTGAGTGTGTCTGTGAAATCGGGAGAGGGTGACAGTGCACCCAGACAGGGTGTGAGTGTGTCTCTGAGTTCGGGAGAGGGTGACAGGGCACTCAGAGCGGGTGTGCGTGTGTCTGTGAGTTTGGTAGAGGGTGACAGGACTCAGACAGGGTGTGAGTGTGTCTGTGAGTTCGGGAGAGGGTGACAGCACTCAGACAGGGTGTGAGTGTGTCTGTGAGTTCGGGAGAGGGTGACAGGGCACTTAGACAGGGTGTGAGTGTGTCTCTGAGTTCGGGAGCGTGTGACAGGGCACTCAGACAGGGTGTGAGTGTGTCTGTGAGTTCGGGAGAGGGTGACAGGGCACTCAGACAGGGTGTGAGTGTGTCTCTGAGTTCGGGAGCGTGTGACAGGGCACTCAGACAGGGTGTGAGTGTGTCTGTGAGTTCGGGAGAGGGTGACAGGGCACTCAGACAGGGATTGAGTGTGTCTGTGAGTTCGGGAGAGGGTGACAGCACTCAGACAGGGTGTGAGTGTGTCTGTGAGTTTGGGAGAGCGTGACAGGGCACTCAGACAGGGTGTGAGTGTGTCTGTGATTTCGGGAGAGGGTGACAGGGCACTCAGACAGGGATTGAGTGTGTCTGTGAGTTTGGGAGAGGATGACAGGGCACTCAGACAGGGTGTGAGTGTGTCTGTGAGTTCGGGAGAGTGTCACAGGGCACTCAGACAGGGTGTGAGTGTGTCTGTGAGTTCGTGAGAGGGTGACAGGGCACTCAGACAGGGTGTGAGTGTGTCTGTGATTTCGGGAGAGGCTGACAGCACTCAGACAGGGTGTGAGTGTGTCTGTGATTTCAGGAGACGGTGACAGCACTCAGACAGGGTGTGTGTGTGTCTGTGAGTTTGGTTGAGGGTGACAGCACTCAGACAGGGTGTGAGTGTGTCTGTGAGTTCGGGAGAGGGTGACAGGGCACTCAGACAGGGATTGAGTGTGTCTGTGAGTTCGGGAGAGGGTGACAGCACTCAGACAGGGTGGGAGTGTGTCTGTGAGTTCGGGAGAGGGTGACAGCACTCAGACAGGGTGTGAGTGTGACTGTGAGTTCGGGAGAGGGTGACAGGCCACTCAGACACGGTGTGAGTGTGACTGTGAGTTCGGGAGAGGATGACAGCACTCAGACAGGGTGTGAGTGTGTCTGTGAGTTCGGGAGAGGGTGACAGCACTCAGACAGGGTGTGAGTGTGTCTGTGAGTTCGGGAGAGGGTGACAGCGCTCAGACAGGGTGTGAGTGTGTCTGTGAGTTCGGGAGAGTGTGACAGGGCATCAGACAGGGTGTGAGTGTGTCTGTGAGTTCGGGAGAGGGTGACAGCGCTCAGACAGGGTGTGAGTGTGTCTGTGAGTTCGGGAGAGTGTCATAGGGCATCAGACAGGGTGTGAGTGTGTCTGTGAGTTCGGGAGAGGTTGACAGGGCACTCAGACAGGGTGTGAGTGTGTCTGTGAGTTCGGGAGAGGGTGACAGGGCTCTCAGGCAGGGTGTGAGTGTGTCTGTGAGTTCGGGAGAGGGTGACAGGGCGCTCAGGCAGTGTGTGAGTGTGTCTGTGAGTTCGGGAGAGGGTGACAGGGCACTCAGACAGGGTGTGAGTGTGTCTGTGAGTTCGGGAGAGGGTGACAGCGCTCAGACAGGGTGTGAGTGTGTCTGTGAGTTCGGGAGAGGGTCACAGGGCACTCAGACAGGGTGTGAGTGTGTCTGTGAGTTCGGGAGAGGGTGACAGGCCACTCAGACAGGGTGTGAGTGTGTCTGTGAGTTCGGGAGAGGGTGACAGGGCTCTCAGACAGGGTGTGAGTGTGTCTGAGTTCGGGAGAGTGTCACAGGGCACTCAGTCAGGGTGTGAGTGTGTCTGTGAGTTCGGGAGAGAGTGTCAGGGCACTCAGACAGGGTGTGAGTGTGTCTGTGAGTTTGGCAGAGGGTGACAGGGCACTCAGACAGTGTGTGTGTGTGTCTGTGAGTTCGTGAGAGGGTGACAGGGCACTCAGACAGGGTGTGAGTGTGTCTCTGAGTTCGGGAGAGTGTGACAGGGCACTCAGACAGGGTATGAGTGTGTCTGTGAGTTCGCGAGAGGGTGACAGGGCACTCAGACAGGCTGTGAGTGTGTCTCTGAGTTCGGGAGCGTGTGACAGGGCACTCAGACAGGGTGTGAGTGTGTCTGTGAGTTCGGGAGAGGGTGACAGGGCACTTAGACAGGGTGTGAGTGTGTCTCTGAGTTCGGGAGCGTGTGACAGGGCATCAGACAGGGTGTGAGTGTGTCTGTGAGTTCGGGAGAGGGTGACAGCGCTCAGACAGGGTGTGAGTGTGTCTGTGAGTTCGGGAGAGTGTCATAGGGCATCAGACAGGGTGTGAGTGTGTCTGTGAGTTCGGGAGAGTGTCATAGGGCATCGGACAGGGTGTGAGTGTGTCTGTGAGTTCGGGAGAGGTTGACAGGGCACTCAGACAGGGTGTGAGTGTGTCTGTGAGTTCGGGAGAGGGTGACAGGGCACTTAGACGGTGTGAGTGTGTCTCTGAGTTCGGGAGAGGGTGACAGCGCTCAGACAGGGTGTGAGTGTGTCTGTGAGTTCGGGAGAGTGTCATAGGGCATCAGACAGGGTGTGAGTGTGTCTGTGAGTTCGGGAGAGTGTCATAGGGCATCAGACAGGGTGTGAGTGTGTCTGTGAGTTCGGGAGAGGTTGACAGGGCACTCAGACAGGGTGTGAGTGTGTCTGTGAGTTCGGGAGAGGGTGACAGGGCTCTCAGGCAGGGTGTGAGTGTGTCTGTGAGTTCGGGAGAGGGTGACAGGGCGCTCAGGCAGTGTGTGAGTGTGTCTGTGAGTTCGGGAGAGGGTGACAGGGCACTCAGACAGGGTGTGAGTGTGTCTGTGAGTTCGGGAGAGGGTGACAGCGCTCAGACAGGGTGTGAGTGTGTCTGTGAGTTCGGGAGAGGGTCACAGGGCACTCAGACAGGGTGTGAGTGTGTCTGTGAGTTCGGGAGAGGGTGACAGGCCACTCAGACAGGGTGTGAGTGTGTCTGTGAGTTCGGGAGAGGGTGACAGGGCTCTCAGACAGGGTGTGAGTGTGTCTGAGTTCGGGAGAGTGTCACAGGGCACTCAGTCAGGGTGTGAGTGTGTCTGTGAGTTCGGGAGAGAGTGTCAGGGCACTCAGACAGGGTGTGAGTGTGTCTGTGAGTTCGGGAGAGGGTGACAGGGCACTCAGACAGGGTGTGAATGTGTCTGTGAGTTCGGGAGAGTGTCACAGGGCACTCAGTCAGGTTGTGAGTGTGTCTATGTGTTTGGGAGAGGGTGACAGGGCATCAGACAGTGTGTGTGTGTGTCTGTGAGTTCGTGAGAGGGTGACAGGGCACTCAGACAGGGTGTGAGTGTGTCTCTGAGTTCGGGAGAGTGTGACAGGGCACTCAGACAGGGTATGAGTGTGTCTGTGAGTTCGCGAGAGGGTGACAGGGCACTCAGACAGGCTGTGAGTGTGTCTCTGAGTTCGGGAGCGTGTGACGGCACTCAGACAGGGTGTGAGTGTGTCTGTGAGTTCGGGAGAGGGTGACAGGGCACTTAGACAGGGTGTGAGTGTGTCTCTGAGTTCGGGAGCGTGTGACAGGGCACTCAGACAGGGTGTGAGTGTGTCTGTGAGTTTGGTTGAGGGTGACAGCACTCAGACAGGGTGTGAGTGTGTCTGTGAGTTTGGGAGAGGGTGACAGGGCACTCAGACAGGGATTGAGTGTGTCTGTGAGTTCGGGAGAGGGTGACAGCACTCAGACAGGGTGTGTGTGTGTCTGTGAGTTCGGGAGAGGGTGACAGGGCATCAGACAGGGTGTGAGTGTGTCTGTGAGTTCGGGAGAGGGTGACAGCGCTCAGACAGGGTGTGAGTGTGTCTGTGAGTTCGGGTGAGGGTGACAGGGCATCAGACAGGGTGTGAGTGTGTCTGTGAGTTCGGGAGAGGGTGACATCACTCAGACAGGGTGTGAGTGTGTCTGTGAGTTTGGGAGAGTGTGACAGGGCACTCAGACAGGGTGTGAGTGTGTCTGTGAGTTCGGAGAGGGTCACAGCACTCAGACAGGGTGTGAGTGCGTCTGTGAGTTCGGGAGAGGGTGACAGGGCACTCAGACAGGGTGTGAGTGTGTCTGTGAGTTCGGGAGAGGGTGACAGGGCACTCTGACAGGGTGTGAGTGTGTCTGTGAGTTCGGGAGAGGGTGACAGGGCACTCAGACAGGGTGTGAGTGTGTCTGTGAGTTCGGAGAGGGTCACAGCACTCAGACAGGGTGTGAGTGCGTCTGTGAGTTCGGGAGAGGGTGACAGGGCACTCAGACAGGGTGTGAGTGTGTCTGTGAGTTCGGGAGAGGGTGACAGGGCACTCTGACAGGGTGTGAGTGTGTCTGTGAGTTCGGGAGAGGGTGACAGGGCACTCAGACAGGGTGTGAGTGTGTCTGTGAGTTCGGGAGAGGGTGACAGGGCACTCAGACAGGGTGTGAGTGTCTCTGTGAGTTCGGGTGAGGGTGACAGCACTCAGACAGGGTGTGAGTGTGTCTGTGAGTTCGGGAGAGGGTGACAGCGCTCAGACAGGGTGTGAGTGTGTCTGTGAGTTCGGGTGAGGGTGACAGGGCATCAGACAGTGTGTGAGTGTGTCTGTGAGTTTGTGAGAGGGTGACAGCACTCAGACAGGGTGTGAGTGTGTCTGTGAGTTCGGGAGAGGCTGTCAGGGCACTCAGACAGGGTGTGAGTGTGTCTGTGAGTTTGGGAGAGGGTGACAGCACTCAGACAGGGTGTGAGTGTGTCTGTGAGTTCTGGAGAGTGTGACAGGGCACTCGGACACGGTGTGAGTGTGTCTATGAGTTCGGGAGAGGGTGACAGGGCATCAGACAGGGTGTGAGTGTGTCTGTGAGTTCGGGAGAGGGTGACAGCGCTCAGACAGGGTGTGAGTGTGTCTGTGAGTTCGGGTGAGGGTGACAGGGCATCAGACAGGGTGTGAGTGTGTCTGTGAGTTCGGGAGAGGGTGACAGCACTCAGACAGGGTGTGAGTGTGTCTGTGAGTTTGGGAGAGTGTGACAGGGCACTCAGACAGGGTGTGAGTGTGTCTGTGAGTTTGGGAGAGGGTGACAGCACTCAGACAGGGTGTGAGTGTGTCTGTGAGTTCTGGAGAGTGTGACAGGGCACTCGGACACGGTGTGAGTGTGTCTATGAGTTCGGGAGAGGGTGACAGGGCATCAGACAGGGTGTGAGTGTGTCTGTGAGTTCGGGAGAGGGTGACAGCGCTCAGACAGGGTGTGAGTGTGTCTGTGAGTTCGGGTGAGGGTGACAGGGCATCAGACAGGGTGTGAGTGTGTCTGTGAGTTCGGGAGAGGGTGACAGCACTCAGACAGGGTGTGAGTGTGTCTGTGAGTTTGGGAGAGTGTGACAGGGCACTCAGACAGGGTGTGAGTGTGTCTGTGAGTTCGGAGAGGGTCACAGCACTCAGACAGGGTGTGAGTGCGTCTGTGAGTTCGGGAGAGGGTGACAGGGCACTCAGACAAGGTGTGAGTGTGTCTGTGAGTTCGGGAGAGGGTGACAGGGCACTCTGACAGGGTGTGAGTGTGTCTGTGAGTTCGGGAGAGGGTGACAGGGCACTCAGACAGGGTGTGAGTGTGTCTGTGAGTTCGGAGAGGGTCACAGCACTCAGACAGGGTATCATTGTGTCTGTGAGTTCGGGAGAGGGTGACAGGGCTCTCAGACAGGGTGTGAGTGTGTCTGTGAGTTCGGGAGAGGGTGACAGGCCACTCAGACAGGGTGTGAGTGTGTCTGTGAGTTTGGGAGAGGGTGACAGCACTCAGACAGGGTGTGAGTGTGTCTGTGAGTTCTGGAGAGTGTGACAGGGCACTCGGACACGGTGTGAGTGTGTCTATGAGTTCGGGAGAGGGTGACAGGGCATCAGACAGGGTGTTAGTGTGTCTGTGAGTTCGGGAGAGGGTGACAGCGCTCAGACAGGGTGTGAGTGTGTCTGTGAGTTCGGGAGAGTGTGACAGGGCATCAGACAGGGTGTGAGTGTGTCTGTGAGTTCGGGAGAGGGTGACAGCACTCAGACAGGGTGTGAGTGTGTCTGTGAGTTTGGGAGAGTGTGACAGGGCACTCAGACAGGGTGTGAGTGTGTCTGTGAGTTCGGAGAGGGTCACAGCACTCAGACAGGGTGTGAGTGCGTCTGTGAGTTCGGGAGAGGGTGACAGGGCACTCAGACAGGGTGTGAGTGTGTCTGTGAGTTCGGGAGAGGGTGACAGGGCACTCTGACAGGGTGTGAGTGTGTCTGTGAGTTCGGGAGAGGGTGACAGGGCACTCAGACAGGGTGTGAGTGTGTCTGTGAGTTCGGAGAGGGTCACAGCACTCAGACAGGGTATCATTGTGTCTGTGAGTTCGGGAGAGGGTGACAGGGCTCTCAGACAGGGTGTGAGTGTGTCTGTGAGTTCGGGAGAGGGTGACAGGCCACTCAGACAGGGTGTGAGTGTGTCTGTGAGTTCGGGAGAGTGTGACAGGGCACTCAGACAGGGTGTGAGTGTGTCTGTGAGTTTGGTAGAGGGTGACAGCACTCAGACAAGGTGTGAGTGTGTCTGTGAGTTCGGGAGAGGGTGTCAGGGCACTCAGACAGGGTGTGAGTGTGTCTGTGAGTTCGGGAGAGGGTGACAGGGCACTCAGACAGGGTGTGAGTGTGTCTGTGAGTTCGGGAGAGGGTGACAGGGCTCTCAGACAGGGTGTGAGTGTGTCTGTGAGTTCGGAGAGGGTCACAGCACTCAGACAGGGTGTGAGTGTGTCTGTGAGTTCGGGAGAGGGTGACAGGTCACTCAGACAGGGTGTGAGTGTGTCTGTGAGTTCGGGAGAGGGTGACAGCACTCAGACAGGGTGTGTGTGTGTCTGTGAGTTTGGGAGAGGGTGACAGGTCACTCAGACAGGGTGTGAGTGTGTCTGTGAGTTCGGGAGAGGGTCACAGCACTCAGACAGGGTGTGAGTGTGTCTGTGAGTTCGGAGAGGGTGACAGCACTCAGACAGGGTGTGAGTGTGTCTGTGAGTTCGGGTGAGGGTGACAGGGCATCAGACAGGGTGTGAGTGTGTCTGTGAGTTCGGGAGAGTGTCACAGGGCACTCAGTCAGGTTGTGAGTGTGTCTATGTGTTTGGGAGAGGGTGACAGGGCATCAGACAGTGTGTGTGTGTGTCTGTGAGTTCGTGAGAGGGTGACAGGGCACTCAGACAGGGTGTGAGTGTGTCTCTGAGTTCGGGAGAGTGTGACAGGGCACTCAGACAGGGTATGAGTGTGTCTGTGAGTTCGCGAGAGGGTGACAGGGCACTCAGACAGGCTGTGAGTGTGTCTCTGAGTTCGGGAGCGTGTGACAGGGCACTCAGACAGGGTGTGAGTGTGTCTGTGAGTTCGGGAGAGGGTGACAGGGCACTTAGACAGGGTGTGAGTGTGTCTCTGAGTTCGGGAGCGTGTGACAGGGCACTCAGACAGGGTGTGAGTGTGTCTGTGAGTTTGGTTGAGGGTGACAGCACTCAGACAGGGTGTGAGTGTGTCTGTGAGTTCGGGAGAGGGTGACAGGGCACTCAGACAGGGATTGAGTGTGTCTGTGAGTTCGGGAGAGGGTGACAGCACTCAGACAGGGTGGGAGTGTGTCTGTGAGTTCGGGAGAGGGTGACAGGGCATCAGACAGGGTGTGAGTGTGTCTGTGAGTTCGGGAGAGGGTGACAGCGCTCAGACAGGGTGTGAGTGTGTCTGTGAGTTCGGGTGAGGGTGACAGGGCATCAGACAGGGTGTGAGTGTGTCTGTGAGTTCGGGAGAGGGTGACATCACTCAGACAGGGTGTGAGTGTGTCTGTGAGTTTGGGAGAGTGTGACAGGGCACTCAGACAGGGTGTGAGTGTGTCTGTGAGTTCGGAGAGGGTCACAGCACTCAGACAGGGTGTGAGTGCGTCTGTGAGTTCGGGAGAGGGTGACAGGGCACTCAGACAAGGTGTGAGTGTGTCTGTGAGTTCGGGAGAGGGTGACAGGGCACTCTGACAGGGTGTGAGTGTGTCTGTGAGTTCGGGAGAGGGTGACAGGGCACTCAGACAGGGTGTGAGTGTGTCTGTGAGTTCGGAGAGGGTCACAGCACTCAGACAGGGTATCATTGTGTCTGTGAGTTCGGGAGAGGGTGACAGGGCTCTCAGACAGGGTGTGAGTGTGTCTGTGAGTTCGGGAGAGGGTGACAGGCCACTCAGACAGGGTGTGAGTGTGTCTGTGAGTTTGGGAGAGGGTGACAGCACTCAGACAGGGTGTGAGTGTGTCTGTGAGTTCTGGAGAGTGTGACAGGGCACTCGGACACGGTGTGAGTGTGTCTATGAGTTCGGGAGAGGGTGACAGGGCATCAGACAGGGTGTTAGTGTGTCTGTGAGTTCGGGAGAGGGTGACAGCGCTCAGACAGGGTGTGAGTGTGTCTGTGAGTTCGGGAGAGTGTGACAGGGCATCAGACAGGGTGTGAGTGTGTCTGTGAGTTCGGGAGAGGGTGACAGCACTCAGACAGGGTGTGAGTGTGTCTGTGAGTTTGGGAGAGTGTGACAGGGCACTCAGACAGGGTGTGAGTGTGTCTGTGAGTTCGGAGAGGGTCACAGCACTCAGACAGGGTGTGAGTGCGTCTGTGAGTTCGGGAGAGGGTGACAGGGCACTCAGACAGGGTGTGAGTGTGTCTGTGAGTTCGGGAGAGGGTGACAGGGCACTCTGACAGGGTGTGAGTGTGTCTGTGAGTTCGGGAGAGGGTGACAGGGCACTCAGACAGGGTGTGAGTGTGTCTGTGAGTTCGGAGAGGGTCACAGCACTCAGACAGGGTATCATTGTGTCTGTGAGTTCGGGAGAGGGTGACAGGGCTCTCAGACAGGGTGTGAGTGTGTCTGTGAGTTCGGGAGAGGGTGACAGGCCACTCAGACAGGGTGTGAGTGTGTCTGTGAGTTCGGGAGAGTGTGACAGGGCACTCAGACAGGGTGTGAGTGTGTCTGTGAGTTTGGTAGAGGGTGACAGCACTCAGACAAGGTGTGAGTGTGTCTGTGAGTTCGGGAGAGGGTGTCAGGGCACTCAGACAGGGTGTGAGTGTGTCTGTGAGTTCGGGAGAGGGTGACAGGGCACTCAGACAGGGTGTGAGTGTGTCTGTGAGTTCGGGAGAGGGTGACAGGGCTCTCAGACAGGGTGTGAGTGTGTCTGTGAGTTCGGAGAGGGTCACAGCACTCAGACAGGGTGTGAGTGTGTCTGTGAGTTCGGGAGAGGGTGACAGGTCACTCAGACAGGGTGTGAGTGTGTCTGTGAGTTCGGGAGAGGGTGACAGCACTCAGACAGGGTGTGTGTGTGTCTGTGAGTTTGGGAGAGGGTGACAGGTCACTCAGACAGGGTGTGAGTGTGTCTGTGAGTTCGGGAGAGGGTCACAGCACTCAGACAGGGTGTGAGTGTGTCTGTGAGTTCGGAGAGGGTGACAGCACTCAGACAGGGTGTGAGTGTGTCTGTGAGTTCGGGTGAGGGTGACAGGGCATCAGACAGGGTGTGAGTGTGTCTGTGAGTTCGGGAGAGTGTCACAGGGCACTCAGTCAGGTTGTGAGTGTGTCTATGTGTTTGGGAGAGGGTGACAGGGCATCAGACAGTGTGTGTGTGTGTCTGTGAGTTCGTGAGAGGGTGACAGGGCACTCAGACAGGGTGTGAGTGTGTCTCTGAGTTCGGGAGAGTGTGACAGGGCACTCAGACAGGGTATGAGTGTGTCTGTGAGTTCGCGAGAGGGTGACAGGGCACTCAGACAGGCTGTGAGTGTGTCTCTGAGTTCGGGAGCGTGTGACAGGGCACTCAGACAGGGTGTGAGTGTGTCTGTGAGTTCGGGAGAGGGTGACAGGGCACTTAGACAGGGTGTGAGTGTGTCTCTGAGTTCGGGAGCGTGTGACAGGGCACTCAGACAGGGTGTGAGTGTGTCTGTGAGTTTGGTTGAGGGTGACAGCACTCAGACAGGGTGTGAGTGTGTCTGTGAGTTCGGGAGAGGGTGACAGGGCACTCAGACAGGGATTGAGTGTGTCTGTGAGTTCGGGAGAGGGTGACAGCACTCAGACAGGGTGGGAGTGTGTCTGTGAGTTCGGGAGAGGGTGACAGGGCATCAGACAGGGTGTGAGTGTGTCTGTGAGTTCGGGAGAGGGTGACAGCGCTCAGACAGGGTGTGAGTGTGTCTGTGAGTTCGGGTGAGGGTGACAGGGCATCAGACAGGGTGTGAGTGTGTCTGTGAGTTCGGGAGAGGGTGACATCACTCAGACAGGGTGTGAGTGTGTCTGTGAGTTTGGGAGAGTGTGACAGGGCACTCAGACAGGGTGTGAGTGTGTCTGTGAGTTCGGAGAGGGTCACAGCACTCAGACAGGGTGTGAGTGCGTCTGTGAGTTCGGGAGAGGGTGACAGGGCACTCAGACAGGGTGTGAGTGTGTCTGTGAGTTCGGGAGAGGGTGACAGGGCACTCTGACAGGGTGTGAGTGTGTCTGTGAGTTCGGGAGAGGGTGACAGGGCACTCAGACAGGGTGTGAGTTTGTCTGTGAGTTCGGAGAGGGTCACAGCACTCAGACAGGGTGTGAGTGCTTCTGTGAGTTCGGGAGAGGGTGACAGGGCACTCAGACAAGGTGTGAGTGTGTCTGAGAGTTCGGGAGAGGGTGACAGGGCACTCTGACAGGGTGTGAGTGTGTCTGTGAGTTCGGGAGAGGGTGACAGGGCACTCAGACAGGGTGTGAGTGTGTCTGTGAGTTCGGGAGAGGGTGACAGGGCACTCAGACAGGGTGTGAGTGTCTCTGTGAGTTCGGGTGAGGGTGACAGCACTCAGACAGGGTGTGAGTGTGTCTGTGAGTTCGGGAGAGGGTGACAGCACTCAGACAGGGTGTGAGTGTGTCTGTGAGTTCGGGAGAGTGTGACAGGGCACTCAGACAGGGTGTGAGTGTGTCTGTGAGTTCGGGTGAGGGTGACAGGGCATCAGACAGTGTGTGAGTGTGTCTGTGAGTTCGGGTGAGGGTGACAGGGCATCAGACAGTGTGTGAGTGTGTCTGTGAGTTCGGGTGAGGGTGACAGGGCATCAGACAGTGTGTGAGTGTGTCTGTGAGTTCGGGAGAGTGTGACAGGGCACTCAGACAGGGTGTGAGTGTGTCTGTGAGTTCGGGTGAGGGTGACAGGGCATCAGACAGTGTGTGAGTGTGTCTGTGAGTTTGTGAGAGGGTGACAGCACTCAGACAGGGTGTGAGTGTGTCTGTGAGTTCGGGAGAGGCTGTCAGGGCACTCAGACAGGGTGTGAGTGTGTCTGTGAGTTTGGGAGAGGGTGACAGCACTCAGACAGGGTGTGAGTGTGTCTGTGAGTTCTGGAGAGTGTGACAGGGCACTCGGACACGGTGTGAGTGTGTCTGTGAGTTTGGGAGAGGGTGACAGCACTCAGACAGGGTGTGAGTGTGTCTGTGAGTTCTGGAGAGTGTGACAGGGCACTCGGACACGGTGTGAGTGTGTCTGTGAGTTCGGAGAGGGTCACAGCACTCAGACAGGGTATCATTGTGTCTGTGAGTTCGGGAGAGGGTGACAGGGCTCTCAGACAGGGTGTGAGTGTGTCTGTGAGTTCGGGAGAGGGTGACAGGCCACTCAGACAGGGTGTGAGTGTGTCTGTGAGTTTGGGAGAGGGTGACAGCACTCAGACAGGGTGTGAGTGTGTCTGTGAGTTCTGGAGAGTGTGACAGGGCACTCGGACACGGTGTGAGTGTGTCTATGAGTTCGGGAGAGGGTGACAGGGCATCAGACAGGGTGTTAGTGTGTCTGTGAGTTCGGGAGAGGGTGACAGCGCTCAGACAGGGTGTGAGTGTGTCTGTGAGTTCGGGAGAGTGTGACAGGGCATCAGACAGGGTGTGAGTGTGTCTGTGAGTTCGGGAGAGGGTGACAGCACTCAGACAGGGTGTGAGTGTGTCTGTGAGTTTGGGAGAGTGTGACAGGGCACTCAGACAGGGTGTGAGTGTGTCTGTGAGTTCGGAGAGGGTCACAGCACTCAGACAGGGTGTGAGTGCGTCTGTGAGTTCGGGAGAGGGTGACAGGGCACTCAGACAGGGTGTGAGTGTGTCTGTGAGTTCGGGAGAGGGTGACAGGGCACTCAGACAGGGTGTGAGTGTGTCTGTGAGTTCGGAGAGGGTCACAGCACTCAGACAGGGTATCATTGTGTCTGTGAGTTCGGGAGAGGGTGACAGGGCTCTCAGACAGGGTGTGAGTGTGTCTGTGAGTTCGGGAGAGGGTGACAGGCCACTCAGACAGGGTGTGAGTGTGTCTGTGAGTTCGGGAGAGTGTGACAGGGCACTCAGACTGGGTGTGAGTGTGTCTGTGAGTTTGGTAGAGGGTGACAGCACTCAGACAAGATGTGAGTGTGTCTGTGAGTTCGGGAGAGGGTGTCAGGGCACTCAGACAGGGTGTGAGTGTGTCTGTGAGTTCGGGAGAGGGTGACAGGGCACTCAGACAGGGTGTGAGTGTGTCTGTGAGTTCGGGAGAGGGTGACAGGGCTCTCAGACAGGGTGTGAGTGTGTCTGTGAGTTCGGAGAGGGTCACAGCACTCAGACAGGGTGTGAGTGTGTCTGTGAGTTCGGGAGAGGGTGACAGGTCACTCAGACAGGGTGTGAGTGTGTCTGTGAGTTCGGGAGAGGGTGACAGCACTCAGACAGGGTGTGTGTGTGTCTGTGAGTTTGGGAGAGGGTGACAGGTCACTCAGACAGGGTGTGAGTGTGTCTGTGAGTTCGGGAGAGGGTCACAGCACTCAGACAGGGTGTGAGTGTGTCTGTGAGTTCGGAGAGGGTGACAGCACTCAGACAGGGTGTGAGTGTGTCTGTGAGTTCGGGTGAGGGTGACAGGGCATCAGACAGGGTGTGAGTGTGTCTGTGAGTTCGGGAGAGTGTCACAGGGCACTCAGTCAGGTTGTGAGTGTGTCTATGTGTTTGGGAGAGGGTGACAGGGCATCAGACAGTGTGTGTGTGTGTCTGTGAGTTCGTGAGAGGGTGACAGGGCACTCAGACAGGGTGTGAGTGTGTCTCTGAGTTCGGGAGAGTGTGACAGGGCACTCAGACAGGGTATGAGTGTGTCTGTGAGTTCGCGAGAGGGTGACAGGGCACTCAGACAGGCTGTGAGTGTGTCTCTGAGTTCGGGAGCGTGTGACAGGGCACTCAGACAGGGTGTGAGTGTGTCTGTGAGTTCGGGAGAGGGTGACAGGGCACTTAGACAGGGTGTGAGTGTGTCTCTGAGTTCGGGAGCGTGTGACAGGGCACTCAGACAGGGTGTGAGTGTGTCTGTGAGTTTGGTTGAGGGTGACAGCACTCAGACAGGGTGTGAGTGTGTCTGTGAGTTCGGGAGAGGGTGACAGGGCACTCAGACAGGGATTGAGTGTGTCTGTGAGTTCGGGAGAGGGTGACAGCACTCAGACAGGGTGGGAGTGTGTCTGTGAGTTCGGGAGAGGGTGACAGGGCATCAGACAGGGTGTGAGTGTGTCTGTGAGTTCGGGAGAGGGTGACAGCGCTCAGACAGGGTGTGAGTGTGTCTGTGAGTTCGGGTGAGGGTGACAGGGCATCAGACAGGGTGTGAGTGTGTCTGTGAGTTCGGGAGAGGGTGACATCACTCAGACAGGGTGTGAGTGTGTCTGTGAGTTTGGGATAGTGTGACAGGGCACTCAGACAGGGTGTGAGTGTGTCTGTGAGTTCGGAGAGGGTCACAGCACTCAGACAGGGTGTGAGTGCGTCTGTGAGTTCGGGAGAGGGTGACAGGGCACTCAGACAGGGTGTGAGTGTGTCTGTGAGTTCGGGAGAGGGTGACAGGGCACTCTGACAGGGTGTGAGTGTGTCTGTGAGTTCGGGAGAGGGTGACAGGGCACTCAGACAGGGTGTGAGTGTGTCTGTGAGTTCGGAGAGGGTCACAGCACTCAGACAGGGTGTGAGTGCGTCTGTGAGTTCGGGAGAGGGTGACAGGGCACTCAGACAGGGTGTGAGTGTGTCTGTGAGTTCGGGAGAGGGTGACAGGGCACTCTGACAGGGTGTGAGTGTGTCTGTGAGTTCGGGAGAGGGTGACAGGGCACTCAGACAGGGTGTGAGTGTGTCTGTGAGTTCGGGAGAGGGTGACAGGGCACTCAGACAGGGTGTGAGTGTCTCTGTGAGTTCGGGTGAGGGTGACAGCACTCAGACAGGGTGTGAGTGTGTCTGTGAGTTCGGGAGAGGCTGTCAGGGCACTCAGACAGGGTGTGAGTGTGTCTGTGAGTTTGGGAGAGGGTGACAGCACTCAGACAGGGTGTGAGTGTGTCTGTGAGTTCTGGAGAGTGTGACAGGGCACTCGGACACGGTGTGAGTGTGTCTATGAGTTCGGGAGAGGGTGACAGGGCATCAGACAGGGTGTGAGTGTGTCTGTGAGTTCGGGAGAGGGTGACAGCGCTCAGACAGGGTGTGAGTGTGTCTGTGAGTTCGGGTGAGGGTGACAGGGCATCAGACAGGGTGTGAGTGTGTCTGTGAGTTCGGGAGAGGGTGACAGCACTCAGACAGGGTGTGAGTGTGTCTGTGAGTTTGGGAGAGTGTGACAGGGCACTCAGACAGGGTGTGAGTGTGTCTGTGAGTTCGGGAGAGGGTGACAGCACTCAGACAGGGTGTGAGTGTGTCTGTGAGTTTGGGAGAGTGTGACAGCACTCAGACAGGGTGTGAGTGTGTCTGTGAGTTTGGGAGAGGGTGACAGCACTCAGACAGGGTGTGAGTGTGTCTGTGAGTTCTGGAGAGTGTGACAGGGCACTCGGACACGGTGTGAGTGTGTCTATGAGTTCGGGAGAGGGTGACAGGGCATCAGACAGGGTGTGAGTGTGTCTGTGAGTTCGGGAGAGGGTGACAGCGCTCAGACAGGGTGTGAGTGTGTCTGTGAGTTCGGGTGAGGGTGACAGGGCATCAGACAGGGTGTGAGTGTGTCTGTGAGTTCTGGAGAGGGTGACAGCACTCAGACAGGGTGTGAGTGTGTCTGTGAGTTCGGGAGAGGGTGACAGCACTCAGACAGGGTGTGAGTGTGTCTGTGAGTTTGGGAGAGTGTGACAGGGCACTCAGACAGGGTGTGAGTGTGTCTGTGAGTTCGGAGAGGGTGACAGCACTCAGACAGGGTGTGAGTGTGTCTGTGAGTTCGGGTGAGGGTGACAGGGCATCAGACAGTGTGTGAGTGTGTCTGTGAGTTCGGGTGAGGGTGACAGGGCATCAGACAGTGTGTGAGTGTGTCTGTGAGTTCGGGTGAGGGTGACAGGGCATCAGACAGTGTGTGAGTGTGTCTGTGAGTTCGGGAGAGTGTGACAGGGCACTCAGACAGGGTGTGAGTGTGTCTGTGAGTTCGGGTGAGGGTGACAGGGCATCAGACAGTGTGTGAGTGTGTCTGTGAGTTTGTGAGAGGGTGACAGCACTCAGACAGGGTGTGAGTGTGTCTGTGAGTTCGGGAGAGGCTGTCAGGGCACTCAGACAGGGTGTGAGTGTGTCTGTGAGTTTGGGAGAGGGTGACAGCACTCAGACAGGGTGTGAGTGTGTCTGTGAGTTCTGGAGAGTGTGACAGGGCACTCGGACACGGTGTGAGTGTGTCTGTGAGTTTGGGAGAGGGTGACAGCACTCAGACAGGGTGTGAGTGTGTCTGTGAGTTCTGGAGAGTGTGACAGGGCACTCGGACACGGTGTGAGTGTGTCTGTGAGTTCGGAGAGGGTCACAGCACTCAGACAGGGTATCATTGTGTCTGTGAGTTCGGGAGAGGGTGACAGGGCTCTCAGACAGGGTGTGAGTGTGTCTGTGAGTTCGGGAGAGGGTGACAGGCCACTCAGACAGGGTGTGAGTGTGTCTGTGAGTTTGGGAGAGGGTGACAGCACTCAGACAGGGTGTGAGTGTGTCTGTGAGTTCTGGAGAGTGTGACAGGGCACTCGGACACGGTGTGAGTGTGTCTATGAGTTCGGGAGAGGGTGACAGGGCATCAGACAGGGTGTTAGTGTGTCTGTGAGTTCGGGAGAGGGTGACAGCGCTCAGACAGGGTGTGAGTGTGTCTGTGAGTTCGGGAGAGTGTGACAGGGCATCAGACAGGGTGTGAGTGTGTCTGTGAGTTCGGGAGAGGGTGACAGCACTCAGACAGGGTGTGAGTGTGTCTGTGAGTTTGGGAGAGTGTGACAGGGCACTCAGACAGGGTGTGAGTGTGTCTGTGAGTTCGGAGAGGGTCACAGCACTCAGACAGGGTGTGAGTGCGTCTGTGAGTTCGGGAGAGGGTGACAGGGCACTCAGACAGGGTGTGAGTGTGTCTGTGAGTTCGGGAGAGGGTGACAGGGCACTCTGACAGGGTGTGAGTGTGTCTGTGAGTTCGGGAGAGGGTGACAGGGCACTCAGACAGGGTGTGAGTGTGTCTGTGAGTTCGGAGAGGGTCACAGCACTCAGACAGGGTATCATTGTGTCTGTGAGTTCGGGAGAGGGTGACAGGGCTCTCAGACAGGGTGTGAGTGTGTCTGTGAGTTCGGGAGAGGGTGACAGGCCACTCAGACAGGGTGTGAGTGTGTCTGTGAGTTCGGGAGAGTGTGACAGGGCACTCAGACTGGGTGTGAGTGTGTCTGTGAGTTTGGTAGAGGGTGACAGCACTCAGACAAGATGTGAGTGTGTCTGTGAGTTCGGGAGAGGGTGTCAGGGCACTCAGACAGGGTGTGAGTGTGTCTGTGAGTTCGGGAGAGGGTGACAGGGCACTCAGACAGGGTGTGAGTGTGTCTGTGAGTTCGGGAGAGGGTGACAGGGCTCTCAGACAGGGTGTGAGTGTGTCTGTGAGTTCGGAGAGGGTCACAGCACTCAGACAGGGTGTGAGTGTGTCTGTGAGTTCGGGAGAGGGTGACAGGTCACTCAGACAGGGTGTGAGTGTGTCTGTGAGTTCGGGAGAGGGTGACAGCACTCAGACAGGGTGTGAGTGTGTCTGTGAGTTTGGGAGAGGGTGACAGGTCACTCAGACAGGGTGTGAGTGTGTCTGTGAGTTCGGGAGAGGGTCACAGCACTCAGACAGGGTGTGAGTGTGTCTGTGAGTTCGGAGAGGGTGACAGCACTCAGACAGGGTGTGAGTGTGTCTGTGAGTTCGGGTGAGGGTGACAGGGCATCAGACAGGGTGTGAGTGTGTCTGTGAGTTCGGGAGAGTGTCACAGGGCACTCAGTCAGGTTGTGAGTGTGTCTATGTGTTTGGGAGAGGGTGACAGGGCATCAGACAGTGTGTGTGTGTGTCTGTGAGTTCGTGAGAGGGTGACAGGGCACTCAGACAGGGTGTGAGTGTGTCTCTGAGTTCGGGAGAGTGTGACAGGGCACTCAGACAGGGTATGAGTGTGTCTGTGAGTTCGCGAGAGGGTGACAGGGCACTCAGACAGGCTGTGAGTGTGTCTCTGAGTTCGGGAGCGTGTGACAGGGCACTCAGACAGGGTGTGAGTGTGTCTGTGAGTTCGGGAGAGGGTGACAGGGCACTTAGACAGGGTGTGAGTGTGTCTCTGAGTTCGGGAGCGTGTGACAGGGCACTCAGACAGGGTGTGAGTGTGTCTGTGAGTTTGGTTGAGGGTGACAGCACTCAGACAGGGTGTGAGTGTGTCTGTGAGTTCGGGAGAGGGTGACAGGGCACTCAGACAGGGATTGAGTGTGTCTGTGAGTTCGGGAGAGGGTGACAGCACTCAGACAGGGTGGGAGTGTGTCTGTGAGTTCGGGAGAGGGTGACAGGGCATCAGACAGGGTGTGAGTGTGTCTGTGAGTTCGGGAGAGGGTGACAGCGCTCAGACAGGGTGTGAGTGTGTCTGTGAGTTCGGGTGAGGGTGACAGGGCATCAGACAGGGTGTGAGTGTGTCTGTGAGTTCGGGAGAGGGTGACATCACTCAGACAGGGTGTGAGTGTGTCTGTGAGTTTGGGATAGTGTGACAGGGCACTCAGACAGGGTGTGAGTGTGTCTGTGAGTTCGGAGAGGGTCACAGCACTCAGACAGGGTGTGAGTGCGTCTGTGAGTTCGGGAGAGGGTGACAGGGCACTCAGACAGGGTGTGAGTGTGTCTGTGAGTTCGGGAGAGGGTGACAGGGCACTCTGACAGGGTGTGAGTGTGTCTGTGAGTTCGGGAGAGGGTGACAGGGCACTCAGACAGGGTGTGAGTGTGTCTGTGAGTTCGGAGAGGGTCACAGCACTCAGACAGGGTGTGAGTGCGTCTGTGAGTTCGGGAGAGGGTGACAGGGCACTCAGACAGGGTGTGAGTGTGTCTGTGAGTTCGGGAGAGGGTGACAGGGCACTCTGACAGGGTGTGAGTGTGTCTGTGAGTTCGGGAGAGGGTGACAGGGCACTCAGACAGGGTGTGAGTGTGTCTGTGAGTTCGGGAGAGGGTGACAGGGCACTCAGACAGGGTGTGAGTGTCTCTGTGAGTTCGGGTGAGGGTGACAGCACTCAGACAGGGTGTGAGTGTGTCTGTGAGTTCGGGAGAGGCTGTCAGGGCACTCAGACAGGGTGTGAGTGTGTCTGTGAGTTTGGGAGAGGGTGACAGCACTCAGACAGGGTGTGAGTGTGTCTGTGAGTTCTGGAGAGTGTGACAGGGCACTCGGACACGGTGTGAGTGTGTCTATGAGTTCGGGAGAGGGTGACAGGGCATCAGACAGGGTGTGAGTGTGTCTGTGAGTTCGGGAGAGGGTGACAGCGCTCAGACAGGGTGTGAGTGTGTCTGTGAGTTCGGGTGAGGGTGACAGGGCATCAGACAGGGTGTGAGTGTGTCTGTGAGTTCGGGAGAGGGTGACAGCACTCAGACAGGGTGTGAGTGTGTCTGTGAGTTTGGGAGAGTGTGACAGGGCACTCAGACAGGGTGTGAGTGTGTCTGTGAGTTCGGGAGAGGGTGACAGCACTCAGACAGGGTGTGAGTGTGTCTGTGAGTTTGGGAGAGTGTGACAGCACTCAGACAGGGTGTGAGTGTGTCTGTGAGTTTGGGAGAGGGTGACAGCACTCAGACAGGGTGTGAGTGTGTCTGTGAGTTCTGGAGAGTGTGACAGGGCACTCGGACACGGTGTGAGTGTGTCTATGAGTTCGGGAGAGGGTGACAGGGCATCAGACAGGGTGTGAGTGTGTCTGTGAGTTCGGGAGAGGGTGACAGCGCTCAGACAGGGTGTGAGTGTGTCTGTGAGTTCGGGTGAGGGTGACAGGGCATCAGACAGGGTGTGAGTGTGTCTGTGAGTTCTGGAGAGGGTGACAGCACTCAGACAGGGTGTGAGTGTGTCTGTGAGTTCGGGAGAGGGTGACAGCACTCAGACAGGGTGTGAGTGTGTCTGTGAGTTTGGGAGAGTGTGACAGGGCACTCAGACAGGGTGTGAGTGTGTCTGTGAGTTCGGAGAGGGTGACAGCACTCAGACAGGGTGTGAGTGTGTCTGTGAGTTCGGGTGAGGGTGACAGGGCATCAGACAGGGTGTGAGTGTGTCTGTGAGTTCGGGAGAGTGTCACAGGGCACTCAGTCAGTTTGTGAGTGTGTCTATGTGTTTGGGAGAGGGTGACAGGGCATCAGACAGTGTGTGTGTGTGTCTGTGAGTTCGTGAGAGGGTGACAGGGCACTCAGACAGGGTGTGAGTGTGTCTCTGAGTTCGGGAGAGTGTGACAGGGCACTCAGACAGGGTATGAGTGTGTCTGTGAGTTCGCGAGAGGGTGACAGGGCACTCAGACAGGCTGTGAGTGTGTCTCTGAGTTCGGGAGCGTGTGACAGGGCACTCAGACAGGGTGTGAGTGTGTCTGTGAGTTCGGGAGAGGGTGACAGGGCACTTAGACAGGGTGTGAGTGTGTCTCTGAGTTCGGGAGCGTGTGACAGGGCACTCAGACAGGGTGTGAGTGTGTCTGTGAGTTTGGTTGAGGGTGACAGCACTCAGACAGGGTGTGAGTGTGTCTGTGAGTTCGGGAGAGGGTGACAGGGCACTCAGACAGGGATTGAGTGTGTCTGTGAGTTCGGGAGAGGGTGACAGCACTCAGACAGGGTGGGAGTGTGTCTGTGAGTTCGGGAGAGGGTGACAGGGCATCAGACAGGGTGTGAGTGTGTCTGTGAGTTCGGGAGAGGGTGACAGCGCTCAGACAGGGTGTGAGTGTGTCTGTGAGTTCGGGTGAGGGTGACAGGGCATCAGACAGGGTGTGAGTGTGTCTGTGAGTTCGGGAGAGGGTGACATCACTCAGACAGGGTGTGAGTGTGTCTGTGAGTTTGGGAGAGTGTGACAGGGCACTCAGACAGGGTGTGAGTGTGTCTGTGAGTTCGGAGAGGGTCACAGCACTCAGACAGGGTGTGAGTGCGTCTGTGAGTTCGGGAGAGGGTGACAGGGCACTCAGACAGGGTGTGAGTGTGTCTGTGAGTTCGGGAGAGGATGACAGGGCACTCTGACAGGGTGTGAGTGTGTCTGTGAGTTCGGGAGAGGGTGACAGGGCACTCAGACAGGGTGTGAGTGTGTCTGTGAGTTCGGAGAGGGTCACAGCACTCAGACAGGGTGTGAGTGCGTCTGTGAGTTCGGGAGAGGGTGACAGGGCACTCAGACAGGGTGTGAGTGTGTCTGTGAGTTCGGGAGAGGGTGACAGGGCACTCTGACAGGGTGTGAGTGTGTCTGTGAGTTCGGGAGAGGGTGACAGGGCACTCAGACAGGGTGTGAGTGTGTCTGTGAGTTCGGGAGAGGGTGACAGGGCACTCAGACAGGTTGTGAGTGTCTCTGTGAGTTCGGGTGAGGGTGACAGCACTCAGACAGGGTGTGAGTGTGTCTGTGAGTTCGGGAGAGGGTGACAGCGCTCAGACAGGGTGTGAGTGTGTCTGTGAGTTCGGGTGAGGGTGACAGGGCATCAGACAGTGTGTGAGTGTGTCTGTGAGTTTGTGAGAGGGTGACAGCACTCAGACAGGGTGTGAGTGTGTCTGTGAGTTCGGGAGAGGCTGTCAGGGCACTCAGACAGGGTGTGAGTGTGTCTGTGAGTTTGGGAGAGGGTGACAGCACTCAGACAGGGTGTGAGTGTGTCTGTGAGTTCTGGAGAGTGTGACAGGGCACTCGGACACGGTGTGAGTGTGTCTGTGAGTTTGGGAGAGGGTGACAGCACTCAGACAGGGTGTGAGTGTGTCTGTGAGTTCTGGAGAGTGTGACAGGGCACTCGGACACGGTGTGAGTGTGTCTGTGAGTTCGGAGAGGGTCACAGCACTCAGACAGGGTATCATTGTGTCTGTGAGTTCGGGAGAGGGTGACAGGGCTCTCAGACAGGGTGTGAGTGTGTCTGTGAGTTCGGGAGAGGGTGACAGGCCACTCAGACAGGGTGTGAGTGTGTCTGTGAGTTTGGGAGAGGGTGACAGCACTCAGACAGGGTGTGAGTGTGTCTGTGAGTTCTGGAGAGTGTGACAGGGCACTCGGACACGGTGTGAGTGTGTCTATGAGTTCGGGAGAGGGTGACAGGGCATCAGACAGGGTGTTAGTGTGTCTGTGAGTTCGGGAGAGGGTGACAGCGCTCAGACAGGGTGTGAGTGTGTCTGTGAGTTCGGGAGAGTGTGACAGGGCATCAGACAGGGTGTGAGTGTGTCTGTGAGTTCGGGAGAGGGTGACAGCACTCAGACAGGGTGTGAGTGTGTCTGTGAGTTTGGGAGAGTGTGACAGGGCACTCAGACAGGGTGTGAGTGTGTCTGTGAGTTCGGAGAGGGTCACAGCACTCAGACAGGGTGTGAGTGCGTCTGTGAGTTCGGGAGAGGGTGACAGGGCACTCAGACAGGGTGTGAGTGTGTCTGTGAGTTCGGGAGAGGGTGACAGGGCACTCTGACAGGGTGTGAGTGTGTCTGTGAGTTCGGGAGAGGGTGACAGGGCACTCAGACAGGGTGTGAGTGTGTCTGTGAGTTCGGAGAGGGTCACAGCACTCAGACAGGGTATCATTGTGTCTGTGAGTTCGGGAGAGGGTGACAGGGCTCTCAGACAGGGTGTGAGTGTGTCTGTGAGTTCGGGAGAGGGTGACAGGCCACTCAGACAGGGTGTGAGTGTGTCTGTGAGTTCGGGAGAGTGTGACAGGGCACTCAGACTGGGTGTGAGTGTGTCTGTGAGTTTGGTAGAGGGTGACAGCACTCAGACAAGGTGTGAGTGTGTCTGTGAGTTCGGGAGAGGGTGTCAGGGCACTCAGACAGGGTGTGAGTGTGTCTGTGAGTTCGGGAGAGGGTGACAGGGCACTCAGACAGGGTGTGAGTGTGTCTGTGAGTTCGGGAGAGGGTGACAGGGCTCTCAGACAGGGTGTGAGTGTGTCTGTGAGTTCGGAGAGGGTCACAGCACTCAGACAGGGTGTGAGTGTGTCTGTGAGTTCGGGAGAGGGTGACAGGTCACTCAGACAGGGTGTGAGTGTGTCTGTGAGTTCGGGAGAGGGTGACAGCACTCAGACAGGGTGTGTGTGTGTCTGTGAGTTTGGGAGAGGGTGACAGGTCACTCAGACAGGGTGTGAGTGTGTCTGTGAGTTCGGGAGAGGGTCACAGCACTCAGACAGGGTGTGAGTGTGTCTGTGAGTTCGGAGAGGGTGACAGCACTCAGACAGGGTGTGAGTGTGTCTGTGAGTTCGGGTGAGGGTGACAGGGCATCAGACAGGGTGTGAGTGTGTCTGTGAGTTCGGGAGAGTGTCACAGGGCACTCAGTCAGGTTGTGAGTGTGTCTATGTGTTTGGGAGAGGGTGACAGGGCATCAGACAGTGTGTGTGTGTGTCTGTGAGTTCGTGAGAGGGTGACAGGGCACTCAGACAGGGTGTGAGTGTGTCTCTGAGTTCGGGAGAGTGTGACAGGGCACTCAGACAGGGTATGAGTGTGTCTGTGAGTTCGCGAGAGGGTGACAGGGCACTCAGACAGGCTGTGAGTGTGTCTCTGAGTTCGGGAGCGTGTGACAGGGCACTCAGACAGGGTGTGAGTGTGTCTGTGAGTTTGGTTGAGGGTGACAGCACTCAGACAGGGTGTGAGTGTGTCTGTGAGTTCGGGAGAGGGTGACAGGGCACTCAGACAGGGATTGAGTGTGTCTGTGAGTTCGGGAGAGGGTGACAGCACTCAGACAGGGTGGGAGTGTGTCTGTGAGTTCGGGAGAGGGTGACAGGGCATCAGACAGGGTGTGAGTGTGTCTGTGAGTTCGGGAGAGGGTGACAGCGCTCAGACAGGGTGTGAGTGTGTCTGTGAGTTCGGGTGAGGGTGACAGGGCATCAGACAGGGTGTGAGTGTGTCTGTGAGTTCGGGAGAGGGTGACATCACTCAGACAGGGTGTGAGTGTGTCTGTGAGTTTGGGAGAGTGTGACAGGGCACTCAGACAGGGTGTGAGTGTGTCTGTGAGTTCGGAGAGGGTCACAGCACTCAGACAGGGTGTGAGTGCGTCTGTGAGTTCGGGAGAGGGTGACAGGGCACTCAGACAGGGTGTGAGTGTGTCTGTGAGTTCGGGAGAGGGTGACAGGGCACTCTGACAGGGTGTGAGTGTGTCTGAGTTCGGGAGAGGGTGACAGGGCACTCAGACAGGGTGTGAGTGTGTCTGTGAGTTCGGAGAGGGTCACAGCACTCAGACAGGGTGTGAGTGCGTCTGTGAGTTCGGGAGAGGGTGACAGGGCACTCAGACAGGGTGTGAGTGTGTCTGTGAGTTCGGGAGAGGGTGACAGGGCACTCTGACAGGGTGTGAGTGTGTCTGTGAGTTCGGGAGAGGGTGACAGGGCACTCAGACAGGGTGTGAGTGTGTCTGTGAGTTCGGGAGAGGGTGACAGGGCACTCAGACAGGGTGTGAGTGTCTCTGTGAGTTCGGGTGAGGGTGACAGCACTCAGACAGGGTGTGAGTGTGTCTGTGAGTTCGGGAGAGGCTGTCAGGGCACTCAGACAGGGTGTGAGTGTGTCTGTGAGTTTGGGAGAGGGTGACAGCACTCAGACAGGGTGTGAGTGTGTCTGTGAGTTCTGGAGAGTGTGACAGGGCACTCGGACACGGTGTGAGTGTGTCTATGAGTTCGGGAGAGGGTGACAGGGCATCAGACAGGGTGTGAGTGTGTCTGTGAGTTCGGGAGAGGGTGACAGCGCTCAGACAGGGTGTGAGTGTGTCTGTGAGTTCGGGTGAGGGTGACAGGGCATCAGACAGGGTGTGAGTGTGTCTGTGAGTTCGGGAGAGGGTGACAGCACTCAGACAGGGTGTGAGTGTGTCTGTGAGTTTGGGAGAGTGTGACAGGGCACTCAGACAGGGTGTGAGTGTGTCTGTGAGTTTGGGAGAGGGTGACAGCACTCAGACAGGGTGTGAGTGTGTCTGTGAGTTCTGGAGAGTGTGACAGGGCACTCGGACACGGTGTGAGTGTGTCTATGAGTTCGGGAGAGGGTGACAGGGCATCAGACAGGGTGTGAGTGTGTCTGTGAGTTCGGGAGAGGGTGACAGCGCTCAGACAGGGTGTGAGTGTGTCTGTGAGTTCGGGTGAGGGTGACAGGGCATCAGACAGGGTGTGAGTGTGTCTGTGAGTTCGGGAGAGGGTGACAGCACTCAGACAGGGTGTGAGTGTGTCTGTGAGTTTGGGAGAGTGTGACAGGGCACTCAGACAGGGTGTGAGTGTGTCTGTGAGTTCGGAGAGGGTCACAGCACTCAGACAGGGTGTGAGTGCGTCTGTGAGTTCGGGAGAGGGTGACAGGGCACTCAGACAAGGTGTGAGTGTGTCTGTGAGTTCGGGAGAGGGTGACAGGGCACTCTGACAGGGTGTGAGTGTGTCTGTGAGTTCGGGAGAGGGTGACAGGGCACTCAGACAGGGTGTGAGTGTGTCTGTGAGTTCGGAGAGGGTCACAGCACTCAGACAGGGTATCATTGTGTCTGTGAGTTCGGGAGAGGGTGACAGGGCTCTCAGACAGGGTGTGAGTGTGTCTGTGAGTTCGGGAGAGGGTGACAGGCCACTCAGACAGGGTGTGAGTGTGTCTGTGAGTTTGGGAGAGGGTGACAGCACTCAGACAGGGTGTGAGTGTGTCTGTGAGTTCTGGAGAGTGTGACAGGGCACTCGGACACGGTGTGAGTGTGTCTATGAGTTCGGGAGAGGGTGACAGGGCATCAGACAGGGTGTTAGTGTGTCTGTGAGTTCGGGAGAGGGTGACAGCGCTCAGACAGGGTGTGAGTGTGTCTGTGAGTTCGGGAGAGTGTGACAGGGCATCAGACAGGGTGTGAGTGTGTCTGTGAGTTCGGGAGAGGGTGACAGCACTCAGACAGGGTGTGAGTGTGTCTGTGAGTTTGGGAGAGTGTGACAGGGCACTCAGACAGGGTGTGAGTGTGTCTGTGAGTTCGGAGAGGGTCACAGCACTCAGACAGGGTGTGAGTGCGTCTGTGAGTTCGGGAGAGGGTGACAGGGCACTCAGACAGGGTGTGAGTGTGTCTGTGAGTTCGGGAGAGGGTGACAGGGCACTCTGACAGGGTGTGAGTGTGTCTGTGAGTTCGGGAGAGGGTGACAGGGCACTCAGACAGGGTGTGAGTGTGTCTGTGAGTTCGGAGAGGGTCACAGCACTCAGACAGGGTATCATTGTGTCTGTGAGTTCGGGAGAGGGTGACAGGGCTCTCAGACAGGGTGTGAGTGTGTCTGTGAGTTCGGGAGAGGGTGACAGGCCACTCAGACAGGGTGTGAGTGTGTCTGTGAGTTCGGGAGAGTGTGACAGGGCACTCAGACAGGGTGTGAGTGTGTCTGTGAGTTTGGTAGAGGGTGACAGCACTCAGACAAGGTGTGAGTGTGTCTGTGAGTTCGGGAGAGGGTGTCAGGGCACTCAGACAGGGTGTGAGTGTGTCTGTGAGTTCGGGAGAGGGTGACAGGGCACTCAGACAGGGTGTGAGTGTGTCTGTGAGTTCGGGAGAGGGTGACAGGGCTCTCAGACAGGGTGTGAGTGTGTCTGTGAGTTCGGAGAGGGTCACAGCACTCAGACAGGGTGTGAGTGTGTCTGTGAGTTCGGGAGAGGGTGACAGGTCACTCAGACAGGGTGTGAGTGTGTCTGTGAGTTCGGGAGAGGGTGACAGCACTCAGACAGGGTGTGTGTGTGTCTGTGAGTTTGGGAGAGGGTGACAGGTCACTCAGACAGGGTGTGAGTGTGTCTGTGAGTTCGGGAGAGGGTCACAGCACTCAGACAGGGTGTGAGTGTGTCTGTGAGTTCGGAGAGGGTGACAGCACTCAGACAGGGTGTGAGTGTGTCTGTGAGTTCGGGTGAGGGTGACAGGGCATCAGACAGGGTGTGAGTGTGTCTGTGAGTTCGGGAGAGGGTGACAGCACTCAGACAGGGTATGAGTGTGTCTGTGAGTTCGCGAGAGGGTGACAGGGCACTCAGACAGGCTGTGAGTGTGTCTCTGAGTTCGGGAGCGTGTGACAGGGCACTCAGACAGGGTGTGAGTGTGTCTGTGAGTTCGGGAGAGGGTGACAGGGCACTTAGACAGGGTGTGAGTGTGTCTCTGAGTTCGGGAGCGTGTGACAGGGCACTCAGACAGGGTGTGAGTGTGTCTGTGAGTTCGGGAGAGGGTGACAGGGCACTCAGACAGGGTGTGAGTGTGTCTCTGAGTTCGGGAGCGTGTGACAGGGCACTCAGACAGGGTGTGAGTGTGTCTGTGAGTTCGGGAGAGGGTGACAGGGCACTCAGACAGGGATTGAGTGTGTCTGTGAGTTCGGGAGAGGGTGACAGCACTCAGACAGGGTGTGAGTGTGTCTGTGAGTTTGGGAGAGCGTGACAGGGCACTCAGACAGGGTGTGAGTGTGTCTGTGATTTCGGGAGAGGGTGACAGGGCACTCAGACAGGGATTGAGTGTGTCTGTGAGTTTGGGAGAGGATGACAGGGCACTCAGACAGGGTGTGAGTGTGTCTGTGAGTTCGGGAGAGTGTCACAGGGCACTCAGACAGGGTGTGAGTGTGTCTGTGAGTTCGTGAGAGGGTGACAGGGCACTCAGACAGGTTGTGAGTGTGTCTGTGATTTCGGGAGAGGGTGACAGCACTCAGACAGGGTGTGAGTGTGTCTGTGATTTCAGGAGACGGTGACAGCACTCAGACAGGGTGTGTGTGTGTCTGTGAGTTTGGTTGAGGGTGACAGCACTCAGACAGGGTGTGAGTGTGTCTGTGAGTTCGGGAGAGGGTGACAGGGCACTCAGACAGGGATTGAGTGTGTCTGTGAGTTCGGGAGAGGGTGACAGCACTCAGACAGGGTGGGAGTGTGTCTGTGAGTTCGGGAGAGTGTGACAGCACTCAGACAGGGTGTGAGTGTGTCTGTGAGTTCGGGAGAGGGTGACAGGCCACTCAGACACGGTGTGAGTGTGACTGTGAGTTCGGGAGAGGATGACAGCACTCAGACAGGGTGTGAGTGTGTCTGTGAGTTCGGGAGAGGGTGACAGCACTCAGACAGGGTGTGAGTGTGTCTGTGAGTTCGGGAGAGGGTGACAGCGCTCAGACAGGGTGTGAGTGTGTCTGTGAGTTCGGGAGAGTGTGACAGGGCATCAGACAGGGTGTGAGTGTGTCTGTGAGTTCGGGAGAGGGTGACAGCGCTCAGACAGGGTGTGAGTGTGTCTGTGAGTTCGGGAGAGTGTCATAGGGCATCAGACAGGGTGTGAGTGTGTCTGTGAGTTCGGGAGAGGTTGACAGGGCACTCAGACAGGGTGTGAGTGTGTCTGTGAGTTCGGGAGAGGGTGACAGGGCTCTCAGGCAGGGTGTGAGTGTGTCTGTGAGTTCGTGAGAGGGTGACAGGGCGCTCAGGCAGTGTGTGAGTGTGTCTGTGAGTTCGGGAGAGGGTGACAGGGCACTCAGACAGGGTGTGAGTGTGTCTGTGAGTTCGGGAGAGGGTGACAGCGCTCAGACAGGGTGTGAGTGTGTCTGTGAGTTCGGGAGAGGGTCACAGGGCACTCAGACAGGGTGTGAGTGTGTCTGTGAGTTCGGGAGAGGGTCACAGGGCACTCAGACATGGTGTGAGTGTGTCTGTGATTTTGGGAGAGGGTCACAGGGCATCAGACAGGGTGTGAGTGTGTCTGTGAGTTCGGGAGAGGGTGACAGGGCCCTCAGACAGGGTGTGAGTGTGTCTGTGAGTTCGGGAGAGGGTCACAGGGCATCAGACAGGGTGTGAGTGTGTCTGTGAGTTCGGGAGAGGGTGACAGCGCTCAGACAGCGTGTGAGTGTGTCTGTGAGTTCGGGAGAGGGTCACAGGGCACTCAGACAGTGTGTGAGTTTGTGCTGTGTGCCAGCAGACTGTTGAGAAGTCTAACAGCCTGTCGGAATTGCTGTTACCCAATCTTACAGTTCTGATTCTTCTGCTCTGTTATCTTCTGCCTGACAACAGGTCAAAAAGATTTTGGAAGAGATGGGAGAGGTCTTTGACAATGCTGGAGGTGTTGTATATGCAGTCCTTCCGATCTATGTCCTGAATGGGGGTGTTTTCATTGATGTTTTCTGCAGTCTTCTCTGTCCATGCAGGATCTTGTGATTCCCATAACAGACGGTGATGCAGGTGGGCAGGGCACTCCGTTGTGCTGCGGTGGAATGGCTGGGGGTGGACTGGAGCCTTGTGTGCCTCTGCCTTTTCTGAAAGTGGAGGCATGCTGAGCTTTCTTGGCAGAAGAAGTGGTGTTGAGTCACTAAAGTTAAAAGTAAATTTACTGTTAAGAGTACATATATGTCACCATTTACAACCCTGAGATTCATTTTCCTGTGGGCATACTCTGCAAATCTTTAAAATAATTACCGTAGATTCCGGACTACAGAGCGCACCTGATTAAAAGCCGCTGGCTCTAATTTTAGAAATAAAATCAATTTTTTAATTGTAAAGGCCGCACCGGATTTTAGGCCGCACCGGATTTTCGACCGCAGGTGTCCCACGTTGTAATATGAGATATTTACACAGAAAGATATTACACGTGAGGATTTTTTTAACTTTTAATTAAATCCATATGGTAACAAAAACAAATACATATTGCAAATGCTTTTTTTCGAACCGTGCCCGTAACGCGGCTACTTTTAAATATACTTTGCGTATACTTCTTTACTGAACAACATTCCAATATCTCCTAACGACTGGTAAAAAATATATATACTGCAGCCTACCAGGAAAAGTTATTGATCACCTTTAACTTAAAAGCAGCGTTCGCTCAGATCCAAAGCCGCTCGCGTAATGCGCTCCCTCCCTCCGTCCTGTTTCATCGCAAACCGGCATTTTCCCACAAGACACCGCGAAACCGGGTGTGACGTCATAGCATCCCGCGATGTAGTACAGAAAACAAATATAGTTAAAACTCTTCTAACTTTAACTAGAAAATGAATTACTAAGCGAAAATATTATAAACTAAGTAACTGCCATAAGGCAGCACAATGCTTCGAGTGTTTTCCATGTTGATGAGGGTGAGTACAAATGACTGATTTACAATAATTTAATTGTGAAAGTGCGCTTGATTTATCGTACAATTTCATTGGACCTCTGTGAACTACTCATCAATTTTATTGGTCTACTGTTACGAGGCAAAATGTTTACGAGGCGGCATGAAAAAAATCATGTATTAGCCGCTCCGGATTAAAGGCCGCAAAGTTCAAAGCTGTTCAAAATGTGGGAAAAAAGTAGCGGCTTAAAATCCGGAATCTACGGTACTATAACAGGATCAGTGAAAGATCAACCAGAGTGCAGAAAGCAATAAACTGTGCAAATGCAAATATAAATAATGAGATTGAGAGTTCATTTATTGTGTAAACATCTCAATGATGGACAAGTGAGTGTAGTTACCCCTTTTGCTCAAGAGCCTGATGGTTGATAGGTAGTAATTGTTCTTGAACCTTGTGGTGAGAGTCCTGAGGCTCTTGTACTGTATACCTGATGGCAGGTGAGATCGTCAGTGGTCACACAACCAGGACTTGTGATGTGCGTCAACTGTTCATACAACCATCCGTCACCCATTCCCAAAGCTTCAAGTGACGCTGATTGTGGGGTGGGGGGGGCAGGTGGTGCTAAACATATGTTATACCTTGCCCAAGGGTGACCTGCAGGTTAGCGGAGGGAAGGATCACCTTACGCCTCCTTTGGTAGAAACGTACCTCCACCCCGCTATTATCACCTCAAGCAGGTATTTCTAGAAAACTTTATCAGTGGATTTTTATACCAATTTTCATCTCTTAAGTGCTAATCCAGAAGGGAGAACTGTTCTGACTATTCTGCTGGTCAATTGAGGAGAAGGATGTTTCAATACAAGAGGCCTAATCCTTGTCTCAGTCTGCAAATTCATTTCAGATAAAAATGCTTACAATTCCCTGGAATTTTAAGCAACAGATGTGTATTAAGATCTTAACCACATTTATGTCAAACATGAGGATATCTGCAGATGTTGGAAATCCAGAGTAGTATACAAAATGCCAGACGAACCCAGCAGGCCAGACAGCATCTATGGGAAAGAGGCCAGTCAAAGTTTCAGGTGGAGACCGTTCATCAAGACTGAGAAAGAAAGGAAAAGATGCCATTGTGGCGACCCACTTCCCAGCGCACTCGAACTGGCTCACAAAGTGGCGCACACCGGCATTGAGGCCGGTCCCAAAGAGGGCTTCACCAGCAAGGGGAAAAGCCCACGCGCGGGACGGGACTGTGAATACGCGCCCCCTACAGCATTCCCGCCCGGGGAGGGCGGGAACAGAAAGGCTTTAAAGTGAGGCCGCGAAGTTTGAATAAACCTCTTTTGCAACTGCAGCTCACCAACTACATGTCGTTATTTCAGCGCTGCGTGTAGCACACAGCTACAGTTGGTGACTCCGATGGCCCAAACGATATTTGGACCAGAGATGAACAACGCCGCATCTGTTCATGCAGTTTTGTTAAAACTGCTAAGCTTCTGGACGCTGCGACCTCACCTATGGTTCCACCAAGCAGAAGCCCAATTCCACATTTGGCAGATAACCTCGGATGCCACACTACGTGGTGAGCTCCCTCGACCAGGAGACAGCCGCCCAGGTTGAGGAGTTAATACAGTCGCCCCCGGAGGACGGCAAATACACAGAATTCAAAGCCCTGCTCACAAGAACTTTCGGACTCTCATGACGCAAGTGAGCTGTCCGCTTACTGCACCTTGATGGTTTGGGGGACAGACCACCATCGGCTTTGATGTGGCCGAAGGACACAAGCCCTGCCTCATGTTTGAGCGGGCGTTCCTGGAGCAGCTGCCCGAGGACATACACCTACTGCTGTCCAACGCGGATTTCAGCGACCCCCGGAAGGTGACGGCCCGGGCAGACGTGCTGTGGAACGCCAAAAAGGAGAGTGGGGCATCCGTCGCACAGATCACCAGGCCACACTCCCAGCAGCAAACCAGACCAGGCCCGGCCGCAGAGCCCGTTAACCCCAGAGGCAGGGATGAGGAGACTAATGAACAATGGTGCTTCTACCAGTGGGGCGCAGAAGCCCGCCGCTGTCACCCGCCCTGCAAGATCCTGGGAAACGCCAGGGCCAGCCACCGCTGATGGCTACGGCGGCTGGCCATCGGGATAGCCTCCTGTGTCTCGGATGTCTCGGACAAGTAGTCGGGACGCCAATTTTTGGTCGACACTGGAGCCGAGATCAGCATCTTACCTCCGAGCAGTTACGACACCCACAACAGAGAACCGGATCCCACCCTGAGGGCCGCGAACGGCAGCACAGTAAGGACCTACGACACCCATACGGTGCGGCTACAGTTCGGCGCCAGTTGGTTCACGTGGGACTTCACACTGGCCACTGAAGCCCAACCGCTCCTGGGAGCAGATTTTTTGCGAGCTCACAGCCTACTGGTCGACCTGCCAAGGAAGAGACTGTTCCACGCCGTGACCTTTCAAACGTTCTCCCTGGGTGAAGCCACGCTGTCCGACAACGACTTCACCAGAGTCCTGGTGGATTTCCCATCGGTTCTGGCGCCGCAGTTCACGGCAGCCATGCCGGACACGACGTACAGCACCACATCCCGGCCCAGGGACCACCCCTCCACGCCCGTGCTCGAAGGCTTCCCCCGGACAAGCTCCGACTGGCGAAGGAGGAGTTCAAGAGGATGGAGGAATTGGGGATCATACGGCGGTCCGACAGCCCATGGGCCTCCCCCCTGCACATGGTGCCCAAAGCAACAGGGGGCTGGAGACCATGCGGCGACTACCACAGGCTGAACGAGGCTACAACACCGGACCGCTACCCTGGGCCACACATTCAGGACTTTGCAGCAAACCTTCACGGCGCACAGATCTTCTCCAAGGTAGACCTCATCCGGGGATACCATCAAATCCCGATGCATCCGGACGACGTCCCCAAAACAGCACTCATCACCCCGTTCGGCCTTTTCGAGTTCCTCCGCATGCCATTCAGCCTAAAGAATGCCGCACAGACGTTTCAGCGGTTAATGGATGCGGTGGGTCGTGACCTGGACTTCGCTTTCATCTATTTGGATGACATCCTCATAGCCAGCAGCAGTCGTCAGGAGCATCTGTCCCACCCTTTGTCAACTCTACGCCCGACTGAGTGAATATGGCCTGACAATCAACCCGGCCAAATGCCATTTCGGGCTCGACACCATCCTGGGCCACAGGATTACTTAAAGATGGGGCAACACCTCTGCCCGCCAAGGTAGATGCGGTCCGCCATTTCTCCCGACCCAACACAATCAAAGGCCTTCATGAATTCGTGGGTATGGTGAATTTCTACCACCGCTTCCTCCCTTTAGCTGCCCGAATCATGCACCCCCTGTTCGCCCTGATGTCGGGTAAGGGCAAGTACATTACCTGGGACGAGGAGTCCGCCGCCGCTTTCATTAAAACCAAAGAAGCCTTGGCAAACGCCACGATGCTAGTGCACCCCAGAACGGACGTCCCTACCGCCCTCACAGTGGACGCATCTAACACGGCAGTCGGTGGGGTGCTGGAACAACTCATCGAGGGTCGCTGGCAACCCCTGGCGTTTTTCAGCAAACACCTATGACCACCCGAGCTCAAATACAGTGCTTTCGACCGGGAACTGTTGGCGCTATACCTGGCAATCCGGCATTTCAGGTATTTCTTGGAAGGTAGGCCCTTCACCGCGTTCATGGACCACAAACCTCTTACCTTTGCGTTCACAAAAGCATCCGACCCCTGGTTGTCCCGCCAGCTGCGACACCAGTCCTACATCTCCGAATACACGATGGATGTAGATGGAGACACACATGTCTCGGGAAAGGACAATTTCGTGGCGGACGCCCTCTCCCGCCCTAACATCCAAGCCCTGTCCCAGGGGGTAGACTTTGAGGCACTGGCAGAGGCGCAGCAGGCAGACGAGGAGATCCCTAGTTACAGAACCGCAGTCTCCAGTTTGCAGCTCCAGGACCTCCCCGTAGGCCCAGGTGAGAGGACCCTACTCTGTGACGTCACCACTGGCCAACCCCGTCCCGTTGTCGGCAACCTGGCGGCAACACGTTTTCGACTCCATTCACAACTTAGCGCACCCCTCCATCAGGTCAACTGTCCGGATGGTAGCCAACAGGTTCGTTTGGCACAGACTCCGCAAGCAGGTCAGTGAATGGGCCAGAACGTGCATGCACTGCCAGACGGCCAAGGTGCAGCGGCACACCAAAGCTCTGCCGCAGCAGTTCCACCCCACCCACCGGCGTTTTGACCACATTCATGTGGATATCGTGGGCCCCCTGCCAGTGTCGCGAGGAGTGCGGCACCTCCTGACTATTGTGGACCGGTTCACAAGATGGCCAGAGGCGGTCCCGCTCACCGACACCACCTCCAAATCTTGCGCCCGGGCACTGATCGCAACCTGGGTATCTCGCTTTGGTGTACCGGCCCACATTACCTCCGACAGAGGCACCCAGTTCACTTCCAGCCTGTGGTCAGCTATGGCCAGCCTGTTGGGGACACAGCTGCACCACACCACTGCCTACCACCCACAGTCGAACGGACTAGTGGAGCGTTTCCACCGTCACCTGAATTTGGCTCTCATGGCCCGCCTCAAAGGGTCTAACTGGGTGGACGAGCTTCCCTGGGTCCTGCTCGGAATCTGCACGGCGCCCAAAGAGGATCTGCACACCTCGTTGGTGTATGGCGCACCCCTGGTCGTCCCAGGAGAGTTCATGCCAGCCCCAAGGGGGCAAGAGGAAGAACCCGCAGCAGTCCTGGGCAGATTACGCGAGAGGCTCGGCCACCTGGCCCCCATACCCACTTCGCAGCATGGGCAGAACCCGACCTGCGTACCCAAAGACCTGCAAAACTGTAAGTTTGTTTTTGTACGACGGGCCGGACATCAGGCACCGCTACAGCAGCCCTACAAGGGGCCGTTTACGGTGATCAGAAACAATGGGTCCACATTCGTGCTGGACATTGGGGGGAAAGAGGAGGTTTTCACAGTGGACCGACTCAAACCAGCCCATGTGGACTTGGCGCAGCCGGTCGAGATACAGGCACTGTGGCGCAGAGGCAGACTTCCCAAACAGAGTCCCACCCAGACTGAGGACATTGGGGGGTGTATCGCCGTTTCTGGGGGGGGGGGGGGGTTATGTGGCAACCCACTTCCCAGCGCACTCGAACCGGCTCACAAAGTGGCACGTGCCGGCATTGAGGCCGGTCCCAAAGAGGGCGCCAAGCCTGCTTCACCAGCAAGGGGAAAAGCCTGCGCGTGGGACGGGACTGTGAATACTACAGCATTCCCACCCGGGGAGGGCGGGAACAGGAAGGCTTTAAAGCGAGGCCGCAAAGTTTGAATAAACTCTTTGCAACTGCAGCTCACCGACTATGTGTCATTATTTCAGCGCTGCGTGTAGCACACCGCTACACCATGATAAAAAGGTGTGCGGTGGGGAAAGAGGCTAGGGGGAAGCTGACTGTTTTTCTTCAACATTTGTGGAACTGCTAAATGATACTTTTACTTCAATAGAAAGTTGAACAAACACATGAAACTGGGACTGTTATCAAATGAGCAACTTTCCTTTTGCAAACCTGTTTTTGCAGCTCTGGAAAAAAAATAAGCCTCTAAAATTCAAGGGCATTTTGCAATTCTCGAATGACTATGGGGTTAATGATAAATGAGGTCCAGTGACCTTCAGTTTTATTACTGTAGGATAACGGATATCAAATTCAGGGAGGCAGCAGCAGTTAGTGGATATAGCTGTTAATAAAAGAATATATTGTGATAGAGTCACGGTATTGTAAGCATGGAACCTTTGGCATCTGCACTCTTCCCATTTTCCTGAATTATGACTTCTAAGCCTTGTCTATGTAACTGCCGGAGGAATTTAGTGGGTCGAGCAGCATCAGAACATAAACAGGATGAATTTACACAGGTAAAGGGTATCTAAAACTAGGAGGCATAGATTTAAAATGAGTGGGGAAGGATTTGAAAGGGACCCAAGGGTGATGATTAAATCTTCATACTTAAAGGGATTGAACTGCCAGAGGAAGTGGTAAAGCCAAATATAATAACAACCTTTTAAAGACACTTTGTATATTTGTACACGAGTACATAAATAGGAAAGGCCTACAGGCCAAAAGCAGGCAAATGGAATGATCTTAGATGGTTAGATTAAAGGTCAGCATGGCTGATTGAGGCTGAAGAACCAGTTCTCATGTTGTGCAGTTCTGTGACTCTTTAAGTTTATTGAATGGCTACAGGTTTACAGAGAACAGAGCAAAGGGGTGTCAGGCAGTACTACTTTGGGATAGTCTAGAATTCTAGAGGCTAGATCAGGTGAGTTGATGCAAGAAAGGAAGATAAGGTGTAGATGGCTGAAAAACAGAGATGCTGACAGATGAATTTGGTCTTCTCAATTTGTTCTTTTAAAAATTCCAATAATCCGCTATCTGACTGGTTCCCATATCTTGTTTACCAACTCACTGTAGAATTTGTTAGAACACATTTTCTACAATTAATTAAAGATGAATTGAATAAGAATATACTATCCAATGCTCTCTAATTGGTCAGTCTCACACCACCAAATCCTGATCATATCTTTGACAGAACAGGCTGGCAAAGCTAGTTTCCCCCTAACCTTGCCCCTTTGCCCAGTTTAGTCTCTCCTCCTCGTTTTGTCCCTGGTCTAGTTCCTCCAGTAGTTCACACACTTTGCCCTCCCATTCTACAGTTCTTGGGAGTTCACCATTTACACACCACAACAGTAAAACAATCACTAGCTTGGCTAATCAAAACAATGCCTTCAGTTAACATGTTTATAACTCTCAAAAATAAGTTAATGTGTTTATAATTCATAAAAATAAGACTTCTAGCACAGGCATTCCAAACCGTTCCATCAATTTTCACTCACATTGTTATATCGGTTTGTAGACAGCAGAATGACCCTAAATGACCCAATGGACAGTTCAGGGCATCCTAAAATCGTGTCTGGGTTAGAGGGAACAGACCCACGACACCCTACAGAGGCAACACCACTGGTGGGGAAGCATTATTCTTTTATATTCATCTAAGCATGTAGACACTGATCTATGAGATTAATTAAGGCCTTTGTGGTGGAGTAAACCATTAAGTTGTCAGAATCCCTGTTTAAAATGTTCCATTTAACATCTGAAATAATTATTATAGTCTGGTCACGTGGCATCACTCCCCAAGACCCACAGTAGAACTTCCTGGTCTTTGTAGACAAAGCGGATGCAGATTTAAACCCTCAGTCTGTCTTTGCTGGAGAGGTGTGGAGATTGGAGTTGGCAGTTGACAAATAAAAGGCTCCGTATACAATATTTGTGATTTTTTGTATGTACATGTTTGTTTCTATTTGTATGTTTGCAAATAGAACCATAGAACACTACAGCACAGTACAGGCCCTTCAGCCCTCCATGTTGTGCTGACCCATATAATCCTTTAAAAAAAAGTACTAAACCCACACTACCCCATAACCCTCCATTTTTCTTTCATCCATGTGCCTGTCCAAGAGGCTCTTAAGTACCCCTAATGTTTTAGCCTCCACCACCATCCCTGGCAAGTCATTCCAGACACTCACAACCCTCTGTGTAAAAAAACTTACCCCAGATGTCTCCCCTAAACTTCCTTCCCTTAACTTTGCAAAATACTTTGTAAAAAAAAACGTTTTTCTCTTCACAACTTTTGGGCAGCTTCTGCTTTTTGTCACTTGGGACTAAGTAAAACCACTTTGCGCTAACGTGCTGCTGCGGCTTACCATCTGCGCATTTTTTCCCTCGTCGTGCACGCTTACCCACACCTGATAGCAAGGTGTGACTATCGGAGTCGGTGCAGAAAAATTCTTATTTAGGAAGCAGTGTCAGGAAGGGGCAAAAAGGCAGCTTACGGGGTATTTATTGATCCCAATTTTGCTAAAGATTCTGTAAAGTTAAGGTATAGGTTTTGAATCAACATTAAAGCAGGATAATAGGGATCAGTAGACAGTCAATGCAAATTTGTTGGAATGATTGCTATTTATTCAGGACATGAAATATTTTTCTTAAACATGAAGTTATTGTCAAGTGGTTTAATAACTGCAGGGAACAACAGCATGTTGGTGTAGTAAATCATCAATATGAAATATGCAGATGTTGGAAATCCAAAGCAACACACAAAATGCTGGAGAAAATCACTACGTCAGACAGCATCTATGGCAATGAATAGAAATGTCGACTATCTGTTTATTTCCCAGAATCTGCCTGGCCTGCTGAGTTCCTCCAGCATTTTGTGTGTATTGTAGTGCCTTCAATGCTCTTAAGGCTTTCTGCCAGCAAGTGTTATTACTGACTCCTCTGGAGACCATTTTAGTCAGATAATCTCATAAAAGCTGTTTGATAAGCAAGTCCAGCAAACACTGAAATACAATGTGAGGCAACGTGTTTCTTCATTTATAAAATTAACACTGCTCTCTCTTGACAGCAGTTTTACTTACAGTGTGCTGTATGCAGAAAAAGAGGAAGACATCGAATCCTGAAAACAATTTAAGTTATTGGAACAATGCAATTACCATGGATTACTTCAACAGACATGCTGTGGAACTTCCAAGAGAAATCCAGTCCCTTGAAACATCAGAGGTAATTTTTTTAAAAATGAATTGATAGAATTAAGTAATTGATTTGTCATTGAGATAGTAAAAAAAGCTAAAATCTGATTCCCTGGGAAATGATCGTTTACCTGTCAGCTAAGCTTACATTGTTTTTATTCACTTACAGGATGTGTGAGTGTCAGTAGGGTCCATATTTACCACCCAAAGTTCATTGTCTGGAGAAGGTGGGGATGAGCTGGGTATAAGAACTGCTGTTGTCTTTCTGGTGAAGGTGCTGATAGGGAGGGCATCCAGGATTTAGAACCAGTAGTGCTGAAGGACTGGCGGGATATTTTCAAGATTGTGTGAAACTCGAAGGGGAAACTGCAGGCCTTCCTTTTACTTTTGGTTAGAGAGGTGCTATTGGACAAGTAACTGAGGTACATCCTGTAAACATTACCATGATGACAGTGCATCGATGATGGAGGGAGTCAATTTTTTGTGTGCTAATGAAAGGGCCTGCTTTGTCCTGAGTGGTGACAGGCTTCTTCAGAGTTGTTGGACCCAAACTCAGCAGGAATAGCAATCCTGACTTGCGCCTCGTAGATAATGGAAATGCCTTAAGGGTGTCATCAGGCAAGGCACTTGCTACAAGATATCTAGACTCAGGATATCAGGCAATTCAACCTAACACAAAGTGGCCTGTGTTGACCAGTGAGCTAGTCCCATCTAACTTATGCCTGAGGAAGACAGTCAGGTTTACCGTTGAAACGTTGCATTCAGTATCAGTAAGTATGCGAATGCTAAGGCCAAAGGATAGTATGGCTAGTCCCATCTACCCATGAATGGCCTGTAGACCTCTAAAACTCTCCAATCAATGTATTAGTCTAGATGGATTTTCAACAATGTGTGTCTACAACTACCACTATTTCTGGCAGCTCATTTCAAATACATATCACCTTTTGCATGAAGAAGCTGCCCCCACTGTCTAAATCTGAGTTAGCTAGCTTCAAATTTAAACCTATGCTATCTTGTTTTTAACACCCACTCCATGTGAGAAAGACTGTGCCCACTCCGCAAGAAAGGTTATGCTTTCGCCCTGTCTATGACCCTCATGATCTTGTATAACTCAAACTGAAATTCAAAGTAAACTAATTATCAAAGTGCATAAATATCACCATATACAATACTGCCTTGAGATTTATTTTCTTGCAGGCATTTACGGGAAAATAAAGAAGTACAATAGAATTTATGAAAACTGTACGTAAACAAAGACTGACAAACAACCAAAGTGCAAAAGAAGACAAGTATAAAAAATTTTTAAAAATTAAACAAACAAAGATTGATAATACCGAGAACATGATTTGTAGAGTCCTTGAAAGTGAGTCCATAGGTTGTGGAATCAGTTCAGTGTTGAGCTTAGTGAAGTTATCCATGTTGGTTCAGGAGCCTGATGGTTGTAGGGTAATAACTGTTCCTGAGTCTGGTGGTGTGGGACCTGAGGCTCCTGTACTTCCTGCATGATGGTAGTAGGAAGAAGAGAGCATGGCCTGGATGATGGGGCCCTTCATGATGGAGCTACTTTCTTGTATTCATGCTCCTTGTAAATATGGTCAATGGTGGAAAGGGATTGGCCTGTGATGGACTGGGCTGTATCCACTGTTTTCTGTAAACTTTTCTGATCCTGGGCATTAATGTTTCCCTATCAGGCCATGATGCAACCAGTCAGGATACTCTCTGCTGTGCATCTAGAGAAGCTGTCACAGTTTTAGATGACATGCTAAATCCACGATCCCAGGACAGATCCTCTGATATGATAATACCAATGAATTTAAGGCTATTGACCCGCTCCACCTCTAATCATCACTTCTATATGGCAGGAAATAAAGTCCTAGTCGACACAACCTCTCCTTGTAATTCAGGCCCCCAAGTCCAAGCAATGTCATAATAAACTCTTTCTAGTTTAATAGCATCTGTCCTATAACAGGGTGACTGAAACTGTACACAGTTCTCCAAGTGTAACCTCACCAATGTCATATACCTAACTCAGTGCCCTAATGGATGAAGGCCAGCATGCTGGCTGTCTTCTTCACCACTCTATCTACCTATGACAGTGCTTCACTGAACTGTGTACTTGTACTGCTAGTTTCCTCTGTTCCATAGATCTCCCCAGGGCCCTACCATTCTACCATTCTCTGTAGAATTCCTAAGCTGATTTGACCTCCCAAGGTGCAATACATCACATTTATCTGGACTAAAAGCCATTTGCCAATTCTCAACCCACATACATAGCTGATTAAGAATGTCTATAATAATTTATAACCTTCTACACGATCTGCCTATTTTAATATTATCCACAAACTTACTAACCACACCATGTACATTCACGTCCAAAGTTTTATGTAAAATACAAACACTATGGCACACCACTAAACATAGTTCTCCGGTCTGGGAAACAAGCCTTGACTATCACTCTCTGCTCCCTACCATGAACCAGTTATGAATCCAATATGCTATCTCCCCCAAGTTCCACTATGATCTAACCTTCCAGTCTAGCTTGCCATGAGGGACCTTGCCTTAGCAAGGTCCCTCATATTGTTCATGCAGACAGCATTCACTGCCCTGCCCTCATCTACCCTCTTTGCTCACTCCTCAAAGAACTCCAAGAGCTCTGCCCACTCACAAAGCCAAGCTACTGTCCTAAATCAAACCCCATCTCTCCAATTGATGGTAGATCCTGTATCTCAGAATCACCTCCAGCAATTTACCCACCATCAATGTTAGAGTTACTGGCCTATAGCTTCCAGGTTTATTTTTGCTTCCCTGTTCAAACAATGGTACCTCATTAGCCACTCTCTAGTCCTCCAGAACCTCACATGTGGTCAAAGATGAAGCAAAATTTCTGCAAGGGCTTCTGCAATTACTTCTCTAGCTTCCCACAAGGTCCAAGAATGCACCTCAGGCCCTGAGTATTTATCCACCTTAATGCACTTTAAACTCTCCAATACCTTCTCCCTGTGATTCAAGACAGCACCACTTGTGCTGAGTGATGAGAGATGAGAAAGTAGAGCAAGAAAGCGGAGGGAAGGGAAGAAGTAATACAAGGTGGTAGGTGAGAGATGAAACCAGGAGCGGGAAAGAATAAAGTAAGGGGCTGGAAAGTTGATAGATGAAAATGATAAAGGGCTAGAGAAGGGGGAATCTGATAGGAGGGTAGAAGACCATGGAAAAAAAGGAAGAGGGGGAGCACAAAAGGGAGGTGATGGGTAGGTAAGGAAATAAGGTGAGAGAGGGAAACGGGAATGGTGAAGATGAGGATTTACAATTACCAGAATTTCAAGAAGTCGATGTTCATGTCATCAGGTTGGAGTCTAATCAGACGGAAAATAAGGTTTTGCTCCTCCAACCTGAGTGTGGCCTCATTGTGGCAGTAGAGGAGCCCATGGGCTGACATCTCGGAATGGGGAAGTGGAATTAAAATGGGTAGCCACTGGAAGATCCCGCTTTTTCTGACGGACAGGGCATAGGTGCTCGGCGAAGTGCTCTCACAATCTACGTTAGATCTCACTGATATACAGGAGGCCACGCTGGGAGCACTGGATGGAGTAGATGGCCCACACAGGCTCACAGGTGAAGTGTCGCCTCACCTGGAAAGACTGTTTCAGACGCTGAATAGGAGTGAGGGAGGAGGTGTTTAGGAACAGATGGTGTGTTTGCCTTCATAAACTGTGGGATTGAGTTCAAGAGCTGTGAGGTAATGTTACAGCTATATAAGACCTTAGTTAGACCCCACTTGGAGTACTGTGTTCAGTTCTAGTCACCTCACTACAGGAAGGATGTGGATACTATAGAGAGAGTGCAGAGGAGATTTACAAGGATGTTGTCTGGATTGGAGGATATACCTTATGAGAATAGGTTGAGTGAATTTGACCTTTTCTCCTTGGAGCGACGGAGGATGAGAGGTGACCTTATGGAGGTGTATAAGATGATGAGAGGCATTGATTATGCAGACAGCCAGAGGCTTTTTCCCAGGGCTGAAATGGCTAACATGAGGGGGCATAGTTTTAAGATGCTTAGTACAAGGGGGATGTCAGAGGTAAGTTTTTCACACAGAGAGTGGTAGGTGCATGGAATGGGCTGCTGGTGACGGTGGTGGAGGTGGATACGATAGGGTATTTTAAGAGACTCTTGGATAGGTACATGGAGCTTAGAAAAATAGAGGGCTATGCCATAGGGAAATTCTCAGCAGCTTCTAGAGTAGGTTACATGGTCTGCACAACATTGTGGGCCGAAAGGTCTGTAATGTATTGTAGATTTCTATGTTTCTATGAGGTGTAGGGGCAGTTGTAGCACTTGTTCCACTTGCAAGGATAAGTGCTAGGAGGGAGATCAGTAGGGAGGGATGAATGGACAAGGGAGTTGTGTAAGGAGCAATCCCTGTGGAAAGCAGGAAGTGGGGTGGGGAGGGAAGATGTGCTTCGTGGTGGGATCCTGTTGGAGATTGCAGAAGTTATGGAGAATTATCTGCTGGATATGGAGGCTACTGAGGTAGTACATGAGGACAAGAGGAATCTTATCCATGGTGAGGTGGCAAGAGGATGGGGTGAGGGCAGAATTGCGCAAAATGCAAGAGATGCAGGTGAGGGTAGAGTTGATGGTGGAGGAAGGAAAGCCCCATTCTTTGAAGAAGGAGGACATCTCATTAGTTCTGGAATGAAAAGTCTCATCCTGAGAGCAAATGCGGCAGAGACAGAGGAACTGAAAGAAGGGGGTGGCATTTTTCCAAGTGAGAGGGTATATAAAAGATATCAGTAGATAAACTGTCTCCAGAGATAGAGACAGATCAAAAAAGGGAAGGCAGGAGTCAGAAATAGACTAGGTAAATTTGAGAGTATGGTGGAAGTTGGAGGTAAGGTTGATGAAGTCAATGAGCAGGAAGCAGCACCAAAGCAATCATCGATTTAGCATAGGAAATGTTGGGGAGTGATACCAGTGTAGGCTTGGAACATAGACTGTTCCACGTAGCCAACAAACAGGCCAGCATAGCTAGGACCCATGTAAGTGCCCATGGCTACACCTTTGGTTTGGAGGAAGTGGGAGGAGACAAAGGAGAAATTATTGAGTAGATTTTCTCATTTTTGAGATTCTTTCCAGATGTTTTTGCCCTCATAACTTATTTTTTAAGTGCACTCCTACACTTTTTGTGGAAGAGTCGCTAGTTCCCAATTACTTATGCACAGTGTATGACTCTTTTTCTTAACCAGAACCTTTCTTTTGTCAGCCAGGGATCCTTAAATCCGTCAGCCTTGTCATTCACTATTGAGGGCCTATAACGCAATCTCAACTATGACCAATATCTCTGTTTCTAAGTTTTGTCCATATGGATTCACTGGATGATCCCCCAGGAATATCCTCCTTAAGGGCCATTGTCATCTCCTCTTCCTTCAAGAATGCAACTCTCCCTCCTCTCTTATGTGAATCTCTCCCACGTCTGTAGCAGCTGTATCCTGGAACACTGAGCATTCAGTCCAGCCCTTCTCTCGGCCATGTTTCCACTATGACTATCATATCCCAATCCCTGGGTCAATCCATGTTGAGTTCATCTACCTTACCAATCAAGCCTCGTCAATGAAACAAATATAGTTTAAACAAATTTACTTTCCTCTCCTTTTACCATGCTCCTGGCCATCTTGACAAATTTGCTTTCACTGGCTACAAAATTATCCCTTCATTTCTAACAGCCACTCTACTGCTCAGAGTTGCACTGCTCTGCCATTCTAGTTTAAACCTTCCAGAGCAGCACCAGCAAATCACCCAGCAGGATATTGGCCCCCTCTCCCGTACACATGCAACCTGTCTCTCTCTTGTTCAGGTCATGCATACCCATGAAGAGATCCCAATTGTCCAGGAACTTGAATTCCTACCTCCTGCACGTGTCTTAGCCATATATTCACTTGAGCTAGCTTTCTATTTCTATATCCACTGTCATGTCACTGAGGGTAATCCAGAGATTTTTAAGTTTCCTAACTCCCGGTACTCATTGTGCAAGATCTCATATCAGTTTCCAACATGCGGCAGAAAGTCTGGTTGTTCAACCTCTTCCTTGAGAGTGTCCCAGAGCCACTGTAGGAAGCCCCTGACCCTGGCATCCAGGCAGCAACACATCATCTTCACCATGGAAGACACTAGCAGTGTGCCAGGGAGGTCTGTGAGTGCCAGGGAGCAGGAGTGAGTGCCAAGGCTATTACAAAGGAGAAAGTGCTGGGCAAACTGAAAGGTCTTAAGATCAATAAGTTACCTGTACCAGATGGACTACATCCCAGATCCTGAGAGAGGTTGGTAAGGAGATAGCAGATCCATTGGATATGATCTTTTAAGAATCACTTGATTCTGGCATGATTCCGGACGATCGGAAATTACAAATGTTACTCCACTCTTTAAGAAGGGAGGAAGGCAAAAGGAAGAAAATTATAGGCCAGTTATCCTAACCTCAGTGGGTGGGAAAGTGTTGGAGTCCATTATTAAGAATGAGGTTTTGGGGTACTTGGAGACTAATGATAAAATAAGTCAAAGTCAGCATGGTTCCTGTAAAGGGAAATCTTGCCTGACAAATGTGTTGGAGTTCTTCAAGGCAGTAACAAGCAGGATGGACAAAGGAGAGGCAGTGGGTGTCACTTACTTGGATTTTCCGAAGGCATTTGATAAAGTGCCACACAAGATAAAATCCTATGGGGATACAGGAAAGATACTGGCATGGATAGTGGAATGGCTGACAGGCAGGATGCAGTGAATGGGAATAAAGGGAGCCTTTTCTGGTTGGCTGCCAGTGACTAGTGGTGTTCCAGTCAGTATTGGGACTGTTACTTTTCACATTGTTCGTCAATGATTTGGATAATGGATTTGATGGCTTTGTGGCCAAGTCTGCAGATGATACAAAGATAGTATATGAAGAAACTTTGAAATATACGAAGGAGTAGGTAGTGCTGAGGAAGCAATGCGATTGTAGCAGGACTTGGACAAATTAGAGAATAGACAAAATGGTGTCAGATGGAATACAGAGTTGGAAAATGTATGATAATGCATTTTGGTAAAAGGAACAAAAGTGCAGACTATTATCTAAATAGGGAGAAGGTTCAAACATCAGAGATGCAAAGGAACTTAGGAGTCCTCATGCATGACTCCCAGAAGGTTAATTTACAGGTTGAGTCTGTGATAAAGAAGACAAATGCACTGTTGGTGTTTATTTAAATAGGAATGGAATATAAAAGGGGATCTTGTTGAAATGTTGAAAGGACTAGATAGGGTGGACATGGAAAGGATGTTTCCTATGGTGGAGGTGTCCAGAACTAGAAGACACAGCCTTAAAATTGAGGAGCAACCCTTTAGAACAGAGGTGAGGAGGAATTTTTTTTTAGCTAGAGAGTAGTAAATCTGTGGAATGATTTGCCACAGACAGCTGTGGAGGCTAAGACCGTGGGTATATTTAAAGCAAAAATTTATAGTTTCTTGATTGGTAGATGGAGCTCGTCAGCCTGGGAAGGCAGTCAATCTAAGAGAGGGAAAACTCTGATTTCAAACCTCCGCTGCCTTGCGGCCATACCCACTCATGGGAAAGGCTTCGGGAGTAAACCCTGAGGACAAATCCGGAGGTGGAGTCCCTAAGGCAGTCCGACGTTGTCTTCAACCTCGTTCTGGCAACTCCTACAACGACACCGGTGCCAAGTTGTATTGGCCCTTGTCCTTCCCTTAGACAACATCGATGGCATGGGGAGGGGAGACTTGCTGCATGGACAACAGCCGGTCTTCCATACAACCCTGCCCAGGCCTGCACCCTGGAGAAGACTTTCCAGGCACAGATTCATGGTCTCGCGAGACTAACGGATGCCATACATACAGGGCATCAGAAGTTATGGCAAGAAGGCAGGTGTATAGGGTTGAGTGGGTTCCAGGATCAGCTATCATGGAATGGTGGAGCAGACTCGATGGGCTGAATGGCATAATTCTGCTCCTATGTCTTATGCTCTTATCTTGGTGTCTCTTTTGTGGCCACAGAAACTCCTGTTTATCCCCACCAACTACTGGGTCTTCTAACATTAATGCCCAATGTGACTTCTCCTTTATTCACTGAGACTGAGCCAGTCATAGTGGTACCAACCTGGCTACTGCTGCTGTACCAAGGAAGGTTGCTCACCAATCCCCCCCCCCCCCCCCCCAGCATCATGTTGCTGAGAGGAGCATTTACAGGAGGACCCTGCACTGTCTGTCTCTTCCCCTTGCTTTCCCTAGTGAACATCTAAAAATTTGCAGCCTGCATCTTAAGTGTGACTATCTCAAGTCTTCTGTATGATGCTCTCTGCACTCTAGACAATCCTAATACATAGAACATACAAAATTGCAGCACAGTATGGGCCCTGCAGCCTACCTTTATAACATTGCTCCATAATCAATCTAATTCTTCCTTCCTAAACATCCCATAACCCTCCATTTTCCTTTCATCCATGTGCCTAACTAAGAGTCTCTTAAATGTCCTTAGTGTATCAGTTTCTACATCATTTATGGTAGCGCATTCCATGGCACTTACCACTCTCTGTGTTAAAATCTACCTCAGACAACTCCCCTAAACTTTTCTCCACTCACCTTAAAAGGATGTCCTCTCGTATTAGCTATTATCACTCAAGGGAAAAGGTGCTGGCTGTCCACTCTATCTATGCCTCTTATCATCTTATACACCTCCATCAAGTTGCCTCCCATCCTACTTCACTCCAAAGAGAGAAGCCCTAATTCATTCAATCTATCCCCTTAAGACATGTTCTCCAAGCCAGGTAGGATCTTAGTAAATCTCCTCTGCACCCTCTCTAATGCTTTCCCATCCTTCCTATAGTGAGCCTACTAGAAATGAACACAAGTGTGGTCTAACCTCATGCCTCTGGGACATAATCCATTGACTGATGAAAGCTTGCATGGCAACTTTGAGGGATCTATGAACTTATACCCCTGTTACATTCCCAGTAACCGGGTGACTTACCAGCAAAGATAGAGAGGTCCGCTGAAGTCTGATGGTACTATTTTCAAACGTTTTTATTTATAAAGGGGCACAAACGTATGGTTAATACAAAACATTCAGATCATATACATCGTCAAAACTCAATCTAAAGCACAGGTATAGTAATAATCAATCAGAAATAAGCTCTATCGTTGTCTAGGGGATAATATTGAGTCCAATGGAATATAAGAGTCACTCAAAATCTGCAGGCTTTCCCGTTTTGGGAACCACTGGCGTTTCACGTGTTGGAGAGAGAGAGTGGTGAGAAAGAAGGAACACTTGCCCGTCGTCTTTACGAAGACGATCCCGGTTGTTAGTTAAAACGGTTTTCCTTTGGTTTCAGCCACAGACTCCCAATCCGGAATCTAACGCACGTGGCTTCCTTCAAAATGGCTTCCCGCTCCGACGGGAAGCGCTATCGTGTCTTCTTCGTGTGTCTCCTTGGTGCGTCTGAGGCCCCGCCTTGGCAGCCCACCTTTTATCTGGACTGGCAGGGTTGTAGATGTCAATCAGGGTGGGGGTGAGGCAATCTTTCCCCCATCACCCATCTCACATTGCCCTGAGGGTTTGCACATAGTCCAGTCCCTTATTCCACAAAGGTGTCTCCCAAGACAATGGCCATGTCCTTGGCTTTTGTCTGGCTGAGAGGCCAGCCCACATTCCAAACCGTAAGGCTGCTCTCTCTCTCTCTGTTGCGATTCTCACAAAGGAGGGGGCTGGGGTCATAACACCCCAAGTTTGCTTTGCTCCTCCACACTGCTAAGAATTCTGCCATTAACCTTGTACTCTACCTTTGTTCGACCTTTCAAAGTGAATCACTTCATAATTTTCTGGACTGAACTTCATCTGCCACTTCTTAATCTAGCTCTAAATCTTGTCCTGTTGTAACCTTCTACATAATCCTCAACACCACCAGCCTTGGTGTCACCTGCAGATGTCCTGATACACCCTTCCACATCCTCATCAAAGTCATTTATAGTACATCCAACTCCTGCTCTAGTTCTTAATGCAGGCCGCTGGGAGTTGTTGCTGGGCACACGCTCTACAGATGAATTTATCAAGGACTCTAGCAGTCTCCCTTTGCTACATCCTGGAGTTGAAAGTTATACCATTATCAACATATGCACCATTTGATCTCTCAATGGAAGGAAGGTAATTGATGAAGCATTTGAGGACAGTTGGGCCTTAGAAGCCCCTGAAGCAGAATTCTGGGATTGGGGTCACTGGGTTAGAACAACTACAACCTCTGAGTGGAGTACAACTCCATCCCTTGATTGCTTCCCTTGAAACCCGCTGCATTCAGCTCCTTAATGGAACTCAAGTGCTGCCTTGATGTCATCTCAGCTGGGATTCAGGTCTTTGGTTAACATTCAGATCTGGAGTCAAGCACTTCTGATAAAACTTAAAGGAAGCATTAGTTGTCAGGTTGCCTTTAACTAGGCATTGCTTGCCAGCATTTCCATTGGTAATTGGTTTATTATTGTCAGATGTACTGAATTACAGTGGAAAACTTTGTATTGTATGCCGTCAATGCAGATCATTTCACTACAACAGTGCATTGAGATAGTGCAAGGGAAAGTAATAATAGAATAAAGTGTTTCAGTTACAGAGGAAATGCAGTGCCAGCAGAAGATGAGGTATACGTCATAATAAAGCAGATCGTGAGGTCAAGAGTCCATCTTATTGTACTAGGGAAATATTCAATAGTTTTATAACAGTGGGATAGAATGTGACTTTGAGCCTGCTGATGCACGCTTTCAGGCTTTTGCTTCTTCTGCCGATGGGAGGGGGAGAAGAAGAGTCACCCGGGGTGGGTGAGGTCTTTGATTATGTTGGCATCTTAAGTGAGAAGTGCAGACAATCCATGGAAGGGAGGCTGGTTTCTGTGATGTGTTGAGCTACGTCCACAACTCTCTGCAGTTTCTTGCAGTGTCAAGCAGAATAGCTGCCATACCAACTTGTGATGCATCTGGATAGGATGCTTTCTGTGGTACGACTATAAAAAAGGATCAACAGAGCATGACAAATTTCTTCAGCCTCTTGAGGAAACTGGTGCATGGAATGGGACCCAAAATAAAAAGCAACATAAAAGAGGAGGCACCCAGGCCAGGAGCATGATACAGCACTGTAATAAACACAGAAATATGGGAGGATGGAGTGTGAGGGTGTAAGTGTTGAGCATAAGGAAAATTAGACTATGTTCCAGGCATGAGATTGCATTTAGGAGTACATTATCATGTCAGGAAAAAAAGGTGCGTTGTAAATTTAATCTTCCTACTTACAAGGTATTCAGGAAAGATGGAGAAAAAGTAAAAGGAGTTGACAGTATTGCCCAGGTAAACTATTACAGCTCTAGAGGATGATGTTGTAGAGAAGTGAAGATTAAGGTATTACAACACTTGTAGAGGGAAGAAGAAAGTAAACAAACAAGCCCTTAAGAAACTTCTAAAAAGATGTAACTGTAGAATTATGATAGAGTTATACAGCATGGAAATAGATGATGCATACCAACCAAGTTACCCCATCCAAGTTAGTCTCATTTGTCCATAACCTTTCAAACTTTTCCAATCCATGTATCTGTCCAACTGTCTTTTAAAAGTTGTTATTGTACCTGGCTCAACCACTCCCTCTGGCAGCTCATTCCACATCGTTACCACCCTTTTCCCTCTCACCTTAAACCCTTAAAGAAGAACTAATTCTTCTAATAGACTAGAAAATACCAAATAATAACATCACAGTGGCACAGGCAATAAACCGAGAAATATCTAAGGCATGTTAGAATGGAACGGCATTTATCATGGGGGACTTTAACTTGCACATAGATTGGGTGAATGAAGTTGGTCGAGGCAGTCTGGAAGAAGACTTGATAGAATGCATACATGGTAGCTTTCTTCAACAGTATGTTACTAAACCGACAAGGGAACACGCTATCTTGGATCTGGTCCTGTGCAATGAGACAGGTAAAATCAGCAATCTTGTAGTTAGGGATCCTCTTGGAAAGAGTGATCACAATATGATTGAGTTTCTCAAACAAATGGATAGTGCAATAGTTTGATCTAAAACCCACCAGTGTTTTTCTTCTCCCCTTTACTATTCCTAATTTCTACCCGGATGGATTCAACATTCTGCTCATTAGATCTTGTATCGTCTCTCACTATTGCCCTGATCTTATCTTTAATTAACAGCGCTACCCACCTCCCATACCTTCCTGTCTGTTCTTCCATATTACCTGATATCCTTGGATACTTAATCCTCTCTACCCTGCAGCCACATTTCTGAAATGGTCACTAAATCATACTGATTTGTGCTACAAATTCACTGGCCTTGTTACGAACACTATGGATATTCAGATAAAGTGTCCTTACGCTCATTGTAAAATCTAGTGATCTTTGTCTCCTATGCACTTGACTTTTCTGCACTCCACCCTTACTTTCATCTTTTTTAACTTTTGCTTTTACTTTATCTTTATCCACACTTTTCTTTTACTTTTTCCACACTTCTCCATTCTGTTGAACTCACCCCTCTGCTATTCAGTTTAAAGCTATGTCCAAAACCCTGGTGGAAGTATAACAGCCTGTCTGTGGGCTTTGTGATATTTTATGAGAAATCATGGAACTGACAAAGGTTGTCATTCTTACCAACACATCAATGGAGAAAAGTACCTCTGCACATGACAAATATTATGAGATTTGCAGCTTGGTCTATTGTGGAATAAGAGATGCTTGCTTTTATTTTTCAGGACTGCCTGTCTGAGCCACAATCCCCTCCAAATGGTGACTATGTGGACACTGGAATGGTACTTATCAATCCGTTTTGCCAAGAAACACTCTCTTCCCAGAAGCCAGAGAACTTCTGAGTTATTATCATGTGGCCAGGAAGGCAGAGTGAAGCTGCATTTTCTGTGGTAGCTCTAAGGTACTTATTATGACCAGCCAGTTGTCTGAACCAATGGAACACATTTCCAAAACCTCTCATATGTTTTTTTTTATATGTGTAAAGACTTTACAAAACAGTGCTTTATAAAATTAAAGTATTTCTAAACAGAAAACTATTTCATTATTTGACTGTTTCTTTGTGACTTCCCTGTTTTTTGCTGGTGAGCTTTTATTCTACATATAATATTCTGTATTTATTTATTGGAAATATGAAATAAAAATAAATGAAATACCAACTACAAAACAGTTGAACTTTGATGACAGGGAGCTGATGGAGCTGACACTCCTTGGTCATTCTGCCAAAATGTATCATCTATTAAAAATACAGAACTTCACAGCAGTTTCTTTGGAGTTGGACTATGACCAATCACCAAGCATTGGAAAGGGCAAATAAAAATAATGTAAGTGCAACGGAACCGGCTGCTGTTGTGAGTGGTCCAGTGTTTGGAGAGGCTTGGGGGAGATCAGGCTTGGGTGAGGTAGAGCATCTAGTAAGTTTCTCGTTTTGTTCTTAATTGTTCATTCCTCGTCTGTTAGGACACAATAGTGTTGTGAGAATGGCACTAGGGATAGTGTTTTGTATTGTGTGTGAGATTGTTTCCTGGATAACCACATCTGCACTAGGTGCATCGAGCTGCAGCTCCCCAGAGAACATAATACGGAACTGGAGCTGCAGTTTGATGACTTTCAGCTCATACAGGAGGATGAGGAGGTGTTAGATGGGAGCTATAGGTAGTCGCCCCTAGGCTGCAGGAGACAGGTAACTGAGTGACTGTCAGGAGAAGAAAGGGAAATGAACAACCAGTATAGAGTACCCCTGTGGCTGTTACACCCAATAATAAGTATACATCTTTAGGTACTGTTGAGGAGGAACAACCTACCGGGGAAGCTGCAATGGCCGAATCTGGTGCACAGTTACAGATCGGCATGTATGACTTTGTGGGCATTGCTGAATCGTCACTGAAAGAAGATTATAGCTGGGAGCTTAACATCCAAGGATACATAATATATAAAAAGGACAGGCAGGTAGGCAGAGGGGGTGGGGTAGCTCTGTTGGTTAAAAAATGAAATCAAATCAATAGAAAGAGGTGACATAGGGTTGGAAGGTGTTGAAACTTTGTAGGTAGATCTAAGGAACTGCAAGGGTAAAAAGACACTAATGGGAGTTATATACAGACACTCAAACAGTAGTAAGGATGTGGCCTACAAATTACAGCAGGAGACAGAAAATACATGCCAAAAGGGCAATGGTACAATAGTCATTGGGATTTCAATATGCAGATAAATTGGGAAAATCAGGTTGGTGCTGGATTCCAAGAGGGGGATTTCTAGAATGCCTACAAGATGGCTTTTTAGAGCAACTTGCAGTTGAGCCCTCTAGGGGATTGCATGTTGTGCAATGAACCAGAATTGATTAGAGAACTCAGGTAAAGGAACTCTTAGGGGAGAGTGAGAGAATTCACCTTGCAATTTGAGAAGGAGAAGGTAAAGTCTGATGTATCAGTATTATATTGGAGTAAAGGGAATTAAAGAGACATGAGAAAGGAGCTGGCCAAGACTGATTGGAAAAGAGCATGGCAGAATGGATGCAATTTGGAAGGCGCAGAATATATATGTCCCAAAGGGAAATGACTATTCTAAAAGCAAAATGACACTACCATGGCTGACAAGACAAGTCAAAGCCAACATAAAAGCCAAAAAAGATGCAAATAATAGAACAAAAATTAGTGGGAAGTTAAAGGATTGGGAAGCTTTTAAAAAGGCAACTAAAAAAGTCATAAAGAAGGAAAAAATAGAATAGGAAAATAAGCTAGTCAGCCATATTAAAGAGGATACTAAAAGTTTCTTCAGATACATAAAGTGTAAAAGAGAGGCACAAGTGGATATCTGATCACTGGAAAATTGCACTGAAGAGGTAGAAATGGGGGGACAAAGGACTGGTAGACGAATTTAGTAAGTATTTTGCATTAGTCTTCACTGTGGAAGACACTAGAAGTATGTTAGAAGTTTGAGAGCATTGGAGCAGAAGTGTATGAAGCTGTCATTATTAGGGAGAAGGTTCTTGAGAAACTGAAAGGTCTGAAGTCACCTGAACCAGATGGATTACACCCCAGGGTTCTGAAAGCTGAATGAAGAGATTGTTGAGACATTGGTAATGGTCTTTCAAGAATCAATTGATTCTGGCATGGTTCTGGTGGAATGGAAAATTGCAAATGTCAGTCCACTCTTCAAGAAGGAAGATAGGCAGATGAAAGGAAATTACAGGCCAGCTAGTCTGACCTCAGTGTTTGGGAAGATGTTGGAGTCGATTGGTAAGGATGTGATTTCAGGATATTTGGAGGTGCATGATAAAACAGGCCAAAGTCAGCATGGTTTCCTTAAGGGAAAATCTTGTCCGCCAAATCTGCTGGAATTCTTTTAAGAAATAACAAGCAGGGTAGACAAAGGAAAACCAGTGGATGTTGTGCACTTGAGCTTTCAGAAGGCTTTTGACATGGTGCCACACATGAGGTTACATAACATGGTATTACAGAAAAGGTACTACCATGGTGAAACACTTCGATTCCATCAGCTGCGTAAGTCTAGGAAAAACCATCTCTATCCCCACAAAACATGTGAGATTGAGGTGTGAGCCCACCCCAAAACCCCCTGTATGTGTGGATGCTGCATGATTTGTTACCCTGTTACAAATAAATAACAGACAGTACACCGCATACAATTAAATGATTTCACTTTATCATTCTTAATTTGACTAGAGGGTTAGTAAAGAAAATGCAAAAAAAAGAAAAAGGCCCATTTTAAAGGAATAGTCTTAATATGCACAAGTTGGAGCTCATGGTTTCCTTTGTCGACCAGTCTTCGATCTCCCTGGGTTTCGTCAGTTCATGGCCCTGCTCCGGGTTGAATCCTACAACTTATTCTCTCTGGCGTCTTCTCCCTTCATCTCCCTGAACGAAAGACCCAGCTCACCCTGGTGTAGGCACACAGCACAAAAACACACTCCCTTCATTGGATGGCTCACATTCCAAAGCACCTGTTATCACTAACCATAACCCAAACGCTGCTTCTACAGAAAGACCATTACATTAGCAGTGAAACCTTTGCCAGGGTGTTACACTGTTACCCCCCAACCAAAAGTAGTCATATCTTCATGACATTGAGATAATTTGCCACCCCTTCATACAAAGCATAAAGTCCAGCCCAGGTATAAATGGCAGTGACATAGCTCACCAAGGCGATAGGTGCCAGATTCTTTTACCCCAGTGCTACATAGGCCAGCTTATCTGGTGTCCTCCTGATTTGTTAAGACCTCAGTACCCCATCATCCACTTATTCAGGTTCAGATACTCCTGAGTGTCTGGATACAGCTGGACTACATGGCGAGGCTCCCCCCCCCCATTCTATCACTCGTGCCCTCCTGCAACTCGGACCCTTCTGCCACTTGGCTGAGCCCCACTTCATCCCCTTCATGGTCCCGCTGAAACCCAGTCTGTCCACAGATAGTCCCCTCAATTTCACCTGACAGCATGAGAAGGGTTGGGAATCTCCTCCTCAATCAATGGGGAGTTAGCAAAAGGCAGCATATACCACACCCCCATTTCCATATCCCATTCAGGGGTGGCAGCCGGTCTAATCTCTCCTGATGTTGGTCTTTCAGTCATTCCGCATCACCACAGAGTTCTCTTACTGGGTGTTGGCTCCGGATCAGGCTCTGGGTCAACCCATACCTCTTGTCCCAGAGGCAGAAGGTTGTTCTGATGGAGAATATCGACAGGCCTATGCCCATCCTCTGGTTTGACCCAGAAAACTGGTACATTTGCATCTGACTCTCCACTACATAGGGCGTAGCTGCCCAGCGGTTAGTCAACTTATGCTTCCCAGGAAGCCCCATATTCCTTATGAGGACTCAGTCTTCCAGCATGAGTTGGGAGAACCTAACCTTTTGATCATATCTCTTCTTATTTCCCTGATTCTGCTTGGCAGCCACAACCTCGGCTAATTCATAAGCCTTTTTCAGCTCCCTTTTCATGTCAGGCACATACTTCAGATGTCTTTGGTGGTAGGTCTTCCTCGCTAGTCCCAAAGCAAAGGTTGATGGGCAACCTCGCCTCGCGCTCAAACATCAGATAATATGACAAGTACCTGGTAGCTTCATTTTGTATACAGTTGCAGCAGTGGACCAGATGTCCAATATGTTGACTCCACTTGTTCTTCTTGCTGATTTCTAAGGTTCCGAGCAAGTCTAGCAAGGTCCGATTAAACCTTTCGGTCTGGAGATCACCCTGTGAGTGATAAGGCATAGTGCTCAACTTCTCAACTCCAAGTAATTCATGTATGAGCCTGCTCTTGAAATACTATGTATCTGCCTAGGGAGGCCATAATAAATGAAATACCTCTTCCATAACACTTTGGCCACCGTGGATGCCCTCTGATCCTTGGTAGTGAAAACTTGCACAAATCTGGTGTGGTAATCTGTGATGACCAAGACATTCACCATGTTGCTATTGACAGGAAATCCATACACACCAGGTCAAGGCATCACGCACTCTGCAAATGGGACGATGCTGTGGCCCTTGTAAGCAGCGTCTTCCTCCGTATACATCAAATGCATGACTTGTAGTACTCTTCGACCTCCAGCTTCATTCATAGAAACATAGAAAATGTACAGCACAATACAGGCCTTTCGGCCCACAAAGTTGTGCCAAACATTTCCCTAACTTAGAAATTACTAGGCTTACCAATAGCCCTCTATTTTACTAAGCTCCATGGTACCTATCTAAAAACCTCTTAAAAGACCATAGCATATCCACCTCCACCACCGTTGCTGGCAGCCCATTCCATGTACTCACCACTCTCTGAGTAAAAAAGTTACCCCTGATATCTCCTCTGTACCTACTCCCCAGCACCTTAAACCTGTGTCCTCTTGTGGCAACCATTTCAACCCTGGGAAAAAGCCTCTAACTATCCACAGGATCAATGCCTCTCATCATCTTGTAGACCTCCATCAGGTCACCTCTCATCCTCCTTTACTCCAAGGAGAAAAGGCTGAGTTCACTCAACCTATTCTCATAAGGCATGCTCCCCAATCCAGGCAACATCCTTGTAAATCTCCTCTGCACCCTTTCTATGCCTTCCACATCCTTCCTGTAGTGAGGTGACCAGAACTGAGCACAGAACTCCAACTGGGGTCTGACCAGGGTGCTATATAGCTGCAACATTACCTCTCAGCTCCGAAATTCAATTCCACAATTGATGAAGGCCAATACACCATATGCCTTCTTAACCACAGAGTCAACCTGCACAGCTGCTTTGAGCGTCCTATGGACTCGGACCCCAAGATCCCTCTGATCCTCCGTACTGCCAAGAGTCTTACCATTAATACTATATTCTGCCATCATATTTGACCTACCAAAATGAACCACCTCACACTTATCTGGGTTAAGCTCCATCTGCCACTTCTTAGCCCAGTTTTGCATCCTATTAATGTCCTGCTATAACCTCTGACAGCCCTCCACACTATCCACAACACCTCCAACCTTTGTGTCATCAGCAAACTTACTGACCCATCCCTCCACTTCCTCATCCAGGTCTTTTATAAAAATCACAAAGAGTAAGGGTCCCAGAACAGATCCCTGAGGCACTCCACTGGTGACTGACCTCCATGCAGAATATGACCCGTCTACAACCACTCTTTGACTTCTGTGGGCAAGCCAGTTCTGGATCCACAAAACAATGTCCCCTTGGATCCCATGCCTCTTTACTTTCACAGTAAGCCTTGCATGGGGTACCTTATCAAATGTCTTGCTGAAATCCATATACACTACATCTACTGCTCTTCCTTCATCAACATATTTAGTCATATCCTCAAAAAATTCAATCAGGCTCGCGAGGCATGACCTGCCCTTGACAAAGACATGCTGACTACTCCTGATCATATTATACCTCTCCAAATATTCATAAATCCTACCTCTCAGGATCTTCTCCATCAACGTACCAACCACTGAGGTAAGACTCACTGGTCTATAATTTCCTGGTCTATCTCTACTCCCTTTCTTGAATAAAGGAACAACACCCGCAAACCTCCAATCCTCTGGAACCTCTCCTGTTCCCACTGATGATGTAAACATCATCACCAGAGGCTTAGCAATCTCCTCCCTTGCCTTCCACAGTAGCCTGGAGTATATTTCATCTGGTCCCGGCAACTTATCCAACTTGATGCTTTCCAAAAGCTCCAGCACATTCTCTTTAATATGCTCAAGCTTTTCAGTCTGCTGCAAGTCATTACTACATCACTAAGATCCTTTTCCATAGTGAATACTGAAGTAAGATCTTCATTAAATACCTCTGCTATTTCCTTTGGTTCCATACACACTTTCCCACCATCACACTTGATTGGTCCTATTCTTTCACGTCTTATCCTCTTGCTCTTCACATATTTGTAGAATGCCTTGGAGTTTTCCTTAATCCTGCCCACCAAGGCCTTCTCATGGCCCCTTCTGGCTCTCCTAATTTCCTTCTTAAGCTCCTTCCTAGTAGCTTTATAATCTTCTAGATCTCTAACATTACCAAGCTCTCTGAACTCTTTGTAAGCTTTTCTTTTCTTCTTGACTAGATTTATTACACCCTTTGTACACCACGGTTCCTGTACCCTACCATAACTTCCCTGTCTCATTGGAATGTACCAATACAGGATTCTACACAAATATCCCCTGAGTATTTGCCGCATTTCTTCCATAATTTTCCCTAAGAACATCTGTTTCCAATTTAAGCCTCCAATTTCCTGCCTGATAGTCTCATAATTCCCCTTACTCCAATGAAACACTTTTCTAACTTGTCTGTTCCTATCTCTCTCCAATGCTATTGTAAAGGAGATAGAATTATGATCACTATCTCTAAAATGCTCTGCCACTGAGAGGTCTGACACCTGACCAGGTACATTTTCCAGTACCAAATCAAGTACAGTCTCTCCTCTTGTAGGCTTATCTACATACTGAACATCAAGAAACCTTCCTGAACACACCTAACAAATTCCACCCCGTCTAAACCCTTCACTCTAGGGAGATGCCAATCGATATTTGGGAAATTAAAATCTCCCATCATGACAACTCTGTTATTATTACACCTTTCCAGGATCTGTTTCCCTATCTGCTCCTCGATATCCCTGTTACTATTAGACAGCCTATAAAAAATACCCAGTAAAGTTATTGACCCCTTCCTGTTCCTAACCTCCACCCACTGAGACTCTGTAGACAATCACTCTATGGCGTCCAACTTTTCTGCAGCTGTGACACTATCCCACGCCCCCACTTCTTTTGCCTCCCCCCCCCCCCCCCCGTCCTTTCTGAAACATCTAAAACCCGGCACCTGAAGTAATCAATCCTGTCCTGAGCTATCCAAGTCTCTGTAACGGCCACCACATCATATCTCCAAGTACTGATCCATGCTCTAAGCTGATCCACTTTGTTCACAACACTCCTTGTATTAAAATAGACACATCTCAAGCCTTCGGTCTGAGCACGTCCCTTCTCTATCAACTGCCTATCCTTCCTCTTGCACTGTCTACAAGCTTTCTCTATTTGTGAGATAACCTCCTCTTCCCCAGTCTCTTCAGTTCGGTTCCCACCCCCCAACAATTCTAGTTTAAACTCTCCCCAGTAGCCTTAGCAAACCTCCCTGCCAGGATATTGGTCCCCCTGGGATTCAAGTGCAACCCGTCCTTTTTGTACCATAGAACCATAGAACACTACAGCACAGTACAGGCCCTTCAGCCCTCCATGTTGTGCCGACCCATATAATCCTTAAAAAAAAGTACTAAACCCACACTGCCCCATAACCCTCCATTTTTCTTTCATCCATGTGCCTGTCCAAGAGGCTCTTAAGTACCCCTAATGTTTTAGCCTCCACCAGCATCCCTGGCAAGTCATTCCAGGCACTCACAAACCTCTGTGTAAAAAACTTACCCCTGATGTCTCCCCTAAACTTCCTTCCCTTAATTTTGTACATATGCCCTCTGGTGTTTGCTATTGGTGCCCTGGGAAACAGGTACTGACTATTCACCCTATCTATGCCTCTCATAATCTTGTAGACCTCTATCAAGTCCCCTCTCATTCTTCTACGCTCCGAAGAGAAAAGTCCCAGCTCTGCTAAACTTGCTTCATATGACTTGTTCCCCAAACCAGGCAACATCCTGGTAAATCTCCTCTGCACCCTCTCCATAGCTTCCACATCCTTCCTATAATGATGTGACCAGAATTGAACACAATACTCTAAGTGCGGTCTCACCAGAGATTTGTAGAGTTGCAACATGACCTCTCTACTCTTGAACTCAATCCCCCTGTTAATGAAGCCTAGCATCCCATAGGCCTTCTTAACTACCCTATCAACCTGTGCAGCGACCTTGAGGGATGTATGGATTTGAACTCCAAGGTCCCTTTGTTCATCAACACTCTTAAGTAACTGACCATTAATCCTGTACTCAGTCTTCTAGTTTGTCCTTCCAAAATGCATCACCTCACACTTGTCCGGATTGAACTCCATCTGCCATTTTTCTGCCCAACTCTGCATCCTGTCTATATCCTCTTGTAACCTTCAACAACCTATAGCTCCATCCACAATTCCTCCAATCTTCGTGTCATCTGCAAACTTACTCACCCATCCTTCTGCCTCTACATCCAGGTCATTTATAAAAATCACAAATAGCAGGGGTCCCAGGACAGATCCCTGTGGCATTCCACTAGTCACCGACCTCCAGGCAGAATACTTTCCTTCCACAACTACCCTCTGCTTTCTTCTAAGCCAATTTTTTATCCAAACAGCCAAAGTTCCACTTATCCCATGCCTCATGACTTTCTGGATGAGTCTCTCACGAGGGACCTTGTCAAATGCTTTGCTAAAGTCCACATAGACCACATCCACTGCCCTACCCTCATCAATTTCTTTTGTTACCTCTTCAAAAAACTCAATCAGGCTCGTGAGGCACGATCTTCCCTTCACAAAGCCATGTTGTCTATCCATGAGTAGACTGTACTTCTCCAAATGCTCGTAGATCCCATCCTTAAGAAACCTTTCCAGTAGTTTGCATACCACCAATGTAAGACTCACTGGTCTATATTTCCCAGGTTTCTCCCTATTACCTTTTTTAAACAAGGGAACAACATTTGCCATTCTCCAGTCCTCCGGCACTTCCCCTGCAGCCAAAGAGGATTCAAAGATCATAGCTAATGCTCCTGCAATCTCTTCTCTCAATTCCCACAACACCTTGGGATGTATCTTATCTGGCCCTGGGGATTTATCAATCTTAACGTTTTTAAGAAGATCCAGCACTTTTTCTTCCTTAATCTCCACATTGTCCAGCACATTGTACAGGTCACACCTGCCCCAAAAGAGGTCCCAGTGATCCAGATCTTAAATGGTTTTTTTGCATCTGTATTAACTAAGGAAACTGGCATGGAGTCAATGGAAATAAGACAAACAAGTAGTGAGGTCATGGAACCTATTCAGATTGAAGAGGAGGAAGTGCTTGCTATCTTGAGGCAAATCAGAGTAGATAAATCCCCAGGACATGACAGGGTATTCCCTCGGACCTTGAAGGAGACTAGTGTTGAAATTGTAGGGGCCCTGGCAGATATATTTAAAATGTCGGTATCTACGGGTGAGATACTGGAGGATTGGAGGATACCTCATGTTGTTCCGTTGTTTAAAAAAGGCTCTAAATGTAATCCAGGAAATTATAGGCTGGTAAGTTTGACGTCGGTAATAGGTAAATTATTGGAAGGAGTACTAAGAGATAGGATCTACAAGTATTTAGATAGACAGGGACTTATTAGGGAGAGTCAACACAGCATTGTGCGTGGTAGATCATATTTAACAAATCTATTAGAGTTTTTCGAGGAGATTACAAGGAAAGTGGATGAAGGGAAGGCAGTGGATGTTGTCTACATGGACTTCAGTAAGGCCTTTGACAAGGTCCCGCATGGGAGGTTAGTTAGGAAGATTCAGTTGCTAGGTATACATGGTGAGGTAGTAAATTGGATTAGACATTGGCTCAATGGGAGAAGTCAGAGAGTGGTAGTGGAGGATTGCTTCTCTGAGTGGAGGCCTGTGACTAGTGGTGTGCCACAGGGATCAGTGCTGGGTCCATTGTTATTTGTCATCTATATCAATGATTTGGATGATAATATGGTAAAATGGATCAGCAAATTTGCTGATGATACAAAATTGGAGGTGTAGTGGACACTGAGGAAGGTTTTCAAAGCTTGCAGAGGGATCTGGACCAGTTGGAAAAATGGGTTGAAAAATGGCAGATGGAGTTTAATACAGACAAGTGTGAGGTATTGCACTTTGGAAGGAAAAACCAAGGTAGAACATACAAGGTAAATGGTAGGGCACTGAGGAGGGCAGTAGAAAAGAGGGATCTAGGAATACAGATACTAAAATTCCCTAAAAGTTGCATCACAGGTAGATAGGGAAGTAAAGAGAGCTTTTGGTACATTGGTCTTTATAAATCAAAGTATTATGTATAAGAGTTGGAATGATTTGTATAAGGCAATGGTGAGGCTGAACTTGGAGTATTGTGTGCAGTTTTAGTCACCTAATTACAGGAAGGATATTAATAAGGTTGAAAGAGTGCAGAGAAGGCTTACAAGGATGTTGCCGGGACTTGAGAAACTGAGTTACAGAGAAAGGTTGAATAGGTTAGGACTTTATTCCCTGGAGAATAGAAGAATGAGGGGAGATTTGATAGAAGTATATAAAATTACGATGGGTATGGATAGAGTGAATGCAAGCAGGCTTTTTCCACCGAGGCTAGGGGAGAAAAAAAACAGAGGACATGGGTTAAGGGTGAAGGGGGAAAAGTTTATAGGGAACATTGGGGGGGGGGGGGGGGGCTTCTTCACACAGAGAGTGGTGGGAGTGTGGAATGAGCTGCCAGATAAAGTGGTAAATGCGGGCTCACTTTTAACATTTAAGAAAAACCTGGACAGGTACATGGATGAGAGGGGTATGGAGGGATATGGACCAGGTACAGGTCAGTGGGACTAGACAGAAAAATGGTTTGGCACAGCCAAGAAGGGCCAAAAGGCCTGTTTCTATGCTGTAATGTTCTGTGGTCCTATGGTTCTATGGTTCTAAATCTGAATCCCTGCCTCCTGCTCCAATCCCTGAGCCACGTATTTATCCTCCACCTCATTCTATTCCTATTCTCACTGTCGCATGGCACAGGCCATAATCCTGAGATTACTACCTTTGAGGTCCTGCTTCTGAACTTCCCTCCTAACTCCCTGTTGTCTTTTTTCTGGACCTCTTCCCTTTTCCTACCTATGTCATTGGTACCAATATGTACCATGACCTCTGGCTGTTCTCCCTCCCACGGCAGGATATCTTGGACGCGATCCAAAACATCCCAGACTCTGGCACCTGGGAGGCAAACTACCATCTGAGTTTCTTTCCTGCGTCCACAGAATTCCCTGTCTGACCCCCTAACTATAGAGTCCCCTATCACTACTGCCTTCCTCTTCCCTTCCCTACCCTTCTGAGCCACAGGGCCAGACTCTGTGCCAGAGTCTCGGCCACTGCCGCTTCCCTCAGGTAGGGTGTCCCCCCCCAACAGTACTTAAACAGGAGTATTTATTGTCAAGGGGTACAGCCACAGGGGTACTCTCTAGTACCTGACTCTTCCTCTTCCCCCTCCTGACTATAACCCACTTGCCTGTCTTCCGTGGCCCCGGTGTGACCACCTGCCTGTAACTCCTCTCTATCACTTCCTCACTCTCCCTGACTAGGCGAAGGTCATCGAGCTGCATCTCCAGTTCCCTAACTCAGTCCCTCAGGAACTGCAGCTCAACATACCTGGTGGAGATATGGCCGTCTGGGAGGCTGGCAGACTCCAGGACCCCCCCCCCCCCCCACATCTGACACCGAGCACAGAACACTGGCCTCACACATGCACTTCCTATCTCACCTCGTTCCTAAGCCCGTTGAGCCAAAGTTCTGTCACTCTGCTGCCTCTCACCCCACTTCCCGCTCCGACACTGCCCACTGGATATGGTTGCCTTCTTTTTGAACCTTTTGTGCTCCACTGGCTGACGTCACGCGCCTGCGCAGTCTTGCCTCTCTTTAACCCGAGTAATAAAAAACTCTTCACTCCGAAAAATCAGCAGTTCACTCGCAGCCTTCTTGCTCCAAAGGGCCAGTAGATCTGATGTCTGAGCAATCTATAGGTCTTTTCAACCTCAATTGTCCAGAATCATCATGAAGTGACTTCAACACAATCCTCCAATACTTCTCAGCAGAACCAGCTGGGAATGCCATGGCCAGTCCAGGGGTGATGTGACCCAGTATAGGTTCTGGTCCCTCAACTCCAATCTGGGCCATTCAGTAATGCAGCGCATTTCAACTTCTCTGCTTGGGCCATGCCTCCCGTTTAAACCACTGACCAAATGGTACTGATGCCCGGGTCATCTCACTGAGCAGCTGCCACTTCCCCAGGACTCAGTTCCAGTAACTGGTTTGTCTTCAGAGCAGTCAAGTTACAGTAAGCTTATGGAATGGTGTTAACAGAAGCTCCCAATTGATCTACCGCTTGATCCTGCCCTTGCCTTCTCTCTGCCTTCACGGTGATGGAAAACTGGCTCATGGCCTTCACTCCCAGGGCAGGAACACTCTCCCACTCTCTGTCTCTGTCCAGCCCATCATGCATATGTCGGGACAAAGCCTCAGCATCAATGTTCCAACTTCCCAACTGATACTTCAGGCTGAGATCATAGACAGACAAAACCGTCAATTATCAATGGCCTGTGGCATCCAATTTTGTCGAGGTCAGGATATAAGTTAGGGTATTGTTGTCCGTCCTCACCTCAAACTTGGCACCATAGAGGTAGTCACTTAACTTATCCACCACAGCCCAATTCAATGCCAGAAGCTCCAACTTGTATGTGGGATAGTTTTTCTCAGAGGGTGACAGTCTCCAGCTGACAAACTCAACAGGTCTCAACCTGCTGCCCTAATCCTGATACAGGACACCCCTTAAGCCCTCTCTGCAGTACATATGGCAATCGGGGGTCTGCAAAAATCCAGCACAGGTGCCTGTGTCAGCAGCTCCTTCAGTGACTGCAGGGCTTCCTCACATTTTGCATCCCACCTCGCTCCAAAAGGCTCCGAAGGGCTAAAATATTCTTTACCCTCCCCTCATTTTGTCCTCCTCCCTTTCTTCCCCAAAGGAGGGTAACCACACAGAAGCTGATTTAAGGGGTGACTCACTTACACGTAGCCCTTCACAAACCTCCGATAGTAACCACAGAACCCAAGGAACGAGCACAAAGCGCTCACAGTCTGGGGTCTTGGCCATGTGGTCACTGCCTCTATCTTGGACAGATCTGTAGCTACTCCATCTATGAGACTATGTGCCCAACATAGCTAACAGACATTTTGCAGAACTGGCACTTGTCCAGGGAAAGTTTTAACCCTTCAGCTTTCAGGCAGCCCAGCACCTTCAGTAGCCTCGCTTCATGTTCTTCCAAGGTAGACTGTGGTAGAAATGGTTAAAACTAGTGTATGATGGAATACTTGGCCATTCTGGAGCAGCTGGGCTTAAGACTGCTGATGTGTGTCGAGAATAACCTTAGATGATAAGCACAGTACCAGGAACTCCAATAAACAAGATACTAGGCCCCCAGAACCAGGAGGGAGGGTGCCTTTTGGGGTAAGTTATGAGTCGTGATAACAGGAAGCAGGAAGAACTGTTAAACTCGCGCTGAGGGATAATTGACATGTCTTTGAAGCAATTGATCATATACTGGCCATTGGATGCAAAACAAAGTTATGTGAGGTTTTTTCTCTTACTGTATAAATATGAGCTCTGTATAACCTGAAGCTCAGAGTTCTGGTGGTGGTGGAGACTACTGCAGACGCTCCATGATATCATGTTAATTAACTCTTAAAACAAAACTCAAAGTTACTCTGGGTGTTCTTAGTTAGTGTTTTCATGACATGGACCCAAACACTGTGAGGTCATCCAGATACACCAATACCTCAAGCAAGTTCATGTCCCCCACTGCTTTCTCCATGACACACTGGAAGGTCACAGGGGCTCCCAATAGGCCCTGGGACAACTTTTCAAACCGAAAGAATCCCAGGGGACATATAAATGCCATCTTCTCTTTGTCAGCCTCACTCATGGGGATGTGGTAATATCCACTTCTCAAGTCCAGCACACTGAACCACTTTGCACCACTCAGACAGGCCAGTGCATTTTTGACCCTCGGGTCAGTAAGCTGGTCAAGGATGGTGTACCTGTTCAGAGTCCTATGGTCCACACACATCCGTACCTTCCCATTCTTCTTCCTGGCCACTACTATTGGGGACACATAGGGGCTTTTGGACTCAGTAATGATCCCAGCTTCCTTCAACTTACACAAATGTTGCTGAACATCTTCCACCTCTGCAGGGATGGGTAGCCAAGACCTTACTCTGAACAGGCTGTCCTCAGTGACCTGGATAGTGTGATGAGTGCTCTTGGAACAACCCACATCAAACTCGTCAGTGGAAAAGATATCTTCCAGTCTCAACATCTTCTCTACCAACCTCCTCCTCCAACCCAGAGGTACCAGGGAGTCCCTGAAGTTGAATAACTCAGCGGTCAACTTTCCCTGTTTTGCAGACAGTTTCTCCCAGGCTTGCCTCACACTAGACATTACCATCACCAGGAAGAGATGTGGCAGGGGCATCCCCGGCTTGAAGGTGACCTCCATCTTTGTAATGTTCCTGACAATCACTGCCATCCTGTTCACCTGTACAACCGAGGGCTTCTGCAGTTCAGGCCTCACGAATACCCCAGCAGGTAAGACTGACTCCTCTTCGAGTTTCCAGAGCATCCATAAAGAGGGTCTCGGACTCAGGCATTCCGAGAAATTTGCGTTTTCCCATCACTCTTGCTACTTCCCCAGGCCGTAACATGACTGGATTTGACTGGATGAACCACACAGTCCCACGTCTAAGCTCATTATCCAGCCCAGTGCGGCCATGCACTTCCTTGAAAGCAGCTCAAAACACTGGGCGAATGGATACTGTTTTCAGAAAGCTCTCTCCACCCCTCTACTTGCAGGCTCCCATTAGCCTCCTCTCAATGGGAATATTTGTCCCCACGAGAATTGAAACTCCATGCCTCTCAATGGGGTCCGGACAAACCAGCGCTAATGTATCAAGGAACTCCCACAGCTGCCTCTGAGAACTCCAGCTTCAACAACAAATAACCATCGTACAGATAACCACCCGCACTAAGACCCCAGATCTCTAGCAGACTGAGTGGCATCAATGGTGAATGTGTCAAATACCAGCTGTAAAACTAACGGTCCAGCAGAGCAACCTGAGAGCCAGTGTCAGTAATAGAGAAGGGACGCACTCAGACCGAAGGTTTGAGACATGTCTATTTTAATGCAAGGACTATTATGAACCAAGTGGATGAGTTTAGAGTATGGATCAGTACTTGGAGATATGATGTGGTGGCCATTACAGAGACTTGGATGGCTCAGGGACACAAATGGTTACTTCAAGTGCCGGGTTTTAGATGTTTCAGAAAGGACAGGGAGGGAGGCAAAAGAGGTGGGGGCGTGGCACTGTTGATCAGGGATAGTGTCATGGCTGCAGAAAAGGTCGACGCCATGGAGGGATTGTTTATAGAGTCTCTGTGAGTGGAGATTAGGAACAGGAAGGGGTCAATAACTTTACTGGGTATTTTTTATAGGCTGTCTAATAGTAACAGGGATATCGAGGAGCAGATCGGGAAACAGATCCTGGATAGGTGTAATAATAATATAGTTGTTGTTATGGGAGATTTTAATTTCCCAAATATCGATTGGCATCTCCCTAGAGCAAGGGGTTTAGATGGGGTGGAGTTTGTTAGCTGTGTTCAGGAAGGTTTCTTGACACAATATGTAGATTAGGCTTACAAGAGGAGAGGCTGTACTTGATTTGGTATTGGGAAATGTACCTGGTCAGGTGTCAGATCTCTCAGTGGGAGAGCATTTTGGAGATAGTGATCATAATTCTATCTCCTTTACAAAAGCATTGGAGAGGGACAGAAACAGACAAGTTAGAAAAGCAGTTAATTGGAGTAAGGGGAATTATGAGGCTATCAGGTAGGAAATTGGAGGCTTAAATTGGAAACAGATGTTCTTAGGGAAAATTATGGAAGAAATGCGGCAAATATTCAGGGGATATTTGTGTAGAATCCTGTACTGGTATGTTCCAATGAGACAGGGAAGTTATGGTAGGGTACAGGAACCGGGGTATACAAAGGGTGTATAAATCTAGTCAAGAAGAAAAGGAAAGCTTACAAAAGGTTCAGAGAGCTAGGCAATGTTAGAGATCTAGAAGATTATAAGGCTACTAGGAAGGAGATTAAGAAGGAAATTAGGAGAACCAGAAGAGGCCATGAGAAGGCCCTGGCAGGCAGAATTAAGGAAAACTCCAAGGCGTTCTACAAGTATGTGAAGAGCAAGAGGATAAGACCATATAACAAATATAACCATATAACAACTACAATAGACAATAGGTGCAGAAGTAGACCATTTGGCCCTTCGAGCCTGCACCGCCATTTTGAGATCATGGCTGATCATCTACTATCAATACCCAGTTCCTGCCTTGTCCCCATATCCCTTGATTTCCCTATCCATAAGATAACTATCCAGCTCCTTCTTGAAAGCATCCAGAGAATTGGCCTCCACTGCCTTCCGAGTCAGTGCATTCCAGACCCCCACAACTCTCTGGGAGAAGAAGTTTTTCCTTAACTCTGTCCTAAATGACCTACCCCTTATTCTCAAACCATGCTCTCTAGTACTGGACTCTCCCAGCATCTGGAACATATTTCCTGCCTCTATCTTGTCCAATCCCTTAATAATCTTATATGTTGCAATCAGATCCCCTCTCAATCTCCTTAATTCCAGCGTGTACAAGCCCAGTCTCTCTAACCTCTCTGCGTAAGACAGTCCTGACATCCCAGGAATTAACCTCGTGAATCTACGCTGCACTTCCTCTACAGCCAGGATGTCCTTCCTTAACCCTGGAGACCAAAACTGTACACAATACTCCAGGTGTGGTCTCACCAGGGCCCTGTACAAATGTAAGAGGATTTCCTTGCTCTTGTATTCAATTCCCTTTGTAATAAAGGCCAACATTCCATTAGCCTTCTTCACTGCCTGCTGCACTTGCTCATTCACCTTCAGTGATCGATGAACAAGGACTCCTAGATCTCTTTGTATTTCTCCCTTACCTAACTCTACACCGCTCAGATAATAATCTGCCTTCCTGTTCTTACTCCCAAAGTGGATAACCTCACACTTATTCACATTACATAACAAAACAGGCCATCTCGGCCCTTCTAGTCCATGCTGAACGCTTACTCTCACCTAGTCCCACTTACCTGCACTCAGCCCATAACCCTCCATTCTTTTCCTGTCCATATACCTATCCAATTTTTTTTTTAATGGCAAAATCGAACCTGCCTCTACCACTTCTACTGGAAGCTCATTCCACACAGCTACCACTCTCTGAGTAAAGAAGTTCCCCCTCGTGTTACCCCTAAACTTTTGCCCTTTAACTCTCAACTCATGTCCTCTTGTTTGAATCTCCCCTACTCTCAATGGAAAAAGCCTATCCACGTCAACTCTATCTATCCCCCACATAATTTTAAATACCTCTATCAAGTCCTCCCTCAACCTTCTATGCTCCAAAGAATAAAGACCTAACTTGTTCAGACCTTTCTCTGTAACTTAGGTGCTGAAACCCAGGTAACATTCTAGTAAATCTCCTCTGTACTCTATTTTGTTGACATCTTTCCTATAATTCGGTGACCAGAACTGTACACAAAAGACGTGAAAGAATCGGACCTATCAAGTGTGACAGTGGGAAAGTGTGTATGGATCTGGGGGAAATAGCAGAGGTACTTAATGAATACTTTACGTCAGTATTCACTATGGAAAAGGATCTTAGTGATTGCAGTGTTGACTTGCAGCAGACTAAAAAGCTTGAGCATGTAGATACTAAGAAAAAGGATATACTGCAGCTTTTGGAAAGCATCAAGTTGGATAAGTCGCCAGGACCAGATGAAATATACCCCAGGCTACTGTGGGGGAACGAGGGAGGAGATTGCTGAGCCTCTGGCGATGATCTTTGCGTCATCAATGGGGATGGGAGAGGTTCCGGAGGATTGGAGGTTTGCGGGTGTTGTTCCTTTATTCAAGAAAGGGAGCAGAGATAGCCCAGGAAATTGTAGACCAGTGAGTCTTACCTCAGTGGTTGGTAAGTTGATGGAGAAGATCCAGCGAAGCAGGATTTATGCACATTTGGAGAGGTATAATATGATTAGCAGTAGTCAGCATGGCTTTGTCAAGGGCAGGTCATGCCTTGCGAGACTGATTGAATTTTTTGAGGATGTGACTAAACACATTGATGAAGGAAGAGCAGTAGATGTAGTGTATATGGATTTCAGCAAGGCATTTGATAAAGTACCCCATGTAAGGCATGGGATCCAAGGGGAAATTGCTTTGTGGATCCAGAACTGGCTTGCCCACAGAAGGCAAAGAGTGGTTGTAGACGTGTCATATTCTGCATGGAGGTCAGTCACCAGCGGTGTGCCTCAGGGATCTGTTCTGGGACTCTTACTCTTTGTGATTATTATAAATGACCTGGATGAGGAAGTAGAGGGATGGGTTAGTAAGTTTTCTGATGACACAAAGGTTGGAGGTGTTGTGGATTGTGTGGAGGGCTGTCAGAGGTTACAGCGGAACATAGATAGGATGCAAAACTGAGCTGAGAAGTGGCAGATGGAGTTCAACCCAGATAAGTGTGCAGTGGTTCATTTTGGTAGGTCAAATGTGATGGCAGAATATAGTAAGGCAAGACTCTTGGAAGTGTGGAGGATCAGAGGGATCTTGGGGTCTGAGTCCATAGGACATTCAAAGCAGCTGCACAGGTTGACTCTGTGGTATGGTGTATTGGCCTTCATCAATCTTGGAACTGAATTTAGGCCTGAGTAGTAATATTGCAGCTATATAGGACCCTGGTCAGACCCCACTTGGAGTACTGTGCTCAGTTGCGGTCGCCTCACTACAGGAAGGATGTGGAAGGCATAGAAAGGGTGCAGAGGAGATTTACAAGGATGTTGCCTGGATTGGGAGCATACCTTATGCGAATAGTTTGAGTGAACTCGGCCTTTTCTCCTTGGAGCGACGGAGGATGAGAGGTGACCTGATAGAGGTGTACAAGATGATGCGAGGCATTGATCATGTGGATAGTCAGAGGCTTTTTCCCAGAGCTGAAATGATTGCCACAAGAGGACACAGGTTTAAGGTGTTGCGGAGCAGGTACAGAGGAGATGTCAGGGTTAAGTTTTTTACTCAGAGTGATGAATGCGTGGAATGAGCTGCTGGCAACGGTGGTGGAGGTGAATACACTAGGGTCTTTCAAGAGGCTTTTAGATAGGTACATGGAGCTTCCTAAAATAGAGGGCTATGGGTAAGCCTAGTAATTTCTAAGGCAGGGACATGTTTGGCACAACTTTGTGGGCCAAAGGACCTGTATTGTGCTGTAGGTTTTCTATGTTTCTAAGTATGGCTCTAGCATGAATACCCTCTATCCATAATGATACACTGACTTGCATGTAGGCTGCAGAAGTGGCAAAGGGGTTCTGTGTCTTCATGGCTCTCACATCAGCAGCCCACCCACTCAAACTTTCAACTAATCTCTGTCTCTTTACGTCATCGGAGCACTGCCACTCATCTAATAACTGAGAGGTCTGCTCTGCCCAAGTCTCATACTCCTCTTCCCCTTTAGGGGTGGGTTTCGTTCCTGAGAACAGGCAGAGTCTATGATAGCTGGGACTTTGAACCTGGACACTTTTTCATTTATTCGCCACGGAGGAAAAGGCTGATACCAACTCAGAATTCTCACTCCTCGCTGGGGGACTCATTAGACATTCCAAATCAGACCACTCCTTCCCCTCACTCCGCAGAAACGAGACTTTGAAGTCTACGGGAGACTCGACTTGTGATTCGTCACACTCAACCCCAGCAGCATCCATAACCACGTACTGTAATCAGAGTGGACAGCTCTGTGTGGAGCCAAAAGAGATGGGGGAGATTTTGAACAATTTCTTTTCTTCAGTATTCATTAAGGGGAAGGATATTGAATTGTGTAAGGTAAGGGAAACAAGTAGGATAGTTATGGAAACTATGATGATTAAAGAAGAGGAAGTACTGGCGCTTTTAAAGAATATAAAAGTGGATAAGTCTCCGGGTCCTGACAGGATATTCCCTATCTGCATCCTCTTAGCTCAAGCACATCCTTCCTATAGAGTAGTACCAGAGCAGCACACAATACTCCAAGAGTGGCAAAATCAATAATTCATACAACTGTAACATGATATCCCAACTCCTACAGGCTCTGTTGTGTATTTAATATTTCAGCCATATTGTTAATATATTGTTTGATTAAAGTTTCTTTGTTGTTTACATAATTCTCTATAGGTTAAAGCATGTGAATGGCATGCGTCATCACAACAACCCAATGTCAATAAGACCAAGAAACTGATTGTAGACTTTGGGAGAAGGAAACCAGAGGTCCCTGAGCCAGTAATCATTGGAGGATCAGAGGTAGAGAGGATCAGTAACTTTAAATTCCTGGGTGTCACTATCTTGGAAGACTGTCTTGGACCCATCATATAAATATTATTGCAAAGGAAGCATGACAGTGCCTCTACTTCCTCAGGAGTCTGCAGAGATTCGGCATGTCATCAAAACTCTTGGCAAACCTCTATAGATGTGTGATGGAAAGTGTGCTGACTGGCTGCATTACAGCCTGGTATGTGAACACCAATGCCTTTGAGTGGAAAATCTTACTAAAGATAGTGGATTTGGCCTAGTACATCATGGGTAAAACACTCTGAACCATTGAGCACTTCTATATGAAATTTTTCAGTAGGAAAGCAGCAACCATTATCAAAGATCCTCACCGCTCAGGCCATGCTCTTTTCTCACTGCAGCCATCAGGTAGATGGTACAAAAGCCTCAGGACTCACACCATCAGGTTCAAGAACATTTACTACTGCTCAATCATCAGGGTCTTGAACAAAAGCGGATATTTACACTCATTTAAGGACTCCTTTATCTTGTTTTTTCATGCTCTTTAATTATTGCTATTTATTTATATCTGTATTTGCAGTTTGTTTACAGTTTTCAGTTCCTGACGTTTACAGATCCTGTTTACAGTTACTGTTCTAAAGATTTGCTAAGTGAGTCTGCAGAAAAAGAATCTCAGGGTTGTATGTGGTGACATGTATGTACTGTAATAAATTCTACTTTGAATTTTGAAATTATGCCACCATTTAATAAGTGTGCACCTCAATAAAGTAAAAAACTAAATGTACATGAGTTATCCCCAGCTCTGTGTTTTTCTGTCAATTAGTTTTATGTTTGGGTTTACAAAACATAAGTAGTGACAAGGAAGCTTTAAAACAAACTAGGGAAAATTACCTACCTGTTAAAGTGTAGCATGTTTTTGTCTTCACAAAGAGAAAGCAAGTTGAGTTTTAAAACACGTAGCATATGTCTCTTCAGGAAAAAAGATGATCAAGTTGAAAAAAGGCAAAAAATGGATGAAATTTGTGGGCTCATTAACAGTGAGTACTGGGTGATAATCATAAATAAATAAAAGCAGAAATGGTTGGTTACATTGGAAAGATAGACATTTCATTTCCAGAACAGATCATTGGATATTGTATTCTGAACAAATTAAGCAGGATTTTGAAGCAAACGAAACAGCCAATGAGAAACAAGTACCAGTTTTACGTGGAAAAGCATATTGCTTGCTTAGAACCAAACTGGCTGAAATGAGCCTTGCTGATATTTTGAAAGTAATGCAAGAACATTTAGGAACAAAACTATTGTTTCAAAAACAGAATCAAAAGGAAGAGGAGTCCATTTCAGCATACGTGGCTGAATTGATGAGATTACTTGAGCATTGTCAGTTCCGTGATGGGCTTAATGATGCACTGAGAGATCATTTAGTTTGTGGAATCTTACAAGAAAGTTTTCAAAAATGGATCATAACTGAAACACAACTCACATTTAAAAGAGCAGTTGAAATCACTGTATCAATGGAAACAGCAGCCAGAGATGCAATTGAATTGAAGTCAGGAATGAAAGTGAGCATGATCAAAATTGCAACACTTAAATAGAAACCAGTGTCACTGAACAATTTGTTTTGCTGTTTTAGCAGGGACCCAGATTCACCAAACAAATGGAGGTTTAAAAGTGAAACATGCAGAAAATGCAACAGCGCAGGATACAGACAAAGAGCATGTCAGGGGGACAAATTAAATGGACTGAACAGGAAGAGAAAAATATTAAAAATCAAGTTGCAGTTTCAAGAAGGACTCTAATCTGCATGCTGTTGATGAAAAATCTGATAATGTTGAGAGTGACACAGGACAGGGTATCCTTGTGATTTACAATGGAAAACTAACAAGAGACAAACAACATGACTTGCCCCAGAACTGAATGGCAAACAAGTTAAAATAGAATTGAACACTGGCTCATCTGTTTCAGTCATTCCACAACATGAGTTTGAATGGCATTTCAGAGCCTGCAGATATCCAACTAAGAACTCATACTGGAGAAAAGATAACTCCTGTGGGAATGACATTTGTATCACTGAAATATAACAACCAACAAGCCACATTGGGCTTGTATGTGGAAAAAAACAGGGCCAGCATGTGGGGCATTCTATCTTGAGTTGGTGTTTATGGCTAAGCAGGGTGGAGTGTTGTATATTTAATATTTCAGTAATATTTGAGTAATATTGTAGGTAAATTGTTTGATTAAGCATCCTGTGTTGTTTAAAGTGAATGGTATACGTCATTATGTCACCATGTCCTAAGTGCACTCCTCGCTAAAGTAAAAACTAAACATACACGATTTATCCCCAGTTCTGTGTTTTCTTTTCAATTAATTTTATGTTTTGGAGTTACAAAGCATAACATACACCCTCTTTACTACTCTGTCTACTCTTATTACAATCAGGAAACTACGTATTTGTTATCTATATTTTATGTATAAAGCAGAATGAAGGTTGAAAGATGTCTTTTTGGGGTGCTACGAATATTCTCCCAGAAGCAAAGATAAAAACAGAATGCATAATCCACATTAAAAGGAAGTACTGCAGATAAATATTAGAAATTTGGATTTCTTTGTGAGAATGTAGTAAATTACAGTGTTACGTACTCGTGACACGTGACAGTGGTACCCTTGTCACGTGACTGGGGTTGAAGTTATACTGGACTTGAGGTAATGGTCTTGTGATGGTGGAGTGACGTCATTTTCCCGCCAGTAGAGATCATGTGACAGGTTTTTTTTACAGGGTATAAGAGGAGGACCCCACCCTGTGGGGAGGGGCAGTTCGTGGCTGAATTTGCCAAGCTGACTTCATGCCACTGCGTGATTTAATGTGATGACGCAGTTTAGTTTAAAAATGAAGTTTTATCTAATGCCTAAAGTTTAAAAGGTCATTGCCAGCAGTTTCTTTACTGTGGAGAGTGAAGATAAAAGTTCAGGAGTTAAAGATCGAGGAGAATCGAATTTCGACGGTGGAATGGTTTCGACCTTGTGTGATCCTCATTCAGAAGGATTTCGTTGACTATTCTTGTGTTAATCCCTGGGATGACCAAAAAGGATTTGAGAATAGTGTGGAAGGAAAGGTCAGTGCCTTTAAACCGTTACGTTTCATAAAATTCTTCGTGGGAAGAGTTCGACGCCGGGGATCGAAGGAAAATGACGCGGAAGAGAATTTAAATCACCTTAAAAAGTCTCTGCTGTTAAATGGACTGAGCATTTTGAACTTTTGGCAATATCGCTTTAAACAACTGTTTTTGCAACATCGCTTTAAGAACAGTTTTTGCTGCATCGCTTTAAGAACTGTTTAAGCTGCCGCACAGCAGCTGATTTCCGGTTACGTTAGTGTTTGTTTACTTTTGGGGGGTTTGTTTTCAGTGTTTAATAAACGTGTTATTTGTTATAAATACCCTTGCCTAACTCACACATATTTATTGTTGCCTGAATACGTAACATAAATATGGGGGCTGCGTCCGGATTGGATCGTTTGAGTTTAAATGCTTGTTAACTTTTGAATCGGTGTTTTGGAAACGGGGAATACTCGATTCTTTTGTTTGATTGGCTTGTGAGTGGTATTCGGCAACGATGAATATTGATGAGTTTCTGGCTTCACCAGGCACGGAGTTGTTGGTGAAGGCGAAAAAGACTGAGGTATCTGAGATAGCTAGTAGATTGCAACTTAAAGGTATTTTGATGACTACATCAAAGGCTGTAATACAGAGAAAAATCGCATCTCACTATGTGAATTCGGGTGTTTTTGATGATTCGGTTTTAGAATCGTTTCCAATAAGTAATCTGGAGATGCAGTTGCAAATCGAACAAATGATGTTAGAGCGTTGTAAATTAGAGGCTGCACAAAAACAGAGAGAATTTGAATATGCAATGGAGGAATTAAGGGCTGGGAAACAGTCTTCTGGTTCTAAAAAACCGTTTGTTGCTAGTCAAGAAATTAAATTGGTCCCTCCATTTAGTGAAACAGAAGTGGAAAGATATTTTCAACATTTTGAAACTATTGCTCGGATGTCAGAGTGGCCGAGAGATAAATGGTCAGTGTTGTTACAGAGTGTAATTAAAGGCAAAGCACAACAAGTTTACACAGCTTTAACTGCTGCGGAAGCATTAGATTATGATATTGTGAAAACGCATATTCTCAAAGTGTACGAATTAGTCCCAGAAGCTTATAGAGAAAGATTCAGGAGTTTGAAAAAGTCTGTGGAAAAGACTTACGTGGAATTTGCCTATGATAAAGCTATGTGTTTTGAGAGATGGGTTTCTTCTAAAAATGTAAATGGGGACTATGATGCATTGAGAGAGCTGATTTTAATGGAGGAATTTAAAAGAAGCATTCCTGTTGAAGTAAGGACCTACTTAAATGAGAGGGATACTGATAAATTGCAGGACTGTGCTAGATTAGCTGATGAGTATGTTTTAATCCATAAGAATAAATTTCCTCAAGGCAGAATTTTTAAGAGGAAAAATAACATGGAGACTCAAGGTAAATCAGAAATTAAATCAGAGGTTAATGAGAAAGGTAAGGAGGAAGGAAAACCTGTGAAGGAAAGACAGTTTGGTCTTATTTGTAACTATTGTAAGAAGCCTGGTCATGTAATAGCTAACTGTTTCAAACTGAAAAAGAAAGAGAAGGAAGCAGTTCCAGATGCTTGTGTGCAATATACTGAAGCACCTGTAAAATTACAGGGTTTGGTAAACACAAATGAGGCTTTGTTAGAGTCTGACCAAGTTAGAAAGGGATATGATCATTTTATAACTGAAGGGTTTGTATCCTTAAAAGAAGGATCTACTCTAGTGCCAATAAAAATCCTTAGGGATACTGGAACTTCTCAATCACTGATGTTAGACAGTGTGTTGAACTTTAATGAAGAGAGTGATACTGGTGAGGTAAATTACATAAGAGGTGTTGGGAGTGATTTTATGCCTGTACATTTACATAAAGTAAATTTAAAGTCAGGGTTAGTTACAGGATTTGTTAAAGTACGATTACAGTATAGCTTACCTGTGAAGGGTATTTCTTTATTGTTAGGTAATGACTTGGCAGGTGGACAAGTTTTTCCTGAAGTGCATTTGACAATGGAGTCAGAGGAGCCAGAGATGAATTCTAACACAGATTCTTCCTGTGTTGTGACTAGAGCTATGGCTAAAAAGATTGATGTGCAGGATGAGGTTGTTACTCATGACTGTTCAACTCAGGATTCGAGTTTGAGGATGTGTCAGAGACTTTCTTACCTTCGTTGTTTGAACAAGATTCTGGGAGTAAGTTTGACTATGAAGATTTATCTCTGTCTCAGAAGGAGATGATAGCAGAGCAGAATAGAGATCCTGAGATTATAAAATTGAGAGAACAAGCTTTACTAGATGGTGAAATTGAGAAGGTGTCAGTAGGATATTACTTGGAAAACGGAGTGTTCATGAGGAAGTGGAGGTCGCCTACAATTCCTGCAAGTGAGGAATGGAATGTTGTTTACCAGGTAGTTGTTCCTAAAGTTTATCGAAATGAGATTTTGACTTTAGCTCATAGTGTGCCTTTAGGTGGACATCAAGGGGTAAGGAAAACTGTGGACAAGATTTTAAAACATTTTTACTGGCCTGGTCTAAGAAAAGATGTGGCGATGTTTTGTAAAACATTCCATACTTGTCAAATTGTGGGTAAACCAAATCAGGTTACACCAGTAGCTCCATTACAACCTATTCCAGCATTTGGTGAACCGTTTTCTAAAGTTATTGTAGAGTGTGTTGGTCCATTACCAAAGACAAAAACTGGTTATCAGTATTTGTTGACTATCATGTGTACTTCGTCTAGGTTTCCAGAGGCAATACCACTTAGGAATATAAAAGCTAAAACTGTGACAAAGGCTCTTATAAAATTCTTTACTTATTTTGGATTACCTAAGGAAATACAAACTGATCAAGGCAGTAATTTTATGTCTGGATTGTTTCAACAGATAGTTTATAAATTGGGAGCTAAGCAAATCACTTCGTCTGCATACCATCCAGAATCGCAAGGTGCCTTGGAGAGGTTTCATTCTACCCTCAAGAATATGATTAGGACATATTGTGTGGAAAATGAAAGTGACTGGGATGAGGGTATAAACTTACTTTTATTTGTAGTAAGGGAATCGGTACAGGAATCTTTAGGTTTTAATCCATTTGAACTTGTGTTTGGGCATAGAGTTAGAGGACCTTAGCTTTATTGAAAGAACAGTGGATTAGTAAGGAAGTACACACTAATTTGTTGGACTATGTTTTGAAATTTAAGGACAGGTTACATAAAGCTTGTAGCTTAGCCAAGGAAAATTTAAAGTTGGCTCAGGAGAAAATGAAAACTTGGTATGATAAAGAAGCTAGGATAAGGATGTTTAAGCCTGGAGATAAGGTGTTGGTTCTTTTCCCAGTGCAGACAAATCCTTTACAAGCTAGATTTCATGGTCCTTATGAAATTGTGTCTAGAATCAATGATGTGGATTACGTAATAAAAACTCCAGATCGTAGAAGGTCAACACAACTTTGCCACATAAATATGATTAAACCGTATTTTGAGAAACAATCTGATACTGTGACTGTTGTGGTTAGTGAGAATGAGTTTGATTTAACTAGGAACATGATAGATGATTCATCTGACTTTCATTCTAAATCCAACATTGTTTCTGTTAGGTTACCTAATTCAACCGTTCTGGAAAATATTGATGAGAAATTAGCACATTTATAGCTAGAGCAGAAGCAACAGATGAAGGAATTGATTTTTAAATATAGGGATTTGTTTCCAGATGTTCCGAGAAGGACTACTATAGCTTCACATGATGTAGATGTTGGAGATGCCAAACCTATTAAACAACATCCATATAGGATGAACATGGAAAAATGTGAACTTGCTGAGAAAGAAATTGAATACATGTTAGAGAATAATATTATTAGACATTCTAACTCGAATTGGAGTTCGCCATGTGTTATGGTGCCAAAACCAGATGGTAGTATTAGGTTTTGTACGGACTATAGGAAGGTGAATGCTGTAACGAAAACAGATGCATATCCAATTCCTAGAGTAGATGATGTGTAGATAAAGTTGGAAAAGCAAAGTTCCTTACAAAGATTGATTTATTGAAAGGGTATTGGTGTGTTCCATTAACGGACAGAGGTAGAGAGATCTCTGCATTTGTAACTCCATCTGGGTTATATGAGTATAATGTTCTTCCATTTGGGATGAAGAATGCCCCAGGTACTTTCCAGAGGATGATTAACTCTGTGATTCAGGGATTGGAAGATACTGATGCTTATATTGATGATTTAGTGACAGGAAATGATACTTGGGAAGCACACATTATTGCGGTGAAGAAATTGTTTGAAAGGCTTTCAAAAGCTAACTTAACTATTAATTTAGCTAAGAGTGAATTTGGACATGCCACTGTGACTTACCTTGGTTATGTTGTGGGTCAAGGTAAGGTAGCTCCTGTTCAGGCAAAAGTTCGGGCAATTTTAGAGATTCCCACTCCAACGGGGAAAAAAACTCTCAGAAGATTCTTGGGAATGGTAGGATATTATCGGAAATTTTGTAAGAATTTTGCTAATGTTGCCCTTCCATTAACTAACCTTTTGCAGAAGAATGTGAAGTTTGTGTGGACAGTGCCTTGTCAAGAAGCATTTGAAAAATTGAAAATAATGATATGTCAACAACCTGTGCTTAAAGCACCTGACTTTGAAAAACCTTTTTCATTAGCTGTAGATGCTAGTGATGAGGCTGTGGGAGCAGTATTAATGCAAAGGAATGAGGGTGATGAGGTTGATCATCCAGTAGCTTACTTTTCTAAGAAATTTAATAAGCATCAAAGAAACTATTCGACAATAGAGAAAGAATTGTTATCTCTTGTTTTAGCTTTAGAATATTTTGAGGTATATGTTGGTACAACTCAAAAACCACTTATTGTTTACACTGATCATAATCCGTTAGTTTTTCTGAGTAAGATGAAAAACAAAAACAGATTATTAAATTGGAGTTTGATGTTACAAGAGTACAATATTGTGATAACTCATGTTAAAGGTAAAGATAATGTGGTTGCTGATTGTCTATCTCAATGTTGAATGTACAATGTAATTTTTTTTATGGAGTGGTTTTTTTAAATTGTAACACTCCTGCTGTATTGTGAGTTGTAAGATGTTATATGATGGTATTGTATATTGTGTATGTTATATAATTTATATGTTTGTTTTTCTTGTAAGTAATTGTTAAAATTTTTGTTCTTGTCAGACCAAAAATGTTTTTTTGGGGGGAGGTGTTACGTACTCGTGACACGTGACAGTGGTACCCTTGTCAAGTGACTGGGGTTGAAGTTATACTGGACTTGAGGTAATGGTCTTGTGATGGTGGAGTGACTTCATTTTCCCACCAGTAGAGGTAATGTGACAGGTTTTTTTTACAGGGTATAAGAGGAGGACCCCACCCTGTGGGGAGGGGCAGTTCGTGGCTGAATTTGCCAAGCTGACTTCATGCCACTGCGTGATTTAATGTGATGACGCAGTTTAGTTTAAAAATGAAGTTTTATCTAATGCCTAAAGTTTAAAAGGTCATCGCCAGCAGTTTCTTTACTGTGGAGAGTGAAGATAAAAGTTCAGGAGTTAAAGATCGAGGAGAATCGAATTTCGACGGTGGAATGGTTTCGACCTTGTGTGATCCTCATTCAGAAGGATTTCGTTGACTATTCTTGTGTTAATCCCTGGGATGACCAGAAAGGATTTGAGAATAGTGTGGAAGGAAAGGTCAGTGCCTTTAAACCGTTACGTTTCATAAAATTCTTCGTGGGAAGAGTTCGACGCCGGGAATCGAAGGAAAACGACGTGGAAGAGAATTTAAATCACCTTAAAAAGTCTCTCCTTTTAAATGGACTGAGCATTTTGAACTTTTGGCAATATCGCTTTAAACAACTGTTTTTGCAACATCGCTTTAAGAACTGTTTTTGCTGCATCGCTTTAAGAATTGTTTAAGCTTCCACACAGCAGCTGATTTCCAGTTACGTTAGTGTTTGTTTACTTTTGGGGGGTTTGTTTTCAGTGTTTAATAAACGTGTTATTTGTTATAAAAACCCTTGCCTAACTCACATATATTTATTGTTGCCTGAATACGTAACAACAGTATGTAGCACAGGAAGACTATGCTGGTTGAGATTTACCCAAGTCTCCCAGTTAAAAAACTGTAGAGAAAGAGTAAGAGAATTGAAGTTTTGTAGATTGCCCACAAAGAGCCAGCAATAGATACAGTAACCTATTTCTATTATGCTATGAAATGTTACCATCCTATAGGGTCTAGATACGGAAACTCTTGATCTATCAGAAAATTGGTAGAGAACTTCCAGCTATCCAAAACACTTGAGACTCCATCTCAGAAATGAAATTATTAACAAGTCTGCATAAAGATTTTGAGACCATATCAGCTTTTACAGCCTGCTTTACTGGCAGGGTACAGTACTAAAGTGATCGAGCAATCAAACTTCTGAGCCATTGATCCAGTGCTAAATCCCACCATTACAGCTGGGGATTATAATTAAATCCAGATTGTAAATTTGTTTTTGGCAATCAGAAAATTTAAAAAAAATGCAAATCTAAAATAAAACTGAAATTGCTGGAAAAGCCAGCATGTCAGAAAGCCTCTACATATGAAAGGAGAAATAGTTTGTGTTTCAGATTTGAATCCTTCACTTGAACTGAAATAAGAGCTTAGCTTTAATATTGGTAAACTATTAAGATGTTTTGTAAAGCTAGCCATTGAACAATATCCTTCAAGCATAGGAATCAATCAGGTTTACCCAGTCTGGTCAATATGTGACCCTGGAACCACCAATGTGCTTCTTCAGATCAGGGACAATGAGAGATAGGCAATGTCTGCTGACATATCCGGCTGGGCCCAGATTTTCTAAAGAAATAAGTGTCTTAAAGTGAGAGGGCTCAATCCATTCTTATTCATAGGCCCATGAACTCCTCCTTGATTAATCTGCCATACCCCTACACAGGAGGTAATTTGGTTGGAAGTCTTTGGGACGTAGGAGGCCGCTGGAGCATCCAGGGGAAAGCCAGCAAGAACATGCAAACTCCACACAGACAGCACTTGAGGCTGAGCTGGAACTGTAAGGCAGCAGCTGTACCTGCTGCAGTGTCCCACCACAGGTCCATTGGACCATAAGATACAGGAGCAGAATGAGGCCATTTGGCCTAATGCATCTGCTTTGCCATTTCATCATGACTCATCTATTTTTCCTCCCAGCCCCAATCTCCTGCCTTCTCTCCATATCCCTTCATGCCCTGACTAATCAAGAATGTATCAACTTCTGCTTTAAATGTACTCAATCCCTTAGCCTCCATGGCCTCCTGTGGCAACAAATTTCACTCTCTAAAAAATGTATAGAAACATAGAAAACCTACAGCACAATACAGGCCATTCAGCCCACGATGCTGTTCTGAACATGTCCTTACCTTAGAGATTACCTAGGGTTACCCATAGCCCTTTATTTTTCTAAGCTCCATGTACCTATCCAGGAGGCTCTTAAAAGACCGTATCATATCCACCTCCACCACCATTGCCAGCAGCCCATTCCACGCACTAACCACTGTCTGAGTAAAAAACTTACCCCTGACATCTCTCTGTACTTACTTCCAAGCACCATAAAACTGTGCCCTCTCGTGCTAGCCACTTCAGTCCTGGGAAAAAGCCTCTGACTATCCACACGATCAATCCCTCCTCATCCCTGCTCTAAATAGCCATCCTTCTATTTTGAGGCTGTGTCCTCTAGTCTTAGATTCCCCCACCATAAGAAACCTCACATCCACTCTATGGAGGCATTTCAACATTCAATACTTTTCAATGAGGTCACCTCTCATTTTTCTGAATTCTAGTGAGTACAGACCCTGAGCTATCAAACACTCTTCCAATGACAAGCTATTCAATCCTGGAATCATTTATGTAAACATCCTTTGAACCCTCTCCAGTGTCAGCACATCCTTTCTTAGATAAGGAGCCTAAAACTGCTCATAAAACTCCAAGTGAGGCCTCACTAGAGACCTATAAAGTCATAACATTTCATCCTTGCTTTTATATCAAAGATGGCAGCACGACGCAGCTTGCAGCGGCCACTCCGGAACTGATTATCTGTTATTTGTGAAGTGGGGTGCCGTGCGCAATCATAATCGATTGAAAACGGATGTGGAAGCACGGAGAAACATCGGAAAATTCCAGGAAGACCTTCTTCGTTGCTGCTGCTGCTGCTGTGAGGTCTGGGACTCTGCTGAGAAGAACAGGCCCCCAGTCCTCGGGGTCGCATAGCCGATGGCTGTTGGCGGGGCCGTGTTAATATGCTTGGCAGAGGATGGTGCTCGGAGAAGCTGTGCAAGAGGGGATGGTCATCGGCTCGGAGGTTCAACGGACTCGGAGTCCTTTCGACGGACTCAGGTCGCTTTCGGTGTGTGCTGCATCTGCGAGGCTGGTTTCGATGGAGCTTCCATTGTGTGCTGCGTCTGCGAGGCTGAGTCTTGGAAGTCCATAGCGGGGGTACTCCCTTCTGCCGCCAGCGTGGGATGGCGAGTCTGTCGGGACCCTGGGGACTTGTGGAAACTGTGGTGATTTCTTTTGAACTTACAGTCCTTTAACATCTTGGACTATTTTTACTGCGCCCGTAGTTTTTTTTTATCAATTATGCTATTGTTTGCACTGTTGTAACTATATGTTGTAATTATGTGGTTTTGTGCAGGTCTTGTAGCTTTAGTTTTTGGTCTTGTTTTTGTCTGGTGGATTTGGAGCTCCTTTCCGGGGAACGCGCTAGACGGTAGCGCGATATTAATACGCAGCAGCCTCTCCGGACTCTGGATTGGGGATTACCAAACGTTACGGGGATTTTCTGGTGTAGTCTGTTTTGTCATATGCTTTTGTGATATCATTCTGGAGGAACGTTGTCTCATTTTTTAACTGCATTGCATTTGTAGTTTCTAAATGACAATAAACTGAATCTGAATCTGATATTCTAGTCCTCTTGAAATGAATGCTAACATTCCCTCTCTGGGAAAAACAGTTTCTCCTCATCTCCGTCCTAAATCTTCTCCCCTGAATCTTGAGGCAATGTCCCCTAGTTCTAGTCTCACCTACCAATGGAAACAATTTTCCTACTTCTATCTTATCTATCCCTTTCAAAATTTTGTATCTTAATAATGGCACATTCCATTTGCTTTCTTAATAATCTGTTGTACCTGCAAACCAACTTTTTGCAATTCATGCACAAGCTGTCCCAAGTCCTTCTGCACAACAACATGTTGCAATATTTCACCATTTAAATAATATTTAATTCTTCTTCTCTTCTATTATTCCTTCCAAAGTGGATGATCTCACATTTACCAACATTGTATTCCATCTGCTAGACCACTTACTTAACCTATCTATATCCCTCTGCAGACTCTTCACATCTTCTGTACAATTTGCTTTTCCACTCAGTTTAGTGTCATCAGCAAATTTTGCTATGCTACATTCAGTCCCCTCTTCCAAATCATCAATGTAAATGGTGAACAGCTGCGGTCCCAGCCCCGAACCCTGCGGCACCACTGACTGCCAAATGGAGAAACACCCATTTATACCAACTCTCCGCCTTCTATTGGTTAACCAATCCAATATCCATTCCAATACACTTCCTCTGACTCCATGCATCCATATCTTATTTATAAGTCTCTTGTGCAGCACCTTATCGAACGCCTTCTGGAAATCCAAGTATACGACATCTACCTGTTCCCCTCTATCCACTGCACTCATTATGTCCTCAAAGAACTCCAGTAATTTTGTCAAACAGGGCCTGCCCTTTCTGAATCCATGCTGCATCTGTCTAATGCAACCACTCCTTTCTAAATGTTTCGCTATTTCTTTCTTAATGACAGTTTCAAGTATTTTCTCGACTACAGATGTTAAGCTAACTGGCCTATCATCATCATGGCTATCCCTCGAGGTCGAGGATGATGGTCTTCATTCTGTTGATCTATTTATGGGCTCTCAAGTGGCTTATGAGTCCAATCTTAGCTTTAAAAGTTCTTCCGCATAGAGATTAATCAAAATCAATTCAATGAATGGAACAAGATAATATCAAGGTACATTTGGCAGGGTAAAAGGCCTAGAGTTCATCTCAAAACTTTGCAATTAACAAAGGAAAAGGGAGGATGGGGCCTACCTTCTCTTAGAGATTATCATTTTGCAGCACAGTTGAGAGCTGTGATAGGTTGGTGTAACCCATCATATGACGCTCAATGGAAAAACATTGAGGAGCGGGTACTTCCCATCCCCATACAAGCAATTTTGGCTGATAACAACCTGCAAAGGTACATAAATACTATTGATAACCCATGGGTGAAATTGACTCTTAAAATATGGAAAACTACTATAAAAGAATATAATCTAGAGGGAGATATTGCAATTCTTAAATGGTGTGCATATGACTCGGATTTTACACCAAATAAATTGGATGCTAGATTTAAGGACTGGACAGCTAAAGGAATAACAGTTCTTTGCAACATAATGAAAGAAGGAACACTGTTCAGTTTTGAAATGCTTAAAGAGAAACACTTATTAGAAAAACAAGGTTTTTAATCGCCATTTACAGATGCGACAATATGTTAATAAGACATTTAAAAATGTAACCAAGGCAAATACATGCTTGATAGAGCTCTTTAGAAAAGCATATAATTCAGATAATGGTAGTAGAATCATTTCAAGCATGTATAAGGGGTTGTCAAATCTTAAAACTCATTCGACTGCGTACATTAAAACAAAATGGGAGAAGGAAGGAGGGATAATTATATCTGAGGAAGAATGGAAAACAATATGGAGATATCAATTGAAGTGTACCAGTTCACAGAAATGGAGGGAGTTTGGATGGAAAAACTTGGTAAGATATTTTATTACACCCTCTCAGAAATCTCATTATGATAGTAACCTCCCTGTTTGCTGGAGAAATTGTGGAAATCAAAATGCAAATTATTATCATATTTTTTGGGACTGCCCTGTTATCAAAAACTATTGGAGGGGGATACACAATGCCCTACAAGACATCTTTAAATGTGAAAAATCCTTAGAGAGTAAGACCATGTATTTTGGATATATACCTCAAGAATGGTTGAAAAGAGATAAATATTTAATGAATATACTGTTGGTGGCTGGTAAAAAGATTCTTACTAGGAAATGGTTATCACGGGAGAGCCCAACTTTAAATACATGGATGGAAATTACAATGGACATTTACAAAATGGAGAAGATAACAGCATCTATTAACCATAAGCTGGAACAATTTGATTCATACTGGGGGAAAATGGTTTAACTACGGTACATAATGCCTCATAGGCCTGATTTTATTCTCACAAATCAATGAATCTGTTGTAAAAAAAAATCACTCCCAACTTGTACATAATTCTTTCCTTTTGCTTGTTTTTTCTTTCCACTCTTTTCTATAAGTGTATACCTCAGATAAATACTTTGTGGAGATTTGTGATATATATGATTATTTGATATATATGTGCAATGTCTGAAATACATCTTATGGAAATGTTTGTTTGATGATGAACTTCAAAAAAAAATTACAAAAAAAAGGAAGTTCTTCCGCAGTCAGGACAGGTAGTTCCAAATGGCAGATCGGGCTTCGGTTGTTGCTCCCTCTCTTTCCATCTTCTCTTTTCTTCTAATTCTGCACATCTGTTGGCTTCAAAAGTTGCTGTTCCTTCTCGGATGACGGCTCGCCAGAGTTTCCTGTCCTTGGCATTGGTTTCCCAATTGTTGATGTCGATGTTACATTTCTTCATGTTGGCTTTTAAGACATCTTTGAATCTCTTCTGTTGTCCGCCTCTTTTACATTTGCCTTCTTTAAGCTGGGAGTAGAAGATTTGTTTCGGCAGACATTCATCTTTCATCCAAACAACATGACCACTCCATCTTATTTGGTTCTTGATGACATAGGCTTCAATGCCTGTTGTTTTTGCTTCATTTAGTATGCTGACGTTGGTTCTTCTATCATCCCAACTGATATTTAAGATGTTTCGAAGACAGCGTTGATGGAACTTTTCAAGTGCCTTCAGATGTTGTCGGTATATTGTCCAGGTTTCTGATGCATATAGGAGCGTTGGGATTACCACTGCTTTGTACACTAACTTTGGTGTCTGTTCGGATGTCACAATCATGAAAGACTCTTGTTCGGAGACGTCCAAAAGCTGTTCCAGCGCACTTAAGACGATGTTGGATCTTGTCATTAAGGTTGACATTGGAGGAGAGGTAACTTCCAAGATACAGAAAGTGGTCCACATTTTCCAGGGTTATTTCGCCAAGTTGAATTGATGGTTCTATCCAATTTGTCTCAGTTGGTAGATGATCTGAGTCTTCTTGGAATTGATGTTAAGTCCAAGATTTGTGTATGCACGGTTGAAGGCAGTCAGAATCCGTTCTAGTTCAAGTCTTTCAGTGATTGGGGGAGGGCGACGGGAGCAAGCAATGTGATAGCTGGAAGCTCCTAGTCAAGAACTGGCACAAAAGCAGTGAATACTTGATTCAGTCGCTCAACTTTTAGACAGAAGCAGTAAAGTTGTTCAGCAGCAGTATTCACATCTGAGCTGCCCAATTTAGGATCCGCTCTGCTCACCCTGAACTGGGAAGGGGTTAGAAAAGGTGCCCTAAAAATAGTCTGCTTCACCCCATCCTGCCTGAAAGCAGCGTCCAGAAGGATCACCATCATGTAGTCGAAAAACATCAAGAAGTGAAACTATGAAATTTGGAACCTGGAATATATGAACTGATGGTTAACATAACCCAAACTCAGACCGACCAGAGGGGAGAACTGCCTTTGTTGCCCGGGAACTCCAAAAATTCAATTTTGACATTGTTGCTCTGAGTAAGACCCACAGAGGAACTGGCCTATAGTTGCCCATCCTTTGCCTATATCCTTTTTTAAAAAGCGTCGTGACATTTGCTGTCTTCCAATCCGCCGGGACCTGCCCAGAGTCTAGAGAGTTTTGATAAATGATTACCAACGCATCTACTCTAACTTCCGCCAATTCCTTCAGCACCCTGGGATGCATCCCATCAGGACCAGGGGACTTATCTAACTTCAGACCCCCTAGTTTGCTCATCACTATCTCTTTAGTGACAGTGATTTTACCTTTTTAAACAAAAATTCCCTTCGTTTCCACTCTTTGCCTCCTGCCAATCAGCGCTGCTTTATCCATGCTAGAATCTTTCCTGTAATACGATGGGCTCATAGCTTGTTAAGCAGCCTCATGTGCGGCACCTTGTCAAAGGCCTTCTGAAAATCCAAGTAAAATCAACTGATTTTTCCTTGTCTATCCTGCTCATTACTTCTTCAAAGAATTCCAACAGATTTGTTAGGAAAGATTTCCCTTGAGGAAACCATGCTGACTATGGCTGATTTTATCATGTGACACCTCATCCTTAACAATTGACTCCAACATCTTCCCAACCACTGAGGTCAGATTTACTGGTGTATAGTTTCCTTTCTTCTGCCTCTATCACTTTTTCAAAAGTAGAGTGACATTTGCAATTTTCCAGTCTTCTGGAACCATTCCAGAATCTAGCGATTCTAGAAAGATCATTACTAATGCCCCCATAATCTCTTCAGCTACCTCTTTCAGAACCCTGGAATGTACACCAACTAGTCCAGATGACGTATCTCCTTAGTTTCCCAAAAGCATTCTCTCCAGTAATGGTAACTTCACATACTTCATGACCCCTGCACCTGGAACCTCCACCATAATGCCTTCCACATGAAAGACTGAAGCAAAATACTATTCAGTTCATCCACTGTTTCATTGTTCCTCATTACATTGTACCTCTTCAGCATCAGTTTCCAACGGTCCAATATCCACTCTCACCTCTCTTTTACACTTTATGTATCTGAAGAAACTTTTGGAATCCTATTTAATATTTTGTCATATGGATAGCAACCACCATCAGGCTTAGGGACCACATGGAGGGATGAAACCCAAGGGCTATTTGACCAGCGTACAAGGTCAAGCATTTCCATGTCAAATTCAGCCTTTGCACTGGCTAACTTTTCTGAGTCCAATTTATCGTGTGTGGGCATGGACCAGTGCAGCAGGTGTGGGAATGTGGTGCTTGACTCCATGCTTTGTGACTGTAGTGGAAAATGTTGGCTTGGTGAGGTTTGGGAATTCACACAGCAGGTGAGTGAATTCACATGTGGTGGTGGATGCGCTAGACAGTCATCATAGGGAACTTAAGGGGGGTACAGAGTAAAGACCCAAAGTCCTTTGTGTCCACAAGCCAGCAGTTCTTAAGATCTACTTACATTCCTTAGGAAATCTGTGCCAAGCAGAGATCTAGCAACTTTAGCCTAGACAAAGTCCGATGTGTAGCATCACCCACTGAAGGAGAGCATCATGCACTGTGTCCCTCAAGTCTGGATCCTGCTGCTGTTGGCTGCCACCCATGAGGGTCTCTAACTCTCTGCCTTACAATGAACAGGTGATGCTGGCAGCATACTCACTTGAGTGCCCGTGTCACTTAGGAAGCATCGCTCTGAAAGAGTGACCGAAATGAACAGATGACCCTGGTAGCTGGGACCCATGGTGCTTACAGACCTCCGATGTCCTGATGTGCTGGCACTGTTGATGGTGCTTGGCACTTCTTGACATTCATGTTGAAGCATGAGTGGTAAAAACAGACCTGGCATTGTCTGGTTCGGAGTTGTGGGCCTGAGTCTGTTGGAGGCTGGGCTGACAGGGTTTATTGAGACAGGTAAAAAAGGAACAATGCACCTCTGCCTGGATGAGTGTAGACTATCAGTCATTTTAGCGAGCTCCCTATAGCCTGTCGTGGGTGTATTAGTGAGGGCTGTGCGAACTTGATCAGGAATTTGTTGCATAAAGTGTTCTTTAAAATAAAATGAGATGGTGATGCCCAGGTGAGATAGCATGTGGTCCATTAGTTCTGAAGGCCAGGTGTCACCCAGGCCATATAAGGAGAGCAACTGGTTTGCATGCTCAGACTCTGATCTATCTGAAGTCTAATAGGTGAGTTTTCAGAGCATCATATTTATCACGTGCAGATGGGTCTTCTAGTAGGCTCACCACTCTGGCAGCAATGGAACTACTTTGCGATGGAAATTTCTGGCAGCTTCATAGTAACTCTGGAATCATCTGATCACAGTGTCATCAATGTAGGATTTTATGAATAAAACATCCGAGTGTCATTTTATGTGTTTAACGAAAGCTGAAGTCCTTTACTTCCATTAGTTGAGAGTTAAGGGGCAAAAGTTTAGGGGTAACACGAGGGGAATTTCTTTACTCAGAGAGTGGTAGCTGTGTGGAACGAGCTTCCAGTAGAAGTGGTAGAGGCAGGTTCGGTATTGTCATTTAAAGTAAAATTGGATAGGTATATGGACAGGAAAGGAATGAAGGGTTATGGGCTGAGTGCGGGTCAGTGGGACTAGGTGAGTAAGCATTCGGCACGGACTAGAAGGGCCGAGATGACCTGTTTCCGTGCTGTAATTGTTATATGGTCATATGGTTATTCCAAGCAAACCAAAAGTAGTCACGTTATACCGATATCATTACATCAGATACCATCATCATCATCAGATACATCAGAAGGGGGTATTCCCTTCTGCCGCCGACGTGGGATGGCAAGTCTGTCGGGACCCTGGGGACTTGTGGAAACTGTGTGGTGATTTCTTTTGAACTTACAGTCCTTTAACATCTTGGACTATTTTTACTGTGCCCATAGTCTGTTTTTTTAATCAATTATGTTATTGTTTGCACTGTTATAACTATATGTTGTAATTATGTGGTTTTGTGCAGGTCTTGTAGCTTTAGTTTTTGGTCTTGTTTTTGTCTGGTGGATTTGGAGCTCCTTTCCGGGGAACGCGCTAGATGGTAGCGTGATATTAATACGCAGCAGCCTCTCCAGACTCTGGATTGGGGATTGCCAAACGTTATGTGGATTCTCTGATGTAGTCTGTTTTGTCATGTGTTTTTGTGATATCATTCTGGAGGAACGTTGTCTCATTTTTTAACTGCATTGCATTTGTGGTTTCTAAATGACAATAAACTGAATCTGAATCTGAATCTCTTTAAAGTGAACTCAATGACGGTGTTTGTGAATTATGTAAAACAGCTTCTATTATGAACAATATGGGTTATCGGTCACCCATTATATTACCTTACAGTTAGACAACTTCTTATTGGTATTTATCAGTGGTGTCTGGATCTTGCTGTATGCAGTCACAGATTAGTTTATTTGCTAAGGAGCTCCAAATGAAATAAGCATTATGCGATCCTCAATGAACGTTCCTATTTCTAATCTGACGATGAAACGAGGTCATTAATGCAACAACTGAAGATGTTTTGTCCAACAACACTATATAAAGTATCACTGGAGTGCCATCTCCATTAAACCCATTTGGCAGGGAAGATGGGAAATGGAGTGATAGGGTGGGAGGTGGGGCAGTTGGTATACAAGTAGATGCAGTGTGCAGTGAGATTGTGAAATGATAGGCAAATAATAGGACAAAGTTGCAGGCAGTGGGATGAGTTGAAGTGTGTCTTTAAGCAAAATAGTTCAACAATTTGGAAAAAGTGAGGATAAAGTAAAAGGGAAGGAGAGTGCAGGAGAGGTTACACAAGTCTCCAGAATAAAGAAAAAAAGACAAGAAATATTAGAAAGGGATAAGAACTTAACTTCTGGTAACAAGAGGACAAAATTCAGAAAGGGTTATGAATATGGAACTGAAGGTGTTATATTTGAATGCACACTGTATATGGAATAAGGTCCATGATCCTGTAGCGCAGTTAAAAAGTGGCAGGTATGATGTTGTGGCTGAAGGAAGGTCATAGTTGGGAATTTAGCATCAAACGACACACATTAAATCTATAGGACAGGCTGAGGAGGTTAGGTGGCTCTGTTAGTAATAAAAAAAATGAAATCAAAATCCTTAGAAAGATTAAGATGCAGAATCCTTGTGGGTAGAGTTAAGATTAGAAAGACCCTAAATGGAGTTATATAAAGACTTCCAAAAAGTAACCAAGATGATTTCTACAAATTATAACGGGAGATAGAAAAGGCATGTAAAATAGGCAATATTATGATAGACATGGTGGATTTCAATAGTCAGGTAGATTAGGAAAATTAGGTTGATGTTGGATCCCAAGAGAAGAAATTTGTACAATGCCTACAAGATGGTTTTTTAAGAGAAGCTCATGGTTGAAACCACCAGGAAAAAGACAATTTTGGATTGGCATTATGCAATGAACCAGATTTAATTTGGAAACTTAAGATAAAAAAAACCATTGTAGACAGTGATCAGTGACAGTGCAGTTTGAAAAGGAGAAGCTAAAATGAGATTTATCACTGTTACAGTGGAGTAAAAGAATTACAGAGTCATGAGGGAGGAGCTTGCTAAAGATGATTGGAAGGTGACACTAGCAGGATAACCATAAGACAGGCAGAATTACGTGATTTGGTCCATTGAGTCTACCCTGACATTGCATTATGGCTGATTTATTATCCCCCTCAAACCCATTCTCTTGCCTTCTGGAAGGCACAGGACAGATACACCCCCCCCCCCCCCAAAGACGAAGTACTCTAAAGGAGGATGAGGCAGCTGTGGCTGACAAGCGAAGTCAATATAGCAAAAATTAGTGGGAAGCCAGAGGATTTGGGAAGCTTTTAAAAACCAACAGAAGCAACAAAAAATTCATCAAGGAGAGAAAAGATGAAATGAAAGTAAGCCAGCCAATAATTTAAAAATGGATACCAAAAGCTTTTCGCCCCATGATACATAGATCATGTGATTGTTATATGGTTAAATGAGAGTGGATATCAGACCCCTAGTAGAAGATTCTGGAGAGATAGTAATGGGGGACAAAGAAATGGTGGATGAACTTAATAAATAAACAAACAAACTTTGAGATACAGTACAGAGTGTCAGTTCATTTAGATGTGGCCCCAAGTACAGAGTAAGAAAGGGAGAGACACCAAAGCACATTGATAGTTCACAGACTTTAATGCGAACAGGGTTTTAAGGGAAAAGAAAACAATAAATGCTAGGTCAAACAGGGCCGTTCACTAAAACTCTCAAATGGAAAACTAGATGCTAACACTGTGACTGAAAGGAATATCTAAATATAAAACGAATAGCGCTCATCTTCAGTGCCAGTCGACTTGACAGTCCACTTTCTCAGGCAAGTCTGAATGTAAGCAGGTAGCATAACGTTGCTGTGCTTTGCTCAAGTCTTGAAAAGCACTACAACAAAAATAATGGGAGTTAAATACTGCCAAAATGAAATAATAATTAGCAGGCATGTGCATAATCATGCACGCAATGGCCAAATCTGCTGTGCAGCTGAGTCAGTGGTTGTGACAGGGCCCCCCTCCCTAGGTGCAGCTCTTCAGGTGCCACAGACCTGCACCTGCTGGAAATCCCGAATAGGTGACTTGTCCAAGATGTCTTTCACCAAGATCCAAGAACATGATTCAGTACCATACCCTTCCCAATCCACAAGGTACTGGACCTTACCACATACCCAGTGAGATACTAGGGGCACTGCACTGTATAGACAAGGGAACCATCTACCAAGCAGAGAGGAGGGGTAGGTGGGGTGACTGGGGCCAGGGGAGAGTTAATAACCAGCTTGAGCTGGGAAACATGGAATACTGGGTGGATCTTCAGTGATGCTGTGAGACGCGATCTATATGACACCTTGTGGACAGCCTTTTCCACTACAAATGATTGCACATAGCGTGGTGCCAATCTTCACCTCTTGACTTTCAAGGGAAGATCCCTTTATGCCAACTAGACGTCCTCTCCTGACTTGAATGGCCTTACCTATAGACGGAGCCGATCAGCTTGCAGGGCATGTTGTTTCTGGACACACAGCCAAGAAGCTCTGGCTCATCTTCAGGTGCACTTGTAGCGCTGGATCAGCTGTTCAGCAGCAGGAACTCCTACGTCGATCTCCTGGTCTGGGAAGAGCGGTGTCTGAAATCCCTTCCAACATTCAAAGGGGGGCATAACCATGAAGGATGACTGAAGGTTACTGTGGGGATCTCTGCCCAAACCAATGGGAGCTCCAGGACGTGGGGTTGGATGAAGCAAGGCAGTGCAGGATTGTCTCCAACTCCTGTTTCACTCCTTGAGTCCAGCCATTGGATCGGGGGTGGAAACCAGATGAGAGGTTAGCCATGTCTACTCCAAGAGAGCAGAAAGTCTTCCAAAAGCAGGGAATGAACTGTGGTCCACAACCAGACACTGTTCATCAAGTTGGATAAGTCTCCGGGACCGGACAAGATATACCCCAGGCTACTGGGGGAGGTGAGGGAGGAGATTGCTGAGCCTCTGGCAATGATCTTTGCATCATCAATGGGGACGGGAGAGGTTCCAGAGGATTGGAGGGCTGCAGATGTTGTTCCATTATTCAAGAAAGGGAGTAGAGATAGCCCAGGAAGTTATAGACCAGTGAGTCTTACTTCAGTGCTTGGTAAGTTGATGGAGAAGATCTTGAGAGGCAGGATTTATGAACATTTGGAGAGACATAATATGATTAGAAATAGTCAGCAGGTTTTGTCAAAAGCAGGTCATGCCTTATGAACCTGACTTAATTTTTTGAGGATGTGACTAAACATATTGATGAAGTTAGAGCAATAGATGTAGTGTATTGGGATTTCAGCAAGGCATTTGATAAGGTACCCCATGCAAGGCTTATTAAGAAAGTAAGGAGGCATGGGATCCAAGGGACATTGCTTTGTGGATCCAGAATTGGCTTGCCCACATAAGGCAAAGAGTGGTTGTAGATGGGTCGTATTCTGCATGGAGGTCGGTGACCAATGGTGTGCCTTAGGGATATGTCTTGGAACCTTTACTCTTCATGATTTTTATAAATGACCTGGATGAGTAAGTGGAGGGATGGGTTAGTAAATTTGCTGATGACACAAAGGTTGGGGGTGTTGTGGATAGTGTAGAGGGTTGTCAGAGGTGACAGCGGGACATCAATAGGATGCAAAACTGGGCTGAGAAGTGGCAGATGGAGTTCAACTCAGATAAATGTGAGGTAGTTCATTTTGGTAGGTCAAATATGATGGCAGAATATAGTATTAATGGTAAGACTCTTGGTAGTGTGGAGGATCAGAGGGATCTTGGGTTCTGAGTAAATAGGACATTCAAAGCTGATGCACAGGTTGACTCTGTGGTTAAGAAGACATGTGGTGCATCAACCATGGGATTGAGTTTAAGTGCCGAGAGGTAATGTTACAGCTATATAGGACCCTGGTCAGAACCCACTTGGAGTACTGTGCTCAGTTCTGGTCACCTCACTACAGGAAGGATGTGGAAACCATAGAAAGGGTGCAGAGGAGACTTACAAGGATGTTGCCTGGATTGGGGAGCACGCCTTATGAGAATAGGTTATGTCCTTGGAGCGACGGAGGATGAGAGGTGACCTGATAGAGGTGTATAAGATTATGAGAGCCATTGATAGTCAAAGGCTTTTTCCCAGGGCCGAAATGGCTAACATGAGAGAGCACAGTTTTAAGGTGCTTGGAAGAAGAGACAGAAGAGATGTCAGGGGTAATTTTTTTATCCGGAGAGTGGTGAATGCGTGGAATGGGCTGCCTGCGACAGTGGTGGAGACAGATACGATAGGGTCTTTTAAGGGACTCCTGGATAGGTACATGCAGCTTAGAAAAAATAGAGAGCTATGGGTAACCCTAGGTTATTTCTAAAGTAAGTACTGTTCAGCACAGAATCGTGGGCCAAAGGGCCTGTATTGTGCTGTAAGTTTTTAATGTTTCTTTGTCTTAAAGAAAGCCATGGAGCCTTGAACACATGTTGAACCTATAGTGTGGCAGTCTTGGTTCTTGGTTCTTGGTCCTCCAAAATAGTCCACATGGAATTTAAACTGGAGGTGGCGGAGGGTACACTTAAGAAGGAGATTTTTGAAGAAGAAGAGCTGTCTTAAATTTAATTGGGTTTGATTGTGTGACTATGGTAGGATGAAGATTTAATTGTGCAGGGGAAGAATGAATTGCTGTACACATCTAAATTGGTAGTTGGTAGTTAATAGAAATGAGTGCCCTCATCTGCTCCTAATAGGTTTGGGTTTGGCGTAGGATTGATAGTCTATGTCAAGCTGACCATTTAACATTTTGTAAAAACAGGTCAGATGGTGTGCTTCACATCTATCTTGGAGAGAGTTCCATTTTAATGAATTCAAAAGTTGGGTAATACTTGCTTCTCTCTCATAGGTATTTGTGATAAATTGGGCTGTCTGTCTTTGGACTCGCTCGATGGAAGTAGTGTTTTTGTTTGTGTATGGGTCCCATGCAGCTGCTGCATATTCCAGATGTGGCCGAACAAGGGTGAGATACAACTTCTCCTTGACAGAAGTGGAATAATGATGAAAATTGCGTCTCAGAAAATTTAGGACTCCTGTTGTACTCACTGTTGCATGATGCATCTGACATTCCAACATAGATCATTCTGGATTTTGATGCCAAGATACCTGATCTGTTTGATTTCTTCAAGGATGACACCCAAGATCTTATATGATGTTTTACCTGGTTTTCTCTTCCTGGTGACACACATGGTTTCACATTTGGAAAGATTGAACTGCATGCTCCATTGTTGTGACCACTCAACCATACTATCAAGATCTTTTTGGGGGACTTCCGGTAAGATGGCGATTGCTTAGCTGCTCCGAACTTTTGTTCCGTTACTGTCGCTACCTTTGCACTAAATGTCTCCATTTTTTAAAGCTTAGTTAGGAATTATTTCGGTATCTCTTACTTGCCTGTGAATATATCTAACCTACAATGTCTAGCAAGAGTTCTAAATCCGGGAGAAAAGAAACTATGACCTCGTCGGGCATGACGATGGAGGCGCTTGGAAAGCTGCGAGACGAAATCTTAAAGGAACTTAAAACCGCTTTCAAACTTTCTTTTTAGAAGAGAAACTGGATCGGATCAACGATAAAGTGGACAAACATGCTGAACACTTCTCTCGCATCGATTCGACTTCTGAAGCTTTAGAAAGTCAGGTTCGATACTTGGAGACTCTCTGTTCCAGTTTAGAGGAAAAATCTAACAAACTTCTTTCCAAAATGGTGGATCTCGAAAATCGCAGCAGATGCTGCAACATCAGAATTCTGGGATTACCAGAGGCAACTGAGAAGGGGTCAACCGTGAAGTTTTTCGCCGAGTTTCTCTGTGAGTTATTCGGGAAAGATTTGCTTCCGAACCCACCCGAGCTCGAATGGGCACACAGAGTTTAGGTTCCCCCTGGAATTCTGGGCTCCCGCCCGCGACCAGTAATCTTGTGTTTCCATCAATACCAGGTAAAACACAGTCTGATTGTGGAGGCACGTCGCAGAGGCTCGTTTTCTTTCCAGGATACAACCATTCGCTTTGTGGAAGATTTTGCACCCCAGACCTTAAAGATGCGCGCTGAGTATAAAGGCGTAATGAAAGTGCTTTTTGATCGTGGTTTCAAACCTTCCTTTCGTAACCTTGCTGACCTAAGAATCAAGTTTAATACCGGGGAATTCAAGTGGTTCAAATCAGCGAGGGAAGCTGAAGCATTTGTGGCAAGTCTTCCGGCTATCCAGTCATCTTCGGAATCTGATCGGACCTCCTAAAATGGTGGATAAGTACTCCTCGTAGTAAAATTACTTTCTCTGGTCTCGGAATTCACTTGAATCACTCAGACATTATTCACTGAAACTCTAAAGGCTGTTGACAATCTCTCCCGGGATTTGGTGTGTGTGTAATCTATTTTTACCTCTGTATAACTTTACCTACAGAGTTCTACAACTAATTCTAACTTGTTTTGGAGGTTCGAAGTCTTTAGTGAAGGCCTCCCTGTTTGTCGGTTCACAGTTCAACTGCTGATTTATTTTTCCTCTGTTTTAAATATTTATTTATTTTATCCTTTTCTTTTCTTCACCCCCTTTTTTTTCCATTCTCTGAATTTTTTATTCTCCCTTCTCGGTAAATGGTTGATAAATACTCGTCTTGAATTTATAATTTTCCCCTTCCTCTTCTTTTTTCTTTTTCCTCCTTACCTTTTTTTTCCCTTTCTCTTACTTTATTCTTCTATAATATTTCGCGGGTAGGTTAGTTTTGGTTTTCTTCCGATTCTCTCTGTATTAAGTTGTATATTTCGGCAGAAGGTGTTCTAATCTGTAGTTATGTTTTCTAGTGCATAAACTAGTTACTGTTTGTTATAGCATTTATACAGAACTGCTGTCAATGACACAGATCTGGAAGTTGTATTTGGGTTAATTTTTTTGGTAGAGCTAGCTACTTGTTTTGGTAGCCGTCTAGTTTTGGGTTGTGTGGGTGGGGTGGATTTTCCAGTTCCAACATTTCTTTATTGTTTAGGACATGTTTATATTTTGACCTTACGAATCTATGTTTACATCTCTGCTCCCAGACTGCTATTGTACCGCTTGATTTTTTATATGCCTGCTGCCTTTTATGCATTAGTAATTGATAATGGCTAGTGCACTTAAATTTGTGAGCTGGAATGTAAAGGGACTGAACCACCCTGTTAAAAGGAGGAAGGTATTCTCACATATTAAACAACTCAAAGCTGACATTGCTTTCCTCCAAGAAACTCATATTCGTTGTTTTGATAACTCCCGGCTTCTGTCAAAGTGGGCGGGTCAGCATTTTCATTCATCCTTTGCCGCTAAAGCTAGGGGAGTCTCCATTCTTATTAACTCAAATATTCCTTTTGAACTCCATAATAAAATATCGGACACAAATGGCCGTTTTATTATTGTTTCTGGTAAACTATATAACACTAAAGTTGCACTAGCAAACCTGTATGCCCCCAACTTTGATGATGTTAACTTTTTTGAACAGTTTTTTTCCTCACTACCAGACTTAAACTCATACTCTCTCATATTGGGTGGTGACTTTAACTGTTGGTTGGATCCTAAACTGGACCGATCGTCCTCTGTTACCAGATCACCTACCAAATCTGCCTTAGCTATTCAGTCATTTCTCTCTAATTTTGGTATCTCTGATATATGGCGTTTCCTCCATCCTACAGAGAGAGATTATTCTTTTTTCTCACATGTTCACCATACCTTCACTAGAATTGACTATTTCCTACTCGATAACCAACTTATCCCATTTGCCCACACTTGCGACTATCAGAGTATACTGATTTCTGACCATGCCCCAATTACCCTCTCTCTGAACTTTCCCGGTCTCCCTCAGAGGAACAAACACTGGCAGTTCGATTCAACTTTATTATCGGATGATGATTTCGTAAAATTTATTAAAGACCAGATAACCTTCTATTTTAACACTAATACATCACCTGAAGTGCCATCCCAGATTGTCTGGGATGCCATGAAAGCATATTTGAGGGGTCAAATAATCTCTTACACAGCAAATCTCAATAGAAGATCCCGTGCAGATTGAGCAGACCTCATTAACCAGATTAAAGATGTGGATCAATTATATGCCCAAACTAAGAACCCTGAATTATACAAGAAGCGCGTTGAACTCCAAACTAAATTTAACCTTCTGTCCACTCAACCTGTCGAACGCCAACTTCTCGAAAGCAAGAGTCGCTTTTACATTCATGGGGATAATTCTGGTAAATTCCTAGCCAATCAGCTGAGGCGTTCCAAAGCCAAACAACATATTACAAAGATCCGGAAGGAGAACGGAGACTTTACATCGGATCATTTAGAAATTAATGACACACTTAAAAAATTTTATTCTCGGCTTTATTCCTCTGAATCCCTGAATGACAATATCTCTGTGGATCAATTTTTACAGAATCTGAATATCCCCTCACTTTCATCTGATTTCAAAGCCAAACTCAATGCACCTATATCACTAGAAGAAATATCTTTTGCAATTTCTGCACTGTCCTCAGGGAAATCTCCTGGACCTGATGGGTTCCCTGTGGAATTTTATAAATCATTCTCCTCACTTCTTTCTCCTCAGTTACTTTCAGTATTATCTGACTCGTTTAATTACGGCAAATTGCCACCCTCTTTCAATGAGGCATCTATTATTCTTCTTTTAAAAAAGGGCAAAGACCCAACAGAGTGTGCCTCGTACAGGCCGATCTCTCTGCTCAATGTTGATGTAAAGATCTTAGCTAAAGTGTTGGCTCATAGATTAGAAACCGTTATTCCCTCTATTATCTCTGATGACCAAACAGGCTTTATTAAAAACCATCTCCCTTTTTTTAATATTTGGCGTCTATTTAATATTTTATACTCAGTTCCAACTGGGACTCCTGAATGTGTTATCTCCCTTGATGCGGAGAAAGCATTTGATCGTATAGAGTGGAACTACCTTTTTGCAGTCTTAGAAAAATTTGACCTCGGCCAAAGTTTCATCTCTTGGATCCAATTGCTGTACCTGTGTCCTACTGCTTCTGTTCTAACTAACTTTCAGAAATCCCAAGTATTCAATCTCAAACGTGGCACCCGTCAGGGATGCCCCTTAAGTCCCTTTCTCTTTGATTTGGCTATAGAACCTCTGGCGATAGCATTTCGAAAATGTCCTGAACTGACCGGGATTTGGAGAGGGGGTGTTGAGCATAAAGTCTCTCTCTATGCTGATGACTTATTACTCTTTCTCTCATATCCATCTACATCCTTACCTCTAATGTTTTCACTTCTTGACCAGTTTAGCCAGATCTCTGGCTATAAACTCAACTTACATAAGAGTGAACTTTTCCCAATTAATAAAGAAGCACAAGAACTAATATTTCGTGATCTCCCTTTTAAAGTAGTCCAAAATCAATTTACCTATCTTGGAATTACAGTCACAAGGAAGTTTAAAGATCTCTTTCGTGAAAACTTTGTCAATCTTTCATATGCTACAAAACAGTCTGGTACAATGGTCACCTCTATCTATGTCCTTGGTAGGTCGTATCAATGTTATCAAAATGTATGTTCTCCCCAAATTTTTATACTTATTTCAATCTATCCCAATTTTTATTCCTAAATCTTTTTTTGATTCCTTAGACTCTATTATTTTGTCATATCTGTGGCAGAATAAGCGCTCTAGAATTAATAAAATCCACCTCCAAAAATCTAAAAAAGAGGGTGGCATGGCTTTACCCAACTTTCGCTTATATTACTGGGCAGCTAATATACGTTGTGCTGCCTTCTGGTCTTTCTTCCACGGTCAACCTGAGTGCCCTAACTGGGTGGCAATGGAGTTGAGCTCCACTAAAGAATTATCTATATCTGCACTTCTTGGCTCTGCACTCCCTAGCAGTCTGCCCAGATCAATAGCTAATCCTCTGGTTAGACACACTTTGCATATATGGGCTCAGTTCAGGAAATGCTATGGTTTCCAGGGGTTTTCCGTTTCTAGCCCTGTCGCACATAATCACCTTTTTTTACCTACCACGTTCGATTCAGCATTCCATGTTTGGTACAGGAAGGGCATTAGACATTTTGAAGATCTCTTCATTGATAATCGCTTCGCTTCTTTTCAACAGCTCTCTGTTAAGTTCAACCTGCCTAACGCTCACTTTTTCAGATATCTCCAAATCTGACACTTTACTGCTCCTTTAATTCCTAACTTTCCTGAAATGCCTGCAAAAAATGCTATGGAACTATTTCTTTCCATTAATCCACTAGGTAAAGGTTTAATTTCAATTATCCAAGATAAACTAGCAGCCTTACGACGGACCCCTGTGGATAAAATTAAAATGGCCTGGGAGCAGGATTTAAATATCTCCTTATCCGAGGAGAGCTGGGACTCAGTTCTCAAATCGGTTAACTCAACCTCTCTTTGTGCTCGCCTTTGTCTCTTACAGTTTAAGATTGTTCATAGAGCCCATATGTCTAAATCTAAACTATCTCGATTCTACCCTGGCATTAGTCCGCTCTGTGATAAATGCAAGAGGGGCGTGGCCTCTCTCATCCATATGTACTGGTTCTGTCCTAGCTTGGAGAAATTCTGGAAAGATGTCTTCACTACATTATCGGGTATTCTGAATCAGCACCTAGAACCTAACCCCTTAATTGCTCTGTTCGGTTTTTGGGGCGAGACAGATTTATGTCTGGGTCCGACCAAATGCCGAATACTATCCTTTGCCTGTCTCCTGGCAAGACGCTTGATCCTCCTTAGATGGAGAGATGTTGCCCCGCCCACTCATGCGCAATGGCATAACGACATTATGGCCTGCTTGGACCTCGAAAAAATTCATTATTCAGTTCTCAATTCGGATTTAAAGTTCCATAAGGTCTGGGGGCCTTTTATCGAGTACTTTCATAACCTTCCTCTTGACTAGGGTTTTTTTTCTTTTCGGTCCCTTGCTTTCAGCTCCCTTTTTTTTCTGGTAGTAGGCATTATTATCCTCTGTTGCTAAGTGTATTCACAGTCTGGGAGTTTGACTGTCCGGACTTATACTCTCTATATTGTGTGGTGGTTGGTCTGGAATTGTTGTTTATTTCTTGTGTTGTGGGGTTTGGGGAGGACACTAAGCTCACTTGTCTTTAATTTAGGTGCTTTTTTGTTAAATTCTCTTCCTTTGTAGCATATTGTTATTGTATGCTTAACCTTGCTCTGTATTAATGCTCCTCATTGGGATTTGGGGTTTTTAATTTTGTAAAATGTTTTGAAAAACTAATAAAAAAATTTTTAAAAAAAGATCTTTTGAAGAGCATCTTCATCATCAGCTGACTTAATTGGATGGTATATCAAACAGTCATCAGCAGAAGTCTAGTGGTGCTTGTGACTTTTTCAAGGATGTCATTAATGTAAAGTAGAAACAAATGTGGGTCCAGCACTGTGCCCTGGGGTGTACCACTTAATACTGGAAGCCATTCAGAGCTTTTTCCATTCACGCACACACGCTGAAGACGTTTTGTCAAGAAACTAGAAATTTATCTTTTACTATTAAAGCGAACACCATAGAAGTCGAGCTTCCTAAGTAATCTTTGGTGGGGAATGACATCAACTGCTTTAGAGAAGTCGAGCACTATTAAATCAGTGGTGACATTGTTACCAAAGTTTTTGGCCAGGTTATTTGTTTTCAGGATAAGCTGAGACTCACATGATCTATGCTTCCTAAAAGAATGCTGGTCAGCAAGAATATTATGTCTACTAAGGTGCCTCATCAGATTGCTGTCAATTATATGCTCCAAGAGTTTGCATCAAGTGCTTGTTCATGAAACAGGATGATAATTTGATGGGTTAGTGATTGAACCCTTATTAAAGAGAGGGGTGATGTTTGCCTTTCTCCAATCCAGAGGAAGATCACCTGAATTGAGCGACTGCTGGAAGATAAATTGCAGAACAGGAGCTAGTTCTTCAGCTGCGATCTTGAGGGCTTGATTCTGAATCTGGCCCAATAGTTTTTGTCGTATTGATGTTGAGCAGTAACTTTTTGACACCTTCAACCTCAATTTCGATAGGAGGCATATCAATATTGGGGCTGGGTGGTAGATCAGGAAAAAATGAAGGTTTTGTATCTTCCCGGGTAAAGACATTTTGAAATTGGTTTGCAAGAGCTTCTGCTTTCTTCTGGTCCTCAGTGATCAGACAATTGTTCACCTTAAGCATCTGGACACCAATGTTGTCTGTCTGTCTGGATTTCACATATCTCCAAAAATCCGTAGGATGCTCTCCTTCAAGAATTAAAGAAACACGTTCTCTATGAACACTCCTAATGGTACGGTCGACTTACTTTCACACTCTGGTGAATTTGTCCCTATCTAGTCTTGTACCACTTTTCTTGGTACAGATGCAAAATTTCTCTTTCTTACTACAGAAATGTTTTAGTTTCACTGAAAGCCAAGGAGGATGCATACAGCCCTTAATGAGTTTATGAGGAACATGATTTGTAACAATATCATTTAGTGAGTCTCTCAGCCACACCCAGTTGTCTTCAACAGATAGTTTGTCTGGTTGTAAATTAAAGAAGTTGTTCCCAAATTGTTTTGATAAGTCTTTGAATTTCTCACTGTTCACCTTTCTCCAACGGGGAATTTTACGAGGTGGTTTAGGAGGAACTTTAGTCTTTGTGTGCAGTTTTGCTTAAATAATAAAATGATCACTAATTCCAGCACTAGGTGAAACTTCCGATATTAAATCTGGATGTGAAGTCAGCAATAAATCTAAGGTGTTTTTGGTGCCATTTGTATCATCATGTCTGGCAGGAAAAGTGACTTTCTGAGAAAGATGTTTATTCAGAATCAGATCAGCCAGGGCTTCCTGAAGAGCATCTTTTCATTCACTTTGAGTGCCATCAGTCCAATCTACACCTGGGACATTAAAATCACCCCCCAGGATGATAAATGGAGAGTGCAACAATGCGTTTATTTTGGAAATGCTTGATTCAAGGTCTAAAAGAGGCCCGGACTTTGCATCATGTGGACGATAAAAGCTCCCGAACTGTACAGTCTGTCACTAAAGTGTAGCTTGACACCAGATTTGCTCAGAAAAAGTTGCCTAAGTCAGTTCTTTCAAAACAAGGAATAGTATTGTTCATACCAATAAAAATATCGCCTTGTTGAGAATTTCTGTCCTTTCTAAAAATTTGGAGATGGGGAGGGAATATCTCAGCAGATTTAACTGAGGGATCAAGCCAAGATTCAGTCCCAATTAGAATGTCAGGATTTTCAATTTCAATAAATGAATTAATCACAGCCAATTTTCCTTTTATACTGCGGCAATTAATGATAGTGTGGCGACCCACTTCCCAGCACACTCGAACCGGCTCACAAAGTGGCGCACGCCGGCATTGAGGCCGGTCCCATAGAGGGCACCAAGCCTGCTTCACCAGCAAGGGGAAAAGCCCGCACGCGGGACGGTACTGTGAATACGTGCCCCCTACAGCAAAGGAACAGGAAGGCTTTAAAGCGAGGCCATGAAGTTTGAATAAACCTCTTTCGCAACTGCAGCTCACCGACTAGGTGTCGTTATTTCAGTGCTGCGTGTAGCACATCACTACAATAACAATTTTAATCCCATTACTTTTACTAGTACCCTTGCGAGCACTGTCTTCTTTAGTATTTCAAGTTTTATTGTAAGCATTGCATGCATTTCTTTGTCCATCAACATATTGAGTTAGTGTTAGCGGAAGGGGAGGGTTGGGGTCTGCCATCAATGGGAGTGTTGCTCTTACCATCTTTCCCAACAATGGTCCAACCATCTTTTGTCTTCACACATTTCAACGGAGGAGGGTTCCTCTCTGCTTTGGGTGCCATTGTATGAGTCCACCCAGAAGCAGTTTTTTTAAAGTGTTATTTTGGGTAAATGACCAGCGCAAATTGGGCTGGATGATCTTAAATTCATCACAATTTGAGTCGTTACTCAAGGATGCAAGGCTTTCAAAGGAATTACTCAAGTTGAGCATACTTGCAAGGTCACTTGACAAATCAAAAAATGAACTTGCGAAGTTAATGACATCACACACTGGGCATAGCCAAATGGCACTTAAGTTTCTGGAGTGAAAATCAACAGTGTCATCAGACACATTAGAGCAATTAAAATGAAACCAGTTTGTACACATCGAGCACTGAATGCCAGAATCTTTAACAGCATACGAGCACAAACCACATGGGTACTTTGGTTTACGTCCACAGTGCTGAGGTTTTGGGCCTGGGATGAGGTTAATGTCCCCAGCCAGTAGGTTAACAATAATGAGCAATGGTAGACAACCTCTAGGGTAGCCTAAAAAGGGAGTAGATGAGTGTTTCAAACCACTTCCACGAAACACATTTACTGCAGATAAGTAAGAAAGCAAGTCAGTTTAGTGCACTGGCACTTTTAAGATGCACATTTCACAATGCGGGGCAATATAAGAGTAAAAATAAATGGCAGAATCCTACCGTGCGTCTTCTGGGCATTTAATTTTGACAAGCCAGGGACACATTCACGAAAAATCCTCAAACCAAATTGGAAGAAGGCAATCGTCAGAAGCAAACACATCACTGGAGTTGATGTATTTTGTTGTCTTCCGTATCCAGAAAGAAACATGGCGTCAATCCAATCCTTGTTCACACGACAGAGAGTGGGGATATTGCGCAAATCTCACAAATATACCAAAACTATAAAAACATTCATAAGTACATCAAGCCAAAGAATTTAATTTAGCTATCAAAAAACTTTACAACTTAAAATTTTAAAAGTTCGCAATAAGCATAAAACCATAGAATCAAATGTACTATGTCATAGGAATCCAATATGGCACGAGGGAGGTTACAGTATTCTACAGTGTAGATTGCAGCTGGGCCAAATAGTGGGAAATCTTTCAAGGATAAAAAGTACTAAAAAGAAAGAAATATACAGGTAGAAGAGGCTGCCCACCTCTTATGTAAGATGATAATTAAGCAAAACAGTATGGTTCCGAATATAGAAAGAAAAAAGTTGAGTTTTTTTTTGAAGAAGAAGATACTATAGGTATACATCCAAGCAGTGGAAATGTTTCCTTCAGTTTAGTTGAGACCTAATTTCCAGTTCTTCACACCTGCTGCGAGTGTGAATGCTGCAGCCCAGCACTCGCTCTGCTCCAGCTCACAGCCCAGCCTCGGGCCTGCGGCTCCTTCAGTGGCAGCAGAGGGAAGCAGGGCCTGAGCTGGCATATCTCTGTTGATGGAGACTCACGAGTCGACGGGATCTTAGGGAGGGCAATGAAGTGGGCGGCTTGGAAAATCAATCCACAGCGACCAAAATGGTAGTGTTTCCATTAACAGGGGTAGCCCAGTGACGAAATCCACCTAGAGATGGGACCAGGAGCGGTGGGGCACAGGCAGGCCCGTGTGATGTCTTGTTCCGAGCCAGGTGGCACAAGCAAATACTAAGTGGTGAACATCCTGGGACAGAGATGCCACCAAAATTGTTTTTTTCTAAACTCCTGGGTCCATTGAATTCCCGGATATCCGGCCAGATGGGAGGAGTGACCCCATTACAACACTTTGGAATGCACTGCAGCAGGGAAAAAGAGTTGGTTGGGAGGTTCCCCCATCCGTGCCTGAGTCTGACTGTTGGGCAGCCCTCACCTCTGCCTCTATTACCCAGATGACCGGAGCAGTAATACATCAGCAAGGAAGAATGGGCTCTGGATTGGTAATGTCCTCAGATCCGTCGAACTGCCAGGAGAGCGCGTCAGCCTTGGTAGTCTTGCAGCTAGAACAAAAGGTGTGTATGAAATTAAATCGGGTGAAGAAAAGAGCCTGCCAAGCTTCACAAGAGTTGAGTCTCTATGCATCCTGAATATAGGAGAGGTTTTAGGGATCTGCCCAGACCAAGAAAGGATGCTCTGCCCCCTCCAGCCAGTGCCACTATTCCTCCAGGGGTCTCCTTGACAGTCAGGAATTCCCGGTTCCCAACATCATAGTTGCTGCTAGCCGGAGTCAAGCAACGGGAAAGAAAAGTTCAAGGGTGCAGCCGGCTATCCGCAGACGAGCACTGAGAGAGGACAGCTCGAATGCCGACATCGGATGCATCCACCTTGACAACGAATGGTTGAGTTGGGTCTGGGTGTTGCAGCAATGGGACAATGGTAAAACATTGCTTTAGCTCCGAAAATGTTTGGACAACACCATCAGTCCAATGGAATCCTGCCGAGGTTCTTCTTGGTGAGTGCATTTATAGAAGCCGTGATAGAGCCAAAATTCCAGATGAAAATTTGTAAGCGCTGTAAAGCGCCATGCCTGTTTAACTGTAGATGCTTTGGGCCACTCTGTAACTGCCTGTTCTTTACTGCGGTCCATTTGAACACTGGATGGGGAAGCTGACAAACGACACATGGAGCTCACATTTCTCGGGTTTGAGTAGAGGATATTTTCGAGGAGCTGTCTGAGAACCCTGTGGACTTGCAGGACTGTTCCTGCTGAGAGCAGAAATAGTAAGGGCGTTGTCTAACTACACAAATTGGTTCGACATGTACCTGAGCACATCACTAAAGCCTGGAAACAGCGGATGCATTGGCCATTGGAGGTGTTGAAAACAGTCTTCCACTCATCCCCTTCTCTCATACAAACTAGACTAAGCACTGTGCAGATCAATTTCAGAAAATATAGTTGCTTCCTGGAGATGTTCGAGCTGCCACATCTGTTCTCAGGATAAGGCTTTTCATTCTGGAACGAAGGAAATATCTTCCTTTTTCAAGGAAAGGGACTGCCCTCAAATGCATCTCTTCCATTTCATGCGCGCCTGCCCTTACCCATCCTCCCACCACTCTAACCCACCGGCCTTCATGCCCAACATGCAATTCTCTGAAACTTCCTCTGTCTCCAACAGGATCCCACCACAGTCTTTCCCTTCCCCCACTTCTTGCTTTCAGCAGAAATCTCTCACTACATCCATTCGTCCCTCCCCACTGATCTCCCTCCTGGCATTTATCCTTGCAAGAGGAACAAGTGCTACACCTCCTCCCTCACTACCATTTAGGGCCCTAAACAGTCCTTCCAGATGAGGTGACACTTCACCCATGAGTCTGCTGGGGCCACGTACAGTGTCCGGTACTCCCGCTGTGGCCTCCTGTACAAAGTTCCACATGGAAAGTTAGTTAAGAAGGTTCAGTCGTTAGGTATTAATGCTGGAGTAATAAAATGGATTCAACAGTGGCTAGATGGGAGATGCCAGAGAGTAGTGGTGGATAATTGTTTATCGGGATGGAGGCCGGTGACTAGCGGGGTGCCTCAGGGATCTGTTTTGGGCCCAATGTTGTTTGTAATATACATAAATGATCTGGATGATGGGGTGGTAAATTGGATTAGTAAGTATGCTGATGATACTAAGGTAGGAGGTGTTGTGGATAATGAGGTGGGTTTTCAAAGCTTGCAGGGAGATTTATGCCGGTTAGAAGAATGGGCTGAACGTTGGCAGATGGAGTTTAATGCTGAGAAGTGTGAGGTTCTACATTTTGGCAGGAATAATCCAAATAGAACATACAGGGTAAATGGTAGGGCATTGAGGAATGCAGTGGAACAGAGAGATCTAGGAATAACAGTGCATAGTTCCCTGAAGGTGGAGTCTCATGTAGATAGGGTGGTGAAGAAGGCTTTTGGAACGCTGGCCTTTATAAATCAGAGCATTGAGTACAGAAGTTGGGATGTAATGTTAAAATTGTACAAGGCATTGGTAAGGCCAAATTTGGAATATTGTGTACAGTTCTGGTCACCGAATTATAGGAAAGATATCAATAAATTAGAGAGAGTGCAGAGACGATTTACTAGGATGTTACCTGGGTTTCAGCACTTAAGTTACAGAGAAAGGTTGAACAAGTTAGGTCTCTATTCATTGGAGCGTAGAAGGTTGAGGGGGGATTTGATCGAGGTATTTAAAATGTTGAGAGGGATAGATAGAGTTGACGTGAATAGGCTGTTTCCATTGAGAGTAGGGGAGATTCAAACGAGAGGACATGATTTGAGAGTTAGGGGGCAAAAGTTTAAGGGAAACACGAGGGGGTATTTCTTTACTCAGAGAGTGATAGCTGTGTGGAATGAGCTTCCTGTAGAAGTAGTAGAGGCCAGTTCAGTTGTGTCATTTAAGGTAAAATTGGATAGGTATATGGATAGGAAAGGAGTGGAGGGTTATGGACTGAGTGCGGGTAGGTGGGACTAGGTGAGATTAAGAGTTCGGCACGGACTAGGAGGGCCGGAATGGCCTGTTTCCGTGCTGTGATTGTTATATGGTTATATGGTTATATTGGCGAGACCCAACATGGATTGGGAGACTGTTTTACGAAGCACCTAAAAAGCTGAAAAGCAGGATGTTTCGGGCCGAGAACTTTCACCAGGAGATGAACCATGTAAGCCAGTTTTCATGCATCATCACAAAAACGACCAGGCTAGGCTTGGAATGTCAGCAACAAACACAAGGTGCTGGAGTACTCAGCAGGTCAGGTAAGTCAAGACATTTCAGAAGGAGATTGACCATGTATTCAAATCATAAACCTTTGAAGGGTCTCTGCCGGAAACATCAACTATACTCTTTTCCATAGATGCTGCCTGGCCTGCTGAGTTCCTCCAACATTTTGTCCCAGTACCCTGCAGCCACCAGGATCAGAGTATCTTGGTATCCTGCAGGCATTGGTATCAGAGCATCCCGGTATCCTGTAGCCACCGGGATCAGTGACATTGTTTTGCTGCTGCTTGTGCATGGGAGGGGGAAGGCTTTGGGGTTCAAACGTTTAACCGTGATTCATTCTTTGGAGAACTCCCCTGTTTTTGTGGATGTTTGCAAAGAAAAAGAATTTCAGGATGTATATTGCATACATTTTCTGACATTAAATGCACCTATTGAACTTGTCCCCTACCTGACTAATGAATCTCAGGACAAGGGTGAGCTGCTCTGTCTCTTCTGGGTTCATCTTTCTGTTGGCTGAGACTTGCTGTCTGTTCATTCGGATATGGCCTAAGTGTGCAGAAAGAGACACTGAAGCAGGTCGATCATTCAGACAGGGTTTTAAGGGAAAGGAAGTAAATAGACACTAGGCTAAACAGGGCCGATAACTTAAGCTCTCAAGCGGAAAGCTAGATGCTAACACCATGGCTGAAAGGAATATCTAAATATAAGACGAATACCGCTCATCTTCAGCAACAGTTGACTTGACAGTCCACTTTCTTAGGCAAGGCCGAATGCAAGCAGACAGCTGTGCTTTGCTCAAGTCTTGACAAGCGCTACAATGAAAAGAAGGGAGTTAAATATCACCATAATGAAATAACAATTAGCTAACACGTGTGCAATTGCTGAATCTGCTGTGCTGCCGAGTCCATGATTATCACAGGAGTAGGCTCTTCTGACCCTTTGAGCTGCGCTGAACAGCATTCTCCTGATTTAGGACAATTTAGATTGTGAGAGGAAACCCACAGTTACAGGGTAGCAGTGAGAATTGAATCCAGATAGCCTGTACCGTAAAGCATTTGGCTAACCACTACACAACTGTGTCAATCATAACTGTGGAAGACACTAGATTAGCAGCATGCCAAACATTTAAAGGAGTCAGGGGGCAGAAATGAGTGTAGTTGCTACTACTAAGGAGAAAGTGCTCAGAAAGCTGAAAGGTCTGAAGACAGAGGTCATCTGGATCAGATGGACTACACCCCATGGTTGTGATGTTGTGCTGAACTAATTAAGCTGATGACCCCTAATTCCTTCTGTCTGCACATAGTCTATATCCATTTATTCTCTGCATACTCACATTATCTAAGAAACTTTTTAATGCCTCTATCATATCTGCCTCCACGATCCTGTGAAAAAAGATTGTTTCACTCATCTCCAATGAACTTTCCTGTCTTACCTTAAATACATGCCCTTGAGTATTATAGCACCTTCAATAATTTCTAGTTTTACTGTTGAATGTCAGACAGTGCTATTATATATGAAGTGGGGCAGTCAAATTTTGCACAACAAAATCCCATAAACAGCTATAGAATAAGTGACCAGAATATCAATTTTTCCTCAGTTGATTGATGAATACACAGTGGTTGAGACATTTGTGAGAGCTCCAAAATCTCCAGCAATTTCTTCTTTGAATGGTGGCATTCTTTGAATCTTTTACATCCCACTGTGTGCGCATGTGGCATAATCATAGTCTTAAGGTTTGCAGGGCTCATCTCATGTGACCTCACCCTGAAACGCAGCAGTGTCTCAGAAGGGCTCAGTAAATAATAACTGAAAGTTGTGCAGTGCTTCTGTAGGTAATTTTATATATTAATTCTAAGAAAATTATTAAATCTCTTTGTCAATTGATTTCAATGGTTTGCAGATTGCTAACTTGATAGTCATAAGAGTTATACAGCATTGAAAGAGGCCCTTCTGGCTGACTCATGCATGTCAACCAAGTGTTTACATGAAATAGTCCCATCTGCCTGCTTTTGGTACATGTCCCTCTACCTTTCCTATCTATGTCGCTGCTTTTTAAAAATTGTAATTATACCTGCCACTACAGTTTCCTCTGGCAGCTCATTCCATATACCCACCATTGTTTGTGTGAAAAGGTTGCTGTTTAGGTCACCTTTAAATAGTTCTTCTCTCTTTAAACCTATGCCCTCTAATTTTAGCTTCCCCCTACCCTAGTGTAAAGGCTGTGACCATACACTTTATCCAGGCCATAATTATCTGGCATTATCTTGAATAAACCTGCAGGATGGCTAAATTGTTAAATCCTGTGATATTTACCTGTAAAGGTTTAGTCTCTGTGACACATTGGCCCAGATTTTGAGCTCAGATTTCTGGATCAGCAATAGAACTTACTTACTGTCTTACTTGTCTTACTGGTGAGACTGCTGCTGAAGATGTCTACTCCTTTGGGATTAACCTCATCAGTGGATATTTTTCTGTGTGTGCCTAGGCTCAAGGTTGAGCAGACTGAAATGCACAACTGTAAAGGAAAACATCCAGTGCTTACCTGTTCAATACAGAAACAAAATTGAGCTGTTCCTTTACAGGTGCATATTCCAGTCCCTCAAATGGATGATTTCACTGGACAACAAAAATTTTGTTTCCTGAATACTGCCTTATGGATTTTGGGCTACTGATCATGAAAATCATGATAATATTTCCCTATCACACAACATTTTTTAAAAAATCACCTATATTTGTTACTTCAATTCATAGTTCAAGTCAAGTAAAATGTTGCCCACAAAGTAAGATGAAAAGTTTTCTATCTTATCCAGCTTGCCTGAACATGCTTAGGCAGGGTGGATGGTGCATGGTGGGACAGAATAACCGATGTCAAGATTAAGGAAGGCATTCTTGTTGGTCCACAAATCAAAAAGGTCATCAATGACAGGCAATTCGAAGGACTTCAAGAGAAAATTACATGGAAGGTATTCAAGAATGTTATTGAAAATTTTCTTGGCTACTACAGAGCACCAAACCACATACAGTAGATTAGCAAAATGCTTTGAGTATACAAAACCATGAAGTGCAACATGTCACTAAAAATTAATTTTCTGCATTCCCATTTAGACTTTTTCCCTGCAAATCTTGGCACTATCAGTGATGAGCATGGTGAAAGGTTTCACCAAAAAATTGCAGTATCAGGGCAGCTAGAATCCATCAATGCTGACTGATTATTGTTGAACATTTAAGCCTCAGACACTGAGTACAAATGAAAATCAGCAAAAAACATTTTTAGCTTAGTTGAGCTATTGCAAAGCATCAACACCATTATGCAATTAAGTGCATATATTCAAGCAAAGTTAATTTTGTGTTTCTCCCAATTCTTACAAGTAGTCTGAAATTATATTTGTATTCAGCTACAAGTCTATCAATAACAAAAAAAAAGTTTCTGAGGAAGCAACACTTTCAAAGAAAATGTGTTATGCATTGTATTTATTGTGACCAGGCACCAGGATTGATGCCCATGATATTTTTCCTAATAACCTGGCCTCATTGTCTTTTCGGTCCACAGGGGTGCAAGATGAGCACTTCTCCCCACACATTTAGAAATATTTGTATTTAATTGGTAATGGGAGAGGGGAGCTGTCACCCTTATCAGGTAGACCCTTACCTATATGATAGACTGTATGTGACTGTAGACCTATAGCAAGATCGTTTACTGCTCTCAAAAGTACCAAGCCACTCAGTTATATCATAACCACTGCATTAAAGAAAAAAAGAATAAAACTGATGCACCATCAATAACTCTCGGAGATGGGAGGCAAACGATAGGCTTTTATTAGCTGCAAGAAATCACCACACAACATCCTGGAGACTGAGTGGGGAGTAGTGCCTCCAACCACCTTTATACACGGGTCCGTGGGAGGAGCCACAGGAGCAGTCAGCAGAGGGGCATGTCCAGACAGGTATATGTAGTTCACCACAAAAACTACCTGCTATCAATTTAGGTATCAAATTTAGACAAGGCAGATTTTCTCCCTTTCAGATAATATTTTAAAATTCTCCTCACAAACATTTGGGAGTTGTCGTCTGCATTGGGAAAGCTGTGTCACACCAGTCCAACATTGATCTGACACAGTCTTGCAGAGTTTTATACCATTTTATGGTGTTGCAAGGAATATAAGTGAAAGGGTAAGCAATGACACTGCTGAAGCCTTGGGAAAGGCAACAACAGAAATAGTTGCCATGTGTAAGATGATTCTTCAAAATTTTATGGCATTAGATCTTCTCTTAGCAGTTTTGGGGGGGGGGACATGCAATTATAGGCAAGGAGTGTGGTATTTAAATACCTGATAACTTGAACGCATAACTGATTTGGCTGATTATATTCATAAAGAAACAGCTAAAGTACATCAATCTGATGGATGGGATTTCTTTGATTTGTCCTGCAGAAGGGTCTTGGCCCAAAATGCTGATTGTACTTTTTTTCCATAGATGCAGCCTGGCCTGCTGAGTTCCTTCAGCATTTCGTGTGTGTTACTTCTTTGACTGGATTCATTTCAGTCTCATAAGTTGGGGTTACTCAATATTACAAGTCATGTTATTCATATTAATATGCCTTGTCATAGTTTACAGTTTACTCATTTACAGCTTACAGTTTTTTACAGTTTTTACTTGTTTAAAGGGTATTATTAATAGAATTGTTCTGCCTAACCATGTCATAATCTTATGAATACTTTGAAGAAGATACCCTTTGATATTTCGTAACCCAAGTAGCTTTTTGATTATTTTATATGTAACATAGATACCACAGATTTTTCTGCCTCTGAATTTTCAGATGTGATGATTCCAAACATACGATTAGGAATCAATTGTGTGGCGGGGGAGTGGATTGTTGGATTGGATGTTTTGTTATTCCATCACGTCTTAATTAATATCCCTCTCAACTCCATTCTCCTACCTTCTTCCTGCAACCTTTGAAGTCCTGACTAGTCAAGAAACTATCAACGTCCGCTTTAAATGTACCTAATAACTTGGCCTCCACATCTACCTGTGGCAATGAATTCTACAGATTCACCACCCTCTGACAAAATAAATTTCTCATCTCTGATCGCTCTATTCTAAGGCTGTGCCCTCTGGTCCTAGACTCTCCCACTATAAGAAACATTTTCTCCTCATCTACTCTATCTAGGCTTTTTAATATCCAATGTGTTTCCACTCATTCTTCTAAACTCCAGAGAATACTGGTCCAGAGCTCATACATTATTTCTCCTTCAGAAAACCATGCCGACTTCAGCCTATTTTATCATGTGCCTCTAAGTATCATGAAACCTCATCCTTAATAGTGGACTCCAACATCTTACCACCCACTTCCTTAGAGAGTGGAGTGACATTTGCAATTTTTCAGTCTTCTGGAACCATTCCAGAATCTAATGATTCTAGAACAATGATTACTAACGCTTCCACAGAACCGAAAGGGCTGTCACTCTGCCATTCTGTTCTATGTCCTTTATGAATTCAATTGTTTTCAAACTCATTCAGTGGAACACGGGACATTGGGTTATATACTGTAACTGGTATCTGGAGGGCTAGACCAGTGAGTATGGCCAGTTGGAGAAATTAAACTCAGTAAGTGAATAAAGCTGGGGTGAAGTATCAGTGGTGGTGGTTACAGTATGTTTGGATTGTCATGAAAACTTATCTGGTTCACTAATGCCCTTCTAAAAGGAAATCCAGCACATTCCTGTGGCCGATATACAACTCTCGACTCACAACAAGGTGGCTGTCAATAAATCGAATCAGCTGCTCAGCTCAGTGTTAGGTGATAAATACTGCCCTAATGAAATCAAATAAACCAAAAAACATCAAGTTATGTCATGCTAGCTTTGATGCTTCAGTTTAGACCTTAAAGTTCATGGTGCTAAACAGCAGCCTTTCCAAATGTTTAAATAGGAAAGATCAGTAAATAAGGACAAATAGACTGAATTAAGTCAGATTTCAGAAATGCATTACCAGGGCTTATATTTATAGGTACCACTACTGAAATTCAAAAGTTCTTTTGGAGTTAACCACAGTATTAGGATTTCTACCAACAATTAAAACTCACAGATGTTTCTTTCAGCCAGAACTATATTTGGCAGAGAATACAGACAAAAATGCGATATGAGACATTTTGGTACAAATTATTGTGCAGTGGCTCAGAACTCCCCACCACTGGTGAAGCATCTGAACTCTCAATGATCTATGCACTAATTCTGCATTTACAGTACCTGGTGTTAAAATTTGGCCCAATTTTCAGAAACATTAAAAAACTATTTTAAAAAACTAATTATTACAATAATAGAACTATTACAAGATTTTTAAAAAGATTTAAACAATTGCTTACAAAGTAAAAGAATTATAAGCTGTATATTAACTAGAACTTACCTTTTCCCCCTGCTGCTTCTCTCCATTCAAATGGAGTTGCTGCTCCTGTCTTCGTTGAATGTGCAACAACATTGTCAATATCAACAAAATCCCAAAGATTCTGTCAATTATGTGGGGAAACTATCCAATACCTGCTTATATTTTCCCCCCAAATCAGGGCAACTCTTCAGACCACACAGTTTCATGTATTGTCATGGAACCACTGCATGCAAGCTATTTTGCAGGATACAAATATCAGTCAATTGCCTAAAGACATATTTTATTAAATTAAACATATAAAAGTAGCATTCAAGCTGTCGTATCCATTTATTAAGCTGCTAAAAAACATGTTATAATATACACCAATGAGTATGTAACTCAGTATCTCAATGCATAAAATAACTTTACCTTTCTTTCAACCACATGATCAGTATAATGCATTTGGCTAGGTCATGAAGATAGTTCCTGAAGACTTGCATTATCTGATGTCAATCTATAGGGATCTGAGGCAGTTGTCTATACTGGTAAGGCACCCAGGCTTACATATGCAAGATTCATTATTAGGTTTGACATTAACAGGACTGTTTGTACAATTCAACAAAAGTGGCTCTCTGCGTTCAAATAACTTACATAAAACTCTTCAGCAAAGGATAGCATAGAGGTTAGCAACTATTTTTTCCTTCCCTAGGGGTGCACTTGAATTTAAGCCAGTTAATAGCTGGCAGGAGTGTAAAGGAACTAACTGGCATTTTCACCCAAACTCTAGATAGGTGTTCCATTTCACTGCCTCATATTCTGCATAATTTCACTCTGATCAGCACACTCAATTGTTCATCCTATTCGAAAAATTGCTTCTCTGGGAAATGCTAATGTCAAAAGCTGCCCTAAAATTACAGGTAAGGCAAATTGTTGAGACCATAAAGTGCAAGGTTTATCCTCCATCTAATTCCATGCAGTACAATGCCTGGGAGTGGAAAATGCTTGATACTGACATCAAATGGGGGGGGGGGGGGGGGAGACAGGATTTTTCCATTTTCTAGCTCTGATTTCTCAATGTGAGGAATTTTAAATGTCACAATCTTAAGGAAGAACAATAGTTAGAAAACAAGATCTTGAATTTCACTGATTTATCATAGTTTTGCAACTAGCTCCTAGTTGTATTCCATGTAAGGTAATAACATTTAAAACAAACTGTGGAATTGTTTCATAGTAAAAATTGAGGACCTTAAAGCAAATAACTTTTAAGGAATGTTTTTGGCCATGTTTTGCCTTTCAAAATAATTAAAAACAGTATTGCATGAAAAAACATAATATATTAAGTTATAGATAGAAATCAACCAACATTTTTAATGTCTTTAAATATATGTATATTACATTGGCAGGAGAGCACTCTATCAAAAGTGCATGCGTTTTATAAAAGGGTTTTTTAATATATTACTTTTCTTTATCTTATATACGTTTGATCTTGGTGAACAAAGGCAGGAATAAACATTAATTCATTAGACCATGAAGAACACTCTTTCAAACTGTTGTTACCCTCATTACCACCTCAGCAGAACTGTTCTCATCATACTCCTCATCTTGGGCTCTCAATCGGTTGAGCAAATGTAATAAAGTATAGCTGCAGTGAAATGGTTCAGCCATTATCCTGGTGGAGCCAACAGGCCTTCGTGTTCTGAACTGATTCAGAGATGACCAAAGAGACTGGTTGACTGAGCTTTCAGCATGGTGGCTGTTTACTTCTAAATCATTTGCTTTATCATAATTTAACACGGTCCAGTGCAGATTAACAGCTCTCCAGCGTTTAAACACTCGATAAATTGCTGCTCCTTCGTGAATGATCAGACCTATGGAAACAGTATCAAATTATCAAAGCGAATGTGATTGCAGCTCCTCTTCGCGTAATGCACATGTCACAGGTTCTGTTAATAGTTGTGTCTCCTGTTAGAGGACACCCATCCCCTAGACCTTTACAAGAGCAGTACAATACATCCTAGGCTACAGTAATTTGATTAGGAGTAGCACAGAGTGCAGAAACTGTATCTGTAATCTTTTATTATTGTTTAACTATAAGCATATGTCCTATGCATCTATTAAGAACTTTGAGGTAATGGTTCTAAAAATCTTTCCACCAAATATAAGGATACTTAACAACTTAATAATGTTATTCTTTGGATTAGATTCCACAAGTCACTGGCAATGCTCAATAGTAAATATCAATGTGACCTTTTAAGTGGAATGCAAAAGTATTCATATTGTTAATATTGAAATAAGAAATTGATTTCTAAAAAATAATCTATACATTAGACCATAAGACAGGAGCAGAATTAGGCAATTCACCCCATCGCTCCACCATTCCATCATGGCTGATTCATTATCCCTCTTAACCATATTCTCCTCCCTTTCTACCATAATCTTTGATGCCCCTACTAATCAAGAACCTATCAACCTCTGCTTTAAATGTACCCAATCTCTTCCACAACCATCCTTGGCAAGGAATTCCACTGATTCACTGCCCTCAGGCTAAAGAAATACCTCCTCAATTTCTCTTCTAAAGGAACGTCCTTGTATTTTGAAACTGTGCCCTCTGGTCCTAGACTCCCCCACTAAAGGAAATACCCTCTCCATGACTACTCTATCCAGGCCTTTCAATATCTTTTAATAAGATCTTCCCCACTCCCCCATTCTTCCAAACTCTGAGAACAGCCCAGAGCTCCTCATGCTTTAACCTTTTTATTCCTGGAATAATTTTTGTGAAACTCCTCTAGACTCTCTCCAATGCCAACGTATTATTTCTTAGATAAGGTGTCCAAAACCACTTACAATGCTCCAAGTGCAGTCCGACCCATGCCTATAAAGCCTCAACATTACATACTTGCTTTTTATAGTCCTCTTGCAGGATTCCCTCTCAAAATGAATAGTAACATTTCATTTGCCTTCCTTATCACTGATTCAACCTACAAATTAACCTTTCTGGAATCCAGCAAAAGTATTTCCAAGTACCTATGCACCTCTAATTATTGAATTTTCTCCTAATTTAGAAAATAATATACACCTCTATTCTGTCCATCAAAGTGTATCACTAGAAACACACGCAAAATGCTGGAGGAACTCAGCAGGCCAGGCAGCATCTATGGAAAAAAGTTAACAGTTGATGTTTTGGGTGGAAACCCTTCATCAGAACTTGAGAAAAAAGATGAGGTCAGTATAAGAAGGTGGGGGAGGGGAGGAAGAAGTACAAGGTAATAGGTGATAGGTGAAACCAGGAGAAGGGGAGGGGTGAAGTAAAGAACTGGGGAGTCCATCAGTGAAAGCGCTGAAGAAGAGGGAATCTGATAGGAGAGGATAGTAGGCCACGGAAGAAAGGGAAGGGGGAGGACCACCAGAGAAAGGTGAAAGACAGGTAAGGAGATAAGGTGAGAGAGGGAAATGGGAGTGGGGAATGGTGAAGTGGTGGGTGTGGCACTTTCCAGAAGTTTGAAAAATCAATGTTCGTGCCATCATGTTGGAGGCTACCCAGATGGAATATAAGGTGTTGCTCCTCGAACCTGAGTGTAGCCTCATCACGGCAGTAAAGGAGTCCATGGACTGACATATCGAAGTGGGAATGGGAAGTAGAATTAAAATGGGTGGCCACCAGAAGATCTCACTTTTTCTAGCAAATGGAGTATAGATACTCGGCAAAGCGGTCTCCTAATCTACATTGGGTTTCACCAGGGGGCCACACAGCTGGATACAGTAGATAACCCCAACAGACTCACAAGTGAGGTTTCACCTCACCTGGAAAGACTGTTTGGGGACCTGAATGGTAGTGAGGGAGGACATGCAGGAGCAGGAATGGCACTTGTTCTGTTTGCAAAGATGTGTAAGATCATCTGCGGAGGGGGTGATCCCTGCAGAAAGTGGGAAGTGGGAAGTGGCAGGAGGAGGAAGGGAAAGATGTGCTTGGTGGTGCTATCCTGTTGGCGATAGCAGAAGTTTCAGAGAATTATGTGCTGGACGTGGAGGCTGGTGGGGTGGTAGGTGAGGACAACAGAAACCCTATCCCTGGTTGGGCACAGATGGATGGGGTGAGGGCAGATGCGCATGAAATGGAAGAGCTGCAGGTGAGGGTAATGTTGATGGTGGAGGAAGGAAAGCCCCTTTCTTTAAGTTATCTCCTTAGTTCTGGAATGGAAAGTCTCATCCTGAGAGCAGATGTGGCTGAGACGGAGGAATTGAGAGAAGGGGATGGCACTTTTACAAGTAACATGGTGGAAAGAAGTATAGTCCAGGTAGCTGTGAGAATCAGTGGGTTTACAGAAGATATCAGCAGATTAGCTGTCTCCAGAGACAGAGACAGAGAGATCATAAAAGGGGAGGGAGCTGCTCAAAATGGACCAGGTAAGTTTGAGGGCAGGATGGAAGTTGATGATGTAGCATAGGAAAAGTTGGGGAGTGATACCAGTGTAAGCTTGGAATATAGACTGTTCCATATCACCAACAAAAAAGGCAAGCATAGCTGAGACCCATGTGAGTGTCCATGGCTACACCTTTTGTTTGAGATAAGTGGGAAGAGCTTAAGGAGAAATTATTGAGAGTGACAGAGGAGAGTGGTGGTGAGGGGAACTGGTTGGATGGGTCTAGTGTCTAGAAAGAAGCAGATAGATTTGAGGCCTTCCTGATGGGGGATGGAGGTGTATAGGGAATGGACATCCATAGTGAAAATGGGACAATCAGGGTCAGGGAACTTTAAAAACATTGCAAAGAGTATGTGAAGTGTCACAGATGTCAGTAGAAAGGGACTCAACCAGGGAGGATAAAATAGAGTCAAAGTATGTAAAAATAAATTCAGTGGAGCAGAAATAAGCAGAAACAATGGGCCTACCTGGAAAGGCAGATTTGTGGATCTTTGTGTCAGGAACGGGGACAGGATTGGACCCAAATGCAGGACACAGGCACTGAAGTACTAGGAGTAGGACAGGATGGGGATGCCATGGCATGCAAGGGGTAATACAGGCGGGGCAGGATCCCGGAGGTCAGGCAGGCAGGGCAGGATCCCAGAGTTCAGGCAGGCAGGGCAGGATCCCAGAGTTCCGGCGAGGCAGGAGGATCCCAGAGTTCCGGCGAGGCAGGCGGAGCAGGCAGGCAGAGCAGGATTCCAGAGTTCAGGCGAGGCAGAAGAGCCCCCTGGGGCGGGCGCATAACTCCTGGGCAGGGCCGCCTCCCAGGCAGGAACACGGAGACCCGGGCAAAGCGTGGAACACCTGGGCAGGTGCGGGGCACAACCCATGGGAAACGAGGGGAGGAAAGGGTTGGAGTCTTCAGGGTGGGCCGCATCCTGGGCAGGACCGCCTCCCAGGCAGAGACACGGAGGCCTGGGCAAGGCGCGGACATCTGGGCAGGTGCAGGGCACAACCCATCTGAGGTGAGGAGTAGGAAGGGGACCGAGTCCCCCCGCCGGGCAACGGCAGATGGCCTGGCTTCCCTGACGGAGCAAAGGGACAGGAGGGGGCAGAACCATCCGACGGGTAACAGCGACGGCCTGGCTTACCCGACGGAGGCAAGGGACAGGAAGGGACAGAACCACTTGAGGGGTAACGGTGACAGCCTGGCTTACCTGACAGAGGCAAGGGAACAGAAGGGAGCTGGGTCCAGGATGAGCAACCGGGATACACCGGTAAATAGGGAGAAGCAAGCAGACAGCGCGACAGCGCGGGCAAGGTGAATACGGCAGAACAGCAGGACCAGCGCACACGAGAGAAGCAGGAAAACAAGACGAACCTGGACAGAACTGATACAGAGCAGGTCAGAACCTGGGCAGGGTAAACAGGGTACGGAGCAGGTCAGAACCTGGGCGGAACAGGATACAGAGCAGGCCGGCAAACAAGGCAGAACAGGATTCCGAGCAGACAAACCAGGTACAGAGCAGGTTAAACTGGCTTTGGAGCAGGACGACCCCCCCCCCAACTAGGCTCAGTACCCGAGCCCCTTATAAACACCTGCCCCCTAATAGGCGACAGATGTACCTCCTTAAGCCAAGATGATCCAATGGCTCCGGGTGACAGGAGGACTAGCTGCAAGGCCCGGAGTCCGGAGTCCACGGACCGGAGCAAGACCCAGAAGGCGGCCTCCGGACCGGACCCTAACACTTGGATAGAAGGTAGAAACGGAAGGTGAAGGGTGTGGGAACTATGAGGTTGATGGCAGTGGATGGGAGATGTCCAAAGTTAATGAGATCAGTGATGGTGTGGGAGAAAATGGACTGAAGCTCCTTAGTGGGGTCTTGTTTGAGGGGTAAGTAATAAGAGGTGACTGATAGCTGTTGCCGGGCCTCAGCAAGGTAGAGGTCAGTTCTCCAGTCGACTACAGCACCCCTCCCCTGCCTTATCTGCCGTTTGATGGTGAGGTTAGGATTAGGGTGGAGAGAGTGGTGAACTGAATGTTCAGAAAGAGTGAGGTTGGAATGGAGAGAGGAGTAGTGAAGTCGAGATGGTTGATGTCTCGTTGGCAGTAAGCAATAAAAGGATCCAGAGCAGGCAGAAAAATCAGAGCAGGATTCCAGGAAGAAGAGGAGGGTTGAAGGTGGGAGAAGGGGTCACTGGTGCAGGCTTGAGAGTCCTTGCCAAAGAAGTAGGCACGGAGACGGAGGCAATGGAAGAAGATCTCAGTGTCATGACAGGTGCAGAACTCAATGAGATTTGGGTGCAGGGAGACAAAGGTGAAGTCCTTAATGAAGACAGACCTTTTTGCTTCAGAGAGGGGATGGTTAAGACCTGGTATGTATCAGATGGGGGGAGGGGGTTGGTATCTGAGGAGAGGGGAGGGTAGGGTGATAAGGAAAGGTAGGGTGAGAGGAAGACGGAGTCTCCAAGGACCCAAGGGCTGGCAGTGGGATGGGATTGCAGTGGTGATGGGGAAGAAGAGACTGGGGTTCCAGCGACAGCTCATAAAGTTCCAATCTGGAGGTGCTGTTAGTCAAGATGTAGATGCAAGTTCTGTGGGGCATGAACAAGCAGAAACAATGTGCCTACCTGGACATGCAGGTTTGCCCCCCTCTTCTTCACCATTCCCCATTCTCATTTTCCTCTCTCACCTTTACCTGCCCATCACCTCCATCTGGTGCTCCTACACTTTCCCTTGCATGGCCTTCTGTTCTCTCTTATCAGTTTTCCCCTTCTCTAACCCTTTATCTCTTTCACCAATCAACTTCCTGGCTCTTTACTTCAACCCTCCCCCTCTCCCGGTTTCACCTATCATCTACCACCTTGTACTTCTTCCTCTCCTCCCTCCACATTCTTACTCTGACTTCTCATCTTTCTTCTCCAGTCCTGAAGAGTCTCAGCTCAAAATATTGACTAATTACTCTTTTCCATGGATGCTGCCTGGCCTGCTGAGTTCCTCCAGCATTTTGTGTGTGTTGCTTGGATTTCCAGCATCTGCAGATTTTCTCATGAAAGTTCATTACTTTACACTTCCCTACACTGTATTCCATTGTGTCACTTCTTTGCTCATTCTCCTAATCTGTCAAGTCCTGCAGCAAGCTCCCTACTTTGTCAACACTTATCTGCCCCTCCACCTATCTTTGTATCATCCAAAGACTTGGCCATAGAGCCATCTATTCCATCATCCAAATCTTTGACATATAACATAAAAAGGAGCGGTCCCAATACTGAGCCTTGTGTAACACCACTAGTCAACCAGAAAAAGCCCCCTTTATTTCCACTCCTTGCTTCCTGCCAGTCAGTCACTCTGCTATCCATACATGTTTAGCAGCCTCATGTGCAGCATCTTGTCAAAGGCCTTCTGAAAATCAAAATAACAACATCCACATTGACTCTCCTTTGTCTATCCTGCTTATTATTTCCTCAAACAATTCCAGCAGATCTGTCAGGCAAGATTTTCCCTGAAGAAAATCATATTGACTTCAGCCTATTTGTCTCCAAGTATCCCGAAACATCGTGCTTACTAATGGACTCCAACATCTTACCAATCACTGAATTTGTATAATTTCTTCATTTTAAAATCTTTTTATTAATTATTATTGAAGATTAACAAAAAAGATACATTAAGCGAATGTCATTACGTACAATAAAGAATTAGCAAATTTAGCAAATAACATTAACAAAGCTAAGCAATATATCAATAAGAAGAAGAAAAAATAAAGTGTTAAGAATACATTTTTGAAAGAAAAAGAAGGAAAAAAAAGAACCCCTACTAACTAAAAAAACACCCTAACTGAAAAAAAACAAACAAAAAAAAACCCATTGGGAGCACAACCCTGGAGCTATACATCATACAGGCTTCCATTAAAAAAAAACATCAATCTGCCAACTCAAATCCATTTAAAGAAAAATTGGAGGGAAACCATATTAATTAACTCAAATCAGATGATAGTAGTGGGCGAATGAACCCCACCTTTTCTCAAAATCAAATCGAGGATCAAAAGTTCGACTTCTGATTTTCTCCAAACTAAGACATAGCATCACCTGAGAAAACCATTGTATCAACGTAGGAGCAAAAGCATCTTTCCATTTCAACAAAATAGCCTTTCTGTCCAATAATGTAACAAATGCAATTACATGTTGGTCTGAGAAATACCATGAATATATTGAGGGATTATACCAGATAAAACTGTCAATTTATTAGGTTGTAGATTAATTTTTAAAACTTTAGAAATTGTGGAGAAAATGGACTTCCAAAAATGTTTCATTACAGAACACAACCAGAACATATGTGTCAATGAGGCTGTCTCAGTTTTACATCTGTCACACTGACTATCAACATTAGGAAATATTTTAGACAGTCTCTTTGTCAAATAGTAACGATGTACAATTTTAAATTGAATTAAAGAGTGAAAATTTGTATAATTTCTTATAGAAATTATAGAAAACCTATAATTTCTTTTCTTTTGCCTTCCTCTCTTAAAGAGTGGAGTGAAATTTGCAAATTTCCAGTCCTCTGGAACCATTCCAGAACCTAGTGATTCTTTAAAGAACTCTACTAATGCCTTCACAATCTTTGTGAAGATTTGAGGAGACTTAATCCAGGAGACTTAGATTCCTTCAGAACTTTTGACTTCCAAAGTACCTTTTCCTTAGTAATAGTGACCACACTCACTTCTGCCCCATGACACTCTTCAACTTCTGGCATGTGTCTTCCACAGTGAAACCTGACACAAAGTTTATCCTCCATTTTTTGCCCCTCATTACTACCTCTATAGCATCATTTTCCAACTACTGTATATGATATCCACTCTCACCTCTACGCTTTATATCCAGTATCTGCAAAAAAAAAATCCTTTTTTTAAATTATTGGCTTGCTTACCTTCATATTTCATCTTTTCACTCCTTATTGCTTTTATAGTTGTTTTCCCTTGCATTTTAAAGGTTCCCAGTCCTCCAGCTTCCCACTACTTTTTGCTATATGATATCCCTTCTCTTTTGCTTATAATTTTCAATCACTGGAAATTTTATTTTAAAAATTTGACAGCATAAAATTTAATACAACATAAATATTATTTCAATTATAGATTACAAAGGCCAAAAGGAAAAGTGATAAATAGTAACATGAATTGAATTGATTTGGGGAAATTTAATTTATATGTACTGGTTTACGTATGAACGCTTAAAGTTTATAGGGAGTGATAAAAGTAACTTCAAGTTAAGGAAAGTGGAGTCTGTGGGTGGAGTATGTGGATGGAGTCCAGCTTCTAAAGCTTTCTGTAAATTAGGGGCCACAACAGAGATAAAGGATTCTAGCACTAGTGAAAAGAAACATATTTCAATAAAATCACCCTTTCATTCTTCCAAACTCCTATCCTGCTCAAGTGAGCAATAGTGACAGGGGATTCTATATTTAGGAGCACAAAAAGGCCTTTTGTAGCCATGAGCTATACTCTAGGATGGTGTGTTGCAATGCTGGTGCCAGGATCAAGGATGTCTCTGAAAGGAGAGGGTGGCCAGCCAAAGGTCTTGGGTACACATTGGTACCAATGACATAGACAAAAAAAGAGCTGAGATCCTGCAAAGAGAATTTAGAGAACTAGGTAGAAAGTTAAAAAGAGGACCTCTAGGGTTGTAATCTCAGGATTACTCCATGTGCCACTTATTATTAAGGCTAGAAATAGGAAGATAGTACAGATAAATGCAACACCTAGAAGATGAAACAAAGCCCAGGGGTTTGGAATTATTGGGCTCTCTTCTAGTGCAGCTGGGCCCTATACAAGAATAATGATTACACCTAAAATGGAGAGATAACTTGTGGTAGAAATGGTTAAAACTAGTGTACGATGGGATACTTGACCATTCTGGAGCAGCTGAGCTTAAGACTGCTGATGCTTGTCGAGAATAACCTTGGATGATAAGCGCAGTACCAGAAACTCCAATAAAAAAGATATTAGGCCCCTGGAACAAGGAGGGTGGATTCCTCTGGGGATAAATTATGTCCTGATAACAGGAAGCAGGAAGAACTGTTAGATGATAAGAGATGCTGAGAGATAATTGACATTTCTTTTAAACAATTGATCATGTACTGACCGTGGGATGCCAAGCAAAGTTATGTGAAGATGTTTATCTTGCTGTATAAATATAAACATAAAACATAGAATAGTACAGCACAGTACAGACCCTTCAGCCCACAATGTTGTGCCGACCCTTAAACCCTGCCTCCCATAATCCACCCACCTTAAATTCCTCCATATACATGTCTAGTAGTCTCTTGAATTTCACTAGTGTATCTGCCTCCACCACTGACTCAGGCAGTGCATTCCACGCACCATCTCTGAGTAAAAAACCTTCCTCTTATATCCCCCTTGAACTTCCCACCCCTTACCTTAAAGCCATGTCCTCTTGTATTGAGCAGTGGTGTCCTAGGTAAGAGGCACTGGCTGTCCACTCTATATATTCCTCTTAATATCTTGTATACCTCTATCATGTCTCCTCTCATCCTCCTTCTCTCCAAAGATTAAAGCCCTAGCTCCCTTAATCTCTGATCATAAGGCATGCTCTCTAAACCAGGCATCATCCCCCTCATTCACAATTTCAGGGAATACAACCCAAGAGCTGCCAGATGATCCTCAGATGGTAACCCTTTCATTCTGCAATCTCAATTATATACATTTCCTAAAAGTCCTGATAAGAATTTATTAGATTAAAAATATCCAATATTTATGATATGTTGATGGGAATGAGAAACGATTCTTTAGACAAAATCAAAAATCTTTGGGAACAAGATTTACAGACTTCAATTTCTGAAGAAACTTGGAATGAAATTTTTAAACTGGTTAATACTTCATCGTTATGTGCCTGTCACTCCCTCCCACAATTTAAAGTGGTCCATAGGGCTTATATGACCAAGGATAAGCTACCTCATTTTTATATGGATGTATTTCCCTACTGTGATAGGTGTAACAATGGAAAAGCTTCATTCATTCATATGTTTTGGACATGTCCGATTCTTGAAAAATATTGGAAGGAATTATTCCAAACTTTTTCTGTACTTTTTAAAGTAAATTTTAAGCCTAATCCTTTGACTGCCTTATTTGGTATTGTTGGAGGGGTGGATATCATTTTGAAGACATCTGACCTGCACATTCTGGCTTTTATCTCTCTTATGGCTAGGAGGGCGCTCTTGCTTAAATGGAAGGATGCTGCTCCGCCTAATCATGCTCAGTGCTTACAGGATGTTATGGCATGCTTAAACTTAGAAAAGATTTGTTGTTCAATTTCTGAATCTAACCAAGATTTTCAAAATTTGTGGGAACCATTTTTGAATTATTTTCAAAACCTTTGATTTTCCGTTAAAGTACAGATGCTGGTTAATAGCATATTTCACTATCTGATAAGGTTTTTCTACCCCTTTTTTTGTTTACCAAACAACTTAGGCTTTGGTAGTGGGTTTAGGTTTTTATATATATGTATATATATATATAAAAAATTATTCATATCTCAACATACAAATTAATCTATTCTACACGAATATAGGGTTAAGGAGTTTGTTAATGTGATTCAAATATAACGTATTTGGTTTTGTGTTGCCCTTAAGGCATTTGTTTAGCTTTATTACATTTTCGCTTTAGTAATTCGTTTGTAATTATTTTCTAGTTAAAGTTAAGGTTGTTGAAAGAAACAGGAAGGAGGGGGCTTGTGTGTGCAGGATCAGCGCGAGAAAAGTTTTCATTCTACACACTAAGAAACATCATAGAAGCAACGCCGTAAGTTCATATGACAATCGATATGTTGGAGTAAAAATGTTAACGCTGATTCTGTTAAAAGTAATGACAGTTGATAAGGTTTATTTTCTTGTGCTATTGAAAGCGTTGCTGGATAGCTTGTGTGAAGTGTATTTAAAGCCAATTGATGGCATAGGTAGATTCTGACTGTATGTTGTACTTTAATGTAATATAGTTTGTTGTATTTTTACTTTTACAAGTATTTATGATGTAAATGTGATGCCAAGAAAGAAACAAATACTGTATATATTTTGTATTGTTTTTATCAACAGTTTTCACCATACGTTAATGTGGAAGAGTGAACAATAAATGGTTAATCTCACTGTGATCCTGCTTCATTGACTAGGGTTTACCTCAGTGTTTAGTTCAGAATTCCTACACCTGCACGAGAACACTACAGGTATTATTATATCTTTCTTTTGTTTTATAATATGTATTTTCTTGAACTCTGTATTCTTCTGTGTAGAAATTAATAAAAATATTGAAAGGAATCATTTTCGTGAATCTTCTCTGAAACCTCTCCAATGTCAGTATATTCTTTCTAAAATAAAGAGCCCAAAACTGTACACAATACTCCAAGTGTGGTCTCACAAGTGCCTTATAGAGCCTCAACATTACATCCCTGCTCTTATATTTTATACCTCTAGAAATGAATGCCAACATTGCATTCGCCTTCTTCAGCACCGACTCAACCTGGAAGTTAACCTTTATGGTATCCTGCACAAGGACTCCCAGGACCCTTTGCATCTCTGCATTTTGAATTCTCTCCCCATCTAGATAATAGTCTGCCTGTTTATTTCTTTCACCAAAGTGCATGACTATACACTTTCCAACATTGTATCTCATTTGCCACTTCTTTGCCCATTCCCCTAAACTATCTAAGTCTCTCTGCAGGATCTCTGTTTCAACACTACCTACTCCCTCACCTATCTTTGTATCATTGGCAAATTTAGCCACAAACTCATTAATCCCATTGTCCAAATCATTGACATACATCATAAAAAGCAGTGGTCCCCAACATGACCCCTGTGGAACTCCACTGGTAACTGGCAGCCAGCCAGAGTAGGATCCCTTTATTCCCACTCTCTGTTTTCTTGACACTGTATGTAGATAGTTCAACCTGGGAAGCAGCTGCACTAGACCTTGCATTGGGAAATGAATGTGACCAGGTGATCAGAGATTCAGTAGTAAAACTTTCAGTGAATAGTGAACATAACTTCCTAGTTTTTCAGGTAGACATGGATAAGGATAAACCTGGACTTGACGCAGAGTGACAAACATCTGGTTAATAACAAAGCAATTGGCAGAAGCTGGGGAGAGTACATTGGCAGCAGCCATTACTGGCTAATGCACATCTAACATGTAGGAGTAATTTAAAACCCAGCTGTTCAAAGTTCAGGAATGATGTGTTCCCATGGGAAGAAAGACAAGGATGGCCTGGCTTTGGAACTCTGAATGACAAGAGATGGTGAAAGTGTAGTCAAAAAGGAAAATGAAATGTGTAAGCATCAGGAAGATGAAATCAAAGAGGGCAATAATATTTATGTGAGAGCATTGAACAGAATTTTTAATTGGGAGTATTGCAGATTGATTAAAGGTAGATATTTCGAAATTGCCAGAAATCTGCCTGCAATGATGTAAGGCATTCACATATGTTAAAGCACCTAAGGAAACTAATCAGTCAAAAACACCATCTACTGTTGGAGTATAAACTAAGTAGGAAAGGATTTAAAAAGGGAATCAAAAGGGCTAAAAGGGCCATTAAATGTCCTTGGTGGGTGGGATTAAGGAAAATCCCAAGAAACTTTATACATAACATTAAAAATGAAAAGGTAATAAAGGCTTGGAGAAAGGTACATGAATATTCAGTGAAGAAAGGGATAAGGACCATATGCAGACAGAAGGGATTAAGGTGTCATTTAGCACAACTGAATGGGCCAAAGGGCTGTTCCTGTGCTGTACTATTTTTAATGTTGTATGTAATTAAGAAGAAGGAAGTACAAAAGAGAATTTATGCCTGGCACCAGAGGAAATGGGCGAGGTACTAAACGAGTACTTCAAAATCAGTATTCACCAAGGAGAATATGGAAGATAATCAGATTAGGTAGGGAAATGCTGATATTTTAGGGCATGTTGATATGAAAAGGAGTAGGTCTTGGGTCTCTAGAAGGACCTTAAGATAGATATCCACAGGCCTGATGGGATTTACCTTAGATTATTGAGGGAGGCAAGAGAGTCTCTGACAATGCTTGGCCTCTGACAGTGCTTGGGCTTTCAGCATTTTGAAGAGATTGTCCCCTTCTTGACTCTTTAGTGCACAGTTCCATCCCCACCTTCTATTCCCTATTGTATGCCACTTTCTCATACAAACGCAGGAGATTCATTACTTGTCCTTTCACTTTTCCATTCCACCTAGTGAGGAACCCAAACAGACAATAGACAATAGACAATAGGTGCAGAAGTAGACCATTCGGCCCTTCGAGCCTGCACCACCATTTTGAGATCATGGCTGATCATCTACTATCCATACCCAGTTCCTGCCTTGTCCCCATATCCCTTGATTCCCCTATCCATAAGATACCTATCTAGCTCCTTCTTGAAAGCATCCAGAGAATTGGCCTCCACTACCTTCCGAGGCAGTGCATTCCAGACCCCCACAACTCTCTGGGAGAAGAAGTTTTTCCTTAACTCTGTCCTAAATGACCTACCCCTTATTCTCAAACCATGCCCTCTGGTACTGGACTCTCCCAGCATCTGGAACATATTTCCTGCCTCTATCTTGTCCAATCCCTTAATGATCTTATATGTTTCAATCAGATCCCCTCTCAATCTCCTTAATTCCAGCGTGTACAAGCCCAGTCTCTCTAACCTCTCTGCGTAAGACAGTCCAGACATCCCAGGAATTAACCTCGTGAATCCACGCTGCACTTCCTCTACAGCCAGGATGTCCTTCCTTAACCCTGGAGACCAAAACTGTACACAATACTCCAGGTGTGGTCTCACCAGGGCTCTGTACAAATGCAAGAGGATTTTCTTGCTCTTGTACTCAATTCCCTTTGTAATAAAGGCCAACATTCCATTAGCCTTCTTCACTGCCTGCTGCACTTGCTCATTCACCTTCAGTGACTGATGAACAAGGACTCCTAGATCTCTTTGTATTTCTCCCTTACCTAACTCTACACCGTTCAGATAATAATCTCCCTTCCTGTTCTTACTCCCAAAGTGGATAACCTCACACCTATTCACATTAAACGTCATCTGCCAAGTATCTGCCCACTCACCCAGCCTATCCAAGTCACCCTGAATTCTCCTAACATCCTCATCACATGTCACACTGCCACCCAGCTTAGTATCATCAGCAAATTTGCTGATGTTATTTTCTATTCCTTCATCCAAATCGTTAACGTAAATGGTAAACAGCTGTGGTCCCAATACCGAGCCCTGTGGCACCCCACTAGTCACCACCTGCCATTCCGAGAAACACCCATTCACCACTACTTTCCGGGTAAGGCAGCAATTCGCTTCCACTTCTTCCTCTACTTTGTGCTCTAAATATAGATTTGGTAATTCACTTTGAAGAGCACATGAGACTTTAATTCACCATCCCATTACTACTTGCACTGCTGTCTCTGGCTTCCTGCACTGCGACCACAAGGCCCAATGTAAGCTCAAAGAACAACACCTGAGCTTTTGTCTGGGAACATTGCTGCTGACATCAACATCGAATTCTTCAACTTTAGAAAACTGTCTCTTTCAGTCTGCTTGTATTGGGACCAGCCATTTGTGTTCACTTTCTTTTTATTTTGGTTGTGCATTCTGCCCTGCTCACTATATTCCTGTAGACCAGGATATGCAACATTATCCAGACTTTTCGACTATTGTCTCCACAGATGCTGCTTGAGCCACTGAGTTCTTCCAGAGCCTGTGTTTTTTTAAATGCAGATTTCAGCATCTGTGGGATTTTTTTGGTTTGCTTATTTCTAAACTCCAGTCCCTTTGCAATAAAGCCCAATATGCCACCTGTCCCCCTAACTTCTCACTTTATTTGTCCGCTAATTTTGTGGGATTAATGTTTTACTTTTCATAGAAAATGACTCATGTAGGTTAAAAGGGGCACGACCGCGCAAACACGTGAAGGTCTGCCTCTGAGATCAGCGGGGGAATTTAAAAAGCGAGCAGAGGCTGAGTACGAGCTTCACTCCAGGTGAGGTAAGACCGGGTAAGCTCCTTTAATTAATCTAATTAGCTTAGGAGTAGGTAATGGAGGCAGCAGTTAGGGCAGTTGAGTGCTCCATTTGCAGTATGTGGGAAGTCAGGGCGAGCACAGCTGTCCCTGATGATTACACCTGCAAAAGGTGCATCCAGCTGCAGCTCCTGACAAACCGTGTTAGGGAGCTGGAGCTGGAGCTGGATGAACTTTGGATCATTCCAGAGGCAGAGGCAGAAATAGACAGGAGTTTCAGGGAGATAGTCACCCCTAGGAGTCAGGAGACAGGTAGTTGGGTGATTGTCAGGAGAGGGAAGGGGAATAGACAGGAAGAGCAGAGCACCCCTGTGGCCATTCCCATCAACAATAAGTATACCGTTTTGGATACTGTTGGTGGGGACATCCGACCAGGGACAAGTTGCAGTGGTTGCATCTCTGGAACCGAGATTGGACCCTCAGCTCAGAAGGGAAGGAGGGAAAAGAGGAGAGCAGTAGTGATAGGGGATTTGATAGTTAGGGACCGATAGGAGGTTCTGTGGAAGAGATCGAGAATACTGGATGGTCTGTTGCCTCCCTGGTGCCTGGGTCCGCGATATCTCTGATTGAGTTCTCAGTATTCTCAAGAGGGAGGGTGAGCAGCCAGATATCATGGTCCATGTAGGGACCAATGACGTGGGTAGGAAGAGTGAGGAGGTCCTGAAAGGTGAGTTTAGGGAGCTAGGTGCCAAGTTAAAGGACAGGACCTCCAGGATAGCAATCTCAGGATTGATACCAGTGCCCCGTGCAGGTGGGTTTAGAAATAGTAAGATAGTGCAGATCAACACGTGGCTGAAGACATGGTGCAGGAGGGAGGGTTTCAGATTTATAAATAATTGGGCAGTTTTCCAGGGAAGGTGGGACCTGTTCTGGGGGGATGGTTTACATCTGAACTGGAGGGGGACAAATATTCTTGCAGGCAGGTTTGCTAGAGAGGCTCCAGTGGATTTAAACTAGATACGAGGGGAGAGGGGAACCAGAGTGTAGAAACAGATGTATGGGAGAAGGAAGAAAAAGAAGACAGTAAAGTTCTTTGTACTGTTAGAGATAAACAGAGGATGAGGTGGAGAATTTCTTAAATGCATTTATTTTAATGCTAGGAGCATTGTAAGAAAGGTGGATGAGCTTAGAGCATGGATTGATACCTGGAAATATGATGTTGTAGCTATTAGTGAAACATGGTTGCAGGAGGGGTGTGATTGGCAACTAAATATTCCTGGATTTCGTTGCTTCAGGTGTGATAGAATCGGAGGGACAAGAGGGGGAGGTGTTGCGTTGCTTGTCTGAGAAAATATTACAGCGGTGCTCTGGCAGGATAGATCAGAGGGCTCGTCTAGGGAGACTATTTGGGTGGAATTGAGGAATGGGAAAGGTGTAGTAACACTTATAGAGGTGTATTATAGACCACCTAATGGGGAGCGAAAATTGGAGGAGCAAATTTGCAAGGAGATAGCAGATATTTGTAGTAAGCACAGGGTTGTGATTGTGGGAGATTTTGATTTTCCACACATAGACTGGGAAGCCCATTCTGTATAAGGGATGGATGGTTTGGAGTTTGTAAAATGTGTGCAGGGTAGTTTTTTGCAGCAATACATAGAGGTACTAACTAGAGAAGGGACAGTGTTGGATCTTCTGTTAGGGAATGAAATAGGTCAGGTGACAGAGGTATGTGTTGGGGGAGCACTTCACAATACCATTAGTTTCAATATAATTACAGAGAAGGATAGGTCAGGACCCAGGGTTGAGATTTTTGATTGGAGAAAGGCTAACTTTGAGGAGATGCGAAAGGATTTAGAAGGAGTGGATTGGGACAATTTGTTTTATGGGAAGGATGTAATAGAGAAATGGAGGTCATTTAAAGGTGAAATTTTGAGGGTACAGAATCTTTATGTTCCTGTTAGGTTGAAAGGAAAGGTTAAAAGTTTGAGAGAGCCATGGTTTTCAAGGGATATTTGAAACTTGGTTAGGAAAAAGAGAGATATCTACAATAAATATAGGCAGCATGGAGTAAATGAGGTGCTCGAGGAATATAAAGAATGTAAAAAGAATCTTAAGAAAGAAATTAGAAAAGCTAAAAGAAGATACGAGGTTGCTTTGGCAAGTAAGGTGAAAATAAATCAAAAGGATTTCTACAGTTATATTAATAGCAAAAGGATAGTGAGGGATAAAATTGAGAATCAAAGTGGACAGCTATGTGTGGAGCCAAAAGAGATGGGGGAGATTTTGAACAATTTCTTTTCTTTGGTGTTCACTAAGGAGAAGGATATTGAATTGTGTAAGGTAAGGGAAACAAGTAGGGAAGTTATGGAAACTATGATGATTAAAGAGGCGGAAGTACTGGCGCTTTTAAGGAATATAAAAGTGGATAAATCTCCGGGTCCTGACAGGATATTCCCTAGGACCTTGAGGGAAGTTAGCATAGAGATAGCAGGGGCTCTGAAAGAAATATTTCAAATGACATTAGTAACAGGGATGGTGCCAGAGGATTGGCGTATTGCTCATGTGGTTCCATTGTTTAAAAAGGGTTCTAAGAGTAAACCTAGCAATTATAGGCCTGTCAGTTTGACGTCAGTGGTGGGTAAATTAATGGAAAGTATTCTTAGAGATGGTATATATAATTATCTGGATAGACAGGGTCTGATTAGGAACAGTCAGCATGGATTTGTGCGTGAAAGGTCATGTTTGACAAATCATATTGAATTTTTTGAAGAGATTACGAGGAAAGTTGACGAGCGTAAAGCACTGGATGTTGCCTATATGGACTTCAGTAAGGCCTTTGACAAGGTTCCGCATGGAAGGTTAGTTAGGAAGGTTCAATCATTAGGTATTAATATTGAAGTAGTAAAATGGATTCAACAGTGGCTGGATGGGAGATGCCAGAGAGTAGTGGTGGATAACTGTTTGTCAGGTTGGAGGCCGGTGACTAGTGATGTGCCTCAGGGATCTGTACTGGGTCCAATGTTGTTTGTCATTTACATTAATGATCTGAATGATGGGGTGGTAAATTGGATTAGTAAGTATGCAGATGATACTAAGATAGGTGGCGTTGTGGATAATGAAGTAGGTTTTCAAAGCTTGCAGAGAGATTTAGGCCAGTTAGAAGAGTGGGCTGAATGATGGCAGATGGAGTTTAATGCTGATAAGTGTGAGGTGCTACATTTTGGTAGGAATAATCCAAATAGGACATATATGGTAAATGGTAGGGCATTGAAGAATGCAGTAGAACAGAGTGATCTAGGAATAATGGGGCATAGTTCCTTAAAGGTGGAATATCATGTGGATAGGGTGGTGAAGAAAGCTTTTGGTATGTTGCCTTTATAAATCAGAGCATTAAGTATAGGAGTTGGGATATAATGTTAAAATTGTGCAAGTCATTGGTAAGGCTGAATTTGGAGTATTGTGTACAGTTCTGGTCACTGATTTATAGGAAAGATATCAACAAAATAGAGAGAGTACAAAGAAGATTTACTAGAATGTTACCTGGGTTTCAGCACCTAAATTACAGGTAAAGGTTGAACAAGTTAGGTCTTTATTCTTTGGAGCATAGGTAGTTGAGGGGGGACTTGATAGAGGTATTTAAAATTATGAGTGGGATAGATAGAGTTGACGTGGATAGGCTTTTTCCATTGAGAGTAGGGGAGATTCAAACAAGAGGACATGAGTTGAGAGTTAGGGGGTAGAAGTTTAAGGGTAACATGAGGGGGAATTTCTTTACTCAGAGAGTGGTAGCTGTGTGGAACAAGCTTCCAGTAGAAGTGGTAGAGGCAGGTTCGGTATTGTCATTTAAAGTAAAATTGGATAGATATATGGACAGGAAAGGAATGGAGGGTTATGGGCTGAGTGCGGGCCAGTGGGACTAGGTGAGAGTAAGCGTTCGGCACAGACTAGAAGGGCCGAAATGGCCTGTTTCCGTGCTGTAATTGTTATATGGTTATATATGGTTACATAGTGAACAAACACACCATGCAACATTATCCAGTTTCTAGGCACTGTTATCAAACAGGAACCTTGCCGCTGAAGTTTCTGAGAAATTATCACTTTCTAATTTTATCTTGCTGGATATTCAATTCCCTGAGAGCTTTTCCTTCCAATAGTAGATGATGTTTTCCATTGATTAGTTTCCTTAGGTATTGTAACATATCTGAATGCCTTACATCATTGCAATCAGATTACTGGCAATTCCAAATTTCTACTTTTAATCAATCTGCAATGCTCCCAAGCAAAACTATGTTTAACATTCTCACATAAATATTATTGCCTACTGAACAGATTTTTTCAGCATTTTGCTGGTGGTGTTACCTGGTAATGTGACAGGAAGACCCTGAGGGATTTGATGACAATTTTGGACTTAAATTTATTCAGGAAGATAGTGTAGATAGATAGATAGATAGATAGATACTTTATTCATCCCCATGGGGAAATTCAACTTTTTTCCAATGTCCCATACACTTGTTGTAGCAAAACTAATTACATACAATACTTAACTCAGTAAAAAATATGATATGCATCTAAATCACTATCTCAAAAAGCATTAATAATAGCTTTTAAAAAGTTCTTAAGTCCTGGCGGTTGAATTGTAAAGCCTAATGGCATTGGGGAGTATTGACCTCTTCATCCTGTCTGAGGAGCATTGCATCGATAGTAATCTGTCACTGAAACTGCTTCTCTGTCTCTGGATGGTGCTATGTAGAGGATGTTCAGAGTTATCCATAATTGACCGTAGCCTACTCAGCGCCCTTCGCTCAGCTACCGATGTTAAACTCTCCAGTACTTTGCCCACGACAGAGCCCGCCTTCCTTACCAGCTTATTAAGACGTGAGGCGTCCCTCTTCTTAATGCTTCCTCCCCAACACGCCACCACAAAGAAGAGGGCGCTCTCCACAACTGACCTATAGAACATCTTCAGCATCTCACTACAGACATTGAATGACGCCAACCTTCTAAGGAAGTACAGTCGACTCTGTGCCTTCCTGCACAAGGCATCTGTGTTGGCAGTCCAGTCTAGCTTCTCGTCTACCTGTACTCCCAGATACTTGTAGGTCTTAACCTGCTCCACACATTCTCCATTAATGATCACTGGCTCCATATGAGGCCTAGATCTCCTAAAGTCCACCACCATCTCCTTGGTCTTGGTGATATTGAGACGCAGGTAGTTTGAGTTGCACCATATCACAAAGTCCTGTATCAGTTTCCTATACTCCTCCTCCTGTCCATTCCTGACACACCCCACTATGGCCGTGTCATCAGCGAACTTCTGCACATGGCAGGACTCCGAGTTATATTGGAAGTCTGATGTGTACAGGGTGAACAGGACCGGAGAGAGTACGGTTCCCTGCGGCGCTCCTGTGCTGCTGACCACCGTGTCAGACCTACAGTCTCCCAACCGCACATACTGAGGGCTATCTGTCAAGTAGTCCACTATCCAATCCACCATGTGAGAGTCTACTCCCATCTAGAAAAGGCATACCAGAGCCAGTGAGAAGCTTGCAGTGGCAGGAAAGTTGGAGCATAATTTAGTTAGGACGACAGGAATCATGTGGCATCAATTTAGAAAGAAAGATTATTAGCTTTATTTGTACATCAGGTTAAACACGTCGTTTGTGTCAATAACCAGTACAGTCCGAGGGTATGCTGGGAGCAGTCCACAAGTGTTGCCATGCTTCTGGCACCAATATAGCATGCCCACAACATACTAACCCTCATGTCTTTCAAATGTGGGAGGAAATCAGAGCACCTGGAGGAAACCCAGGTAGTCACAAAGACAGCGTACAAGCTCCTTACAGACAGTGGCAGGAACTAAACCCCAATCACTGGATCTGTAAAGCATTTTGCTAGCCACCCTATTTTGAGTCACCCATAAATATACAGTGGATTCCAATTAACTGGGCCATTAGTTAATCGGGGCAGCCGCTAATTGGGGATAACTCTTAAAGAACAAAAACAAAATTGAGAAAATTGCTAGGATTCCCTTCCTTTACTTGGGACATTATGCTTCTTAATTGGGACAGGAGACTGTTGCTGAACAGTTTCTAGCCAGTGTCAGTTTTGTGCACTATTGCAGCTGTTAGATACTACAACGTGCTTAGAGTGAATAGTTTTTAAATGGCGTCAGTTGTGCATGTTTGCGTTTAAAAAAAGCAGCAAATTTTGGCACTGATAGTTGGTGAGAAATAAGCAGCAAGACAATTCAAAGCTTTTTCGCTATTGCCGTTTCAAGCATTCAGGCCTGAAGATGCAAGGAACAGCCAGGAGTGAAAATGAAATAATTTCACTATTTGAACAAGTTATGAACTGAGGAATTTGAAGGTATTGACAATCATCTTGAATGTTACAATGAAAATGAAGATTTGGAGGATGCAACTGTTGAAAGTATTGTATGAAGGCAGGCCATAATCTGCACTGGATGGCCTTTGCTGATTTTGTTCATTTACAGTAAACCAACAGAACATGGCAGCATACATTGGATGAATTCCTCCCATCGATAACTATTAGGAGTTAATAACCAGTTGTATATTTAAGGTACAGGTTGATAGATTCATGATCAGTCAGGGCATGAAGGGATATGGGAGAAGGCAGGCGACTGGGGCTGAGAGAAAAATTGGATCAACCATGATGAAATGATGGAACAGACCCAATGAGCTAAATTGCCTAATTCTGCTCCTATATCTTATGGTCTTATAGTACTGTAGTAGTATTGGTAGTACTCTAATTTGTTCTGTATTTTACTTAAACACATAATTTGTTACAGTTAAACTGTAGTTTGTTTTATTATACTTTTTTTAACTGTTTCCATTGTTATGTACCCCCAGGGGTTCATTTTATCTGTGGACTGTCACTTTAAAAGGCTGAAAGAATGACTGACTTTGGAGACTGTTTGAGGGGAGAGAGTGGGAGAGAGGGGGGGGAGAGGGGGAGAGAGAGAGAGATGGAGTTATTAGATGGACAATCAATGTTATGGTTTCTCTGCAGCTTGTTTTGAATATACAAGGACACACAGACACACACAGCTCAGAGCCAAGATGGATTCGGTCAATGGAAGACACCAGTGAGTCGGTCGCTGGTTTAAACTTTCAGTAGCCCAAAAGGGGTGAGTTGAGATCGATCCAGAGTATTGATAAATGACTCTCACAAGTTTCTGCAACTAGAAGAAGTTTGCAGAGAAGAGAGGAGAGGAAGGTTTGAAACAGAAGAAACCTAATGACAAAGAGATCACTGTTTGAACTCTCTCTCCAAGTAGCCCATGAGGTTGAGTTTGTTTCCATTCGAGTACAAAAGTGTGATTGTCACATAGTTAATCCGCAGGAGTGGGTTCTCTGGTGAGGGGAAACTTTTGTGAATACCACGTGTTTGTTTACCCTTTGTCAGGGTGTGGTAATTCACTGAAGAAAGGCACCCCTGTGGCAAATCACTATTGGAGTTATTTCGTATGTCGTGGAACTGGATAAGAGGCTATTACATTGTATGTGATTGGGGTAACCTTGTGGTATCTACCGGTGTGTCGACCCTTGCCTGGGTGGTGCTTCCCTCTTACCCCTTTGTGATAAGCTACTGTTGGTGAGAATCCATGCGTGGATTTTGTGTGAGTATCCTGTGGCCACCACTTTGGGATGTCCCGTAGCTGAATTCAGGTGTGGTACCACTTGTGTTGAAAGGATATTCGTTGAAGATCACTGTCGGTGATATTTCGTGTGTGGAGTGGAACAACTTTGGGGATAAAACCTACTGTTATTATTATTCTGTATTATTGTCATGGAATCTGTAGAATATTGATGTAATAAAACTAATCTGGCAGGGGGATGGGAACCAGAATGATAGAGCAGAGGAGGGGGAAAACAGAAATAAATCTAAGATAGTGAGCAGTAAAGATGTCAGGAAGGACAGGCAGGTGATGGGGCAAATTTGCAGCCACTGGGATGAGTTGCAGTGCAATAAAGTTGCAGTGCAATTAAAGCAAAAAGTACCAAATACTGGACTTAAGGTGTTATACTTAAGTGCACGCAGCATAAGGAATATGGTGGATGATCTTGTCGTACAGCTACAGATTGGCAGGTATGATATTGTGGCCATCATTGAGATGTGGCTAAAGGATGCATGTCTCTGGGAGCTGAACGTCCAAGGATACACTGTGTATCAGAAGGATAGGCAGGTAGGCAGAGGAGGTGGCATGGCTTTAATGGTAAGAAATGATATTAAATCATTAGAAAGACGTGACATAGGATCGGAAGGTGCAGAATCTTTATGGGTTGAGTTAAGAAATCGCAGGGGTAAAAGGACCCTGATGGCAGTTATATACAGGCCTCCAAACAGCTGCAGTGATGTGGACTACAAATTACAACAGGAAATAGAAAAGGATTGCCAGGTCAGTGTTTATGATAATTGTGGTGGATTTTAACATGCGAGTGGATTGGGAAAATCAGGTTGGCACTGGATCTCAAGAGAGAGAATTTATAGACTGTCTACGAGATGGATTTTTAGAACAGCTTGTTGCTGAGCCCACTAGGGGATCGGCTGTACTGGATTGGGTATTGTGTAATGAACCAGAGGTGATCAGCGAGATTGAGGTTAAGGAACCCTTAGCAGGCAGTGATCATAACATGATTTGAGTTCACTGTGAAACTTGAGAAAGAGAAGCTGAAATCCGATGTGTCAGTATTTCAGTGGAGTAAAGGAAATTACAGTGGCATGAGAGAGGAACTGGCCAAAGTTGACTGGAAAGGGACACCAGCGAGAAGGACGGCAGAGCAGCAGTGGCTGGAGTTTATGCGAGAAGTGAGGAAGGTGCAAGACAAATATATTCCAAAAAAGAAGAAATTTTCGAATGGAAAAAGGATGCAACTGTGGCTGACAAGAGAAGTCAAAGCCAAAGTAAAAGCAAAGCAGAGGGCATACAAGGAAGCAAAAATTAGTGGGAAGACAGAGGATTGGAAAGTTTTTAAAAGCTTACAAAAGGAAACCAAGAAGGTCATTAAGAGGGAAAAGATGAACTATGAAAGGAAGCTAGCAAATAATATCAAAGAGGATACTAAAAGCTTTTTCAAGTATATATAAAGAGTAAAAGACAGGTGAGAGTAGATATAGGACCATTAGAAAATGATGATGGAGAAATTGTAATGGGAGATAAGGAGATGGCGGAGGAACTGAGCGAGTATTTTGCATCAGTCTTCACTGAGGAAGACATCAGCAGTATATTGGACACTCAAGGGTATCAGGGAAGAGAAGAGTGCGCAGTCACAATTGCGACTGAGAAAGTACTCAGGAAGCTGAATAGTCTAAGGGTAGATAAATCTCCCAGACCAGATGGAATGCATCCACGTGTTCTGAAGGAAGTAGCTGTGGAGATTGTGGAGGCATTAGCAATGATCTTTCAAAAGTCAATAAATCCTGGCATGGTTCCAGAGGACTGGAAGATTGCAAATGTCACTCCGCTATTTAAGAAGGGGGCAAGGAAGCAAAAAGGAAATTATAGACCTGTTAGCTTGACATCGGTGGTTGGGAAGTTGTTGGAGTCGATTGTCAAAGATGAGGTTACGGAGTACTTAGAGGCATATGACAAGATAGGCAGAACTCAGCATGGTTTCCTTAAAGGAAAATACTGCCTGACAAACCTAGTGCAATTTTTTGAGGAAATTACAAGTAGGCTAGACGAGGAAGATGCAGTGGATGTTGTGCATTTAGATTTTCAGAAGGCCTTTGACAAGGTGCCGCACATGAGACTGCTAAACAAGATAAGAGCCCATGGTATTACGGGAAAGTTACATACGTGGATAGAGCATTGGCTAATTGGCAGGAAACAGAGTGGGAATAAAGGGATCCCATTCTGGTTGGCTGCCAGTTACCAGTGGTGTTCCACAGGGGTCCGTGTTGGGGCTGCTTCATTGTATATCAACGATTTGGATTATGGAATAGATGGCTTTGTGGCTAAGTTTGCTGATGATACAAAGATAGGTGGAGGAGCCAGTAGTGCTGAGGAAACAGAGAGTCTGCAGAGAGACTTGGATAGATTGGGAGAATGGGCAAAGAAGTGGCAAATGAAATGCAATGTTGGAAAGTGTATGGTCATGCACTTTGGTAGAAGAAATAAGCAGGCAGACTATTATTTAAATGGGGAGCAAATTCAAAGTTCTGAAATGCAACGGGACTTGGAAGTCCTCGTGCAGGATACCCTTAAGGTTAACCTCCAGGTTGAGTCAGCGGTGAAGAAGGCGAATGCAATGTTGGCATTCATTTCTAGAGGAATAGAGTATAGGTGCAGGGATGTGATGTTGAGGCTCTATAAGGCACTGGTAAGACCTCACTTGGAGTACTGTGTGCATTTTTGGGCTCCTTATTTAAGAATGGATGTGCTGACGTTGGAGAGGGTTCAGAGAAAATTCACTAGAATGATTCCGGGAATGAGAGGGTTAATATATGAGGAATGTTTGACCGCTCTTGGACTGTACTCCTTGGAGTTTAGAAGAATGAGGGGGGACCTCATAGAAATATTTCGAATGTTGAAAAGTGTGGACAGAGTGGATTTGGCAAAGTTGTTTCCCATGGTGGGGGAGTCTAGTACGGGAGGGCATTACTTAAGGATTAAAGGGCACCCATTCACAACAGAGATGCAAAGAAATTTTTTTAGCCAGAGGGTGGTGAATCTGTGGAATTTGTTGGCACGGGTGGCAGTGGAGGTCAAGTCACTGGGTGTATTTAAGGCAGAGATTGATAGGTATCTGAGTAGCCAGGGCATCAAAGGTTATGGTGAGAAGGCAGGTGAGTGGGACTAAATGAGAGAATGGATCAGCTCATGATAAAATGGTGGAGCAGACTCGATGGGCCAAATGGCCGACTTCTGCTCCTTTGTCTTATGGTTTTATGTACCAAGGTACAGTGAAAAACTTCTCTTGCATATCATCCATATAAATCAATTAATTTCAATGGGCATTAAGATAAATGGTACAGAATAAAGTGTTGCTGTTCAGAGAAATAAGTTTCAAGGTCACAGTGAGGTAGATTGTGAGGTCAAGAATCCATCTTATCATACAAGGGAAACATTCAGTAGTCTTATAACAGCAGGATAGAAGCTGGAGCGTGGCAGTACAATCTCAGGATTTTGTGTTTTCTTCCCGATTGGAAGGGAAAAGAGAGAATGTCCAGGGTGTGTATGTCTTTGATTACGCTGGCTGAATTACTGAGGTACTAGTACCAGTCATCCATTTTAAGATGAGTGGAGGAAAGTTTAGGAGAGATGTCAGAGGTAGATTTTATTTTTTTACGCAGATCAGTGGACTCCTTGAACACACTGCCAGGCACGATGCAGAGGGTGATAACAATCCAATGCATTTCACTGTACGTTTTGATGTAATTGTGATACATAAATCTGAATCTGATACAATAGCGACCTTTAAAAGACTGTAAGAAAGGCTGAGATTAGAAAATGGGCCTAAAGATTAAAGTCCAACAGACAGGGAGAAAAACAAATAAGTGGTTAGAACAGGGAACAGTACAACACGTGAAAAGACCCTTCAGCACATTATGTTCGTGCCAAATATAGTGGTAATTTAAACAAATCCCATCGGCTTGCACATGGTCCATATCCCCCCATTCACTACTTGTTCATGTATGTGTTTAAATGGCTCTTAAATATTGCTATCACATCTGCCTCTACTACTGCCCCTGGCAGCACATCTCAGGCACCTGCTACTCTGTGTGTTAAACAAAAAGCTTGCCTTATAGATCTTCTTTCAACTTAGCCCTTCTGTCCATAGAAAACAATGCCCTCTAGTTTTTGATATATCCAGTTAGGGAAGAAGACTATCTATCATAATTCTATGAACTCCTATTAGGAGTTCAGCCTCTGATGCTCCAGAGATAATGAAGTTAGTCAATCTTCTTATAGCCAATATACTTCAATCCAGGCAACATGCTGGTGAGCCTCTGCACTTTAATTCAGGCTATAGTTGGGGGAAAAAAGTTATGAGAGAAAGTAGAATCCAACTGCATTGTACTCATAATTGATTTAATACTGACCTTTTAGGGAAGTAATCTTTCCATCCCTGGCTTCACTGGAACTAGATGCTCTAGTCCCATACAGAGATGAATTCATATCTACATACTGCGTAACAAGCAGTTTTATGATAGATGTGCAAGTTTTCCAGAAATGATGAACATATTGCTGGATATGCTATCAGTGCCCACTTCTAGAATGAATGTATTTTTTATTAAATAGTAATAGTATTATTCAGGTGGTTCACAGAAAGATATGCTGGAAAGCCATTTGGCTCATTGTCACAGTTTGAAAGAGTCATTCCAATTAGCCTTGTTTTGCTTTTTCCATTTAGCTCTATAACTTCCTTTTAAAATTTACAATCACAGTTGCAAGAAAAAAGTTTGTGAACTGTTTGAAATTATCTGTTTTTCTGCATTAGTTACTCATAAAATGTGGTTTTATCTTCAACTAAGTCACAATAGACAGACACAATCTGTCTAAACTAATAACACGCAAACAATTGTACTTCTTTACACTACTGAGTATGTGTGTAGGCCTCCGTTAGTCTCGACAGACCATGGATTTGCACCTTGGAAAGTTTCCAGTGTGCAAGCCTGGGCAAGGATTTTTTTTTATGGAAGACCGGCAGTTGCCCAAGCTGCAAGTCTCCCCTCTCCGCGTCACCAATGTTGTCCAAGGAAAGGGCATTAGGACCCATACAGCTTGGCACCGGTGTCGTCACAAAGCAATGTGTGGTTAAGTGCCTTGCTCAAAGACACACACGCAGCCTCAGCTAAGGCTCAAACTAGCAATAACCTTCACTAGCTTGAACTTTCAGATAACTAGACGAACGCCTTAACCACTTGGCCACACACCGACACAATACTGAGTATACCATTTAATGTGAATGTGAACCTCTGGGGTAATGTCTTCTACAAAAGCTGTTTGGAATCAGGTGTTCCGATCAATGAGATGAGATTTGAGGAAACACGAGGAAACCTGCAGATGCTGGGAATTCAAACAACACACACAAGATGCTGGTGGAACACAGCAGGCCAGGCAGCATCTATAAGGAGAAGCACTGTCGATGTTCCTGACGAAGGGTCTCGGCCCGAAACATCGACAGTGCTTCTCCTTATAGATGCTGCCTGGCCTGCTGTGTTCCACCAGCATTTTGTGTGTGTTGAGATGAGATTGGAATTCTCATTGGACCTTAGTTGACCTCTCCCATACCTGGCAAGTTAGTAACCAATAACTTAAAGAAGTGAAGTGTTGAATTAGTGGATGAATATAAAATATAAAAATATTGTGGCATTTTCTTCTTTGCTACTTTTATAGAGCATTTAGTTTCATCAACAGTGGTTCATAGTCTTTAATATATTAGCAACAAAAATGCATTCAGTTCTCTTGCATTCAACCTACCTATGCAAACAAGGTCCATAAAGCCATACATCCCATAGCAGATTTGGAATAAGACATCTTTTCTCTGCCAGACTGCAGAAGGACTGAAGGCTGACCATAAAAGCCAGGTCACACTTGCAATCAGGAAAAGGCAGCCAAGGATCACTGCTATTATTTGAACCTTCTCAACCAATGTCACTGTGATAGGTTCCCACTACAAGAAGAAAAGAAAGCATATTAAATTAAAACTCATAATATCAAATAAAAATCATTCTTTTTATAAAGCAGTATATGCACTAATGCTCAATTGGGAGTTTTTTTCACAGTAAAAGGAAAGGTAACACCTCATCACTCTGTATGGAAATATGTGATTTTTAGAATACACTGATCACATCGCAACAATCCCAGGAGTAGTTACAAAATCATTGAAATTCATCCCTCAAAGTGGAGATAATCCTGCAAAAAAGAGAAGTGTTTACCACAATCAGTCAAGTTAGAAGATAAAGATTAGCTTCATTTATCAAATGTCCACTGAGACATCAAAACATATCGTGAAATGCACTGCTTGCGTCAACGAGGACTGTGTTCAGGGCAGCCCACAATTGTCATCAACATTTCTAATGCCCACAACTCACTAACCCTATCCTGTGCATCTTTGGAATCCGAGAGGAAACTGCAGCACCCAGTGGAAGACTGCAAATTCAGCATTTTGTTGAAAGAGAAAGAAATTTTTACTTAAAAGCTGTAGTCAGACAGAAAGGTGACAATTCTTCAAGAAAATACTTGCAAATCAAAAACTGCAATTATAACAATGGTACATGTTAACGGGTTATATCTGATGGCTAATAACTGGCTAGTAACTTGAACAAAGTTTGCTATACCATCAATAATATCAAGATCCTGTAAAATACTTAGAGTGCTCCAAGAGCCTGTATTTCAGAAAATGTTAGGTTTTGACTATGCCCATCAGTTTCAACATAGTGGGGAACTCACAGCTCTTTGAAGCTCAGATCCCACTTGAAACACTATTAGCATCTTAATGACATCAGAAGTTAAAACGTCTGTCCCGAGCCTTACAGGCTCATCAGGCTGGTTTCCGTGGAGTGAAGCGACTGAGAGTACGAGACACCACCCGCCCCCCTACCCGATGGGATGCCAGTCTATCACCAGGTTAACCCCCAGCATTTTGCTGGTACCCATTTTCAGCTGGGTGGACAGGAGCAGTATGTGGTTAAGTCCCTTGCTCAAGGACACAACAGGCAGCCTCAGCTGGGACTCGAACTCGAACACCTTAACCACTTGGCCACGCACCACAATGACACCAGAGGGTACTGATGATTATTATAGAGATGTGTTTGCAAAGTAATGTAGATTGAAAACTAAATATTCCCAATACTTAGTTTCCAAAACAGACAAGGAAAGTGTAAAAAAAAGGAGAGGTAGCCTCTGATCATAAAGACATTAGAGGTAAAGAATCTTAGCAAACAAACAGAAGTTGTATTAGGATGGGCTGAACTAAGATGTAGCAAGCAGCAGCAAATAATATTGGGAATTATCGATAGGCTTCCAAACAAAAGTGGAAATGTGATTCATTTTATAAATAAGGAAATTTACAGGAGCATGACAGCAGCAGAAGACAATTTCGTGAATGTGCATGCCCAAGGTAACCTTTAAGATCAGTATGTTGTGGAGCAATCTATGGAACAGACTAATTTAGAATAGCATTGTGCGATGAAGATTGATTAATTGTGTAGCTGGGACCTGTTAGAAAAAGATAACTGTATTATGATAAATATTTAGATATGATTTGGACCTATCTGAGATCAAGTGGTGCAGCAGGTAATGCTGTTATTTCTTTATCCCAGCAAACCCTGAGTTCAATCAGGGATTTGTACATCTCTATGACTGCATGCATTTTCCTCCTCATGCTCCTGTTTCCTTCCCCAGCACAAAGATGTGCAGGCTGATATGTTATTTTGCCTGGTATAGGTGGGTAGTAGGAGAATCAAGGTGGAGTTGCTGGATGTGGAAGAGAGAAGTGGATACAGGGAATTAGGTGGGATAATAGTCTTTGTCCCACAGCTGGTATAGACCTGATGGGCCAAAAGGCCTCTTACGTTGAAAATAAATTTGAAATAATTGTTTTCCAAATAAGTATATTACTTATTTATACAGCACAGTAGCACAACGCTTTACAGTGCAGGTGACCAGGGTTCAATTCCCCCCCGACCACGCGGGATTCCTCTGGCTGCTCTGGTTTCCTCCCACAGTCCAAAGACATACTGGTTGGTAGGCTAATTGGTCACTGTAAATTGCCCAATGATTAGGCTAGGATTACATTAGGGATTGCTGGGTGATGTGACTGGAAGGACTGGAAGGGCCTATTCGGTGCTGTATCTCAAAATTTTATAAAATCTCAACAAAATGAACTATGAAGACTTAAGGCATAACATGACAACAGAAGCTTGAGAAATTATGCTAAACCTCTGACATTAAACAAGCAAATGGTTAGTATTTAAAGAATGAATACATAGAACCAAGAACATTACAGCATAGAAACAGGCCTTTTGGCCCTTCTTGGCTGTGCCGAACCATTTTTCTGCCTAGTCCCACTGACCTGTACCTGGTCCATATCCCTCCATACACCTCTCATCCAAGTTTTTCTTAAATATTAAAAGTGAGCCTGCATTTACCACTTCATCTGGCAGCTCATTCTACACTCCCACCACTCTCTGTGTGAAAAAGCCCCCCCAATGTTCACTTTAAGCTTTTCCCCCTTCACCCTTAACCCATGTCCTCTGGTTTTTTTCTCCTCTAGCCTCAGTGGAAAAAGCCTGCTTGCATTCACTCTGTCTATACCCATCATAATTTTATATACCTCTATCAAATCTCTCCTCATTCTTCTATGCTCCAGGGAATAAATTCAACCTTTCTCTGTAACTCAGTTTCTCAAGTCCCAGCAACATCCTTATAAACCTGCTCTGCATTCTTTCAAGCTTATTAATATCCTTCCTGTAATTAGGTGATCAAAACTGCACACAATACTCCAAATTCGGTCTCACCAATGCCTTATACAACCTCACCATAATATTCCAACTCTTATAGTTAATACTTTGATTTATTAAGGCCAATGTACCAAAAGCTCTCTTTACAACCCTATCTACCTATGACGCCACTTTCAGGGAATTTTGTATCTGTATTCCTAGATCCCTCTGTTCTACTGCACTCCTCAGTGCCCTACCATTTACCTTGTATGTTCTACCTTGGTTTGTCCTTCCAAAGTGCAATACCTTACACTTGTCTGTATTAAACTCCATCTGCCATTTTTCAGCCCATTTTTCCAGCTGGTCCAAATCCCTCTGCAAGCTTTGAAAACCTTCCTCACTGTCCACTACACCTTTAATCTTTGTATCATCAGCAAATTTGCTGATCCAGTTTACCACATTATCATCCAGATCATTGATATAGATGACAAATAACAATGGACCCAGCACTGATCCTTGTGGCACACCACTAGTCACAGGCCTCCACTCAGAGAAGCAATCCTCCACTACCACTCTTTTGCTTCTCCCATTGAGCCAACGTCTAATCCAATTTACTACCTCTCCATGTATACCTAGCGACTGAATCTTCCTAACTAACCTACCATGCGGGACCTTATCAAAGGCCTTACTGAAGTCCATGTAGACAACATCCACTGCCTTCCCTTCATCCACTTTCCTGGAAACCTCCTCGAAAAACTCTAATAGATTTGTTAAACATTTGTTATATATAGTACACAACAAGTATATAAAACCTGCAAGGCGTAACTATCTAAGAGGAAAGTAGTCCAAGCAGAGCTAACAAGTTAAACACAATATTAGATCAAAGAGAAAGCTGTATAAAGCTGCCAAAATGCACTAAAACCCTGACAATTGGGAACATCTCAGAATTCAGCAAAGGAAAATAGAAGAATGAAAGGCACACTTCCAAATCGTTCATAGGTGTGTAAAAAGGAACAGATTAGCAAACATTGTTTCTTACCTAAAGACTGAGAGAAATTATATGGAGAAACAAATAACAGTGTTTAAATAATATTTTGAGTTAACCTTCATAGAATCACAAAAACAATCTCTTGGAAACATTGGAGAGATCTATAACAAATTGAGAGGTCAAAGAAATGAGTATTAGTAAAAAAAAAATGGAGGAATGAATGGGACCAAAAACTAACAAATCTTCAGCATCTGGCAGTGTCCCAAGATTTCGAAAGAGGTAGTAACTGAGACAGCAGATACTGTACACTGGTTAGCACATTCCAATATTTCAAAACTTCGGAAAGGGTTGCCACAGGTTGGTGGGCAGCAAGTGTAACTCCACTATTTAAAAAAAGGAGAGAAAGAAAACAAAACTGCATATGAGCCTGACATCAATAGCAGGAAGAATGCTAGAATCAAATGGGGTACTTAGAAAATAACAAGACTGGGCAGCAAACAGATCTACGAAAGAAAAAGCAAAATTGAGAAATCGCTTAGCTTTTTTAAATAACCAGGTGATAAAGGAGAAAGGCTGGAAGTAGCATATTTGGCCTTACAGTCCTTCATTTAATAATCTCTTGGATGGCACCATACCAAAGTTAAACCACACAAATGGAGGTAATATATAGTCAAATCCCTGTAGAATTGGCTAATGGACAGAAAACAGAACAGGAAAAAGCAAACCATAATTTAGATTAGGAGGCTGTGACTCATGGGGAATCAGAGGGTCTTGAGCTGCAGCACTAGATGTTCAAACTTTATATGAATGATTTGGATGAGGCATCAAGAGTTATATATCCAACTTTGCTAATGATACAAAGTTGGGTGCCTGTGCAGGTTAAAATAGAGATACAGAGAGGCTACAGCAAGATACTGACAGGCTAAGTGATTAGACGAGGCAGGTAAAATACATTATGGAAAAATTAGAAAGGTGCAGGTACAACAAACAATTAGGAACGTTAAGCTTTGTTAAAAAGAAGATATATTTACAAGAGTGGAGACATCTTCCTGAAATTACACAGTGCTCTGGTGAAACTGCACATGGAACCTGTTGGAATTTGTGCACAGGCCTTGCCCCGCACCCTGCCACCTCCCAACGCGTTATATACTAGCAGTACAGGTAATGCAAAGAAGGCTCACCACATTCATTACAAAATGCTCCTATGAGAAGAATTAAAAAGACTGGACCTATGCGCTCTAATTTTAGATGATTTTATTGACTAATGTAAAACTTGTATACAACTTTACAGAATAGATTCAGGGACGATAATTCCCTTGAATGGGGTATCTAGCATGAGAAAAAATCTTGTCATCCATGTCAAATTTTAGGAATTCTTTGCTCAAGGAAGATGCAGAGGCAGAGGCCTTGGTTACTGAGTAATATCAAAGTAGAAATCAACAGAGTTTTGAATATTAAGGGAATCAAGTTCTATGGTATTAGCACAATAAAGTGGCAGAGCCAAAAGATTAGTCATCATCTTATTGAATAGCCGAGGTGGCATGAGAATCTGCTCCTGATTATATTCTATTCAGCACTTATACATAGGACTGTTCCCATATAAATCCAAATGGCATCACTCTCCATTAAAATTAAAGGTTGGTAGGGTAAACGCTGTAAATAGACACTTCATTTTCATTGCTCATCCACTTCATATCCTTTCCAATAGAATAACTAAAGTTCCACTAGATACACTGTATTCCACTTTCATTCTTTCCCCATTTCACAGAAATTCAGTCATTAAGGAAATGGATTTATATGAATAGCACCTAGTCTTTTAAAGGTTCCTTTTAATACGAAGAAGAATAATTAAGTGCAAGCCTGCTCTCATCAAAGCTTCATTAAAGATAAGTGAAGTTGAAACAGCAGACTGGCAATTACCGTAGATGTCGGATTATAAGCCGCTACTTTTCTCCCACATTTTGAACAGCTTTGAACACTGCGGCCTTTACTACGGTGCGGCTAATGCATGATTTTTTTTCATGCCGCTAAAAACATTTTGCCTCGTAACAGTAGACCAATAAAATTGATGAGTAGTTCACAGAGGTCCAATGAAATTGTACGATAAATCAAGCGCACTTTCACAATTAAATTATTGTAAATCAGTCATTTGTACTCACCCTCATCAACATGGAAAACACTCGAAGAAAAGCATTGTGCTGCCTTTATGGCAGTTATTTAGTTTATAATATTTTCGCTTAGTAATTCATTTGTTAGTTAAAGTTAGAACTGTTTTAACTATATTTGTTTTCTGTACTACATCCCGGGATGCTATGACGTCACACCCGGTTTCGCCGCATCTTGTGGGAAAATGCCGGTTTGCGATAAACGGGAAGGCGGGGGGCGAGCGGCGGAGCGGCGGAGCCAAAACGCTGCTTTTAAGTTAAAGGCGATCAATAACTTTTCCTGGTAGGCTGCAGTATATATATTTTTTACCAGTCGTTAGGAGATATTGGAATGTTGTTCAGTAAAAAAGTATACGCAACGTATATTTAAAAGTAGCCGCGTTACAGGCACGGTTCGAAAAAAAGCATTTGCAATATGTATTTGTTTATGTTACCATATGGATTTAATTAAAAGTTAAAAAATCCTCACGTGTAATATCTTTCTGTGTAAATATCTCATATTACAACGTGGGACACCTGCGGCCGAAAATCCGGTGCGGCCTGTACAAGTACAAAATTGATTTTCTTTCTAAAATTAGAGCCAGCGGCTTTTAATCAGGTGCGCTCTGTAGTGCGAAATCTATGGTACCTATAAACCTTTGGCCTGTCAATGCTAATATCAGCTGATTCTTTCTGTACAATATCAAAATGCAATTAACTATTAGATCCAGCTACCTGTTATGTCAATATTGTCTATTCTGATCATTTCCAATATCCTCCCACACTGGTCAATTTCCAGTTCTGCTGAACATCCTGGCTCCTTCCATATTCTGTTTCTCATAAGCACACTCACATTGAAACCAGGGCATTCACTTGAGCTAAATATGAAACTTTGGAAACAACAAAATAAAGAACTCCCTAACAGACCACTGGTGTAACTTATTTTAAAGACTTGTATACCACAGCATCAGTATGCTATTGCAAAGGTTGAATACGGTGCCATTCAGGATTCCAGGAATGTTTAGAGTGGTGGTGGACAACTTTGTCCTGGATCATGTTGATCTTCTTGAGAGTTGCTGGAGTTGTGTTTGAGCCATGGAAATTATGTAGTAGTACTTCCAGATGCATAGCAACTTGTTTCTGGCTACCTCCCAATGTTGATTCATTCCATCTATGACCTTAAATCTGAAGACTTCAACTCAACCTAAATGAACATTCCTCATAATATTCCAACAAAGATCCATCCATGTACAGTTTAATGGTTACATCCCTTTAAGAACAAAAGCCTGTGGTTAATTAGCATAGTACACAGCTAAGATAAAATAAATAAAATTATGCACTGCTAATGAAAAATGTACATGAGTACTTGTGCTAGGATCAAAATAAATTGGGTACCAGCAACACTGGGATAAACAAATATGGGTTACATGCATTACACCAGTGCAGCCACCAAACTCCCACAATTACATTTCCAGTGGCAAGCACATTGTCTTTTCTAAGCACTTCTGTACCATAGCTGCACTTACAAAGGCAGCAGCACTTATTCTTTTCAGCATGGAACATGTGGGCAAGTATTAAAAATACACTCCACTGTAATGCCAAACCTACTGGAAAGGACTACATCAGTAGTGTGTGGAAGAGCAGCTGTCTCTGACTGTGACTACCTAACTGCATGTATGGAAAAGTAGAAGCTGCTGTATGATTTACACCATTATCATGATGAAGGTTGTTATACCTTCATGTCAAATCCAGCAGAGGAAATGTAATAAGAGGAAAATACAGCATGTATTAAGATAGAAAAAAATAGGATAAACAAAAACAAAAGGTTTTTTAATTCTCCAACAGCCACTCAAGATCGAAGGACTGAGACTATACATTTAAATGTTCAGAGAGATAATCCGGCAATGATTGAGACTTACTGCACAATTAAAAGGGATACAGTCTACAATAGATAAACACAACTTTATCTGGTGAATTCAATAGATAAACACCATAGCTTTACAACAACTTCATGTTGATCAATTGCAAGACATTGCACTGCTTGCAATTTTGATTTGGTTTAATGACACAAGATACTTCACAGAATATAAGCAAACATAAAGGTGGGATTGTGTAGAATGTGTAAAATTTCACAAATGTTTCAAGAAATATCTTAGAGAGGCTGAGATACTTAAAGAGGAAATTACAGTGCTGAGCCTTCAGGTGAAAGACACGTCACCAATAGTAGAGTAAATAAATTTTGTAATGGACACAAGGGCAGACGTAAATTAATGCAGACATCTATGGGACTGCAAAGCCAATCAGAGTTATAAAGAATATAGAAGAGATAAAAAGAATATATATAAAAGAAGAGAATATATAAAAAGAAATGAAAACAAATATCAGAATTTCTAAATCAATTGCTTAGCTGGAAACTAATCTACAGCAGAAAGGAATGAATTATGGCCGATCCGGTGAGAGTTAACATGCTGACATGGGCATTTTCAATAAGCTTACATTTAGGAAAGGCAAAAGTAGGGAGGCTGGCTAAAGGTACATTGGAATAGTTAATTCTAAGATCATAAAGGCATGGATGAAAATTTCCACAGCAAAAATTGGGGCAGGGTCAAGTATAGATGTAAAATTAGTCTTAACAGTATTGCAGATTTATATTCAGAAACTCTATCTATGAAACAATTGTAATAACAAGATTGCAAATAGCCTGTTTCATCTTCAGGGCAAAACTGAAGTGCTTTGCGAATCAGAGCCTGTAATGGGATCAAGGACAACAGCTTTGATCTTCAAAAATAGACTTTGGTGGAATGGCAAATCACACATCACAAATTCTTTTAAGTATTTGCATGGTCATCAGATGTCACTACCCAATTTTCATGTTAATTTTTCAACACCAGGCCTGATCCTGGGATCTACAGATCTCAGGAACTATCCCCAGTAGTGAATTTTTAATCTTCAATGTTTCTATCATGTCAGTACTGATACCAAATTTAATTATTTTTCTCAATATCAGATAGAAATAAAGGACTGGATTTGACATATAATGGGAGTTCCTTTGCTATACCATTTAATTTTACTATCTGGAACTTGAAACATGTTCTTCACACTTTCATATTTGTAGAGGCAGCCACGCTATTAGATTGGATATGTAGATAGAGTTGTTAACAGTTCTGGGCTCTGAGCTCCAGAAAAAATACTTCCAGCATCTGCAAAATGTTTATTATTTTATCTCATGAGAAAGGAAAATCTCTGTATATTCATTACATTCACGATTACTTGAAGGATGAAATGCCCATTTACAATCACTCAATGTCTGAAATCATCAGTTTTACATAGAACATAGAATAGTACAGCACATTACAGGCCCTTCGGCCCACAATGTTGTGCTGACCCTCAAACCCTGCCTCCCATATAACCCCCCACCTTAAATTCCTCCATAACCCTGTCTAGTAGTCTCTTAAACTTCACTAGTGTATTTGCCTCCACCACTGACTCAGGCAGTGCATTCCACGCACCAACCACTCTCTGAGTGAAAAACCTTCCTCTAATATCCTCCTTGAACTTCCCTCCCCTTACCTTAAAATCATGTCCTCTTGTACTAAGCAGTGGTGCCCTGGGGAAGAGGCACTGGCTGTCCACTCTGTCTATTCCTCTTAATATCTTGTACACCTCTATCATGACTCCTCTCATCCTCTTTCTCTCCAAAGAGTAAAGACCTAGCTCTCTTAATCTCTGATCATAATCCATACTTTCTAAACCAGGCAGCATCCTGGTAAATCTCCACTGTACCCTTTCCAATGCTTCCACATCCTTCCTAAACTGGACCAAAGTTTAGTCCACAGTTTACTGGACCAAAACTGGACACTCCAAGTGTGGCCGAACTAGAGTTTTATAGAGCTGCATCATTACATCACATCTCTTAAACTCTATCCCTCGACTTATAAAAGCTAACACCCCATAAGCTTTCTTAACTACCCTATCTACCTGTGAGGCAACTTTTAGGGATCTGTGGACATGTACCCCCAGATCCCTCTGCTCCTCCACAATACCAAGTATCCTGCCATTTACTTTGTACTCTGCCTTGGAGTTTGTCCTTCCAAAATGTACCACTTCTCCAGGTTGAACTCCATCTGCCACTTCTCAGCCGACTTCTGCATCCTATTAATGTCGCTCTGCAATCTTCGACAATCCTCTACACTATCTACAACACTACCAACCTTTGTGTCGTCTGCAAACTTGTCAACCCACCCTCCTACCCCCACATCCAGGTCGTTAATAAAAATCACAATAAGTAGAGGTCCCAGAACAGATCCTCGTGGGACACCACTAGTCACAACCCTCCAATCTGAATGTACTCCCTCCACCACGACCCTCTGCCTTCTGCAGGCAAGCCAATTCTGAATCCACCTAGCCAAACTTCCCTGGATCCCATGCCTTCTGACTTTCTGAATAAGCCTACCATGTGGAACCTTGTCAAATGCCTTACTAAAATCCATGTAGATCACATCCACTGCACTACCCTCATCTATATGCCTGGTCACCACCTCAAAGAACTCTATCAGGCTTGTTAGACACCATCTGCCCTTTACAAAGCCATGCTGACTGTCCCTGATCAGACCATGATTCTCTAAATGCCCATAGATCCTATCTCTAAGAAACTTTTCCAACAGCTTTCACACCGCAGACATAAGGCTTACTGGTCTATAATTACCTAGACTATCCCTGCTACCTTTTTTGAACAAGGGGACAACATTCGCCTCTCTCCGATCCTCCAGTATCATTCCTATGGACAACGAGGTCATAAAGATCCTAGCCAGAGGCTCAGCAATCTCTTCCCTCGCCTCGTGGAGCAGCCTGGGGAATATTCCGTCAGGCCCCGGGGACTTATCCATCCTAATGTATTCCTAACTCCAACACGTCCTCTCCCTTAATATCAACATGCTCCAGAACATCAACTTCACTCATATTGTCCTCACCGTCATCAAGTTCCCTCTCAGTGGTGAATACCGAAGAGAAGTATTCATTGAGGACCTCGCTCATTTCCACAGCCTCCAGGCACATCTTCCCACTTTTATCTCTAATCGGTCCTACCTTCACTCCTGTCATCCTTTTGTTATTCACATAATTGAAGAATGCCTTGGGGTTTTCCTTTACCCTACTCACCAAGGCCTTCTCATGCCCCCTTCTTGCACTTCTCAGCCCCTTCTTAAGCTCCTTTCTTGCTACCCTATATTCCTCAATAGACCCATCTGATCCTTGCTTCCTAAACCTCATGTATGCTGCCTTCTTCCACCTGACTAGATTTTCCACTTCACTTGTCACCCATGGTTCCTTCACCCTACCATTCTTTATCTTCCTCACCGGGACAAATTTATCCCTAACATCCTGCAAGAGATCCTTAAACATCGACCACATGTCCATAGTACATTTCCCTGCAAAAACATCATCCCAATTCACACCCGCAAGTTCTAGCCTTATAGCCTCATAATTTGCCCTTCCCCAATTAAAAATTTTCCTGTCCTCTCTGATTCTACCCTTTCCATGATAATGCTAAAGGTCAGGGAGCGGTGATCACTGTCCCCCAGATGCTCACCCACTGACAGATCTGTGACCTGACCCAGTTCGTTACCTAATACTAGATCTAGTATGGCATTCCCCCTAGTCGGCCTTTCAACATACTGTGACAGGAATCCATCCTGGACACACTTAACCAACTCTGCCTCATCTAAACCCTTGGAACTAATCAAGTGCCAATCAATATTAGGGAAATTAAAGTCACCCATGATAACAACTCTGTTATTTTTGCACCTTTCCAAATTCTGCCTCTCAATCTGCTCCTCGGTATCTCTGCTGCTACCAGGGGGCCTATAGAATACCCCCAGTAGAGTAACTGCTCCCTTCCTGTTCCTGACTTCCACCCATAGACTCAAAAGAGGATCTTGCTACATTACCCACCCTTTCTGTAGCTGTAATAGTATCCCTGACCAGTAATGCCACCCCTCCTCCCCTTTCCCCCCCTCTCTATCCCTCTTAAAGCACTGAAATCCAGGAATATTGAGAATCCATTCCTGCCCTGGTGCCAGCCAAGTCTCTGTAATGGCCACTACATCATAATTCCATGTATGTATCCAAGCTCTCAGTTCATCACCTTTGTTCCTGATGCTTTTTGCATTGAAGTACACACACTTTAGCCCTTCTACCTTCCTACCTTTACACCCTTTATTCTGCTTCTCTTTCCTCAAAGCCTCTCTATATGTTAGATCTGGCTTTACTCCATACACTTCTTTCACTGCTCTATCGCTCTGGGTCCCATCCCCTTGCAAATTAGTTTAAACCCTCCCGAACCATGCTAGCAAACCTACCAGCAAGGATATTGCTCCCCCTCGAGTTCAGGTGCAACCCATCCAATCTGTACAGGTCCCACCTTCCCCAGAAGAGATCCCAATGATCCAAAAATCTAAAACCCTGCCCCCTGCACCAACTCCTCAGCCACGCATTCAACTGCCATCTCCTCCAATTCTTACCATCACTATCACGTAGTACTGGCAGCAATCCTGAGAACGCCACTCTTGAGGTCCTGTTCTTCAGCCTTCTGCCTAGTTCGCGAAACTCACACTTCAGGACCTCATCCCTCTTTCTGCCTATGTCGTTGGTATCAACATGTATCATGACTTCTGGTTGCTTTCCCTCTCGTACCAGGATGTCATGCATCCAGTCAGAGACATCCCAGACCCTGGCACCCAGGAGACAACAGACCATGCAGGTGTCCTTCTCACATCCACAAAATCTCCTGTCTGCTCCCCTGACTATAGAGTCTCCAATGACGACAGCTCTCCTCTTCTCCGTCCCACCCTTCTGCACCACAGGGTCAGACTCAGTGCCAGAGGCCCTGCCACCGTGGCTCACACCTGGTCGGTCGTCCTTGCCAACAGTATCCAGGACGGTAAACTTATTATTCAGGGGAATGGCTACAGGGGTGCTCTGCACTACCTGTCTACTCACCTTTGCTTTCCCCCTCTGACTGTCACCCAACGACCTGCTTCTGGCAGCCTAGGTGTGACTACCTCCCTGTAGCTCTCATCTATGTCTGCCTCATTTTCCCTATGAGTCGAAGGTCATCCAGCTGCTGCTCCAGATTCCTCACAAAGTCTTCCAGATCGCCCAGCCGCATGCACTTCTAGCAGATGTGATTCTGCAGGAGAGGGGAGTTCCCCCAAGACTGCCACATCTCACAGGAGAGGCACATCACTGTTTCAGGAGGCATTGTAAAGACTAACTGGGAACAAACTCATCCTCCGCCTCTTCTTGTCAAAGCTTCTCGAGTCAAAGCCTCAAATCTCCACTCCTTCACTGGCCCACTCACTCACTGGCCACTTTCAACTGGCAATTTTTAGTTAAAATTGAAGTACAATATATTATTGGATTTATTGCATCACTTACTTAAAGTGAAAACCAGAACAGTGAGGATACTAAAAGTTATGTCTTATTAATACACCTTTAAATAAATTATTAAATGCATAGATGCAGAAAGAGAGACTCTGGCAGAAACTAGGTGAATTATCAGAGATTATGAAAATCTAATGTTCATAAAATTTCAACTGGTACCAACCTAGGTTGTAATGCAAATCCTTCAGACTGTCAAGCTCTCTCATACTCATTCTCTCCCTTCCTTTCTCAAAACTCATTTGCCTACTTACAATACTGCTACTCATTCTTTGGCTGTGATTTAAAGGTTAGTTTTGGTTCTGAATAGGACTTCATACTAATTTTAAGTGAGACTCTGAGGCTGTGAAACTGCCCCCGGTTGCTGCACTTCGTTTCTGCGAACTTTGTGGTGGTTTGGCCCTACTCCGGACTGCTCCAGATCTAAGGACTCGATTTGGTTTGGAATTCTGTTGTTGTTGCTCGCTTCTATTGCTTGCATGATTTCCTCTCTCTTTCTCTGTGCACGTTAGGGGTTGCTCTTTTATTTCTTTTTAAATTGGACTCTTTCAGGTTCCTTGCTTTGCGACTGTCTGTAAACAAACAAATCTCAAGGCTGTATAATTTATACATTCTTTGATAATAAATGCACTTTGAATCTTTGAATCTCATTTTATCAATAATACATTCCTTTGTTTACGACTGAACAGCAGCAGAGCAAGATTGGTGATGGTTGAGATACATAACAACAGAAAATCAAATGAATTTTAATTAGCTCATGTTAACAAGTTAGCAGTTTAACATGGTGAGTTTAGGACCATACAGAACCCTTTGTCTAAATTATTCACCAGTTTCTAGAACCTTGCTGTGGTTGAAACTCACAACACCTGGCTGTCCATAGAATTCAAAATAGATGAATGGGTAATGTTAATTGTTTATTGTTCTTTCTTTTTCAATCTTTTTATTATTATTATCAATATCAACATAATAAGATTGATACATAGATAATGGGATTACAAACATACACATTTCAACTGAACATGAAAGAATACATAAGCAATAGTTACAATATAAATGAGTATTCCCAAATCATGGACGATACAAGTAACATATAAACAAGGTAAACCTAGGTATATCATAATATATATTAAAAAAAGAAAAGAGAAAAAGAAAAAAAAATGTATGCAAGAAAAACTAATCTAACAATCTAATAACTAATAAGGAAAAAAATGAAAAAGGGATGAAAAATGAAAAAAAGGGCTGTTTATAATATCAAACAAAAATACAAAATCATCAGTGTCGTCAACTACGATCCTCTCAACATATGTAAAATCAAAACTGGAAAAACAAATAGGCTTGGAACAGGGTCACATTACATCATATGTAAATATTGAATAAATGGTCTCCATATCTTTTCAAATTTAATAGAAGTATCAAATACAACACTTCTAATTTTTTCTAAATTTAGACATAACATAGTTTGAGAAAACCAATGAAATACGGTAGGAGGATTAATTTCTTTCCAATTCAACAAAATAGATCTTCTAGCCATTAATGTAAGAAATGTAATCATTCGACAAGCAGAAGAGGATAAATGGACTGAGTCCTTCATTGGTAAACCAAAAATTGCAGTAATAGGATGAAGTTGTAACTCAATGTTCAATACCGTTGAAATAATATCAAAAATGTCTTTCCAATATTTTTTCAAAAGCGGACAAGACCAGAACATATGAGTTAAAGACACTATCTCAGAATGACATCTGTCACAAATAGGATTTATATAGGAATAAAAATGAGCCAATTTATCCTTGGACATATGAGCCCTATGCACAACCTTAAACTGTATTAATGAATGTTTAGCACATATGGATGATGAATTAACTAATTGAAGAATTTTATCCCAATTCTCAATAGGGATAGTAAGGTTAAGTTCGCTTTCCCAATCATTTTTAATCTTATAGAAGGGCTCTGAATGTATCTTCATAATTATATTGTAGAGTTTTGATATTAGCCCTTTCTGAGAAGGATTTAGTTCAAACAAATTCTCCAAAATACCTGAAGACACAAGATTTGGAAAGGTAGGAAGTACAGTATTTAAGAAATTCCTAATCTGTAAATATCTAAAAAAATGAAATCTAGGCAAATTATATTTATTAGATAATTGTTCAAAAGACATAAAACAATTATCCAAAAATAAATCAGAAAATCGTAGTAATCCTTTAGTCTTCCAAGCTGAATAAGCTTGGTCTATAATAGAAGGATAAAAAAAGCAATTGGATACAATAGGAATATTTAAAACAAACTGAGTCAACCCAAAAAATTTCCGAAATTTAAACCATATACGTAAAGTATGTTTAACTATCAGATTGTCAATTTGTTTCTGCAATTTAGAAAGAGCAAAGGGAAGAGAAGACCCTAAAATAGAACCCAATGAAAATCCTTGTACAGATTTAATTTCCAGGTTCACCCAATGAGGGCTAAAAGTTAAATCCCAATCCTTTAACCAACATATCAAATATCGGATATTGACTGCCCAATAATAAAATCTAAAATTAGGCAATGCCAATCCACCTTCTTTCCTTGCCTTCTGTAAATATTTTTTACCTAATCTAGGATTTTTAATCTGCCATATATATGAGGAAATTTTTGAATCAACATTAGCAAAAAAAGATTTCGGAATAAAAATTGGTACCGCTTGAAATATATATAAAAACTTGGGTAAAATAACCATCTTAATAGCATTAATCCGACCTATCAGAGATAAAGATACTGGTGACCATTTAGTAAACAAACATTTAATCTGATCGATTAGGGGTAAAAAACTTAGCCTTAAATAAGTCCTTATAGTTTTTTGTGATTTTAATCCCTAAGTAAATAAAAGAGTCATTAACTAATTTAAAAGGTAAATTTCCATAAATTGGAACCTGTCTATTTAAAGGAAACAATTCACTCTTATTAAGATTTAATTTATACCCAGAAAAATTACTAAATTGAGCCAACAATGATATAACTGCAGGAATGGATTTCTCAGGATCAGAAATAAATAATAATAAATCTTCTGCATATAATGATAGCTTATGTATATCCGTCCCACGATTAATGCCAAAAATGTTCTGTGATTCTCTGATAGCAATTGCCAAGGGTTCTAAAGCAATGTCAAATAATAATGGACTAAGAGGACAGCCTTGTCTAGTACCCCGAAATAAACGAAAAAAGGGAGATCTTTGATTGTTAGTAAGCACCGAGGCTACTGGAGTATGATGTATCAGTTTAATCCAGGAAATGAATGTCGGACTAAAATTAAACTTCTCAAGCACAGTAAATAAGTATGGCCATTCAACTCTATCAAATGCTTTCTCCGCATCTAATGAAATGACACATTCTGAAGTGCTATGTGATGGAGTATAAACAATATTCAATAATCTCCTAACATTGAAAAAAGAATAGCGATTTTTAATAAAACCAGTTTGATCTTCCGAGATAATTTGAGGTAATACCTTCTCCAGCTTGGATGCCAGTAACTTGGAAAAGATCTTGGAATCTACATTCAATAAGGATATTAGTCTATAGGATGCACAGTCAGTAGGGTCTTTATCTTTCTTCAATATTAAAGAAATGGAAGCTCTATAAAAAGATTGTGGCAGATTGCCCAGTCTAATTGCTTCTTCAAAAACCCTGCATAACCAAGGAGAAAGAGTAGAGGAAAAACATTTTAAAAATTCTACTGTATACCCATCTGGACCTGGTACTTTCCCAGAATTCATAGAGGAAATAACCCCTTTAATTTCTGCATCCGTAATAGGAGTTTCTAATATTGAAAGATCATCTGATGATAATTTTGGGAAATTCAATTTCCCAAGAAAATCACACATGGTATTATAATCATGAGGGAATTCAGAATGATACAGAGAGGTATAAAAATCTTGAAAAGATTTGTTTATCTCATCATGGTTAACTGTCAGATCCCCATTCTGCTGACGAATCTTAGTAATTTGGCGTTTAACCAAAGTATTCTTCAATTGACTAGCTAACAGTTTACCTGATTTATCACTATGTATATAAAAATCAGATCTGGTTTTCATTAATTGATTTTCAATCGAAGATGTAAGTAATAAACTATGTTCCATTTGAAGTTCAACCCTTTGTTTGTAAAGCTCCTTACTAGGAGCAGTCGAATATTTCTTGTCAATCTCTTTAATTTTATCAACCAATAAAAGAGTTTCCTTCTTAATGCGTTTTCTCAGACCAACGGAGTAGGAGATAATCTGTCCACGTATATATGCTTTAAAAGTGTCCCAAAGTTTTCCGCAAGAAATATCATCCATGGAATTAGTTGAAAAGAAGAAATCGATCTGTTCTTTCATAAATTTAATAAAATCCGGATCTTGCAGTAAGGTAGAATCAAATCACCATTGTCTAGCACTAGAAGCTGTATCCGTAAATTTAATAGAAAGTTTTAATGGAGCATGGTCAGAGATGGCTATAATATCATAATTACAACCAATTACCGATGGAATAAAACAAGAGACAATAAAAAAATAATCAATTCTCAAGTAAGAATGATAAACATGTGAGAAAAATGAAAACTCTTTGTCCTTAGAATGCCGAAATCTCCAAGTATCAAAAATTCCATTATCAGTCAAAAAAGAGTTAATATAAGTGGCCGACTTATTAGGTAAAGTCTGAGTAGATATAGATCTGTCCAACAAAGGATTTAAACAACAATTAAAGTCACCACCCATTATTAACATATTCATTTAGATTAGGTAGAGAAGTAAATAAGGACTTTAAAAAATCGGGATAATCCACATTTGGAGCATAAACATTAACCATAGCAACCTTTTTGTTAAAAAGTAACCCAGTAATTAACAAAAATCTACCATTTGGATCCGAAAAAATATCGTGTTGGACAAATGCAATAGAGGAGTCAATAAAAATTGAAACTCCCTTTACTTTAGCATTCGAATTCGAATGGTACTGTTGACCCCTCCAAAACCTAAAAAAAACGATTATTGTCCTCTTTCCTCACATGAGTTTCTTGTACAAAAATAATATGTGCATTCAGTCCTTGGAATACTTTGAAAATCTTTTTCCGTTTAATCAGATGGTTTAAGCCATTAGTATTCCAAGAGACAAAATTAATGGTCTGAGCCATATTTCTGAAATCAACCCTTTGGTATATAAAAGGTTAACCAAATTATGAACTCATGCACCTGGAAGAGGAACAAAAATAAGGGGCGGACCCGGAAATGATGACATCGCGGACATTTTAGTAGTTTAAAATCAGCCCAAATGAAAAAACTAAAAAAAAACTGATATAAAGATCATAAGATTTAGAAAAAGACCCCCCACTCCCCATCCAAGAGGAGAAAACTCCTCCCCAGCCAGGAAAAGGCTGGGAAGAAAGAGAAATGAAACTAAATCTACCCCCATATCAGCAGAAGGCAACTCCGTATATAAAGGATAAAAAAGATCCACCCAAACTCTAAAGAAATAATAATCACTATACTAAAACCAAACTTCTTAATATAATTGCTAGTAAAAAAAACAAAAAGAATATAATCACTAGTAACTTATAAATCGGGTTAAAACCCAAACAAACCAAAAAAAAATTTAAACTGCGATAAGAAATGCATTATAGGAAGAAGACGAGAGAAAAAAAATGGCAAAATAAAAAAAAGCCAAAAATATTTTAGAGAAGAAACCGCCATCTTAGTAAAAAAAATTCGCCTTCGAAGGATTAATAATAATGACCAAAGATAAAGTACAGTGATTGAAGTAAGTAAAATAAAAAGATTAGTACATCAAAAAAAAACTTTAACTAGAGTATAAAATATAGAGTAAACCTACACCAATAGCCAGAAACAAAATCTGGTTTTGGAAACAAAAACCATCTTGCAACCATCAAAATCACTCATTTATTAGAGATGAGAATCCGCAGCAGTAGGGAAGTTCTCATTCAGAAAGCTTCTAGCTTCAGATGTAGAACGTAAAACACGCCGTGATGCATTGGGTGGCGAGATTCTGAGCTTCGCAAGGTATAAGAGCGCAGGTTTTAGATTTTTCTCATAACATTCGGACATCAGAGGTTTAAAAAGAAGCCTTGCCTTCATTACTTCTGGACTAAAATCCTCCACTAATCGAAAATTGAATTCTTGGAATTTGACCATCCCTACATGCTGAGCCACACGAATAAGTTGCTCTTTAACATGCACATAATGAAATCGGACAATTACAACCGGTGGTTTAGCTGAAGCACTTGGTGATCGACGCATAATTCTGTGAGCGCGATCAAGTAACGGAGGACTGTCTGGGAATACAGAAGGGAACACATCCTTTAAAAGTTGAGCAAAATACTTCGAGGGGTCCCCTTGTTCAATACCTTCCGGGAAACCAAGTATGTGTAAGTTCTGTCTTCTGGACCGATTTTTAAAGTCGACACTCTTGGCTTTAAGTATTTCCACCTGTTTAATCGTCGAAGATCATTTCTGCTCCAGTTTTTCGATTATCAAGTCTCGCTTCCGAGCGTCCTCTTGCAAAGTTGCGATTAGAGCTTGCTGCTGGTTAACTACTGAATCAGTCTTATCCATATAATCCTGAAAAGCCTTTTTATCTTGTTTGAAAATTTGACATTGTTCTTCAAATTTTTCATTTAAAACCTCCAATAACATTTCATAAGTCAATTCAGTGTGCTTAGGATCGGTCTTTTTTTTCTTTCCGTTCCCGTTAGAATCTTTCCCAGGGTCTCGCCCTTTAGATCTCAAAGCCATTTCTGTATTCATTTCTTCAAAATTCACAATAAACTCTTAAAGATAAGTCCAAAAAAGTAGCAAGAATCTTTTGGTGTAGGTAAAAGTAATTTAAATAAGGGTGATCATAGGTTAAAAAAAGTAAAGGTTATGGAGCGAATCTGAAACAGTGCTCACTCCATGAGCGTCTCCTACTGACCTGTTTATTATTAATGTTATTTATTTCATATCAACAGGTGTGAGTAAAGAATTAAAATTTAACATGTTGATATTTACTTTAATTGCAACTGTTAACTGTGATAAATTTATAATCACACGAACAAAATATCTACCAAATTGGTATTAAAACCTGTTCAATACTTTTCTCATGATCTTCTCTGGCCCATATGTCTCTTAAGAAAAATAGCAACATGATGACTTTTTACGCTACAATAACTTAGCATGTCCGGTAATAGCATCCCCTTCCCCATTCCCATTTCCCTCTCTCACTTTATCCCTTTACCTTCCCATCATCTCCCTCTGGTGCTCCTCTCCCTTCCCTTTCCTCTATGGTTTTCTGTCCTCTCCTGTCAGAGTTCCCCCTTTATCTCTTTTGCCAATTGACTTCCCAGCTCTTTGCTCCACCCTCCCCCTCCCAGTTTCACCTATCACCTACTACCTTGTATGTCTTCCTTCTCTCCCCCCACCTTCTTACTCTGACTTCTCATCTCTTTTTGTCAGTCCTGATGAAGGGACTCGGCCCAAAATGTTAACTGTTCACTCGTTTCCATAGATGCTGCCCGGCCTGCTGAGTTACTCCAGTACTTCGTGCATATTACTTTGATTTGCAGCATCTGCAGATCTTCTCTTGTTTGTAACTTAGCAAGTCACTTAGTTCATAGGCAGTTTGGATGCTAGAGAATCAAACATTCCCTGAATGAATAACACACCACAAAAAAATACACTGGCTGAATTAACGGGTCATTAATAATTGCTCAGTTTGCACCTTACTGTAAACAGAACAGAATCCAAACATGTGATGCAATACTTGCAAGCTTGCTCTTAATATTTGGGATAACTCAGCTAGCTCAACAATGTCATCACATGAACCCTTACAATAAAGTTTGCTCGACATTAAAGCTGTTCTGTTATAACTGGCGCATGAACCTCTGTTACTATGATAGACTATTATTGGGATAAGGCTTCCTGAACTACTGCACAGAAATTTAAGCCTTCAGATTGGAGAGGACTTTATTAATGAAGGTATTTGGTAAGATGACTCTTTACCTGGCACGGTCTTTTCATTCTTATTGCTACCACATGGTATCTGTAACAGCAAATTTCACAACTCCATGATCCTCTTTCACTAATCCACTTCAAAAGGCATGGCTGGTGGGAGTAGCGCACTGAGCCGTCACATCGGCAGGGACTCAGCAATTCACCCTTGGAGGTACAAAAGGAAAGCAAAGTTGATTGAAGGTTTATCAAATTACAATGTGGTTAACATCAGCCAACATATATTATACAGATAACCCCATACACAAAACATATCTTCAGGTTTCACTTGATTCTCAAAATATGGTTTTAAGTATGTTTTGAGGACAGTATTTGTGTCACTTACATTGCATATGTTCATTCCCACTTGGTTTTAAAGACTGATAGAAAACAAACGGGAATCCTCCCATTCTCTTTTCTCATTATTTTAGTTAAATTGACAAATAAGTACAGTATAAAGTAATTTTTTGCTATCAGTTCAAAAGATGTAAATGCTAGGAATCTACAATAGCAAAAGAAAATCCTGCAAATACTCAGTAGGCCGGGAACATATGTAGAAACAGAAACTGACATAATGTTTCCAATCAATAAGAGGTCTGCAATTTGTGATCAACATGAACTATGGTTTGGTTATTTACAATCCATTGACTATATACAAGAGAATAAATTTCCATTTGGTCACTTTTGTTCTTCTACGTGCTGAATTCCTGATTGCCTAATTGCTTAGAATTCTTTATAAATCAGGCAGCTTCCTTGCTAAAAGTGAACTTATCCTGAAAATCAGGAGTGTATACAATACCCTATGCATACTTTTCTGTGTATGTGTATTGAATGTGTCTCTGTAAAAAGAGTTATTTAAATTATTTAAACTCCTGCTGAAAAATTAAATCACCTCATGCTTGCACACTTTGCAGAGTTTTGGATACATTAGGTTCTTGCTATGGGACATTTCTGGGATTGTGGCCTATCTGCCATGTACATAAAGCAATTGAATTAAAAATCCACATCAAAAAGCTGAACAGTTCTACTTCTTAATTATTGTTATTTACCTATTCAATAACCATTGTATCCCCCAGTTAATAGATGTGTTGGTATAAGTTCTCTTTGTTGGATCCTGTTTGTTTTATACGTCGTGAAATTTACTTGCATAGAATATTCCTTTTGTCACAGAGTAACTATCTGGGTAGACTACAATCCAATGGCATAAGCACAGAATTCTTCCCCGCACCCCATCTTCATGTTCTGTCCTCCTGATCTACCCAGTTTCTCCTACACCTACCCAGCAGTCCATCACCCTATTCTTTCCTATTCCATCTGCCCATCACCAGACACTCCTCCCCCTATGGTTCCCATCTGCCGTTCCTACCCCCATTATTTCATTCCATGTTCTAGTTTCCCTTCCTATCAGATTCTATCATCTGCAGCCCTTTGTTACCTCTACTTATCATCTCCCAGTCTCTGTTGCTACTTTGTCTCCTCCCTTCTCCATCTGCTTATCATCTCTCCTTGCCTAGATCCACCTATTGCTTTCCAGTTCTTGCTCCACTCCTTTCCCCTCTATCTTTCAGTCCAAATGAAGGGTATCAACCCAAAGTGTTGGCTGACCATTTCTCCCCGCAAATACATCCTGACCTGCTGAGTTCCTCCAGCTCCTCGTTTCTAATGCTGTGACAGCACTATCTACAATCACAGCTTATTCTGTTTTCCACATGATTGTACATTTGTTTCCTTATTCATAACTTACCAATCAAGAATTGTTTCCCTCTTAATTTTGAACACGTTGATCTATTGAGATTATACTCCCTTATTATACCCATATATTTTAAAATAACTTTTCTGATTTTTGTAAGATTATTTCATATACTATGCTGAAGATGTTTAGTGGACAGAACACACACTGACAACATCCAAAAACCATTGCATCAGCATCACCAATAAAATTCCATTATGTTTGTCTAGCTAAAGATTGTATCTCACTAGTTAATCAAATTTCCTCCTTATTGTAGCTTCATTGTTTATGTATTTTATTTCTAATCTAACAACTTTCTTTCCCCTCCCCGTATTCTATAACACGCTTCCAATAAGGTACCAAATTCGTTATTCTGAATAACAATTGTTGCTTGTTGCTTTGGTTTTTCCAGTTCTGCTTTGTTTTTGATAATCAGTGTTTTCCGGCTTCTTGTTTCGCTCAAATTTAAACAGAGGGCTTTTTAAATACTATTACGTCATAGTCAGCCTGAGTAACATAAGGATGGAAATATGTTGTCCATAAAACGGTCGTGTTTTATTTTTATATAAAAACATTACATTATAATATCGGAACTAAAATTATAACATTTCATACCAAGTCTGAAACTCCATTAAATTTGTAGAAGTAACTATAATATTAATATTTTACACCTCCAAATAAGCACAGCGCGGGTGTAATAATCCAACAGCGATTCCCTTGCAGAATTCTGAAAATTGTTCCTAGTTAACTGTTATTTATTAATGGAAAAAGCAGAGTTTGCTCGCTGTGTAGCTTTACAGAACCTTTTGCTGAGCGGAGGAAGATTTCCTGCCACTATAAAGAGCGTGGAGAGCCGAACAGGCGACGCTGACCAGGGTGCTGAAACCGACTTCTGAGCCGATCCTCATTGCAAAGTGCATCCAGCCACACAGGTATATGTGGCTAATATGTTAAAATGCAACATTTCCCGATTGTTCCACAAGCTCATAGAACCATATAATAAAACAACTGCAATGCTCGAGTGTAGGATGCAGCTCATTCGTTGGTAATTTTATGAATGAAGTTGCATTTTGAGCGGGAAATGTCCACGTACAAACCGATACAGCCTGCCGGACACTGCACTGCCTGCACAAGCACTGTTGGCTAGTTTAGCAAGAGTAGCATGGTGCGCGGTTTGGGGAGCGACCTCCTTCCGCTGCCCCTTACCTGCTCGGAGCCTTGGAAGCAGATCCTGCAGGTGGGAGTAATGCCTCCATTGCGGCAGCTGCCGTTGCTGCTGCATACCGATTCAGCGTCGTTGGCGGCCGGGCTCGGGAGATCGCAGGTCCGCCCCTCCTCCCGGTCCAGCCCGCCGCTTGTCCCCCCCTCCTCGTCGTCCTCTCCGAGAACGACCGTTCGTGACCCTCCGTCGAGAGCGCCCCCATCCGGGCTCGTGTTGGAGCTCCGGACGGTGGAAGGTGCTGCCGGCAGAGGCTTGTTGCCGTTCCTCTCTTCCCGCTGCTGCAGTTGGAGTGGCGATCGATGGCTCATGGCGCTGGGGCCTGAAAGGGGCAGGGGAGTGGAGTGGGGAAGGTTAGTCAGAAACGCGTGCAGCAGGAAGGCGGGGCCCGGGGCCGCCCGTCACGGAGAGCCGGCAGGCAGCGAAGGGAACGGGTGACACACGGGGTGAGCGGGCGGCAGTTGGAGCGGACAGTTTCGCCTCGCCCGGTTCAGATCTTCAAGGTGCGGAGGGAGTCCGTGTCACACTGGTGCCTCGCGTCCGGAACCCGCCACTTGGGGCTCGAGTGGCGATTCAGCACGAGCCCGGTTACCATTGTTTCGTCACAAGAGGCGCGGGCGGGGGTGGGGGGCGGTTGGTGGTGACTGGGCTCGCGAGACCCGGCTCGCTCGGTCTTTTCACTCCCCCCAACAAATCCCCAGGCCCTCTATACCCTAACTCCCGAACCCTCATAAATACATACCCTATACACTCAGTCTTCATAATCCTCTCCTTCTATATCCCCAAGACCTCCTACCCCTTATTCCCCTTTACAACATCCTCCCCCATGCCCAGTAATAATCGCTGACCCCCAAAACATTCCTCAATCGTCATGATCTTCTCCACATTCTTCCATGATTCTCGTAATCCACGTCCCTGCCTTAGCTTTTTCCCTCTACATTTCTCACACTCTTCCCATTAATCCATTTATCCTCATAACCAATTTCACTTTTGTCTGGTCTTCATAATTCATCATCCCCATAAGTACCTCTACAAGTTACATCAAATCCATCACAATTGAAATTGTGAACTCCCTATAGTCACCAGATCCATATAATTTCTTACTAGCCCCTAGCAACCATCCCTTTGCCTCTTGTCCAAATGGCTGCTTCCTTGCCCTACACTTTCCTCTCAACTCCTCAAAATGCTTCATCTGTCCTCTAACCACCCTCTGTCCTTCCTTTGTTGAGAGATTAGTCTAGTAGAGTGGGATGTTTCCTATTTCAACTTCAAATTCTTCAATACTACACTCATGGTGTGTCTCCACTCAACATTGTACAGTACGCACAATCTTCCATGCCTTCACACCTGTCTGAGAAACCTTACCAGCCCTGCAAAATTTAATGCAGGCAGTGAATGCCAAACATCAGTATTTTTACAGCAACACTGGAAAGCTTTACAAATCAAATTAGGCTAAGAAAATTGTGCTTGATCGCTAAGACTGGATTTAGTACTATGATATGGTGTATTCCTGATGTATTTAGGTCAGCTAGCTTCAGTTAGTTATTAGGATTGAATGTCAGCAGAAAAGTACCATAGTACCTGTTTAGCATTAGTGACTAATTTAAAATAATAACTTGCATTTATACCTTTAAAATTATGCACACAAGAAACATGGAGGAAGCCCATTTAGTCCCTCAAGTTTGCTTGGCCTTTCACTAAGATCATAGCTGATGTCATCTCCCTTACCCCCAACCCACCTCCATTTTCTTGCAAATTGACCCATAAACTGCATGTCCTGAGATGAAAAATTTAACTTTGCTGGTGTTGAATCTATTAAAATGATACAACCTTCTCATTTCTCTGGGGGTAAAGAATTGGTTATCTCCATCTGGAACAGACAACTCGTTAATCTGAAATGATGCCTTCTACCTATACCCACTCCCTCTGCCCAGCTCTTCATTCCCCAATAAATGAAAAGAAACCACTATGTTACACCCTCACAACCTTTTTTATGCCATGGACCTCAGGTTGTGAACCCCTGCTCGTAAGGCATCAGACTCGGACAGTGTACCTGGCTAGATTCTGAAAACCTGTGCCAACCAACTGGCTGGAGTGTGCAAGGACCTCTTCAAGCTCACTGCTACAGTCTGAGGTTCCACATGCTTCAAATGGGGAGCAATCAGTGTCCAAGAAGAGCAGGGTAAACTGCCATAATGACTATTACCTAGTAGCACATCTACCGTGATGAAGTGCTTTGAGAGATTGATTATGACTAGAATTAACGCCTGTCTGAGCAAGAACCTGGATCTGCTGTAGTTCACCAATCACAACAGGTTTGCAACAGTTGCAATCTCAGACTCTTCAATCTGATTTGGAGCACCCAGACAACCACAAAATAAAATCTTCAAAACCCTGAGCCTTTGTATTTCCATCTGCAACTGGATCACTAACTTACTCATCTGGATCAGAGAAAATCTTAAAATCAATGCAGGCACACGTCTCTGCTCTCTCTACACTCATGACAATGTGACTAAGCACAGGTCAAAGCACTATCTATAGATTCACAGATGACAGTATTGTGGTTGATAAAATCTCAGAAGCCAAACAGAGGTGATATAGTTTGAGTGGTTTCACAATGACAACATTGCATTTAATGTCAGTAGGACCAAGGATTTGATTGTGGACTCCAGGATGGGAAGGCAGGAGAACACACACCAATCCTCATTGAAGAGTGAGCAGCTTCAAGTTTCTGGGAGTCATCTTGGAGGATCTCTCTTGGACTCAACACATTAATGCAATATCAAAGAAAGCATACGAGCAGCTACTTCCTTAAGAATTTGAGATTTCGTATGTCAAAGATTTGCAAATTTCTATAGGTGTATGGTGGAGAGCATTAGCACACTAGAATACTACAGCACACTACAGGCCCTTCAGCCCTCGATGTTGTGCCGACCCATATTTTCCTTTAAAAAAGTACTAAACCCACACTACCCCGTAACCCTCTATTTTTCTTTCATCCATGTGCCTGCCCAAGAGGCTCTTAAAAACCCTTAATGTTTTAGCCTCCACCACCATCAAGTGCAAGTCATTCCAGGCACCAACAACCTTCTGCATAAAAAACTTATCTCTGATGTCTCACAAAACTTCCCTCCCTTAACTTTGTGCATATTCCCTCTGGTGTTTGCTATTCATGCCCTGGGAAACAGGTACTGGCTATCCACCCTATCTATGCCTCTCATAATCTTGTAGACCTCTATCAAGTCCCCTCTCATCCTTCTACGCTCCAAAGAGAAAACTTCCAGCTCTACTAACCTTGCTTCATAAGGCTTGTTTTCCAATCCAGGCAACATCCTGGTAAATCCCCTCTGCACCCTCTCCATAGCTTCCACATCCTTCCTATAATGAGGTGACCAGAACTGAACACAATACTCTTTAAGTGTGGTCTCACCAGAGATTTGTAGAGTTGCAACATGACCTCTCTACTCTTGAACTCAATGAAGCCTAGCATACCATAGATCAATTTGTGCAGCGACCTTGAGGGACGTATGGATTTGAACCCCAAGGTCCCTCTGTTCATCCACACTCTTTAAGTAACCGACCATTAACCCTGTTCTCAGCCTTCTGGTTTGTCTTTCCAAAATGCATCACCTTACACTTATCTGGATTGAACTCCCATCTACCACTTTTCTGCCCAACTCTGCATCCTGTCTATATCCTCTTGTAACCTTTGACAACCTACAGCTCCATCCATAACTCCTCCAATCTTCGTGTCATCCGCAAACTTACTCACCCATCCTTCTGCCTCTTCATCCAGGTCGTTTATAAAAATCATGAAGAGCAAGGGTCCCAGGACAGATCCTTGCAACACTCCACTAGTCACTGACCTCCAGGCAGAATACTTTCCTTCCACAACTACCCTCTGCTTTCTTCCTGTAAGCCAATTTTTTTTTATCCAAACAGCCAAGGTTCCACTTATCCCATGCCTCATGACTTCCTGGATGAGTCTCTCATGGGGGACCTTGTCAAATGCCTTGCTAAAGTCCATGCAGACCACATCTACCGCCCTACCCTCATCAATTTATTTTGTTACCTCTTCAAAAAACTCAATTAGGCTCGTGAGGCACGAGCTTCCCTTCACAAAGCCATGTTGACTATCCTTGAGTAAACTGTACTTCTCCAAAAGCTCGTAGATCCTATCCTTAAGAATCCTTTCGAATAGTTTGCAGACCACCAACGCAAGACTCACCGGCCTATAGTTCCCAGGATTCTCCCTATTACCTTTTTTAAACAATATTTGCCATTCTCCAATCCTCTGGCAACTCCCCTAGAGCCAAAGAGGATTCAAATATCATAGCTACTGCTCCAGTGATCTCTTCACTCACTTCCCACAGAAACCTGGGGTATATTACATTCAGCCCTGGGGATCTTGATGTTTTTAAGAAGATCCAACACTACTACTTCCTTAATCTCCACACTGTCCAGCACACAGGCCTGTTCTATTTTGACCTCTCCCTGATCAAGGTCCTTTTCACTTGTGAATACTGAAGCCAAGTATTCATTTAGGACCTCCCCAGCCTCCAGGCACATATTACCTTATTTATCCTTTAGTGGCCCCACCTTAATTCTTGTCATAGAACATAGAATAGTACAGCACATTACAGGCCCTTCTCCCCACAATGTTGTGCCAACCCTCACACCCTGCCTCCCATATAACCCCCCACCTTAAATTCCTCCATATACCTGTCTATTAGTCTCTTAAACTTCAATAGTGTATCTGCCTCCACCACTGACCCAGGCAGTGCATTCCACGCACCAACCACTCTCTGAGTGAAAAACCTTCCTCTAATATCCCCCTTGAACTTCCCTCCCCTTACCTTAAAGCCATGTCCTCTTGTACTGAGCAGTGGTGCCCTGGGGAAGAGGTGCTGGCTGTTCACTCTGTCTATTCCTCTTAATATCTTGTACACCTCTATCATGTCTCCTCTCATCCTCCTTCTCTCCAAAGAGTAAAGCCCTAGCTCCCTTAATCTCTGATCATAATCCGTGCTCTCTAAACCAGGCAGCATCCTGGTAAATCTCCTCTGTACCCTTTCCAATGCTTCCACATTCTTTCTATAGTGAGGCGACCAGAACTGGACACAGTACTCCAAATGTGGCCTAACTAGAGTTTTATAGAGCTGCATCATTACATTGCTTCTCTTAAACTCCATCCCTCGACTTATAAAAGCTAACACCCCATAAGCTTTCTTAACTACCCTATCTACCTGTGAGGCAACTTTCAGGGATCTGTGGACATGTACCCCCAGATCCCTCTGCTCCTCCACAATACCAAGTATCCTGCCATTTACTTTGTACTCTGCCTTGGAGTTTGTCCTTCCAAAATGTACCACCTCACACTTCTCCGGGTTGAACACCATCTGCCACTTCTCAGCCCACTTCTGCATCCTATCAATGTCTCTCTGCAATCTTCGACAATCCTCTACACTATCTACAACACCACCAACCTTTGTGTCGTCTGCAAACCCACCCTTCTACCCCCACATCCAGGTAGTTAATAAAAATCACAAAAAGTAGAGGTCCCAGAACAGATCCTTGTGGGACACCACTAGTCACAACCCTCCAATCTGAATGTACTCCCTCCACCACGACCCTCTGCCTTCTGCAGGCAAGCCAATTCTGAATCCACCTGGCCAAACTTCCCTGGATCCCATGCCTTCTGACTTTCTGAATAAGCCTACCTGTTCTTCACACACACAAAGAATGCCTTGGGGTTCTCCTTAATCCTACATGCAAGACCTTCTCATGCCCCCTTTGAGCTCTCCTAAATCCTTTCTTAAGCTCCTTCCTGGCTACCGTATTTCTCATGAGCCCCTCCTGCTTCTTATATCTAACATATGCTTCCTGACTGGTTACATCATATCCTGGTATGGAGGCTCCAATGCACAAAACTACAAAAGGTAGAAGAGTGTTGTAAATTCAACCAGTTCCAACAGGGGTACATCCCTTCTCACTATCAAAGACATCTCTAAGAGGTGGTGCCTCAAGAAAGCACTATCCATCACTAAGGATCCTCACCACCCAGGACATGCCCTCTTCTCATTCCGATCATCAGGAAGAAGGCACAGGAGCCCGAAGACCCACACTCAATAATTTATGAACTGTTTCTTCCCCTCCACCATCAGATTTCTAAATGGTTCTTGAACATTATCTTATTCCTTTTTTTTGCACATTGTTGTAACAGAGTATTTTTAACTGTTTGCACTTAAGTGCTGCTGCAAAACAACACACTTCATGTAATAGAATTCGGTGATATCAAACTTGATTTTTATTCTCACATATTTTGATAAGATCTCAACCTTCTAACAAATGAGTAAAGGACCAATCTACTCAAAAAGTCATCCCATTCATTCCATGAATCAAAGTAAACTTTCTCTAAAAGTAAGTCCACGCTAACTCTTCCTGAAGCATTCACCTGCACTTTCTGGACAACTATTTTCTTTTGAAAGCCTCAATTAATTGTGTTTGCAGCATCTTTAGAAGCAGCAACCTCTAGATCAGAATCCAAAATTCATAACCCTCAGTGAAGAAATTCATACTGATGTTTCTTAAATGGGCCAATCAACAGGTCTGAAAGTATGCTCCCTAGGTAACCTCACTGGAGGAAATTTGCCCCAGTGATACGGTCTCCTGCCTTAAAAACTTAAATGTGGCAAGAATGCCAGCTCTCATTCAAATGAGTATAGGTTCAACCTGTTCAGTCTCTCTTCACGTGTCAATGCCTTCACACAGGAGTCAACTTTACCACCCACCTCTGCATTGCCTCCTTGAATCTGGAGCTTAAATTTGTTTACATTAGTCATGGCTGTATTGTTGAGTTCTGCCTTCACAGTATTTTGTAGTAGTTGTCATTTGTCTTGGAAGGCAGCAACAATAAAAAGGTTTACAGTTAATGCAAGAGTTCCAGACTTACCCACAAAGGGAAAAGGAAGAACCCAGATGGATTCTGCAGATGCTGGAAATCTTGAGCACACATAGGTCAGGCAGCATCAATGGAGGGGAATAAACAGTTGACATTTAGGACTGAGAACAGAGTCCTAATGAAGGGTCTTGGCCCATAACATCAGCTATTTCTTCTTTCCCTAGCTGCTGAGAAACCAAGTGGAGACCCTGAGCCTACAACTGTATGTCATTTTAATTTTCTGTTACACTCCCATCTCCATTTGGCCTCTTACAAAGTTTGGGGATTGGCAGCTTATCTTTCTGACCAAGTCCTCAGATTTTAACTTAGAATTCAACAATTTTGGTTTGTATCAAAACTACCAAGCTCTAATGAAAGACCAAATTTGAAACAGCAATTTGCTTTTTTACAGATACAACTTGATGTTTTTCTGGTAAACTGTAATCCAGTTGATGAAACAAGAAGTGACTGAATGGCTACAAACTGACTAAATAAACTGGAATAGAATAGTAAAGAAATTCACCAAGGTCCTTATTACTCATTTCTACCCTAGTAAATCATTATTGAAAGGCTGGGGCTCAGAGATGCAGTTCACAGCCCAGAAAGAATTTAATCAATGACAACCTGAAGAAAGTGCTAGGGTAAAGATGGAACATTTGAAATCATGCACCAGCATGAACCCAGTAAGTTTATAGGATGGGGCGGGGGAGAATATTTATCAGTGAAATAGATGATTTCTGCTTAGATATTTGTTCATGGGTTGTTTCAATTACAATGACACACTTATACTATGAGTTACCTTAAGAGTAAAAGATGCAGAGAGATAATAAACTTTAACATGTAATTAGAAAAGATACAAATGTAATAGAGCAGGACTATATTAGTTGCTCATTTAAACGTCATTACTTTTGGAGTTCCAGATTTTATACAGCTATATTATGGCATGTACAATACGGAACATTTATTTTGTATTAAAATTGAGTTGAATTACAATAAGCAGCATGCTGTAGAACACAAGTTAAAGGATATGGTTTGAGGTTTTACAATTACCAACATTTTAAGATCTGAAAGTGATGCGTTAAAGAATCAAAAATACACAAATCACCCCACAATGCAACTTGAAAAATCAGTTAATTATTTGTGTTGATATCATCTCATCATCAACCTGATAACTACAGTCCAGTTTCTAGAATATAACTTGCGGTCTAAAGTGCATCTGCTTTGTTGCATTGTTGGACATTGCTGTCTTTAGCATCCACTTGGATTTCATTCTTTGCACATACTGCATATCACGCTCCTTTCTCTGTGATGCTTCTTTAGCTAATAAAGGAAGAAACAACAGCTGATCAGGTAAACTTAGAGTTTGTTACACCATTACCACACATTCGGAAACACCTCAGAAATTTAATTAATTCTCTGAAGAAATTTAGGTAATTATCTGTCTAAGCAGCTACTAGGAATACAAGTATCACTAATAGATTCAAGTAAATATAATTTCAAAGAATGTATAAATTATACAATCTTGAGATTTGTTTGCTCACAAGTAGCCACAAAGCAAGAAACTCAAAAGAACCCAATTAATGAAAAAAAGGAATAACAATAAAAAGACTAACACTCTACGCACAAGAGGAAAAAAAATACAAGTCATGCAAACAATTGAAGCGAACAACATTCCGAACCAATAGCAAGCATTCTTAAATGAAACAAAATATCTCAGATTTAATGTACTCCTTAACAAAGATAGCTTCCACCCCCCTCACTCAGCTCAAATTACTAGTCACTTACGTAATATACACACAAGATTGCAACACATAAGGTTAACAAAATACAATACATTATCCTGAGAAAGTCAATAGTTGAGTATTGTGATAGATGCCTTCTCTATTGGAGTAGCTCACTGTCATGGAAAAAGGAAATTATTTATTCAGGTTGCAAATATACTCTTGGTGATTATTTAATGGAAGGCATGATTTAATTACATTGTTTATGAGCCCATCTTCCTGCACTTAACAAAATTAACATCTTGTTATTATTAGCGCTGTGAGATCTATCTGATGTAGGACAGAAATCACACACAGCTCAGCAAGCAGGTAGGTAACTGGATGAAGGAAAAGGAGTCAGAGCTACGTTAAAAGGATGAGATGAAGTTGATAGAATGGCAAAACATAAGGTAGTAGTATACATGTTAGAAGACTACTTCAGCCTTTGTCACTTCCACCTATCACCTCCCACCCTCTGTCACGATTTCCATTCTCCCTTCCCCCATGTCTTTCACCCCTTCTCAATTGGATCCATCTATCACCTAACTGCACCCTTTCGTACTGGCTATCTCACCTCTATCTTTCAGTTCATATCAAAAGTCTTGAACAAAACATCAAGTCATTTCTCTCCTAGATGCTGCCTGACCTGCTGATTTTCTCTTTTTGTGTGTTGCTTGGTCTGAATGACCTCATTAACATTTTATATGATTTATACAATGGAAATCTCCAAGATGAACACAAACTTATCATAGGTGTTGGAGGCTTGCATGCCTCAATGACTAGGAGAGCTATGCTGACTGGAGTGAGGGCCTTGTGCTTTGACTCTTGGTAGGGTCACCCTTGCCAAACAGGTCAAAGGCTAGAGCGCAGGCTGTGAGTGATCCACCAGTCCTCCAGGTTTGGGGGTTCAGCTCAAGGTTAACAACCCTGACTGGTCAAAAAAATTGTTGTGGAAACAACTTCATTGCTTCCCTAAATGCCAGCAGCATAATAGGCAGTAACTAACCATACAACAGAAAAGTCATATCTCTATTGATTACTTCAAGGTGGACAGTGAATAATTTCTGAAAGATACATCCATAAACAATAGCTTAGAGTTTTCATGGCTGAAAAGAGCAAAAGATTGAAATTACTGCACAGGAGGAATGAAGACACCTACCAGTCTCACTTGTCCAACCAAGGGCCTTGTACTGCTGCAGCAATCTTCCCAGGACATGACGAGTTCCAGTCATAGCCACTGCTCTAGAGGTACCAAAGTGTTGTTTATAGTATCTCAGCAATGACCGGTGACCAATTCTAGCACCTGAGATTCAATATAGAAAGAAAGGTGGTTAAATCAGTGGCAATGAATGTTTCAGTTTGATGCACTATATGGGTTTGTAGAATTTTTAAATTGTGCAATTGTACTGTTTACCTGCCCAAAAAAAAAGATTTTACAAGACTAGTCCCCAGCAAAATTAGTATAGTCAAATTAACAGGTGTTCCACATCAATGCATCTCAAAATTTAAGTATTTTTAATTAAAAAGCATTAGTATTTCCTTCTTGAACTTGCAGTGCATTATCAAGGACCAATTCCAACACTGTCAATTAATGCAGTCGATATTTTAGGTCCAAACCTAGAAAATACAAGTCACTGACATATTCTACCCATCGTCTCAAAAATTAAGTATTTTTTTATCACTAAGTACTAAGATTCAATTAACAAGTAGTAGCGGGCAACGGAGTAGAGGGAGACAGAGTAGGAAGGCTTTGGCTCGAGAGGCTTCAGACGAGCTTCACTCTAAGTGAGGTAAGGCCGGGTAAGTTCCTTTAATTAATCTAATTAGCTTAGGAGTAGGTAATGGAGGCAGCAGTTAGGGCAGTTGAGTGCTCCGTTTGCAGTATGTGGGAAGTCAGGGCGAGCACAATTGTTTCTGATGACACCACCTGCAAAAGGTGCATCCAGCTGCAGCTCCTGACAGACCGAGTTAGGGAACTGGAGCTGGAGCTGGATGAACTTTGGATCATTCGGGAGGCAGAGGCAGAAATAAACAGGAGTTACAGGGAGATAGTCACCCCTAGGAGTAAGGAGACAGCTGGGTGACTGTCAGGAAAGGGAAGGGGAATAGAACGAATGAATAGAGCAACCTGTGGCCACTCCCATCAATAATAAGTATTCAATTTTGAATACTGTTGATGGAGATGACCTACCAGGGACAAGTTGCAGCGGTTGCATCTCTGACACCGAGACTGGACCCTCAGCTCAGAAGGGAAGGAGAGAAAAGAGGAGAGCAGTAGTGGTAGGGGATTTGATAGTTAGGGAGACAGATAAGAGGTTCTGTGGAAGAGATCGAGAATCCCGGATGGTCTGTTGCCTCCCTGGTGCCAGGGTCCGCGATATCTCGGATCGAATTCTCAGTATTCTCAAGAGGGTGAGCAGCCAGATGTCGTGGCCCATGTAGGGACCAATGACATGGGTGGGAAGAGTGAGGAGGTCCTGAAAGGTGAATTTAGGGAGCTAGGAGCCAAGTTAAAGGACAGGACCTCCAGTATAGCAATCTCAGGATTTCTACCAGTGCCCTGTGCAGGTGGGTTTAGAAATAGTACGATAGCACAGATCAATATGTGGCTGAAGACATGGTGCAGGAGGAAGGGCTTCAGATTTATATATAACTGGGCAGTTTTCCAGGGAAGGTGGGACCTGTTCTGGTGGGATAGTTTACATCTAAACTGGAGGGGGACAAATATTCTTGCAGGCAGGTTTGCCAGAGAGGCTCCAGTGGATTTAAACTAGATACAGGGTGGAAGGGGAACCAGAGTGTCAGAACAGATGTATGAGAGAAGGAAGAAAAAGATAGTAAAGTTGTTTGCATCGTTAGTGATAAACAGAGAGTAAGACGTGGAGAGTTTCTTAAATGCATTTATTTTAATGCTAGGAGCATTGTAAGAAAGGTGAATGAGCTTAGAGCATGGATTGATACCTGGAAATATGATGATGTAGCTATTAGTGAAACATGGTTGCAGGAGGGGTGTGATTGGTAACTGATATTCCTGGATTTCGTTGCTTCAGGTGTGAAAGAATCGGAGGGACAAGAGAGGGAGGTGTTGCGTTGCTTGTCAGAGAAAATATTACAGCGGTGCTCTCGCAGGATAGATTAGAGGGCTTGTCTAGGGAAGCTATTTGGGTGGAATTGAGGAATGGGAAAGGTGTAGTAACACTTATAGGGGTGTATTATAGACCACCTAATGGGGGGCAAGAATTGGAAGAGCAAATTTGTAAAGAAATAGTAGATAATTGTAGAAGCACAGGGTTGTGTTTGTGGGAGATTTTAATTTTCCATACATAGACTGGGAAGCCCATACTGTAAAATGGCTGGATGGTTTGGAGTTTGTAAAATGTGTGCAGGAGAGTTTTTTTACAGCAATACATAGAGGTACCAACTAGAGAAGGGGCAGTGTTGGATCTCCTGTTAAGGAATGAGATAGGTCAGGTGATGGAGGTATGTGTTGGGGAGCACTTCGGGTCCAGTGATCACAATACCATTAGTTCCAATATAATTATGGAGAAGGATAGGACTGGACCCAGGGTAGAGATTTTTGATTGGAGAAAGGCTAACTTTGAGCAGATGCAAAAGGATTTAGGAGTGAATTGGGACAATTTTTTTTATGGGAAGGATGTAAAAGAGAAATGGAGGCCATTTAAAGGTGAAATTTTGAGGGTCTGGAATCTTTATGTTCCTGTTAGGTTGAAAGGAAAGGTTAAAAGTATGAGAGAGCCATGGTTTTCAAGGGATATTGGAAACTTGGTTCAGAAAAAGAGAGATATCTACTATAAATATAGGCAGCATGGAGTAAATGAGGTGCTCGAAGAATATAAAGAATGTTAAAAGATACGAGGTTGCTTTGGCAAGTAAGGTGAAAATAAATCCGAAAGGTTTCTACAATTATATTAATAGCAAAAGGATAGTGAGGGATAAAATTGGTCCCTTAGAGAATCAGAGTGGACAGCTATGTGTGGAGCCAAAAGAGATGGGGGAGATTTTGTAACAATTTCTTTTCTTCGGTGATCACTAAGGAGAAGGATATTGAATTGTGTAAGGTAAGGGAAACAAGTAGGGTAGTTATGGAAACTATGATGATTAAAGAGGAGTAAGTACTGGCGCTTTTAAGGAATATAAAAGTGGATAAATCTCCCAGTCCTGACAGAACATTCCCTAGGACATTGAGGGAGGTTAGTGTAGAAATAGCAGGGGCTCTGTCAGAAATATTTCAAATGTCATTAGAGACGGGGATGGTGCCGGAGGATTGGCGTATTGCTCAAAAAAGGTTCTGAGAGTAAACCTAGCAATTATTGGCCTGTCAGTTTGACGTCAGTGGTGGGTAAATTAATGGAAAGTATTCTTAGAGATGGTATATATAATCATGTGGATTGACAGGGTCTGATTAGGAACACTGATCATGGATTTGTGTGTGGAAGGTCATTTTTGACAAATCTTATTGAATTTTTTGAAGAGGTTACTAGGAAAGTTGACAAGGGTAAAGCAGTGGATGTTGTCTATATGGGCTTCAGTAAGGCCTTTGACAAGGTTCCACATGGAAGGTTAGTTAGGAACGTTCAATCATTAGGTATTAATATTGAAGTAGTAAAATGGATTCAACAGTGGCTGGATGGGAAATGCCAGAGAGTAGTGGTGGATAACTGTTTGTCAGGTTGGAGGCCGGTGACTAGTGATGTGCCTCAGGGATCTGTACTGGGTCCAATGTTGTTTGTCATATACATTAATGATCTGGATGATGGGGTTGTAAATTGGATTAGTAAGTATGCAGATGATACTAAGATAGGTGGTGTTGTGGATAATGAAGTAGGTTTTCAAAGCTTGCAGAGAGATTTAGGCCGGTTAGAAGAGTGGGCTGAAAGATGGCTGATGGAGTTTAATGCTGGTAAGTGTGAGGTGCTACATTTTGGTAGGACTAATCAAAATAGACATACATGGTAAATGGTAGGGCATTGAAGAATGCAGTAGAACAGAGTGATCTAGGAATAATGGTGCATAGTTCCCTGAAGGTGGAATCTCATGTGGATAAGGGTGGTGAAGAAAGCTTTTGGTATGCTGGCCTTTATAAATCAGAGCATTGAGTACAGGAGTTGGGAGGTAATGTTAAAATTGTACAAGGCATTGGTGAGGCCAAATTTGGAGTATTGTGTACAGTTCTGGTCACTGAATTATAGGAAAGATGTCAACAAAATAGAGAGAGTACAGAGAAGATTTACTAGAATGTTACCTGGGTTTTAGCACCTAAGTTACCAAGAAAGGTCGAACAAGTTAGGTCTTTATTCTTTGGAGCGTAGAAGGTTGAGGGGGGACTTGATACAGGTATTTAAAATTGTGAGGTGGATAGATAGAGTTGACGTGGATAGGCTTTTTTCATTGAGAGTAGGGGAGATTCAAACAAGAGGACGTGAGTTAAGAAGGGGCAAAAGTTTAGGGGTAACACGAGGGGGAACTTCTTCACTCAGAGAGTGGTAGCTGTGTGGAACGAGCTTCCAGTAGTAGTAGTAGAGGCAGATTCGATATTGTCATTTAAAGTAAAATTGGATAGGTATATGGACAGGAAAGGAATGGAGGGTTATGGGCTGAGTGCAGGTCGGTGCGACTAGGTGAGAGTAAGCGTTTGGCACGGACTAGAAGGGCCAAGATGGCCTGTTTCCATGCTGTAATTGTTATATGGTTATATGGTTAACCTTGGTGTAGTGTATGTAAAAAGCATGAATACAGATTCAACAAACTATAATCAAACCATTGCTTCGTAAGAATGAAGGAAACAGTTGGGATAAAGGACAAGAGAAAACTAATCAAATAATATAGACACTGGAGAGACTGCAGATTCTGGAAATATGGAACAACTCAAAAAATACTGGAGGAACTTAGCTGGCCAGGCAGCTTCTGTGACAATCTGTGAAAGTGGACAATCAACATTTTGGGTCAAGAGGAATGACTGTCTATTTCCCTCCGAAGATGCTGTCTGACCCAGAGTTTCTTGAACATTTTAAAAGTTAAAAGTGCATTTATCAAAATATGTATATATTCTACAACCTTGAGACTCCTCGTTACAGACAGCCACAATAATGAAGGAACCTCAAAAGAACCCTTTTTTTTTTAAAAGAAGCCAATCCTCAGAGAGAGAAAATAAAACAAATCATGCAAACAATAAAAGTAAGCAAATAGCATCAAAACTGAAGTTTTACAAAAAGACATGAAGCCAGGCATCTCTGCATCTGGAGTAGGCCACAGCCTCAGTTCTGTGCAGAGCTGAGTAAATATCACAGAGCAGGGAACAAGGCCCTTGCCTTTGGTCCCAGCACCCTGACCTTTTCAATTTTGCCTGGCACTTAAATTATCCAAACATCGGGTCGCTCCTCACTCTTGGACTGCTCTGGGACCTGAACCCCACCACCAAGATGCAGCCTGTACACATCCTTTCCAATTCAGCTTGGCACTTAAATCAATCAGACATTGGGACTTTCCTCGCTCTTGGGAGATACCACGAAGTTGTCTTGACTCTGCTTCGACCCCACCTCCGCCTTAGCTTGCCTCGACCATTTTTTGCCTGTGCCTCTCCATTGTTAGCATTGATTGTTAAGCGTTATTAATGAGGTACTTAGTAATTTTGTTTTGTTTTTTGCCATTAATAGGTAGTCACTGGCCATCACCAGTGCCATGTTAAACCATGTTTTAATCAAAGCTCAAGAAACCAGAATCCATAGATGCATCTACATTGAACTTTTACACACACTGAAAATGGAATACAAATGCCACAGTAGGTTTCACACAAGGTTTATTTTGTTTTTAAATTAAATGTGTCAAAATTAAAACTATTGGGGGATTGAAAGGATAGATATTGAGATATTGACCCCTTTGGGGATTCTACAACTAGAAAACAATTTCAGGAATTGTTCATAGGAGAATTGAACTTCATGGGGAGAAAGCAGGGAAGTGGAGCCAAGGACATGATTAATCATGATCCTATTAATGAAGCCATCATATATGGCCTATGCCTGCCTGCATTTCTTAGGTTCACGGTACCTGAGAAATGCCACTCAGATCTGGGAGGAATCTCTAGCTTTTCCTACAAATAGTGGAATTTTGTTCATAACAATTTATGCAATGTAGTATTATCTATTGAGGTGGTGTCCCTAAACCTTTCAATTTTATTCACTTAAAGATGGACTTACATGGCCTAATACATAGTGGTATGCAAAAGTTTGGGCACCCCTGGTCAAAATTTCTGTTACTGGGAATACAGGTGTGCGCCGCTTAATGTCCATTCGGACAACATCCGGTTGCATATACGTCCGTAGCCCTGATTGGAGAACGTGACATAGCGGACATAACCAATCTTGTGTATCATGCGTTTCCCGAGCACCATAGTGTTATCTGTTTAACTTTCTTTCGAAAATATTACCGTAAAGTGCATCGTGGCTTCCAAACAAAGCAAAACCACTCCTAGTGACAGTAGCAGCAAGAGGCAAAGGAAAAGTATTGATTTCAAAGTGAAACAAAAGGTTATTAAACAATATGAATGTGGAAAACCAGTGAATGCTATTGCTCGGGATTTAGGCATGTCGCACTCGACAATCACAACAATCCTGAAAAACAAAGAAGAAATTCTTGAAGCTGTTAAAGGATCAGCTTCACTGAAAACTACAAGGCTCACGAAATGCGAAAGTTTACCTATATCGGATATGGATAAATTGCTAATGACATGGATTTAGTCAATACAGGTACACTACAGCACTCCATATAGGTTTACTAAGTATATAGTATGGTGTTCGCACAATGTCCAAATCACATAACGTCCGATTTCATAGAACATATCATGGACGTTAAGCGACGCATACCTGTAGTTAAGTGAGTAGAAGATGAACTGATCTCCAAAAGTCATGAAGTTAAAGATGAAACATTCTTTTCAACACTTTAAGATTAGTGTATTATTTTTGTTTTGTACAATTTTAGAGTGTGTAAAAAAAAAAGGAAAGGAGCACCATGCAAAAGTTTGGGTATCCCAAGAGATTTGAACTCTCAGATAACTTTTACCAAGGTCTCAGAACTTAATCAGCTTGTTAGGGCTATGGCTTGTTCACAGTCATCATTAGGAAAGGCCAGGTGATGCAAATTTCAAAGCTTTATAAATACCCTGACTCCTCAAACCTTGTCCCAACAATCAGCAGCAAGGGCTGCTCTAAGCAGCTGCCTAGCACTCTGAAAATTAAAATAAATGATGCCCACAAAGCAGGAGAAGGCTATAAGAAGATGGCAAAAGGTCTTCAGGAAGCCATTTCCTCAGTTCATAATGTAATTAAGAAACAGCAGTTAACAGGAATAGTGGAGGTCAAGTTGAGGTCTGGAAGACCAAGAAAAACCTTTCAAGAGAACTACTCGTAGGATTGCTGGAAAGACAAATCAAAAGCCCCATTTGACTGCAAAAGACCTTCAGGAAGGTTTAGCAGACTCTGGAGTGGTGGTGCACTGTTCTACTGTGCAGCAACACCTGCACAAATATGACCTTCATGGAAGAATCATCAGAAGAAAACCTTTCCTGCGTCCTTACCACAAAATTCAGCATCAGAAGTTTGCAAAGCAACATCTAAACAAGCCTGATGCATATTGGAAACAAGTCCTGTGAACTATGAAGTTAAAATAGAACTTTGGACTTGGGACTCAATGAGCAAAGGTATGTTTGGAGAAAAAAGGGTGCAGAATTTCATGAAAAGAACACCTCTCCAACTGCTAAGCACGGGGGTAGATCGATCATGCTGCTGCAGCCAGTGGTACGGGGAACATTTCACTGGTAGAGGGAAGAATGAATTCTATTAAATATCAGCAAAGTCTGGAAGCAAACATCACACCATCTGTAAAAAAGCTGAAGATGAATAGAGGATGGCTTCTACAACAGGATAATGATCCTAAACACACCTCAAAATCCACAATGGACTACCTCAAGAAGTGCAAGAAGGTTCTGCCATGGCCCTCACAGTCCCTGGACCTAAACATCATCAAAAATCTGCGGATAGACCTCAAAAGAGCAGTGCATGCAAGACGGCCCAAGAATCTCACAGAACTAGACGCCTTTTGCAAGGAAGAATGGATGAAAATTCCCCCAAACAAGATTTGAAAGACTCTTAGCTGGCTACAGAAAGCGTTTACAAGCTGTAATACTTGCCAAAGGGGGTATTACTAAGTACTGACCATGCAAGGTGCCCAAACTTTTGCTTTGGGCCCTTTTCCTTTTTTGGTATTTTGAAATGGTAAAAGATGGAAATAAAGTATTCTTGCTTAAAATATTAAAGAAAGGTGTCATGTTTAACTTTATGCCTTTTGGAAATCAGATCAATTTTTACTCTCTTAGCTATTCACAGTAACAGAAATTTTGACAGAGGTGCCTAAACTTCTGCATGCCACTGTATAAACAAATGCTTGGTAAAAAAATGATTCATGACTTTGTACCAACCAGAAGGAAGCACAAGCTCCATTGTTTCTTCATTATATTCCAGATTCCTGCAAGGTACCTCTGAAGTTTTCATTGCAACATCATCTCCATTCTGATCAGGATAACTTTCACTACACAAAAAAAACAATTTTTAAGGACCAGGAATATACACTCATGAGCATGTTCATCATTTAATGATATTATTGCTGATGTGACTTAACTCCCTTCTCCCTTAATCATTGACAAAGTGTCAAACACCATTATGAAGGTTGCTCAAAACTTCTACTGCCATCTGTGTACAGTACTTCCTAATTTTATATCTGAAAGATATTTCTAAGTGAAGATGATGGCCCGAGTACTGTTCCTTAATCACAGAAATAGCTTTCCAAACTTAGCACTTCCGACACCGACGAGGTGTCAGGCATGACTAGAACGTCTGACAGTCTTTGATAGACGACAAACCTGGAGGTGAAACTCTGCCTTTTGTAGAAGCCTCATGGATTTCAACTACCTTTTAAAACATCTTTAATATTCAGACACATTTAACATCCATCAAAAATTAATGAATAATTTAATCCTGATGAAGGGTCTCGGACTGTAACATCAATTCTTTATTGCAATCCATACATGCTGCCTGATCTGCTGAGTTCCTCCAGCACTTCTGTCTGTTACTCTATATAATTTATTAGAAACCTTAACAAAACAAAGGCAATTAGGGATAATTAAAAGAATAAACTGAAGTATGATTGTTAAGAGTAACAAATCCCTTTTTGTCACCTCATCTGCAGGCCTAGAATGTCCGATGAAATCAAAGCCATTTGGAGTCTGTGTTAACAAGACCAAGTTCAGCAATGGAGAGTTGTGATAGAACTGCACTCAGTTAATTGAGGACTCATGGTGTGTACACGCAAGTCCAGGACATAATTAATTTTGAACAGCTGAACAGTAGCAGTTCCTGTCTAATCTGTCCCCATTGTTGGCAAGATTCCGCCTGGTGTAACCAACCACCACAATATCTGAATACAGAGCAGAAGAGATAAAGCACACAGGTCATAGTCACAGATCTCTTGCAATTTCAATGTTATAGAATGTCTGAGCTGAAATTTTCAGGACAGAAAGAGAAGAGAGTGAAGACAGGTGATAACATTCTAAAAAGAAACACTGGACAAGTTCCTCTAGGTGGAAAATATCATGTGTGGTACTGAACAAGCTGACTGAAGAGAACAGTGATATCAGCCCTCTGAATATTAAACCTGGCTTCATTCAGTCCCATTTCTTGGGAAGCAGGGATGGTCAATACCCATGAAGAACCTGCCATTTTTATGTCAGCCATTTTGGAAATTAGGAATGGAAGCAGTGGATCAAAGGTTTCACAGAAAAGGAGTCATGGAAGAAGATGGTACAGCTCATTAAATTTGTAAAGAAAATCAGTGAGTTGGAATTCATGAGGGTGAACAAGTGTTTATTCACTGTTGAAATAATGAGGGATAATAAAGGAAATTAATAGTAATGGAAAAATTACCTCAGAAGATTCTCTCAGACTAGGGGGTCAAAGTGCTGAGGACAAAGGAGAAGTTTAGGATAAGTGTAAGCTTAAGGAAAAGAAGCTTGGTGATAAGTTACACTACAGGATGGATTTTAAGAGATTTCAATAGTAGTTGTGGTCAAGCTGAAAATGCAGCAGATATTCTCAAAACTGGTTCTGGCTTGCAAGACCAAAGTCATAGTTATAAGGAAATTACAAGAATGGAAGATGCTGAAGACATGGGGGAGGGGGGTGGAGAAGTGGGCAAAAAGCAACTAGAAGTACACAGTTTAAAAATTAAACTACAGGGCTATTACAGTGAATGGAGATGCAAAAGCTGTAAGTATGTAAATAAGTAATAAGCAATCCAGGTGTATTTTCCTCTCCTAGTAAACAAATGTTAAAAGCAACGTAACTGAAAGCTTCACCTGGATACTGAGGGATATTATGATTTAGACAGCATGACCACACATTACTCCTCCTAAAAAACTAATAGTATCTTGGCTTCTGCGAAAGACAGCACAATTTTCTGACAAAACATAATTGTATGCAAATATCAAACACTTTCTAAAGCCCAAAATGTGTAAGTACCTGAAATCATAGAAGTCTGCAAATTCAATAGCAGCATCACCATCTGTGAACAGTTTACAGTGACTGCTGTCAACCATGTGAGCCTGGACAGCTTCGAGTGAGTAAAAAGACCGTCCCTTCTCATTGCACCACAGGCAGATATTTCCTACAGCAACTTTTTCTCCTAAAACAAAGATGCATGCATGCATTACCAGTATTCAGCTAGTCAGCACAGTATGTATCCCACCCCAAAGCCCACCGGATCTCAAATAGCTTCCAGAGACAGAGAAGCAGTTTCAGCGACAGGTTACTGTCGATGCAATGCTCCTCAGACAGGATGAAGAGGTCAATACTCCCCAATGCCATTAGGCTTTACAATTCAACTGCCAGGACTTAAGAACTTTTTTTTTTTAAAGCTATTATTAATGCTTTTTGAGTTAGTGATTTAGATGCATATCATATTATTACTGAGTTAAGTATTGTATGTAAGGAGTTTTTGCTACAACAAGTGTATGGGACATTGGAAAAAATGTTGAATTTCCCCATGGGGATGAATAAAGTATCTATCTATCTATCTATCTATCAATATGTGATATAAAGTAACTTCAAAACAATAAACTTCCTCTCCAAAATATATAATTTTGCATAAGTATCCAATCCTAGTGTTTGACAGTAATAACATCCAAAATAATTTACCTCAATTGTTAACTGCTTTAATGTAGATGACCCATACATAACAGGATGAGGAGGGGATTTATGTTCCCAGAAAATCATGCATATTGTGATTTTCCATTACACAAGCCATAATATTTATGCTTATATTGGAGCTAAAAAAAAGTTGACATACAAATTCCAAGAGAATGGATCTTTTTTTTAATCTCAGATCTTTGGTAGAGATTTGTGAATTCTGTAATGGCAAAGTTTTGTTGTCCAAATTGCTGTAACACGGTTTGGCTGTGTATAGAAGCTCTTGAATTTACCATAACTTGGAACTCTGTGGTACTTACCCAAGTATTTTATCAGCCCCCTTAGATCCACTAAATATTCAATATCGGGGATAAAGAAACCATGGGATTTTGTCATATGATTCACATTCTTTAACAGAGTTCGTGAATGGTGAGAGCAGAATAAGCAGTCTGTGATCGGAAAGGCAGCAGGTGGAGAGTCTACCCTCAACCCTTTATCAACTTCGCTCTCATTTTCTTCTAATTCATCTTCTACCTCATCAGCAGAGTCTATATCCTCCCAATCACCTAATGGAAAGAGTGAAAAGCAAAGTTAATTACAGCAACTGATTTGCCATAGAAACATAAAGTATTTATAGATTAAATGCTAGAACTCAAAGTGTTAGTATAAGCACCAAATACAAAAATCTAAATACAATAAAACATCACCAATCTGATTATTCAGAATCTAAGTGGTTTGACATGAGGCTCATGTGGTTCTGCTTTGGATAAGTACACATCACTCATCTAGGCTGCTGTCCCCCACAGGCTTCAAATTAACCACCATCATCCCTGTACCAAAGAACTCTACACCTTCAGAACTAAATGACTACACTCAGTGGCACTGACACCAATCATAATAAAGTGCTTTGAATGGCTAGTAATGGCACATATCAAAAACTCCATTCCTGTTACAATGGGCACTCACCAATATGCTTACTGACAGAACTCCTCTACTACAGATACCATAGCATCTGTCATGCACTTGGCCCTAACATACCTGGAAAACAAGGACACTTATGTCATATTGCTGTTTCTGGATTTCAGTTTGACATTCAACACAAACCTTGGTGAACAAGCTTGTACTCCACTGTCTAAATACACCACTGTGCAACTAGGTGTTGGACTTCCTAATGAACAGACCTCAGATAGTCAGGATGTACAACTGCTCTTCCCTCCCCATCATCCTCAACATGGGTGCCCCACTGAGCCCATTGCTGTACACTCTGCACACAAATGACTGCATGCCAAACACCCGAGGGACCACATTGTTGAGTCCTGGAGCCAGGCAAATAAACTCTTTCTCAATGTCAACAAAGGATATGGTTATCAATTTCAGGAGAACTCACACCACACAACCTCCTCTTTACATCGATGGCACAGCAGTGGAAACCTGCAAGCAGTTTCAGACTCCTGGGAGTGCACATCTCGCACAATCTCTCATGGTCCCAGAACACATCCTACACAATCAAGGAAGCACACCACCCCCTCAACTTTCTGAAAAGGCTGAAGGGAGCCAGACTATGCATAAGAATGCATAAGAGGAAGCATTAAGAAGAGGGACGCCTCACGTCTTAATAAGCTGGTAAGGAAGGCGGGCTCTGTCGTGGGCAAAGTACTGGAGAGTTTAACATCGGTAGCTGAGCGAAGGGCGCTGAGTAGGCTACGGTCAATTATGGAAAACTCTGAACATCCTCTACATAGCACCATCCAGAGACAGAGAAGCAGTTTCAGCGACAGGTTACTATCGATGCAATGCTCCTCAGACAGGATGAAGAGGTCAATACTCCCCAATGCCATTAGGCTTTACAATTCAACCGCCAGGACTTAAGAACTTTTTAAAAGCTATTATTAATGCTTTTTGAGATAGTGATTTAGATGCATATCATATTTTTTACTGAGTTAAGTATTGTATGTAATTAGTTTTGCTACAACAAGTGTATGGGACATTGGAAAAAAGTTGAATTTCCCCATGGGGATGAATAAAGTATCTATCTATCTATTCACATAATTCTACAGGTGCACAGTAGAGAGCCTCCTAAGAAACTGCATGGTATGAAAATTTCACTCCTGCTTGCAACAAGTAGTCAAAACTCTAAAATGCATCACCAGCACTAGCCCACCTGCCATCAAGGACATGTATACAGAGAGGTGCCAGAAAAGATCTGATTAAATTACAACACACAAACAATTGTGCTTCTTCTCATCAACACTGAGTACACCGTTTAAACAGTCACAGCCTAGTTTCAAGAAAGTATGTGAACCTCTGGGGTAATGCCTTCTACAAAAGCTGTTTGGAGTCAGGTGTTCCAATCAATGAGATGAGTTTGGAGGTGTGAGTTGGAGGAGTGCCCTACCCTGCAAAAGAAACAATATGCTTTAAATTGAATCAAAATTAACCCACAAAGAAAATTATAAAAAAGAGCTTCTAGAAGCCAGAACACTCCCCACCTGGCATCCATGGCATCTCAAACTACTGAAACTAGAAGTAAAATAATCATTTCATTTAGTCTTTGGTAAAGGAAGGATCATCTCAGAAACTGGTCTTGAAATAGTCTTACTGCACAGTCTTTTAACTCTTCTCACTTCGAAAATACCAGCCTTGATAACATTCCCCGTGGGGATCAGCAAGAAGTGCTGGGCCAATTAACCATGAGGAGAGGGTGAGCTGATTTGCTTGGAACCCACTTGTGGCATATATAACAGTGTGAACATAGTTCCATTGGCTCTTCTAGGTTGACCATCTAATACATTGGATCTTACGATGAACACAGAATCTCCTTTGGTTCTTTAGGGAGAGGGACATCCCATGCAGAAGCATGGATGCTCTGTCAATGTGAAGCATCCCTGGATTCTGACTGGAGCAGCAAATCCAAGAGGGACAAATAGGCTCTTTCAGTACCAGGGATCTGGAAAATAAGGGTGTTGGTAATGAGTTCCTCTCCAAGGCCCAGACTGTGCTGCATACAAGGGAGGTCCTAAGATCAACATTCTGTAGACCTTATGCCAAATTTTCAGATGGGAAATGCTGTATGACCTCAGCACTATTGGATATGACCTTACGTAGTCTGAGATTCAACTGCACCGACATGTCTTGCGCTGCTTTCAGCAAGTTGACTGCTTCTTCAACACTAGAAAATAATTAAGACCATCATCATAGAAATGCCTGTGTACCTCAGCGCTTCAGTCCCGAATTCCTTCTCTCCCTCAATAGCTGTCCTCTTAAGGTCAAAGAGTGCCACAGATGGTGAGGGACAGTTACCAAATGCATGAATTCATGCAGTACTCCAGAATCTCATTGTCCAGCTGGTATCATGAAACTGCAAGAATCTGAGGTAGTCTTGATGATCCTCTCTCACTAGGAAGCTGTGAAACATTAGTTCAATGTCTGCCATCACTGCAACAGACTTAGTTTTGAGTGCATGAGGAACCTAAGCAGACTGTTAATAGCTCTGGACCCTGCAAGAGCACATTGTTCAGTGATACACCTTTGAAATGAGCACTGGAATCAGACAATTCATACTTGTGCAGGTTTAGGTAGCTGATAAACACCAAAATTGGGCAAATAACCTGTTTTTTTTTGTTGGAATCTGGTGGGGGTGTTAGCTCAGCATAATTGTTCCTGCAGAGTCTCTTCATGTAATGATCTTTCATTTCTGGTTTCCTTTTTAATGTGTGACTGAGGGACCCGAGTCAACTGAGGGCCTGCTCAATGTTGCTTTTGTAGGAGTTGTCGTGGAGAGCAGAAAAGAAAGGGAGCTACCTAACTATTTAACACGTCTTTGCTAAACTCTTTGTCATGATTCAAAAGAAGACCTCACCTTCAATGGAAGCTGCCAGTTTATAATCATCTTCCAAGCAATAGAAGACCAGGTTGCCTAAATCTGGTTGAGCAGAGGTAAGTATGCCAGAGAGCTTGGTTTGTTTACCTACAATCTTCCCTTTCATATAGATTCTACCTCACAGGGTCTGAAATGACTTTGTATGTCTGTTCTCCAGGACATTAGTCTTAAATGTGCTGACGAGCACCACTGAGACAGACTTTACCCATTATGACCCAACTCAGGTCCAGTCATTGGGCATAAGGTGCACTTTTGCAGAGTTCACGTACCTTATGTGCACAGATGGTACATATCGTTAAATTAAGAAATTAGTGCAAAAAATGTAGTTAGGTAGAAGTGTTCATGGGTTCAATGTCCATTCAGAAATCTAATGGCAGAGGGGAAGAAGCTGTTCCTGAATCAGTGAGTGTATGCCTTCAGGTTCCTCTACCTGCTCCCTAATGGTACCAATGAGAAAAGAGCATGTCCTGGGTGATGGGAGTCCTTCATGATGGATGCCGCCTTTTTTGAGGCATCACTCTTTGAAGATGTCCTAGATGCTACAGAGACTTGTACCCATGCTGGAGATGATTGAGTTCACAATTTTCTACAGCTTCTTGTGATCCTGTGGGGGAATCTTGTCAGCTATGTCCTAAGATGTAAATGACCACGTGCAGCTTTAGGGGTTCTGATTTCATCCTTTTCCTAGGAATATGATCACACTCAGTGACGGCTGACAAGGATAAGGAGACTTCCCCTCCTATTGACTCAGAAACATAGAAAACCTACAGCACAATACAGGCCCTTCAGCCCACAATGCTATGCCAAACACGTACTTACTTAGAAATTACGTAAGGTTATCCATAGCCCTCTATTTTTCTAAGTTCCATGTACCAATCCAGGAGTCCCCTAAAAGACCCTATGATATCAACTAGAGAGCAGATCATTCTAGATTGGGTATTGAGCAATGAGGAAGGGTTAGTTAGCAATCTTGTCGTACGAGGCCCCTTGGGTAAGAGTGACATAACATGGTGGAATTCTTCATTAAGATGAAGAGTGACATATTTAATTCAGAAACAAAGGTTCTGAACTTAAAGAAGGGTAACTTCGAAGGTATGAGACGTGAATTAGCTAAGATAGACTGGCAAATTATACTTAAAGGGTTGACGGTGGATATGCAATGGCAAGCATTTAAAGATCGCATGGATGAACTAAAACAATTGTTCATCCCAGTTTGGCAAAAGAATAAACCAGGGAAGGTAGTGCACCCATGGCTGACAAGGGAAATTAGGGATAGTATCAAGTCCAAAGAAGAAACATATAAATTAGCAAAAAAAAGCGGCACAACTGAGGACTGGGAGAAATTCAGAGACCAGCAGAGGAGGACAAAGGGCTTAATTAGGAAAGGGAAAAAAGATTATGAGAGAAAGCTGGCAGGGAACATAAAAATTGACTGTAAAAGCTTTTATAGATATGTGAAAAGAAAAAAGATTGGTTAAGACAAATGTAGGTCCCTTACAGTCAGAAACAGGTGAATTGATCATGGGGAACAAGGACATGGCAGACCAATTGAATAACTACTTTGGTTCTGTCTTCACTAAGGAGGACACAAATAATCTTCTGGAAATAGTAGGGGACCGAGGGTCTAGTGAGATGGAGGAACTGAGGGAAATACATATTAGTAGGGAAGTGGTGTTAGGTAAATTGAAGGAATTAAAGGCAGATAAATCCCCAGGGCCAGATGGTCTGCAACCCAGAGTGCTTAAGGAAGTAGCCCAAGAAATAGTGGATGCATTAGTGATAATTTTTCAAAACTCCTTAGATTCTGGATTAGTTCCTGAGGATTGGAGGGTGGCTAATGTAACCCCATTTTTTAAAAAAGGAGGGAGAGAAAAACTGGGGAATTATAGACTGGTTAGTCTGACATCGGTGGTGGGGAAAATGCTAGAGTCGGTTATCAAAGATGTGATAACAGCACATTTGGAAAGCGGTGAAATCATCGGACAAAGTCAGCATGGATTTGTAAAAGGAAAATCATGTCTGACGAATCTTATAGAATTTTTTGAAGATGTAACTAGTAGAGTGGATAGGGGAAGCCAGTGGATGTGGTATATTTAGATTTTCAAAAGGCTTTTGACAAGGTCCCACACAGGAGATTAGTGTGCAAACTTAAAGCACACAGTATTGGGGGTATAGTATTGATGTGGATAGAGAATTGGTTGGCAGACAGGAAGCAAAGAGTGGGAGTAAACGGGACCTTTTCAGAATGGCAGGCAGTGACTAGTGGGGTACCGCAAGGCTCAGTGCTGGGACCCCAGTTGTTTACAATATATGTTAATGATTTAGATGAGGGAATTAAATGCAGCATTTCCAAGTTTGCGGATGACGGAGGATGCAGGAGACCTGATAGAGGTGTATAAGATGATGAAAGGCACTGATCGTGTGGATAGTCAGAGGCTTTTTCCGAGGGCTGAAATGGTTGCCACAAGAGGACAAAGGTTTAAGGTGCTGGGGAGTAGGTACAGAGGAGATGTCAGGGATAAGTTTTTTACTCAGAGAGTGGCGAGTGCGTGGAATGGGCTGCCGGCAATGGTGGTGGAGGCAGATATGATAGGGTCTTTTAAGAAACTTTTGGATAGGTACATGGAGCTTAGAAAAATAGAGGGCTATAGGCAAGCCTAGTAATTTCTAAGGTAGCAACATGTTTGGCACAACCTTGTGGGTCGAAGGGCCTGTATTGTGCTGTAGGTTTTCTATGTTTCTACCTTGCTAAGGCCCAGTGACAACTGTCAGATACCTCCTCTTACCTACCCCTCGAACAGATAAGAGGAGGTAAGAAACACCAGACCATTGTCTCCCACATCATCACTGACCTTATTAACTCTGGGAATCTCCCATCCACTGCTACCAGCCTCATAGTTCCCTCACCCCACACCTCCCATTTCTACCTCCTACCCAAGATCCACAAACCTGCCTGTCCAGGTAGGCTCATTGTTTCTGCTTGTTCCTGCCCCACTGAACTCCTATCTGCATACCTCAATTCAGTTTTATTCCCTCCCGCCCAGTTCAGTCCCTTCCTACCTACATCTGTGACACTTCACACACTCTTGATCTTTTCAGTGATTTCAGTTTCCTTGCCCTGAGCATCTTACTTTCACTATGGATGTCCAGTCCCTAAACACCTCCATCCCCCACCAGGAAGGCCTCAAAGCTCTTTCTTTCTGGACAGCAGGCCCAACCAGTTCCCCTCCACCACCACTCTCCTCCGTCTGGCAGAATGTCCTCACTCTCAATAATTTCTCCTTCGGCTCCTCCCACTTCCTTTACACAAAAGGTGTAGCCATGGGTCCTCTCATTGGCCCCAGCTCTGCCTGCCTTTTTGTGGCTACATGGAACAGTCTATGTTCCAAGCCTACAGTGGTATCACTCCCCAACTTTTCCTACATCGACTACATTGGTGATGCTTCCTGCACCCATGTAGAGCTTGTCAACTTCATCCACTTTGCCTCCAACTTCCACCCTGCCCTCAAATTTATCTGGTCCATTTCAAAACACTTCTCTCCCTGTTCTCGATATCTCTGTCTCCGTCTCTGAAAACAGCTTATCTATGATGTCTATTGTAAACCCACTGACTCTCACAGCTACTTGGACTACACCTTTTCCCACCCTGTTACATGTAAAAATGCCATCCTCTTCCTTCTCAGTCCCTGCATCTCCGCCACATCTGCTCCCAGGACGAGGCTTTTCATTCCAGAACTAAGGAGTTGTCCTTATTCTTCAAAGGGGTTTCTCTTCCTCCACCATCAGCCCTGCCCTCAACTGCGTCTCTTCCATTTTACACACATCTGCCCTCACTCCATGCTCCTGCCACCCGACCAGGAATAGGGTACCTTTTGTCCTCACCTACCACCCCACCATCCTCCACATCCAGCACATAATTCTCCATAACTTCCGCCATCTCCAATGGGATCCTACCACCAAGTATATATTTCCCTTCCCCCCCCCCCCCACCCAACTTACTGCTTTCCACAGGGACTGCTTCCTACACGACTCCCTTGTCCATTCATCCCTCCCCACTGATCTCACTCCTGGCACTTATCCTTTCAAATGGAACAAGTGCTATACCTGCCCCTACACCTCCTCCCTCACTACCATTCAGGGCCCCAAACAGTCTTTCCAGGTGAGGCTTCACCTGTAAGTCCGTTGGGGTCATCTACTGTACCCTGTGCTCCCGGTGTGCCCTCCAGTATACCGGTGAGACCTGACGTAGATTGGGAGACTGCTTTGCCGTGCACTCGCGGTCCATCCACCAGAAAAAAAAACAGGATTTTACAGTGGTCACCATTTTAATTCCAATTCCCATTCCAGCATGTCAGACCATGGCCTACTCTACAATGAGGCCACACTCAGGTTATAGGAGTAACACCTTATACACCATCTGGGTATCCTCCAAACTGATGGCACAAACAACAGTTTCTCCAACTTCCAGTAATGCTTCCCCTTAACCATTCCCAATTTTCCTCTCTCACCTTATCTCCTTACCTGCCCATCATCTCCTCTCTGGTGCTCCTCACAGTTTTCTTTCTTCCATGGCCCTCAGTCCTCTTCTATCAGATTTCCCCTTCTCCAGACCTGTATCTCTTTCACATATCAAGTTCACAGCTCTTTACTTCACCCCTCCCCCCTCATCATTCAACCCATCACCTACTACCTTGTACTTCTTCCTCCCTTCCCCCCACTTTAGTACTCTGACTTGTCATCTCTTTTTTCTAGTCCTAATAAAGGGTCTCAGCCTGAAATGCTATCTGTTTACTCTCTCCCATAGATGCTGCCTGGCCTGCTGAGTTCCTCCAGCATTTTGTGTGACTACCTTGATTTCTAGTATCTGCAGATTTTTTTTTTGTTTGTGAACCAACTTTTATCTATTAGTAGATTTGGAGCAACCACAGCTTAGCGTATTACAGATGAGCTAACCATGAACAAACCATCTGGTTAAGAAATCAAACAAATTTTTGGCTATTCAATTTTGTTAAAATGTACAGTTGTAAGGCAAGTACACCTTTTTAGAAGACAAAAAAATGATACAACTAGAAAATGAGCTTTGTTAGGTGTATTGTAATAGCTTAAGATTTAAAATTACTGAGACTGCAAAACATTTCAATTTTTAGCAAGAGACAGGGGTAAAGCATAACCAATACTTATCTTATGTACATATTATTTAGGGTTGTATTACAGTAGGTGATGACCTCTCCAAATTCTCTGTATCCAGCTTAGTCGAGGCCAGAGAAATTGAAGGTCAAAAGAAATTTAGAAGAGCATATTCAAAGCACCTATAAAGCACCACATCCATGTCAGGGATCCTCCCAATCTGAACAATTTTCCACCACTCAGATAAAACTGAAAAGAGAAACAATCTGCAAAACATCTAAGGGCTTACTCCTTAAAAAAAAGGACAGATAAGCCAATTAAGGGCCTATAGCTACTCTTATGAGAGAACACCTTCATTGTCTGAAGGTTTATTTTAAACACAAGAATGTATGGCCAGCATAGAAAGCATCTTGTCATGAGATTTCAGCATATATATGCCAAATGGTATTGTACACTTACCAGCTAACCAGCCACACTTCAGTAACTGATAAATTGCTGAAGGCAAAACCATCACTTACATAAACCAACCCCCAAAGGACTAAAACTTCATTAACATTTTGTGATCTAATATCTGATATTACTCACCATCCCCTTCAATCTCCATCACCACATCCTCCTCCTCTTCTGAGGATTCATCCTGTCCCATTTTTTTGGCCTGTTGTTCCAACCAAAGTAACCGAGGAGGTTTGTCAGGCCTTTTCTTACTCACTGCTACATTAGTACCACCAATTGTTGGATCAATGGTCCTCTTCTTTGCTGCAGGAGAAAGCTGGGCCTTCACAGCCTGTTGAATGGCTCTATTCAATGTGTCCTTATCTATTCTCTCTTCATTCAACCCCTTTTCCAGATTTTTTGTGTTGAGTCTTTCCAGCTCCTTATTTGCAATTCCGGCGGCCTTCTTTTCTGCATCAAGGTGTTTCTTTGATTTCAAATGATTTTCATAGGCATTGAAGGTGGCAAATTTCTTGTCACAGGTTACGCAGTCTGTAGCCGTTCCCTTGTTCTGTTCTTCCACAGCTGCTCTCTGGGCCAGCACACGTTCTTGGAAATTCTCAGCTGTGACGGGAGGCATGTCTGCTACTTTACGCTTCAGGTTATACCTGTGCCAGTCGGTTTTGTAGTGTGATCTCTGAACCTCAGTATCAGCAAATGCCACACGGCATGTCATGCAGGTGTAGGAAGACATTGCTTTGACAGAGATAGCTAAAAAATTAGAAAATCCAGCAAAAAAAGAATCAATCTCATTCTGTCACTATATTAAGCAAAGAACTTAAATTTATTGTACATCTGGAAGGATCTTTAAAAATACTTATTTTTGGTTGTTATATAAAAGTTTAATGTCTGCAAAATTGGGTTTTATTCTGAATTTGTTAACAAAAACTGATGGAACTTCTCATTTGTTTCTGTCATAGTAGTGATCAGTTCAATTCCTTTCAGTGCCCTCAACCTTTGATACTCAAACGACGGGCTTAAAAACGCATTCTGCAGTAGTTTCTAATATTTTACTACATATGCACAATTTCCCATCCATGCATCTTTCATGGATCAGAGGTGCTAAATCTGAAGTAGGATGGTATTTGTGGAGGATTCGGAGTGAGTGTGGAGCAGTTGGGCAACAAATGATGGCGGAGGAATGGAGCTATGGGGGAGCAGCAAGAGGAGATTCTTGAAGTTTTAAGATATTTTGGATGGAGGGGGGAATTCATTCATGACTCTTTTTCAAAAATTGTTAATTAAAACAAATTGATGAAATTGTCCATGCTGGATTTTAAAGATCCTTTCACATAATGATGCATGTACACTGCACAGGGTAAGGTGAATGAGATACTGTATGGTGCCATTTGGCAGAAATGCCACATATTCAAATACACAGCTGCCCCAAGAATGTATTATAATTTTTAACCAATATCCAATGTACCAGTCACACAATAATTCTGATGAAATTTACTGAAGGACATACAGTGAAGATATTGGAGCATAAGGTAAGTTTACATTCCTGTATTTAATTATTCACTAAATTGGCACAAATTGGAGAAAGGTTAATTTGGACCAATGTTAAAATGGAGCAGAAAGAACAGACTCATAGCCTTGATTTAGTTGGAAAAGATCAATGTAGGTAACGTGTGCAACTACCACAGCAGTGATCAAATTATAAATGACTCACCAAACCTTTAAGCTGACTTGGACTGCATCTGAATACCTTTACTGAACAAAAAATGATTCTCCCAGTCCTAAAAGATGTACCAATCCATCAAACACAACTTCTGAGGGAAATAGATGTTGGAGTTATGAGATAGGAGTGAGATAGATCAGTTGGTAGAGTGGTGTCACAGCAAAAACTTTACACTCAATGCAAGGCCAAGGAATTGATTGTGGACTTCAGGGAGGGGAAATCAAGGAAACACACACGAGTCATCATTGAAGAATCAGCAGTAGAAAGGGATAGCAGTTTCAAGTTGCTGAATGTCAACATCTCAAAATGAGATTTAATATCATTGGTATACACCGTGAAATTTGTTGTTTTGTAGCACAATACACTGCAATACATAATACAAAGACTACCAATTGGAATAAGAAATGTATATATAAAATCAGTGCAAAAAGAGAGGGGAAAAAGTACTGAGGTAGTATACACGGGTTCATTGACCATTCAGAAATCTGATGACAGAGGGGAAGAAGCAGTTCCTAAAACACTGAGTGTGTGCGTGTGTGTTCACACTCTTGTACCTCCTCCTTGATGGTAGCAGTGCAAAGAAGATATGTCCTAGGTGATGGGAGGTCCTTAATGATGGATACCTTTTTAGGGTTTTGCTTTTTCAAGATGTCTTCGATGCTGGGGAGGCTCATGCCGATGATGGATCTGGCCTGATTTGCAACATTTTCCAATCCAGTGCTATAGCCCCTCTGTAACAGAGAGTAATGCAAACAATTAAAATGCTCTCCACGGTACATCTGTGAAAATTTGCTGGAGTCCTTGGTGACATATCAAATCTCAGATTCTGGATGAAATATAGCTGCTGCTTGGCCATCTTTGTAATTGCATCAATATACTGGGCACAGGATAGATCTTCAGAAATGTTTACACCCAGAGAACTTGAAACTGTCAACAAGGGCTGGTGTGTGTTCCTTCGACTTCTTCCTGAAGTTCACAATCAGTTCCTTAGTTGTTACTGACATTGAGTGCAATATTGTTGTTGCGAATCCACTCAACCAGCTGATCTATCTCACTCCTGTACACCTCCCTGTCACCATCTGAAGTTCTGCCAGTAACAGTTGTGTCACCAGCAAATTTATAGATGACATTTCAGTTGTGCTAACCACAGTCATAAGTGTGGAGTAGAGTAGTGGGCAAAGCACACATCCTTGATGTGCATCAGTGTTGACTTGTCAGTGACGAGATGTTATTTCTGATCTGTGTCTCCTGATGAGGAAGTCAAGGATCCAACCGCAGAGGGAGGGAGAGAGGCCCAGATTTTGAAGCATGCGGATTTGTACTGAGGGGCTGATGGTATTGAACACTGAACTGTAATCAATAAACAGAACCCTGACATAGCTATTGCTCCTGTCTAGGTTGTCCAAGGCCAAGTGGAGACTCAGCCAGCTCCACCGTGGGCACTGGCCTCCCAGTATCGGTAACATCTTCAAAAGGCAAATCCTCAAAAAGGTGGCTTGCATCATTAAGGACCCCCATCACCTAGAACATGCCCTCTTCTCAATGCTACCATCAGGGAGGAGGTACAGGAGCCAGAAGACATGCACTCAATACTTTAGGAACATGCTCTTCCCCTTAGCCATCAGATTCCTGAACGGACAATGAACCAATCCATGAATGTTTCTTAGTGTAAGTTATAGTGCTTTATGCACTGTACTGTATTGATCCTGCTAACAAATTTCAGGAGATATGCCAGTGATATTAAAGTGGTGATCTGCTTATGGACATCACTGCCAATTGCCTTGTTCTAATTTGAATAGCAACTAATACTTTTGGTCTATACTGAATTGATACCAATTAAAAATTTCAATTTGAATACTTCTCAGAACTAAAACTCAAGTTTTCTCAATGACACCAGTTTCTAGTAGCATACAGTTAAGACTGAAGCCATACAGGAAGCTTCACTAGCAGCACTACTCTTCACTGTCTACACCAATAACGTCCATGACAGCAGAGATAAAGTGTGCTTAAACTCAAGAATAACAGAATTTATTCTTAGAATGTGGATAGGAGAACTATGATTGAACTTGGATGCAAAGGGATGGGTAGGATTGCAGGAAAAGGAATGATGTACTACTTCTAATGCTAACAAAAATTTTAATATTAATGCCACAATACTATTTTGTGTTCAGTGAAGGTTTGGCTTAATCAAAGGTAGTGACGATCAGCATGTTTTTTTGGAGAAGGAAGGCTGAGAATTGGAGCGGGAGTGCGGTGGGGGCCATTTTGATTTTTTCTTCTTCTCATCAGTTAAGAGAGGCGGGACTGCGCAGGCGTGTGATGTCAGGCAGTGAAGCGCAGAAGATTTAAAAGGAACACAGCCTTATACACCGGGCAGCGGAGTGAGCAGGGAGCAGAGTGAAGGCACAAGGGCTTTGGCTCAACGAGCTTAGGCGGAAACGGGCGAGGCAAGGTAGGTTTAGTTTTCAGTTTTTCCTGTTATTTGAGGAAAGGGGGAATTATGAGTGTGAGGGCAGCTTGTTGTTCTCAGTGTCGGATGTGAGAGGTCCTGGAGTCTCCTAGCCTCCCGGACGTCCACATGTGCGCCAGATGCGCCAAGCTGCAGTTCCTAAGGGACCGTGTTAGGGAACTGGAGCTGCAGCTCGATTACCTTCATCTGGTCAGGGAGAGTGAGGAGCTGATAGAGAGGAGTTACAGGCAGGTGGTCACACCGGGGCCACGGGAGACAGACAAGTGGGTCACGGTTAGGAAGGGAAAGGGGAAGAGTCAGGTACTAGAGAGTACTCCAGTGGCTGTACCCCTTGACAATAAGTATTCCTGTTTGAGTACTGTTGGGGGGGACAGCCTACCTGGGGAAAGCAACAGTGGCCGTGCCTCCGGCACAGAGTTCAGCCCTGTGGCTCAGAAGGGTAGGGAAAGAAAGAGGAAGGCAGTAGTAATAGGGGACTCGATAGTTAGGGGGTCAGATAGGTGATTCTGTGGACGCAGTCAGGAGGCCCGGATGGTAGTTTGCCTCCCTGGTGCCAGGGTCCGGGATGTTTCTGATCGCATCCAAGATATCCTGAAGTGGGAGGGTGAGGAGCCAGAGGTTGTGGTACATATAGGTACCAATGACACAAGTAGGAAAAGGGAAGAGGTCCTGAAAGGAGAATATAGGGAGTTCGCAAGGGAGTTGAGAAGAAGACCGCAAAGATAGTAATCTCAGGATTACTGCTCGTGGCACACAACAGTGAGAGTAGGAATGGAATGAGGTGGAGGATAAATGCATGGCTGAGGGATTGGAGCAGGGGGCAGGGATTCAAGTTTCTGGATCATTGGGACCTCTTTTGGGGCAGGTGTGACCTGTACAAAAAGGACGGGTTGCACTTGAATCCTAGGGGTACCAATATCCAAGCGGGGAGATTTGCAAAGGCTACTGGGGAAACTTTAAACTAGAACGGTTGGGGGTGGGAATCAAATTGAAGAGACTAGGAGAGAGAAGGTTAGTTCACAAATAGAGAAAGCTAGCAGACAGTGTGTGAGGGAGGATAGGCAGGTGACAGAGAAGGGGAGCACTCAGACCGAAGGTGTAGGGGAGAAGGAAGAAAAAGATAATAAAGTTGTTTGCACCGTTAGGGATAAACATAGAGTAAGAGGTGGAGAGTTTCTTAAATGCATCTATTTTAATGCTAGGAGCATTGTAAGAAAGGTGGATGAGCTTAGAGCACCGATTGATACCTGGAAATATGATGATGTGGCTATTAGTGAAACATGGTTGCAGGAGGGGTGTGATTGGCAACTAAATATTCCTGGATTTTGTTGCTTCAGGTGTGATAGAATCAGAGGGGCAAGAGGGGGAGGTGTTGCATTGCTTATCAAGGGAAAATATGACAGCTGTGCTTTGGCAGGATAGATTAGAGGGCTCGTCTAGGGAGACTACTTGGGTGGAATTGAGGAATGGGAAAGGTGTAGTAACACTAATAGGGTTGTATTATAGACCACCTAAAGGGGAGCGAGAATTGGAGGAGCAAATTTGCAAGGAGATAGCAGATATTTGTAGTAAGCACAAGGTTGTGATTGTGGGAGATTTTAATTTTCCACACATAGACTGGGAAGTCCATACTGTAAAAGGGCTGGATGGTTTGGAGTTTGTAAAATGTGTGCAGGATAGTTTTTTGCAGCAATACATAGAGTTACCAACTAGAGAAGGGGCAGTGTTGGATCTCCTGTTAGGGAATAAGATAGGTCAGGTGATGGAGGTATGTGCTGGGGAGTACTTCGGGTCCAGTGATCACAATACCATTAGTTCCAATATAATTATGGAGAAGGATAGGACTGGACGCAGGGTAGAGATTTTTGTTTGGAGGAAGGCTAACTTTGAGGAGATGCGAAAGGATTTAGAAGGAGTGGGTTGGGACAATTTGTTTTATGGGAAGGATGTAATAGAGAAATGGAGGTGAAATTTTGAGGGTACAGAATCTGTATGTTCCTATGAGGTTGAAAGGAAAGGTTAAAAGTTTGAGAGAGCCATGGTTTTCAAGGGATATTGGAAATTTGGTTTGGAAAAAGAGGGAGATCTGCAATAAATTTAGGCAGCATGGAGTAAATGAGGTGCTCGAGAAACATAAAGGATGTAAAAAGAATCTTAAGAAAGAAATTAGAAAAGCTAAAAGAAGGTTGCTTTGGCAAGTAAGGTGAAAATAAATCCAAAGGGTTTCTACAGCTATATTAATAGCAAAAGGATAGTGAGGGTTAAAATTGGTCCCTTAGAGAATCAGAGTGGACAGCTATGTGTGGAGCCAAAAGAGATGGGGGAGATTTTGTAACAATTTCTTTTCTTCAGTATTCACTAAGGAGAAGGATATTGAATTGTGTAAGGTAAGGAAAACAAGTAGGGTAGTTATGGAAACTATGATGATTAAAGAAAAGGAAGTACTGGTGCTTTTAAAGAATATAAAAGTGGATAAATCTCCGGGTCCTGACTGGATATTCTCTAGGACCTTGAGAGAAGTTAGTGTAGAAATAGCAGGGGCTCTGACAGAAACATTTCAAATGTCATTAGAGACGGGGTAGTGCCGGAGGATTGGTGTATTGCTCATGTGGTTCCATTGTTTAAAAAGGGTTCCAAGAGTAAACCTAGCAATTATCGGCCTGTAAGTTTGACGTCAGTGGTGGGTAAATTAATGGAAAGTATTCTTAGAGATGGTATATATAATTATCTGGATAGACAGGGTCTGATTAGGAACAGTCAACATGGATTTGTGCATGAAAGGTCATGTTTGACAAATCTTATTGAATGTTTTGAAGAGGTTACAAGGAAAGTTGACAAGGGTAAAGCAGTGGATGTTGACAAGGTTCCACATGGAAGGTTAGTTAAGAAGGTTCAATCATTAGGTATTAATATTAAAGTAGTAAAATGGATTCAACAGTGGCTGGATGGAAGATGCCAGAGAGCAGTGGTCGATAACTGTTTGTCAGGTTGGAGGCCAGTGAATAGTGGTGTGCCTCAGGGATCTGTACTGGGTCAGTGTTGTTTGTCATATACATTAATGATCTGGATGATGGGCTGGTAAATTGGATTAGTAAGTATGCAGATGATACTAAAATAGGTGGGGTTGTGGATAATGAAGTAGGTTTTCAAAGCTTGCAGAGAGATTTAGGCCAGTTAGAAGAGTGGACTGAAAGATGGCAGATGGAGTTTAATGCAGATAAGTGTGAGGTGCTACATTTTGGTAGGACTAATCAAAATAGGACATACATGGTAAATGGTAGGGCATAGAGGAATGCAGTAGAACAGAGTGATCTAGGAATAATGGTGCATAGTTCCCTGAAGGTGGAATCTCATGTGGATAGGGTGGTGAAGAAAGCTTTTGGTATGCTGGCCTTTATAAATCAGAGCATTGAGTATAGGAGTTGCGATGTAATGTTAAAATTGTACAAGGCATTAGTGAGGCCGACTTTGGAGTATTGTGTACAGTTCTGGTCACCAAATTATAGGAAAGATGTCAACAAAATAGAGAGAGTACAGAGGAGATTTACTAGAATGTAGATTGGTTTCAGCACCTAATCTACAGAGAAAGGTTGAACAAGTTTAGGGGTAACACGAGGGGGAACTTCTTTACTCAGAGAGTGGTACCTGTGTGGAACGAGCTTCCAGTAGAGGTGGTAGAGGCAGGTTCGGTATTGTCATTCAAAGTAAAATTGGGTAGGTATATGGACAGGAAAGGAATGGAGGGTTATGGGCTGAGTGCAGGTAGGTGGGACTAGGTGAGAGTAAGCGTTCTGCACGGACTAGAAGGGCTGAGATGACCCGTTTCCATGCTGTAATTGTTATATGGTTATAAAAAAAATAGAAGAGAATCAGAATCAGGTTTATTATCACCCGAATGTGTCATAAAATTTGTCAACTTAGCAGCAGCAGTTCAATGCAATACATAATATAAAAGAAAAAAATAAAGTAAATCAATTACAGTGTACAGGTGGCCCCCGTTTTCTGAACATTCGCTTACGACAGCTCGCTGTTACGAAATGTACATTAGTACCTGTTTTCGCTAACCAAAGAGGATTTTTGCTTTTACGAAAAGACGCCCGCTTTATATGTGTGTTTACCCCACGAAAGACTACCATGATCGTGAAGCCTTGTGCAGGCAGTTGTGTGTGTATGCGTGTACGTGCCGATTTTTTTCTCCAAATCGATTTTGGCTCTCCTGTCACAAGGAAATCTGCAGATGCTGGAAATTCAAGCAACACACACAAAATGCTGGTGGAACGCAGCAGGCCAGGCAGCATCTGCAGGAAGAAGCACAGTCAACGTTTCTGGCCTGAGACCCTTCGTCAGGACGTTCCCGATTTTGGTAAGTGAAACTACACTGTACATACAATATTTCTACTTTATATAGGCTTTATATTTATCATATCATTCCTGCTTTTACTATATGTTAGTGTTATTTTAAGTTTTATGTGTTATTCGGTATGATTTGGTAGGTTATTTTTTGGGTCTGGGAATTTTTTGGGAATGCTCAAGAAATTTTCCCATATAAATTAATGGTAATTGCTTCTTTGCTTTATGACATTTCGGCTTACAAACGGTTTCATAGGAACGCTCTACCTTCGGATAGCGGGAGAAACCTGTATGTATATTGAATAGATTAAAAGTCGTGCAAAAACAGAAATAATATATATATTAAAAAAGTGAGGTAGTGGCCAAGGGCTCAATGTCCATTTAGGAATCTGAGCCCTTGGGCACCACCTCACTTTTTTAAAATATATTATTTCTGTTTTTGCATGACTTTTAAATGTCCATTTAGGAATCGGATGGCAGAGGGGAAGAAGCTGTTCCTGAATCGCTGAGTGTGCCCCTTCAGGCTTCTGTACCTCCTACCTGATGGTAACAGTGAGAAAAGGGCATTCCCTGGGTGCTGGAGATCCTTAATAATGGACCTTGACTTTCTGAGATACCACTCCTTGAAGATGTCCTGAGTACCTTGTAGGCTAGTGCCCAAGATGGAACCGACTAAATTTACAACCCACTGCAGCTTCTTTCGGTCCTATGGAGTAGCCCCCTCCCCCCCCCCCATACCAGTGATGCAGCCTGTCAGAATGCTCTCCACGGTACAACTATAGAAGTTTTTGAGTGTATTTGTTGACATACTAAATCTCTTCAAACTCCTAATGAAGTATAGCTGCTGTCTTGCCTTCTTTATAACTGCATCAATATGTTGAGACCAGGTTAGATCCTCAGAGATCTTGATTACCCAGGAACTTAAAACTGCTCACCCTCTCCACTTCTGATCTCTTTATCAGGATTGGTATGTGTTCCTTCGTCATACCCTTCCTGAAATCCACAATCAACTCTTTCATCTTACTGACGTTAGAGACTGAACTCCTGGTGCTATAACATCCTCTCACTCAACGTCAGCAAAACCGAAGACCTGATTATTGACTACAGGAGGAAGAAACCAGAGGAACATAAGCCAGTCCTTGGAACTGGAGAGGGTCAGTAACTTTAAATTCCCGGGAGTTACCCTAAAGGATCTATCCTGGGATCAGCACATGTGTGCCCTCACAAAGAAGACATAATAGTGCCTCTACTTTCTTGGGCATAACCTAAAAGCAAAATACTGCAGGTGCTGGAAATAATCATAAGCAAAACTAGTGATAGGTCATTCATATGAAACATTACCTGCTCCCTTGCCACAGATGCTCCCTGAGCAGTTGAGCATAGCCAGCATATCCCATGCAAATTGTGAATGGATTTAAAAAGTCGAGATTGATTCCCAGGATGAGAAGATTGTTCTCCAAGTAAGCCCATACACAGTAAAATTTAGGAGAATGAGAAGTGATACACAGTATATTATGAGGGGTGACAGCAGTTGTGCAGACTGCTTGAGGCTAGGGTCCAAAACATGGGGCAAAATTGAGAAAAAGGACTAGGAAATATCTTCAAGCAGAAGGCTGTAACTCTTCAAAATGTCAAATCAGGTTTACTGTCACGTCACAAGTACCATGAGGTACAGGTACAATGAAAAACTTGCTTTTAGCAACATTGCACGTATGTTCAGACGTCACACAATACTACCCAGAGAGCTGCCAACGTCCGACGTCACGGCTGACATCAGAATAGTTTTAAATATTTACTAATGGGTAGACTCAACGATTCAGTAAGTTTCTTCCCCTCTGCAATCGGATTTTCGAACAGTCTATGAATCGCTATTCATTTTTGCACTGTTCTTGTCATTTCTAATTATTTTTATGTGTCTGCGCTGTATTGCTCCCGGAAAACAACAATTTTTACATCAGTCATAAATTTAATCCTGATTCGAAATTAGGTTTCAGTGTTCATATGAAACACGAGTGACCTGACCAGGTTATTTAATGCAGCCAAGTACCAAATACTTCCATTTCTTACGTTCTTTACTAAAACATTACAAGGTCCTTGTACAGTGTCAGCCTCGGTGTCGCGGTTGACACTGGCCCTGACGATGAGGATTAGAAACCGGGCCTCACCATGGCGACGGCGGCGTAAATACAGAAATTGTGCAAGCCGCACTCATCCGATCTACCGCGCCGAATTCCTAGCCGCCGACCCCGAAGCCCCACCAACTCACTCACTCACTCACTCACCCGAGCGATCGCAGCCCTCCTCCCCGCCGCCACGCCGCCTGATCACTGCCCCACAATTCCTTGCGCTCCCCCGTGACGGTCTCTATAGGCGGTGACTGTTTCTGAAGCAGGCCATTTCCTGCTTCTTATTCAGGTCTTATGTATTTTTAGGGGGAGGGGGGAATGGGAAGGAGAAACAACTTGTGTATTTAGTGATGAGCATATGCACTGCCTCTTCCTAAAGTCAATGTCCAATTCTGTTGCTGACATTGAGGGAAAAAGGTTGTTGTCATGACATCATATCACTGGGCTTTCTATTTAATTCTTGTACTCCGATTCATCATTATTTGAGATTCGGGGCAGCAGTGGTATCATTTGTGAACTTGTCAATGGAATCAAAGGAGAACCTGGCCATGAAGTCGTGAGTGTATAGGGAGACAAAGCCTTGTGGGGCACCAGTGTTGAGGATAATCGTGGCGGAAGTGTTTGCACCTGCCCTTACCTATTTGTAATCTGTTGGTCCGGAAATCAAGAATCTAGATGCAAAGGGCGGTTTTGAGTCCGAGGTCTGGGAGCTCGAGCCACAGCTAACAGTATGTCCAGGAATCGATTTTGAACTTTTATCGTCTCTTGAGAATACCCAGATGGACCTTTTTGGTACATGATCCTCATTGCTAACATATTATAATTGCACTGCTAATTATGGTCACTGACCAAATTGGACCTGGTCAACCAACACTTAGATTTCAAACTTCTCTTATTTTCGGATCCCACCATGGATCTGTATCCCTACCAACTATTTTTTGATCCTCTACAAATTTAACTGTTACAACTTCTCTTAAGTGGGTAGAGGTGTGAGTGGTTTTTTTTTGTTAAAAATTGTATCCTTGTCCAAATGAAATTGTATCATTCTGTGGCAACCACAGCCATTGTGGTGGTCTTTAGCACTGAAAGATAGATGAGTTAGGTCCAATTAAATGCTACTTTTAAAATATTAGTAAAAATAGTCATAACCATGCTCACATCACGCTTCAGAAAGGCAGGACACGTTGAAAAATCCAACCAAACATATGGTTAGAAATGTTACTACTTGAATAATACAAGTCTATTAACAATTGTGCATTACAAATTTTGTAAAGACCAGTTTTATTCCCCAGGCCTTAAATAAAAATTGGCAGCTGAAGTTGAACTAAGGTACCTGAGGCTTTACAACTTTGCTTCTGGACCAGTAAATTCATTAATTCTATGGCCTACACTCCCATACATACACCTCTGGGATTTGAAATTGGATTGTTCATTGGGGCACATATGAGGCAGACAGACAGACATAATTTATTGATCCCGAGGGAAATTGGGTTTTGTTACAGTCGCACCAACCAAGAATAGTGTAGAAATATAGCAATATAAAACCATAAATATTAATAGGTAAATTATGCCAAGTGGAAATAAGTCCAGGACCAGCCTATTGGCTCAGGGTGTCTGACATTCCTAGGGAGGAGTTGTAAAGTTTGATGGCCACAGGCAGGAATGACTTCCTATGACGCTCAGCGTTGCATCTCGGTGGAATGAGTCTCTGGCTGAATGTCCTCCTGTGCCTAACCAGTACATTATGGAGTGGATGGGAGTCATTGTCCAAGATGGCATGCAACTTGGACAGCATCCTCTTTTCAGACACCACCGTCAGAGAGTGCAGTTCCACCCCCACAACATCACTGGCCTTACGAATGAGTTTGTTGATTCTGTTGGTGTCTACTACCCTCAGCCTGCTGCCCCAGCACACAACAGCAAACATGATAGCACTGGCCACCACAGACTCTTAGAACATCTTCTACTGCACATCCTCTGAGGCACAACTGTTTCTACAACCTACCCTGTGGTCTGTTGGGAAGCCAAGTCTTTCAATTCTGAATAGGGAATACGTCAAAAACAAAAACAGGCTTTCTATTTAAAACTTCATTTACTTAACCTTCCCAAGCTATTTTAACATATAAATGGTACCTCAGTTATAATAAGTCTTCTATTTTTACTGAATATTGATCATGTTTCATTAATGTTAGGCCCAGCAAATAAAAAGGAACAAAATCTTTTAAACAGCTATCTGCATTTATAGCTTTGCTTTTCAATTTGGAGCAGCTAAATTTCTTCCAGGCCCAACACTGTAACTTCATTACACCTCAATCTATCTGATTAACCTTGTTTCCAATGTTAACTCTTTTTGATCTCCTCCTTGTTTATCCACAGCCCACCACTGGTATCCCTTCTCTGTGATGAAGTTGTACCATGTTCTGGAAGATTTTATGCTTAACCTAGTGCATTGCCGATCATACTTACCCTACCCTCCACCTGCACCATCTAACACTTCCTCTGCATTCTTCTGCTGTAGGTCTTCCTGACTGATACTTTGCCAGCTTGTCAGACAGCAAAAGCAGAAGAAAACATTTAAGACTCCAGGACTTTCTTATCTACAACTCCCCAAACTATCTCTATTCACAGCTTAGTAAATAGGAGGTCCAATATGTTTCTGAAAAATTGATCTCATTGCAGTGAGGAAAATGAAATGTAAAGGATTAATATGTGTAAGGATAGCTCAAAGTAAGTCAAAACTTTGTTCACAGTTGCATACACATAATACAAATGAACTCATCCAGTGTACGCAATGAACAGTACCAGCAGAGACACCTAATGCAGATAATATGTTGCCTTCATACAATGCTGTTGACAATTGCATCCTCCAAATCTTCATTTTCATTGTAACATTCAAGATGATTGTCAATTTTTTAATTCTTCGTAGATCCTAACTTGTTGACGTAGTGAAATTGTTTTATTTTAACTTCTGGGCATATCTGGCATCTCCAAGCCTGAGTGCTTGAAACTGCAATGAGCAAAACAATTCTGAATTGTTTTACTGCTTATTTGTTATCAACTATCAGTGACAAAAATCAGTGCTTTTCGAACACAAACGTATGCAACTGATGCAAGTTAGAAACTGTTCCGCAAGTTTCCTGCACCAATTAAACAGCATAGCATCCCAAATAAATGAAAGGAATCCTGGCAATTTTCTTGAGTAGTTTTTGTCATTAAGGGTTTTCTCTAATAATCAGCTACCTTGATTAACTGATGGCCCAATTAACTGGAATCCACTGTATACAGTACTTGAACTATACTGTCCTTTTTCTTATTTATATAAGGATTGTATAGCAACAGTCTGCAAATGGGTCTAAATAATTTTAGAACCTATTTTACAATTACTTTGATTATTAAAAATACACTGGTTAAAATAAAATATTTTAGTACCTTTATTTTTTGTCAAAAAATCACAATCACAAAAGATCAACACAGTATTAGACAAGCTTTAATTATCAAATCCAATGAATATAATGGACATGTCTTTGCCACTGAAAATTTTAAATCCTGTGGACCAAAAGATTATTTAATAAAGTGCAGTAAATGGGACATTTTCATATTTTATGAAATAAGACATTTTATGATGGCACTGTTTCTGGTTATTAGTCCTCTTTCCTGCAAAAAAACAATTATGGGTTTATGTTTGGTTGCTAGAAAGTGCATTTTAGTAAATACCACATATAAAGTGCAAACAGTTTTAATATAGTCAAAATCTACTCTTACCCATCCCAGCACCCACATTGATTACAGTAATTATCTTAATTTTTAAATCACAAATTCTAGATAAATTATAGATGTCTAACAAAATAATGAAGTGAATGTGTTCACATCTTGTTTAAAAAAAACAAATTGAGGTAGAAATTCACCCCTAGTTTGATAAAAGTGACAAGTCTTGCAAGTACAGGTTGAGTACCTTTATCTGAAATGCTTGGGGTCTGAGGCATTTTGGAATTCAAATTTTGGAATATATAATGAAATAGCTTGGAATCACCAACATTTTCAACACTGAATTTATATGTAAGCAGTCTTTGTCTTACACTCGTTCATCACATATATGTACTGATGCAGCTGTTTAGCATGTTATATTTTCATCAACAACAATCTTGGCAAACTCTTCAATGAATTTCTCTGCTGTTTTGAAATCAGCAGATGCATTATCACAATTTTTTAAGAAAGTAATTCAGTGCCTTTTCTTAAATTTCTGAACCCAGTCTACTGAATATTCACAATTACCTTCAATTTTCAATTCATTGTGCTAAATCGTTGCTTGTTTCATGAACAGCATATCATTAAGTGGCTAATGTTCACTCTGACGTTGATGAATCCACTCTTTCAATACACTACTGAGATCTTCATTTTTCCCTTTATGCAGTTTTTTTCTATTTTTCGATAATTTCTTTTCATTACATATGTGAGGTCACTTCTCAGAACTGTCCATGGTGGGCAGAAAGCAGCACATTGCCTGGGAACCTTCCCGGCACCTTGTGGAATTTTCCATTAGTGAAGTCATGTCAGCAATCAAAACAAATTGGAATTTCAGAGATTTTGGAATTTCGGATAAGGGGTACTCAACTTGTCAGCAACTTTACTGTTTCAATAATTTGGGTTACATCCCAAGTTTCAGGTTTCTTTAGTTCTATCAGCATAACATCTGATAACTTACACACCACCATAACTCAGTACACTCTGTTGGTTTGCATTTGCTGAAGTGAGCTTTAATTCAAGGCATTAGTAACAAACAAAACATCACACTATGAAGTGCTGGTATGTGTATAAAGTAAAGTATTTAATAATGAAAATATTGAGTTAAACAGCAAATGTATTACTTGAATACTTCACAGTCATGATTACTGAACTCTACCATAAATATCCAGGATAGTGAAAGGATTAAAGAATTGCCAGAAGTCATTCAATGTCAGTTCTAACTCCAAAAGCTATAAGTTAAATTATGATAAGCTTCAGTTCTTTGAAGATCAAGTTAATTTGCAGAGGCTGCTACAGCATGCCTTGTACAAGGACAAATTTCTCACTCAATGTGTTTTAATATTAGATTTCCAGTTTTAAATGGAATAAAAGTTAGCTAAATAATTGTTAATTGTAACCAGAAACAGATTTCACCCAAATAGTCCACTGGATTAGACTATGTCAATATATAAAAAAAACAAATTGGTGTTCCAAACAAAACCACACAGAATGGTACTAGTCAGAGAACGATGAAATGTAAGATGAAAATTGCAAATAAAATTGATCAGTGATTCTTGCTGAAATATCTTGGAACAAGAAACTAAACCTACATGAAATAAATCTTCTCTGCTTTGCTGTAAGAATTACTTGACGTATCATTTAGTCTGCAGCAAGTACACACACCATTTCACTAATTTTGGCTAAATCTCATTATCTTCGCTAATGTCAGTGCATCGTCAGTTAATTTGTGTACCACCTTAATTTATTTAGTGATGCAGTGTGAAGTATACCCTTCCTCCCTTCGAGCTGCACCACCCCAATATCCCACAACCCTGATTAATCCTAACCTAATCACAGGACCATTACAATGATCAGTTAACTTACTCAGTATGTTTTTGGACTATGGAAGGAAACCAGAGCACACAGGAAAATCCCATGCATGCTATGGGAAGGGCATATAGAGACTCCTTATTCAATTGAGCAGGTTGGAAGCAAGATACAGTAGGTTTAGAGTCAGATTAACAATTCAACTGGGTTGAAAGTGATGATCAGGGTATAAAGGGTGGGGTATAAAGTGTGGGGTGGGGGGAAGGGGATTGTGGCGATGAGAGACCTGAACTAGTTTTCTTGAATTTATTCCTTTTTTGAAACCATTGTTCAAACAATACTTGAATAATGCTATAAATTGAAACGTTTGTGACTATCTCATTACAAATGTATTTGTTCTTAAAGTTTATATTTACTATATTTGAATCAATTGGACGTTTCTTTCAACTGAACCAGAAGATCTCATAAATTTAAAAGTTTGTTTATCCAATTGTGTAAAAGATATGACTGAATATAAAACTTTTTTTGGGTACAAATCAACACAAGGATCTCAAATTAGGTGTGACAGTTTTTTCTGGTGTTAAGAAAAGATAGTTTATGAGTGACTTAAAATTCCTCCATGCTCAATTCAAAGTTCAATGGGATTAACCAAAATTTGTCAAGGTAACGTTGACACAAATAACTGCGTGATTTGACAAAATCAAATTGCACTTCTACCCAATATTAGTTAATCAACTAAAATGATTAGTAATTTTACATACAGATCCCCAAGCTGGTAAGATTTACTTACCATTTAACTTCAGTGGAAAAATTTTGTATTTAAAATGCATAATATTTATTTTTTTAAATCAAGTATACATTTTAATTTTCTCTAAGGCTCTATTATGATGAACTAGGAAGGAAGAAAAACATTTTAAAAACAAGAGTTTGGGGTTAAGTCAGATGTTAAATTGTGACGGAATTTAAACCGGGAGTCAAAACCATCACAAAATCATCCACATAAGGTTTTACTGATGGAACAAAAGGAGGAAGAACATGTATACTGCTTTGGTAAGAAGGCTAGTCAGTAAGTGTTTATAATGGGGCTACCTGCCTTTTTGTCAAGGGTCAATTTTTAGCCCCAGGTGGCTGCTTTTCCCAGACCTCGAGAAATGCGAGATGAAAATAGATGAAGTGCAGAAAAGACTTCATCAAGTGTGATTCCTTGAGGTCCAATACACTTAGAAGTACTCATTGCTTTGGAAACTATCTGTTTTCTACAAACTACTAGTCCCATCCCACTCTCTACCATTGAATCCTACGATCTTCACTTCCCTTGCCCCACAAACCAACGACTAATTCCAATATCCCTACTCTCTCTCGTTGCCACTAATTGCTTTTTTTTAAAGCAAGCTGACCCCATTCACCCAGCTCTTAAGTCCTTCTTACTGTCGAGCAAGATATAAGTGTGCAGATTCTATTCCATTATGTTTTTTACATTCACAATATCTTTTCCTCCAGAGAACTTGTCCCAGGTGAAAATGCCCATGGTATTACAGGAAAGATATTAGGATGGACAGAAGACTGACTGGCAGAAGGCAAAGAGTGGGAATAAAGAGTGCCTTTTCTTGTTAGTACCTCCTGACTTGAGGTATTCTGCTGGGATCAGTATTGGGTTCTCTATTTTTCACATTATATGTTAGTGATCTGGATGATGGAATTGATAGCTTTATGGTCAGGTTTGTGAATATATGAAGATAGGTGCAGTAATAGGTAGTGATAAGGAAGCAGGGAGTCTGCAGAAGGACTTGGAGAATAGGCAAAGTGGCAAATGAATACAGTGGAGGAAAGTGTATGGCCATGCACTTTGTGGAAGTAATCTATTTTCTAAATTGGAAGTGACTTCAGAAATTGGTTAGTGCAAAAGGATCTCGGAAGGATTCCCTAAAGGTAACTTGCAGGTTGAGTTAGTAAGGAAGGCAAATGTTAGCATTAATTTTGAGAGGACTGGAATATAAAAGCAAGAATGGTATGTGGAGCATTATGAGCAATTTTGGGCCCCTTATCTAAGAAATGATCTGCAGGCATTGAAGATGGTCCAGAGGAGGTTCATGAGAATGATCCCAAGAATGAAAGGGTTAATGTATGAGGACTGTAAGATGGTTCTGGGCCTGTGCTCACTGAGTTCAGAAGAATAATGAGGGATCTCACTGAAATGTACTGAACATTGAAAGGCCCAGATCGAATGGAAGAGCAGAGAATGTTTCCAATAGTGGGTGGGTACAGCCTTAGAATTAAGTCCCTTTACAACAGGAATAAAGAGGAATTTCTTCAGTGGTGAATCTATGAAATTCTTGCGACAGCAGCTGTAGAGGCCAAGTCATTGGGTATATTTAAAGCAGAAATTTACAGGTTCTTGATTAGTAAGGATGTCAAAGGTTATGGGAAGAAAGCAGGAGAATGGGATTGAGAGGGAAAATAAATCAGTCATGGTTGAATGGTGGAGAAGACTCGGTAGACCAAATGGTCTAATTCTGTTCCTATGTCTTATGGTCTAAAATCCAGGCCACTTATTACTTTGTTTGTGTTCACATGTGTCCTTTTCTAAAGTGGCATCAAAAACTAATACTTATTAATAACTGTTCAAAGCAGAGAAATAAAATTCTGTTATCTATTTTTTGGAGTAAAGCTCATTACCTATTAGAATACAGTGAAATACGTGCAAAGGATAATTTTTAAGGTGTTATAATCAAAACAAAAATATAAAAACTAATTTGCAATATTGAACTTAAACCAAACTTTAATGTGATAATTTTCACCTTTGAATCTCAGTTCAATAATGCAGAAAGTGCAGTACAGATTGGTTTTATGTAACTGAAAAAAGAACAAGTATGGAAATGGATTATTAATCTCAATTTTGAAACATGCCTCTATGAAGCTCTCTGAACATTCCACTTAAGTGCAACAAAAATAGCAAAGCTACCATAACATACGAATTTAAAACTTCAAATAGGACTGGACTTTATAAAATACTTAAAATACAGCAAATATTTGCAAGAAGTGGTACTTTGTGTTCTTAGCAGTCCAACTTGCTACAAGGCCAGAAAGAAGCTGACTATTGATTGTCTGTTTTTGCACAGAATTCAAAGAAAAAAATTGTGTTTGTTGAATATCTGACTTTTAGATTTGCCATATGAGTCAGTTAAAACATTTAAAGCTAGTCGTTAACTCAGATTGACAAGACAGGATTAATTTCCATGCTGTTAATTCAAGGCATAAAGATTATAGTCAGACAACACAGAGAAAATAGGTGGCCCATTATACCAAATAACACAAATCAAATCAGTTCCTTCAATAACTAGATTATTAAATGTGCAGTACTATTTCACTTTTTCTCATCTTTTTGCTGCACTTAGTTCCAAATACACAAGATCATACTTTTGAAGTCTGGCTCTTTTTGGAAATAAGCCCATAGCTTGTGTTTGTTTTGTTGTTCAGATATGGTCTGCATATTTATTCTCCAGCTCTGAAAGAAGGTTTAATGACCTCCCAGTATGTTTGAGAGAAAGCCTGATTTGCCATCATTGACTTCATGTCTCGCTGCTTGGCCCTGATCCGGTCCTAATTCGCTCTCAATTTGCTCTAACTCAGATTCATCAAGCAACTCAAAGTCATCACCCTCCTCAGTATCAGTTTCTTCGCTTGAGTTTAGCTGTGGTGGTGTGGTGGGCTTGGTTTCAGTAGCCTGCAACTGGCCTTTCACAGCAGATGACATAGCTACAGCAATGGCCTCACTCGCTATAGTACTGATCAGGTTAAGGCTTTGCTCATTGGACAAGTTGAGGGCAAGCCCAGCCACAGCAGTTCCTATGTCTTCCTGATATGACTCGGCTTCCAGAGTGGGAATCGGGGGAGTTGGAATGCCAATACTTGAGTCATCATCATCATCATTTATTGTTCCTTTATTATCTATTGAAGGAAATTCTGGAAGATCTCTGGCAAATGCTTCTTCATGATCACTCGGACGATCTAAATCTGAATCAATGATTAAAACATGAGAAAATTAATACAAAAAGGATGAAAACAACTGTAAACTTCTTGCAGTATATTATCATGTTGTTTTACAAATTATTCTGAAGAGGAATAAACCAGATTTGATAGTAAACCAAGTTTATCATAGAATCGATAGAAAATAAACAAAAATGTAAACATTGAATGTAATCATAAGAGTTAGGCACAGGAGTTGGTCACTTTCACCTCTACTCTTTTTCTAGGATCATAGCTGATCTTATTATATAACATCAACTCCACATTCCTGACTACCCCCAATAACTCTTCACCCCCTTGATTATCAAAAATCTATCTAACTCTACCCTAAAAACATTCAAGGACTGTGCTTCCACTGTTCTGAGAATAAAACTCACAATTCTAAGGGGGAAAAATGTCTTTCCTTTAAGCAAGTGATCTCTTAGTTTTAAACAATGATCCCTACTTTTGGATTCTCCAATAAGAGAGTGCAACTGCTCCATACTTACCCTTTTAAAGGCACCCAGGATCTTGAATGTTTCAATCAAGTCCCCTCTCGCTTTTCTAAATTCCAGCAAATGTAAGTAAACCTCACTTGTAATCTTTCCTCAGAAGAAAATCTGTCCATTCCAGCTATTTGAATTTTCTTTGTGGTGCTTGCATCATATTAACATCTTTCTTTAAGAAAGGAGATCAATACTGTAACACAGTACTTAAAATACTGGCTCAGTATTTTACCCTCATGAAGCACTGGCCTGACCTCAAATGATGTACTGCCATCAACTCTGTATGCCTAACTGTAGGGAGGATGTGAACGCATTAGAAAAGGTCCAGAAGAAATTATGGAAATGGTTCTTGTGATGTGGTACTATAGTTACAAGTACAGGTATACGGAGGTTGATGGGAGTAAATAAATAGAAGTAAATAAAACAATATGGGATTTGGGCAGATGGAAATTGGTAAGGTGTTCCATATTAGCAGAGGTGTCAAAGGCTACAAGTCACAGGTATAGACTAAAGGGAAAGAAAACTATGAGTAACACAGGAAAACATTTTTATGCCCTTTGTGCTTCCACTGTTTATAGTTATGGTGCAGGCAGGATCTGTTCTTCAGAAAAGATTTGGAATACATAGAGTAAATGATGAAGAAAAAAATTGCAAGGCTACTACTGAGAAGAAACCATGGGGTGGAACTAAAAAGTTACTCATATAAATGCAGCACAGATATGAAAGGTAAAATGACCTCCCTCTGTGCTGTTACCATTCTACGATTATCTTTGATCCAAATTACCCAAGTATAGTACCTCCACTGATTTCCTGTTATACACAGCAGATCTTAACTCTTCAAAGAACTCCAATAAATTGGTCAAAATTCATTCCCTTTTATAAAGCTAAAAAGGCCTACTTCAATATTTAAACAAAGCTTTAACATTTTTCCTATATTGAAGTTCTGTATGTTCTCGTTTTCTGTCACCCTTTTTGAATAAAGGAATTACATATACTATTTTTCAATTTAATGAAACGGTCCCCAAATTTAAGGGATTTTGGAAAATTGAAACTACTCTTATCACTACCCACATCCTTTAAGATTATGGAAAGAACTCCACACCTGGCGACTTGTCAGCTTATGGTTCCAAACCCTTGCACAGTCCACTGCACTGGTAACTGAGTTCCTACTTCCCTTCCAATTCCCCATTCAGAGCTACAGTATTTTGAAATGTTACTTATTTGCTGTATAGTGAAGATGCAAAGCACCTGCTTAATTCATTCTCCATTGCCATGTTTTTCATTATTCCTCAGCCTCACTTTCTAATAGGAGCAACATTACATTTTTAATCTTATTTTTCCAATATCTATAGAAATTTTGACAGTTTGTTTTCACATTGCTTTTCACCAGCTTTATCCTGAATCTCACTAGATTTTAGTGAACATTTTAAAGGATGAAAGAGAAGCAGGGATTTATTAAAGGAATTCTGGTGCTTAGAAACTTTGCAGTGCTGGAGAGATTACAGTGGGGATGAGCAAGAAACCATAGCTGAGAGAAATACAAATATTTCAGAGGTTTATAGATCCTGAGGAGACTACAAAGATGAGGATGAGACAATGCAAATATTTGAAAATTAACATGTAAATTTCAAAAATAAGTGTTACTTAATGGGGAGCCAATGCAAGCCATTAAAGGTGAAGGATGGGCAGAATCTTACATGTCTGTAGCAGTAGTATTTTAGATGGCAAAACTTACAAAGAGCAGAATAAGAAAATGAATTGAGGAATGTACTGAATTAGTTAAATTTAGTGATAATAAAAATATGAATGAGTTTTTCAGCTAATAGTTTAAGAAAGAAATATATTTAATGTTAACTTTTCTTATTTCCTTAATGGATGAAGTACCATGATTTAAAATATTTACAAATCATTTGGATTTGTCAAATGAAAAAGGTAAAATGAACAGACTGTCTGTATGTATATTGTTGCAACTTATGATCATTCACCAGCAGCAATTTTGTTTGATTCTACTATTTACTGAATCACAAGTCTGCAAAAATGGGAACTTGCATTCTTTTCAAAAATGTAAAAGCAGAATGTTCTGCATGTACCTAAACAAGAAATACCTTTCTACATGAAAAAAATTACAATAAAGTCCAAATATGCTTCCCCACCACTCTGAAGGTAAGTTATTTTACCTCCCAAACATATCTTTAGTTCTTCCCCCACTCCACTTTCTGCAGGGATCTCTCCCTCTGTGATTCCCTTGTCCATTTGTCTCTCCCTACTAATCTCCCTCCCAGCACTGACCCCTGCAAACAGCCGAAGTACTACACCTGCCCATTCACCTCTTCCCTCGCCTCCATTCAGGACCCCAAACAGTCCTTCCCGGTGAGGCAACACTCCACCTGCAAATCTGCTGGGGTCATCTGTGGTATCCGGTGCTCGATGCAGAATCCTCTACTTAGCAAGATTTGTTGTAAATTAGGGGACCGTTTCATCAAGCACCTCTGCAACATCCGCCAAAAGTGGGACTTCCTGATGGCCAAACATTTTAATTCCAATTCCCAAACCAACATGTCGGTCCATGGCCTCCTCTTGTGCCAAGGTTAGGCCACCCTCAGGGTGGAGGTGCAACACCTTATTCTGTCTGGGTAGCATCCAACTGGATGGCATGAATATCGGCTTCTCCTACTAAAAAATAATTCTCCTATTCCCCACTCTGGCACCTTACATCTTCTTATCTGCCTATCACCTCGCTCTGGTGACCCTCCTCCTTCCATTTCTTCCATGATCCATTCTCCTCTCTTATCAGATCCCTTCTTCTCTAGCCCTTTACTTTTCCCACCCAACTGGCTTCACCTATCACCTTCTAGCTATCCTCCTTCCCCTCATCCTCAACCCTTTTATTCTGTCACCTTCCCCTTTCCATTCCAGTCCTGAAGGACGGCCTTGGCCCAAAACGTTGACTGTTGGTTCATTTCCATAGATCTTGCCTGACCTGCTGAGTTCCTTCAGCATTCTGTGTCCAAAATTGCTTTGGATTTCCAGCACCTGCTGAATTTCTCATGTTTACAAGTTATTTACTATATACTTCCTTTTCATAACTCATTCAGCCAGAATGTAGCCACCTTTGAATTTTCATTTATTAAAAATCATCTCATGTATCAGTCTGCTCCATTTCTGCACATTCATCAATGGTAGCACTAATTTACCATACCATCTGATGCATCTGTCTGTGGGGTATGACCTTCCGACAAATTAAAAGTTCCATTTTCTGTCCAGGATGTTTCTGATAGTTCTGTGTCTGAAATAGACAGTTCTTTGCCAGCTCCTGAGGTACTTATCTACAGAACAAACATAGAAATTACAGCAGTTGAACAATTTAAAAAGTGTGATTAATCATGCAACTAAATATATTAACCACATTTTTAAAGCAACTTATTAAACAAAATACTAATATAAATTTACTGGAAAATAATTTGCATTAATAAGACAATACAACCTAAACTTCTAGTTATGTTCCAAGCCCTCTGTAGACTTGTCCTCAGCTCTGTAACCACCTGTAATCCTTTAACCTTCAGATTTCAGCATTCTTCCAATTCTGATCTATTATTGGTGATCATTATAAATACACTCAACTAAGCTTATATTTTATATTCAGCATATTTCAGATGAAATATTTCATAGAGAACAGGGGTAAAAGTGCAATGTCAGAATTTCAGAATGATGGGGGATGACTGGGAAGATGAATGTGGGGGTGGGGGAAAGAGGATTAGAGGGCATGCAGAGGAGGAGGAGGAGGAGGAGGCAAAACAGAGATCTAGAAATGTGTTGAGGATGGAGGAAGTGCAGAGAAGAGACAAGGATCAAGAGATGAGTGGAATGGGAAGGATAGAATTATGAAAAAGAGATGGTTGAAGGGAGAGAGGAGGGCAGCAAGAGCAGGTTGAGGATGGGTCATTGAATCAGATTCAGAGAGCCAAAGGGTGGCAAGAAAGAAAGAAGGGGGTGGGGTTCTAAAGATAAAGGGGATCAGGGAAAGAGAGTTGGTAAGGGAGATAGAGAGGGGTGAAGGAGCAGGGAAGGGAGACCAAGTGTCTTGACCATAAAGTCTTCAAATTTAAAAATACATTATTTGCCTTTCCAAAGGCTCCAACATTTCACATTAATATCATCTGAGGAATCTTACAACAGGAAGCATCATAATGTCAGACAATGATACGAAAGTTACTTTGCTGTTATTCATTAACAGAATATGCACCTTATAACTTAACTAGACCATGCCCAAGCACAAAGTATTGCTATCTAGAATATTAAGGATAGTGGGCAGATGGGAATGCCACCATACACAAATTTTGTTCCAAGTCTCTCTTTCTCTGCGACCTCAAGGTTAATTTAACTTGGGGACAAAATGCTGGGTTTGCCCGCAATGTTTCTATACTATGATTAGATGATCATCTGGATGTGAATTTCTACATGTTACAGGAGCATATTCTCTAACCATGGGACAAAGAGCTGATGTATCTGCTTCACTCTCATCTTCTGATTTTCTTTCAGCCAATTCTTTCTGTTTCACTGAAAGACAAGATCAGCAACAAATAATAAAGGGAATGTTAGAGAAATAATTTTCTTCATGCTTAATTACCAAGAGAAACTTTTAACATTCACTTCATAAAATCAAAATGCTTTACTTTCACAGAGGCACAAAGGGCAATCCATAATCTGTTAGAGCTGCCTAACCCTTCCTCTCATTATCCAATCCAACTAGCAATTTACTAAATAGACAAACTCTACAGATGTGCCTGACCTGCTGAGTGCTTCCAGCATTATCTGTTTTTACTTTATGTTGGATATGGATCAAACCCCTCTTCAGGCTATCAGTGCAGTTGTAAGGAAATATCCCAGTTTTTACACCAATTTTAAGTGGCTGGATACCTTCTCCTGGTTAACGGTCATCCTTCAGGTAATACCAGCTGTACTCATTACCCTGACTTTTATTACTTTCTGGTTGTGTAATCTTGCACTATGCAAATTTAATGTCTTGGTTCTATTCTGACTGATTCTGATTACAACTCAAAAGTACTTCATTAACCTAGTTGAGATGAAGAAATAATCTATTCAAATAGAGAACTAAAATAGAAAATGCCTTATAAGGACAATAAATATCATTAGTTTAGTTCCACTGTGTTCCTAACACTCATATTTATCTTTAAATTACTTTAAGGTTCTTACTTTCTATTCTTCTTTGCAAATGTTTTACATAATCCTTAAGACCAAAATCCAGTCGCTGCAGAACTGGTTCAACCTTTTTGCAGATACGATGCCACAGGTCATATGAGGTTATTAAAGGCCACAATAGGACACACAACACTGTGAAACCAACAAGAAAAATAAAATTATTTCAGATCATGCCTCACCATCATTCAGTGTATATAGGAGAAATTGACAGAATATCAGAATGGAGAGAAGATAGAAAAGTTGAAAATATTTGTACCTATTCAACAGAACTGTAATTTGAGATAACATTATGGTTAGTTTTATCTTCATAGCCCATAGACACAGCTGTTGTTCAATCAATTTTGTTCTACAGTAAAATGTTTTACTGAAGTAATAACTTAGAAGGGCAATCTAGTAGTGCACATTATATAACCAAAGCTATTAAGAGGCATGAGCTGGCTGGTGGTGTAGTGGCATCGGCACCAGACTTAGAGGTGAGTGGTCCTGGGTTTGAACCCGGGCTGACTCCTTACACGCTTTCTATCCATGCTGGGTTGAATGTCGAGTTAATAACTTGGCCTAGTTAAAAAACTAATGCTAAAGAAACGACAAGGTTGCTGCCTGATGTGTCACAAGGCATGGAAAGGAATAACAAGAAGTAAGATGCATGGGACAATGACACAGCTTGTCACATTCATGATCTTACTGAATGGCAGAGCAGGCTTCAGGGATTAAATAACTTACTCATTTTTAATCATATTTGCAAGTTCTAAACATTGGCATACAACATAATAAGACTATGATCAAGGATGTGACATTTTTCACTTTAAAGCAAAATATGGACTGATAAGTAAATTTCAATACAGGGTACAACTGTAATTTTGAATCTCTTTGTATGCAAGTGAGCGACAAAGCATTACATGAGCTGCTATTTTTACACCACCAATGACAATACCAAGCAAAAATGACAACACATCTCATTTACCTGTGATGTTTTCCACTTATACTGCTAGGTGGTAGTTTAAGAGGAATTCAATGTTGATATCATCACTAACCTGCAACTGCTACCTGCCATATCACCAGATAAACAACATACAAAGTGCTAGATGAACTCAGTGAAGAAAGGTCTTGGCACAAAACTTCGACTATCTATTGATTTCTGTAGATACTACCTGATATGCTGAGTTCCTCCTGCATTTTGTGCGTATTGCTTTGGATTTCCAGCATCTGCAGGCTTTCTCATCTGCCAGATAAATAACTAGTTCATTTGTCCCAAGCTAGCTTTAAGAAATGTATTTATTTTTAAGAAAGAAACCTATTTTTGGCTTTTAGAATTTTATTGAATGCATTTGGTTTGCTCTCCCTCCCTTTTCCCCTTAAAATTTAAACTTCCAGGTGCTTTGTTACTTCCTCATTATTACTATTATTATTACAATGTCCTTACTTTCTACTTAACAACTTTAACCATTCACTATTTTAAATAATTAGTCTCTCTCCCCTTCTTAGAAATAAATACATGGCTTTATACCTTTCTTTGAGCTCAGAAATTTTTAAAAATTGTCAAATAAACACAGGAATCAATAGTTCTACATTTATAGATATAAGTTCAATCTCACACTATCTTGCCCAGATGTCTTTAGTGCCTGAAACAACTGTTTCCTTCCCACCAACAAATAGATAAATGCCCTTCCTCTGTTCTCATTCACATCTTCACTAAGCAAAATACACCTTATAGGCAATTAATAACCATTACTTGTTTAAACTATATTCTGCACTACTCCCTCCAGCTAAAGTTCATGGATAATCCCAATTTTGTTTCTCTTTTCACAGATGTTCTTTATATATAAAAAAGCTTGGCATAGCAAATCATGATGTCAAAATAAATTATCTGTGTATTTACAGATGAAATCCCTCACTGTATGCTCATAGAATATTAAGTTTCTACCACAAATATCAGAAACATTGTTACAAGAAGCATGTTCTCTATATATTACTAACATGTTTAGATCATACAGTTGTTCTAATACCTCAGATTCAGATTTATTGATCATATGTAAATGAAACATACAGACAAATGCATTATTTGTGTTAACAACCAACACATCCAAGGATGTGGGGGGCATCCCACAAATGTCACCACACATTCCAGCACCAACATAATACACCCATAATGCCCAACAGAACACAGGGCAGAACAAAACAGAACATACCAAGCAACAAAGAGACAGTAATGAAATAAGCCCCATTCCTCCCTCCCTACCTTCCACCTACGCACATACACAGCCCTCTAACCTACAATAGGCTGTCTTTGGCCTCTAGATTCCAGCTGACTCAGAATTTGTAGATATTGGGCCCCTGACTTCCCCAATGGACTCACAGAGATTCTCAGACTCATGGCTCTGGCCATCGAACCTTGACTTCTGGATTTTGATGCAAACAATCAATTAACCTTTGGGCTTCAATTTTCAGTATTGACACAAGACTCTTGATAAGTTTATAAAGATTTGGCATGGCATCTAATACTTTGACAAATTTCCATAGAAGTGTGAAGAGTACAGTCAGCCCTCCTTATCCGTGGGGGATTGGTTCCAGGACCCCCCGCGGATACCAAAATTTGTGGATGCTCAAGTCTCTTATTTAACACGTCTCCGTACGGTGGTCATTAGGACCTGGTGGTGCAGCTCTGAATCCGCAGTGTTTCTATTCACGAAAATAATCACGATCGCGATTGAAAATAAGGTGGAAGTAATAAAGCGATTGGAAAGAGGTGAAATGCCATCGGTCATTGGAAAAGCGTTCAGCTACATACAGTCAGTCAACGATTGGAACAATTTTAATGGAGCATGTGAAAGGCCCTGCCCCGATAAGCAACGCAGTGGTTAAATTATTGAAATATGTATGTTTCTTAAGTGTTTATATGCATAGAAAGGTAAAATATGTACTATATACTAAGAAAAACATTTGACTAACTGACGCTAAATCATACCGGATGTACCTGTTCCGACCTCAAATCCGACTTAAAGACGGACTCAGGAATGGAACTCGTTCATAACCCGGGGACTGCCTGTACTTTTAAGTCATTTCTAGATTACTTAAAATACCTAATACAATGTAAATGCTATGTAAATAGTTGTTGTTTGTTTAGGGAATAATGACAAGAAAAAAGTCTGTACATGCTCAAGCAACGAGTGCTGGAGAGAGAACTTCAGGGTTTTCCCGATTCGCGGTTGGTTGAATCCGCGCATACGGAATCCGCGGATAAGGAGGGCCGACTGTATATTGATTATTTGCAACATAGCCTGGTATAGAAACACTAATGCCCTTGAGCAGAAAATCCTACAAAAAGTAGTGGATATGGTCCAGTCCATTGTAGATAAAATCTTTCCCTCCATTGTGCAAATCTGCACAGAGAACTGTTGCAGGAAAGCAGCATTCATCATCAGGGACCCTACCACCCAGGTGATGCTCTCTTCTCACTGCTGCCATCAGAAAGGTGGTACAGGAGCCTCAGGACTCACATTATCAGGTTCAGGAACAATAATTACCCCTCAACCATCAGGCTCTTGAACCAGTGGGGATAACTTCATTCAACTTCACCTGCTCCATCACTGTACTGTTCCCACAACCTATGGACTTACTATCAAGGACTCTTCACCTCATGTTCCTGATATTTATCACTTACTTATTCATCTTTTTTTCTCTCTTTTGTATTTGCACAGTCTGTTGACTTGGAGTGGAGGTTTAGACTGCAGTCTGTCCTCCAAATTCCCCCATCCCTGTCCCTAAACCCTAACCTGGCCCCCAACTCCCCTCTCTGTGCCCCAAAACCATCCCTATGAATCTAAAATAAAAACCTAACAAAAACTAATAAATACCTAATCTGAGCCACAACCTCAACAGAGACCACAAACTAGATCTATCTAATATATGTAGTTTATGTTCAAGATAGAATTCAGGATGAAAAACTACACACAGGGACTGCCGAACTACCAATATGCAAAAGATAAACTGTGCAAATACAAAAATAATAATTACTTTAAAAAAAAGAGATAAATAATACTGAGAACACGAGTTGTAAAGTCCTTGAAAGTGAGACCCTAAGTTGTGGAATCAGTTCAGAGTTGAGGTCAGTGAAGTTCTCCATGTTGAAGGGTAATAGCTGTTCCTAAACCTTGTGGTATGGGATCTCAAGCTCCTGTACCTCCTTCCTGATTGCAGCAGAGGAGAGAGCATGGCCTGGATGGTGGGGGTCCTTGATGATGGATGTTGCTTTCTTGAGGCAATGCTTTTGTAAATGTGCTCAGTGGTGGAGAGGGCTTTGCTTGCAATGGACCAGGCTGCATCTAACACTTTTTGAAGGCTTTTCCATTCTTGAACATTGGCATTTCCACACCAGGCCACAATGCAACTAGTCAGGGTACTCTTCACTTTGCATCTATAGATGTTTATCAAAGTTTTAGATGGAATGCCGAATCTCCATAAACTGCTAAGGAAGTAGAAGCAATATCGTGCCTTCTTTGGAATGACAACTACATGCTGGTCCCAATACAGATCCTTTGATAACACCAAGGGATTTAAAGCTTTTGACCCTTTTCACCTTGATCCACTAAGGAGGATTGGATCATGGACTCCAGTTTCTTTCTCCTGTAGTCAATGGTTTTGCTGACATTGACTGAGAGCTTGTTGTTGGGATACTATTCAACCAGATTGTCAATTTCCTTCCTACGGTATATGCCAATTCATCACCATCTTTGATTTGGCCAATGACAATGGCATTGTCAGCAATCTTAAATATGGTATTGCAGCTGTCAGCCTCACAGTCATAAGTATAAAGGAAATAGAACAGGAGGCTAAGCATACAGCCTTGCAGTGCTCATGTTCTGATGGTGATTGTGGAGATGTTGTTGCCAATCATACTAACTGCAAGTGAGTAAATACACAAGGAGGTATTGAGGCCTAGGTCTTGGAGCTTAATGACTAGTTTTGAGGGGATGATAGTGTTGAATGTTGAACTGTAGTCAATGAAGAGCAAACTGATGTATGCATCTTCACTGTCCAGATGTTCTACAGCAGAGTAAAGAGCCAAGAAATGGCATCTTCTGGTGACCTATTATGATGCTAGGCAAATTAGAGCGGATCCAAGTCACTCATCAGGCAGTGTATCGAAAGTACAGGCAGGTAGACAGAAGGAGTGGAGTGGCTCTGTCACTACAAAATGTAATCAGATCCTTAGAGAGAGGTGATAAAGGATTGGAAGCTGTAAAATCCTTGTGGATAGAGTTAAGAAACTGCAAGGGTAAAAAGACCTTGATGCAAGTTATATAAAGGCCCCCAAACAGAAGCCAGGATGTGGGATATAAATTTCAATGGGAAATAAAAAAGGCATGTAATGAGGGCAATATTTTGACAGTCATGGGAGATTTCAATATGCAGGTAGATTGCGTAAATCAGACTGGTGCTGGATCACAAGAAAGGGAATTTGTAGAATGCCTACAAGATGGCTTTTTAGAGCAGCTTGTGGTTGAGACCATTCGCGGAAAGGCAATTCAGGTCTGCGTATTGTGTAATGAACCAGATTTGATTAAGAAGCTCTAGGTAAAGGAACCCTATGATGCAGTGATCATATGATAAAATTCACCTTGCAGTTTGAGAGGGAGGAAATAAAGTCAGATGTAAAGTCAGATTTACAGTGGAGTAAAGGGAATTACGGAGGTTTGAGAGAAGAGCTGGCCAAAGTTGATTAGAAGAGGGCACTAGCAGGGATGATGCAGAACAGCAATGGCTGAGTTTCTGGGGGCAATTCAGAAGGTGCAGGACAGATACATACTAAAGATGAAGAAATATTCTAAAGGGAGGATGAGGCTGACAAGGGAAGTCAGAGACAGCATAAAAGCAAATGAGAGGATATATAATATAGCAAAAAATAGTGAGAAGTTTTGGGAAACTTTTGAAACTGACAAAAGGCAACTAAAAAACCCGTAAGAAGAGAAAAGATTAAATAATAATAATAATAATAATAATAATAGCCAATAATATTAAAGCAGATACCAGAAGTTTCTTCAGATATATAAAGGGTAAAAGAGAGGTGCGAATGGACATTAGACTGCTGGGAAATGATGCTGGAGAGGTAGAAATGTGGGACAAAGGACTGGCAGACGAATTTAGTAAGTATTTTCCATCAGTCTTCACTGTGGAAGATGCTGGTAGTATACAAGAAATTCAGGAGTGTCAGGGGGCAGAACTGAGAGTAGTTGCTTTAACCAAGGAGAAGATACTTAGGAAACTGAAAGGTCTGAAGGGAGGTAAGTCACCTGGACCAGATGGACTACACCCCAGGGTTCTGAAGTAGGTAGCTGAAGAGATTGTGGAGGCATTAATAATGATCTCTCAAGAAGCACTAGATTCTGTAATGGTTCCAGAGGAAAGGAAAATTGCAAATATTACTCCACTCTAAGAAGGGAGTGAGGCTGAAGAAAGGAAATTATAGGCCAATTAGCTTGACCATAGTGGTTGGGAAGATGTTGGATTCTATTATTAAGGATGAGGTTTCAGAGTACTTGGACGGAATTGATAAAGTAGGGTAAATAAGAAGGAAATAACAGGCAGGATAGACAAAGGAGAGTCAGTGGATGTTTTTATTTGGATTTTCTGTAGGCCTTTGACATGAGGCTACTAAAAAAGGTAAGAGCCCATGGTTCTACAGGAAAGATACTAGCATAGATACTGGCAGGAGGCAAGAAATCAGAACAAAAAGGGCCTATTCTAGTTTGCTTCTGTAGACTAGTGATGTTATGCAAAGGTTGGTATTGGTACTTTAGAGTATCAACAATTTTGATGACAGAATTGATGGCTTTGTGCCCAAGTTTGCATTCAATACAAAGATAGGTGGAGGGTCAGGTAGTGTTGAGGAAGCAGTAATTCTGTAGAAGGACTTGGACAGATTGGGAGAATGGGAAAAGAAGTGGTGGATAGAATATAGTGTAGGGAAGTACATGGTCATGCACTTTGGTAGAAAGAATAGAGTAAACTATTTTCTAAATGGGGAGAAAATTCAAACATAAGAGGTGCAAAAGGACTTGGGAGTCTTTGTGCAGGATTCCCTAAAGGTTAACTTGTAGATTGTGTTGGTAGTAAGGAAGGCAAATGCAATGTTAGCATTCATCTTGAGAAGACCTGAATATAAGAGCAAGGATGTGATGCTGAGGCTTAAGATGGCATTGGTCAGATTGTACTTTTGGGTCCGAACAGTTTTGGGCTCCTTATCTATGGGGAGGTGAGCTGGTTTGGAGAGGATCCAGAGGAGGTTCATGAAAATGATTTCGGGAATGAAAGGGTTAACATGTAAGGAACACTTGAATGCTCTAGGCCTATATTTGCTGAAGTTTAGAAGAATGAGGGGGGATCTCATTGAAACCTATCAAATATTGAGAGGCCTAAATAGAATGGATGTGCAGAGGATGTTTCCTATAATGGGTGAGTCTGGGACCAGAGGGCACAGCCTTAGATTAGAGGGACCTCTGTTGAGCCAGAGGGTGGTGAATCTACTGAATTCATTTCTACAATGGCTGTGGAAGCCAGGTCATTGAGTATATTTAAAGTGGAGATTGATAGGTTCTTGCTTAGTCAGGGTGTCAAACATTACTGGAGAAGGCAAAAGAATGGGGTTAAGAGTGATAATAAATTGGCCATGATGGAATGGCATAGCTGCTTTGATGGGCCGAGTGGCCTAATTCTGCTACTATGTCTTATTGTCTTATGTTGTTGATGTGCTTCATTACTAGCCTTTCAAAGTACTTCATCACAGTAGATATTGTTATGATCCCAGCCCCCTCCTTCTTGAGAAATCGCAAGATCGCTATTAATTCAGGTCTTGGACCCAGGAAATGAGAGAGAATCCTCAGCAAGACAAAGCAACGGATTTGGCCATTGTTTCTTGGAGACACCTTTGTGGATTGCGATCCTATACTACATGCCAGCTCTCAGGGCTACGTGCACACCCTTGGGCAATGTGGGCTGGGGATTGCATCACCCCACCCTGATTGACATCTACAACCCTGCAAGTCAAGATAAAAGAGGGGCTACAGGGGGCAGTCCCCTAGCGACGCACCAGAAGGAGACACCATCGCTCATCGCTCCCGTGATAACGGGAAGCTATTCGGAAGCCACGTGCATTCCGTTTCCCCTGGCCTGGGGAGCGGGTGGCTGATAACACCGAAAAGGACTTCGAACTAACAACGGGGAACCAACGTTCCCGATTCAACGGTTTTGCATCCTAAAAGACTGGGCAAGTTTCTGTTATCACAAATCTCTCTCTCTCTCTCCAACCAGTGAAAACCCAGCGGTCCCCAAAGGCTAAAGCCTGCATGAACTTGAGAGACTTTTATATTTCCATCGGACAATATTTTTACCCCTAGACAAAACGATAGAGCTACTTCTTATTGATGATTATTACTATACCCGCGCTTTAGATTGTATATTATCTGAATGTTTGTATTAACCTTACTTTTGTGCCCCCTTTATAAATAAAAACTTTTAAAAATAGTACCATCAGACTTCAACGGACCTCTCTATCTTTGCTGGTAAGTGACCCAGTTACGGGGTTCGTAACAATATAAATGCTACTGGACGATAGGCATTAAGGCAAGTTACTATGTTCTTCTTGGGCACTGGTATGGTACTTCAGACTGCTGAAGTGAAAGGTTAAAGATGTCAGTATATACTCCAGCTACTTGATTAGCACAGATCTTCAGTACTTGGCCATGGATACCACCTTGACCAGATGATTTGCATGGGTTCACCTTCCTGAAGGATGTTCTCACACCATGGTTAATCAGAATCAGTGGACCCCACACACCCCTCATAGAAACTCTTCTCCCTCCTGCCATCTGGCAAAAGGTACCGAAGCATTCGGGTTCTCATGACCAGACTGTGCAACAGTTTCTTCCCCCAAGCTATCAGACTCCTCAATACCCAGAGTCTAGACTGACATCTACATCATTTATTATTATATTGAAATTTGTCCTCTACTGCGCCTATTGTCTTGTTTATTAATGATTAATTACTGTACTGCCCTGCACTGTTTTGTGCACTTTATGTAGTCCTGTGTAGGTCTGTAGTCTAGTGTAGTTTTTGTGTTGTTTTACGTAGTCTAGTGTAGCCTTGAGTTGTCTCACATAGTCTAGTGTAGTTGGTGTTGTTTCATGTAGCACCATGGTCCTGGAGGAACGTTGTTTCATTTTTACTGTGTACTGTACCAGCAGTTTATGGTCGAAATGACAAAAAAAAGTGATGACTTGACTTGAAAAGCTGTGGATCCCAGTCCAGATGCTGCTGGCGTCCATGGGATGGATGCGAATCAAAATATGTAAAGTTTGTACGTAGTTTCAAAAGAAAGCATTGTTTATACTTCGTAAATATATAACTGTCCTTTGTGCTTAGCACATAAATATTGAGCCCCACATTGGGCCAGCAGACCTTTCCACCAAAAGCGTCTCCATATGACGCCTGCTGTACCTTGTTTTGTTGAATAAAGAAGCTGCCTTTGTATCTACCAGTAATTTTTCCCAGCGATTTCACTTACAGAGTATGGACCTTGTGACTTTCAGGCTACATCCACACTAGACCGGATAATTTTGAAAATGCCGGTTTTGCGTAAAAACGATAGGCGTCCACACTATGCGTTTTAAAAAATATCTCTGTCCACATTAAAACGGTTATTTCAGTGAACCTCCTCCTACTGTGCATGCGCAGGACACATCTACCGAAAACAAGCGACATGTTTGGTGTCGAATCTCGCTGTGAAAGTCCGTGTCACAGACTAGATAAACTTAAACAACGGACAGTTATTGGCTCTCGTGCAGGAGGACTTAAAAGTTAAAAAAAAACTAATACTGGAACATATGGAGGCAACTGACAGGGAGTTCACGGACTGTATGACCCGGCTGACGACGAACCTTGAAAAACTGAAGAACGCTGTTGCATTAATAAAGCCCCTTGTTAAATGTATAAAACATGTCTGCATCAGTATTATCTTGTATTTCCAAACAATATTACGTTAAGCTGTTACACATCTATTGTCAGAGAAGTACTTGCATAAATAGGTAAACCACCTTCATATGAGCAAGGACAGAAAACAGGGCAAAGTGAGTATACTTATTTATTCAGTAAGTTATGGGTCAAATTATTTGGTGAGTACATTTCTAACTCTTCTGGCTTCAGTCTCGTTGCCATCTGTTCTGAAATTGTTAGGTTACATTCAAGAAAACAATGAACTGGCGTGCTGCCGTCACAATCTGTTCCGGCACGTCATGACAGCGTTTTCAGATTCCACACTGCTCCGGCCAATCCGGCGTTTTCAAAATTACACACTCTGGAAAGCGTTTCTGAAAATCTCCGGTTTCGGGGGACAAAAAAACACTGTTTTAGTGTGGACGGAGGCTAAAAATGAAGAGAAAAAGCTTCGGTTACGGATTTATCCGGTGTAGTCTGGACATAGCCTCAGTGTCCCACAAGAATGTGTTGATTCCCTAGTGCCTTCTTTAATGTGCCTTCTTAAAGCTAATCAATTCAAAAAACAATTAGGAATTGACAATAATTGCTGGCCTTGCTAATAAGGTTTTCAGCCCATGAATGAAAAAGGAAGAAGGTCTCAGCTGATAAACAGTGCTCATTCATGTTTAATGTTACTTAGAAATTCTGGGAAGAGCAAGGGTGCAGGATGTATTCTGAAGTGGAGACTTTAAAGCTCAACACTAATTGTGGCTTAGTAGCACCACCGCTGACCGAGCTAGCTGAGTCTTCAAGTATGTAGCCACTTGTCTAAATCTAGGCAGGTTGTGAGAGTAGTAAAGGTTTAACCCACAATTTCATTCTCGGCAGATATAATCTATAATAGGAGTGACCACCATAATGTTCTTGTGGAGCCAAACTCCCTATTTTACATTGGGTATGCTTTTCATTGTGTGGCTCACAGATATACCAAATTAGATTGAGCAGTTCTGGCAGCTGAAACTGACAATTAATTTACTGTTGTTCTCAGAACTGTACGCCATTCATCTGATCCAGCGTATCCTTCAATTGCCAGGGCCCCAAGTTAGTTCAAAGAGGAATGCAGAAGGGCAAGCCAGAAGTACACACTGAAAATAAGATCCCAACCCAGTGAACCTGCAATATATGTTCTAAAGGTGTGCAATGAACAAAACTAAACATTGGGTTGGCACGGTAGTGGCAGTTCAGATGACACAAGTTCATTTGCCTGTAAAGAGTTTGTATATTCTCCCCTTGGTGTGGGTTTCCTCTGGGTGCTCCAGTTTTCTCCCACAATTCAAAGATGTGCTGGTTGATAGGTTAATTGATCATTGTAAATTGTACCATGATTAGTCTAGAATTGAATTGGGAGTTGCTAAGTGGTGCAGAAGGGCTTATTCCATGCTATATCTCAATTTTAAAAAAAAAATTAAAATGCACAAAACAGATCAGATTAAAGCTTTACAATCTAGCCACATCAATTTCAGATCATGGTGGACAATATATAATGGGAGAAAAAATCACCAAGAGCATCCTCAGTGAAGGCAGAATTCTAACATGTGAGTATCATTGACAAGGGTGAAGTACTTCAGTAATATATAATCTTCCTCAAAAAAGCCCACCTCCAGCCAGCTCAATTCTTTCTACATGATATCAAGAAATGGTCCACAGCACTGGACGCAGAAAACTCAATGAGACCTGATAATATCCCACCTTAATACAGAAGACTTGTGCTCCAGAACTCACAGAGTTTGTGCCAAATTGCTGCAGTGAAGTTGCAAACAAACAATGCAAAAAACGATCACGTCATATAGTGTCTGAGTAGTTACCACCCTCAACTAATCAATTAGGACAGGAATCAACAAAATCAACCTAATTGTAGGTATAACTAACATTGCTGAAGTTGATCAAAGGCTTTGAAGAGGATTTGCAATGAAAGACTGATTTCTACCTCAGGGCCAAGATTAAAATCTAACCAAAAAACATGGGATAAAATCTCACTTGATCGAAACCATCAGAACTAAATTCACTAAAATCCTTGATGCAATTCATTCCAATGTGCTTACTTCACTTTCTATTTTGACCAATGCCAATGATTGTTTAATGATCACAGAGGAAATGAGCACACAATGCAGGTTAGAATACAACCAGCAGGGTTTATGAGGGTCAAAAATGGAAAAGTGATCAGAAGGGTATTGGAGGTTACGTCTAAAGGTAAGGGTGACAGGGATAAGGATTTCACCAGTCAAAGAGTTGAGACATCAGACATTGGCAATATCAGTGTTGAAAGTAGATGGTCTTGATGGAAAAATTATGTTGATAAGAAGTTTATCTGGTAGTATCTCCATTTTAAAATCCTTATCCCTTTTTACCAAATTCCCTACTGAGCCTTCATGCTGCCCATCCTTCTAATGTCCAGCAGGTTTACAATCTTTTGAGATCTTTTTGCTCCTCCAGTTATGGCCTCTTGCACATTCCTGATTTTTGAATCTCCATAGAAATGCCTTCACTGTTTAAACATTAAGCTCTATGATTTACTATATATCTCCCTCCCCCCTGCCACTCTCTCTCCTTTTCAGCCGATTTCTATGGGGCGAGGATGTACACTATATATTTTTTGTAATTTATTTTTTTTCTTGAAGTTTATCATCAAACAAACATTTCCATAATATGTATTTCAGACATTGTACATATATGTCACAAATATCCACATAATATTTATCTGAGGTATACACTTATAGAAAAGAGTGGAAAGAAAACACAAGCAAAAGGAAAAAATTATGTACAAGTAGGGAGCGATCTTTTTTTTACAACATATTCATTGATTTGTGAGAATAAAATGAGGCCTATGAGGCATTATGTATTTAAACCATTTTCCCAATATGAATCAAATTGTTCCAGCTTATAGAACATAGAATAGTACAGCACATTACAGGCCCTTCGGCCCACAATGTTGTGCCGACCCTCAAACCCTGCCTCCCATATAATCCCCCACCTTAAATTCCTCCATATACCTGTCTAGTAGTCTCTTAAATTTCACTCCATCACTGACTCAGGCAGTGCATTCCACGCACCAACAACTCTCTGAGTGAAAAACCTTCCTCTAATATCCCCCTTGAACTTCCCTCCCCTTACCTTAAAGCCATGTCCTCTTGTACTGAGCAGTGGTGCCTGGGGAAGAGGCGCTGGCTGTCCACTCTGACTATTCCTCTTAATATCTTGTACACCTCTATCATGTCTCCTCTCATCCTCCTTCTCTCCAAAGAGTAAAGCCCTAGCTCCCTTAATCTCTGATTATAATCCATACTCTCTAAACCAGGCAGCATCCTGGTAAATCTCCTCTGTACCCTTTCCAATGCTTCCACATCCTTCCTATAGTGAGGCAACCAGAACTGGACTCAGTACTCCAAGTGTGGCCTAACTAGAGTTTTATAGAGCTGCATCATTACATCGCGTCTCTTAAACTCTATCCCTTGACTTATCCACCTGTGAGGCAACTTTCAGGGATCTGTGGACATGTACCCCCAGATCTCTCTGCTCCTCCACACTACCAAGTATCCTGCCAGTTACTTTGTACTCTGCCTTGGAGTTTGTCCTTCCAAAGTGTACCACCTCACAGTTCTCCGGGTTGAACTCCATCTGCCACTTCTCAGCCCACTTCTGCATCCTATCAATGTCTCTCTGCAATCTTTGACAATCCTCTACACTATCTACAACAACACCAACCTTTGTGTCATCTGCAAACTTGCCAACCCACCCTCTACCCCCACATCCACGTCGTTAATAAAAATCACAAAAAGTAGAGGTCCCAGAACAGATCCTTGTGGGACACCACTAGTCACAACCCTCCAATCTAAATGTACTCCCTCCACCACAACCCTCTGCCTTCTGCAGGCAAGCCAATTCTGAATCCACCTTGCCAAACTTCCCTGGATCCCATGCCTTCTGACTTTCTGAATAAGCCTACCGTGTGGAACCTTGTCAAATGCCTTACTAAAATCCATGTAGTCCATCCACTAAAATTATGATTAACAGATGCTGTTATCTTCTCCATTTTGTAAATGTCCATTGTAATTTCCATCCATGCATTTAAAGTTGGGCTCTTCTGTGATAACCATATCCTAGTAAGAGTCTTTTTACCAGCCACCAACAGCATATTGATTAAATATTTATCTCTTTTCGACCATTCTTGAGGTATATACCCAAAATATATGGTCTTACTCTCTAAGGGTATTTCACATTTAAAAATGTCTTGTAGGGCATTGTGTATCCCCCTCCAATAGTCTTTGATAACAGGGCAGTCCCAAAAAATATGATAATGATTTGCATTTTGATTTCCACAATTTCTCCAGCAAACAGGGAGGTTACTATCATAATGGGATTTCTGAGAGGGTGTAATAAAATATCTTATCAGGTTTTTCCATCCAAACTCCCTCCATTTCTGTGAACTGTTACACTTCCATTGATACCTCCATATTATTGTCCATTCTTCCTCAGATATAATTATCCCTCCTTCCTTCTCCCATTTTGTTTTAATGTATGAAGTTGAATATGTTTTAAGATTTGACAACCCCTTATACATGCTTGAAATGATTCTACTACCGTTATCTGAATTATATGCTTTTCTAAAGAGCTCTATCAAGCATGTACTTGCCTTGGTTACATTTTTAAGTGTCCTATTAACATATTGTCACATCTGTAAATACCAATAAAAATCTTGATTTCTAATAAGTGTTTCTCTTTAAGCATTTCAAAACTGAACAGTGTTCCTTCTTTCATTATGTTGCAAAGAACTATTATTCCTTTAGCTGTCCAGTCCTTAAATCTAGCATCCAGTTTATTCGGCGAAAAATCCAAGTCATATTTGCACACCATTTAAGAATTGCAATATCTCCCTCTAGATTATATTCTTTTATAGTAGTTTTCCATATTTTAAGAGTCAATTTCACCCATGGGTTATTAATAGTATTTATGTACCTTTGCAGGTTGCTATCAGCCAAAATTGCTTGTATGGGGATGAGAAATACCAGCTCCTCAATGTTTTTCCTTTGAGCGTCATATGATGGGTTGCACCAACATATCACAGCTCTCAACTGTGCTGCAAAATATTAATCTCTAAGAGAAGGTAGGACCTATCCCCCCTTTTCCTTTGCTAATTGCAAAGTTTTGAGATGAACTCTAGGCCTTTTACCTTGCCAAGTATACCTTGATAACATCTTGTTCCATTCATTGAATTGATTTTGATTCATCTCTATTGGTAGGGTCTGAAAGAGATATAACAGTCTGGGCAGTATATTCATTTTAATAGACTCAATCCTTGAACTGAGACTGAAAAAAGGAATCAGGTTCCATCTTGCCATATCTTCCTTAATTTTTTTTATATAAAGGCTGATAATGATAATAATTGCATTCTGATAATTTTGCCAAATCTTTTGGCATAATGATGCCCAAATATTTGAAAGACTCTGTTTGCCATGCCCAGGGATATCTACTTTCTATTTCTCTTGGTGGGCTATAGTTATATGAAAGTAACTGGGTTTTATCTATGTTGATCTTGTATCCTGATAATTGACCATATTGTTCAAAGGATTGCATCAATTTAGGTAAAGAGTATGTTGTTTGCCCTAGAAAAGATCAAAATGTCATCCGCTTAACAAGCCAATTTATGCTCTGTCCCTTTAATAGTAATTCCCCTGATATCTTCATTTTGTCTGATGTATTGAGCTAATGGTTCCAGATATAATGTGAAGAGTAGCAGTGACCATGCACAACCCTGTCCCGTGTCCCTTTCTAGGATAAGACTATTTGATAAATATCCATTGATTTTAATCCTAGCAGTAGGATTGTCATATAGTGTCTGTATAGTTTTAATAATTGTCTTGGAAACCAAATCTATGTAAAACTCTGTAAAGAAAATTCCAATTAACCGAATCAAATGCCTTTTCAGCGTCCACACTTATCACTATTGCTTCAATTTTATTTTTTTGTATATGATCCATAATGTGAAGTGTCCTTCGTATATTGTCTTGTGTTTGGCGTTGTCGTGTAAAACCTGTCTGATTGTTACGTATCAGTACGGGTAGAAACTCTTCTAATCATTTGGCCATGATGGAGGTAAATAATCTATAATCTACATTAAGAACGGATATTGGTCTAAATGACCCACATTCCATTTTATCCTTGCCTTCTTTCAGTATAGCTGAGATTATCGCTTCCTTCCAACTGGATGGCATTTGTGCCTTTTTTTTTAGAGCCCAGTTCAGTGTGGGGAGTAAAACAGGAATTAACTCATTTTTAAAATTCTTTGTACCACTCTGCCGTATACCCATCTGATCCTGGTGACTTGCTTAATTTAAGCCTACTAATTGCAGCTTTTAATTCAACTTCAGTTGTGTCAGCAGTCATCCTTCTATTTTGTTCTTCGCTTAAGGTGGATAACTAGAGAATTCAGGAAGGTGTCAATTTGGGTTATGCTTCCTCCTGGAACTTTGGAATACAGAGTTTTGTAAAACACTTCAAAAGCTTCTTGAATTTCACTTAGCTTATTTTTTATCATTTTTGTTCTTGGATCCCTAATTCTATGAATTGTATTTTCTGCTATCTTTTTTTTTTAGTTTCCACGCCAGTATTTTCATAGACTTAGATCCACTTTCATAATGTCTCTGTTTCAGAAACATTAAATTTTTCTTGATTTCTTGCATAGCCAAACTATTAATTTCATTCCTAATTTTTTTAATTTCCAAATTGCCAATTGCCAAATTCAATTTGTGTTTTTTCTCTAGTTCCTTCAGCCTATTTTGTAATTCCTCTAATGTTTTATTCCTTATTATTTTCTTATATGAAGATATTGCTATAATTTTCCCTCTTAAGACAGCCTTCAGAGTATCCCATAAAATGGAAGGTGAAACCTTTCCATTATCATTGAATTCTAAGTAGAGACTAATTTCTTTTTTAATATGTTCCTTAAAGTATGAATCATTGAGTAGACTTGAATTTAGTTTCCAAATAGTATTCTTTGGTTGTATGTCAAAATCAACAGATAAATATATAGGTGCATGGTCACTTACATCTATTGTCCCAATTCCACAGGTGTTTATTTTGTCTTTGTCTTTTCCAAATGTATTGAAATAGTCTATTCTTGTATATCCAGAATGGGGAGCAGAATAATGAGTGTAATCCCTTCTGTCGGGAAAAGGTTCCTCCATATATCAATTAACCAACATCCTCAAAAAGTGTATTAACTTTCTTACATAAGGATTTTGTTTCATAGGTTTTTCTATTGGAAGAGTCTAACTTTGGTTGTAATTGTAAACTTAAGTCTCCCCCACACATCAAGAAACCTTCTGTTTCCGCTACCATAATATCAGCAATTTTCTGAAAGAAACCAGTATCACTTCCCGGGGGTGCATATATATTCAATAGAGTAACTGAATTTCCATCTGTATTCCCCCTTACCAGAATATATCTGCCCTCCTTATCTCCCATTTCGAATACTTTTTCAAAATTTAGCTTACTTGAGATAAGAATAGCAACTCCTCTCCTATGTCCTAATTTATATGAGGAGAAAAACAAATTAGTGAAGTCCATTCTCTTTAGTTTTCTATGCTCATTATCACTTAAGTGAGTTTCCTGTAAATATATTACATGGGCGTGTTCTTTTTTCATTTTGGATAGAATTCTATTACGTTTGATTGGATTTACTAGCCCTTTGACATTAAAAGAAATGAATTTTACTTTGTCCTTAGCCATCTGTATTTATCTGTCAATGTATCATTGAAATTAGCAGAATAACACTTAATCGATCTACTCCCTGAACAAATAAGAACCAAGAAACGCAAATAATAACAAAAAAGGCAATGAAGGTGTGATTCCAAGGCTGAGATCTCTAGTAGATGACCCTGGGTTGAGCTAGAGGAAATGTCTAGCTGTGGGGGGTAGCCCCTCCTACCTGTGAGTTGAGGGCCCCCATTGCAGTATCCATAAAAGTCAGTGAACAAATCTATTACACAGAAAAGATTTCCCTGTGTACTCCTATATATACATACACACACACACGCACACACATATATATATATTCTCATTTTGGTGGGGAAAAAGAAGTAAGTGAGTGAATAAAGAAGAATAACTGAGTAATATAAAATCCACATTATAATAAGTATTTCTCGAGATAGGTATATCACCGTCTATTTTTGCTTCCGTTTAGCTTCTCAACATTTTTAAAGTTAGTCAAACCTTATGGCTCTTCTGGAGGTGGTGAGGGCTGTCTTTGGAAAACTCCCAGTCTCTTCCTGATATACTTCTCTCACCCTCCTCCCGTCTCCTGCTCTCTCGATTCTCGCACTATTTCCCAAGCAGAGCGGGATAATTCCTCTACCAGGCTTTCCCTCGATTTGATCACACTGACGGGCGACCCTCTGGCCTTCATGTCTGTAGTCGCCTCTTCCACTGTCTGATACAGTTGGATCCCATCTTGATAAAACACTCAAAGTTTAGCAGGGTACGGAGTTTGAAATCTAATCCTTTCTTGCTTTAGTATTCGCTTTACTTCAGGGTATTCTTTACATTTCTGCAGGACCGTGAGGGGGTAATCTTGATCAAAATATATTAGTTTACCATCTAAAAACACCGTCTTCTTACCCAGGCCCTTCGTAGAATCTCCGCCTTGGTACTGTATCGAAGGAATTTAATTACTATTGAGCGTGGCTTATCTCTGCCCCGGGTAGGCCACGGGACAATCGCATGACGCGCCCTCTCAATTTCCAGATCCACAGTTGAAAAAATCTCCAGCGCATCCCGCAGCAACTTCTGTACAAACTCCATTATAAACAAACCCTCCGCTCCTTCGGGAACGTTGTATATCCTGAAATTTTTCCGCCGTGATCTTCCCTCCAGGTCAAGCAGTTTACTTTCTTGTTGATTTAATATTTTTATCGTCTTACTTAGCATCTGTTCCACGTTTTGCACGCGATCTTCCACCTTCTCAATTCGAATCTCTGCCACTGCTATTTTTTGATAAACATTGGCGAGCTCTGACTTAATATCATGTAGCTGCCGTTTTATATCTTTTTGGAACTCCCATATCTCTTTCAAAATTTAGATCATATTTGCCGCTCTGCCTGAACAAGGCCCATCGTCAGCCTCGCTAGCACGTGGTCGGGTAGGAGAGCCGCTCACTGTACCCCTCTCATCCACAGGCTCCGCAGTGTTGCTTTTTTTATTTCCATTCTTTTTCCCCATTCTTGCCCCTCTTATCAGTTCAAATACTTTCGAAAAATCCTATATTTGATGGGTTAATGGGGCAAAATATGTATTTTTCCGGAGGAGCTATTGACTTAAGCTGCCATTCTCGACGATGACGTCACCGGAACTCCAGGATGTACACTTTAATGTAGACACCAACTGGTGACATCACCAGCTCATACTAAACACAAAGTTTAGTATGTGGTCAAATCAAGACGTACAAAAAAGCTGGATGAACTCAGCAGGTCGGGCAGCATCCGTTGAAAGAAGCAGTCAACGTTTCCGGTTGAAACCCAGTCCTGACGAAGGGTTTCGACCTGAAACATTGACTGCTTCTTTCAATGGATGCTGCCCGACCTGCTGAGATCACCAGCTCATGTTGGGTAAGGAGGCAGACAGAATCCCAGTAAGCATCAGCATAATTGTAGGGTTTGAATTATATCTGTTTATCTTGTGGCACTGAGATCAGCCAGCAGTTGCTGCTGTTTCTGCAGAGAAACAGACACCATCATCTAGTCTATTAAATCAGTGAATTTTGCATGTATTTTGCTATCCATTTCAGCACAGTGCTGGAGAGAGGATTCTAACAATGCTAACTCCTATTGTTCGCATTGAGCTTTTGTTTTGTGGAGAAACAGGTTGTCATTGTGACAAAAAAGAAAATCCTGCACTTTGTGTGAATGTGCACAAGATGACACTGCTGCATTATAAAAAGTAATCAGCTCATAGAATTCTCCTGTTAATATTTCTGCTGTTGAATAAACAGAAATGGAGTGATACAGAAAAATCAGAACATTCTCCACTTACATTAACCATGATCTAAGTCATAGACTGACAAGGTGCATTTGTTTTGATTTGACAGCTGAAAGGAATCTTAGGCTTGGGCAGTCAATTTTCTATGGTAGCAAATGGCAAACCTGCTCCTGAATTAGTATTTATCTATACAAGAATGCTTAAAATATTTTAAGAAAAATAAAATACACAGTTCAGTGGGAAGTACTGAGCATAACTCCACTTAAATTTTACTGTACACCAGTCATTGAAGGTGGGCATGCAGGTACAGCAGGCAGTGAAAAAAGCAAATGGTATGTTGGCATTCATAGCAAAAGGATTTGAGTACAGGAGCAGGGAGGTTCTACTGCAGTAGTACAAGGCCTTGGTGAGACCGCACCTAGAGTATTGTGTGCAGTTTTGGTCCCCTAATCTAAGGAAAGACATTCTTGCCATAGAGGGAGTACAAAGAAGGTTCACCAGATTGATTCCTGGGATGGCAGGACTTTCATATGAAGAAAGACTGGATCGACTAGGCTTATACTCACTGGAATTTAGAAGATTGAGGGGGGAGCTTATTGAAACGTATAAAATTCTAAAGGGATTGGACAGGCTAGATGCAGGAAGATTGTTTCTGATGTTGGGGAAGTCCAGAATGAGGGGTCACAGTTTAAGGATAAAGAGGAAGCCTTTTAGGACCGAGATGAGGAAAAACTTCTTCACACAGAGTGGTGAATCTGTGGAATTTTCTGCCACAGGAAACAGTTGAGGCTGGTTCATTGGCTATATTTAAGAGGAAGTTAGATATGGCCCTTGTGGCAGTGGTGAACTACATATACCTGTCTGGACACGCCCCCCTGCTGACTGCTCCTGTGGCTCCTCCCACTGACCGTGGCTCCTCCCACAGACCCCGGTATAAAGGCGATTGAGGCCTGAGCCCTGCCCTCAGTCTCCAGGATGTAGCTTGGTGGTCAATTGCTGCTTGTTCTTTCTTCCAGTCAATAAAAGCCGATATCTCACCTCACGTCTCAGGGAGTTATTGATGGTGCATCAATGGCTAAAGGGATCAGGGGGTATGGAGAGAAAGCGGGTACAGGGTTCTGAGTTGGATGATCAGCCATGATCATACTGAATAGTGGTGCAGGCTCGAAGGGCCAAATGGCCTACTCTTGCATCTATTTTCTATGTTTCTATGTTATGCTAACATACAATATACATGGACAGCTTTATGCTGGGTGTAGCTGGAAAGACTAAATAAAAAATTGAGGCCCTGGTACTGACAACTTGACAAGATTGTGTAATTTTAAAAGAAAGAATTTTATTATGAACAGCAGCTATAAAATCAGAACAGTTAATTAAAATGCACCGTCCAAATCCCACAAAAGCTGGTTTATGATTATGAATTATGAACAAAAGCATTCTGTTGTTTATGTACATTTCTGTAATGTTTCAAATGCTTGGCTGTTGCACCTAACATAGTGCAGCAATCTCATAACCAGGAGAACATATATAACAAAAATAACTACTGGAAGATAGTTCTTAAACAGCAGTAGGGGTACTTACACAAGACATACGATACCACGGCACCAGGTATGTAGCGTCCAATAATAGCACAAAATGTACAGAGACTACAAACAAGAAGGCAAAACTGTAGGAAAGAGAGAAAAGGAAAATTAAAAGAAAGGTTAACAAACTACTCAAGTTGCAAGAGAATATTGAAGCAGATCTTCTACTGCCCATTCTTGTTCTATCATGTAGAAGAAGCTCTTTGACTCCATTTGAACTGAACAAAAAACAATTTTGACTAATACTTTAGGCCTTCTTTCCCCACTAATATTTATTGAGCAGAAAGTCTTCATGTGTCCTAATACATTCATAAAAGGCCAACTTAAGATACTAATTAGGAACTGGGCAGAAAATGGTTGGCAATTCTGAATGGGCCATTTAACTATGTACCTCCCCAATTCTAATGTATGATTGGTTAAAACTTCTCCAATGCCCCATATATCACTTCTAAGAAGGAAGGATTCTTGCTAGCAGATACAAGGACAAATAACATTAATGATTTAGATATTAAAAATAAAATTAATTCATCAGTTAATTTTTAAACCATACAAAATGTATTTAATTTTTCACTGTAATCTCTTGTACATAATGTGATATAACACAAATAATATGGAGCAGAAGGAAAGGAAATAAACTAGCTTCATCCCAAATTGTAGCTACCAAACAGATTCACATTTTTTACAATTACTTTTTATAAAAAGTGGAGGTCTACACTTTAGATTTGAAGGGAATTGGAAGTTTCTTACCTTCCCAGGGTTTTGCTTTTTGAAATGGGACATTTCCTCAAAAAACACTGCACAACTCGTCCATGACTCTGTAATACACTGACTAAGCCTTGGTGTATTCTCCTGTTTAGTTTCAGTCATTTTCCAGCTATATAAAAGAAAAGTTAAGCATTATTTATTTTTAAATGTTGCAAACCAGAAATAGATTTGTTCCAATCTGGAATTCCTGACTGTTTGTCTTTAATTAATAATTCATGGCATTTAGACTTCATTAGTAATGCAAGAATTTTTTTGCTATACTTAATTGCCCTCATACTGAGGACTCAGTTAAATCTCAATCACAGTGATGGGTATAAAGTAATTCACAGACCAGACGAAATAAAAATGTTACTTTTCCTTCTCTGATTGACATCAGTTGACTATTTCATTTGGACTACAGGAACTCACAAATTCTAACTACCACAATTTACATTCCCCAGTGGCATATCAGATATTGTTATGTGTGTGTTTAGCTTAAGAATAAGAGGGTTAAGTCGTGTAAGGCAAAGATGCTGTCCTGCCTTAAGTCCAGTCTGTAGCCACTAAACCAGGCTACATATGTTGCAGTGTAAAACCTCTCCAAGGAAGGACTCATTCACATCACACATTCACTGTTCTAAGGTAGAAGCTACAGAAAGACCAAATTGGGCTGCATCTCAAAATTCTTGAATTTTTAACTTTTGTTCAAGTGTTGAATTAGTGATTCGGTTTCTCATTCAAAATCCTTGATTTGAAATATTAACTTTCAACTAAATTATCACTGATAAAGTTAATTCTTTAAATTTGTCATAAAACAAATTGTACAGATGCTCATACATTCTTTGCTTTACAACATATATGTCAAACTCAAGGCCCGCGGGCCAAATCCGGCCCGCGGTGGAATTATCTTTGGCCCGCGAGATAATATCTAATTACTATTAAAGCTGGCCCCAGTAATCGAAGCGCCTATGGCGTATGATATGGCTAATGCTGAGTTTATTCAGGTACCAGGTTTTTAGTGTTTATTCGGCAGTCTTCTTCATAAGAAACGGAATTTGTAAAGTGAAACACTTTGTAGCTATAGCAGAGACTGAGACACATGAGAGCAGGCTGAAAAAACGGAGGCAACGAAAGCTGCGTTCGCACGCGTCCGACTGATCCGGCCCGCATGAAGCTGCATTTTGCTCAATCCGGCCCGTGACCTAAAATGAGTTTGACACCCCTGCTTTACAAGAAGAATAGCTTGGCTTATAAATCCTAACAAAAAGGCAAACTAATCTGGTTACACTAGAGGGAGGGGGAGGAGGGAGGGAGCGGGAGGGGAAGGGAAGGAGGAGCAGATGGGGAAAGGGGAGGGCAGAGGGAGAGAAGGAACTGGGAGATTGATGGGCTACTACCCATCAATAATTCCTAGAACCAAACTCTGAGCTCTCACAATTTTATAGGATTCAGTAAAGCAGGTCTTCTTCTGCTTGAGTGGCTTGCACTGTGTACAGTATGTGCATGTATGCATGATAGAATTTAAAGGAAGTGGTAGTCAAATGTGCACCAGACCCACCAGCAACACCACTGGGTCCCTCTTTTTGCAAGAGTACCATGTACTATGAAGTGCCAGAAGCAATTTGCTGATCAATGCACACTATACAAAAAGTATATCTTCACATTCAGCAGTGGGCTTTATTAATTTTTGAAAATAGTTAACAAATTTATTTTGCTACCTATAGATTTTTCTGACATTGTTGTTCAGAGGGAGATTACAACATAATGGAATGTCTCAGATGCATCACAGGAATATTGTCAAAGGAGATTTGGCTTTAAGACTCAAGAGACATATTGATGAAGGTGACCAACAGATAGTTCAAGGAGGTGGATCTCAAAGAGAGTCTTAAATACAGGGGAAGAGGTAGCCAAGGAGAAACACACTTTTCTCCATAGATGCTGCCACACCTATGGAATTCCTCCAATGCTTTTTGCATTTTCCAGATTCCAGCATCTGCAATCTCTTCTGTCTCCACAACACAACGAGAGAATTTCAGTCTGGGGCTTTGACAGGTGAAGGCAAGGGCAATGCTGGAACAATAAAATTAAGTGTGATAAATAAGTTTGAACTGGAATTGGGCAATATAGAATAAAAAGAGATCAGAAAACAAGAATTTTAAATTTGATGCATTACTCAGCAGGGAGCCAGTGGAGGTCAGAAACTATAGGTATGTTTGCCATATAGGACTTATAGAGGACAGAATTTTGGATGATCTCCAGTTTATGGAGAATAGAGCAAGGAAAGCTAGCCATGAATGCTAATGGTAGCCAACACTAGAGATAACAAAGAAAAGACAAGTGGTTCAGCAGCAGATGAGTTAAGGAAGGGACAAAGTCAATTTATGTCACAACAGTGAAAACACTAATTGGTATCTCTCTGATATTTGCTTTGAAGCTCACTTTGGGGATGATCTGACTCAATATTCCTTAACAATCTAATCGACTTCAGACAATGCCCAAGTTACAAGTTATAACTGAGGGGATGAGATTGAAATGGACTCAACTTTGCCAGTGTTCATATGGCAATTTTTGCGCAATGGCTGAGTTATAGACGCTGGAGGGCTCATTTAAGATAATGAAGACTCCCACCATTCAGGCTATGCTCTCTTCTTGCTGCTGCCATCAGAAAGTAGGAAACTACTTTAGGTCCCGCATCACCAGGTTAGGGAACAGCTACCACATTTCAACCATCAGGTTTCTGAAACAGCGTGGATAACTTCATGCATCTCAATACTGAACTGATTCTGCAACTTATGGAATTTACAACTCATGTTCTCAGTATTATTTTGTTATTTATTTGTTTGTATTTACACAGTTGTTTTTTTACATGTTGGTCGTTTGTCAGACTTTATGTATAGTTTTTCAATAATTGTATTTTTTATTTCTACTGTGAATGCCTGCAAGAAAATGAATCTCAGGGTTGTATACGGCACCATGTACCTTGATAATAAATTTTAATTTGAACTTTGAACTTCACTGAGAAAGAACTGAATACTAATAGCAAACATAAATAATCTTCCATTGCTTTACAATGATGTAATAGATGGGCAACATATGGACAAGCAACAGATGGCCAAACTTATATTTTCATTCTATGACTCATTCCAAACCTGAATTCTGTTTTTGACTTGAATATTGGTCCTGTATCTAGGAATGCTCTTCTGTCACAAAGAGTAGGAGTGCACAATTTGGAAATATGTTACACTGCCTTCAATCTCAGTCTCAAATGTGTCTCTTACCTATTAATATGGCTAACATCCTGTTTCTCCTATTTTCTTTCTTGCTCCTACTAAAATACAAAAAAGTTTTTTCCTTGTGTATAATTAAAATTTAGATCCAAGATATTCTGAATAGAACAAATATATTATCTCAAACAGTCAGCGAGCTACTTCAAGGAGGAAGTTACTATATGTGATCCCCCAAGTCAGCAAAAAAATTCTTTAAAAAATCTTTAAATTCATGTTATAAAAACCAAGAGTTGTCAGTTCAGATAAAACATCAGTGCTAATATAAAATATCAGACTTGTAATCAACCTGCAAAAGCAAAGCAGTGAAAGTCTATCTCGGTAAAATTGATAGTTCCTCGCCTTGGGAGTAGGAATTGTGAGGTGCCTTTAAACCACGTCAGTTGAACGTACTCTGGACAACACACTAATTTAATGATGCTTGCTCATCAGCATGATTGCTACTGCACCCATTAATGGCCAGCACTTCTTAAAGCTAAAGGGTTCAACAAGTCCATATTTCTTTTTAAATGGCAATATGCATTGCACATGTAGCTAATTCGGAAAGCATCCAGGAACTCAATCTGACCCGAGAAACACTGAATCATAATACTCAGTTGAAAGAATGCACCATCTTTATGAAACATAAAACAAACATTCTAGGGCCTAGAAGTGATCCCTGCAGCACATCACTTCAATCAAAGCCCTCCAATCTGAAAAATAACCCTCCACTAGCACCCTCTAATTCCTTCCACCAAGCTAATCTTGTACCCCAATGGCTCATCATGGACTCTAGTCTCCTCTTCCAGACCTGTCTACCACGTGGGATCTTGTCAAAAGCCTTGCTAAAATCTATATAGATAATGGCTTTTCCTTTCAACTTTCTTAAATAAAAACACAACACTAGACATGTTGCAATCTTCTGTATACACGCACACGCAATAAAAGACGGCAGTTATTTTTGACAACATTATGTTTTCACTGATCTAGCTGTTGCTAAAATTAGCAAGATCCTAAAGCCTTCTGAATATAGAGGAATAACCCCTTCAATGCTATTGAATTTCTCTCTGGAGGAAGGATGGGTGCTACTAAGCACGTAACCCTTTCAGAAGTGATGATCTTCAAGCATTTAATTTACCTTTCAGACACCTTCCCCTTTAATGTTCTGACCACCATCTACACCCATGTACATCTGCTCAGTATTACCAATCTTAGTGCATTGTTCTTAATGTTATTATGGTCTTTCACTTTCAGCATTATAAGTTACAGCAAATCTTATTTCCCTTACAACACTGCTGAGGTAGGAGAGACTAGCCAGGAAGATAAATAAAAAGGCATCAGTACTAATCCTGGCACAGATGCTAGGTTGGTGGTACATATTTTATATGGGGAGTGGCCCAACACCAGTGGAGTGAATTTAGGATGGAGAGATGGGGAAATCGATGTGTCAGCATCCAAAGAAAGACATTACATATATACAAAAAGGTACTTGGATAGATAGATAGAAAAGAAATGTTTAGAGGGATATGGTCCAAATGCAGACAAATTAAACTAGCTTTGATAGGAATTTTGGTTGGTATAAACCAGTTGGACCAGAGGGCATGTTTCCAAGCTGTATGACTCGATGACAATTAATTCTGCACAGGACTGTGATGGGTAGTCCATATAGGGACGCTAGAGTAGTATGTTTGGCACAGAATCCGACCTAAAGAGGTGTCAGAGATTCTTTCCAGTCTCTTACAAGATCTTCCATGAAGCCAGTCAGAAGGTTATGATCATCTCTATACCAGCAGATAACAACATTCTTATGAACAGAAATTGTTACAATAACACACACAAAATGCCGGTGGAACACAGCAGGCCAGGCAGCATCTATAGGGAGAAGTTAGTCCTGACGAAGGGTCTCGGCCCGAAACATCGACAACGCTTCTCCCTATAGATGCTACCTGGCCTGCTGTGTTCCACCAGCATTTTGTGTGTGTTATTGTTTGAATTTCCAGCATCTGCAGATCTCCTCATGTTTGAACAGAAATTGTTAGAACAGTTTTATATTTTTGTGAAAATGCAAGCAAAGAGCAGCTGGACTTTATGCATTTTATTGATAAAATATATTCCACTCCCATCATGAAATTGCTGCTGAGTGTTGTCATAGGTATAGACACACTGCTGGCAGAACAGTGATCCAGCTTCACAAATCCAACCTACTGTTATCTTGCCCATTGAATGATAACTCAGCAATATCTACAGAAGTAAACCCTACATTAAAGTAGTAAGCTGAGCTCACCTAACTGGAAAGTTATTACATTCCAAGCATAAAAGTGAATTGGTGAAAAGACTTTCCTTTTGGATGTTGTTTAATAGCATTGCTTAATGTAACTTAAGGTAAAGCTAATTAACTGTACACTTTTTTGAGTGGCATCAAGTAGCATATTGCATGTCCCTAGGTCAAATATAAAATATCTGAGAAACTTTGGCTCTAGAGACATTTGGAGGTACAGTTACTACAATGAATGATTTTTCTGTACCTTCCAACTTATTGACAAAATTAATTTATGGATGCCCATATAAATGGAATGGTTACCCAAAGAAGGGTCTATAATAATTTTATAGTCATTATGTAAGTAAAAGTCTACTGCGCAATGCATACCTGATGCAGTTTTTCAAGCTCCTACTGACACTAGAAAGTCAGAAACTTATTATTGCATGTTACTCAGAATTCTAGGAGTTACAAAATGGATGTTAGAAATATGAACTGAAGGCAGAAAATACTGGAAATATTCAGAAAGCATTACTCATACATAATGCCTGACCTGCTGAGTGTTTCCAGTATTTTCTGTTTTTAATCCCATTACATCATTACTACTACAGGCAGTCCCTGGGTTACGTATAAGGCTCCTGTACCACCTTTCTGATGGCAGCAGTGAGAAGAGAGCATCACCTGGGTGGTAGGGTCCCTGATGATGAATGCTGCTTTCCTGCAACAGTTCTCTGTGCAGATTTGCACAATGGAGGGAAAGATTTTATCTACAATGGACTGGACCATATCCACTACTTTTTGTAGGATTTTCTGCTCAAGGGCATTAGTATTTCTATACCAGGCTATGTTGCAAATAATCAATATACATTCGGCCCTCCTCATCCGCGGATTCCGTATTGCGTGGATTCAACCAACCGCGGATCGGGAAAACTCGGAAGTTCTCTCTCCAGCACTCGTTGTTTGACCATGTACAGACTATTTTTTCTTATCATTCCCTAAACAATACAGTATAACAACTATTTACATAACATTTACATTGTATTAGGTATTTTAAGTAATCTAGAAATGACTTAAAAGTACAGGCAGTCCCCGGGTTATGAATGAGTTCCGTTTCTGAGTCCATCTTTAAGTCGGATTTGAGGTCGGAACAGGTACATCCGGTATGATTTAGCGTCAGTTAGTCAAACGTTTTTCTTAGTATATAGTACATATTTTACCTTTCTATGCATATAAACACTTAAGAAACATACACATTTCAATAATTTAACCACTGCGTTGCTTAGTAATAATTGTAGCTTTCATCCGGGCAGGGCCTTTCACATGCTCCATTATTCTCACTTTATTCGTTATCCTTTAAAATTGTTCCGATTGTTGACCGACTGTAGCCTAACACTTTTCCAAAAACTGATGGCATTTCACCTCTTTCCAAATGCTTTATTATTTCTATTTTATTTTCAATCGTGATCGCTTCCCATCAATGGAAAAGAAACACTGCGGGCGGCAGGTCCCGAGCTCCACCGGCTCCTGAGGTCCGCCGGGTCCTAAGAACCACCGCACTGAATTCCCCGGGTCCTAAACTCCACCGTACTGAGACAGGTTAAATGGGACAAGTGGGGGTTGTGCTGGTTTTGGGTATTTGATCCTCCACAATATTCCGCGTGGGAATTTAAACTGGAGGTGGCAGTGTTTTTTTTTTACGAGGTTGAGTTGTGAGCTCGACATCAACCCGGCACAGATGGTACGGGAGTCACTGGATCGAACTAGGAAACATCAGTTCTCGAGACCTACGCTGATCTCACTGCGCCACCAGCCGACTGGAACAGGGGGGTGCAGGGTCAGGATGAATCTTACCAAGAAACATTTAAGCCAAATACAAAGTTAAACACTCAACACAGTGTCAACGGCAACGACTTAAAATGGCAGATGGCATCGTGATCCGACTTAAAATGGCCAACGGCGTTCTCCTTTCTTGGTTCGTAAGTACGAGTTGTCCATAAGTCAGACGTTCGTAACTTGGGGACTACCTGTACTGCATTTGCTCAAAGTTAGACAGAAAAACATGGTTGTTTATATCCTGACTCATACAAGTCTAATTCACCCACTAACTCATTCCTGACTACCTCTATAGCAACAACCTGATCTTTAAGTTCACATGACTGTATGAACTCAGACTCCACCCCCCCCCCACCCCCAGCTCTGTGACACAACTAATTTGCATTGTGAAGAAGAGGCCAAAGTATAGAAAGGCTTGGATTACCATGTCTCACATTAGATTATATATGGACTTTCACTGTAATTGCAGACTTTCACTGTCATTCATAGCAAAAAAAAAGCAAGGGGTCATATAACGGGTATCTTTTCCACTTTGAAAAAAATAAAAGAGGACTAAAGACCAGTGTATATGGATTTGCAGACCTTATGATTCTGGTGCTTATTGTCAGGCACTCTGGGTCAGGAAACAGCTGGGACCAAAGCCTCGCATTTTCACACACTGCTGCTGTTGCATGTCTTCTTTATAAGACACATACATATAGACAATAAGTGCAGAAGTAGACCATTCGGCCCTTCGAGCCTGCACCGCCATTTTGAGATCATGGCTGATCAATTCCTATCAATACCCGGTTCCTGCCTTGTCCCCATATCCCTTGATTCCCCTATCCATAAGATACCTATCTAGCTCCTTCTTGAAAGCATCCAGAGAATTGGCCTCCACTGCCTTCTGAGGCAGTGCATTCCAGACCCCCACAACTCTCTGGGAGAAGAAGTTTTTCCTTAACTCTGTCCTAAATGACCTACCCCTTATTCTCAAATCACGCCCTCTGGTACTGGACTCTCCCAGCATCTGGAACATATTTCCTGCCTCTATCTTGTCCAATCCCTTAATAATCTTATATGTTTCAATCAGATCCCCTCTCAATCTCCTTAATTCCAGCGTGTACAAGCCCAGTCTCTCTAACCTCTCTGCGTAAGACAGTCCAGACATCCCAGGAATTAACCTCGTGAATCTACGCTGCACTTCCTCTACAGCCAGGATGTCCTTCCTTAACCCTGGAGACCAAAACTGTACACAATACTCCAGGTGTGGTCTCACCAGGGCTCTGTACAAATGCAAGAGGATTTCCTTGCTCTTGTACTCAATTCCCTTTGTAATAAAGGCCAACATTCCATTAGCCTTCTTCACTGCCTGCTGAACTTGCTCATTCACCTTCAGTGACTGATGAACAAGGACTCCGAGATCTCTTTGTATTACTCCCTTACCCAACTCTATACCGTTCAGATAATAATCTGCCTTCCTGTTCTTACTCCCAAAGTGGATAACCTCACACTTATTCACATTAAACGCCATCTGCCAAGTATCTGCCCACTCACCCAGCCTATCCAAGTCACCCTGAATTCTCCTAACATCCTCATCACATGTCACACTGCCACCCAGCTTAGTATCATCAGCAAATTTGCTGATGTTATTTTCTATGCCTTCATCCAAATCATTAACGTAAATGGTAAACAGCTGTGGTCCCAATATCGAGCCCTGTGGCACCCCACTAGTCACCACCTGCCATTCCGAGAAACACCCATTCACCGCTACCCTTTGCTTTCTATCTGCCAACCAGTTTTCTATCCATGTCAATGCCTTCCCCCCGATGCCCTGAGCTTTGATTTTACCCACCAATCTTCTATGTGGGACCTTATCCAGACACTGCCTGTTTTAGATTGCAAAACATTGCTGCCAGACAAAAATACTTCTGGTGGGAAATAATAAAAAAAATTTAAAATCCTAAATTCGAGTACTAAATAGAAGTCTCTCTTATTTTTGTTATGAATGGCAGTCATAAGAAACCTAATATGTGATCTTGTGCTGCAACATGTGATTCACCTAGCCCTTTTCACAATCCTTTGGGCACTCTTTCAGTACACAAATTAATAGGAATTCCTAAGCACTAGCAGAGTCAACAACAAATCATCTGTAGAACAGTTGTTAGTAACAGGTGGCTATTACTTTTCAGGCAAATATGTCCTGCCATTCAAGCCCAGTGACAGTGCTATTTTCAGTTGGACATGACTAAATACCTCGTGCTCCATGTGTAACCAGTAAACCAACAAAGAGATTAACCTAGCTGAAGGCACCTTCCAGAGCCACGTGGCTGGTTTGCCTTTATTTTATTCTTCGAAATACCATTCATACTACATTACCAATACCAAAACAGTTCACATGCAAAGCTCCTGGATGTAAAGCTGCATGAGCAAATGAGAGTTAAAGATAATACGTGACACAGTTTACATCCCACAATAAAATGTATGTTTAGTCCAGGTTACTCCCTCCTCAAATATAAAGTACAGGGTGAAAAGGTTTCTGGGAAATTATATAAAAAAGACAGGCAACACAAGTTATGATGCAAAATTCTTCTGACACTACTTGTGTTTTCAAATCCTAACTATCAGTTATGACAGTGTTCATTTTTACATAAAGTTTATACTCACAATATCTTAAACCAAACTTAGGTCGAAAAAGGAGAATAAATTTCTTAGACCAGTACAAACAGTGACTGAGTGACTCTACAGCACCTTTAAAATATTAAAACTAGTGTTGTCTTCAGAATGTTATGTTTGCTTATGACAAATATTCAGTTACACTGCAGGGAAGAACAACACATTTCTTCAGTCTCCTCCTCCTCGGCCTTGTGCTGAATTTAGCCTTGTTCAATTTTTAGATCATGTGATAAATACAAGAACGTCTGGAAAGATCTCAGTAGATCCCCTGATGCCTTCCAGATTATTTTATAAGGAGTTGAGATCTAAAGGAGATTTGCATCACCCAGGTTATGAAGAGCCCTGACAGCTGCAAGACTGATAATCAACTGCTCACAAGATCCATTATGCTCTTCAGCACACAAGCTAAAAGGTTCCGAAGTAAATACAACACTCTGTTTCTCTAGCAACCAGAAAACACAAGGGGTTGTGTAAATCGGACAGAGTCTCTGTCCTTCCAAATGATAATGGATAGCCAGCACCTATTGCAACCGGAGGGCTCCAAACCTGGCATTTACATGGAAAGATCTTAAACTTAAAAACAAGAGATTCTGCAGATGGTTAAATCCAGAGCAACACATGCACACACGCATCTTGTGCTGTTCTTCCAGCATTTTGTGGGTGTTGCTCCAGATCTTAAATTTCTTCACCAAACCCTAGGACTAGTTTAATGAAAACAAGGGTCAACTTAAGAATTTACTCTAACTTTGTGATCAGCAAGAGAGTCTTCAGTCTTCACAAATGCACCTAAACCAAAAAAAATCAAATTTCTTGCCAAGAAGTCAAGACCATGTCAAGTAAATGAGTGAAGGAAATCCAATGGTCGGCAGAGAGGAATGAAATGTTCAGAGTCCATAGGACTAATGAGACTACTTACAAAGCAAATTTGTAGTCAACTATCTCCTTAAGGATAGCCAGGCCATCAAAACCCAAAGAAGGAAGCACTTCCAAATTTCAGAGAATCACTAGCAACAGATATCACCATTGAATCAATCTTACAGTGGTCAATGAGAAGTATGACCTATTCAACCACATCTCTTAATAAAATTTGCCATGGCATCTAGGTGACTGAGTTCCAGCACAGATCATCAAAGCTAGAGGAGTACAAATTACACAGCAGCACTGATTATGTCCAGAATTAGCAGAAAATTCCTGCTGATCTGGGTAATGCCAATATCTGTCATCAAGAACAGGGACAGGTCTGACTATGGAAACTATTGTAGCATTTCTACCTTCCACTTTTGGAAAATGCCTTAAGATTTTCATAGGTGGATTTGTTCCTTTTTCTGAATCATTACACTTTCATTTAGATTAGCAATTGACATTGCTAACATCATCTTTATAGTCAGGCAAATAAAACACAAGAAATTGAAGTAGAAGTGGGCCAATTGGTTCATCAAGCCTGCTCCATCATTCAATAAAATTATGGCTGATCTCACTGTGGACTCATCTCCACCTACTTATCTTTTCCCATAACCCTTTATTCCCAACTATGCAAAAATCTATCTCATTGTAACTTAAATATATTTAATGAGCTTGCTTCTACTGCTTCCCTAAGGAGATAATTCCACAGATTCTTTGATCTGCAAGAAAAGCAGTTTCTCCTCATCTCTGTCCTAAATCTATTCCCCCAAATCTAGAGGCTGTCCTTTAATTCTAGTCTCACTTACCAGTGAAAACAATTTTACTGCCTTTGTCTTATTTAGCCCTCTCATTCTTCAGAATTCCAGCAAGTATAGTTACAAGCACCATCTCCACAATCAACCTGGGTGAACCTCCACTGCACCACCTCCAAAGCCATTATACATTTCCTCAAGTACAGAAACCAGAACAGTATGTTATGTGCAGCCTCAGCTGTACCCTGCACAGTTGCAGCATAACATCCCTGCTCTTAAATTCAATCCATCTACCAATGAACATTCCACTTGCCTTATTGATAACCTGTTGCACCTGTAAACCAATCTTCTGCAATTCAGGCACAAACAATCCAAAGTCCTTCTGCACAATGCAATGCTGCAATCTTCCACCATTTAAATATTAATCTTATATTCTATATTTTCTTCCAAAGTGGATGACTTCACATTTACCAATGTTGTACTCCACCTGCCAGACCCTTGCCCACTCACTTATCTTATCACTTACCACTCAATTTAATGTCATTAACAAACTTGGATATGCTACATTTTGTCTCTTCCAAATCATTAAAGTATTATGAACAGCTACAGCTCAGAACCGAACCCTCCAGCACTCCACTCTCCACTGATTGTCAACTACAGAAACACTCATTATATCTTCAGTAAGTTTGTCAAACAGGACAGCCCTTCATGAATCCATGTTGTGTCTGCCTGATGAAACCACTTCTATCCAGATGTCTCACTGTTTATTACTTAAAGATAGCTGAAAGCATTTCCCCAACTATGGACATTAAGTTAACTGGTTTAATGGACATTAAGTTAACTGGATGTATAGGACCTTTTGCCTACATATTCAATTATACAGTTTTGTTACATTTACTGTCTTTCAATTGGCCAGGACTTGTCCTGAGTCCAGAGAATTTTGGTAAAGTATCACAAATGTGTCTTCTATAACTTCCACCTTTTCTTTTAGTACCTTGGGATGCACCCCTCAAGAACCAGGCCCATTTGTTTTCACATCACTTCCTCCCTCTTTAGTGACAGCAATTATATAGAGGTTCTCACCTCCCACTGTATCCAGAACATCTCTCTTTGGTATATTATACATGTCCTTCACTATGAAGACTAACACAAAATAGAATGCAAGTGAAATGGATAAAACAATACTAGGATCTGATTGTAACTTTTATGGATCTCTCCAAGGACTATGCAATCTTCGGATACAGAGATTAAAGGAAAAGCAGAGTCAAATTGTAATTGGGTGATAATTAATGAAAAGGAAGAACTCAAGAGACATAAAAATTGATTTGTTATCTTCCGCATTCTTTCTTTGGATGCAGGGAGAAATGAGTTTATAAGGTGACAGAAAACAATTTGGAATAGAAAAAAATGGGATAGAAACTAAATGGATTTCTACTCATGCTTATATGAACCAACAATTTGCTCTTGAATAAACTGTCAGCATAGAAAAAGTAGAAAATGAAAACCAAGTAAATAAAAATCAAGCAAATACGATCCGATAAAGGGTCTTCAGCTTTGAAATGTTAATTCTGTTTCTCCTCCCACAAATGTGGCCTGACATACTGAATCCTGACAAAGTTTCGGCCTGAAACGTCAACAGTGCTTCTCCCTATAGATGCTGCCTAGCCTGCTGTGTTCTACCAGCATTTTGTGTGTGTTGCTTGAATTTCCAGCATCTGCAGATTTCCTCATGAATGATTTCAGTATTTTATTTAATATAGAAATAGTAGGTTCTTTATTAAATGGAGTTGCTCCAAAAGCAAAGGTAGGACTTGTTTCACACCAGACCTTACATGCTCATAACCAACTAATTATTCCAGGAAAATAGAGAGATTTGGAGGAAGTACATGGGGAAAATGCAAGTAGATCAGAAAGGTGGCTCTGACCTACTGATTCCACAGCATGAGAACAAATCCCACAAGTAGTTTTGCAATTTAATTCTAGCACCACAGGTGGCTTGAACTTCTTGAGACAAAGCATAAACATAACAGTAATCATGGTGATAAAGGAAAATGCCAATAAGTACTCCATACACATAATCACTTCCCTACCTGCTTTGTAGAAAGGTTAATTCTTACACATGGGAAATATCATTTACATTTTGCCAGTTCAGAGAGCCACTCTACATATTGGAACACTGATTCATTTAGTTAGCATAGGAGCTCCCATTCCTGTGTTACGCTGGAACTCAGAGTTAGGACCAAGATAACCAGCTGCAACTGCTAATCCCTTCTCTCTACAAGACATGCATAGTTTACAGGATGTACAGAGAGGGAATAAGCTTCCTCAACATGACTAGTGTACCAATAGCTGAGGATGCTCAGTTTGTCATACAAAGTGATGGTAGATATTAGTAAACAGTTGCCTAATGGACTTGGTAGCCTCATTACCAAAAGCTGTCCAAATAACACTGCTCGAAAGCATTTCAATTCTTTTTTTTGGTCTGTGCTAAAAATATTTGTGGGATTTGAGAGCTGAGAGTATATAAATACAATGGAAGCTTACTGTTTTCTGGCCAGAACATTATTTCAATCGTTTCTGCAATTATGAGTCACTGCTATTGACAACTAAGGCAACAGAAAAATGAAAACAGGATCACAGGAACAGTGGTAAGCTATATAGTCTCCCCATTATCAGCACTCTATTTATATGTCTTTTGAACATATCCCTTAATACCCTTGGATAACCAGTCCCTCAGTCAGAATTAAAATTAACAATTGACTTTGCATCAAGTGTTATTGATAGCAGGCTATTCTAAGCTTCTACTACTTTGCATACTTAGATGTGTTTTCTTACCTCAGTCCTAAAAGACCTGGCTAGAATTTTTAAGACTTTACCCTATTCTTATACTCAACAATCAACATCTGAAAAGATTCTTTCATGATGAAGGTCAGCAAGCACACATCTGATTGCCAAAGCAAACCCTCTTCTGGACACAAACTGTTGTTCCTGTTTCAATTATCCACTCTTGCTTACTTATAATGGTTGACTGGTTAGCTTATCAATCCTTCCAAAGTGTGAGTATCAGAATTAGTGCAGGGTCTGCAAGAATTTTGTGATAGTGCAAGTTCACAAGGTGACACTTCCTCGAGGGAATCACTGTGAAATAACATGGACTGTCACCAGTAGAATGAGTGAAGATCCGATGTGAAATAAAAGACTTGAATGAGCCAGAATGTTTGTGCTGTTGACATAAGTGATTGCTAAAATATGGCATTGTCTAATATTTCATTCTGTTATCAGAAATCTCAGAGGTCCCTACTCTAATGGCCAGGCACAAGAAGACTCCACTGATCTAACTACTTCCAGTTCTCTACCTCAGTCTAATGTTCTGTTATCTCTCCTACCATGAGAGATCTGTGAATGAGAATGATGGCATGCATTAAAAATATAGATGGAGAACAGTTGCTAAAGGTGTTTGAGGCACAGATAAGCCATTACACAATAACAAATATCAGTGGTGGATGAAAAGCTGGCCATGTATGGAATGCACTGATTGAAGGAAATGGGTACAATTACAACGTAATTTGCTAAGAACTGATATGCTTAAGTAGATTTACTAAGGCACAGCAAAGGGCTGGGTGCATTACATGTGTCCATATATAGATGGAATGTTGCATTTTCTGTGGATAGAAGCATGATACCAAGTTTCTGCTGCTGACTTCTATTTCTTTGTGTGGTCCTCTGCCGGTTTCTTTCTCCTTGCTACCAACAGTAAACTTATTCCAGGTCCTTGATTCCTAGATAATGCTGAAGCAGGCAGCACTTTTGACATTTTGCTTTCCACAGTAATACTGCTTTCAACACTTCTTTACATTAACATTCTGGATACAATGTTACAAAGCACTGCGGCTGAGAGGAGGTCTCTACAACGGGTAGTTAAAATAGCCCAACACATCACCAGCACCAGCCTATCCACCATCAAAGATATATATACAGAAAGATGCCAGATAAAGGACAGCAATATCATGAAGCATCCCACACACCCTGCTTTTGGACTGTTTGTCCCATTCCCTTCAGGAAAAAAGGCTACCCAACATTCACACCAGGACCAATGGACTCAAAAATAGTTACCGGTACTTCCCCCAAGCTGCCAGGCTGATCAACACCTCCACCCATTAACACATCCCACCACCACCACTGCATTCACATTAGCACTCCTCTCCACAGTCTCACAACATCCTTTATCCACTGCCCCTGCCATGCACTGCAATTTTTTAGTTACTTGTAGACTGTGTTTTATAGGATTGCTTTTATACTTAAAATGTTTATGCTTGTGTCTTTTATACTGCATCAGATCTGGAGTAACAATTTTGTTCTCCTTTACACTTGTGTACTAAAGAATGGCAGTAGGTAATATGAATCTCGAATCTTGAGTTATCGTTGCTACAGTCAGTAACAATACCATGATGAATAATGATAATTACAATTCACACATGCACTAATAATCTGTACACAGTATGCAATAAAAAGTGAATCAGCACTGAAGATTTCAAGTCCAAACCCGTGGCAGAGTTAGGAGAATAAATATGGTATTGAACTGACAACAGGAAGTCCATTCCAAATGATTAAGCAAATTATCTTACCAATAACAAGGAATCAAAGGTAATGTGTTGAATTTATATCACTGATCCTATCACTCATTGAGGAACTACTTTCACTATTGAGCATTCCAATGTATATAATTAGCAACTCATCCAAATGGAAAATTCCAAGCGGCTCTTATTCACATGATAGCTGTTAAAAAAAGGTTGATATTTAAAGCAATGGAAAACAATGCAAACCAACAAATATCAAAGATTCATTGACCAACTATGGAGAAAAGGATCATTTAATAAATGATGCACTTTCTCACTGTTTCTTTTTGTAAGCACTTTAGACTGAAATTTGCCACATCTAAGTTATAATAGAATTGCAGTCCAGGCACAATTCTAAATGCATTTTAAATCCCTTTTAAAATGAGTAACAATAGGTTGCTTCTCACCCAACCCCTACCTTTGATTTTGACAGACTGTTAACAATTCAGCTGTAACTTTAAACTTACTTGAAACAATATATATATACAATTTGCACATTTTTCCAAATTAAAAAAAATCAGTGTGTTTTCAGGTTTTAAGAAAAGAGGACTAATTTTAATAAAGGTCATAAAGTAATGGACTGATCAGATTTACTGGTCAACAGCTCTCAATGTAGAAGTACAGGGACTAGCAAACCTTGCTGGTCTGTTTGCCCACCTTGGTGGCATAAGCCAACCCCAGGCTTCCAGTATACAAATGTCTGTACAGAACTCAACTGTCTTACAGCTATGTAACAATAAACAGGACCTCACTTGCCAGCTGCTAAAGTGGTGCAATTATTGCAGTAAACAGAACCTTAAGGCATAAAATTTCCTCCACAAGCCTATCCTTAATTTACAAATGAATATGCCTGACATATCTTCCAGTAACTTGTATGAAGAGCAGAAATGTTGAAATCATGACTATTCAACAAACTGACTGTGGTTTTCCAACATTCCAACATTCAAAACAGAATAACAAGGTTAACTCTAACCATGGAAAACCAAGGTATTCAACCATGGAAAATGGTGTATTGCAATATTATTTGCTTATATATATTAAAGGCCAAGAAGAAAAAAGGGGCATTGACCACAGAACACAAATTTCCAACATGCATTCGTTAAGTAAGTGTTCATGACAGGAACTCAAAGTTGTAAAATTTACCTTGCCTCTTCAAGTGTTATACACATTTAAAGACTTTCACTGTATCTTAAGGTTATAGCTCTTAGATAAGTCACAAGGCTATTTGAATTATTTATATCAAAGCTTTGTTTGAAGATTTGATGATGAAAAATGTTCTAGTTTCCTTCATTGTGCAGAAATATCACAGATGTTTTAAGGATCTAAAACATAAAATTTAATCCAAAGCAATTATTTACATACTCAATTAAAAGCAGTACTTCAATGAAGAACTGGATTCCATTTTATGACAAAACATACTCATCTAACAATATAATCACTACTTTATTAGAAATTCAGACTGATACCAAGAAAGATGATTAAATACCTTATTGCTGAACCAAGTATGCTCCTTTCAGCCATAGCAGGCACTTATTACCAACTCCGATTTTCTATATCAACCACTGTAATAGATGTATGTAATAGAGTACTTTCTTATAAGGTAAAAATTGTATTCACAAGGCAATTTAATAATTTCTTGGTAGAAAAAAAATCAAAGTATCTTCAAAATTACTCCAGCTCTGATGAATGCGATCTGAATATGAAAACATTAGTGCCTGGTTATCTCATGTTGACTGCTTCTAAAAATAATGCATAGGTCATATCACATTCCAAGAACTGGAAGATCTAACATATTAAAAGACAGCAACATTCTTTTGAGAATATGTAATAGAGCATCTCTATTTAATTTCTATTTGTGGTGTCAATTCTCTCCCCAAAATTTCATCTTCTTGGATCTGTATATGGGAAATGCAGAGACATGTGTAAAGATGAGATCATGCCCTGAAAATTTTTTAATCTTCTGATTCAAATGTTAATCTTTGAGAGACTAAGTGTTCTGGAAAACTAATTTTAACTGACAATTACAACCTTTTTTGAAAATATTTTCATGGATTTTTGAAATTATATTATTTTTCACCCATTTCATTATGATTCCAAGATCACTATATTGGCAGCTAATAAAATAGGAACATTATTCTGTCATTAAATTTAAAAAATGACTAATTGATGGTCCAATTCCATAGGCAAGGCATTTTTTAATCTTTTAATGGAACTTGTGGAAAGTTCAAATAATCAAAAACTTTGACTGCAAGGTTCACAGAATATCACAGTTGTATTTCCTTGTGTGACTGAAGCTTTAGACAGTTCTTAATAAATCCTACCCCAATACTACTGTCACACTTTCAGCTACAGTACTGTGGAACTACTTAGTGCTGCAATGAAAGGAAGAAAGTGCACACTGAGATTAGAGAATCCTGGATAAACTCAAGGAAAACAACATTCCTTGTGCAAGAGGGCCACAAATCCCTCCAGGGTTAAACCCAAGTGCAACATGGCAAACGATGACCAGGGAACACTCAAGTGCAGTATATAACTGCAATTTGGGAAATGCAGCTAGTATCTTAATCCCTCTGTTCCTTACTCTCTATCCTTCTGATCCACCTCCAGTCTTTTGCTTTTCCTTTCCCACCCCTACTCTGACACCCAAGAATGCTGCTAAACCAGCTGGGTTCCTCTATCAGCTTGTTTTCTCTGCCACATTCCAGCATCTGTGCTTTATTGTGTCGCTCTATGTCTCTGATGTTTAGTAAAATGACATATACTCTCATTTAACAACCTTAAATTCCTAGAAGGCGTAAATGGGTAGATGAGTTGATGTTTTCCTTGGTTGGTGTCTCTAAATCAGGGAGTAAATAAAGGGTCAACATTTGGACAAGAGATAAGAAGAAATTCCTTCATCCAGTGGTTGGTGAATCTTTGGAAGTCTCTACTCGAGTTCTGTCGAAGTTTAGTTGCAAAGCATAATCAGGATATGAATCAATGGATTTTTACATATTAAGGAATCTAGGTATATGTGTTTACTGACAGAAATCAATGTTGAGGTAATAGATCACCCTTAATCTTACTAAATCAGGCATGAGGGGCCGAGTGCCTTTCTTGTACTATTATTAGATTACCCCTTGAGCTTTGAAATTCAGAGTACATTAAAAGCTAGTTTCTGTAATAAATTTCTAGCAGTTATTATTTTCAAATACTTTATGCAATACAAAAGCTAATTTTCCATTCTCTCCACAGTTTGGCAAATCCACCTCCTTTTATTCTATAGCACAACTTAATTTTTTAGTTTCTATTTAACAAGAGCTGAGGACATCAGACAGAGCACAGGTGGATTTATTAGGAAAGAATTACTGTCAGTGTGATTACCCTTAAAATATTTATGAGGGGTGATTGATAAGTTCATAGCCTAAGGCAGAAGGGGTCAATTTTAGAAAACCAAGCACATTTATTTTCCAACGTAGTCCCTTCCTACAGGTACACACTTAGTCCAGCGGTCATGGAGCATACGGATCCCTTCTTCGTAGAAGTGGTCCACAGCAAGTGTGATTGATAAGTTTGTGGCCTAAGGTAGAAGGAAATGAGTTATTAACTTCAAACTTTCTGCATAATCACTCAAAGAGTTGAACTGCACGTGCATGTAATGAGAGCTGTACAACTCATCTCCTTCTACCTTAGGCCACAAACTTATCAATCACCCCTGCTGTGGACTACCTGGAGGTCCAAGATGCTCTCGTTACATGCACGTGCAGTTCAACTCTTTGAATGAAAATGCAGAAAGTTTGAAGTTAATAACTCATCTCTTTCTACCTTAGGCCATGAACCACGAACATATCAATCACCCCTCGTATATCAGTTTCCTTTGTTCACATTAACCCCAAGTGGTGAGTCGATTACTTTAAATCAAGCTACAGGCAGTCCCCAAGTTACGAACGTCTGACTTATGAACGACTCGTATTTATAAACCGAGGAAGGAGAATGCCATCTGCCATTTTAGGTCTGATCAAGATGACGTCCGCCATTTTAAGACATTGCCGTTGGCACTGTGTGGAGTGTGTAACTTTGTATTGGGCTTAAATTTTTCTAAGCAAGATTCACCCTGACTCCCCCCCCCCCCCTTTTCCAGTCAGCACTGCCCCCACTTGTCCCATTTAACCTGTGTCAGTGCAGTGGACTTTCGAACCAGGGAATTCAGTGCGGTGGACTTTAGGACCCGATCCGGCGGAGCTCGGGACCCTCCACCCGCAGTGTTTGTTTTCCATTGTCGGAAAGCAATCACAATCGAAAATGAAGTGGAAATAATAAAGCGATCAGAGAGAGGTGAAACGCCATGAGTCATTGGAAAAGTTTTAGGCTACAGTCGGTCAACAATCAGAACAATTTTAAAGGGTAAAGTGAAAATAATGGAACATGTGAAAAGGCCCTGCCCCGATGAAAGCTACAATTATTACTAAGCAACACAGTGGTTTAGTTTTTGAAATACAAATGTTTCTTAAGTGTTTATATGCATAGGAAGGTAAAATATATACTATATACTAAGACAAACGTTTGACTAACTGATGCTAAATAATACCGGATATACCTGTTCAAACTTGCATACAAATCCAACTTAAAGACAGACTCAAGAATGGAACTCGTTTGTAACCCGGGGACTGCCTGTGACGTGAATACTCTCGTGAATGAATGAAATTATGTGCTGAAATATTCAGATGAATATTCAGATGGATTGAGGTATGAAAATACTGGAAAAGTCCAATAGCGAATAATTTTCCCCACTTTTAATTCAGCGGTGCAGTTGGTAGAGTTGCTACCTCACTGTGCCAAAGACCCAGATTTAATCCTGATCTCAAGTGTTTTCAGTATGGAGTTTGCACATTCGCTATGACCATGTGGATATTTTCCAGGTACTTGGGTTTTCTCCCATATACCAAAACCATGCAAGTTGGTCAGTTAATTGGCCACTATAAGTTGTCCCTGGTGTGTAGGTGAGTAGCAGAATTTGGGGGTGGGGGGAGTCAATAAGAATTAATAAATGCAATTAACATACTGTAGCATTGACGTAGATGGACAGTTGATAGAATTGATAGGCCAAAAGGCCTGCTTCCGTGGAGTATCTCTCTACGACACTACAATCAACAAACTAAGGGGAATATTATGTGCAGAACATGATACATTGTGGTATTTGTTTATATTTACAAATCAACAGTTCCTTCTTAGCTGTTGTTCCCAAGGCAGGTGCAACATTGCATGTCTGTAATTCATTGTTTCTCTATTTATAGAACAAGATCACAGCTTGCAAGTAATTAATTGGCACCAACATTAACAGCTGCCATTGCAACGAGTCACATTTCTTCCAAACAAAATCACCTAATGATCTAATCATCCTACAACAAAACAAATTATTGTGGCCTTAAACCAAGCACTTTATCCCATGTCCATTATTTAGCAATACAGTGGATTCTGATTAATTGGGCCATCGATTAATCAAGGCAGCCCCTTATTTGGGACAACTCTTAAAGAACCAAAACTAATCCAGAAAATAGCTGAGATTTCTTTCGTTTATTTGGGACACTATGCTACTTAACTGGGACAGGAGACTGTTGCTGAACAGTTTCTAACTAGTGTCAGTCAGTGCACATGTGGCCATTAGACACTACACTGTGTTAAAGTATTGGTAATGTTCCTATTTGTTGTGTATTTCATTTAAATACACAATCTGTTACTCAGTTTGTCTTTTTTATACCTTTTTAGCTGTTTCCATAAAACACTGGTTAATTTGGGCAGGTGCTTAATTGGGCCAAAATTTTGACATATCATAATTAACCTGAATACTCTGTATATTGAGCAAAGAAGAGCTAATTGCAATGTTTTTCCACATTAATGTACATTGCATGAGTGAGCAATTTCATGATTCTCACATATCTGTTGAAACTAATCAAGATTGTCCCCTCTGAATCTCTCGTCTATCTTTGAGTCTAGATGAAGGGTAATGATGTAAAATGCTGACTGTCAATTTCTCTTCGCAGATACAGCCTAACCCACTGAATGCCTCCAGCATTCTGTTTTGTTGTTCTTGGAATTTTTGATGTTCAAAGAGACCCAAGCACCCTTGTACTCAAGCTGCTGAAAGCTCACATTCAGGTGCAACTAGCAATTTGCAAGTGGAGTAGTATACTAGCCTTTTTTTGCAAGACTATTTGAGGACAGCAGTAAACATATCTTACAACAGTTATAATGACATTGTATCTGCTAAGTATTGTACACAATTCTAGTCTTGCCACCTAAGAAAATTATATACTCAGCAAATATTCACCAGACTGGCTCCTGGGTTGAAAGATCACATGATAGACAGATCTAGTAAGCTACAAGACTGAGTGGCCACCATATTAAATACAGAAAATACTTAGAGCTCAGCAGGATAGATATAGGGAAAGATACTTCTCCAGCTGAAGAGTCCAGAATAAGGGGTGATCCATTCTGGATTGAAGGGAATGTCTTCACTGAAATGGTTCAGCCACAGATTACATTCAAAATTGAGACGGACAGACTTCTGGACATTACAGGAATCAGCTGATAGGTGAATGGGACAGAAAAATGGTGCTGAGGTGGTAAATCAGCTATGTTCTCTCTGAATGACAGTATTAGCTTGAGGGGTCAAATAGTTCACCTGTGCTTATGTTTTTGCATTTTTTTTTATCAATGAGCCTGGGTAAAGTCAATAGGCATAAGGGGGGGAGGGGGAAGAGTCCAATAGTAACTTTGTATCTCGAGGAACATGGTTATGATTGTTGTCAGCAGCAGAAAATTGTACCCTAGACCAAACCATCTTCAGCTTATTCATCAAAGACCTATCTTCCATTGTAAGGTCAGATTTGGGATATTTCTTGGTAGCTGAAATGTCCAATTAAATTCACAACTGCTAGCAAATGAAGCTAGTATGACTTCCTGCTGCAAGGCCTAGCTAACATTTAAGCACAGATTATTAGGTGACAACCATTATTGGTGTACAGAAATCCCAAGCAGTGACCAAACTCCAACAAGAGATATCAGTTCACCTGCATTTGATATTCAATGTAAATTTCTAAGATCCCCGCTCTTAACATACTATGGAGATGATTGACTAGAAACTCACTGGTTCAGCCACACAAATATTGTGCCTATAAAGGCCAGTAAGAGATTGGGTATCCTGTGATGTGTGAAACTCACTTTTAGATGCCTCATTATCTTGCCATGGCCTACGTGTCAAGTCAAATACTCTCAATTTACCCTTCCATTGCAGAGCCAATAACTTTGAAGGTTGACATCATCCAGGCAAAGTAGCCTGCTTGATGGGCTGACATCCATTACCCTAACATATATTTCTCTATCATTGACACACAACGGCTGCAGGATATATCTACATCATGAACTCCAATTCCTTGCTCTAAACTGGCTGGTATAATTTACGTATAATGGATGTTCTCTATGTGTTGTCAGAACTGCCATGTAAGCAAATTTTTCATTGTACTTGTACCTCAAAGCATTAAAATCTCCACCTGACTTGACCTAATCTACAGGCACCTCCCAAATCCATGATCCCTACCACCAAGGATGACAAAGGCAGAAGACACAAAGGAACCCCAGCACGTTTAAGTTTCATCTGTCAACCTCCATCTGACATGGAAATATATTGCTATTCCTTTATGGTCATTGGGCCTCAATCCTCAAACTCCCTAATTAACAGCATCAAGGGAGTATTTACATCGCATCAACTACACCTATTCAAGATGGCATCTTCTCATTAACATGGCACGATGGCCATTATCTCCCGGTGTGGTCTCCTGTATATCAGTGAGACCTGATGTGATTCCCGCTGTTTTGTCGAGGACTTCGCTCTGTCCTTCTCAAAAACCAGGATTTCCCAGTGGCACCAATTTCAATTCTACTTTCCATTTCCATTCTGTCGTCATTCCACAACCTCCTCTATTGCCACAATGACCAGGCCACACTCAGGTTGGAGGAGCAACACCTCTAGGAAGTCTCCAACCTGATGGCATGAACATCAATTTCTGAAACTTTCAGTATTTATCCCCCCCCTCACTATTTTTCCTATTCTTGTTTCCCTCTTACACCTTCTCTACTTACCTGCCCATCACCTCCCTCTGGTGTTCCTCCTCTTTCCTTTCTTCCATGGTCTTTTGTCCTCTCCTATCAGGCTCCCCCTTCTCCAGCCCTCTTCTCTTGCACCAATCAACTTTCCGGCTCTTTATTTCACCCCCACCTGCTCCCAGTTGTCATTGTACTTTTTCCTCTCCTCCCTCCATCTTCTTATTCTGACTTCTTCCCCCTTCCTTTCCAGTCCTGATAAAGGGTTTTGGCCCAAAATCTCGACTGTTTACGCTTTTCCATTGATGCTGCCAAAACTGCTGAGTTCCTCCAGCATTTTGTATGTGGTGCATTGGATTTCCAGCATCTGCAGATTTTCTTGTGTTTCCAATTTCCCTTATATCCCCCAGTCTTTTCAGACTTAAACAATTAGGTGCTTCAATTACCTTCTACTTCCCTTCTCCCTTAATCATGACCATAACCTTTATTCATCTAAAATACCCAATACTCATCCTGGCTCTGGCACCATGACTGATACATGACGAAGAGGAAAATAACGACACACCATTTCCCCATGTGACTCTCACATTTAACAGATGGAATCCACACAGTCACCAGACACTACTGGACAGCAGCCAGGCCAGGGGAAAATAGAGCTCATGTGCCAGCTCCCAAGTGAGTGAAGTTTTGCACCAATTCTATTCTGTAGCAATCAGATGACAACTATTGAGCATGGAAATTCTTGGTGCATTATACAACCAATGCAAAAGCCTACAAAACTTAAGAGGTCATTTTACACAAATCTTGAAACCCAACATTTCCAATATTTCAGTGGCTCCATGTTCATAAATGGGACTTGTAGCTGGCCTTCACTACCATTTTAGAGAGGTTGGGCTCCAAGATTTGCACAAAATAACCTCTTGTCATAGGATAGCAGCTGATATCAAGAGTTCACTTTATCCACTGCAGCACAAAGAATATACTGGAATCTCTGACTTTCACTATCTGACCTCTGGTTCCACTACTGGCTTAGGTGTTGAGGGTATGATAACACTCCAGTAATCTACACTTTATAAGATCACTCCTTCAGCTGATGGCCCAACACATGAAAGCTGTTACGAATATAAATCAGCATTGTCATCTTAATACTATCCACATTGTTACCTATCAAAGAGATGTCTATGAATACTTTTGCTCAGAGTGAGACAAAGCAGTACAAGACTGTATCATCAATGCCTGGAACAGTGGTCTCTTCAGAGGTATTTTCTTGATACCAGCTGCATCACTCCAAAGAACTAACTATCATTGTTTGATGAACTAATGAAAGGTCTCAGCCCGAAAAGTAGACTGTTTATTACTTTCTATAGATGCTGCTTGACCTGCTGAGATCCTCCAGCTTTTTGTGTGTGTTACTCTGGATTTCCAGCATCTGTAGAATCTCCTGAGTTTAATGATCATTCTATCTCATAAACCACCCCAGACTGCAACAATACTACAACATCTGTGATCAATGCATTCATTATTCAAAAATGTCTCTGAGTTACCAATGTGGCAAAAGTAGATGAAAATTGACACCATTGGAGAATAACACAAGGAGTTGCTGAAAACTGTGTCAATAGTAGATAAGGATATAACTATCAACATTAGAAGGGAGGGATCGGGGGTGGGGTGGTGCAAGTAGCAAACTTTTTTGACTGTTGCTAAAAATATTGCATTTGTTTTACTGAACAAAAATGCAGTTCATGGTCTTTATATCTAACAAAGAGAGTTAGTTAATAGGCAGATAAAGTTAAATGGTGGTAGAACAGTGTAGCTAAATACCAATTCTATAAATATAGTGGCTTGTACTATATCTGCTACTAACATTACCAATCTGATCATGGTATGATGAGGAAAATGCATAGGGAAAGGAGAGGTTACTTTTTCAACACTGCAGATGCAGGAAGAGAAGTCATTGTTGGGGAAGAAGGAAAAGCAATAAAATCTAAAAGGCACAATCTAAAGGACTCCAAAAATAGAAAAGCCTGGAGTAAATGTATCCACATATTTTTTAAGTTGAATATCTGTTTAAGATTGTGATTAATGAAGCATATGGTAACCTAGCTTGAAAACACATGAATGGAATAGAAAAGCAAAGAGCAATGTTGGGCCTCTACAAAGCAAAGCTCAGCCATAACTGGAATGTTGTGCCCAATTCTTCTCAACAGTCCCACAGGAAGAATTGGAAGGCTACAAAGAAGGTGCAGAAGAAATATTGTAGAATGTTTTCCAGGATGAGGGACTTCAATTATATGGACTGACTAGAAAATTTGTTTTTCTTAAAGAAGATTTAAGAGACATTTTGAGAGAAGACTTTAATAAAAGGTCTAGTAAAATAAATAGAGTGGAACATTGTTCATTGGTGATGCACCAAAGGTAATGACAAAAGAACCATGGCCAACACAAGGAAAAGCTTTCCTGTCTAACAAGTACTTGTATGAGTGTAAAGCACTACAGGACAGTGGGAAGGCAATAAGAAATGAGGTACACCAGCGTGTAGAGACCCAACGTTTTCTTATTTGGTCAAATAAACTCAACTGTATTGTTCAAAGTTCAAAGTACCCATATGTCACCAAATACTACCCTGAAATTCACAGTAGGACAGAAATACAATAGAATCAATGAAAACCTACATGTAAACAAAGACTAACATAAACAACCAATGTGCAAAAAAAGACAAACTGCAAATACAAAAAAAGACAAACAATTAAATAATACTGAGATTATGAGTTCTAGAGTCATATAACTTAGAACAATATAGTATAGGAACAGGCTCCTCCGCCCACAATATTGTGCCGAACCAGTTAAAACGTAAATCAAAAACACCCAAAAACTAATCCCTCCTACCTACACTGTCCATATCCTTCCATCTTCCTCACATTCATGTGCCTATCTAAGCATCTCCTAAAAGCCTCGAATGTGTTTGCCTCTACTTCACATTTTAAAACACTTTAGAATGGGATCACTTCCCATTTGAGCCTACCCCATCTCACATTCAATGCATGTCCTCTGGTATTAGACATCTCTGTGCTGGCAAACAGATACTCCCTATCTACTCTATCTATGCCTCTCATAATCTTATAAACCTCTATCAGTACTCCCCTCAGCATCCACTGCTCTATAGAAAAAAAATCCAAGTTTGCCTAGCCTCTCATGATAGCACATACCCTCTAAACCAGGCAGCAACCTGGTAAACCTTTTCTGCACCCTCTCCAAAGCCTTAACATTCTTCCTATAGTGCGGCGACCAGAACTGTATACAAAACTCCAGATGTGGCCTAACCAGAGTTTTATAAAGTTGCAACATAACATCTTAACTTTTGAACTCAATCCCTTGACTAGTAAAAGCAAATATTTCGTAAGCCTTCTTAACCACCCTATCAACCTGTGTAGCCACTTTCAAGGAGCTATGAACTTGGATCCTAAGATCTCCCTGCTCAGCAACACTGATAATGATCTTGCCCTTCACAGTTGTACTGTCTCCTTGCATTTGCCCTACCAAGGTGCAACTCCTCACACATCTCCATCTGCCATTTCTCTGCCCATATCTGCAACTGATCTACATCGCACTGTATTCTTTGCCAGTCTTCTACACTATCCGCAACTATACCAATCTTGGTATCATCCAGAAATTTACTAACCCACCCATCTACATTTTCATCCAGGTCATTTATATACATCACAAGCAGCAGAGGTTCCAGCACAGATCCCTGCAGAACACCACTAACTACAGACCTCTAGCTCCAATAAGACCCTTCAACCACTACCATTTATCTTTATTGCACAAACCAGTTCTAAATTCCAAATGACCAACTCACTGCGGACCCCAGGAGTCCTTGAAAGTAAGTCCATAGGTTGAGTTTAGTGATCAGTTCAGTGTTGTGGTGAGTGAAGTTGTCCACACTGGTTTAGGAGCCTGATGGTTCAAGATTAATAATGTTCCTGAATTTGGTAGCATCGACCTAAGACTCCTGTAGCTCCTTCCCAATGGTAGTAGTGGGGAGAGAGCATAGCTTGGATGGTGGGGGTCCTTGATGATGGATGTTGCTTTCTTGTGGCAGTTCTCTTTGTAGATGTGCTCAGTTGGTGGAAGGATCTTTCCTGTGATGAACTGGATTGTATTCACCAATTTTGTAGGCTTTTCTGTTCTTCAACATTGGTGCTTCCATACTAGGCCGTGCTGCTGTACATTGTTTAAATATAGCACCCTGAAGTACCCTCTATTATGCTGTACAACTCTTCAAAAGTTCAGAATTTGTTGTGATTTTTTCCCAAAGAATGAAGTGAATAATTTAGTTCAGCTTCCATCTGATGAATTCCACAATAATACAAGCCAATCTTCGGGAAATTCAACTCAATCAATAAGAAATCAAGAAATAGACATGAGTACTGCCTGTAGCAAAAGCCACGAATCATAAGACAATCGTTGTTGCATCAAGGTCAGTTTGATTATCCTTTACATCTTCAATGATTTTTTTGTATTTACATATTGTGTGGAATCAAGGTGTCCTAATAATACTAAAAGCTACAGGAATCAAAGTAAAAACTCTTCACAATCTGATGTGATATCCTGCACTGAGTAAAATTATGGTTGTTTTTAAGTCAACTATCTTATCCTAAGGATACTATTGCCAAATGGAATTCAAAACCCTTTGATAAAAGCCACTTACACAAAAATGCATAACATTCAAGTTACTAGGTGAAACATATTAGCACAAGCAGAAGATTAAAAGGAAGAAATCAAAAAAAGAAATAATAATATGGTCAGCTCACTTTGGCAGAGTGCCACCAGTTAAGTATCCCTAAGGATCAGTTTTATTTAAGGCTCATTTTAATTACTTGGATAAAAGGAATGTGTGAAGTATCTAAAAATTCAAAAAGGGATACAAGTATGGGTGTGAGAGAAGATGACACAATGTACCACAATGCAGAAAAATTTTGAGTCAGTTTGGGTGGAAGTCAGGAACAGGAAGGGAGCAGTTACTCTGCTGGGGATATTCTATAGGCCCCCGGTAGCAGCAGAGATACCAAGGAGCAGATTGGGAGGCAGATTTTGGAAAGGTGCAAAAATAACAGGGTTGTTATCATGGGTGACTTTAACTTCCCTAATATTGATTGGCACTTGATTAGTTCCAAGGGTTTAGATGGGGTAGAGTTGGTTAAGTGCGTCCAGGATGGATTCCTGTCACAGTATGTTGACAGGCTGACGAGGGGGAATGCCATACTAGATCTAGTATTAGGTAACGAACCGGGTCAGGTCACAGATCTGTCAGTGGGTGAGCATTTGGGGGACAATGATCACCGCTCCCTGGCCTTTAGCATTTTCATAGAAAAGGATAAAATCAGAGAGGATAGGAAAATTTTTAATTGGGGAAGGGCAAATTATGAGGCTATAAGGCTAGAAATTGCGGGTGTGCATTGGGATGATGTTTTTGCAGGGAATTGTACTATGGACATGTGGTTGATGTTTAAGGATCTCTTGCAGGATGTTAGGGATAAATTTGTCCTGGTGAGGAAGATAAAGAATGGTAGGGTGAAGGAACCATTGGTGACAAGTGAGGTGGAAAATCTAGTCAGGTGGAAGAAGGCAGCATACATGAGGTTTAGGAAGCAAGGATCAGATGGGTCTATTGAGGAATATAGGGTAGCAAGAAAGGAGCTTAAGAAGGGGCTGAGAAGAGCAAGAAGGGGGCACGAGAAGTCCTTGGCAAGTAGGGTAAAGGAAAACCCCAAGGCATTCTTCAATTATGTGAAGAACAAAAGGATGACAGGAGTGAAGGTAGGACCAATTAGAGATAAAAGTGGGAAGATATGCCTGGAGGCTGTGGAAGTAAGCGAGGTCCTCAATGAATACTTCTTTTCGGTATTCACCAATGAGAGGGAACTTGATGACGGAGAGGACAATATGAGTGAGGTTGATGTTCTGGAGCATGTTGATATTAAGGGAGAAGAGGGGTTGGAGTTGTTAAAATACATTAGGATGGTTAAGTCCCCGGGGCCTGACGGAATATTCCCCAGGCTGCTCCACAAGACAAGGGAAGAGATTGCTGAGCCTCTGGCTAGGATCTTTATGTCCTCGTTGTCCACGGGAATGGTACCAGAGGATTGGAGGGAGGCCAATGTTGTCCCCTTGTTCAAAAAAGGTAGTAGGGATATTCTGGGTAATTATAGACCAGTGAGCCTTATGTCTGTGGTGGGAAAGCTGTTGGAAAAGATTCTTAGAGATAAGATCTATGGGCATTTAGAGAATCATGGTCTGATCAGGGACAGTCAGCATGGCCTTGTGAAGGGCAGATGGTGTCTAACAAGCCTGTTAGAGTTCCTTGAGGAGGTGACCAGGCATATAGATGAGGGTAGTGCAGTGGATGTGATCTACATGGATTTTAGTAAGGCATTTGACAAGGTTCCACACAGTAGACTTATTCAGAAAGTCAGAAGGCATGGGATCCAGGGAAGTTTGGCCAGGTGGATTCAGAATTGGCTTGCCTGCAGAAGGCAGAGGGTCGTGGTGGAGGGAGTACATTCAGATTAGAGGGTTGTGACTAGTGGTGTCCCACAAGGATCTGTTCTGGGACCTCTACTTTTCGTGATTTTTATTAACGACCTGGATGTGGGGGTAGAAGGGTGGATTGGCAAGTTTGCAGACAACACAAAGGTTGGTGGTGTTGTAGATAGTGTAGAGGATTGTCGAAGATTGCAGAGAGACATTGATAGGATGCAGAAGTGAGCTGAGAAGTGGCAGATGGAGTTCAACCCGGAGAAGTGTGAGGTGGTACACTTTGGAAGGACAAACTCCAAGGCAGAATACCAAGTAAATGGCAGGATACTTGGTAGTGTGGAGGAGCAGAGGGATCTGGGGATACATGTCCACAGATCTCTGAAAGTTGCCTCACAGGTGGATAGGGTAGTTAAGAAAGCTTATGGGGTGTTAGCTTTCAGAAGTCGAGGGATAGAGTTTAAGAGACACAATGTAATGATGCAGCTCTATAAAACTCTAGTTAGGCTGCACTTGGAGTACTGTGTCCAGTTCTGGTTGCCTCACTATAGGAAGGATGTGGAAGCACTGGAAAGGGAACAGAGGAGATTTACCAGGATGCTGCTTGGTTTAGAGAATATGGATTATGATCAGAGATTAAGGGAGCTAGGGCTTTACTCTTTGGAGAGAAGGAGGTTGAGAGGAGACATGATAGAGGTGTACAAGATATTAAGAGAAATAGACAGAGTGGACAGCCAGCGCCTCTTCCCCAGGGCACCATTGCTCAGTACAAGAGGACATGGCTTTAAGGTAAGGGGAGGGAAGTTCAAGGGGGATATTAAAGGAAGGTTTTTCACTCAGAGAGTGATTGGTGCGTGGAATGCACTGCCTGAGTCAGTGGTGGAGGCAGATACACTAGTGAAGTTTAAGAGACTGTTAGACAGGTATATGGAGGAATTTAAGGTGGGGGGTTATATGGGAGGCAGGGTTTGAGGGTCGGCACAACATTGTGGGCTGAAGGGCCTGTAATGTGCTGTACTATTCTATGTTCTATGTTCTAAAATAAAAAGTTATTTATTTTGATAGTAAGAACATCAATGTATAATATACCTTACATAGTAAGAAACTAGTAATTATTAATGCACAAAAGGATTCAAGTGTCCTGGTGCATAGAACATGGATGGTTAACTTGCTGCCAGTAATTAGGAAGGTAAACCATATCTTTATTTCAAGAGTCAAGATATTTTCCTGCAACTGTACATGGTTTTGGAGAGACCAACATATGGAGTACTCTAGTTTTTTTTATTCTCTGTGCACAACAACTTCGGGGCTGATTAAAGGCAAAGTTTACTTGATTAACTCCTGAGATAAGCAGGTTCTTTGGGAGGTGAGATTGTTTCAATTAAGGCAGCTTTCATTCTTCTAACTTAAGTTTAAAAGAATAAAATGTAACTTAATAGAAACATAAAAATTCCGACAGTGGTTATTATATAGAGAAACTATTACCTTCATATAGAATCTTAAAAGCTAGGGAACACAGACCTAATGTAAGGCCTTGTCCATTTAGTACGAAAGAAGTGAAAAGATAAACCATTATCCACAGTTTACGATTCTTTTTATTTGTAATTTTCTACCCCACTAGGTCATGGATTTTCAAATAAATATATTCAAGACTGAGATCAATAGATTTTTCGACACTCAAGGAATCAAGAAATAGCATAAACTTGACACTGAAGGTTGCTGTCAATCTTGCTGAATAGTAGAGAAGCTCAAAAGATGCATTCTTGTTCTATTTCTTATGCATTTATGACTAAAAAGACAATGGATAAACAATACTTTTACAGGAGAAATGAACAAAGTATGACCAGACCCATTTCTGTAATACGTAAATATGTACTTCAACATCCATTGGATAAGAAATTAAAGTATCAGATTTTGTGAAGCAAAAAATATAATTCCAATCTGTTAATACACAAATTCATACACAGAGTAATAAATATACATGTACAATGTCCGGTGTATGTTACTAAAAAGGGCTTCTTTGGTTTGTTACGAGTAGGAATGTTTCTTTGTCTGTTAAATGTTTCTCTCGCCGTTGTTTCGCTTTAGAATGGCTGATATGGTAATTGTATTCATTTGTTAATCAATGGGGAATGTTATTGTGTTTTGTGAGGCTGGGAACTTGGGGGAGGGGTTGCGCGGGCTTGGGGGTGGAGGGAGTCGGCAGGAGAGACGGACGAGGAAGGTGGACGGGCGCTGGACGGCTCGTAGGACCACCGCGACTGACACTAGACGGCTCGTAAGACCACCGGGTGGTCCCAGGGGTGACGACGTGGCTATCGGATGATTCGTTGATTGAGCTCCTACGATGTGCACTACACTGACTGAACTTTGATAAGTTGACGCCTTTTGTTTTTTTCTTTCCTTGTATATATATATTGTATTGCCTAATACTTCTTTAGTTAATGTTAGTAAATTCTATAAAGTGTATGTCATAACGGTATTTGGTGTGAAGTTGCGTGTACGGGAGGTGGGTTGGTGTGTGGCTGGATCTCCTTTTCCCCTAGACATATACCAGCCTGTTGGGTAAGTGTTACATACACATAGTAAGCAAAAGGAGAGCTGAAATCTTGAAAAGGTAACAAATTTTTCTGAATGTGGAATAAAATAGTTTATTGCTTGAAACCATTTGCAGGTGAAATAAAAAAATCTCACAGAGGATGTGAGAATGACAGATACTAAATAAGTACTTCCCTTGTTTTAAAAGATAGATAGATAGATACTTTATTCATCCCCATGGGGAAATTCAACATTTTTTCCAATGTCCCATACACTTATTGTAGCAAAACTAATTACATACAATACTTAACTCAGTAAAAATATGATATGCATCTAAAATCACCCTCTCAAAAAGCATTAATAATAGCTTTTAAAAAGTTCTTAAGAAGTTTACTTAAATACATTGAGTCCTAACCCCGGCACTTTAACATATCTTACTCCTGGCGGTTGAATTGTAAAGCCGAATGGCATTGGGGAGTATTGATCTCTTCATCCTGTCTGAGGAGCATTGCATCGATAGCAACCTGTCGCTGAAATTGCTTCTCTGTCTCTGGATGGTGCTATGTAGAGGATGTTCAGGGTTTTCCATAATTGACCGTAGCCTACTCAGCGCCCTTCGCTCTGCTACCGATGTTATACTCTTCAGTACTTTGCCCATGACAGAGCCCGCCTTCCTTACCAGCTTATTAAGATAATGCTGCCTCCCCAACATGCCACTACAAAGAAGAGGGCGCTCTCCACAACTGACCTATAGAACATCTTCAGCATCTCACTACAAACATTGAATGACGCCAACCTTCTAAGGAAGTACAGTCGACTCTGTGCCTTCCTGCACAAGGCATCTGTGTTGGCAGTCCAGTCTAGCTTCTTGTCTAACTGTACTCCCAGATACTTGTAGGTCTTAACCTGCTCCACACATTCTCCATTAATGATCACTGGCTCCATATGAGGCCTAGATCTCCTAAAGTCCACCACCATCTCCTTGGTCTTGGTGACATTGAGACGCAGGTAGTTTGAGTTGCACCATATCACAAAGTCCTGTATCAGTTTCCTATACTCTTCCTCCTGTCCATTCCTGACACACCCCACTATGGCCGTGTCATCAGCGAACTTCTGCACATGGCAGGACTCCGAGTTACATTGGAAGTCTGATGTGTACAGGGTGAACAGAACCGGAGAGAGTACGGTCCCCTGTGGCGCTCCTGTGCTGCTGACCACCGTGTCAGACCTACAGTCTCCCAACCGCACATACTGAGGTCTATCTGTCAAGTAGTCCACTATCCAATCCACCATGTGAGAGTCTACTCCCATCTCCGTTAGTTTGTGCCTTAAGATCTTGGGCTGGATGGTGTTAAAGGCACTAGAGAAGTCCAGGAATGTAATCCTCACAGCACCACTGACCCCATCCAGGTGAGAGAGGGATTTGTGCAGCAAATACGTGATAGCATCCTCCACTCCCACCTTCTCCTTATACGCAAACTGAAGAGGATCCCAGGCGTGCCTGGTTTGTGGCCTCAGATTCTGTATTATCAGCCGCTCCATGGTCTTCATCACGTGCGACGTCAAGGCAACAGGTCTGAAGTCATTCAACTCCTTTGGTTGTGGTTTTTTCGGTACCGGGACAATACAGGATGAGGTCAAAAATGGCCATAAAGGTGTACAACAGAAGGTGATAATGAAATCAGGCTGTAAAAGCATGAGTAAGAAAGATATTTAGTAGATTGCAACATTGGCTAAAGGATTAAAGTGGTATTGTTCCCTTAGCCAACAGTGCAAATCCTACGAGGGGACTAAACTGGAGAAACAACTGAGTGACAATCAAAAAATCTTAGTGCCAGGTGAAACTGACTCCAGGATAATTTTTTTTAAATTGGCCTTTTGATGGTGGTTGTTGTCTAGACAACCGCAACTGCTTAAGAATCCTCAGCCTACTTTAGGTGACCTCTGGGTGGACCCAAATAAGGGGCAGATGACTTTTGGTCACTATGAATGTTGATGTTCCAGAAATGCACTTTCATTGTGCTTCTTTTACATCTATAAAACTGTTAGAATGAAGTCCAATTTTTATCCCAACATGGTCGAGACATGGGGCAAAAAACAGGACTTGGACAATATTTGTGTTGTTTCTCATACAACAAGGTATACTTGTTCTATTTATACATTAGAGATCTACATCCTATGAATGCAAGTTGTATCTGTATCTTTCAATTACAACTGCCATTTCCAACCTCTACAAAAGGCAAATTTTGTGAAAATTTGTAAAAATTTTGTAAAACAAACAGAACACAGTTAACCTACATACATTGATATTAATCTATAATATTTCAAGAGCACCATGGAAACCTCAACTGAACAATATTCACATTCCAAGTGTAATTATTATACCATTCTAGCCCATTAAATGCAGTGGATAAAGAGTTCATTTTAGATGATTAGAGTCTCAAACTGCTTTCAAAGCTATTGTTACCGCAACATAACAGCCTCACACATACCATGACTCCTCAAACCACTAACACATTTCACACCACATTAACAACTAAAGCTAATCCATCTCCTATGCTGAACTCAGAAACACATCACTGCTCCACAACTAATATATCTTATAACTTGCCTACAGCTATTCCTATATGGCATCCATTTCATACACACATTGAAACCCATTTATTAATGCTCTTGCATCTTTGCTGAAATAAAAAGGCACTCACAACTCGCACTTGCAGCAGGTAACAGGATAGAGCCCTTCCAATCTGGAACATCTGTTGGAATGCACACCATCACGGGCACTCAAGTGATCAAGTGAGCTCAATGAATTGTCTAGACACCAATGGCCCCAACAATACTCTTCATTTGGATGTTGATGAGCTTTTTTTGATGTTGCTGTATTTTTGCTTTGAAGCATGGCCAGTCTCAGGTGATGAGTCAAGGAAGGGATACCCACAGCCTCCAAGGGCCAACCCAATGAATGGTCCAGCAATTAAAATATGACAGAGAATAAAGAAGTCCTGAAAGCTCCATATCTATGGAGGGGTGATTGATAAGTTTGTCTCCTAAGGTAGGAGTCAATTTTAGAAAACCTTGCACGTTTATTTTTCAACATAGTCCCCTCCTACATTTACACAATTAGTCCAGCGGTTGTGGAGCATACGGATCTTGGACCTCCAAAAAGTGTCCACAGCAGGGGTCTCTTTACATGCACATGCACATGCAGTTCAAACTCCTTGAGTTTGAATTTAATAACTCTTCAGTTAATAACTCATCAGGGTGATTGATAAGTTCATGGACTAAGGTAGAAGGAAATGAGTCATTAACTCAATCATTCAAAGAGTGGAACTACATTTGCATGTAAGGACAGCTGTATAACTCATCTCCTTCTACCTTAGGCCACGAACTTATCAATCACCCCTCGTATTATAAATTTCAGTGCATGCTGGCAGAAGTGCGAGTTTGAGTAATGACTATTGCAATTCACCAAGAGACAGGGGTTCACAAGCAATATCCAGGGTGTTATAAATGAAAACCTTGTAACTTCAGGGAATTGCAAAGCTGATAATCCATTTGCCCACATTATTCCTGGTTTCTTCTGAAAGGGAAATCATACCACTCTTTGAGGACAGAGCATTAGAAATAACCCATAACGCAGCAGAATGCTGTAATCTAGAAAATACAGTGCAGAACAGCAGTCAGTTGGAGTGATACCAGGAGCAATTCAGGGTAACAGCAATGTTCCGTCTCTGCTATCACTGCCCTGTGAAGCCTCAGATTCCATATATATAATTCCTCAGCAAATTCAAGCCAGTGGCTTGGCTCCTGGCCAAAATAGGATTTCTAAAAAAGAATCCTTCTTCATCAATAATCCATCTTGTTAATCCTCTCCTCTAACCCCATGTCCTACTGCTTCAAGGCCAACATCCAGGTCAACAAGGTGATGATGTGAAAATGAGGCAAAATATTCCCCCAAGCATTTGTAGCAGAACTTCTATAGCCTCATCCAGCAACTGAGGCTACATCCACACTACGCCGGATAAATCCGTAACCCAAGCTTTTTCTCTTTGTTTTTACCCTCCGTCCACACTAAAATGGCGTTTTCATCCCCCGAAACCAGAGCTTTTCAGAAACGCTTTCCAGGGTGGGTATTTTTGAAAATGCTGCTCGGGCAGATCAGTGTGGACGGGGTAACTGGAGACTTTTGAAAACGCTGTCAGAAGGCAGCGCGCCATTTCATTGTTTTCTTGAACGCAACCTAACAATTTCAGAACAGATGGCAACGAGACTGAAGCCAGAAGAGTTAGAAATGTACTCACCAAATACTTTGACCCATAACTTACTGAATAAATAAGTATACTCACTTTGCCCTGTTTTCTGTCCTTGCTCATATGAAGGTGGTTTACCTATTTATGCAAGTACTTCTCTGACAATAGATGTGTAACAGCTTAATGTATTATTGTATGGAAATACAAGATAATACTGATGCAGACATGTTATATACATTTAACAAGGTGCTTTATTAATGCAACTGAGTTAGTCAGTTTTTCAATGTTTGTCATCAGCTGGGTCATATAGTCCGTGAATTCCCTGTCGGTTGCCTCCGTATGCTCCAGTATTTGTTTTTTTTTAGTTTTAAGTTCTCGCGCGCGAGAGCCAACAGCTGTCTGTCGTTTTAAGTTTTTATAGTCTGTAACTACACAAACGCGCACTTTTACGGCGAGATTCGACACCAAACATGTCGCTTGTTTTCGGTAGATGTGTCCTGTGCATGCGCAGCAGGAGGAGATTCACCAAAATCTCCGTTTCAGTATGGATAGAGATATTTTTAAAAACGCATAGTGTGGACGCCTATCGTTTTTACGCGAAACCAGCGTTTTCAAAATTATCCGGTCTAGTGTGGATGTAGCCTGAGTCATCATTGTAGTTACAAAATTACCACTTGTAACAACAGAGGGGAGGAACTGATTTTCTATGGATGGCCCTTCTTTTTTTCTTGAATAGAAATATGTACTACAGTTTCAGTGGTGAGGTTCCAAATAGCCATTGGACAGGGATCAGCAACATTTGCTTGTAAATCTCAGCAAGAATATCTCTTTAAGCATGACACACACAACTGCAGCCATACAAAGCAAATGTATTAACCCATTTTTCACTTCTATACTGTAGCTTTTACAAGCACACAAAACACAAAAGATTTTCCAGAACTTTTTTATTTTCTCTGTTTAAACAGATGTCATTATTTCTATAAACATCATTAACATTAGCTTTTTCTGCTCCATGAAGAACTAGATATTTTGCCAGCATTTGGGATCTGGCATCATCTTTAAAAAGATCAAGAAAATTAAGTTCCTTAAGTTCTTCCCTAATTTAACAAACCCTGAAAATTAGTGTTCAAAGAAATAACTTGAATCTACAATCAGTTTTGTTCAGTTTAAGATAGGAAATGGTTGGGATCATGACTATAAGGAATTTGTGACAGTGGTTACTATAGTGAGGGTCAAAAGTGGTGGTGCAGTGTTAAGTGACCAATATACTCAGCTATGATCCAATGGTCAGATTTCTGAAACAACAGTCACAATAGTCCCAATGACTTACTACCATCTGTGAATGTATCTTGTTTGCTTGTGGAAATTATGAGAAATGCTGTTCTTCACATTGAATAAATTTTAAATTAGAACACACAGATCCTCTAGTTCAATCACCTGTTGAATGTGCACAAAATACAAGCAACAATAATTAATAAGATAATGAAACATTGACAACCTCCGACAACCAAGTCCACCTCCTGGCCTTCACGTGTGGCTTAGCTACTAAGCCTGAGGGAACCGTTTCTATTGACAGGAGAAGAGGCAAGGGCGGGTTACTGGTGCCTTAAAACCTGTCAGTTCAGGCAGATGGGGCTTGTCAGCTGTGGTTGGCAGCTCATCTAGGAGAAGAAAAGCTCTGATCTCAAGCTTCCGTTGCCTTGAGGCTATATCCATTCATGAGGAAGGCTTCGGGAGTAAACCCCAAGGGAAAAATCCGGAGCTGGAGTCCTTAAGGCAGTCCTACATTGAGTTCAATGCTGACTGGCAACTCCTGCCATGCTGCTGATACCAAACTGTATCGGTCTCCGCTGTTCCTTTGGGAAGCTTACTAGATGGGCATCATCTTTTCTTTGAGTTAGTCCTGACGAAGGGTCTCGGCCCGAAACGTCAACTGTACTTCTTCCTATCGATGCTGCCTGACCTGCTGCGTTCCACCAGTATTTTGTGTGTGTTGTTAGATGGGCAACAGTTGCACTGCCCAGGCTTGGTATCTAGACAACTAGGACGCAATATCCACGGTTAACTCTGACTGACAGGGCCCTTCGATAATGAAACTCTACTGTACTTTTAATGGTTCAGAAGCCCTAACTTGATATACACATACTCTTGCATTTCCTCTGCAAATAAGCTATCTCAAGTATACTGATTGACAATTTTGTTACTGCTGATATACGTACATCATTTCAATTATTAACATTAAAATGAATTTGTCATGAATACCCAAAACCCAGTCTATACTGTCCTGAAATCATTTCTCCCTTGCTCATTATTTCCAATGTTGTCTAGTTTTATACTGTCCACAAAATCATACTCTCTATGTTCAAATGCAGACCATTCGTATATAACTACAAAAGCAACAGTCCTAATACTAATCCTCTCAGCATTCCGCACATACATCTCTTTGGTTAGGAGAATATTCGCTCAACTTTCTGTCTCCTAATCCACAGGAAATTGCACATCCTAAGGTGTAATCATTTATTGTATGACATTTTATTAAATGCATTTTGAAAGTCTATATGAATATATTTGCTGCATTGTCTTCATCTAGCCTCTGTTCTTCATCAAAACTAAAACTATATGTTTCCATTTCATTTATATGCATTTACTTTTTCCATTTTGCTGCCTGACCTGCTGAATTTCTGTTGCATATTAAAGCAGTAAGTTTTGTGACACAAGCTCCCATGATGCGAGCTGTTAGAGATTCATCTAACCAGAAAAATGAAGTCCATAGTTCTCTAAAAGTAGTAGCATTGGTTAACAGGGTGGCAAAAAATACGTATGAAATGCTTACTTTCATAGACTGGGGCAAAGAACATAAGAGTTCGTACATTATGTTCCCATTGAGAAAGGCAACTCATGTGGCATTTCTGAGGTATACCATCAAATACTCTCATTTCAGTTACTACAGCTGAGAACCACAATTGTATCTAAGGTTTGTATTGTTAGTAATGACGTTTTAATGCAATTAAACAATCTATCGCTACTCAAAATCAATGGAAATAGATTGGACTCTGGCCATCGCCTTGCCCCTTTAAGACTGTGGAAGAAGAAAGGTCATCAGACTTTCAACTCCCAATACTAACTATCTTGCTGGGAAATGTACAGTCCCTGGTAAATAAAATTGAAGATCTCAGAGCTAGGGTGCTGTATCAGAGGGACATTACTTCAGCCACCTCTAGAAGGATCCAACCACCAATCACATCTTTCTGCTTTTCACTCCCTACACAAATCCCTTGTTCATTCACTCCTCCCCACTAATCTCCCTCCTGGCACTTATCCTTGCAAACACAACAAGTGCTACACCTCCCCCCTCGCTACCATTCAGGGCCCCAAACAGTCCTTCCAGGTGAGGCAATACTTCTCCTGTGAGTCTGCTGTGGTCATCTACTGTATCTGGTGCTTCCAGTGTGGCCTCCTGTGTATCAGTGAGAGCACTTCACTGAACACCTAAGGTCCATCCGTCAAAAAAAGTGGGATATCCCAGTGGCCACCCATTTTAATTCCACTTTCCATTCCCCTTCTGACATGTCAATCCATGGCCTTCTCTACTATCGTGATGAGGACACATTCAGGTTGGAGGAGCAGGACCTTATATTCCACCTGGGTAGGCTCCAACCTGATGGCATGAACATCGATTTCTCAAACCTCCGGTAATGCTCCCCCTCACAATTGCCCATTCCCATTTCCCTCTCCAGCCTTATCTCCTTATCTGCCTATCACCTCCCTCTGGTACTCCTCCCCCTTTTCTTTCTTCCATGGCCTTCTGTCCTCTCCTATCAGATTCCCCCTTCTCCAGCCCTGTATCTCTTTCACCAATCAACCTCCCAGCTCTTTACTTCACCCCTCCCCCCACCTCCTGGTTTCACCTATCACCTTGTGGTTCTTCCTCCACTCACCTCCCACCCCCACTTTCTTATTCCAAAACATCAACTGTACTCTTTTCCATAGATGCTGCCTGGCCTGCTGAGTTCCTCCAGCATTCTGTGTGTGTTGCAGAGGGACATGAGGACCACTTGCATCTTTTGTTTCACGGATTCTTGGTTAACCCCTTCTTCCAGACATAGCAGTTCAGATTGATGGGTTCACAATACACTGCCAATACACGACTGCTGAGTCTTTAAAAGTCAAGGGTGGTGGAGTATGCTTCATGATCAATTCCTTGTGGTGTACAAATATGGCGATGCCATTCCAGTCCTGTTCACCAAACCTGGAACACCTAGTGATCAAGTGCCATCAATTTACCTGCTGTGGGAGATTTCAATGACCATTTTGTAGCGGCATACATCCCACCTCAAGTCAATGTCAAACAGGCTCTAAACAAATTGTGTGATGCAATCAGCAGGCATGAAACAGCACATATGATGCCTTCCCCATCATTTGGGGGGGATTTTAACCAGGCCAGATTGAAAGTCTCTAAATAATTATTACCAACAAATCACTTGAAGTACTGGAGGAACCAACACACTGGACTGCTGTTACACCACCATCAAGAGCGCTTACTACGCTATTCACACCCCCACTTCGGAAGCCTGATCTCCTGGCTGTACTTCCACCCCCTGACTATAGGCATAAACTGAAGACCGTAGTGAGAACCAAGGAAGTATAGACAAGGGAGGTGCAGGAGTGCTTACAGGACTGCTTTGAATTGGTGGAATGGACTGTATTCAAGGATTCATCTTTTGAGTCTGAATGAGTACAGCACAGGTGTCACCAATTTCATTAAAACCCGTGTGGATAATCGTGTGCCTACGAGAACTTACTGCACATACCCAAATCAAAAGTCATTGATGAACCAGGAGGCTCACAGTGTGCTGAGTGCTAGATCTGTGGCATTCAGGACTGGTGACCCAGGTCTGTACAAGAAAACCAGGTATGGCTTGCAGAGGGCTATCTCAAAAGCAAAGGAACAATTCTGAGTGAGGTTGGAGGCAACATCGGATGTACGTCAACTCAGGAAGCGTTTTCAGGCCATTACATCCTACAAAGCAAAACCCAACATCATGAATGGTAGTGATGCTACCGGCTCCAGGTCCGTAAAAGCTCAATGCCTTTTATGCCGGTTTTGAAAGGAAGAATAAAACTACAGCAATGAGGATCCCTGCAGCACCTGGTGATCCTGTGATCTCTGTCTTGTAAGCTGACGTCAGGCTGCCTTGTAGGAGGGAGAACCCTCATGATGGAGTACCTGGTAAAGCTCTGGAACCTTGTACCAACCAACTGACGGAAGTGTTCAAAGACATTTTCAATCTCTCAATGCCACAGTCAGAAGTTCCCACCTGCTTCAAAAGGGAACCAATTATACTAGTGTCCAAGAAGAGCAGTGTGAGCTTTCTTAACGGCTATCGTCCAGTAGCACTCATATCTATGGCTTTGAGAGGTTGGTCACGGCTAGGATCAACTCCTGCCTCAGCAAGGACCTGGACCCACTGCAATTTGCCTATCACCACAATAGGTCTATGGTGGACATGATCTTATTGGCTTTCCACATAGCCTTGGATCATCTGGACTATACAAATACCTATGTCAGGATGCTGTTTTTGACTATAGACCTGCATTTAACACCATTACTCCTATATTCCTGATCAAAAAGCTACAGGGCCTGGGCCTCTGTACTTCCCCCTGCAGAGGTTCCTCGACTTCCTAACCAAAAGACCACAATCTGTGTAGGCTGGAAATAACATCTCCACATCAATGACAATCAACACTAGTGCACCTTATGGATGTGTGTTTAGCTCACTGCTCTACTCTCTCTATACCCATGATCCTGTGGCTGGGCACAGCTTGAATACCATCTATAAATTGCTGATAATACAGCCATTGTTGACAGAATCTCAAAGATGGTGACAAGAGGGCGTACAGGAGTGAGGTATACCAGCTAATTGAGTGCTGTTGCAGTAACAACAATGCACTCAATGTCAGTAAAACCAAAGAGCTGATTGTGGACTTCAGAAAGGGTAAGACAAGGAAACACACACCAGTCCTCAGTGGGATCAGAAATGGAGAGAGTGAGCAATTTCATGTTCCTGGGTGTCAATATCTCTGAGGACCTAACCTGGATGTAACATATCAATGTAGCTATAAAGGCAGTAAGACGGCAGCTATATTTCATTAGGAGTTTGAGGAGATTTGGTATGTCACTTTATATACTCGTAAATTTCTACAGATGTACTATGGAGAGCATTCTAACTGGCTACATCACTGACTGTCTGGAATGGGGTGGGGGGTAACTACCGCACAGGATCGAAGTAGGCTGCAGAGAGTTGTAAAATTAGTCAGCTCCATCATGAACACTTGCCTCCATAGTGATGGAGTGATGCCTCAAAAAGGAGGTGTCCATCATTAAAGACCCCCACCACCCAGAACATGCCCTCTTCTCATTGTTACTATCAAGAAAGGGGTACAGAAGCCTGAAGGCACACACTCAGCAATTCAGAAAAAGCTTCTTCTCCTCTGCCATCTGATTTCTGAACGGACATTAAACACTACCTCACTACTTTTTAAAAAAATTATTTCTATTTTGCTCTAATGTAACTATTTTTATATATTTTTACTGTAATGCAATTTTTTCTATAGTATCATGTACTGCATAGTACTGCTGCAACAAAGTTAACAAATTTCATGACATATGCCGGTGATATTAAACCAGATTCTGATTTTGAACTTAACAGAATACCGGTTGCTAATCTATACAGAAGATGTGACTATTTTGGAGACAATGTAAAGGAGATTCACCAGGACTTTGCTTGAATTGGAGAACTTCATTAATGGAGAGGGACTGGAGGAGAGGGTTTGTTTTCGCTGAAGTGACAAGGGCTGAGGGGAGATCTGATAGAAGATGCAAGATTATGAAAGCCACAGTTATAGCATATAGACAAGATATTTATTCAATGTTAAAGATTGAATAAATAAACAAGGAAATGTGGGTTTAAGGTGAGAGAAAAGTGTTTCTAAGGGGATTTGAGGGGAATTTATTGTTGTACAGAGAGTGGATACTAACTATTGTCAGAGGAGTAGGTAATCAGTCACAATTACAACATTGAAGAGGTACTAGATATGCACTGAAATATGGAAGGCAGAGAAGGTGCGGTCATAATGCAGGCAAATGGAATTAGTGCACAGAGTGAAAAGTTCAGTATGGACTCTGCAACTCTAGGACATTCTGAGTATTCAAATAAACTTCTGGCTTGTAAATGGCAGACAGTTTTACAGGCAAAAGGTGAGATAATTTCAACAGATTATTCATTTCTAGCATGTTTCACAGTCACATTACACACACTTCAGGTATAATTCATATTCGGGTCAATGTTTCGGCCCGAAACGTCGACAGTGCTTCTCCCTATAGATGCTGCCTGGCCTGCTGTATTCTACCAGCATTTTATGTGTGTTGTTATTTACTTTGTACTCTGCCTTGGAGTTTGTCCTTCCAAAGTGTACCACCTCACACTTCTCCAGGTTGAACTCCATCTGCTACTTCTCAGCCCACTTCTACATCCTATCAATGTCTCTCTGCAATCTTCGACAATCCTCTACACTATCTACAACACCAACCTTTGTGTCATCTGCAAACTTGCCAATCCACCCTTCTACCCCCACATCCAGGTCGTTAATAAAAATCACAAAAAGTAGAGGTCCCAGAACAGATCCTTGTGGGACACCACTAGTCACAACCCTCCAATCTGAATGTACTCCCTCCACCATGACCCTCTGCCTTCTGCTGGCAAGCCAATTCTGAATCCACCTTGCCAAACTTCCCTGGATCCCATGCCTTCTGACTTTCTGAATAGGTCTACTGTGTGGAACCTTGTCAAATGCCTTACTAAAATCCATGTAGATCACATCCACTGCATTACCCTCATCTATATGCCTGGTCACCTCCTCAAAGAACTATCAGGCTTGTTAGGCACGATCTGCCCTTCACAAAGCCATGCTGACTGTCCCTGATCAGACCATGATTCTCTAAATACCCATAGATCCTATCTCTAAGAATTTTTTCCAACAGCTTTCCCACCACAGACATAAGGCTCACTGGTCTATAATTACCTGGACTATCCCTACTACCTTTTTTGGACAAGGGGACAACATTTGCCTCCCTCCAATCCTCCGGTACCATTCCCGTGGACAACGAGGACATAAAGATCCTAGCCAGAGACTCAGCAATTTCTTCCCTTGCCTCATGGAGCAGCCTGGGGAATATTCCATCAGGCCCCGGGGACTTGTCCGTCCTAATGTATTTTAACAACTCCAACACCTCCTCTCTCTTAATATCAACATGCTCCAGAACATCAACCTCACTCATATTGTCCTCAACATCATCAAGTTCCCTCTCAGTGGTGAATACCGAAGAGAAGTATTCATTGAGGACCTCGCTCACTGCCACAGCTTCCAGGCACATCTTCCCACTTTCATCTCTAATCTCTAATTGAATACTTCAAAAGTATTCAATCCCCTTTGCTGAGTACTTCATTCAACCATCTCTTGCAGCTATTACAGCTAGCAGTCTTTTTTGACAAGTCTCTATTCACAACGTACAGCCTGATCCTTGCAAAATTGCTCAAGCTGTGCCATGTTAGTTGGGGCGTGATGGTGCACAGCAACTTTGAGTTCTTGCCAGATATGTTCAATCAAGTTAAGGTTAAGGACTCTGACTGGGTCATTTAAGAACATCAATTTCTTCATTCGAAGCCACTCCATGGTTGCTCTGAGAGAGCGCTTTCGATTGTTGTCCTGCTGAAAGCTGAACTTCCTCCCTAGTTTAAACTTCCTGACAGAGGAAGCAGGTTTTTATCCAGAATCTCTGTGTTTTTAGCAGCGTTTATCTTCCCATCAATTCTGACCAGTTTTCCATCCCTGCTGCTGAAAAAATCCCCATAGCAAGATGCTACCTCCACCATACTTTACAGTAGGGATGTTGTTACCTGGCTGATGTGCAGTGTTAGATTTACGTCACACACACCACTTCATGTTGAGGCCAAAAAGTTCCACTTTAGTCTCATCCAACCACAGCACCTTCATCCACATCATTACAGTAATTTTTAAGTGGCACTTTGCAAAGTTTTTAAGGCAAAGATATTTTGTTTTTTGCCAGGGCTTCTTCCTTGCCGCTCCTCCATAAATACACTTTTTGTGCAAAGCCTTCAATATTGTGGAGCCATGAACTTCATCTCCATTTGCAGCAACGACTTCTGCAGCTCACTCCGAGTGACTGTTACAAGTCAGTCAGAGTTACAAGTGTCATTCTTCTCTGTCGACTAAGTTTAGATAAGCGGCCTGACCCAGACAGTGTGGCACGGTTTCATATTCTTTCCACTTTTTTAGGATGAACTGCACTGAGCTCTAAGGTACGTTCAGTGTGTTTGAGATGGTCTTGTACCCTTTCCCAGATTTGTTCGTCTCAATTATCATTTCCCTGACTTGTCTTGAATGTTTTCCTTTGATTGACATGGTGCACAATATTTTGTAGATTAGCTCAAAATTCCTACATCAATCTATTTTAAATTTAGAAAATGAGACAGTAAAATGTACAAATAGTTGAGGGGGATGAATACTTTTTCAAGGTGTGTCTATATATAGATAGATAAATATAAATAATACAACTACTATATAGACATCCACAGCATATTAAATTTTAAATTGTCCCTTTCAGGCCTAAAGATTTCATCACTGTAGATGGTTACTCTTCCTTGTGGGATAACATTTTTCCTTACAAGGGAGTCACTCTGCTTGACAGGTGAGACAATCTCACGTTCTGGGTCCTCCTCTGTGGTGCTTGTAGGAGTTGCCTCTGGAACTGCAGAAAGTGGTTTTGAATGTTCTTTCATGTTGACCACATCTAGATGACCAGCATGTAGTTCTTCTATAACAATTAATCTGCCCTCCTCAACTGAGCAACGTGTCATCTCCAGATGACAACACACAATCCCCACTGTGTAGGAAAGTGGTTCAGTTCTGTCTTTAATCTTTCCAAGTACCCACTTTTGTTCACCTCTTGTTTTAGTCACCCTGCCAAGACTAAAACATCCAACCTCCTTGTTTGATGAGCCCTCAATTTGACTCAGCTTTGGTAGGTCAAATATGATGGCAGAATATGGTACTAACAGTAAGACTCTTGGCAGTGTGGAGGATCAGAGGGATCTTCGGGTCCAAGTCCATAAGACACTCAAAGCTGCTGCGCAGGTTGACTGTGTGGTTAAGAAGGCATACTTTGTATTGGCCTTCATCAACCGAGGGATTAAGTTCAAAAGCTGAGAAGTAATGTTACAGCTATATAGGACCCTGGTAAGACCCCACTTGGAATACTGTGCTCAGTTCTGGTCACCTACCTCACTACAGGAAGGATGTTTAAACTATAGAAAGGGTGCAGAGAAGATTTACAAAATGTTGCCTGGATTGGGGAGCATGCCTTATGAGAATAGGTTAAGTGAACTTGGCCTTTTCTCCTTGGAGCGACGGAGGATGAGAGGTGACCTGACAGAGGTGTATAAGATGATGAGAGGCATTGATTGTGTGGATAGTCAGAGGCTTTTTCCCAGGGCTGAAATGGCTAACACGAGGGGGCACAGTTTTAAGGTGCTTGGAAGTAGGTACAGAGGAGATGTCAGGGGAAAGTTTTTTTTACGCAGAGAGTGGTGAGTGCATGGAATGGGCTGCTGGTGATGGTAGCGGAGGTAGATACAATAGGGTCTTTTAAGAGACTCCTGGAAAGGTACATGGAACTTAGAAAAATAGAGGGCTATTGGTAACCTTATGTTTGGCATAGCATTGTGGGCCAAAGGGCCTATATTGTGCTGTAAGTTTTCTATGTTTCTATTTTTTCTGCATACTTCTTCTGAGATTCAAGTTGAAGAGATCCAAGCGTGACTGCAGGGATCCATGAAAGAAGCTTATCAGCACATCAACAGTCTGCAAGGCTGCAGTGGAGGCTATTGGGAACACCTCTTGACACTTTGTAACTGCATCCACTACCACCAAGAAATTTGTGCTCATGATTCAAGTGACAAAATCCACTTGACTTTTCTGCCAGGACAATGCAGACATTCCCAGGGATGGAGAGGCACTGCTCTTGACATCTCAAACAGTGCATGGCAAACTGCTCAATCTGCTGATCTATCCCAGACCACCAGACAAAGCTTTGAGCCAACTCTTTCATTTTGACCACATCTAGATGACTGGCATGTAGCTCCTCCAACACTTAAGCTCTCAGCTTGGATGGTAGAACAACTCTCAATCCCACGTAAGGCAACCTCCATCACAGGTAAGTTCAACCAGTTGCAGGTAAAAAAGGGGGAACTAGAATCTCTGCTGTACTTCCACCACTGTTGGATGGCCACATAGACCTAAGACAGTCTGCCTTCCCTTTGGATCACCTCTACCGTCATAAGCAGACTTTCGATTTGCAATAGGGAGAATATGTCAAGAGGAGTGTATTCCATAATTTTTTTTAGGTATTTCCTTCTCCAAGGGCAAATGGGAGAATCCATCTGCATTTCCATGATTAGCTATCTTCTTGAATTCAATCTTGTAATTGTGTCCTCCAAGAAACAAGAGACGATCTCTGCATTTGCCCTCCTGTTGTTAGTGGAACACCCTTCTGTGGATTGAAATTGGACACCAGTGGTTGGACATTTTACACCCCAAACCAGACTCAAGGCCTCTCTATAATGGAAAGTGATGCAATGGGGTGTTCACTCCCATCACTCATAACATGTGACATGACTGCACCTATATGTCACAGGCGAGCTTCACTGGACAATGTGGATCATAACGTGTAAGACAGTGTCTGATATCACCATTTCCTGTGTCTTTTGCTTTGTCAATTGCTATTTCTACCTGATCTGTTGTAATGAGTTTAAAGGGGTGGAAATCTTTTATAGTAATTGACAAATCCTAAAAAGGACCACAATTATAACATGCCTTTTGGTCTTAGGGCATCCACCACTGCTAGAGTTTTCTCAGCACACTTGTATAATCCTTGTGCATCAATGATATGACAACAGTATATGATACTTGGTTTAAAGAATTGACACTTGTTGCATCAAGCTCAGAGCCTATATTCTTCTAATCTTTTTAACATCCTCTTAAGATTTTGGAGATGTTCCTTGTCATCCTTACCAGTAACAATGATGTCATCCAGATAATACTGAGTGCCTGGGTATCCTTGCAGCATCTTCCATATCTTTCTGCCAGGGTGCTGGTGCAGATAGTACTCCAAAATAAGCCTATTATAGTGATTAAGCCCTTTTTGAGTGTTTATGATGAGAAACGCTTGGACTCTTTTTCCCCTTCATTTGTATGTAGGTAGGCCTCAGCTAACTCCACTTTGTTGAAGCATTACCCTCCAGAAAGATTTGCAAAGATATCCTCTTTCCTGGGCAGATGGTATTGATCTACTTTCAGTACTGGGTTGATGGTGACCTTCAAATCACCACATATCCTGACAGACACATGTTTTTTGGCTATGGCTCCACTGGTGTTGCCCACAGGCTCCACTCAACATTGGAAAGAATTCCTTCAGCCTCCATACAACCAAGCTCACTGGCTACTTTATCACTATATAGGCTTAGCAAAACTTGAATGTGGTATTTTCATTTAACACTATTTTAACCTTAATATGTTTTGAGTTTTCAAGTGCCACCCCTGAAAACTGATATGGCATCATCTAGTACCTTTCTTCATTCACTTTCAGTTGACTCTGTTGCAAGGGATGTGGCATGCAAATTGTGGTTGAATCTCTAACCAAGTTGTAACTGTCTCAGCCAATCACAGCCCAACAATGCTGGCCCTCCTTGTTTTACCACATACAAACCCAATGTGGCTTGTAGGTTGTTGTATTTCACTGTTATGAATGTCATTCCCACAGGAGTTAGATTTTCTCCAGTATAAGTTCTTAGTTGGATATCTGCAAGTTTCAGTTCAGTATCTTTGAAATGCTGTTCAAACTGATTTTATGGAATGACTGAAACAGCCAAGACAATGTACAATTCAATTTTAATTAATTTGCTGTTACTTTTATTGAAAGCCATATTACTTGTCTCTTGATAGTTTATGTTGTAAATATCAAGGCTACCCAGTCCTGTGTCACTTTCATTAATATCAAATTTTTCATCAAAAGCATGCAGATCAGTGTTCTTTTTGAAACTGCAACTTGACTATTTTTTTTCTTTTCCCTGAGCAGTCTGTCTTTTGTCTGCCCAATATGCTCTTTGTACGTATCCTACTTTATTGGATTTTCTGCAAGTTTCACCTTTAAATCTGTGTATGTGAGCAGTAACACAATTTGTTTTGCCAGCAACACACACAAAATGCTGTTGGAACTCAGCAAGCCAGGCAGCATCTATGGAAAAAAGTGCAGTCCTCTGTACTTTATTCAATAGATACTGCCTGGCCTGCTGAGTTCCTCCAGCATTGTGTGTGTGTTGCTCAGATTCCCAGCATCTGCAGATTTTCTCTTGTTTATGATTTGTTTTGCCAGACCAGATTCTGCTTAGATGTTGCAATTTTGTTCACTCTTACATTCATTCCAAACTGCAACTCCACTGTGTCTCTGGCTGCTGTTTCCATTGATGCACTAATTTCAACTGCCCTTTTAAATTTGAGTTGTGCTTCAGCTGTATGTAAATGTTTTCTTGTCAAATTCCACAAACTAAGCAATCTCTCAGTACATTATTAAGCTCATTACTAAACTGACAATGGAGAGACAATTTCTTCTATTGAGCTACGCAAGTTGAAATAGACACCCCTTCCTTTTAATTCCACTTATGAAACCTAAAGCTTTCTGCAATAAACAATGGCTTCAGTTCTAAATAGTCCTGCATTATGTTCACGATATTAGCAAGGCTCATTTTGGCTGATTTGGTTGCAGCAGTTAAACTTCTAAGCAAACTGTATGCTTTCCTACCCATTGTACTCAGTAGCACTGGCACTCGCTTTTCATTTGCTTCAAAATACCTCTCAATTCACTCAGTATACATCATCCAGTTTTATTATGTGGAATCAAACATATCTATCTTTCCAATGTAGCCAGCCATTTCTGCTTTATTATTATGATTATCACCCTGTACTCACCGTTTATAAACCTATGGATTTTATCCATTTTCTACTTTTCTTTCTCTCCCCTTCCGAAGAAGAAATATGTGCTGTGCTTTTTTTTTTGTAAACTTGACCACCTCCCTCCCTTTCAGAAGAAAAAAATGTGTTGTCTTGGGTTGTTTTAAGAACTTACTCATCGCCACTGCTATGTTTTATATCTCCAACAAGTTATCAAAAGAAAAATATGGGTGCCGGGAATAACATGTCTACTTAGTTTCTTTTCTTTAGTGAGACGCTCACATATGATGTGGTGGCATAATGATGTATGCCACTCATGTACTTCTTACATATAATCCGTAATGAATTATATATTAAAAAAAACAAAGAATGCTTAATCAAACAATATATCTACAATCATACTCAAATATTACCGAAATATTAAATAATCTGGTGCAGGATTTTGACCGGAAACATCAACAATTTATTCCTCCTACCGATATTTCTGAACCCACTGAATTGCTCCAGCAGATTGTTTGCTGCTCCAGGTTCCAGCAAATACAGTGTCTCCATTCTGCATCTATCCCTATGACATACATAACCACTGTTATAAATGATGGTCTTCTCTGTGAAGAGGGAAATTCGTCCTAGGAGTGACGTAGTGGTCACTCCTAACACCTGTCTTTGTGCAATTAAGTGATATTACTTTGAAGATGATACTAGGTTTAACTCTTTCAGTGAGCCTCAAATCCAGTATCCTCCGCTTGGATTTGTTTTTATGTTTTGGAATTGTGTATTTTGAAAGATCCTCTGAAAATGCCTGTTACTGCATCTTGACTGACAAATCCCATAACCCAATTTGACAAATCATTTCAGTTAACTTTAATTTCATGCCTTTATAGTTGCCCTTATTTAAGTTTACAATACTTAATTGTTTTGGTCCATTAATTTTTCCATTCTTGGTTGGTGAAAGTTACAACTACCATTTGGTTTGTTGGGCTATTTCACTGTGGAAAACACCAACAGCATGCCAGAAATGCAGAAGTATCAGGGGCAGAAGTGTAGTTGCTAAAGGACAAGGTGTTTGGGAAGTTGAAAGGTCTGAATGTAGATAAGTCAACTGGACTGGATAGACTATATCCAGGGCTCTGAAAAAGGTGGCTGAAGAGATTGTGAAGGCACTAGATTCTAAAATGGTTCCAGAGGACTGGAAAATAGTAAATGTCAGTCCATTCTTTAAGATGCTTGGGAGGCAAAAGACAGAAAATTATAGGTCATTTAGCATGACTTCAGTGGCTGACATGATATTAGAATCCATTATTAAGCATAAGATTTCGGGGTACGTGAAGGAACATGATAAAATTGGCCAAAATCGCCATCAAAGGGAAAGCTTCCCTGAAAAGTCTGTTGGAATTCTTTGAGTAATTAACATGCAAGAAAGGATAGTTGGTAGATTTTGTTTACCTAGCTTTTCAGAAGATCTTTGACAAAGGCCTTAAACAAGAGCTCATGATATTACAAGAAATATACTAGCACGTACATCAACTTAGTTCACTGGCAGAATGCAATGAGTGAGAATAAAGGGAAACTTTTCTGGTTGGCTGCCTGTGAGTAGTGCTATTCCACAAGGGTCGGTGTTGGGTCCACTATTTTTCACATTATATATTAAAGGTCTAGGTAACAGAATTGATGGCTTTGTGGCCAAGTCTGGAGATGATACAAAAATAGTTGGAAAATCAGGCAGTCCGCAGTACTTGGACAGATTGGAAAATTGGCAAAGAAGTGGCGGATCGAATACAGACTCAGAATCAGGGTTATTATCACCGGAATGTGACGTGAAATTTGTTAACTTAGCAGCAGTTCAATGCAATGCATAATCTAGCAGAGAAAGAGAGAGAAATAAAATAAAACATAATAATAAACAAGTAAATCAATTGTGTATATTGATTATTAAAAATGTGCAAAAACAGAAATACTGTAATTAAAAAAAAGTGAGGTAGTGTCCAAAGCTCCAAAGGCCACTTAGGAATTGGATGGCAGAGGGGAAGAAGCTGTTCCTGAATGGCTGAGTGTGTGCCTTCAGGCTTCTGTACGCGTCTCCTACCTGATGGTAACAGTGAGAAAAGGGCATGCCCTGGATGCTGGAGGTCTTTAATAATGGACACTGCCTTTCTAAGACACCACTCCCTAAAGATGTCCTGGGTACTTTGTAGGCTGGTGCCCAAGATGGAGCTGACTAGATTTATAACCTTCTGCAGCTTCTTTCAGTCCTGTGCAGTAGCCCCTCCTTACCAGACAGTGATGCAGCCTGTCAGAATGCTCTCCACAGTACAACTATAGAAGTTTTTGAGTGTATTTGTTGACATGCCAAATCGCTTCAAACTCCTAATAAAGTAAGTACAGCCACTGGGTCGATTGAAAGCACAGATGTCAAGGTCCGATGGTCAAAGCCTATGTCTGTGAGTCCATGGGGAAGTCAGAGGCCAAATATCCGCAAATCCAAGTCCACTGGAGGCTGGAGGCCTGGAGACAGCCTGACCTGGGGTTACAGCACAGACTGTGTAGGGAAATCTATGGTCATGCACTTTGGTAGAAAGAATAAAAGCATAGACTGTTTTCTAAATAGGGGAGCGAATTCAGAAATCAGAGGTACAAAGGAACTTGGGAGTCCTAATGCAGAATTCCTTAAAGGTTAACTTGTTTGTTGAGTCAATAGTTAGGAAGGCAAATGCAATGTTATTTCTCATCCTCATTTCAAGAGTGGGAGTCTAGGACCAGAGGGTACTGCCTCAGAATAGAAGAATGTCTCTTTAGAAGAGATGATGAAGAATTTTTTTAAGCCAGAGGGTGGTGAATTTGTGGAATTCAGTGCTACATGTGGCTGTGGAAGCGAAGTCATTGTGTGTATATTTAAAGCAGAGGTTGATAGATTCTTGATTAGTAAGGAAGTCAAAGGCTATGGGGAGAAGGTAGGAAAATAGGTTTGAAAAGGAAAATAAATCAGCCATGATCAAATGCCCTTACAGTCACAATGGGCAAATGGGCTAAGTTTGTTCCAATGTCTTAATGGTCCATTTCAGGATGTAGATTAATAGTCAATCACATAGTGGAATCACACAAAAACACATTAAAATTTAATCTGCAGACTTTAAGTAATCCATTAGTTTCATGGTCATCCATGACCTATACCAGTTTTATTTCAGATGAGAGGGGTAATTCAAAGGATATGCATATAGTAAGGGTATCTTTAAATACAAAGGCTGATGGGTCCCTGGAATGCACTGCCTAAGTTATATTGGAGCTGAGCTGCAGTCTCAGTAGAGACTGGAACTCAGACTTAATTTGTTTTTTAAGGTAATGAGATAGTTTTGGAGACAGAAATGGGAGTTAGAGGTCAGGTTATGGTTTTGAAACAGTCCTATAGGGGAGTCATAGGTCTTAAGGAAATCCATGGTCAGATGTTGGACAAGCAGACCAGCAAAGACGAGGGCTAGCAAGTTCATCAGCAGATTCAAGGATTGGAGTTTCATGCAGGGCACAAAATCAGGTGACCCCCTAGGTACACAAGTTGCATGACTGGAGTTCGAGGTCCTCATTCAGGGTCCTCCTATGGTTGACAGTGAAGATCGAAGCCTGAAGATCAATTGAAAGCACAGATGTCAAGGTCCGATGGTCAAAGCCTGTGTCTGTGAGTCTGTGAGGAAGTCAGGGGCCAAATATCCATGAATCCAAGTCCACTGGAGGCTGGAAGCCTGGAGACAGCCGGTCCTAGGGTTAGAGGACAGACTGTGTGTGCGTGGGTGAGTGGATGGTAGGGAGGTAAGGGGCTTGTTTTGTTGCTGTTGTTCTGTTGTTGTTTTTGCTCGCGTTGCTCTGCTGAACATCGTGGGCATGTATAGTGACACTTTTGGGCTGCCTCCATCACATCCTTTAACCAACACATTTCATTGTATGTTTTGATGTACATGTGATACATAAATGAATCTGAAATTGGAGTGATAGCAGAGACAAATACAGGTGTTTAAGAACATCTTAAATAGGCATATGGATGTGCAGAGAATGGAGGGATATGGACATTTGTGTAGACAGAAAGGATTACGGTAGTTTAGTTAAGCATTTAATTACAGGTATCACCCGCTTTATGAAAGTTCACTTTATGCCACTTTGCTTTTACGAAAGACCTACATTAGTACCTGTTTTCGCTAACCTAAAGAAACCCAAAGAGGATTTCTGCTTTCACGAAGAGGCGAAAAGTGAAAATAGCGTTCAGTGTTTGCTTTGCAGTGAGCTGTTATAGAGGCAGCATGCACCCCGAGCAGCAAAAAGTGAAAATAGCATTCAGCGTTTGCTTTGCAGTGAGCTGTTATAGAGGCAGCGCACACCCCAAGCAGCGAGAGAGGCAAAAAGCGAAAACAGCATTCAGCGTTTGTTTTGCTCTTAGCATCAGCATCAAGCAGCCACAGCTTTAAACTGCATGAGGTTTTCACTACGATTGACAGTGCTGCAATGATTGCAGATAAGTATGACTTTAACTTTGAATGGGCACGTAGGTTTAGGGCAGGTTTACAGAATGTTTTGAACGCTTACAAAGAATTGTATGATAGAAAAATGCGTGAACCTTCCAGTGTGCTCACTGTCTTCCCGATTCTGGTAAGTGAAACTACACTGTACATAATTTCTACTTCTTATAGGCTGTGTATTTATCATATCATTCCTGTTTTTACTATATGTTGTGTTATTTTAGGTTTTATGTGTTATTTAGTATAATTTAGTAGGTTATTTTTTGCGTCTGGGAATGCTCAAAAATTTTTCCCATATAAATTAATGGTAATTGCTTCTGCGCTTTACGCCATTTCGGCTTACGAAAGGTTCCATAGGAACACTCTGTTTTCGGATAGCGGGGGAAACCTGTACTAGTTTAATTAATTAGGACCAACATTGTCAGCCAAAGGGCCTGTTCCTGTGCTATATTATTCCGTCTTTTATATTAACAGAACTTACAGCCACTGACATGGAATTTAATCACCTACAGATTTTAAGTTCAAATTCCTGAACCACTATTCTATCATAGTCAAAGAATAATCTACATATATAGATACACAATTTGCATCTATTAAGATAATTTTTCAGCACCTATGTCAATAAGCACCTAGTGAACATTGGTTATTTCACACAAAGGAATTATTTGCTACAGGAGTGAGATAGATCAGCTAGTTGAATGGTGTCACAACAACCATGCACTCAATGTCGGTGAGACCTAGGAATTGATTGTGGACTTCAGGAAGGGGAAATAGAGGGACCACAAACCAGTCCTCTTCGAGAGATCAGCATGGAAAGGGTGAGCAGTTTGAATTTCCTGTGTGTTAACATCTCTGAAGATCTATTTTGATCCAATTACAAAGCTATATTTCATTAAGAGTTTGAGGAGACTTGGTATGTCAGCAAGTATGTCGCAAATTTCAACAGATATACTGTGGAGATCATTTTAACTAATTGCATCACCATCTGGTATGGAGGGGCCATTGCAAAGGATCGGAAAAAACTGCAGAAAGTTGCAAACTCAGCTATCATGGGGACTAGCCTCCCCATCATCAATGACAGCTTCAAAAGGTGATGCCTCAAAAAGGTGACAGTCATCATTAAGGGCTCCCATTGCTCAGGACATGCCCTCTTCACATAGCTGCCATCAAGGAGGTGGTACAGGAGCCTGAGGACACACACTCATTTTAGAAACTGCTTCTTCCCACTCCCATCATATTTCAGAACAATGAACCCATGTACAGTACCTCACAATTTTTGCTCTCTTTTTGCACTACTTAATTTATTTCTTATTATAATTTATAGCCTTTTTTGTATTACAATGCATATTTGCTGCCGCAAAACAACATATTTCATGACATATGCCAGTGTTATTAAACCTGATTCTGATTTTTATAATTAAAAGCAAGAGCAACAGCCTGAGCATTATAATTGAGTCAAAGTTGTTGACTCAATATGTAATCCAGAGCAGACGAGCAATCAGTTTAATGTTACTTGTGACAGCCAACAAGAACTTCCAAATTTAGTGTTTATCTTTAATCTTTGAGCCATCATACTTTCTTACCCAATGACAGATATAACTCTGATATAACAGTTAGATTTTAGATTTGTTTACACTTACCGAAAGATCTAATGTTCAAATTGTAATTAGTACCTATCTTCCATTCCCCCAGTCTATGCAGATCTAATTAATGTTGAGTTAGGCATCAACTCCATTGGATTTTTTAAAATATAAAATCCCTCCATGATTTCTTTTGACATCCTCCACTTCAGGCTGCTGGCCCTGAGAGTTGCTTACATATTTTCAGTACAAGTGATGAGAAATTGAAAGCAAACAAGGCTACACTGACGGTGGCACAACTAACAGAGCTGTTGTCTTACTGAGTTCAATCCTGACCTCCAATGCTATCCACACAAGGATTGCACATTCACCCTATAACTTCGTAGGTATCCTTCAAGTGCTCCGGTTTCCTCATATCTCAAAAGAACTGTAAGTTGCCCCTAGTTAGTAGATGAGTGTTAGAACTTGGGTGAAGTTGGAGAGAATAAAATAGAATTTGTGTAAATGAATGCTTGATGGTGTGAGTTCAGTAGGTTAAAGGTTCTCTTTATGTGCTGATGACTCCATGACTCTGTTAATTCCACATAGGTGTTCATAGTGCAGCATTCTACATAGGTGTTCTCATGAATGTCTTTTCAACAAGTTTTAAAGGACAACGATAGTTTCATATCAAACACATTATAAAAGAATATATAAATGCAAATTGACAGATTAAAGTAACTTAGCACATACATTCATAAAGCCCATTGTATTTAGGTCAACAAAATAAAAACTATTCAGCAGTCCTACTTCTCACTTCCCGTCTGTAGCCTTGCAATTTATAGAACATCAAGTACTCATCCAAACACTTTAAATCAATAAGATTTTCCAAAAGAATTCTTCTAGGTAACAATTAACAGACCACCACCCTCTATTGAGTGAAAAAGGGTAAATTTGTCCAATTTTACAAACAAAACATTTTATGAAGAGTCTACATGAGGAGACTACTGGCAGAACCTGTGCTAGAACATCCAGACCTGCGCCAACAGTGGCAATGTGCAAGGCATGTATGAGGGGATGAAGAAAGCCTTCGGGCCCACTGCTAGCAAGATTGCTCCGCTAAAATTCAATAATGGTGAAGTAATCAAAGACCGTGCCAAGCAGATGGAGAGGTGGGCTGAGCACTACCAGAACCTGTACTCCACTGAGAACATGGTCACTGAGTCAGCCTGTGCCAGTATCCCTGCCCTACCTGTCATGAAAGAGCTGGACCTACCCCCAAAAGAGGAAGAACTCAGCAAGGCCATCGACTCACTTGCTCACAGCAGGGCACCAGGCAAAGACGGCATCCCTGCAGAAGTGATCCAGTGCGGGAAACCAGGGCTCCTAAGCCATCTTCATGAGCTGCTCTGCCAATGCTGGGAGGAGGAATTGGTTCCCCAAGACATGCGAGACGCAAACATCATCACATTGTTCAAGAACAGTCTCTGCAACGACTGTAATAATTACAGAGGCATATTCCTGCTCAACACCATTGGCAAGGAGTTTACCTGAGAGGTTCTGAAGCGACTGCAGACACTGGCAGAACGCATCTACCCTGAGTCCCAGTGTGGCTACAGAGCAGAGAGATCCACCATCGACATGATCTTCTCACTCAGTCAGCTGCAGGAGTACAGAGACAGCCTTTGTACGTTGCCTTTATCGATCTGACCAAGGCTTTCCACCTGGTTAGCAGAAGAGGCCTCTTCACACTCCTGAAGAAGATTGGATGCCCATCAAAGCTGCTGAATCTCATCGCCTCTTTCCATGATGACATGCAGGGGACAGTACAATTCGATGGATCATCCTCAGAGCCCTTCTCCATCCAAAGCAGAGTGAAGCAGGGTTCTGTCCTTGGCCCAACGCTCTACGGGATCTTCTTCTCCCTCGTACTGTTGTACGCTTTCAGGACATCTGATGATGGAGTGTACCTACACACTAAGTCCGACAGCAAGCTCTTCAACCTTGCACGCCTCAGAGCAAAGACCAAAGTGTGTCAGGTCCTGATCCGGGAGATACTCTTCACTGATGGTGCCGCCCTAACTTCACACACACACACAGTCTGGTCTCCAGAGGCTAGTCAGTTGGCACATGCTTGCCAAGAGTTTGGCCTCACCATCAGTCTGAAGAAGACAGAGATCATGGGCCAGGACGTCAGTGAAGCCCCCAGCATCAGCATCAGCATCCACATCCTGCAAGCGGTAAATGAATTCACCTACCTAGGATCGACAGTCTCCAGCAACCTGTCCCTAGATCCAGAGCTCAACAGCCAAATAGGGAAAGCCGCTGCTGCTATGGCCAAGCTGTCAAAGAGAGTGTGGAAAAACAGCAAGCTCACCACAGCCACCAAGATTGCAGTGTACAGAGCCTGTGTACTGAGTACTCTACTCTACGGCAGCAAGAGTTGGACAACCTACGTGCGCCAAGAGCACCACCTCAACAGCTTCCACCTACGGTGCTCGCGTCGGATCCTGGGCATTTCCTGGAAAGATCATGTGCCAAACAAGGACATCCTGGACCAGGCCAGAATGCCAAGCATGTATGTCCTTCTCACACAGCAACGACTGTGCTGGCTTGGCCACATCTGCCGCATGCAGGGTGGCTGCATCCCCAAGGACATCCTATACAGAGAACTCACCGCAGGATCCCAGCCCAAATAGCGCCCACTGCTGCGTTACAGGGACGTTTGTAAACATGACCTGAAATCTGCTGATATCAGGGTGGACACTTGGGAAGAGACAGCTGCAAATCACTGCACCTGGTGACAGGTTGTACGTAAAGGTGTTAACAATGCAGAGGAAAAACAAACTCAACTGTGGTCGGACAGAAGAGAGAGAAGGAACGCTGCGGCAGTGACTACCCAGCCACGGCCATCAGCTTTCGTGTGCAGTAGCTGTGCAAAGGACTGCTGCTCCAGAATCGGCTTATTCAACCACAGCCGATGCTGCTCCACACCCAATTGAGTCCTAAACCAGGTGCATCCATTGTCTACTTAGACAGATGGAGCCATTAATAATTAACATGAGGTAATGGGTACTACAGTGCTTAGGAAACAAAAAAAATACAGATCCAACCTACACACCAATGGCAAATGTATGGGATTATGTGTTTAGTTAAAACAAAATCAATGGTTATTTTACAAAAGCAAGCACAAATAGTGAATCTGCAATTCAACCATTTGTAATTAAAACAGCACAAATGTTGTAACAATCTTCCCAGAATGAGATACCTTAAAATATTCTCAGATGCACCGTTCTTCTATTGAAGAAGTACCACAACTCCAGAAGATTCTAAAGCATGAAGCTAGGATGACCTTGAACTTCAAAGTTCATAATACATTTGCAAAGCTCAATTTACAATATTAATGGGACAGATTGACCTGGATAAGGCTCATGCTTTGTCTTTGTCAGTTTCCAACATTACACCAGTTGAACAGAGCCATTTACAAACAGTAGAAAAACATTTTTTTAAGTTCCAAGTCACTCTCAATTGATATTGGTAGATTATTATGGTGTACGTATTGTTGGCAATAATATTATTTTTGAGAAAACATTTTTGTTGTAAAGCTTTTGTTGAAAATATTTTTGTTGGTAGAACCTGGATTTATTATTACTTTGGGAGCATTTTTGGTATTGATAGTAGATGATCAGCCATGATCTCAAAATGGTGGTGCAGGCTCGAAGGGCCAAATGGTCTACTTCTGCACCTATTGTCTATTGTCTATTAATCCTCTCATGTTTTAAAGACTGGCACAAAATAATTATTTCCTTATCTTAAACAAAATAAACTCTGCAGATGCTGGAAAACCAAAGCAACATACATAAAATGCTAGAGGAATTCAGCAGGTCAGACAACATTTACAGAAATGAATAAACAGTCAACGTTTTGGGCTGAGACCCTTCTTCAGGACAGGAAATGAAGGGTGAAGATGCCAGAATAAAACGGTGTGGGAGAGAGGAAGAGAGGTAGCTGGGAAAGGTAAAGGGCTGGAGATAAAGGAATCGGATAGGAGAGGAGAGTGGACCATAGGATAAAGGGAAGGAGGGACACGGGGGGAGCTAATAGGCAGGTGAGAGAGGTAAAAGGCCAGAGTGGGAAATAGGGGAGGGGGAGGGAAAACATTTTTTACCGGATATTCATGCCATCTGATTGGAGGCTACCCAGACAGAACATAAGGTGTTGCTCCTCCAGCCTGAGGGTGGCCTCATTGTGGCCCTAGAGGAGGTCATGGATGAACATGTTAGAATGGGAATGCGAATCAGAATTGAAATGTTGGGCCACTGGGAAGTTCCGCTTTTGACGGACAGAGCAGAGGTGCTCAACGAGGTAGTTGCCTGGTCTCACCAATGTAGAGGAGGCCGCATGAGGAGCATCGGATACAATAGATCACCACAGCAGGTCTGCAAGGTGAAGTGTTGCCTCACCTGGTACGTCTGCTTGGGGCCATGAATGGGCGTGAAGGAGGAGGTGAATGGGCAAGTGTAGCACTTTGGCTATATTCAGGGATAAGAGCTTGGGAGACAGATTGGTGGGGAGGGACAAATGGACAAGGGAATCGTGGAGGGAGCAATCCCTGTGGAAAGCATTAAGTGAGGAGGAGGAGTAAAGAAGTGTTCAGTGGTAGGATCCCTTTGGAGCTGGCAGAAGTTGAGGAGAATGATATTTACTTATTTTGCTTTTAATACATCTATATTATGCAACTACTTATTTCTCCTTTATTATAATTGCAAAACATTGCTTTAATGTTAGTTCCCCTCATTCCTTTTTGAAATTTTTACCATCCTTTTTGCCTTCTGTACGCATTTAATTCATACCTTAACAGTGTGTGGGTGTCACTGGTAAAGACCACATTTCTTACCCATCTTTAACTGTCTTCAAACAAGTAGTAGCCTTCTTTAATAGTCTGAAGTACCAGTGGTAAAACTACTCCTAAGTGATGGTAAGGAACAGCAATATACATTCAAATCAAGATGATCTGTATAATATGGAATGCAATTTGCTTGTAATGATGTTCATATGCAGCTGCTACTTGTCTTTCCCGATCATAGAGTCTGCATGATACAACGTGGAAACTAGTTCAGCTCATCAAGTCCACACCAACCACCAACAACCCTTTTAGATAAATCCAACAGTAATCCTTTCTCCCACATTCTTATCAACTGCCCTAATATTCTACCATTCACCCACACACAAGGAACAATTTACAAGGGCCAACTACTAACCCACACATCTTTTGAATATGTGAGGAAGCTAGTATACCCAGAGGAAATCCACATGGCTACTTGGTCACATGGGAAATATGCAAACACCACACAGATAGCACCTGGGTCTCTAGCACTGTGAGGCAGTGGCTCTACTAAGTGTACCATTCTAATGTAGAAGAAGCTTTGGAGAATTCCTTGTGGCTGTTACAACATGACTAAGTGTGCACTGGATGTGAAACTGGCTGAGTCTCGAGCTCAGAGCTGCACTCATCCAGATAAATGGAAAGTTCTCCATTATACTGCCAATGTTTGCCAAGTAGGTGATGGAAAGACTTTGAGGAGTTATGAGAGAGGACACTTATTGTAGAATAAACATGGTTGAACCTGGCCTCAATACTTAGGTGATTGGACAAATTAAAGTCATGTTCGTTGTCAACTTCCATTCACAATCCCTTGATAATAATGAGATGTGATTCAGCAATTCGCAATGATTAGAATCTCTTGCTGGAGATGGTCACTGCCAGGAACTTAAGTAACAAGAAGTATTTTATTATGCTATAGCCCAAACCTGAATTCTCCCCAGTATCCTGAACAATATTTATTTTGCAATCAAAATTATTAAAACAGACTAATGTGATTGATTATTACCACAATTCACTCAGGCATGGACCACTTCACTATGGGAAGAGATCTGAATAGTAGTAAAAGCTCTAATTCCTTACTTCCATCCTTACTTCTGGCAAAATTGAAGGAAGGTAATTGACAAAGTAGCTGAAATGGCTCAGACTGAAATGCACTTCATAACCCAACAGAACAACATGCACCATCTTTTGAATTGTCCATCTTAAACCCAGTCATAACATTGACCAGTTCACATCAGAATAATCTCAGTTCCAATGAGGGGAAAACTAAGTTAGTGGAAATAAGAGGGACATGACCAGTTAGAGAAAAACAGTAGGTAAATATAATATAGAAAATGCAGGATTTGAAATTATGCACCACTTTCCAACTGTGTCCTAAATTCCTTAAAAAATTAATATTGTCTCCTTGGCCAAAACTCCAGTATAACACTGAGGAAGTGTTACACTGTCAGAGGTTCAGTCTTTTGCATGAGATGTTAGCTGATGTTCCTCCTACTCTCTTGGGTAGACAAAAAAAAATCTGTGACATCATTTTGAAGAGCAAATTTAATCCTCAATTTGCATTATTAGAACAAATTACAACATTGCTGAGTGTAAGAGTCTTACTTCCTTGATTACAACATGTCATACCTTAACTGGTGTAAAATACATGGATATTCCTGAAAAGCACTGTATAAATTCAAGCTCTTTTTGCAGCTATACTCTTTTTTTCTGGATGCAAATATCTATCATCCAGGCAAATCAAATAAAACATAAACAGACCATTCAGCCCAGCTAGTCCATGTCGGTGGGGTTTCATTGAGCATTGTTTTCCAAAAGTATTTTATATGTACTGTGCAAACATACCTTTACAGTGTTGTATGTATGTTGGGGAGCATGATGTGAACGATAGTGGTGGAGGCAGATACGATAGGGTCTTTTAAGAGACTCCTGGATAGGTACATGGAGCTTAGAAAATAGGGAGCTATGGGCAACCCGAGGTAATTTCTAAAGTAAGTACATGTTCGGCACAGCATTGTGGGCTGAAGGGCCTGTATTGTGCCGTAGATTTTCTATGTTTCTAACAATATCACAGTAAAGAACATAAATTGGCCACTCAAAATCACTAGCTCAAGAAATGATGGAAATTTAAAAGTCATCCAGTTCAAAAGACATGGAGAATTTCTCACTGAACATACCTTTCATCAATGTTCTTGCTTTTCTTCCACCCTAATGAAAAGACACAGTATTAGCAAACCATAAATAAATCAATTTCATTATTGTTATATACAAAGTTATGTTACAGTAAATATGATACTGTTTACATTACGATTGTAAAGACAAAAATAAGAGACTTTGCAAAAGTGTTGGTTTTTAATTTAATGGCATTTCACATGCCAACACAGATGCCTTGTGCAGGAAGGCACAGAGTCGACTGTACTTCCTTAGAAGGTTGGCGTCATTCAATGTCTGTAGTGAGATGCTGAAGATGTTCTATAGGTCAGTTGTGGAGAGCGCCCTCTTCTTTGTGGTGGCGTGTTGGGGAGGAAGCATTAAGAAGAGGGACGCCTCACGTCTTAATAAGCTGGTAAGGAAGGCGGGCTCTGTCGTGGGCACAGTACTGGAGAGTTTAACATCGGTAGCTGATCGAAGGGCGCTGAGTAGGCTACGGTCAATTATGGAAAACTCTGAACATTCTCTACATAGCACCATCCAGAGACAAAGAAGCAGTTTCAGCGACAGGTTACTATCGATGCAATGCTCCTCAGACAGGATGAAGAGGTCAATACTCCCCAATGCCATTAGGCTTTACAATTCAACCGCCAGGACTTAAGAACTTTTTAAAAGCTATTATTAATGCTTTTTGAGATAGTGATTTAGATGCATATCAAATTTTTTTTTTACTGAGTTAAGTATTGTATGTAATTAGTTTTGCTACAACAAGTGTATGGGACATTGGAAAAAAAGTTGAATTTCCCCATGGGGATGAATAAAGTATCTATCTATCTATCTATCTATCTATCTATATTGTGCTTGGATTATTAGCAAAGGAATTCACAATACCTGGTTCTTGCTAAGCCTTTGGTGATCAGAAAACTGTAACTAATCCATGTACAGAATATTCTCAAGCAAACCTTGCATAATTGAGCTGATATTGACAGGTTTCAGGATTATTGCACATCAATCGTGTGGATAGTCAGAGGCTTTTTCCCAGGGCTGAAATGGCTAACACGAGAGGACACAGTTTTAAGGTGCTTGGAAGTAGGTACACAGTAGATGTCAAGGGTAAGTTTTTTTACGCAGAGTGGTGAGTGTGTGGAATGGGCTGCTGGCAACGGTGGTGGAGGCAGATACAATTGGGTCTCTTAAGAGACTCCTAGATAGGTACATGGAACTTAGAAAAATAGAGGGCTATGGGTGGCCCTAGGTAATTTCTAAAGTAAGTACATGTTCGGCACGGCATTGTGGGCTGAAGGGCCTGTATTGTGCCGTAGGTTTTCTATTTCTATTTCTCCCAGGTGCCAGGGTCAGGGATGTCTCTGATCACATGCACAGCATTCTGAAGTGGGAGGGAGATCAGCCAGATGTCGTGGTACACATCGGTACCAATGGCATAGGTAGAAAGAGTCAGGAGGTCCTGAAGAGTGAGTACAGAGAGCTTGGTAGGAAGTTGAAAAACAGGACCTCCAGGGTAGTAATCTCTGGATAGCTGCCTGTGCCACGTGCAAGTGAGGGTAAGAGTAGGATGTTCTAGCAGATGAACACGTGGCTGAGAAACTGTTGTAGGGGGCAGGGTTTCAGATTTCTAAATCATTGGGACCTCTTCTGGGGCAGGTGGGACCTGTACAAGAGAGACGGGTTGCACCTGAACTACAGGGGGGCCAATATACTTGCAGGGAGGTTTGTTAGTGTTATTGGGGAGGGTTTAAACTAAATATGCAGGGGGATGGGAACCAGAGTGCCAGAGTAGATAGTGGAACGGGGGTAAGAATAAATGATGTTAGTAGTTCATGCAAAGTCACAAATAGTAAGGTTGTGAGTAGTGGTAATAATCTTCTGAGGTGTGTATATTTCAATGCAAGGAGTATTGTGGGAAAGGCAGACGAGCTGAGGGCCTGGATTGACACGTGGAATTATGACATCATAGCCATTACTGAAACTTGGCTACAGGAGGGGCAGGACTGGCAGCTCAATGTTCCAGGGTTCCGATGTTTCAGACGTGATAGAGGCAGAGGGATGAAGGGTGGGGTGGTGGCTTTGCTAGTCAGGGAAAATATTACAGCAGTGCTTCGGCAGGACAGATTAGAGGGCTTGTCTACTGAGGCCATATGGGTGGAGCTGAGAAACGGGAAAGGTATGACCACATTAATAGGGTTGTATTATAGACCACCCTATAGTCAGCAAGAATTGGAGGAGCAAATCTGCAGAGAGATAACAGACAACTGCAGGAGACAGAAAGTTGTGATTGTAGAGGATTTTAATTTTCCACACATTGATTGGGACTCCCATACTGTTAAAGATCTAGATGGGTTAGAGTTTGTGAAGTGTGTTCAGGAGTTTTCTAAATCAATATATAGATGTACCAACTAGGGAGGATGCAATATTAGATCTCCTATTAGGAAATGAGTTAGGGCAGGTGATGGAAGTGTGTGTAGGGGAACATTTTGGTTCCAGTGATCATAACGTCATTAGTTTCAACTTGATCATGGATAAAGATAGATCTGGTCCTCGGGTTGAAGTTCTAAACTGGAAAAAAGCCAAATTTGAAGAAATGAGAAAGGATCTAAAAAGCATAGATTGGGACAGGTTGTTCTCTGGCAGGGATGTGATTGGTAAGTGGGAGGCTTTCAAAGGAGAAACTTTGAGAGTGCAGAGTTTGTATGTTCCGGTCTGGGTTAAAGGCAAAATGAAAAAGAATAAGGAACCTTGGTTCTCGATGGATACTGGAACTCTGATAAAGAAGAAGAGAGAGATGTATAACATGATAGGCAACAGAGAGGAAATAAGATGCTTGAGGAGTATAAAAAGAGTTAAAAAAAGCTTAAGATAGAAATCAGGAGGGCTAAAAGAAGACATGAGGTTGCTTTGGCAGTCAGGGTGAAGGATAATCCTAAGAGTTTCTACAGATATGTTAAGAGCAAAAGGATAGTAAGGGATAAAATTGGTCCTCTTGAAGATCAGAGTGGTTGGCTATGTATGGAACCAAAAGAAATGGGAGAGATATTAAATGGGTTTTTTGCATCTGTATTTACTAAGGAAACTAGAATGGAGTTTATGGAAACAAGGCAAACAAGTAGGGAGGTCATGGAACTTATACAGATTAAAGAGGAGGAGGTGCTTGCTGTCTTGAGGCAATTTGCTCTGTAAAGACAACGGGCAAGTGTTTATCCTTTCTCAACCATCTCTCTCTCTCCACAACGTGAAACCCCAGCGGTTCCCAAAAGGGAAAAGCCTGCAAACTTCTGAGTGACTCTTTATATTTCAATTGGACTCAGTATTATCCCCTAGACAACTATAGAGCTTATTTCTGATTGATTATTATTACACCGGTGTTTTAGATTGAGTTTTGACGATGTATATGATCTGAATGTTTTGTATTAACCATACGTTTGTGCCCCTTTTTGAATAAAACGTTTGAAAATAGTAGCATCCGACTCAGCTGATCCCGCTATCTTTGCTGTTAAGTTACCTGGTTATGAAGTTACGTAACAAGTGGGGTTCTCGTCCCGGATTTGAAACCAAAGGGGAGGGTCAGTGAATCGGGCTGTGTCCAAACTTAAATCTGGTTACGCAGGTAGCCAGACAGGAAACCAGCAAAGATGGATGTGGATGAATTTACGAGAAACCCGACGGTAGAGGCGCTAGGGAAGGCTACAAAATCAGACTTGGTAAATCTGGCGCAGGCGTTAGACCTCACAGCGGTGAAGCCAGCAATGAAAAAGCAGGAAGTGCGAAGGGTCATACAACAGTATTACGTTGAGAAGAAGGTGTTTGCAGCTGAGGATTTGGAAAATATCCCCGAAAAGAGATTAGCGAGTGGGACAGATCAGGCAGAGTTGGAGAAAGCAAGGTTGGACCATGAGCTTAAAGTAAAGCAGCTAGAAGCAGCTGAAAAGGCTGAGGAGAGAGCTGCCAAGGAAAAGGCTGCGGAACGAGCTGAAAAGGCTGAGGAAAGAGAGCATGTGTTCAAACTAAAGGAATTAGAGATGAAACGGGGTCATGAGCTCCAGCTAAAGCAGCTAGAAGTAGAAGCAGAAGAGAAAGAGAAACAAAGGAGTCATGAATTGGAGCTGGACAGGCGAAGGCAAGAGCGAAGAGCTCAAGGGGAAGAGAGAGAGGAGGGGTTTGATGTTAGTCGGGCGTTGAGGTTGGTCCCCCCCTTTGAGAAGACGGATGTTGTTAGTTATTTCTTGCTTTTTGAGAAGGTGGCAGCGAATCAGAAGTGGCCCAGAGAGCAGTGGGTGGCGTTGTTACAAAGTGTGTTACGAGGGAAAGCACAGCGGGTATATGCCGCGCTGCCCCCGGAAAGGGAAGGGAGTTATGACCAAGTAAAGGAGGCCATTCTCCGAGGTTACGAGTTAGTACCTGAGGCGTATAGACAAAGGTTCCGAAATTTAAGGAAAGGGTGGAATCAAACATATACAGAGCTAGCCCATGAGAAGGGTGTGCTCTTGGACCGTTGGTGCACCACTGAAAAGGTGGTCGAGAACTATGGGCGTATCAGGGAGTTATTTTTGATTGAGGAATTTAAAGGTTGCGTTCCGGAAGAGATCCAAATGTATTTAAATGAGAGGACGAATCAGTCCATCTCAGAGATGGCTAGGTTCGCAGATGAATATGCCCTAACCCACAAAACAAAGTTTTCCTCGCCAAAAAGTTACCCGAGAGACCGTCGGAATGGTAGGGAAAGTCCGCCGGCTAAGGGAGAAACTCCGCCGGGAGCTAGCAAAAAAAGTGAGGATAACAGACAGGAAACCTGGAGATTTCCTGGTTTAACCTGTTTTAATTGTGGAAAGGTGGGACATATTGCATCAAAATGCCCTGCTCCGAGGAAAGAGTCAGAAAGAGGGAAAGCAGCTATTCCAATAGGCTGTGTTACGTCGATCCGAAAATCGACAAGCAGGCCCCAGGTAGATGGAATACAGGAGGGGCGGGAGACATTTAGGTCCGAAGGAACCGTGTCTTTGAGGGAAGGGGACCCCCCCCAATCCCCATACGAATTTGGAGAGACACGGGGGGGCGGAACTATCATTAATTAGCCGTAACGTGTTACAATTTGGACCTCGGACGGGAGAGGTAGCCCTGAGAGGCATAGGAAACCGGACCGAGGTAGTGCCTTTGCATAGGGTCCGTCTAGATTGTGAGTTGGTGTCGGGCCCAGTGGAACTGGGGGTCCTGCCGGAGTTGCCGGGGGAAGGAGTGGGCGTCCTTCTGGGTAACGACCTAGCGGGTGGGAAGATGGGTGCCGCCGTGAAGCTGACCACCCAGCTCGTGAGAGTTGAAGACCCTCCCTCAGATAAAAAAATCTATCCCGCATGTGCGGTCACTCGCAGCATGTCGAAAAGGGCAGCTGAGACCGAGAGCGGGTGGAATCTGGCCAGTTTTGATTTGGCCGAAACGTTTTTACCGACTCTGTACCAGCGAGAATCCGAGGAAGGTAAACCGGAGAGTAGGGAGGAAAGAGAGAGTAATCAGGAAGAGGTAGAGCTGTCCTTAGCCAGAAGAGAGTTTGTACGGCAACAGAAAGGTGACGAGGAGCTGGTAGCCTTGAGAGAGACGGTTCTCTCTGAGACTGAACTGGAGGCAGAGCCAGAGGGTTATTATCTCCAGGAGGGGGTGTTGATGAGGAAGTGGAGACCCCCTGCGGTGCAGGCCGATGAGGACTGGGCGGTGCTACATCAGATAGTAGTCCTGACAGTATATCGGGACGAAATTCTTGACTTAGCCCATAAGGGACCTTTAGGCGGGCATTTAGGAATAAAGAAGACAGTGGAGCGGGTTCAGCGAGAGTTCTATTGGCCAAACCTGAGAAAAGATATTACTGAGTATTGTAAAAGATGTCATACATGCCAGGTGGTGGGTAAGCCGAATCAAGTTATCCCTAAGGCCCCCCTCCGACCTATCCCCGCATGTGAGGAGCCTTTCTCCCGAGTCATTGTGGATTTTGTGGGACCCTTACCTAAAACTGCGAGTGGGCGGCAGTATATCATGACCCTGATGTGTGCCGCTACACGATTTCCCGAGGCCGTGCCTCTGGGTAGTATTAGGACCTCTGCGGTGGAGAAGGCCCTTATCAAATTCTATACCACCGTGGGGCTGCCCAAGGAGATACAATCAGACCAGGGAAGTACATTCACGTCGAGCACATTTCGGCAGATGATGACCCAGCTAGGGGTGAAGCAGATTCTGGCCTCTGCGTATCGCCCGGAGTCACAGGGAGCGTTGGAAAGGTTCCACACTACCCTAAAGACCATGCTTAAAGCTTATTGTCAGGAGAACGTTCGAGACTGGGATGAGGCTTTACCCCTTTTGTTATTTGCCGTACGAGATACAGTCCAGTGCTCCCTGGGGTTCAGTCCATTCGAGCTGGTTTTCGGTCACAGGCCCAGGGGACCCCTAACCCTACTGAAAGAAAAGTGGTCTAGCCCGACCGCCCAAGTCAGTGTGATCGACTATGTGCTGAAATTCCGGGAAAGGCTGCGTAAAGTATGCGCCTTGGCAAAAGAAAACCTTAAAGCTTCCCAGGAAAAAATGGGTCAGTGGTATAACCGGAGAGCGAGAGAACGAGAGTTTCACGTGGGCGACCGGGTCTTGGTCCTATTCCCGGCAGCTACCCACCCCCTGGGGGCGAGGTTTCAAGGACCATATACAGTGCGTAAGAAAATAGACTCGCTGAATTACGTGATCGAAACCCCCGACCAGCGAAAGCCAACCCAGTTAGTTCACGTGAACATGATAAAAGGGTATCACGAACCCACCCCCGCGGTTGTTGGCGCGGCCATGAAAGCCGATGAGGTAGAGGGGGATGGTAAGGAGGGACCAAAACGGTTTGACAAGATAGGTATAGTCCCCACCAGATTAGAGAACTCTATCGTATTGGCGAACCTTGCGGATAAAGTTGGCCACTTAAAGCCTGAACAGCGGGAGCAGGTAATACAGTTCGTTAACCGGCACGCAGACTTATGTCCAGATGTTCCCCGAAGGTGTAGTGGGACGCAACATGATATGATAGTTACCTCAACCCAACCTATTAAACAAGCCCCTTATCGGATGAATTCTGAAAAGAGCCAGCTAGTAGAGAAGGAGATTGAACATATGCTAGCTGCTGGGATAATCCGTGAATCCTCTTCCGCGTGGGCTTCTCCTTGCGTGGTTGTCCCAAAGCCGGACGGGACCATAAGATTCTGTACCGATTACCGGAAGGTCAACGCGGTTATCCAGACCGATGCTTACCCTCTTCCCCGGGTGGATGATTGCATTGATCAACTGGGGAAGGCAAGGTACATCACAAAAATTGACTTGTTAAAGGGGTACTGGTGCGTTCCGTTAATGGACAGGGCTCGAGAGATTTCAGCCTTTGTCACCCCGTCCGGGTTGTACGAGTACAACGTTATGCCGTTTGGGATGAAAAATGTCCCAGGGACATTTCAGCGGATGATAGACACTGTGATAAAGGGGTTAACCCACACCAAGGCTTATCTTGACGATGTGGTAGTTTGGAATGACACCTGGGAGGAGCATCTGGGGGCTGTAGAAAGTTTGTTTACCCGAATGTCGGCAGCCCACCTTACAGTAAACCTCGCCAAGAGTGAGTTTGGTCATGCCACGATCACCTATCTGAGGTATGTGGTGGGAGACGGGCAGTTGGCCCCTGTGCAGGCGAAGGTCCGGGCTATTTCCGAGGTCCCTGTACCCTACAATAAAAGGGCCCTGAGGAGTTTTCTGGGCATGGTGGGATACTATTGGAAATTCTGTAAAAATTTCGCGGACTTACAAAATTACTGCAGAAGGAGGAAAAATTTGAGTGGGGTCATTCTTGTCAGAATGCCTTTGAAAAGTTAAAAGCCATATTGTGCCATGACCCTGTGTTAAAAGCGCCCGATCTGTTAACCCCCTTCTCCTTGGCCACGGACGCCAGCGATGAGGCGGCAGGAGCAGTCCTATTGCAGCAAGAGGGGGATGGAGTGGAGCACCCGGTAGCATATTTCTCTCGGAAGTTCAATAGACACCAGAGGAATTACTCTACCGTGGAAAAGGAATTGTTAGCGCTTGTGTTGGCGATACAACATTTCGAAGTGTACATTTGTCCGGCGCAAAGACCCCTAGTGGTCTATACCGATCACAACCCGCTGGTATTCTTGGACAATATGAAAAATAAAAACAGGAGGTTATTAAGCTGGAGTCTGATGCTGCAGGAATTCGATATTAAGATCCAGCACATAAAGGGGAGTGATAATGTGCTAGCGGATTGTTTATCCAGGTGCTGAATTAAATGTAAGATGTATGGCTCTGTAGTTCAAACGAAAAGCTTGCGTGTTGTATTAGATAAAAAAAACCCTATAAGACTCCTTGAGCTGAAGTTTGATGCTACCAGACTTTAGTATGGTACGTGATGTTAAGATATTGAAAAAAAAAGGGGCACTGTACTTGTTACCTGTTTAGATAATGACTTGAATGTATTACGGTAGTACTCTGTGAAGAGAAAGGCTTGTGTAGTATGTAGCTTCACAAAAAAAAAATCCTGTACCAACCTGTTTTTAACCGCTGGTAAAAAACCTGCTATGGGGGGAGGTGATATAACCTCGGCCCCCTCCTTTGTGAGAATCGCAAGAGCCCTAGTCAAGGGGGGGTCAACTAACCCAAGAGAGAGAGAGACGTGCTGAATAGACACAGGAAATGGGAGAGAGAGAGAGAGACATGCGGGAGACCACGTTCTTCCGAGAAGCAGAATAAAGGCGACAGTGACTATTGTCTCATGGAGACCACCTGAAAAGCCCTCGGGCAAAGTGGGCTGGTTGAGAGAAAGATCGCATCACCTGCAACCTGATTGACACCTGCGATCCCGTGAAGAAGTGTAAAGGAGGGTCTGAGGGGGGTACAACCCTCAGACGCACCAAGGAGACACCAAGGAAGCACGATACCGATTCCCGTTGGGAGCAGGAAGCCATTTTGAAGGAAGCCACGTGTGTTAGATTCCAAATTTTGAATCTGTGGCTAGAACCAACGGAAGACTGCTTTTAACTAACAACGGGGAAGCCTGCTCCCCTGATTCCAAGGATTTGCTCTGTAAAGACAACGGGCAAGTGTTTATCCTTTCTCAACCATCTCTCTCTCTCCACAACGTGAAACCCCAGCGGTTCCCAAAAGGGAAAAGCCTGCAAACTTCTGAGTGACTCTTTATATTTCAAATGGGCTCAGTATTAACCCCTAGACAACTATAGAGCTTATTTCTGATTGATTATTATTACACCGGTGTTTTAGATTGAGTTTTGACGATGTATATGATCTGAATGTTTTGTATTAACCATACGTTTGTGCCCCTTTTTGAATAAAACGTTTGAAAATAGTAGCATCCGACTCAGCTGATCCCACTATCTTTGCTGGTAAGTTACCTGGTTATGAGGTTACGTAACACTAAGGAAACTAGAATGGAGTTTATGGAAACAAGGCAAACAAGTAGGGAGGTCATGGAACTTATACAGATTAAAGAGGAGGAGGTGCTTGCTGTCTTGAGGCAAATCAGAGCAGATAAATCCCCAGACCTGACAGGGTATTCCCTCAGACCTTGAAGGAGACTGGTGTTGAAATTGCAGGGGCCCCGGCAGAAATATTTAAAATGTCGATATCCATGGGTCAGGTGCCGGAGGATTGGAGGATAGCTCATGTAGCCATTGTTTAAAAAAGGCTCAAAAAGTAAGCCGGGAAATTATAGGCCAGTAAGTCTGACATCGGTAGTAGGTAAATTATTGGAAGGAATACTAAGAGATAGGATCTGCAAGTATTTGGATAGACAGGGACTTATTAGAAAAAGTCAGCATGGCTTTGTGCTTGGTAGGTAATGTTTAACCAATCTATTAGAGTTTTTCGAGGAAGTTACCAGGAAAGTGGATGAAGGGAAAGCAGTGGATGTTGTATACATGGACTTCAGTAAGGCCTTTGACAAGGTCCCACATGGGAGGTTAGTTAGGAAGATTCAGTCGCTAGGTATACATGGAGAGGTAGTAAATTGGATTAGACACTGGCTCAATAGAAGAAGCCAGAGAGTGGTAGTGGAGGATTGCCACACTGAGTGGAAGCCTGTGACTAGTGGTGTGCCACAGGGATCAGTGCTGGGTCCATTGTTATTTGTCATCTATACCAATGATCTGGATGATAATGTGGCAAATTGGATCCGCAAATTTACTGATGATACAAAGATTGGAGGTGTAGTGGACAGTGAGGAAGGTTTTCAAAGCTTGCAGAGGGATTTGGACCAGTTGGAGGAATGGGCTGAAAAATGGCAAATGGAGTTTAATGCGGACAAGTGTGAGGTATTGCACTTCGGAAGGTCAAACCAAGGTAGAACATACAAGGTAAATGGTAGGACACTGAGGAGTACAGTAGAACAGAGGGATCTGGGAGTACAGGTGCATAATTCTCTAAAAGTGGCTTCACAAGTAGATAGGGTTATAAAGAAAGCTTTTGGTACATTGGCCTTTATAAATCAAAGTATTGAGTATAAGAGTTGGAATGTAAAGGTGAGGTTGTATAAAACATTGGTGAGACCAAATTTGGAGTATTGTGTGCAGTTTTGGTCACCTAATTACAGGAAGGATATTAATAAGGTTGAAAGAGTGCAAAGAAGGTTTACAAGGATGTTGCCGGGACTTGAGAAACCGAGTTACAGAGAAAGGTTGAAAAGGTTAGGACTTTATTCCCTGGGGTGTAGGAGAATGAGGGGTGATTTGATAGAGATGTATAAAATTATGATGGGTATAGATAGAGTGAATGCAAGCAGGCTTTTTCCACTGAGGCCAGGGGAGGAAAAAACCAGAGGTCTTAGGTTAGGGGTGAAGGGGGAAAGGTTTAAAGGAAACATTGGGGGGGCTTCTTCAAGCAGAGAGTGGTGAGAATATGAAATGAGCTGCCAGATGAAGTGGTGAATGTGGGCTCACTTTTGACATTTAAGAAAAACTTGGACAGGTATATGGATTTGGAGGGATATGGCCCAGCTGCAGGTCAGTGGGACTAGGCAGAAAAATGGTTTGGCACAGCCAAGAATGGCCAAAAGGCCTGTTTCTGTGCTGTAATGTTCTATGGTTCTATTCTATGTTCTAATCATACACCTTCAAACATTTTATTTTCCATTTAATGGCAATGAATGTACATCAAAAATCTACCTGGGTTTCAAGAAAGTAATTACCTCAAAAATAGAAATGCTTATTAATCAGAATTGAAATGCACTTGTTTAAAGTTAACAAAAGAGCATGAGCATTGTGCTGAGCTACAGGTAAATATTTTGATTGACCTGGAAATCTGATGGTACATAATCAAAAACAATTAAAAAATGACAGCAATGTTGAAGCAGATGAAAAGGATAAATGCTGCTTTATAAAACAATCAGTAACAGACTGCATTAGTTAGGTATTATTTACAGGTATACAAAATTAAAATGCAAATACATAACTTCAGAAGTAAATCAGATATAAAGTGACACTAACAAGGCAGGTGAGTACTAATTGCCAAAGATTTAGTTTCATTTTGTTTCCTGTTAATGCTGACTTGCAATACTCCCTGCAACTAGAAAAAAACAGCACAGGAATCCACTTAGGACGCACCAGACTTGGTCGTAATAATTTATACTTTCTACATTACACAGTATAGGAAAACTTGTGTAAGATACCTTCATTTCAATAAATCCCATCTCTCCAAACTTTTCTAAAACAAAGGTAGGGTGTTTAAGCAAAGGGTATAAACAAAAACAGACAGTATTTTTCACACTACAATAACACCAATAACAACAAAACAAAACTGGCCCCAATTTTCTATTGAAAACCAGATAGCTTAACCTGCTTTCAGAGTTTGAGGATGTTCAGAATTCCTTCCAGCAATGCATGAAAACATAAGTCCCAAAGTTTAGTAATCCAATCACAAACAAGAGAAAATCTGCAGATGCTGGAAATCCAAGCAACATACACAAAATGCTGGAGAAACTCAGCAGGCTAGGCAGCAACTATGGAAATAAGTACAGTCAACATTTCAGGCCAAGACATCGACTATACTTTTTTCCATAGATTAGGTCATAAAGAAAGCATATGGCATGCTTGCCTTCATTGGTAGGGGTGTTGAGTCTAATAATAGGGAAGTAATACAGCAGCTATACAACATTTTAGTCAGACTGCACTTAGAGTATCGCATACAGGTCTGGTCACCCATTATAGGAAGGATGTGGATACCCTGGAGTGGATGGTTTACCAGGATATAAGGTATATTTACCAGGATTATTAGGTATAAGCTATAAGGAAAGGTTAGACAAACTGTGATTTTTCTCTCTAGTACAGAGGGCACAAATGTCAAACACCAGAAGCCATGCATTTAAAGGTAGAGGGGGGATGTTTAAAGGTGACGTGAGGAGCAAGTTTTTGTTTCAGCAGAGAGCAGTAGGTGCCCGGAATAGTAATACCAGAAGCAGGTAGCTTGGTGGAGTTTAAGAGGCTTTTAGATAAACACATGAATATGAGGGGAACAGAGGGACATCGAGGGAACTGAGGGATGTGAATTATACATGGGAGGACAATTAGTATAAACTGACATCAAGATCAGCACAACATCATGTGTTAATGGCCTGTCCAGTGCTATGTTTTATAAATAAGATGATTTGCACTTTATGATTTGAGTTCATATAGAAGTATTTGACTGTTTTTGAATCCCACTTCTCCCCACCACCATCCCCACACACAGGTTTTACATTGTTGCTTTTTAGTGGGGTTTTTTGGATAATTTAGAAATGAACAAAGTATCAAAGGTATTTGAAAAAGGATCTGGTGTTTTCCCGGCATATATGATGAATAAATTTTTCCTGGGCTTCCAGCCAGGTACATGTATTGATTTTAACCAATGTTTCCATGACAAACTCTGCCATCTTCATCAGGGATGAAGCCTGGGCATGCCTATTCCTGTGGTACTTATAGCCGGTTGTCTGTCCCTCCTGATTAGCTAATCCTCTTTCACTCAGGTTTCCGCTGTCCCACTTTGTTTACAATCGAATACCAGTTCTTACTTAGAGCGAAATCTTAGTCTTTGTTAAAATTCTTTTCCTCTAGTTTTATTTCAATGGCTTCCTTCACCAGGTAGTCCCAAAAGCCATTGGTGTGGCATGGTAGTTTTGTGCCGTCAAAGTCAATCCTATGGCCTTTGCGAATACAATGTTCTGCTACTGTCGATTTCTCCGGGTAACCCAAACAGATACACCACCTGTGCTCCTTGATCCAGGTTTCTACCTTGCATCCCGTCTGGCCGATATACGCTGCTCTGCATTCACAGGGAATCCTGTAAACGCCAGCCATCCTGAATCCTAGGACAATTTCGCATGACATTCCTACAGAATAGCTACAAGGTGAAGGAAATCAATCAGGCCCTTAAAAGGGCAGACGGAAAAACAAGAAAACTTAACCACGAGGAGGAACCCATCACTACTGCCCATCTTCCCTATATTTCAATGGTTCCTGGAAGGATCACCAGGTACGAAAGAAATATCAGATTAATACCATCCACAAACCCGTAAGGAAGCTCAAATCACAGCTTATGTGGGTCAAAGATGACCTGGGACTCAGGACAGCTAGCATTTACAGGATTCCCTGTGAATGTGGAGGAGTGTATATCGGCCAGACAGAACGCACGGTGGAAACCCACATCAAGAAGCACAGAAGGTGTATCCATTTGGGTAGTCGGCAATAGCAGAACACTGCATTCACAAAGGGCACAGGATTGAATTCAATAGCACAAAACTACTGTGCTGTGCCAATGGCTTTTGGGACCACCCGGTAAAGGAAACCATTTAAATAAAACTAGAGGAAAAGAATTTCAACAAAGACAAAGATCTCCCTCTAAGTAAGAACTGGAATTCAATTGTAAACAAGGTGGGGCAGGGGAAACCTGATTGGATGAGGACTAACCAAGAAGTGTTTATTTATCAAAGACGATCATTATATGTCCAATTATTTAGCCTTGGGACATGTCTGCACTGACATGGCTTTTCATAACTTTTCAGTCTGAAGCCTTGTCAAACAGGTTAGATCTGCCTTCCTTGAGAAAAGAGAGGCCACTGGATCTGATCAAGGTAAGGATGACTTTAGTGGAAAGTAACCAGTGATTCTGGGCAGCAAGCCATTTGCTGCAGGCTTTGAACCATTTTTGTTGACATAAAATGTCATAGTGTCAAAATGAATAACAGCTGAATCTGGCATACTGTCCTTCACAAATGCGGTGGTTCCCTTTTGAGCTCTAATTTACTCACCTTTTTGAATAGTCTGTTACTCAAGTCATAACTACTACGCCAGAGGTTGTCATTTGATTCATCTGGTCTGTGCCAGCTTCCAAAAGAACAATCTCATCAGTCTCATTACTCTTCTCATCTCTTTGTAGTCCTGGAAACTATTCTTTCTCAGATACCCATCAACTCCCTTTGCATTTGTCTTGACACTTACCTATTGAGAAGGGCAATGTACAGTAACCAATAATCTACCAGTGCACTTTTGGGAGGTAGGACAACACTGAAACAACCCATACCTTCACAGGGAAAGCCTGCAAACTCCACACAGGCATTACCTAATGTCAGGGTTAAACACTGATCCCCAGATCAGAAGTAAAATTTCCAAAAATATAGCTTTAACCCTTTAAAATTAATATTTCAGTATTAAAAATATTTTCTTGGATACAAAGTCTAAAATATAATCAGACTAGGTCAAAAAAGGCAAATTAGTTCTTCCTAGAATTCCAATCCATGGGACAATACAGACTGAAACTTAAATTGCAAGTACAGAAATATACACAACACAAGTGATTCTTGCACCAACACTAGAAATAAAATGATTACAGTTCAACGTGTCTACCAATTGTCCCTCTATCTGAGCATATTACCCATACTGTGCAGTGCAATTTCCACCCATTTTACATGAAGGTGTGTTCTGATGAGAGCTCCAGAAAATGTGAATGTAATCTCACATTGGATGCAGGAAACTCCAAAAAACATTTAACCAAACCACACAAAATGTTTGAGGAACTCAGCTGGTCAGGCAGCATCTAGGGAAAAAAATGTGCGTCTGGTTTCAACTTGGCATTGGAGGAGGCTGTAGACAGATATATCAGTGTGGGAATGGGAAGTATAATTAAAATGGCTTGCCTTATTCCAGTCTAAGGTCTTCTCCTATCAAATTAATTCTTTGTCAGCCTGTCCTTTCCCCAACTCATCAACTCTCACCTTCTCACATTATTCCCTTTTCCCTTATCCCTCCCGCCTGGATTCACCAATCACTTACCAGTTCCTGTTCTTCTCTTTCCCCTACTATTTTATTCTTGCTTCTGTCCCCTTCCTTTCCAGCCCTGATGAGGCTCTTGGCCTGAATCATTGGCTGTTCATTTTCTTCTATAGATGCTGCCTAAACTAGAGTTCCTCCAGCATTTTGTTTGTGTTAATCCAGCACCTGCAGTCTCTCGTGTTTTAATATTTAAACAAAGTTCTTATGATTACAAAAACTCCGAGAACAATAGGTATTTTATCAAGTTACGTTACACAGAATATATTGATAAATTATCACAGAGCTTAAATACTAAATTTGTGTTTGGTGTTGGCTTTTAAAATCAGGCCCGTGAGTTACTGTATTGTTATTGAAAGACTCCCTCTATTCCCGACACCAGGTATTGCAACTCAAGGCCGCTGTTACTGACACTTGTTATATCGACATCCTTCCTTACCTTTCATGAGATACAAAATCAGAGTCTTTATGTTTTCCGTAACAACCAGCAAAAGGAAGCCCAAAGAAAAAAGGGAATATAGCCTCCATGGTGTTAAAGCAAGAAACCTGGGGAAAACAAAGATATTAAAAACTCGACCATCAGCTATGTTTATTTGTATTTAAGAGAACATTGCTCAAAAGAGCTTTCGTTTTTCAATTGTATTACATCTCGAGTATATGCATCTAAGGTCACTATAATGAACAGCACTTCCATTAGAAATAGAAAAAAAAATTGCACAGAATCATTCATAAATGGCTCCCAACCAACATCGGATTATTGACGTTCAGGCAACTCATGGCAGCTTCTCTTTGATGTTCCGAATAACTGAATCAGCAATCTGAACCACGATGCATTATCTAAAGCGAACCATTGTCACTGGAATACATTTAGCCAGAGGGAGGAGGATATTTAAAATCAGTCACATTGCATTCAACCCCACTGCAACAAGAACAGGCTGACAAAGCCCCAGGAAATCGGACAATCTAAACGGAGCGCCCAAAAGTGACAGGGGTTACCCAGGGCCAATCATCGGGTCATTACCCATCAGTAATTCCCGTTATCCGTGGACCCAGCCCGGCCTTACCAGAACAGAGCGTTGCAGCCCAGGAACACCACTGCGCTGTAGCCCGGCCGCCGCCAGCTTAGGGCTGTCTCCAAGCCGCTGAAGATCAGACCCCACAGTGAAACCGGCTCCGGCCAGCCCGACTCTGACAACCCCTCCCTACCGCCCTGAGGCAGGCTACTGAAGGCCACGGCAGACGTTTCCTCAGCGCCCCGCATCGCCGCACTCGCCATCTTCTGTTTTGCTGCTGTGTTTACTCGCGCCGCCGCCCGCGCCCTGACGTCATCCCACTGTCCTGCTGTTTGTGACGGGGAGGCGTCATTGTCAGGAGGGCGGCGGCACCTCGGCTGCCCATTGGCCGAGGGCGGGGTGTGGTCTGCATGACGCCAGAGGGCTGGTTTGAGACGCATGACGTCACGCTCAGAGAGCAGGGTGAATTGACTTTTGGGTCTGATGGTGATTTACTTCGAGGGAAGATCGGTGACGAAGCAATAGTAAACTGATGTCAGTGGACTGAGTGAGGCAAGCCATAGTGAGCCGTTGTCAGTGGAAGGATTGGGACCAGAGTGGGAAGAGGAGAATTAGTGTCAGTGGAAGAAGTGGGTTAAGTATAATGAAGAGGGGAGCAATGGTCAACTGATCCACACACACAAACTGCTGGAGAAACTCAGTAAGTCAGGCAGCATCTATGAAAGGAAATAAACAGTCAATGTTACCAGCCAATATCCTTCACCAGGACTGGAAAGGAAGGGGGCAGAGGTCAGAATAAAAAGTTGGTGTACAAGCAGGTAGGAGATAGGTGAGGGGGAAGTTGTGTGGGTGAGGCTGGGATGGGAAGTGATAGGTTGGTGGAAGTGGAGGGGTAATGATATAAGAAGCTAAGAGGGGATAGGTGGGAGAGCAAAGCTCCTGTCCATATCCACTCTATCCAGGCCTTTCAGTATTCAGTAGCTTTCAATGATATTCCCCATCAACCTAAACTCCAGAGAGTACAAGCCCAGAGCAAACAAATACTTCTTGTGCACTCACCGTTCCGTCTCTGGCAACACACACAAAATGCTGGAAGAACTCAGCAGGCCAGACAGCATTTATAGAAAAAAGTGCAGTCAACATTTCGGGCTTGGCAGAACTGTAGAAAAAAGATGAGTAGATTTTAAAGGTGGGGGAGGGGAGTGAGAAACACAAGATCAGAGGTGAAATGGAAGGGGAGGGATTAGGTGAAAGCTGGGGAGTTGATTGGTGAGAGAGATACAGGACTGGGGAAGAGGGAGTCCAATAGGAGAGGAGAGAAGGCCATGGAAGAAAGGAAAGCAGGAAGGAGCACCAGAGGGAGGTGATGGGCAAGCAAGGAGATGAGGTGAGAGAGGGGAAAGTGGGTGGTGAAAGGTGAATGGTGAAAGGGCACCATTATTGTAAGTTTGAGAAATTGATGTTCATGCCATCAGGTTGGAGGTTACCCAGATGGAATATAAGGTGTTGTTCCTCCAACCTGAGTGTAGCCTCACTGTGACAGTAGAGGAGGCCATGGATTGACATGTAGGAATGGGAAGTGGAATTAAAATGGGTGGCCAGGTGCTCGGCAATGCAGTCTCCCAATCTATGTTGGGTCTCACCGATATACAGGAGGCCACACTGAGACCACCGGACACAATATATGACCCTAACAGATTCACAGGTGAAGTGTCGCCTCACCTGGAAGGACTGTTTGGGGCCCTGAATGGTGGTGAGGGAGAAGGTGTAAGGGCAGATGTAGCACTTGTTCCACTTGCAAGGAAAAATGCCAGGAGGGAGATCAGTAGGGAGGGACGAATGGACAAGGGAGTCACGTAGGGAGGGAAAGATGTGCTTGGTGGTGGGATTCCGTTGTGGATGGCAGAAGTTGCAGAGAATTATGCGTTGGATGCGGATGCTGGTGGGGTGATAGGTGAGAATGGCAGATTCCATTCCTAGAATCATTCCAGTAAACTTCCTATGGACAACACACACAAAATTCTGGTGGAACACAGCAGGCCAGGCAGCATCAATAAGGAGAAGCACTGTCGACGTTTCGGGCCAAGACCCTTCATCAGGACTTCCTATGGACCCTCTCTGACACCATCACATCATTGCTTAGAAATGGGGCTTAATACTCCAATGCCTTATAAAGCCTCAGCATTACATTCTTGCTTTTATACTTGTGTCCAATTGAAATGAATGCTAATTTATGAATGAGGGATTAATGGTTAACTGGCAATTCGGGAAAGAACAGTGTGAAGTGATGAAGCAGGGAAAGTATTAGTAAACTAGAGAGAGAGTTGAGATTAATGTCACCATTTGGAGCAATGATGAAGATACCAAGTTGAACTGGGTTGTGAGAAGGAGTGGGTGAGAGTGATAATGAAAGATAGATAGATAGATAGATAGATACTTTATTCATCCCCATGGGGAAATTCAACTTTTTTTCCAATGTCCCATACACTTGTTGTAGCAAAACTAATTACATACAATACTTAACTCAGTAAAAAAAAAAATATGATATGCATCTAAATCACTATCTCAAAAAGCATTAATAATAGCTTTTAAAAAGTTCTTAAGTCCTGGCGGTTGAATTGTAAAGCCTAATGGCATTGGGGAGTATTGACCTCTTCATCCTGTCTGAGGAGCATTGTATCGATAGTAACCTGTCGCTGAAACTGCTTCTCTGTCTCTGGATGGTGCTATGTAGAGGATGTTCAGAGTTATCCATAATTGACCGTAGCCTACTCAGCGCCCTTCGCTCAGCTACCGATGTTAAACTCTCCAGTACTTTGCCCACGACAGAGCCCGCCTTCCTTACCAGCTTATTAAGACGTGAGGCGTCCCTCTTCTTAATGCTTCCTCCCCAACACGCCACCACAAAGAAGAGGGCGCTCTCCACAACTGACCTATAGAACATCTTCAGCATCTCACTACAGACATTGAATGACGCCAACCTTCTTAGGAAGTACAGTCGACTCTGTGCCTTCCTGCACAAGGATTAACAGTGATCTGGCATCTTGTGAAGAAGCAAGGCAAAAGTGCAAAGAAGAACGGCATGAAAAGCAGCAGGGTGAGATTTACGTCACAATTTAGAGTAATGGTGAAGATGTCAAGTTTTTGTGAATGACAGTTTGATCGAAGATCCTGTGCAATGTGAATATTTAGTTCTCTCTTTAAGACTTGCCTGAGTTTCTATCTCTTCACCAACTTTTCATCTTTGCCAGTGAATTCTGCAGGTAGGTTATCGGTACTGGAGTATTGCATTATTAACTTAAAGATATTAGAACAGATGAATTTGGGTGATAAATGTACATTGACAACTTTGGTGAGGGTAATGATGTTTGGTTTTGTCTGTGAGGCCATGTCATGACAAACCTCAAAGCCCATCTACTTTGAGGATTGCTAGCAGGTAATGTCTGGCTACTGTAAACTGTATCATGTTCTGTCAGCATCACCTTTCTCTGCAAGAAACAAAGAAATCTGCTAGTATGTTGCATTCAACGGTACTTGACTGTGATAGTTGCCTTGTGAATATACTTGTCATGGTCAAATACTTTGGATACAACCTGTAATATGGCAAAGTGAATTTGGAACCAGCATTAGTATTGGCTTATTATTATCATATATATCAAGATACAGTGAACAACAGTCTTGCATACTGTTTATGGAGATCAAATCATTGATCTAGAATAGGGGTTCCCAACCTTTTTTATGCCATGGACCAACACCAAGCAAGGGGTCTGTGGACCCTAGGTTGGGAAACCCAATCTAGAATAAGGTAAAATAATAACAATGCAGAATGACGTGTAAAAGCTATAGAGACTTGGCTGGCACCAGGGCAGGAATGGATTCTCAATATTCCTGGATTTCAGTCCTTTAAAAGGGATAGAGAGGAGGGAAAGGGGAGGAGGGGTGGCATTACTGGTCAGGGATACTATTACAGCTACAGAAAAGGTGGGTAATGTAGCAGGATCCTCTTTTGAGTCAGTATGGGTAGAAGTCAGGAACAGGAAGGGAGCAGTTACTCTATTGGAAGTATTCTATAGACTCCCTGGTGGTAGCAGAGATACTGAGGAGCAGATTGGGAAGCAGATTTTGGAAAGGTGCAAAAATAACAGGGTTGTTATCATGGGTGACTTTAACTTCCCTAATATTGATTGGCACCTGATTAGTTCCAGTGGCTTAGATGGGGCAGAGTTTGTTCAGTGCATCCAGGATGGATTCCTGTCATAGTATGTTGACAGGCTGATTAGGGGGAATCCCATACTAGATCTAGTATTAGGTAACAAACCGGGTCAGGTCACAGATGTCACAGTGGGTGAGCATCTGGGAGACAGTGACCACCATTCCCTGGCCTTTAACATTATTATGGAAAAGGATAGAATCAGAGAGGACAGGAACATTTTTAATTGAGGAAGGGCAAATTATGAGGCTATAAGGCTAGAACTTGTGGGTGTGAATTGGGATGATGTTTTTGCAGGGAAATGTACTATGGACGTATGGTTGATGTTTAGGGATCGCTTGCAGGGTGTTAGGGATAAATTTGTCCCAGTGAGGAAGATAAAGAATGTTAGGGTGAAGGAACCATGGCTGACAAGTGAGGTGGAGAATCTAGTCAGATGGAAGAAGGCAACATACGTGAGGTTTAGGAAGCAAGGATCAGATGAGTCTATTGAGGAATATAGGGTAGCAAGAAAGGAGCTTAAGAAGGGGCTGAGGAGAGCAAGAAGGGGGCATGAGAAGGCCTTGGCGAGTAGGGTAAAGGAAAACCCCAAGGCATTCTTCAATTATGTGAAGAACAAAAGGTTGACAGGAGTGAAGATAGGACCGATTAGAGATAAAGGTGGGAAGATGTGCCTGGAAGCTGTGGAAGTGAGTGAGGTCCTCAATGAATACTTCTCTTCAGTATTCACCAATGAGAGGGAAATTGATGACAGTGAGGACAATATGAGTGAGGTTGATGTTCTGGAGCATGTTGATATTAAGGGAGAAGAGGTGTTGGAGTTGTTAAAATACATTAGGACGGATAAGTCCCTGGGGCCTGACGGAATATTCCCCAGGCTGCTCCACGAGGTGAGGGAAGAAATTGCTGAGCCTCTGGCTAGGATCTTTATGTCCTTGTTGTCCATGGGAATGGTACCGGAGGGTTGGAGGGAGGCAAATGTTGTCCCCTTGTTCAAAAAAGGTAGTAGGGATAGTCCTAGTAATTATAAACCAGTGAGCCTTATGACTGTGGTGGGAAAGCTGTTGGAAACCTTATATGGTTATATGGAAAAGATTCTTAAAGATAGGATCTACGGGCATTTAGAGAATCATAGTCTGATCAGGGAAAGTCAGGATGGCGATCTTAGGCAGATCGTGCCTAACGAGCCTGTTAGATTTCTTTGAGGAGGTGACCAGGCATATAGATGAGGGTAGTACAGTGGATGTGACCTACATGGATTTTAGTAAGGCATTTGACAAGGTACCACACGGTAGGCTTATTCAGAAAGTCAGAAGGCATGGGATCCAGGGAAGTTTGGCCAGGTGGATTCAGAATTGGCTTGCCTGCAGAAAGCTGAGGCTTGTGGTGGAGGGAGTACATTTGGATTGGAGGGTTGTGACTAATGGTGTCCCACAGGGATTGGTTCTGGGACCTCTACTTTTCGTGATTTTTATTAATGACCTAGATGTGGGGGTAGAAAGGTGGGTTGGCAAGCTTGCAGACGACACAAAGGTTGGTGGTGTTGTGGATAGTGTTGAGGATTGTCAAAGATTGCAGAGAGACATTGAAAGGATGCAGAAGTGGGCTGAGAAGTGGCAGATGGAGTTCAACCCAGAGAAGTGTGAGGTGGTACACTTGGAAGGACAAACTCCAAGGCAGAGTACAAAGTAAATGGGAGGATACTTGGGAGTGTGGAGGAGAAGGGGGATCTGGGGATACATGTCCACAGATCCCTGAAAGTTGCCTCACAGGTAGATAGGGTAGTTAAGAAAGCTTATGGGGTGTTAGCTTTCGTAAGTCGAGGGATCGAGTTTAAGAGTCGCAAGGTAATGATGCAGCTCTATAAAACTTATGATCAGAGATTAAGGGAGCTAGGGCTTTTCTCTCTGGAGAGAAGGAGGATGACAGGAGACTTTATAGAGGTATACAAGATATTAAGAGGAATAGATAGATAACCAGCGCCTCTTCCCCAGGGCACCACTGCTCAATACAAGAGGACATGGCTTTAAAGTAAGGGGTAGAAAGTTCAAGGGGGATATTAGAGGGAAGTTTTTTTACTCAGAGAGTGGTTGGTGCGTGGAATGCACTGCCTGAGTCAGTGGTGGAGGCAGATACACTAGTGAAATGTAAGAGACTACGAGACAGATATATGGAGGAATTTAAGGTAGAGGGTTATATGGGAGGCAGGATTTAAGGGTCAGCACAACATTGTGGGCTGAAGGGCCTGTACTGTGCTGTATTGTTCTATGTTTTATGCTGTTCGATGAAAAAGTGGTCGCAACCAATAACGTACAATATCATAATAAGGTAGATTGTGAGACCAAAAGTTCAAATTAACATGTAAAAGGTCCATTCAAGAGTGATAACAGTGGTTTAGAAGCTGCCCTTGAGTCAGGAGTCCAAACTCCCTGCAGTTTCTTGGAGTCACATGCAGAACAGTTGCCATATGAAGACATTATGCATCCAGTCAGAATGCTTTCTATGGTGCATGGATAAAAATTGGTAAGAGTCAACTGGGACATGCCATATTTCTTTAGCTTCCAAGGGAAGTCAAGGCATTAGTGACCTTACTTGGTCACGACATCAATGTGTTTGGACCAAAGTTCAAAGTATTTATACTTTATACAACAAGATTCATCTTCTTACAAGCAGTCACAAAACAAAGAAACTCATTGAACAGATTTTTTAAAAAGACCCAATGTACAGAGAATCAAAAATGAATCATGCCAACAGTAAAAGTAAGCAAATAGCATTCAGAACTGGAGTTTACAAAAGTGAGACCACAGACACGAAGGCAGCAATCACTGCAGTCAATTCAAGAGCCTTTTACTGCAGGCCACATCCTCAGATCTGCACAGAGACCAGTAAATCTTGCAGAGCAGCGAGCTGAACCAGCCCGTCTCTTGCCTCTGGCCCTGACACCCTGATCTTTTTAATCTGGCCTGGCACTTAAATCATCCAAACCTTGGGTTGTTCCTTGCTCTCAGACCTGCACCCTGCTACTTTGATATCCTTCCAAGCCTGAGCCCCACTGCCTTGATTTGGCGCATTTTCAATTTGGACCTGCACTTAAATTGATCAATCTTTCCTTGCTCTCTGGCCAGGCTCCACCTTGACTCTGCCTTGCCTCCATTCGACTTGCCACATTGAATCCCCTCCAAGTCCATTCCAGTAAAGGCCCCACATTGGCTCATTCCCCGCTCTCAGGCTTGGACCCCGCTGCCTTGATTCAGCCCATACACGCCACACCGCAGCCATCCAACACCTTCAAGACTACAGTTCATGCTACAAAAATGTCAGGTCATACAGGCAGTTTAAAGCTCAGCTCTGAAAGGAAAATTACAGGCTATTGTTTGCAGTGATCATTGACCTGAAAAAGGGTGATTAATAAAGTAATTAGTTATTTTCTTTGGTTTGTTTGCGGCCGGCGCTGAGCTACACCAGTGCCCTCTTAAACCGGACCAGATAGGATATTAGTGATATTCACACCTAGGAATTTGAAACTCTCAACCTTCTCAACCTCAACACTGTTGATATGGACAGGGGTATGTGCACCATCCTTCTTTCTGAAGACAATAGCCACCTCTTTGTTGACAAAGAGGGAAAGGCTGTTGTCATGACACCATGTCACCAAGCGCTCTATCTTCTTCCGGTACTCTGACTCATCTCTATTTGAGATGCAGCCCACTACAGTGATATCATCTGCAAGCTTGCAGTGGAGTAGATGCATTTGATTTGTTTGTTGGGAACCCATAGAGGCCCAGTGTAATCAGAGGAAGGAGTACATTACCTCACAATCTACCCTCTTTTCACACCTGTGGCAGAGTCTATAAGTTCTACTTTGGTGCCCCGTCAGCAACCTCAGAATCCACAGAACTGGAGAGGAAGCAAGTCACCCTTGATCATAAGGACTGCCTTAGGCGAAGAAACATGAGCCCTACATGAGGGAGATTGGTGGGAAGGGATGGGAGTGATAATTGGACAAGGGAGTCGTGTAGGGAGCGATCCCTGTGGAAAGCAGAAGGGGGGAGAAAAGATGTACTTGGTAGTGGGATCCCATTGGAGGTGGCGGAAGTTATGGAGAAAGCCTACTGACTCTCAGCTACCTGGACTGTTCCTCTTCCCACCCTGTCTCTTGCAAAAATGCCATCCCCTTCTTGCAATTCCTCCATCTCCACCGCATCTGCTCTCAGGATGAGGCTTTTCATTCCAGGACGAAGGAGATGTCTTCCTTTTTTAAACAAAGGGGCTTACCTTCCTCCACCATCAACTGCTCTTAAACTCATCTCTCCCATTTCACGTACATCTGATCTCACCCCATCTGCCCGCCGCCCCACTCGGGATAGGGTTCCCATTGTCTTCACCTACCACCCCACCAGCCTCCAGGTCCAACATATAATTCTCTGTAACTTCCGCCATCTCCAACAGGATCCCACCACCAAGCACATCTTTCCCTCTCCCCCCTTTCTGCTTTCCACAGGGATCACTCCCTATGCGACTCCGTTGTCATCCCCCCCATCCCTTCCCACCAATCCCCCTCCCAGCACTTATCCTTATAAGCAGAACAAGTGCTACATCTGCCCTTACACTTCCTCCCTCACCACCACTCAGGGCCCCAGACAGTCCTTCCAGGTGAGGCGACACTTCACCTGTGAGTCGGCTGGTGTGGTATACTGCGTCTGGTGCTCCCGGTGCGGCCTTCTATATATTGGTGAGACCCGACGCAGACTGGGAGACTGTTTCGCTGAACACCTATGCTCTGTCCGCCAGAGAAAGCAGGATCTCCCAGTGGCCACACATTTTAATTCCATGTCCCATTCCCATTCTGATATGTCTATCCATGGCCTCCTCTACTGTCAAGATGAAGCCACACTCAGGTTGGAGGAACAACACCTTATATTCTGCCTGGGTAGCCTCCAACCTGATGGCATGAACATTGATTTCTCTAACTTCTGTTAATGCCCCTCCTCCCCTTCTTACCCCATCCCTTATTTATTTATTCCCCCCTCCTTTTTTTCCTCTCTCTGCCCCACTCACTATCACTCTTTGCCTGTTCTCCATCTCCCTCTGGTGCTTCCCTCCCCCTTTCTCCCTAGGCCTTCCATCCCTAGATCCTTTCCCTTCTCCAGCTGTGTGTCCCTTTTGCCAATCACCTTTCCAGCTCTTAGCTTCACCTCTCCCCCTCCTATCTTCTCCTATCATTTCACATTTCCCCCTACCCTTCCTACTTTCAAATCTCTTACGATCTTTTCTTTCAGTTAGTCCTGACAAAGGGTCTTGGCCCGAAACGTCGATTGTGCCTCTTCCTATAGATGCTGCCTGGCCTGCTGCGTTCCACCAGCATTTTGTGTGTGTTGCCTGCAAATTTACCTTTAGAAAATCCTGCACAAGGACTCCCAAATCCCTTTACACCCCAGTGTTTTGTCTCTCCATTTAGAAAATAGTCAACACTTTCATTTCTTCAACTAAAGTGTATGACCATATACTTCCCAACACTGTATTCCATCTGCCACTTCTTTGCCCATTCTCCTAATCTGTCTAAGTGCTTCTGTAGCCTCCCTACTTTGTCAAAACTACCTGTCCTTCCAATTATCTTCATGTCCTCTGCAAAATGAATTCCATTATCCAAATCATTGACATCCAACGTAAAAAGATTTGGTTCCAACACAGACCCTTGTGGAACACCACTAGTCACAAGCAGCCAATCAGATGAGGCTCACTTTATTCCCTCTCTTTGCTTCTTGCCAATTAGCCACTATAATCTTCCCTGAAATACCACGGGCTCATAGCTCGTTAAACAATCTCATGTATGGCACCCTGTCAAAGGCCTTCTGAAAATCCAAGTACACAACATCCACTGATTCTCCTTTGTCTATCCTGCTTGTAATTTCTTCAAAGAATTCCAGCAGATTTGTCAGGCAAGATTTTTCCTCTTTGGGATGCATATATCCTGTGCCTTCCAAATTGTTTCCAGAAATTCCAGCCATTGCTGCTCACCATCATCCCTGCCAGTGTTCTTTTCCAATCAATTGTGGCCAGCTCCTCTCTCATGCCTCTGTAATATCCTTTATTCCACTATAATACTGAGACATCTGACTTTAGCTGCTCCTCAAATTTCAGGCATAATTCAACCATATTATGATCACTTGCCCTTAACGGTTCTTTTACCTTTCTAATCAATTCTGACTCATCGCACAACACCCAATCCAGAATAACTGATCCCCTAGTCAGCTCAACCACAAGTTGCTCTAAAACGTTGTCTTGTAGGCATTCTAAAAGTTCTGCCTCTTGGAATCCAGCACCCACCTGATTTTCTCAATCTACCTGCATATTGAAATCCCCCATGACTATTGTAACGTTGCCCTTTTGGCATGCATTTTCTATCTCCCATTGTAATGTGTAGGCCACATCCTTACCACTGTTTGGGAATCTGTATACAACTTCTATCAGGGTCTTTTTACCCTTGCAGTTCCTTAGCTCTATCCACAATGATTCAACACCTTCTGACCCTCTGTCGCCTCTTTCTAATGATTTGATTTCATTTTTTATCAACAGAGCAATACCGCCCCTCTTTCTTCCTCCCTGTCCTTTCAATACAATGTGTATCCTTGGACATTAAGCTCCCAGATATAATCTTCTTCCAGCCATGATTTAATGATGCTTACAGCATACATACCAATCTGTAGCTGTTCTACAAGTTAATTTACCTTATTCCGTATACTGCACGCATTTAAATATAACACCTTCGGTCCTGTATTCACCCTTTCAAATTTTGTCCCACTTTTACATTGCAACTCATCCTGTTGATTGCAATCTTGCCCTATCAACAGTCTTTCCTCACTATACATTCTGTTCACTGAAAGCAAAGACTACAGCAAAAGAACAGGCAGCCCTCATTGAGTATATTTCTAATTGTATAGCTGTCTACAAAACTTGTCATTGACAAACATCACAAAACTTAAATCACAAAACACTAAACCCAAAGGGATAAAATTTTACATACCAGTAGTCATGCTGTTCATATTAAGAGTAAGCAATTCTACTTTTTCCTCAAAGAGCATACACCAAGAAACAAATTTCAATTATATGCATTAATACAATTTGTTTACATACAACATTACATTTAACATAGAGCATAGAACAGTACAGCACAGGAACAGGCCCTTCGGGTCTCAATGTCCTGAACCAATTACATTGATCATTAAATGGCAAACTAAACTAGTCTCTTCTGCATCTTTCCATTTTCTGCACATTCATGTAGTTATCTAAACATCTCTTAAAAATCCCTAATGTTTCTGCCTCTACCACCATCAAAGGCAATGCATTCCAAGCACCCATCACTCACTATGTGAAAAACTTGTCCCACCCATCTCCTTTGACATTACCCCCTCTCACAATGAGAAAAAAACTCCAGTTGACCCTGTCCTTCCCTTAAGAGCTGAAGTAGATAATACTGAAAAGGTATATAATCAAAGATAAAGATTTCAAAACATTTCCCTGTCCTATTGAGATTAAGATGATAATTATCCTTTACAGAGAATTATGCAGTCAAATGAGAAAGTCTTGACACATTCCACGAGCAGAAGAGGCTTTGCCATTTATGTATGTTAGTACCAGTCCTGTTACAATGAGGGTTGCCTGTATAGCACAGAAATGCATTGGCTGATTTTTGCTCTTTTTGTAGATTTGAATTCAGTTTTTTTTTTTGACACAATCAAGCACACAAAGTATTGAGCCAGGCTACAATGAAGCCTGTCTGACTCTAACTATAATAGGATCACAGAAGCTGGCTGGTCATCATTTCAATGAAAATCACTCTTTTGTATGTTTTTCTCCACTGCACTTGTAGTTTTACCCATTAGCAGATTTCCTGTTTTTCATGAACTTCTCTGTTCATCACCTGAAAGCCTCCTTAGCCAAGTCTAGAATCTTGGTAGCCTAAGATGTAAATTGATCTTGGATTTGCAATTATTGATTATTGTCCATTGGCAATTTAAAAATCTGCATCTTGAGGGAGTGATTCAGAGGAAAAGATGAACTTGAAGGGCCAGGAATGACACACAAGCATGTAATCAACATGTGTAGGATTGTTGTGTTGGCCAAGACTTTCATGAACCTACCTGAACTGATTCTGTGGTCACAGAATTGGATTGGGAGAGCAGGCTCATTCTAGGGGAGGATATGGAAAGTAGCTGCAATCTCCACTCTTCAGTCAAGGTGCCAAACACAAAAGGAATAGGATAAATCTGAGCTGTTCTTTAGCATTCACATTTACACACACTTTGCATTCTTTGTTGATTTGGAAAGTTCAGCCTAGCAGATATTTTTTAAAGAGGTGGCAAACAGGAATGGAACGAGAAAGCCTTGTCAATGTGTCTGCTGATTTAGTTGAACACTTTGTCGTTCAATCACTGAACTAATTTGTCTTAAAAACTGCTGCAGTGGTGCTAGTCCTGTTGGTTCTCCAGCATGATGAGAGTGAAGAGAAAGGGACCAACAGCAAAGCCTTCATGTTAAAAAATAAACAGAAAATGTTGAAATGCTCAACATGTCAGTTAACATCTTGAAATGAAGAAATAAGGTTTGTTCTAGGATTGACATTGTTTATTCTGCACAATCTCAGTGTGCTTAATTCAATTTGTGGATTGGGAGCACAGGCTATTTGGTAGGACAGTTGAGGAACAGTGGAATACTTTCAAAGAGATTTTTCACAGTGCTCAACAAAAGTATATTCCAGTCAAAAGTAAGGACGGTAAGTGTGGGGAGAGCCAGCCTTGGATAACTAAGGAAATAAAAGATAGTATCAAATTAAAAGCTCGTGTACAAAGTCACAAAGAGTAGCGGGAGACTGGAGGATTGGTAAAACTTTAAAAAGCAACAAAGAAAAACTAAACAAGAAGTAAAGAAAGGGAAGATAGAGTATGAAAGTAAATTAGCACAAAATATAAAATCAGAAAGCAAAAGTTTTTATAAATATATAAAGTGGAAGAGGGTGGCTAAAGTCAACGTAGGTTCCTTGGAAGACTAGAAAGGAAATATTGGGTGATAAGGAAATGACTGAGGCATTGGTCTTCACAGTGGAGGACACGTCCAATATGCCAAAGAATGATATGGACGAAATGGGAGGTGAGGACCTCAATAAAATCACTGTCATTAAAGAGATAGTGATGAGCAAACTAGAGGGCCTAAAGGTAGATAAGTCCCCTGATCCTGATGGGATGCATCCCAGGGTGCTGAGGGAATTGGCGGAGGTTATAGTAGATGCATTGGTAATCACTTACCAAAATTCTCTAGACTCTGGTCAGCTCCTGGCAGATTGGAAGACAGCAAATGTCACGCCACTTTTTAAAATAGGATGTAGGCAAAAAATTGATTGATTGATTGATTTATATATTTTTAATTGATTTCCAAATAAAGAATATACAAATCGGAAGAGGAGTTTAACAAGTAGATAATATAAAAGACATATAAACAGCAATAATAAAAACAAAAAGTTTATAATATCAAAATCAAATAAGTAAAATATTATGCTGTTATATATACAATGGTAAAAAAAAACTGCAACTCCTCATACCAATCATAAAAAAAAAAGATTGGAAATTTTAATGATAAGGGAAAAAAAACCCACTAACTAAACTGAAACAAAAAAACAAAAAAAAAGAAAGAGAAAAAAAGGAAAGAAAAAGAAAGATTGGGCAGTCCAATTGAGGATAAAATTAGAAAAAAAAGAGAGGAAAAAAAACACATCCTTCCAGTCATCTCTGAACCTTCATGGATAAGGATTTCCTCCAAAGAGAATAAAGAAAAATAAATTAAATCGTGAAAATATTGAATAAAGGGTCGCCAGACTTGTTCAAAATTAAAGGATGTATGAAATGTCCGGCTTCTAATTTTCTCCAAGCTTAGACATGACATAATGGAGGAGAGCCAATAGAAAACAGTAGGTGGGTTAGATTCTTTCCAATGTAGAAAAATAGCTCTCCTAGCCAGTAAAGTTGAAAAAGCTATCACATGTTGGGCGGAAGCAGACACTTTGCTTGCTTCCTCTAGAATAATCCCAAAAATTGTTGTAAGTGGATTAGGTTGAATATCCATATCTATAATTTTAGATAATATTCCAAACACATCCCTCCAAAAATTATTTAAACTTACACATGACCAAAACATATGAGTTAGAGTAGCCATTTCTGTGTTACATCTGTCACGAATAGGGTTTATATTCGGAAAAATATGCGCCAATTTATCTTTGGACATATGGGCCCTGTGTACTATCTTAAACTGAATTAAGATATGGTGTGCGCAGATAGATGAATTATTGACTAAATAATAAATTTTACTCCATTGATTATCTGAAAGTGAATGTTGAAGTTCTACTTCCCAGGTACGTTGAACCCTATCATTAGGCAACATGCAAGCATTCATTAGTTGTTTATGAATGATAGCTATTAATTGTTTTTGAAAAGGTTTAAACTGAAAAATAACATAAGCCAAATTTGAAGAGCAGGCCAAGGGGTAATTCAGTAAAAAATCACGTAAGAAATTCCTAACCTGTAAATACCTGAAAAAATGTGTATTAGAGATATCATATTTATCCATTAACTGTGAAAAAGACATTAAAGTCTTGTAAAAACAAATCTAAGAAAGTTTTTATTCCCTTAATTTTCCATGTTAAAAAAGTGTAGTGTTCTCGCACAGGTGTAAAAGAACTCTGAACTAAACACCAAGTATAAACCAGTCAATGAGGCGGTCCCAGTAAGATTAACCGTTTACTGTTCACTCTTCCACATTAACATATGGTGAAACCTGTTGATAAAACAATACAAAATATATACAGTATTTGTTTCCTTCTTGACATCACATTTACATCATAAATACTTGCAAAAGTAAAACTACAACAACTATATTACATTAAAGTGCAACATACAGTCAGAATCTACCTACGCCATCGACTGGCTTTAAATACACTTCAATACAAACTATCCGCAACTCTTTAAATAACAAAAAACATAAACTTTATCAATCATCCTTACTTTTAACAGAATCAGCGTTAACATTTTTAATTCAACATATCGATTATCTCATGAACTTACGGTGTTGCTTCACTGATGTTTCTAGTGCGTAGAAAGAAAACTTTTCTCGCGCTGATCCTGCACACACATAACCCCCACCCCCCCTTTCCGTTTCTCCAAACCGGTATTTTCCCACAAGACGCGGCGTAACCGGGTGTGACGTCATCGCATGCCGCGATATATAACAGACAACGAATTTACTTTAAACAACATTAACTTAAACTAGAAAACAATAACAAATGAATTACTAAAGCGAAAATATAATAAACTAAACAAATGCCTTAAAGGCAGCACAAAAAGCTTTATCCAAAGTTGATGGTTTAAAAAAGAAATTAGAATAAATATTACTAGAAAGTAAAAAATTATTTAATTCAAAAAATCTACGAAATTGAAAACAAATTTTTAAAGTATGTTTAACAATAGGGTTAAGGGCTTGTCTACCTATTCTGGAGACCGAAAACGGAAGAGGAGCTCCTAATAAAGAAGCTAACGAAATGCCCACTACTGAATTTTCCTCCAACTGTAACTATGAAGGGCGATCTTGGTCGTCTATATCATAAATCAAAAAGTAATATAACGAATATTAATTGCCCAATAATAAAATCTAAAGTTTGGTAAAGCCAGTCCTCCATCTTTTTTTGATTTTTGCAATAAAAGTTTATTCACTCTAGAGCTTTTATTATTCCAAACATAAGATAAAATCAAAGAATCTGTTTTATCAAAAAATGTTTTTGGAATAAAAGAGGGAACTGCTTGAAATATATATAAAAATTTTGGTAGAATAACCATTTTTATAGCATTTATTCGACCTATCAGTGACATCAACATAGGTGACCATGTAGGCAAAAGATGGGCAACTATAGGCCAGTTAGCTTAACATCTGTAGTCGGGAAAATGCTTGAAGCTGTCACTAAGGAAGAAATAGCGAAATATTTAGAAAGGTGTGGTTCCTTTCGACAGATGCAGCATGGATTCAGAAAGGGCAGGTCCTGTTTAACGAGCTTACTGTAGATCTTTGAGGACATAATGAGTGCAGTGGATAGAGGGGAACAGGTGGATGTTGTATACTTGGATTTCCAGAAGGTGTTCGATAAGGTGCCGCACAAGAGACTTATAAATAAGATACAGATGCATGGAGTCGGAGGAAGTGTTTTGCCATGGATAGTAGATTGGTTAACCAATAGAAGGGAGAGAGTTGGTATAAATGAGTGTTTCTCTGGTTGTCAGTCAGTGATGAGTGGGGTGCCAGAGGGGTCGGTGCTGGGCCCACAGCTGTTCACCATTTACACTGATGATTTGGAATTGGGGACTGAGTGTAGTGTAGCAAAATTTGCTGATGACACTAAACTGAGTGGAAAAGCAAATTATACAGAGGATGTGGAGGGTCTGCAGAGGGATATAGATGGGTTAAGTGAGTGGGCCAAGATCTGGTAGATGGAATACAACGTTGGTAAATGCGAGATCATCCACTTTGGAAGGAATAATAGAAGAACAGATTATTATTTAAATGGTGGAAGATTGCAGCATGCTGTTGTGCAGAGGGACTTGGGAGTGCTTGTGGCGCAGCACACGGCAGCAGCAGCCTTTTGGATCTGGTGCTACTTTAATTTAGTTTTTTAATTTAATTTTAAGGCACAATTAGGGTTTAGGGCAATGGATAACAGAGCGACTATCTACCATCGCCAGATACTGCTACAGAGATCGCTCAAAAGCAAACCTTCATGAAAATCTGCTGGTTAGATTACGCAACCTCGGCTTGCTGAGGGAATCGGGCCTGCAGTCCTTGAAGTCACCTCATGCCGGTGGCCAGAGGTGGGGACGTCGTAAGCGGTGTGCGAGGAAGCAGAAGCGAGGCAAGCGGGCAGGAGTCCGTGCCAGGAAAAAAGCAAGCCCCAGCTGGCCAGCTCTCCTGTCCATTCTGCTCTCCAATGGACAATAATTGGACTACATCCGTGGCAACGAAATACTCGGTGTGAGTACAGAAACGGATGGAATCCTGGATGTCGCCATTCAGCTGTTTATTTATGTAACAGATTTTCCTCCAAGCCATCGGGCTACCAACCTTCTGCCCTCTGCTGTGCCTATTGTCTTATTTATTATTTATTGTAATGCCTGCACTGTTCTGTGTACTTTATGCAGTCCTGGGTAGGTCTGTAGTCTAGTGTAGTTTTTGTGTGGATTTACGTAGTTCAGTGTAGTTTTTGCATCGTTCATGTAACACCATGGTCCTGAAAAACATTCTCATTTTTACTGTGTACTGTACCAGCAGTTATGGTCGAAATGACAACAAAAAGTGACTTGACTCGACTTGACTCGAATTGCAAAAAGTTGGCTTGCAGGTACAACAGGTTATTAAGAAGGCAAATGGAGGGGGACATCACGTGATGACGTAGGATCGAGACGCTGGAACCCAGCTCTCCCGTAAAAAGTTAATAAATTAATGTTTAAGTGAAGAAAAGTTAGTCAATACTTTCTAAAAGTTACTTATAAACTACTCCGGATTGTTTCAAGCTATGCCTCAAAAACAGAAGATGAAGAAAACTAATACCGGGAAGACAACACAAGTTGGAGCAGGAGCAAGGCCCACGTCTACCAAAGAACCGCGGTCTCAGGTACATTATACCACCGGCGATACGGAACAGGAAACTGTGGCAACATCGGCCATTTCTAAAGGAAAAGACCAACGTGAACTGCGCAAACGCGAAGGAAGGAGCATGCGCAAACGGGAGCAACCAGAACTACAAAGCCCAGTTACGACTGCAACTGAAAGTGAAAGTGAATCTGAGGGACAGTCAGATTCTCTGGAAAGATCAGACGAAGAGGGAGATAAAAGTTCTTCTGGAAATATAGAAAAGACTTTGAGGCAAATAATGCGTAAATTAGACGCATTAAAAGTAATTAAAAGTAATCAAAAAGTACTCCAAAAAAATGATAAATATGGAGATTATGCTTGATAAAATGACAAAGAGACAGGAAAAAATGGAAAAGAGAATTATGGACTTGGAAACTAAAACGGAAGACATGGTTGAAAGAATGGACAAAATGGAAAATGAAAATACTGCTTGGACATCAGAAAGAAAACAATTTATGGAAAAAATTGATAAGCTTGAAAATTTTAGTAGACGAAATAATATTAAAATTGTTGGACTTAAAGAAGATATAGAAGGAGAAGATCCAATAAATTTTTTTCAAAAATGGATCCCTGAAAAATTGGAAATGGAAAGAGAAACTCCAATTGAGATTGAAAGGGCTCATAGATCCTTAAGGTCAAGACCTCAAGCTGATCAAAATCCACGATCAATTTTGATAAAATGCTTAAGATACCAAGATAAAGAAAAGATCCTGAAGGTGGCTGTCCAAAGTGCCAAAAATAGAAATGGGCCATTGATGATAGAAGGGAAACCAGTTCTTTTTTATCCTGATATAAGTTACAACCTTTTGAAGAGAAAGAAGGAATTTAACCCAGCGAAAAAAGCCTTATTGGAAAAGGGTTATAAATTTACAATGCGTCACCCAGCAACACTGATAATTTTTTTGGAGGAGGGAAAAAGATTTTTTTCTGATTATCGAAAAGCGGAGGAGTTCGCACAAAAACTTTCATCTATTGACTAATTACACATAGAGGCTTCCAAACGTAATGGATTAAAGATGAAGATAGAGTCAGCGAACAGAAGTGATGGACATTTATGGATATTATAAAAGCAAAATTTTAGAAATACTAATTGAGAATAGTATTTTCTTCTTCTTATATATATACTTTTTTATGTTGCGGGGGGGCTGGGGAGCTTTGGATTGGTTACTACGGGATTCATGTGTGTAATCATGGCGATTGCCATGACCCGTACAACAGAGGGGGGTAATGTTGTGTTTTTTTTTCACAACATTAGTAGGGGGGTATTTTGTTTTTTTCTTTATATTCTATTTTTCTTCTATCTTTTTGCCTGGATGATTGGTGGGGACACACATAGCAACATGGAGATTTTTATAAAGATTTCCCAGGATACCACGAAAGTTGAAAGATTAGGTATTATTATAGATTGGAGTAATATAATTTTTTTTAAAATGACTAATCTACTGAATTTTTTAAAGTTTTAATGTTAATGGGCTTAATGGGCCGGTAAAAAGAAAAAGAATTTTAACATACATTAAAAAAATGAAAACAGATATAGCTTTTTTACAAGAAACTCATTTAACAGACATAGAGCATCAGAAATTAAAAAGAGACTGGGTTGGAAATGTTATTGCAGCTTCATTTAATTCAAAGGCGAGAGGAGTTGCAATTTTGGTTAACAAAAATTTACCAATTAAAATACAAAACGTATTAATTGATTCGGCGGGGAGATACCTAATTATACATTGTCAAATTTTTTCAGAACTATGGACCCTTATGAACATTTATGCACCAAATGAAAATGATGTAAAATTTATACAGGAGGTCTTTTTGAATTTGGCTAACGCACATGATAAAATATTAATAGGTGGAGATTTTAACTTTTGTCTAGATCCAGTTTTAGATAGATCAACAAAGGTTGTTACAAAATCAAAAGCAGTAAAATTAACTCTACCATTGATGAAAGACTTAAATTTGATTGATATATGGAGAAGAATTAATCCAAAAGAAAGAGATTATTCATTTTATTCAAATAGACATAAAACATATTCAAGGATTGATTTTTTCCTATTATCAACGAATATTCAAGATAGTGAAAAATGTGGAATATAAAGCAAGAATATTGTCAGATCATTCTCCTTTAATAATGACAATGATAATGATAGATAAAGAGGAATCAATTTATAGGTGGAGATTTAATTCAATATTATTAAAACATCAAGATTTTTGTGATTTTATGAGAAAACAGATTCAGTTCTTTTTAGATATAAATTCACATTCAGTTGATGATAAATTTATAGTGTGGGAAGCAATGAAGGCATATTTGAGAGGTCAGATAATAAGTTATACTTCTAAAATTAAGAAGGAATATATGATAGAAATAGATCAATTGGAAAAAGAGATTACAAAATTAGAAAAAGAATTCCAAAGAAATATGACAGAAGAAAAGCGAAGACAACTTATTAACAAGAAGTTACAATATAATACACTCCAAACATATCGAACAGAAAAAGCAATTATGAGAACTAAACAAAGATATTATGAACTAGGTGAAAGATCACATAAGGTTCTTGCATGGCAGTTAAAAACAGACCAGACTTCTAAAACAAATAATGCAATTCGAACAAGAGTAAATAAAATTACTTATAAACCTTTAGAAATTAATGAAGCTTTTAAGAATTTTTATTCTGAGTTGTATAAATCAGAATCACAAAATGACAATGTCAAGATAGAAAGGTTTTTATCACAAATAACTCTTCCAAAATTAAATACGGAAGAACAGGAGAGATTAGATATGCCTTTTACATTGAAAGAGGTCGAAGAAGCCCTAGGATCATTTCAAAGTAATAAATCTCCAGGAGAAGATGGTTTTCCACCTGAACTGTATAAAAAGTTTAAAGATTTATTAATTCCTCCTTTTATGGAGTTAATACACCAAGCGGAAAGAACGCATAAACTTCCAGAATCTTTTTCAACAGCTATTTTAATAGTATTGCCAAAAAAAGATAGAGATCTTTTAAAGCCAACATCATATAGACCTATTTCTTTATTAAAAACTGATTATAAAATAATAGCAAAAATCTTATCTAATAGATTATCTAAATGCTTACCAAAATTAGTACATATGGATCAAACGGGATTTATTAAAAATAGACAATCGGCAAATAATGTAACTCAGTTATTTAGTATAATTCATTTAATGCAGAAGAGGGAGGAAATGAGCGTGGCAGTTGCTTTAGATGCAGAAAAAGCATTTGATAGATTGGAATGGGATTTTTTATTTAAGGTATTGGAAAAATATGGATTAGGAGTATCTTTTATAAAATGGATTAAAACCTTAAATACTAATCCCAAAGCTAAGGTAGTGACAAATGGTTAAATTTCAACACCATTTCAGTTAATAAGGTCAACTAGGCAAGGTTGTCCATTATCACCTGCTTTATTTGTGTTGGCGATAGAGCCATTAGCTGAATTGATTAGAATGGACCCAGATATTAAGGGTTCCAGAGTTAATCAGGAAGAATACAAGATTAACTTATTTGCTGATGATGTTCTGCTTTATCTAACAAACCCATTGCACTCATTGCGTAAATTATCCTATAGATTAGAAGAATATGGGAAAATATCAGGTTATAAAATAAATTGGGATATAAGTGAAATTTTACCTCCTACTAAAGGAGATTATAATCAATGTCGATTAATAATCCAATTTAGATGGCCGGCAAATGGTATAAAATATTTAGGTATAAGAGTTGATAATGACATAAAGAACTTATACAAATTAAATTATTTGCCACTATTGAAAAAAATTCAAGAAGATCTTGATAAATGGATGGTATTACCAATAACATTAGTAGGTAGAGTAAATACCATAAAAATGAATATATTCCCTAGATTACAATACTTATTTCAATCACTACCAATACAATTACCCCAGAAGTTTTTTCAAGAGCTAAATAAATATGTGAGGAAGTTTCTTTGGAAAGGTAAGATGTCAAGAATATCGTTGGAAAAATTGACATGGAAATTTGAGTTAGGAGGGTTACAACTTCCAAATTTTAAGAATTATTATAAAGCAAATCAACTTAGATTTATTGCATCTTTTTTTGAGAAAGATAAACCGGCATGGATTAGAATAGAACTAGATAAAATAGGAGAAAACACACCAGAAGATTTTATATATAAATGGGAATCTAAATGGATATGGGAAAAGAAAGAATCTCCTATATTAAAACATTTGATTGACTTATGGAATAAGATAAATGTTGACCATGAGACAAAGAAATCCTTATTAGCAAAGAGATCTTTAATTCAAAATAGACTTATTCCTTTTACAATGGATAATCAACTTTTATATAATTGGTTTCAAAAAGGGATTAGATATACAGGAGATTGTTTTGAAGGAGGTATATTAATGTCATTCGATCAATTAAAGAATAAATATAAAGTATCAAACAACACTCTTTTTTGTTACTTTCAACTAAGGGCTTATTTAAGAGAAAAATTAGGTCAAACAATGTTATTACCGAAATCCAATGAAATAGAAACTTTAATTCAAAAAGGAAAGATTAAAAAATGTATCTCTTGTATGTATAATTTGATTTGAAAACAGGCAATTAAACAAGGAGTCCATAAGTCAAGACAAAAATGGGAAAGTGACTTGAATATTAAAATTGAAGAAAAAAATTGGTCAAGACTATGTCTTGAGAGTATGACAAATACAATAAACGTCCAATTAAGATAAGTGCAATACAATTTTTTACATCAATTATATATTACACCACAAAAAATAAATAAATTAAACCTAAATTTATCTGATCAGTGTTTCCGATGTAATAAAGAAATTGGTACTTTTTTACATTCTACTTGGTCTTGTTCTAAAATTCAACCTTTTTGGACAAATTTAAGAGTTTTATTGGAACAAATTATTGGAATACAACTTCCACATAATCCAATATTACTTTTACTAGGTGATATTGAAGGGATAAAACCGATATCCAAATTGAATAAATATCAGAAAGAATTTATAAAAGTTGCATTGGCAGTAGCCAAAAAGGCTATTGCAGTTACTTGGAAATCGGATACATATTTAAGTATAGATCGTTGGAAGAAAGAAATTTATGGCTTTATTCCACTTGAAAAAATTACTTATAATTTAAGAGATAAATATGAAACATTTTTGAAAATTTGGCGCCCTTATTTACAAAAGATAGGATTAAATATATAGGTGCTCCGAAGATGAAATAATTGGTTACTTGGGGAAAGAAATAAATATATATACTAAAGTTATTACGAACTCCATGGAGCATGTGGGGATCTTCCAATATCCAGGCATTCCTTCTTTTTTCTTTCTTTCTTCTTTTTTTTCTATAGGGATGTTAGGGGGGAGGGGTTAAGGGGAGGGGGGATGGGTAACACACATTTTCTTTTTCATACACTTTTATTCTGTAACTATTTGAAAACACAATAAAAAAAGTTTTTTAAAAAAAGAAGGCAAATGGAATGTTGGACTTCATTGTTAGAGGGATTGAATTCGAGAGGAGGGAGGTCATGCTGCAACAATACAGGGTATTGGTGAGACTGCACCTGGAGTACTGTGTGCAGTTCTGGTCTCCATACTTGAGGAAGGATATACTGGCTTTGGAGGCGGTGCAGAGGAGGTTCACCAGGTTGATTTCAGAGATGTTCCAGGGATAACTTATAAAGAGAGATTGAGTCACCTGGGACTATACTCTCTGGAGTTCAGAAGAATGAGAGGGGATCTTATAGAAACATACAAAATTTTGAAAGGTATAGATAAGATAGAAGTAGGAAAGTTGTTTCTATTGGTAGGTGAGACTAGAACTAGGGGACATTGCCTCAAGATTCAGGGGAGAAGATTTAGGATGGAGATGAGGAAAAACTGTTTTTCCCAGAGAGTGGTGAATCTGTGGAATTCTCTGCCCAGGGAAATAGTAGGAGCTTCTTCACTAAATATATTTAAGATACAGTTAGATTTTTACATAGTAGGGGAATTAAGGGCTATGGAGAAAAGGCAGGTAGATGGAGCTGAGTTTATGGACAGATCAGCTATGATCCTATTGAATGGCGGGGCAGGCTCGATGGGCCGGATGGCCTACTCCTGCTCCTATTTCTTATGTTCTTATGCTTTTCATCATAACTGAAAAAAGGTAGAGGTACAACAAGTCATAAGATCTGAAAAAGAATGTGGGGCAGTGGGTATGGTGGAGGAAGAAGGAGAAAACAGAATGAAATCTGTATGGAGCAGGAGAGTTTAGATGGCTAAAGGGGTGATCTTGCAAGTGAAAAAGATGATGGGTTGGAAGAATGGAGATATATTTGTCAGCAGCTATGGAGCTGCAGGTATCTTCTGCAGAATGTATCTTCTCCAATTCCATTTACCTTCTCTCTTCCCTACACCCTCTGAGTTGCAACAACTGGCAGCTGGCCACTCTTTCCACATTTGTTCACTGTCCTGCCACAGTTATTTCTGTGATCCTGTCCCACAAATCTGCTCTTGTTCATTTCTTATGTACTAGCAGTTCAAGTTAGAAGTAGTTCTCAGGATCAGAACTCTGAAATAACTTGGTGATTTAAAAGAAAATCCACTCAGCTCATACTAACTGTCAGGATGCTGAAGACAAAAAATTACCCATTTGAACACTTTTAAATGTAAGTCTTAGAACCAGATGTTAGATTTTGCTATTTGTTTCTGAACTGCAAAGAATTTATTTTTTGGAGTTGCAAACTGCTTGAAAAGAAGTGACCTCCTGATTATTCCAAAGTCATAATGTAATTCTTAAAAACACAAGTAAGTGCTATGAAAGTCCTCTACTTTCCTCGTTGAATGACATTCCAAAGGCATCAAAGAAGGCTCTTTAGTTGTCCTTATGGAGGCAGCCCTGAAGCAACTAAAGGTTTTGAAATTCAAAGTAAATCAGCAACCATGAACGGTGACCCCATATAACCATGTAACAATTACAGCAAGGAAACAGGCCATCTCGACCCTTCTCGTCCATGCTGAACGCTTACTCTCACCTAGTCCCACTGACCCGCACTCAGCCCGTAACCCTCCATTCCTTTCCTGTCCATATACCTATCCAATTTTACTTTAAATGACAATACTGAACCTGCCTCTACCACTTCTACTGGATATCTTGCTATCAGCATTCACTGCTGTTCTTTATAAACCCACTGGGTTGGTGCATGCCATTTACCAAATGGATATCAGCAACTCATCAAAATTTCTTTCATAGCACAAGGATAGATTTCATTTTCTGCTCCCTGGATTTATAATTGCTCCAGTACCATTGGATCTGTAAGTTGGTCCAGATCAGCTAGATCTGGAAAAACATTGCAATTGTTCCATGATCCTCAATGGAACTGGCCAAGTAACAGCAGGATAGGTTCTATATCATCACTTTCCACAATCCCTTCCCCACCACTGATCATGTTGTCTGTGACACCTATCACATGGTCACCAGAACTACAAAAAGACCAAATGTCTGTAAATAATAGGGTCTTCAACTAGACTTTTCTTAAATGGAGCTGCTCACTACCTTCTAGTCAGAGAATGGAGAACTGTTTATCTGGGGTTTAAATGTCATGTTTAAAAAGTTAAGGCTGTGTGTGAGGTGGACTTCTGGTATGATGGCAGCACACTCAGATGCAGCATCCTCTATGGCAGGGGTTCCCAACTGGTTTCATGCCATGGACCCCTACCATTAATCAAGTGGTCCATGGAACCCAGATAGGGAACCCCCACTCTACAGGGCCAATCAAAGGTGTATTTGTCTTTTTCACAATTGTAAGACACTGCTGGTCATTAAGAACCTCAAGTACTGCAGGTCTACCCCATCAGTGAGTTCCTCGTTGGTGGAGGAGCTAGTGGGTGTTGAACCTGGTGTGGACCATGTTGCTGCCTGCTATGGAGAGCTTTGGAGTCGGTGCATGAAGGCAGTGTGCAGTCTAACTGCGAGTGATTGTCTTAGCTGTTTTTCTTGTGATCGCAAAACCCTGTTGGACATCGGTAATGTGGAATGCTGCAAGTCTGGTTCACTGGTTTATTGGTGGACCGATGGCAGGTGAGCTACTTGGCCTCGGTTGTAGTGCCAATTAGGCCTCGTGCTGCGGTGTGCACCTGTTGCAGCCACCCAGGAGAGGAGAACTGGAGATGGTGTGACACTGTGTCCATGCTGGCTTTGGTGCTTCCCACCGGTGTTCACTCAGTGAAAAACAAGCTGGATTGCATTCACCTGCAGACTGTTGTGGGCTTGTTCTTGTCGACAACGTCCATGGACTCAGGGACTTGGGCTATATTATATTTTTTGTTTGACTGTATGTTTACTGGTTTCTTATATGTGCTATATGTTTCTTGTGCTGTGTATGACTGTGCTCTGCACTTTGGCTTTGGAGGAATGCTGTTCATTTGACTGTATTCATGTATAGTTGAATGACAATTAAACTTGAACTTGAAGTCATGAATGCTAGGTATAATTGGTGATTTCTAAATGTGTGATACATGAAGAAGAGTGGGAGTAATGTTCTGCACTTGTTAATTGATAAGATTTGTTCATGTGTTCACTGATTTTGACCACTTGTGGAAATTCATCGAGCTTCTTGAAGCTATGTGGTCAGGTTCAATTAACATCACTGACCTCCAAGGCAATCCCCATCACCACTGCCAAACCATGTTGGTTCTAGACCTTATCCTAGGCACATGAGTGTACAACACGTCTCTCCAGCTTTAAACTTCTGTCACATAGATTTCAACAACAGCTTGAGAAGCAGCAGCCCTATCAGTAGTGCCACTATGCTGCTATTGTCTATGATGTTGACATCGTTCATGTTTACAGCGACTAATCAGCCTATCAATCTGTATGGCTGTGGGATGTGGGAGGAAACCAGATACTCGGAAATCCACGCAGTCACAGAGAGAACATACAAACTCCATGAAGATCAGAATGGAAGTCAGGATTGTACCTGGGTTACTGAAGCTGTGAGACTACAGTTCTAGCAGCTACACTACTGTGCTGCCCATTATCTAAGACATGCTCTTCCTTATTTTGTTATTTTGCATAACATTGGTAAAATTAACATAGTTCAGCACTTTTCTGTTATAACTGTTTATTTCCAGCCATCTGCTTTTACTGTATGTGACCCATACCATGCACAGTTTTTCACTCCACTTGAGCCAAAGCTATGATCAAGGCAGGATTTAATCATCTCCTGTTAATGATTCTTTCTTAATGTTACAATGCCCTGGCATGCAGGAAAGGAAAATGCCATGATGTTACTGATTTGTCAGAGCTACAATCCCTCAAACCACTGTGAAGTGACTTGAATGTTAGACAGACTATGCCAGCAAAGTCAACAAAATTTTCATCTTTATTGACCAACACTGGGATGGATCACTTTTTAAACCAATTCAATTTTCAGTATCTACTCAGCCCAGGTTAACTTATGGAGAAGACAAAATCGTATACATTTGAACACCTTTGTGAGAAAGAAATGCAAACCAGCTGAAAGGCTTGTTTGTTTTTTAATACTCAGGCAACTTAACTACAATTTATTAACAGTACACTCGACTTGTAATGATATCTGTACAAAAGATTTACTTTGTTCAGTGCCATATTTCAATAAGTTATTTCTGCAAGTTTGCCATCATTTCTAAAATATTTCAGAAGTTACTATGAGGCAATGGATTGAATGAGTCAAAATGTAGTTAAATAGCAAATTTATGATAATAATATCTGTTGAGGAATTACCAATCAGCAGTTATTTGTGTTTGCTTGCATATGACTTTGGATTTAATCAGTAATCCACCATAAAAGTAATTCTGGGTACAGGAAAAGGAAGATGATATTGTTATGCCATCGGCCCCCTCCTTTGTGAGAATCTCAAGAACCCTAGTCAAGGGGGGGTCAACTGACCCAAAAGAGGAAGAGACGTGCTGAATGGACGCAGAAAAATGGGAGAGAGAGAGAGAGACCACGTTCTCCCAAAAAGCAGAATAAAGGTGACATTGACTATTGTCTCATGGAGACCACGTGAAAAGCCCTCGGGCAAAGTGGGCTGGTTGAGAGAGAGATCGCATCACCTGCAACCTGATTGACACCTGCGATCCCGTGAAGAAGTATAAAGGAGGTTCTGAGGGGGGGACAACCCTCAGACGCACCCAGGAGACGAAGGAAGCACGATATCGATTCCCGTGGGAGCGGGAAGCCATTCTGAAGGAAGCCACGTGCGTTAGATTCCAACTTTTGAATCTGTGGCTAGAACCAATGAAAGACTGCTTTTAGCTAACAACGGGGAAGTCTGCGCCCCTGATTCCAAGGATTTGCTCTGCCAAGATGACGGGCAAGTGTTTATCTTTTCCAAATCATCTCTTTCTCTCTACAACGTGAAAACCCCAGCGGTTCCCAAAAGGGAAAAGCCTGCAAACTTCTGAGTGACTCTTTATATTTCAATTGGACTCTGTATTAACCCCTAGACAACTGTAAAGCTTATTTCTGATTGATAGATAGATAGATAGATAGATACTTTATTCATCCCCATGGGGAAATTCAACTTTTTTTCCAATGTCCCATACACTTGTTGTAGCAAAACTAATTACATACAATACTTAACTCAGTAAAAAAATATGATATGCATCTAAATCACCGTCTCAAAAAGCATTAATAATAGCTTTTAAAAAGTTCTTAAGTCCTGGCGGTAGAGTTTTAGATTGAGTTTGACGATGTATATGATCTGAATGTTTTGTATTAACCATACGTTTGTGCCCTTTTCGAATAAAACGTTTGAAAATAGTAGTATCCAACTCAGCTGATCCATCTATCTTTGCTGGTAAGTTACCTGGTTACGGGGTTACGTAACAAGTGGGGGCTCGTCCGGGATTTGAAACCAAACGGGAGGGTCAGTGAATCGGGCTGTAAGTCCAAACTTAAATCTGGTTACGCAGGTAGCCAGACGGAAAACCAGCAAAGATGGATGTGGAGGAATTTATGAGCAACCCGACAGTAGAGGCGCTAGGGAAGGCTACAAAATCAGACTTGGTAAATTTGGCGCAGGCGTTAGACCTCACAGCGGTGAAGCCAGCAATGAAAAAGCAGGAAGTGCTAAGGGTCATACAACAGCATTACGCTGGGAAGAAGGTGTTTGCAGCTGAGGAGTTGGAAAATATCCCCGAAAGGAGATTAGCGAGTGGGACAGATCAGGCAGAGTTGGAGAAAGCAAGGTTGGACCATGAGCTTAGAGTAAAGCAGCTAGAAGTAGAAGCAGCTGCGAAGGAAAAGGCTGCAGAAAGAGAGCATGTGTTCAAACTAAAGGAATTAGAAATAAAACGGGATCATGAGCTCCAGTTAAAGCAGCTGGAAGTAGCCGAGAAAGAGAAACAAAGGGGCCATGAATTGGAGCTGGACAGGCGAAGGCAAGAGCGAAGAGCTCAAGGGGAAGAGAGAGAGGAGGGGTTTGATGTTAGTCGGGCATTGAGGTTGGTCCCCCCGTTCGAGGAGACGGATGTTGATAGTTATTTCTTGATTTTTGAGAAGGTAGCAAGGAATCAAAAGTGGCCCAGAGAGCAGTGGGTGGCGTTGTTACAAAGTGTGTTACGAGGGAAGGCACAGCGGGTATATGCTGCGCTGCCCCCAGAAAGGGACGGGAATTATGATCAAGTAAAGGAGGCCATTCTCCGAGGTTACGAGTTAGTACCTGAGGCGTATAGACAAAGGTTCCGAAATTTAAGAAAAGGGTGGAATCAAACATATACCGAGCTAGCCCATGAGAAGGGTGTGCTCTTGGACCGTTGGTGCACTGCTGAAAAGGTGGCCGAGAACTATGGGCGTATCAGGGAATTAATTTTGATTGAGGAATTTAAAGGTTGCGTTCCGGAAGAGATCCGAATGTATTTAAATGAGAGGACGAATCAGTCCATCTCAGAGATGGCTAGGGTCGCAGATGAATATGTCCTAACCCACAAGACAAAGTTTTCCTCGCCAAAAAGTTACCCGAGAGACCGTCGGAATGGTAGGGAAAGCCCGCCGGCTGAGGCGGAGATCCCGCCGGGAGCTAGCAGCAAAAGTGAGGATAACAGACAGGAAACCTGGAGACCCTCTGGTTTAACCTGCTTTAATTGTGGGAAGGTGGGTCATATCGCATCAAACTGCTTTGCTCCAAGAAAGGAGCCAGAGAGGGAGAGAGCAGCGATCCCTATCGGGCGTGCAGTGGTAATCAGGAAATGGACAAGAGGGCCCCAGGTAGATGGAGTACCGGAGGGGCGGGAGACATTTAGTTCCGAAGGAACCGTGTCTTTGAGGGAAGGGGACCCCCCCATCCCCGTACGAATTTGGAGAGACACGGGGGCGGAACTATCGTTAATTAGCCGTAATGTGTTAAAATTCGGCCCTCGCACGGGGGAGGTAGCCCTGAGAGGTATAGGGAACCGGACCGAGATCGTGCCTTTGCATAGGGTCCTTCTCGATTGCGAGTTGGTGTCGGGACCTGTGGAACTAGGAGTCCTGCCAGAGTTACCGGGGGAGGGCGTGGACCTCCTTTTTGGTAATGTCAGAAACGAGCCACGCTCCCGAATAATGGCTTCAAGACAAATTCAAGGAAACAAAGTTTATTAACAGTTCTGCAGAGCTGGGCCCCTTCAGAGAAGGGAACCCTGAGCCTTACAGGGCAGCAGGTTTTATCCTTCTTCCTTACCACCCCTCCCCTCCCTGACTCGGGAGGTACATAGTGTTTTCCCATTCCATATTTGGAGTTGTTTTTTTACACGTTTCTGTAAAACAATAGTCCATATCTCAGGACTTCAATGATTCCACAAACAGTTAATTTTATCAAGGCTTCTGCATTCATAATTAGATCACACTTGTTTACAGACTTTAACCCAGACATAATTAAATCACAGTTGTCCCTAAACATAATTAAATCATACTTGTCCCTAGACTTTAACCCGGACCTGTCAGAAACGCACATCTTAATTTTGAATCTTACAGGTAATGACCTCGCGGGTGGGAAGATGGGAACCGCCCTGATAGTTGAGGCCCCGCCCATGGAGTCCCCGAGCTATCGCGCATGCGCGGTCACTCGCAGCCTGTCGAGAAAAGCAGCTGAGAACCAGAGCAGTTTAAATCGGGCCAGTAGTGACTTGGCCAAGACGTTTTTACCGACCCTATACCACGAGGGTTCAGAGGGTGGTAAAACAGAAGGTAGTAAAGTAAACGGGGGTAAGGGCGAGGAGATAGCCCCCCCCCCCTTAGTGAAGAGAAAGGTCCTAGAGGTAGGAAATAAAGATGAGAAACGGATAAAGCTGTTAAAACGTCCAGAGTTGGACGTGGTTGATCTGTCTGGTTTGGCAGAATTGTTTGGAGAAGTTGAGAGTTCTAAAGGTGTTCTCGATGGTCCCGAGAGTGAAATGAGGGCAGTCTTAGAGGAGAAGGGTATCCTTGCTGTGGAAAAGTCAGCTGAAATGGTTGTTTCAGCTCGCAGGGTTGCGCCTTCCCCAACGGGGGGCTGCCTAGAGAGTAACTGGAAGGATCGGGGGACGTTAGAATTTGAAAAAGGTACGGGTGTTGAAAGCCTGGAAGAGGCCAATGTCCCGTTTGAGTGTGTCCAAGATGGGGATGCACGTGGTGTTGAACCTAGTCACGGAGCTCAAGGAAAAGGGGAATGTGTAGTTCCCAAATTGAATGAAGAAAATTTAAAGGCTGGACTGATACCAGAAGTAGCAACCAGGCTACAGAGACAATGGTTTGGTACCACAAAGCCTGTGAATCAATTACAGGTTGAGTTGGAAGGTAAAGGGGCCCCACACGCTATTGTTATTCCAGAGTGTGGTGTGAAAAGGCAGAATTTGAAATGCTGTCTGAACAAAGCGGGATCGCTTGCAGATCTTAACTTGGAAACTAATAGCATGATGGGTCCTGAAGAGAAAAATGACAAATTGCCTAAAATTAAGGAATTGGGTGGAAATCCGGAAGGTGGTCTAAGTTTGGAAAACGCTGATAAAATAACTTCTATGAAAGGAGCGAGCAACAGCCTATTTCGCCAGGGTGCCCAAGATCGCCACGAGGGAATTAACCGGAAAAGAGGCGAGGGTTAATGAGGACGCGATTTTTAAATAGCAGAAGCCGGTTTTAAGGGATTTTGACAAAGTATGTGAATAATAAAGACAACACCCATGGACCTTAGTATTTTGCATGAACCTTTGTAGATGTATGTAAGCTAAGATCACACCTCCTTAGTTATGTTGCTGAAGAAAGCAAATAAATAAAGTGGTTATTAAGCTGAAGTTTGATGCTACCAGGCGTTAGTATGGCACGTGAGGTTAAGGTATTAAAGAAAAGGGGCACTGTACTTGTTACCTGTTTAGATCCTGACTTGAATGTATAACAGTAGTACTCTGTGAAGAGAAAAGCTTGTGTAGTATGTAGATTCAAAAAAAAAACCCGGTACCAACCTGTTTTTAACCGCTGGTTAAAAACCCGTTATGGGGGGAGGTGTTATGCCATTGGCCCCCTCCTTTGTGAGAATCTCAAGAACCCTAGTCAAGGGGGGGTCAACTGACCCAAAAGAGGAAGAGACGTGCTGAATGGACGCAGGAAAATGGGAGAGAGAGAGAGAGACCACGTTCTCCCAAGAAGCAGAATAAAGGTGACATTGACTATTGTCTCATGGAGACCACCTGAAAAGCCCTCGGGCAAAGTGGGCTGGTTGAGAGAGAGATCGCATTACCTGCAACCTGATTGACACCTGCGATCCCGTGAAGAAGTATAAAGGAGGTTCTGGGGGGGGGGGGGGCCCTCAGACGCACCCAGGAGACGAAGGAAGCACGATATCGATTCCCGTGGGAGCGGGAAGCCATTCTGAAGGAAGCCACGTGCGTTAGATTCCAACTTTTGAATCTGTGGCTAGAACCAACGAAAGACTGCTTTTAGCTAACAACGGGGAAGTCTGCGCCCCTGATTCCAAGGATTTGCTCTGCCAAGACGACGGGCAAGTGTTTATCTTTTCCAAATCATCTCTTTCTCTCTACAACGTGAAAACCCCAGCGGTTCCCAAAAGGGAAAAGCCTGCAAACTTCTGAGTGACTCTTTATATTTCAATTGGACTCTGTATTAACCCCTAGACAACTGTAAAGCTTATTTCTGATTGATTATGGTTACACCGGTGTTTTAGATTGAGTTTGACGATGTATATGATCTGAATGTTTTGTATTAACCATACGTTTGTGCCCTTTTCGAATAAAACGTTTGAAAATAGTAGTATCCCACTCAGCTGATCCATCTATCTTTGCTGGTAAGTTACCTGGTTATGGGGTTACGTAACAATATGTTATTACTACTTTGCTTCAGAGGTATAATCTCTCTACAAACTCTTATAGGTGCCAACTCTGTGAATGGATTTTAGATTTCTAATTAACAAAGTTAACAGAATCAATTTTCATCTTTAATGGCCAACAAAGGCATAGATCCCACCTCTAAAACCTATTCAATTTTCACGCTATTAAGAGACAATCCACTTAGCCCAGACTAACTCTCCAGATGGTGGAAACAGATATTTACTTATTTGAACATCTTTGTGTGAAAGATCGGGAACCTAATGTTGGGTTTTGCCACTTGCTTTCTTAAGTTACTGATGCACCATCAATAACTCTCGGAGACGTGAGGTGAGATATAGGTTTTTATTGGTTGGAAGAAAGAACAAGCAGAAAATAACCACCACACTACATCCTGGAGACTGAGGCCAGGGCTGTGTCTCCAATCGCCTTTATACCGGGGTCCGTGGGAGGAGCCACGGTCTGTGGGAGGAGCCACAGGAGCAGTCAGCGGGGGGGCGTGTCCAGACAGGTATCTGTAGTTCACCACAGTTACAAGGAATCCTTCCCAATAAGGCACAACAAGCCTCAAACACAGTAAGCCCACTAACCATCAGCACCCTGGAGCTGTACACCTGGAGGCTGCTTTCATCGTCACCAGAGACTTTAATCGAGCGTCGCTGACTGAAGTCTCTCCGAAGCTTTGTCCAGGTGAGCACACTGGGAGACAGCATACTCGAACACTGCTACTCTCCCTTCCGCACCACTAACAAAGCTCTCCTCCGTCCATCATTTGGGAAGTCTGACCACTCCTCCATCCTGCTTTTGTCCCTGTACAGGCAGAAGCTGAAACAAGAGGTGGCTATAGTTAAAACCATCCACCGTTGGTCCGACCAATCAGTCTCCATGCTGAGGACTGCTTTAGTGACATCAACTGGAATGTCTTTCGTGATGAGGATGCCTCTGAGTTCACGGAAGGGGTCACAAGCTTCATCCAGAAGTACATAGAGGATGTTGTCCCCCAAATGTGCACACTGCACTCACCGCATGAGACAGAGCTTTCACCGTTGGTAACCACCAGGAACTCAGGATATGCAGCTACAATCTGTGCAAAGTCATCAAGGCAGCGAAACAACAATACAGGGACAAGATTCAGACACAATTCTCCACCAACAACACACAGAACTTATGGCAAGGTCTGCACATTGATCGTGTGGATAGTCAGAGGCTTTTCCCCAGGGCTGAAATGGCTAGCACAAGAGGGCATAGTTTTAAGGTGCTTGGAAGCAGGTACAGAGGAGAAGTCAGGGGTAAGTCTTTTGACGCAGAGAGTGGTGAGTGCTTGGAATGGGCCACTGGCGGCGGTAGTGGAGGTGGAAATGATATGGTCTTTTAAGAGTCTCCTGGATGGCTACATGAAGCTTAGAAAAATAGAGGGCTATGGGTAAAGCCTAGGTAGTTCTAAGGTAGGGATATGTTTGGCACAGCTTTGTGGGCTTAAGGGCCTGTATTATGCTGTATGTTTTCTAAGTTTCTATCCTTTGCTGCCACTGGACATATATACTTGCTCTTTGCTCTACAATGACAAATACAGTACTATGCAAAAGTCTTAGGCATCATCATCATCATCATATGCCATACTCTGCCAGAGCCTCAGCGACCACTTTCTTCCACTGCCATCTGTCGGCAGTCAAACCTCTTGCATCTCTGGCGGTGAGGCTGATCCGCTTCTTGATGTTGTCGATCCAGGTTGTCCTCTGTCTGCCTCGGGAGCGGCTTCCTTCTACTCTGCCCTCAAGCACAGTGCGTTCCAGTGTGTCATCAGTTCTTGAGATGTGTCCAAAATAGCGAAGTTTCCTTTGGATAACGGTTTCCAGAAGTATTGGTTTCATGCCAATCTTTTCTAGGATGAAATTGTTGGATCTCCTTTCAATGTATGATACCATGAGGATCTGTCTGTATGTCCACCCTAGCTATATATGTGCCTAAGACCTTTGCACAGTACTGTATATGTATTTTTTAAACAAATTAACTAAGTAATGCAAAAGGAAAGCAAAAATAATGAGTAGTGTTCATGTTTTTTTTTGTCTATTCAGAAATTTGATGGTGGAGGGGAAGAAGCTGTTCCTAAAACTATGTGTCTTCAGGCTCCTGTACCTCCTATCTGATAGTAGTAATGAGAAGAAGGCACCTTCTGTGTGGTATCTTAATAATAGATACCATGTTCTTGAGGCATCACCTTCTGAAGATGTCCTTGGGAATGCTATTGCCCATAATGGAATTGGCTGAGTTTACAACCCACTGCTCCTGTGCAATAGTCTCTCCCTACCAAATCTCCTCAAACTACTAATGAAATGTAGCCACTGGTATGCTTTCTTTGTAATTGCATCAATATTTTGGGTCCAGAATAGATTTTCAGAGATGTTAACACCCAGGAATTGAGTCACACTGAGTCTGACCGGGGTAGTTTGATGTACACTCAGCCAAATACTTCCTTGAAGCCAAGGCCAGTCTCTTTCATCTCACCTCTGAAATTTAGCTCTTTTATCTAACACTGTGATAGCACCTGACAAATGCTCAGATATGTCCTATTTCAAAAAAGCAGAATAAATCTGATTTGGGAAATTATCCTACAATCTATCAACTGTCAATCATCAATAAAGTGATGGATGGTGTCATCAATTGTACCACCAAAATCATACTTTCTCTTCAGTTGGCTCTTGATGGCATCACAGTATTGGATGAAAGAGCTAAATTTCGGAGGTGAGGTGAGAGACACTGGCTTTGACATCAAAGCAGCATTTGACTGAGTGCAAAAAGTAACTCTGGTCAATCTTAAAGGAATAGTTGTGTTTGTTGGTGATCAAACACTGAACATCACTGCATGAGTTCCTCAGGACAGCATCCAGGGCTCAACATTCAATTGCTACATCAATGACTTCACTTCTATCATAAGGATAGGAATATTTATTGGCAATTGCACAATGCTCGGTTCTATTTGCAGCTCCTCTGCAAATGAAGCAGCCCAGACCTGCGTGCAATGAGACTTACACATGTAGTCAAAGGCTGGTAAGGATTACACAACAGTTCTAGGTAATAATCATCTCCAAGAATATTCTAGCCATTTACCCTTGATTTTTAAAGTTATTACAATTTTAAGTGGTCCACCAGCAACATACAGCACATCATCACTGACCAAAAACATAACTGAACCAGCCACATAAATAAATGAAGCATTAGGGAGGATCCAGAGAGTTGTTCCTGGAATAAGGAATTGCAGTCCATGGAACTGTTATGGGTTTGAGACTGCTTTATTTTGAATTAAAAGCTGGGAGGAGCTTTGATAGAAGTATATAAAATGATCAGGCTGATGACTAGCGAGAGGCTGTTTTCTTTGCTGGAGGAGTTGAAGACTAGTGGTGACAGATATCAAATAAAGCCAAAAACAAATTAAAAGAAGAGAGATGAAGAATGTTTTTATGCAATATGTGTTTGGAGTCTGGAATGCACTACCTGTAGGTGTGGTGGAATCAGGTTGCAATATTTTATTTAAGAAGTATTTGGTGGATGGAGAAAAGGCTGGTGAGTGAAACTAGAGAATTGCTCTGGCAGACAGCTGGAGCAGGCATGATGAATTGAATGATTTCCTTTGCTGTAACCATTGTGTGATTCCATGGTAAGAACAAGTCAGTTGCTGGGTACACTGAACAGAGTGATACCTCTAAACTTTTTCAATATCTATAACACTCAAACCAGGAAAGGGATGAAATGCTCTCCACTTGTCCAAATGACACAGTTACAATGAAACTCAGAAATCCTCAAACCACCTAGGACAAACATTCAAATAATTCACACTGCATCCACACAACTAAGGTATCAATCATCTACAACAAGGACTGGAGTTATTCTTACAGGGTACTTTTACAGTAAGGTGGCAGGGTGGAGGTACGTCTCTACCGAAGGAAGTGTAAGGTGCTCCTTCCCTCCATTGGCCTGCAGCTCACCCATTTCCCCCCCCCCCCCCCCGATTAGGGTCACATGGAGCCACGGGAGCAGTCTATATCAACAAGTCCTAGTTATGTCACCATTGATGCCAGGCAGACAATCTCTGAAGAATATCGATAATGCCATCTTGCAATGAAACTGCCCAGAAGAAGGCAATGGTAAACCACTTCTGTAGAAGAATTTGCCAAAAATAATGGTCATGCAAAGACCATGATCATCCACATAACAAACAAACTTTTACAGTACCTCTTAAACCTGTGACCTCTACCACCAAGAAGGGTAAAAATCAGGGGCACCATCACGTGCAGGTTCACTTCCAAGAAGCTTACTATCCTTATGTAGAAATATATGGTCATTCATTTTCATTGGATCTAAATCCTGGAACTCACTTGAACTCATGGCTTTGTGGGGGTAACTTCCCTAGAAGGTCTTCAAACATTATAGAGAATTCATCACCATTGTCTTGAGGGGTGTGGCATTAAGGATGGATAATAAAGGTTAGCCTTGACAGTGATGTCCTTATCCCATATAGTGCAATGCTAAATAAACAATACAATACCAGGCATTGACTGCCTCCATCAAGCCTAAATGATTTCCCTTGGCATTTTGAATTATCAAATTGTCCATTCCTCCATCAGCAGTATCTGGAGGATGAGAAATTGAATTGAACAAGGTAAAATTATTATGGCTAAAAGAGCACATTCCAAAGTGAGAACAATTAAAGACTATGCAGTCAGACTTTTTCACGTCTCCGAAACTATCCTTCCTTTACTAAAGACTGAGTGAAATGATCATTTGACTTTTGTTTCAATAATTAAGTCTGACATTCTATGGATGCCAGGCAGTGAGTGTATTGCCTCAAGTGGCACAGTTCATTTTGTATGAACATCACTTCCTGTATGTAAGCTGTTCTTTATATAATTTCTTGCACATGTTAATTTGGATTCATTTTGAAGCACATGATGGAAAGACCTCCATTGCCATCCACTCTTTATTTGCTCCTGAAACGGCAATATCTGTGGGAAACGTTTAGCAGATATATTTTGAAGGAAGTATTAAGTTTATCATTGCGAGAATAATCAACAGTATTAGACTATTTAGGCATACAATGATCCTGAATTGAATTTAATACATATTTTACTTCACTTTCTGCAGTTTCACAGTCATTAAAATCCCTGAAGGAAGCTTCTGGCTCGGGTGATTTTTTGCGAAGATGTTTTACTCACTGCATAGCTCGGTATATATGCACTGCAAGGGCAGTAGACTGGCACCTTGAAGGATAACAGCGAATATTGTTTGTTACTCTGACACATGTAAGTTTGATTCCAAGGCAGCACTGTCCTACTTTTGGCATCTATGCCCTTGTTTCTATTTTCATGCCCATGTAAAATCACCATGAGAATTTTTTCATCTTAGGTATGACAAACCAAGAATCCAGTTCTCTCTCCTTCAGTAACAGTTAGTGATTGTTGTTGTGTGCCGACCTGCCAGCAATGTCTACCACTATGAGAAGAAACTCATATCATAACACTGGCTCAGTTCCCATGTTGCTATCCCTCTGTTGCTGATCATCTGAGAATCAGCTTGAGCACGTATTGAATATTAGAACCAAGCAAATTTACATGCCAGAGTAGTCCTAAAACTGAAGGATTGTTGAAAATCATTGTTGTTCATTCTCATCCACATAGTCCTTCCAATTTTCCCACTTCTAAGTAATAATGCTCACTCAGCATTAACAAGCATCAGTGGATAGCAACTTCCATGTGGTGGAGCCAATTGTACATGGTCCTGAAGGTATTGTAGTGGTTTTGGATCTAAATGACTCAGCTTTGAATAGTTGTGTTCCTTCAGAAGCAGGAGCAGTCTGAGATAGCAGTGTGACAGACAACTGTGAAGAACCTGTTGGTATTTCATTCATGGCAAAACAAATTTTCATCCTGAGACCATATAAGGATTCATACAACACAGAACCATGACCTCTACCACAAATAAGGGTTTCAGCAAACTTGCCACTGCACCCACAAAGCTCCTTACAACAGTTTAAAACAAATCAATGCTGCGAACGGGAATAGTGTTAGCTTGATTGGCAAGAGAATGAATTTCCAATATAGTACTCATTCTTTGCGTGATTTCTTCTCTGTGCTACAGAGGAAGCTTAGGCATTAGCAATCAGGCACTACCATTTCTATTCTAGTAAGAGTGAGCTCTGAGATCTTTATAAAAGCCATGAACAAGGTTCAGCCACACATACAAAATACTGGAGGAACTCAGCAGGCCAGGTAGCATTATAGAAAAGAATAAACAGTCGACATTTCAAGCCAAGAGCTTTCATCAGGACTGGAAAAAAGGATGAAAAGTTAAAGCAAAAAGGTGGGGAGAGGGGAGGAAGAAGTACAAGGTAGTAGGTAATAGGTGAATCCGGGAGGGTGGAGAGGTAAACTAAAGTGCTGGGAAGTTGATTTGTGAAAGAGATAAAGGGCTGGAGAAGGGGGAATCTGATAGGAGAGGGTAGAAGACCACAGAAGAAAGGGAAGAAAGAGGACCACCAGAGGGAGGTAATGGGCAGGTAAGGAAATAAAGTGAGAAACAGAAATAGGAATGGGGGAATGGTGAAGGGGGGCAATTACCAGAAGTTCGAGAAATTGATGTTCATGCCATCAGATGGAATATAAGGTGTTGCTCCTCCAACCTGAGTGTTGCCTCATCATGGTAGTAGAGGAGACCAAGGACTGACATGTTGGAATGGTAATGGGAAGTCGAATTGAAATGGGTGGCCACCGGGAGATCCCACTTTCTCTGACAGGTGCTCAGCAAAGTGGTCTCCCAATCTACCTCATGTTTGAACAAGATTGAGCAAGACATTTTACTGCAAAACCTAAAGCTCCTAGTCATCTCTGGCATGCTATGATGCAAGTCAGATAACGCTTCACCCCTCATTTTCAGGGATATATACTGTAAAACCTGTCTCATATCACAGTAATAGTAACATGGATTGTTTAAGACAAATTTTGATAAATCTGGTGAAATCGTTTGACAAGATTATAGAAATGGCTGATGCCAGGAATGCAGTAGATAGATAAATAGATAGATACTTTATTGATCCCAAAGGAAATTACTGTGTCACATTAGCATTACAAGTGCACAGATATACAAATATTAGAAGAGAAGTAAGAAAGAACAAAAAAATAAAATTACCTCTTATAATAAAAAAAAGGTGTTACCCATGTTGATTTTTAGAAGGCATTTGAAAAATTACCACAGTGGTTATTGGGTAGTGTGGGTTTAGTACTTTTTTTTAAGGATTATATGGGTTGGCACAACATGGAGGGCTGAAGGGCCTGTACTGTGCTGTAGTGTTCTATGGTTCTAAAATGCTGGCTAGTGAAAATTAAAACCTATGGCACCATAGCTAAAAAGTTGGCTGACAGACAGAAAATAGAATGTCATGGTAATTTTGTTAAACTTAACAATGATGTTCTTAAACAGTCTATGAATGGACCTTGCCTGTACTGATATATGTTAAAAACTTCAATATATGTGCACAGAGTAAAAGTTCATTATGATATCCACACTTTAAAAATGTGACAAATGGTAAAGAGAATAGCAATAAATTACAAGATAATATAAGTAGAGAGAAATGAGCAAGGAAAGTTGACACGTTTTGGCTAAACGAATGAGAAGAGTCAATAGAATCTAAAGAGCTCAGTTCTGACTGGTATGCTAGAACATATAGCCCTGGATGTATATGCACATTGATCTTTGAAATCAATAGGGCATATGGAAAGACTGCTTAGTCATGCATTTCAGGTTCTGAACTGCATAATTAAAGGCATAGAGTACAAAAGCAGGGGAATTATGCCAAGTGTGCTCACAGAACACAATGGTGCAGCTACTGGACCCACAGCTCTCAGTGCCAGAGAGAGAGAGAGAGAGAGAGAGAGAGAGAGAGAGAGAGTGTGTGTGTGTGTGTGTGTGTGTGTGTGTGTGTGTGTGTGTGTGTGTGTGTGTGTGTGTGTGTGTGTTTAGAGCTTGCACATTCTCCCTGTGACTCTGCAGTCTAGTTTCCTTTCACATCCCAAATTATGTCAATTGGTAGGGTAATATGCTATAATATGCTACTGGGGCAGGTGAGTGGCAGAATCTCAGGAAAGTTGATGAGAATGTGGGGAGAATAAAAAGATGCTAAGATTAATGTAGGATTAGTTAATGGGTTGATGGTCAACATGGGTTGAAGGACCTGTTTCTACATTTTAAGTCTCTGTAACTCTATGACACAACCACAAGGGATTGTGAGGCAAAGTGGTTGTAATCCAGAATCCACTGCTTATAAGGGTGGTGGAAACAGGAAAACAAAATTAATCAGAACTTTCAAAGGAGTTGGACAGGTACATAATATGGTGAATTATGGGGAAGGAATTAACATAATAAGATTGCTCTTGGAACCGTTGTGAACATTGGAACCAAGTGGTCTTTTTCTGTGCCGTAATAATTTTAATCAAAGTATACTTTAATTGAAAATCATTGTTATTAGTACTTTCCAATGCTTTAAATATATTTTTTTTATACTAAAATAAATTTGCTCCATTTGTGCAAATCCTTAAGCTGTTCAACAACTTTGAGCTCTTGAATTTTGTTGGGTCATGGTGGTTTCCAAAATCACGATACACCATGTCATTAAAAACATAGTAAGCATGTGTGGTTGCTGGCTGTATCATTCATACTGAGTCCCAAAACAACATGACATTCCAAAGAACAAAATTCAGACATCAGTCAAGTATCAGTTGGAGTAGTCAGACATATTGGTAAAAATCCATAGTGGCATAAAACATGCAGCCATTTTGCCACATACAAGTGAGTAAATGCATCACATTTTCCCTTAGCACCATCAATTTTGTGAATCAAGCTCTTCTTATAATCTGTGGATAGTGTGGTCACAAACAGATTTTTCAAGAATCTGGAGCTCAATAGCCTTTTCTTTAAGGATGTATGTAAGCCCAGGCACAACCAGAATGATTCTGTAAAAGCAAACACACTCTATTGGAGAATTTTGCAATTTGTAATTACAACATTTTGAAAGCATAACAGAACTTGTAAAGTTGTGAAGTCGACCAACTATTGCTGAGGTGACACCAAAATGATGCATTTGATGGCATTTTAGGTTAGATTATGGTCAGAACATGAGACAGGCCATGCCTGATTGAGGCATTTGCAGCAATTGGTTAAGCTTGATGGATTCCAAATTAAAGAGTCTTTTGTACTACTGCAGGTATTTTTTCTTAAATCTAGGCTACATTGCAAGTTTTCCTCCTACAATATGATACCCAAGTAATATCCTTTAAATCAGTAACATTATGAAACAGAACGATGTTGTAATCAGAGTTGATGACCTGGAATCTGAGCTTTAAACACTGCAATGTATCAGGGAGGGTAACAGTTATCTGGATACTGGGTTTCAGGAGTCATTTACACCTATTAGATTAACTATTTCAAATTCAGTCTGTGGTCAGAGACAAGATCATGTAACTTAAAATGAGACAGGTAGTGCTGAAGGAGCCTCAGTCCTTGCTTGTCCAACAGGTCTGAGACTCTTGCTATCTGTACAGATAGAAGTGGGGGTTGTAAGAATGATGAGCAACTGAACTGTGGCACCTTGGTTCAGAAACCTATTCCTGAGAGAGGAGAAAAGAGAAATGTAGTTGTTGTTGGGGATAGCATAGTCAGGGAAATAGACACAATTCTCTTTCACAAGAATCAAGAATCAAGCTATGTTTCCTGCCTGGTGCATAGGTTTGGAACATCTCATTCGACCTGCTCAGGAGTTTAGAGTGGGAAAGCAAAGATCCAGTTATTTTGGTCCACGTGGATACCAACAACATGGGAAGCACAAGGAAAGAGGTTCTTCTGAGGGAAATTGAGCAGCTAGGATTAAATTAAAACGCAGAACCAAAAAAGTAATAATTTCTTGATTGCAAATTGGCATATGGTTAATAAGATCAGAGAGATGAATGTGTGGCTTAAAAATTGTTGTGGGAAAATTGAGTTAGAATTTGTAGGACATTAGCACCAGTACTGGAAGAGGAGAGAGCTGCCCGATGGGATAGACTCTATCTGAACCATGCTGCGACCAGGGTTCTGGTGAATCCCATAACTGGGGCTGTGGGTAGGACTTCAAACTAAATAGTTGGGAGGTGGGGTTGGTTTTACAGTTTGGGAAGGTATGGAGAAAGTAAATGGAAGGAGAGTACAAGAGAAGTTCCTGAAATCTCCAGAATAAAGAAACATAGAAACATATAAAACCTACAGCACAATACAGGCCCTTCGGCCCACAAAGTTGTGCCGAACATGTCCCTACCTTAGAAATTACTAGACTTCCCCATAGCCCTCTATTTTTCTAAGCTCCATGTACCTATCTAAAAGTCTCTTAAAAGACCCTATTGTATCCGCCTCCACCACTGTTACCGGCAGCCCATTCCACACACTCACCACTCTCTAAGTAAAAAACTTACCCCTGACATCTCCTCTGTACCTACTCCCCAGCACCTTAAACCTGTATCTTCTTGTGGCAACCATTTCAGCCCTGGGGAAAAAGCCTCTGACTATCCACATGATCAATGCCTCTCATCATTTTATACACCTCTGTCAAGTCACCTCTCATCCTTCGTCACTCCAAGGAGAAAAGGCCGAGTTCACTCAACCTGTTTTCATAAGGCATACTCCCCAATCCAGGCAACATCCTTGTAAATCTCCTCTGCATCCTTTCTATGGCTTCCATATCCTTCCTGTAGTGAGGCGACCAGAACTGAGCACAGTACTCCAAGTGGGGTCTGACCAGGGTCCTATATAGCTGCAACATTACCTCTCAGCTCCTAAGTTCAATTCCACGATTAATGAAGGCCAATACACCATACACCTTCTTAACCACAGCGTAAACCTGCACAGCTACTTTGAGCATCCTATGGACTCGGACCTCAAGATCCCTCTGATCCTGCACACTGCCGAGCCTTACCATTAATACTATATTCTGCCACTTCTCAGCCCAGTTTTGCATCCTATCAATGTCCCGCTGTAACCTCTGACAGCCCTCCACACTATCCACAACACCTCCAACCTTTGTGTCATCAGCAAACTTACTAACCCATCCCTCCACTTCCTCATCTGGGTCATTTATAAAAATATCGAAGAGTAAGGATCCCAGAACAGATCCCTGAGGCACCCCACTGGTGACTGACCTCTATGCAGAATATGACCCATCTACAACCACTCTTTGTCTTCTGTGGACAAGCCAGTTATGGATCCACAAAGAAATGTACCCTTGGATCCCATGCCACCTTACTTTCTCAATAAGCTTTGCATGGAGTACCTTATCAAATGCCTTGCTGAAATCCATATACACTACATCTACTGCTCTTCCTTCATCAATATATTTAGTCACATCCTCGAAAAATTCAATCAGGCTCGTAAGGCACGACCTGCCCTTGACAAAGCCATGCTGACTATTCCTAATCATATTATACTTCTCCAAATGTTCATAAATCCTGCCTCTCAGGATCTTCTCCATCAACTTACCAAACACTGATATAAGACTCTCTGGTCTATAATTTCCTGGGCTATCTCTACTCCCTTTCTTGAATAAAGGAACAACATCCGCAAACCTCCAATCCTCCGGAACCTCTCCTGTCCCCATTGATGATTCGAAGATCATCACCAGAGGCTCAGTAATCTCCTCCCTCGTCTCCCACAGTAGCGTGGGGTATATCTCATCTGGTCCTGGTGACTTATCCAACTTGATGCTTTCCAAAAGCTCCAGCACATCCTCTTTCTTAATATCTACATGCTCAAGCTTTTCAGTCTGCTGCAAGTCAGCACTACAATCACCAAGATCCTTTTCCATAGTGAATACTGAAGTATTCATTAAGTACCTCTGCTATTTCCTCCAGTTCCATACACACTTTGCCACTGTCACACTTGATGGGTCCTATTCTTTCACATCTTATCCTCTTAAGACAGTAAGTTTTGCAAAAGATAATAATTTAACTTCAGGCCAAATGGAGAGAAAATTGAGAAGAGTATTGAATATAGGGCTGAATTTGTTATATTTGAATGCATGCAGTATACAAAATAAGGTAGATGAGCTTATAGCACAGTTAGCAAGTGGCAGGTTAGAAAGTGTGGATTGAAAGATCACAGGTAAGAGCTAAAGATCCAAGGATCTATTGAAAGGAGGCAGGTAGGCAGAGGGAATGGGGAGGTCCTGTTGGTAAAAAAATGAAATCATATCCATAGAAAAAAGTGACATAGGATCAGAAAACGTAGAATCCTTGTGGATAGAGCTAAATAATGACAAGGGTAAAAAGACCCTATTGAGAATTATACATAGGCTCAAAAACAGTAACTAGGATGTTGGGTACAAATTATAACAGAAGATAGAAAAGGCATTTATAAAGTGCAATGTTATGATGGTCATGGGGCATTTCAATTTGCAGGTAGATTGGGAAAATCAGATTGGTAATGGATCCTAAAAGAAAGAATATGTAGCAAGCCTCCGAATTCTGGATTTGATGTTGTGCAATGAACCAGATTTAATTAGGGAACTTGAGGTAAAGGAACTCTTAGGAACCAATGATCTTAATATGATAGAATTCACACTGTAGATTAAGAGCAAAAGGCTAAAATCAGAGGTAATGATATCACAGTTGAGTAAAGATAACTAATTAAGAGAGGAGCAGGCTATTAGGGTGTATTCTGGAGTTATGCAATATAGCAAATATTAATTTCAACAGGAACCAGTCTTCAGACCTGAATGTGAACTGTAAATTGAATTTTAAATGCAGCTCAGAACAATGGTCTTTCCTGGAGCTGCAGACAGGGATTGATTGCAAACCCATTCACCTGAGATGTCTGCATATGCATGAATGCAACTAGAGAGACAGAGGTGATCAACACTGACTTTAGGTGTTTTGGTGTGATTTGAATTTGTGTGTTGGTGAGATTTGAAATTAAGTGCAACTCAAAGGAATCATTATGAATGTCTTGTAACTATAGAAATTGTCCTGATGTAACCTTTGTTCTTTAACATATAAAATGTGATGAAAAATTGGGTCAGGAGATCTCTTCTTCCAAGACTGTCTCGAGTATGATGCCTGCTTATGTGCTGAACAAATACTTATATATCACCAGCTTCAGTGTCTCCTGGTAACCTCGTTCACAGTCGCAACACTGGTCAGAGTTCATTGGTAGCAAGGATGATGGTAGAGGAGCACTGGCTGGAGTTTCTGGAAGACACAGGATTGGTTCATCTGAAAGAAAAAGAAACATTTTAAAGAGAGGATAAGACAACCATGGCTGACAAGGGAAGTCAAAGTCAGCATAAAAACAAACAAAATAGCGTATAATATTAGCAAAAATTAGTGGGAAGACCATAAGACATTTAGCCCATTGCATCTGCTCTGCCATTCCATCACAGCTGATTTATTATCCCTCTCAACAATGTATTTTTCCCCTGCCTTTCTCCTGCCTTTTCCCCTGTAATCTTTGATGCTCCTACTAATCAAGAACCTATCCATTTCTGCTTTAAATACACCCAATGACTTAGCTTCCAATTAATTCCATAAATTCACAATCCTCTGACAAAAGACATTCCTCCTCATTTCAGTTCTAAATGAATGTCCTAGATTCCTGCCTGATGCACCATCAATAACTCTCTGAGACGTGAGACGAGATATAGGCTTTTATTGACTGGAAGAAAGAACAAGCAGTAATTGACCACCATGCTACATCCTGGAGACTGAGGGCAGGGTTCAGGCCCCAATCGCTTTTATACCGGGGTCTGTGGGAGGAGCCACAGGAGCAGTCAACGGGGGGGCGTGTCCAGGCAGGTATATGTAGTTCACCATACTGCCACTATAGGAAACATCCTCTCCAAATAGCCTTTAAATATTAGATAGGTTTCAATTAGGTCCGCCATCAATCTTTGCAGACCCAGAGCCATCAAATGCTTCTCATATTATTAACCCTGTCATTCCAGTATCATTCAGTGTACCTACTCTAGGGCCTCTCGATGACCAACACATCCTTTCTTAGATAATGAGCTCAAAACTGCTCACCATACTCTTAAGTGCAGTCTGACCAAAACCTTATAAAGGCTCAGTATTACATCCTTGTTTTTTTTATATTCTAGTCCTCTCAAAATTAATACTAACATTGCACTTGGCTTCCACAGAAAGCAACTAAAAAAGCAATATAGAGAGGAAGATTAAATATTAAGGTAAGCTAGCCAATAATATAAAAGATACCATTTTTTTGTTTAGATGAAGGGCAAAAGAAAGGCAATAGTGGACATCAGGCCACTGGAAAAGGATACTGGAGAGATAGTAATAGGGAACAAAGAAATGGCAGACAAATTGAGTAAGTATTTTGCATCATTCTTCACTGTGAAAGACACCAGCCACATGCCAGAAATTTGCGAGGCAGGGAGCAGAAGTGAGTGTTGTTGCTATTACTAAGGAACAAGTGTTTGGGAAGCTTAAAGGTCTAAAGATAGATAGGCCACTTGGACCAGATGTACTATACCCCAGCTGAAGAGATTGTAGAGGCATTAGTAATGATCTTTCAAGAATCACTAGGTTCTGGAATGGTTCTGGGAAATCATATATATCTCTCCACTCTATAATAAGGGAGGGAGGCAAAGAACAGGTTATTATAGGCTATTTAACTTCACTTCAGTAGTTGGTAAGTTGTTAGAGTCCATTATTAATGATGAGGTTTTGGAATACTTAAAGGGAAATGATAAAATAGGCTAAAGTCAGCATGGTTTCCTTTTGCAGAAATTTTGCTGAGAAATCTGCTGGAATTCTTTGAGGAACTAAGAAGCAGGATAGACAAAGGATGTACTTGAATTTTCAGAAGACCTTTGACAATGCGCCACATAAGAGGCTGTTAACTAAACTAAACTAAACTAAATAGGAGCCCATGGTATTTACAGGATAAAAGAGTGGTTGACTGGCAGAAGGGAAAGAGTAGGAATAGAATATAGGGGACTTTTTCTGGTTGGCTGCTTCTGATTAGTGGTGTTTTGCAGGGTCTGCTACTTTTCATGTTATATGTTAATGACCTGGATGACAGAATTGATGGCTTTGTGGCCACATTTGTGAATGATACAAATAAAGGTGGAGGAGCGGGTAGTGTTGAGGAAGTAGGAAGTCTGCAGAAGGACTTGAACGGATTAGGAGAATGAGCAAATAAATGGCAGGTGGAATACGGAGTAGGGAAGTGTATGGTAATGCACTTTGGTAGAATACAGAGTAGGGAAGTGTATGGTAATGTACTTTGGTAGAATACAGTGTAGGGAAGTGTATGGTAATGCACTTTGGTGGAATGCAGAGTACGGAAGTATGGTAATGCACTTTGGTAGAAACAATAAAGGCATAGACTATTTTCTAAACAGGAGCAAATGCAGAAATCAGAGTTACAAAGGTATTTGGGAATTCTAGTGCAGGATTCCCTACAGGTTAACCTGCATTTGAGTCTGTAGTAAGGCAGGCGAATATTTTCAGTAGTGGGAGAGTTAAGAACTAGAAAGCACAGCTTCAGAATAAAAGGATATTCCTTTAGAACAGAGATGAGGAGGAATATCTTAAGGCACAACTATTCATTGCTGTAGATGGCCATGGAAGCCGAGCCACTGGATGTTTTTAAAGCGGAAGTTGAAAGGTTATGATTAGCAAGGGCATCAAATGTTACGTGGCAAAGGCAAGAGAATGAAGTTGAGAGGGAAAGCAAATCAGCCGTGGTCGAATGGCAGAGCAGATTCCATGGGCCAAATGGTCTAAATCTGCTCCTATGTCCAATAATCTTATAGTCATGAGATTGGTTCCTGCACATGTATTTTCATTAATTACCCCTTCCTTTTCCTAATACTACATCTGTGATTATTATTCTTTGTCAGTTTCTAATTCTTAACATAAAAAGAAAATTGTTAAAGTAGGTACATTTATATTAGTTTGCCAACCAGTTTATATTAGTAAACCAGGGGTGGCCAACCTTTTACATTCCATGTGTCAATTTTTCACGCATGAGTTCAGATGCGCCATGCAACTCTTGGACCCCCATTCGATTTTAGCATTTTTACATGATATATTGATTTAATATAAAAACAAGATAAACATGATTACCTTAATGAGACTTTTAACAAATATATTTTGTCTTCTTTTGATTTCTTCCTTTTTCTTAATCACATATTCTTTCCATAAGTCAGACCCAAGCACTAGCTTCAATTTTCCTTCTATTTCAGTCTGATGTTTTTTTATAGTGCCTATTAAGATCATGTCTTCTATTATGTGAGAAAGTGTTTTCACAAACAACACACAAAGGTTTTCCTGACGGATCCACTATAAATAAGAACTCATTTTCCCACTGTTCATTGAATTCCCGCTTACTATCACTTTCTGCTTTTCTTTTGCTTATTTTCTTTTCCACTGTGATGGGTAACTGAAGGACTTAATTTTCGAAAAGGTACAAAACTGCAGATGTTCACAAAGGATGAACAAAGCACAACTCCGTAGCGCATGAGTGTCAATTGTAAACTGGCAAAATCCTGCGACGCACCGCTGGTGCAGACACCTGGCGCCTCAGGATCAAACCAGTACCAAACGTGTATTGAACAGTTATGGAACGACTGCAGAACAAAAGTCCTTCTTTCCTAATTTGACTCATTGAACATTTTTTAAAATTAAAAACAGATTAATGTGAAAAAAGATAACATTCGCCAAAAGATGTGCACGAAATAATAAAATCACTAAAAATAATTGCTAAGTTTTAGATTTATTCTCAGTAAAACCCATTTCCAGCTCTAAGCTACTTGAATTCCTGTTACAAATTTTTTTTTCTACAATTCGGTTTTTGGTTAATACTTCTTGCATGAGTAGGCTTACTTCTTTATTATTATCACTGGGGTGCAATTTGCCACAGGTTGGGCATCCCTGCTGTAAACCAAATATCAGGTTTTCATTTGGCAAACATGAATTTAATACAGATGCAATCATAAATTTGCAGTAAACAAATGAGATTGTGCATCAGGATTTTGAAAAATGGGTGAAGTCTGGATGAAACCTAAATTTAGCATCAGGGACTTTTGATAGAATTGTCAATGGTACCTTCCATTAAAAGTATGCTGATATGCAGTAATTAATCAGATTGTATTTGTTCTGTTTTTGTAGAAAGATATACCAAGCAATTTTTCAAGTTTTCTGTAAATGCTGGTCTTGTAATTCATCTGGAACAAATTGGCTAGGGATGTGACTAATTCTGGAGCAAAATGTATTTGGCATCATAATGCGTTATTGTTTGATTCCACAGTTTTTGCTGTATCCAGTCCTCTCAATCATTTCTTGATCTCGCGTAAAATGTGTAGGCTACAAACTGGCTTCTGTGGTGATGAGGGCCTCAGGAGGAAGCCAAGATGCACTATTTACCCCAGATTTCTGGTTTACTGCTGTGTCTCTTCATGTGTTAAATAAAAATGTAATGCTTGCAAGTAGATGTTATTTAATGGAGGAGTAACGGATATAACAGCCTGGCACCAGAATTGACTGAAGAAAATATTGTTGAATAAGGTAAATGATTAACCAGGATTTTATTAAATGACACAAGGAGTCAAGCGATCTATTTCTACTTATACTCAGGTAAGGTGATACATGACCAAGAACAATGCATTAAATATTCACTGTGGTTTTCAGACTGTTACTGATTCCATTTCTGTGCACCATTCCTCTGATTCAGCATATTTGTCTAGCCTTTTACCTCAATCCTTCTATCTGCTGAAATTCATTTTTCCTTCCTCTACACTTCTTAAAACCCATCCCTTTGATTACAGCCTTAGGGTGTTCTTCATTATGATTGTCACCTCCCAGTAAATTACTCCAAGATACTGTTTAGCGCTGTTCAAATACTAAAGGATATAACTTCAAAGTTTAAAGTAGATATGCAGGTTAAGTTCATTTTGCAGAGAGGCAATAGATGCCTGGGATGGGCTGCCAGAGGTAGTGATGGAAACAGACAGAACACAGAACAGTACAGCACCGGAACAGGCCCTTCGGCCCACATTCATGAGCTAAATCAGCTAAAATGTAAATAAAAAACCCTCCACAAATGAATCCCTCTTACCTACACAATGTCCATATCCCTTCATCTTTCTCTGCATGTCTAAAAGTCTCTTAAAAGCCTCTGATACATTTACCTCTACCACCAAACCAGACAGTGCATTCTCTCAGATATAACAGCATTAAAAGGCTTTTAGCTTGGCATGTGAATATGCGGGAAATGGCAGGGTTAACGCAGATAAATGCTGCCCGCTATGCCGATGGTGTTTAGGGCAGCAATAAAGGTCCTTCATCTGTTCCATAACAATTGTTTTTTGACTAGTCAGGGTTGTCAGCCCTTAGCTGAACCTCCAGACCGGAGGTGGAGGTGGACCACTCTTAGTCTGGCCTCTATCCTTTGAGCTGTTTGGCATGGGTGACCCTACCAAGAGCCAAAGCTCAAAGCCCTGACTCCAGCCAACATAGCTCTCGGTCATTGAAGCATGCAAGCCACCAAACCCTATGACAAGGATGTAGCCCTCTTGGAGGGCAGGCAGAAGAGATTAGGTTTAAATTGGCATTGTGTTCAGGACAAAGGCCTATTCCTGTATTGTACAATTCTCATTCTACCCTTGACCAGGTGTCTCTATGGTAAAAATGATATACAGATCAACAGGTTTACTATACACCGTCAGGATAGATCTATAGAGTCTCTCAAAAAGCAGAGGTAAAGGAGTATGCCTCATGGTCAATGTTTCTTAGTGCACAAATATGTCAGTGCTGTCCCAATTCTGCTCACCAGACCTGGAATATCTAGCAGTTATGTGCCGTCCATTTTACCTACCACAGAAGATTTCTGGGATCATTTTGGTAGCGGTATACATTCCACCTCAGGCCAATGTCAATCAGGTTTTAGATGATCTGAGCAATGGGATCAACATGCACAAAACAGCGCACCCTAACGGCTTCACCATCGTTTTGGGGGATTTTAAGCAGGCCACTCTGGAAAAAAGATCACTAAGCAATTAACATCAACAGATCTCTTGCAATACCAGAGGAAACAACACATTGGACCATTGTTACAGCACCGTCATGAATGCCTACCGTGCTATTCCATGCCCTCACTTTGGGAAGTCTGATCACCTGGCTGTACTTCTACACCTTGAGAATAGGCAGAGACTGAAGACTGCAGCACTAGTGGTGAGGACCAAGAAGGTATGGACAAGGGAAGCACAGGAGCGCTTACAGGCTGATTTGGATTGATAGACTGGACTGTATTCAGGGATTCATCTTCGAATCTGGATGAGTATGCTGCAGTTGTTACCAACTTCATTAAAACCTGTGTGATTGAGTGTGTGCTATAAAGACTTACCATACATTCCTAAACCAAAAGCTGTGGATGAACCAGGAGGTACCTCATCTGCTGAAGGCTAGATCTGCGGCATTCAAGTCTGGTGATCTAGGCCTGTACCAGAAAACCAGGTACGATTTGAAGAGGCTATTTCAAGGGCGAAGAGACAATTTTGAACAAAGTTGGAGGCGACATCAAATGTACGACAACTCTGTCAGGGTTTGCAAGACATTACTTCCTACAAAGCAAATCCCAACAGCATGAATGGCAGCGATGCTTCACTACCAGATTAACTCAATGCCTTCTATGTCTGCTTTGAAAGCGAGAACACAACTGTGAAGATCCCTGCTGCACCTGATGACCCTGTGATCTCCGTCTAAGAGCCCGATGTTAGGCTGTCTTTAAAGAGGGTAAAACCTCGCAAGGCGGAAGGTCCTGATGGAGTACCTGGTAAGGCTCTGAAAACTTGTGCCAACCAACCGGTGGGAGTATTCAAGGACATTTTCAACTTCTCACTGCTATGGGCAGAAGTTCCCATTTGCTTCAAAAAGACAACAATTATACCAGTGCCTAAGAAGAATAATGTGTGCTGTTTTAATGACTATTGCCTGATAGCACTCACATCTACAGTGATTAAATGCTTTGAGAGGTTGGTCATGACTAGACTGAACTTCTGCCTCAACAAGGACCTGGACACATTGCAGTTTGCCTATCGCCACATTAGGTCAACAGCAGACACAATCTCAATAGCTCTCCACACGGCTTTAGAAAACCTGGACAACACAAACACCTATGTTAGGATGCTGTTCATCAACTATAGCTCAGCATTTAATAACATCATTCCCACAATCCTGATTGAGAAGTTACAGAACCTGGGCCTCTGTACCTCCCTTCTGCAATTGGATCCTCGGCTTCCTAACCAGAAGACCACAATCTGTGTGGATTGGTGATAACATCTCCTCCTCACTGACAATCAATTACTGATGCACCTCGGGGATGTGTGCTTAGCCCACTGCTCTACTTGCTCTATACCGATGACTATGTGGCTAGGCATAGCTCAAATACCATCTATAAATTTGCTGATGATAGAACCATTGTTGGTAGAATCTCAGATGATGTCAAGAGGGCATACAGAAGTGAGATATGCCAACAAGTGGAGTGGTGTCACAGCAACAACCTGGCACTCAATGTCAGTAAGGCGAAAGAGCTGATTGTGGACTTCAGGAAGGGTAAAACAAAGGAACACATCCCAATCCTCATAGAGGATCAGAAGTGGAGAGAGTGAGAAGTTTCAAGCTCCTGGGTGTCAAGATCTCTGAGGATCTAACCTGGTCCCAACATATCGATGCAGTTATAAAGAAGGCAAGACAGTGACTATACTTCATTAGGAGCTTGAAGAGATTTGGTATGTCAACAAATACACTCAAAAACTTCAACAGATGTACTGCGGAGAGCATTCTGACAGACTGCATCATTTTCTGGTATGGGGCTACTGCACAGAGCCAAAAGAAGCTGCAGAGGGTTGTAAATTTAGTTGGCTCCATCTTGGGTACTAGCCTACAAAGTACCCAGGACATCTTCGAGGAGTGGTGTCTCAGAAAGGCAGCGTCCATTATTAAGGATCTCCAGCCTCAGGGCATGCCCTTTTCTCACTGTTACCGTCAGGTAGGAGGTATAGAAGCAGTGTTTCAGGAACAGCTTCTTCCCCTTTGCCATCTGATTCCTAAATGGTCATTGAACCCTTGAACACTACCTCACTTTTTAAATATGTTTTATTTCTATTTTTGCACGTTTTTAAATCTATTCAATATACGTATACTGTAATTTATTTATTTGTTTATTCTTCTATATTATGTATTGCATTGAACTGCTGCTGCTAAGTTAACTAATTCCACAACACATGCCAGTGACAATAAATCTGACTCTGATTCTAATCTTTGAAAAGTAAGCATGAGTTGAGTTATATCAAAATTAAAGTAATACCCAGTTAATTTCCACCTTTAAGTGCCTAATTTATCCCCCTGTGATTTCTGCTGTAAGTGTACAGAACATTTGAAAGCAGCACTTTGTTGTGAGTCTAAAAATGTTTATATAGTTCCCACTGCATGATCATGCTATGGGTGCATAGAACCAGTAGAGGGCTCTGCTTAGCTCAGACTTGGAAAGAAAGTTGATGTTTATGTAGGACCAGTATAGGTTTTACCTCCTTTCCTGCATAATTGTTCTTTCAATGTTAAAATTAAAAGCAATTTGATTCACACAAGAGTTTTATGAACTGCTTGAAGCAACATTTTTTTCGTTTTGACTTAAGTTGGTCTGCACAACTTCCTGTGAGCTAAAAACAACCATCATTTCCTTTAAAATATATAGTTTGGCAGCTAGATTGACTGAATTAGCAATAAATCCTGGGTTGGAATAAAATAACCAGTTAAAAAAATATAAAGCAGGCTTTGTTTCTTAAGTGGAACTTTTGCCTCAACTGTTAAAAGCATTTTTAAAAATAGCTCTAAATGGGACCTCAGAAACATCAGATTTTCAAGACTGAGTTATGGTTTAATTCTGATACACGAGGGACATTTTCACATTTAGACCTTTAAGACGCAGTGAGGCTAAACCACAACCATGTTAGAATTTGGATCACAGTGTGGATTGTAAGGGGAATGCAGAAAAACTACAAGTAGATATAGAATGAGTAAAGAAATGGCAGATGGAATAAGATATGGATGTCATACAGATCAGCAGAAAAAAATAGAAACGCAGAGCATTTTATGAATTGAGCAAGGTTGAAAGATGTGGATATCTGAGTATCTTTGTACAGGAATCAGTGAAAAGAACAAGCAGCTGCAGCAAATGATTAGGAAGGCCAATGGTATACTAGCCTTTACTGCAAGAGAATTTAAGAATTTGTTCCGGTTGCATTGTGCCATATGAATGGATCTTGTCTTCCTCCCTAAGGAAAGATATATTTACAATGCAAGGTTTTGTCAGTTTGATTCCTGGCATAGATGAGGGCTTGACCTTCGAGGAGATTTTAAGCAGATGGGACCTACACTCTATGGCCTCTTTATTAGGTACACCTGCTTGTTAAATGGAAGATCTATTTAACCAATCATGCAGCAGTGAACGCATAAACACATGCAGACATGGTCAAGAGCTTCAGTGGTTGTTCAGACCAACCATCATAATGGGGAAGAAATGTGATCTAAGTGACTTTGACGGAAGTGATTGTTGATGCCAGACGGGATGGTTTGAGTATCTCAGAAACTGCTGATCTCATGGGATTGTTGCACGTAACAGTTCCTAGAGTTTACAGAGAATGGTGTGAAAAACAAAAGGAAACATCCAGTGAGCATTTGTACTGTGTTTGAAGACACCTTGTAAATGAGAGCGGTCAGAGGAATGGCCAGACTGGTTCAAGCTGACAGGAAGGCAACAATAACTTAAATAACCATGCACTGCAACAGTGGTGTGGGAAAGAGCATCTCTTAGTGCACAGCACATCAAACCTTGAAGTGGATGGGCTACAGCAACAGAAGACCATGAACATGCTCTTGAAACAAAGGGGATAACTTCAATCAAAATCACTTTCCCCATCATTGAAATGTTCCTGCAACCAATGGACTCACCTTCGAGGACTCTTTATCTCATGTTCTTGATATTTATTGCTTATTTATTTATTTATTTATTTATTTATTTATTCTTGTACTTGCACTGTTAGTTGTCTTATGCACTCTGGTTGAACACCAAAGTTAGTCTGTCTTTCATTGATTCTGTTATGGTTATTATTCTGCAGATTTATTGAGTATGCCAACAAAAAATGAATCTCAGGGTTGATAATATATCTATGATAATAAACTTACTTTGAACATAAATTCTCTGACCATTAGGTACAGGAGGGTACCTCATACAGTGACCACTAAGTGTACATTTTCAAGAGCTTAGCAGGATGAAAGATTATTTTAAATTAACATAAAATACTTTGATAGGTGTCACGGGTAAACCTAGTTTGGGAAGGGGTCCAGAATAGACCCTATGAACTGTGCTGCTATTAAGAGAGAGAGAGGGGAGGCGTCCAGCGCAATGAGAGAGAGAAAGAGACAGAAACTGCTCAAAAGATTGATGTTATGGTTTCTCTGCTGATTGTTTACCTTTTCCCTAAAGTGACTTGCCTGCTTGTAAAGTTCCTGCAGAGAGAGGAGGGCGGAGCAGGTTGATGGACAGCTGGTGTCTAACATTTGGAGATAAAAACCAGGTCTGCTGTTACACAGACAGACACACCACAAGACACACAGGTTCAGACACTGAACGAGCTTTGTTGTACCCACAAGAAGGTGGGGTTTTGGAGGATCGATTAGGGGAAATCACAGTGTGAAAAGGTGCGACTGGTGGGGAATTATTTGTGTGTCCATCCTTGCCTGGGTGATAATTCCACCACTGAAGAACGGTCGTACGTATCATGGTTATAGTCAGTGACCACAACAGGACTTCGGAAGACAACGGGAAGATCAACAGCATCACCTCTCACCTCTCTCTCTCTCTTTCCAATGCTACTCAACTACATACCACAAACTGAAGTGAACTCTCTTCATTACATCGTAAGACTGTACCTATTTACCCCTAGGTTTGAAAGAGCCTAGTTTTGTTCCTATTTCTGCACATATATATCTGTATATCATTGCTAACCTGTTCATTATAATTGCATCTATATTACTGTATTGCTTAGTTACTAATAAACACTATTAGTTCATAGTAATACCAGACTCTAACGTGTTTTCCATTTCTGCTGGTTCTTTGACCCAGTCTCGGGGTACGTGACATAGGTCAGACACGGTAGATGCAGGAATGATATTTCCCCAGGTAAGATTTTCTCAAACCATGGGTCAGAGATTCAAAGTAAGGGGTTGTCCATCAAAGAAAATTGATGAGGAATGTCTTTAGACAGAGAGTGTGAATCTATGGAATTCATCGGTTGTGGAGGCCAAGTCATTGGGTATATTTAAAATGGAGGTCGATGGGTTCTTGATTCATAAGGACATCAAAGGTTATGGGAGAAGGCTGGAGAATGGGGTAGAGATCTTCTGTCTAAACCTTTCTTCATTGATAGGGTAATGGTACTTCACAAATCTTTACCTAAAAGGGTTGTGGAAGCTCAGTTGCTGAGAATATTCAAGACAGGAAAGAATAGATTTTTAAATATTAGGGAAATTTGAGTTAAGTGCAGGTGAATGGCAGTGGGATAGAAGACCAGCTACAATTATATGGTATGGTGCTGCAGGCCTTTTTTTGTTTCTACTTCTTATGTCCTTGTCTTCCACAGGATTGCTTGCATACCACTATTAAGGGCTTCAAAGTTCAAAGTACATTTACTATCTAAGTATATATACATTATACAACCTTGAGATTTGTCTTCTAACAGGCAGTCACGAAATAAAGACAGCCAAAAATAACATATATCTAAAGACTGTCTAACACCCAATGTGCAGAGAATAAAAAGCACATCATAGCCATAAAAAGAACACATAAAAAAAGAATAAAATAACATCCAATGTGCAATGAAGCAATGAAAAGAAACGTCATGCAAACAATAACCACCAGTAAATAGCATTTCTGAACAGAAGTCCGCAAAGAGAGTCCCATAATGCAACGCAGAGCCAAGTAAGCATTGTGGAGCAGTGATCTGAACCAGCTCTTACGTCGTCTTGGGCCACAACACCCTGACCTTTTCATTCTGGCCTGGCGCTTAAATCTCCGTCTGAACGTTGGGTTCTGCTGCTTGTGTGTGCCGAACTTTGCCACCTGGGTTTGGCTTGTAAATCTCTGTCCGAGCATTGTGTTCAGTCACGCTGATACATTCCGGGGCCCGGACCCTGCGGCTGCAACTTATCCAGTCCTGACCTTTCACCCTGTTCCACACTCTGCGACAGGCCCGCCACCTCGCCTTACTTCAGTTCTGCCACATCAAATAGTCTCCAAGTCCAAAGGAAAATTACAGACTATAACTTGCAATGATCATTTACTAGAAAAAGTTTGTTTAACAAAGTATTTAGTTGCCATCCTGGAGTCCTTCCAGTGGATTTATAATGATTTCACTCTGGAAATTTTCAGACACATTCAGGTGAATCTTTATTTGGTCGTGACACATTTTATTAAGCAACAGCACGGAGGGTGATTTATTGTCAGCCTCATATGATGAATCCTGATGATCTCAGTCTGAATAACTCCTAACCTGTAAAGCAGGGCTTGTTTAAACTAGTACCAAAATTATTAGAATTGGGGGTTGGATGTATAACTGATTCATCCTTCAACCATAAGTTATAACATGCAATGGGATACTAATACACCTACCACGTGATTAAAAGGAATATTTCACCCCTGGGCTTGAACTGATACACATATAGGACAGGTTTGGTATGATAAACAGAGCAAAATGTGTTCTGCATATATAAAGTCCCATTGAAAACCAGACCTATGTTTTCAAAGGATATCCACTTCCCTTTCAACCCCATCAGGAACCCACTACATCACGCTTAAAAGGGGCTGGATGGATGAACTCCAGTCCCCGCAGTTTCATAAAAGCCTCATTTCAAATAAACATGACTTCTACATGATCCACCACAAGCCACTTTGCTCCTGGACTGCAAGTTCATTCCACAGAAATTCATCTTCTCTTAATTAAGTTCATGTTAGTGCAATAGTCCTGGTTTAAGCTAAATGAAACTCTCTGCATATTTTGTACATGTCACACATAATTTCCTTCCTTAAGGCTCAGAACATTTAAGAAATTCTTAGACACATGAATAGGCAGAGAATGGAGGGTTATGGATGATGAGCAGGCAGAAGGGATTAGCTGTTATTAACATTGTGCCTGTGCCTGGGCTGTAGTTCTGTGCTCTATATCCAAGTTAGCAGACTTTAATATCTTTAATGCTTTGGTGATGTGAACCAGACAAAACGATTACTAATCATTTACCAATCATTTACTAATCAAAGTCAAGATTTCAGCCCTTAAAAGGAGTCACTTCTAACAATGCCACACACTCACCATCCTTCTACTTTGGTTTTTGTTGCTTTTGAGTTACAGGAGATATCACCCACTCAGCACATCCTCCCCAACCTCCTGTACTCCACAAAGGAGGAGGACCATGCAGATGCTGAGCACCTTGTCATTGCACCAAGCATCAGCTCAGTGTAAGGTGGACTAGGTTAGAGATGTGTTCAGCCTTCCTGACAGTAGTAAGAGATGTCAAGAAACATGGAGGAACTTATCTTTTATGGGACTCTATGCAGGATTCGTAGCACCCCTTTCCAACCAGGAAATTATGCATATCTCTGTGCCAACTGGCATTGGCATGCCCACAGTGCAGTGGCAGATGAAGCAAGATTCTGCACCCATTGAGACATTGACGGCGTTATCCAAAGTCTTTGTTCTTCTACAGTCATCAGCCTGGAGCAGACTGCTGTTCTTCAGAACAAAGTCACCTGGCAACAGGTTAATGCAGCTGGCAACCTGATGATAAATTCTTATCATAGAGCAACAAAGAAATGCCAATTCAGAAGCAAGTTGTTGCCATCTGAAGCAAAGTGCTAGATACTTCAATAAAATGATTGCCTGCATTGATGCAGTTCAGGAGGCAGTAAGGACAATAATATGATCAAGCAAACAACAGATACACAACCCATTGGATAGACAGCCTTGGGAAAATGTCTGACAACGTAAGAATGAGTTGTTCTCTCTCAGTTCATGAATCCCTGAATTGGTTCTCAGGTAATGGCCTCCCAAAGACTGCTACTCCAGACTGCTTCCACTGAGTCCGAGCCTGTGAAGTCACAAGCCAGCTGGTCATGCTCATAATCAATAAAATGGAACAGAGTTCCACAAGCTTTACTGAAACCTTGTACCTGTCATTCAGATTGTACCTTAAATCACAGGAGTACATGTGGGGCTGATGTGGCAGGGCAGGTACTGTATGAATATTTGTGTTAACACTGACTACTCTTCTGGTGAATGCCAATCAAGTGAGGAGCACTGCAGTGTTGGGATTGAAAGTATATACTGTATTGAAATTGCAAATTACTGCACTATAGTATTGAACTTTTACCTCTATGGATCATATTTTGTGGGGAAATTGCAGGTAATTTTGTACACCTCCCAATAAGTGCCAGTATGCTCTGGATCTGCACATATGCTTGCATGAACACATGAATCCAAAACTGGCTAGTATATGCTGGTAGTACAGAGTTATAGCACTCCTTAACTCTAATGCTGGGAAATGCACTCAAAGACCTGATACAGTGGTGTTTTCTTCAAATGATTTCATATTATTTTAAAAGGAAATAATGTTTAATTTTAATAGTTTGATTAATTGTTTATCTTTATTTCCAGAACATTTCACTTCTCTGTTTAGTATGTAACAACCTACAATTTCATTAAAAATAGTTTAAGCATGAAAACACACACCACCAAGCTGAAGAACAGCTTCTCTCCTACTATTATAAGACTCTTGACTAGATCTCTGTACAATAAAGATGAACTGTTGACCTCTCAGTCTACATCATGGTGGTCTTTACATCTTTCTGTCCACCTGCATTGCACTTTCTCTGTAACAGTAACACTGTATTCTGCATTCTGTAATTGCATTCCCCTTTGTACTACCTCAATGTTTGGAATGATCTGCATGGATGGCATGCAAGTCAAAGGTGTTCACTGTATCTCGGTACATGTAACAATAATAAACCAATTATTAATTACCAATTATGTGACAGCTGACTAAATCTGGACTATGGCTGAGCTGGATGTCAGAACTTCCTCAGTAATATTGTGAGGATATATTTCTGACCACAAATACTGGGCCAATTACACCTCAAGCTTAAACCATTAAATTTATTGCCATGTTATTCTATTTCTGTTTCAGATCAAGTTGCTTTTACCTTTTGCAGGGAATGAAAAAAAATTAGGTAGTAGAAATGAAGATGTGAGGCTGAAATGGGGCAATGCTTTGGAGATGAAAGGAAGTATTTTGCTGAAGGTTTGGATGTAAGATCTTAAGTGTTGTTCGTTATGCCAAATGTAATGAATGAAACCTTCTATTATACTGAATGTTACTGGCACCAGGGGAATCAAATGAGACTTTCACATAAAGATATAGAAGGGAAGAGAAACAGTTATAGAGGATGAACTGCCCAATACTGATTAAAGCTAATTAATGGATAAATGGTGCAATTATTAAAATAAAGTAAAACTGAAAGGGATGATTTCAAAATATTGGCACACAGAAATAAATAAAAATGAAAAAGTTTTCCATCTTACAGTAGAGATGCATTGGACTAGAGAAAGGAAAAAAGATTTCCAGGAATACAAAATGCAAATTAGTAATAAAGCACTTCAATAATTACAGTACATGAACAGGTCCAAACCTATTAGAAAGGCTGTGATTGACATCTTGTTTGGTTCATGAATACCTCAACAACAGTCAGTTTCTGGTCTTGATAGTGGCACCAGAATTGGTTTATCAATACCTCAATTTCAGCATTTTGCAATTCCAACAGATGACGTTTTTGAGTTAAAAATTTAATTAAAATTTTCAGTTGTGCAACGTTGGAAATATTCACTTTTTTCTGACCACTGTACAGAAGTTAAATGATTGTTTAATATCATGCTGCAATTGCTACCACTTCAAGGTAGGTAGGTAAACTGTTGTCTGTACAGCAATTATGCATTCTGCATCTAAATTAGTGTGTCTGTCAGTGATCTTTCAGCTAACCTTTTAGCTCGGTCTAAATATTTATGATATTGTATTCCAACCATGGAGATTGGGCTATTTACAACTCAACTGTATGTTCCTCTTCACCTGCAGCTGCTATACCAAAAACAGAAGATTTATAACTACTTGGGTCATATATTTAATTGTCGTACATTGCTGCATTGAGATCCAATTCCTGTTGTGGCCCCATCAGTCACTGCAGTCACACACGCCACTTTGTTGCACATTAAATGCTCAATTTAATCAAAATTGGCCCAAAGCTGCAAATGACAAGAAAAAGGAAGGTGACCTGAATTAATAATGCCCGGATATTAAACAGTAGACAAGATAAGGAGTGAGTCTATGAATTAGAAAAAACCTGTAGTTTCAGACTTGAATCATACTGTATATGTGGAGCCATAGCCCAAAATGGTGTCATTCGTTTTTGAAAGGGATTGCATTCTGCTTCTGTAATTACAGATGCAGCCAGATTTCAAAGTACATTTATTATCAAAGTATGTTTAATTTATACAACCTTGTGATTCATCTCCTTACAGCCAACCACAAAACAAAGAACCCCAATAAAACCCATTAAAAACAGAAGAAGACTGTTAAACACCCAACGTACAAAGAGAGAAAAAAAACCCACTAATAGTAAAGCAAGCAAACAGCATTCAGAACTGAAATTTACAACACCAGGCATCACTGCAGCTGATCCACCAAAAGTCCACAGAAGCCAATTCAAAAGGCCTCTGTCCAGGACAGAGCTAAGCAAACCCTGCAGAGCAGTTAGCCGAACTGGCCTGAAACTTGCCTCTGACTCGGACAGCCCAGCCATTTTAATCTGGTTCTTAAATCATCTAAACCTTGGGTCGTACCTCACCTTTGAGCTCAGGCTACGTCACTTTGATAAGGCCAGTAGCTAACCTTTCCAATTCAGCTTGGCTCCTAAATCAATCAAACCTCAGATCTCTCCTTGCTTTGCCTCATCTCAGCTCTGCCTCATTGAATTACCTGATCTTTCCAATTTGTCTTGGCTCTTAAATTGATCAAACCTCAGATCTTTCCATGCCTTGGCTCCACCACATCGAACTGCCTCCAAGTCCACTCCAGCAACTCCAGCCAAAAATGCTGCAAACAGAATTGCATACATGCCCGAAGAGAAGCATGATGAAGAATATACTGACTGTATATTAATGAAAAATAATTCTGATGCAAGATTTTGGTCTGAAATGTTAACATATCTTATCACCCCAGTCATCTCCAGCAGACTGGAGACAGTAAGATACTGCCAATGCTAGAGCTCTGGAGCAACACACAGAATGCAGGAGAAACACAGCAGGAAAGGCAGCATCTGTGGAGAGAATTGCCCTGACAATATTTCAGCTTGAAACTCTTCATTTGGACTTCCATTGTCAGTCTAACATTCTAAAATGTTTATTTTTTTCTTAGTGGTACAGCATTGAACAGGCCCTTCTGGCCCAATGAGCTGCACCACAGAGCCACCCACCTATTTAATACTAGCCTAATCACAGGACAGTTTACAATGACCAATTAACCTTCTAGATGATACATCTTTGGATGGTGGGAGGAAATCAGAGCACCTGGAGGAAGCCCACATGGGGAGAACGTACAAATTCCTTACAGACGGTGCCAGAATTGAACTCTAAACTCCAGCACTGTAATGACATCATGCTAATAGCTACACTACCTAATAATACTGGGTAAGTTATTAGTGAGCCACAGAAAATCAAAATTCAAGCACTTTTGTAACAGATGTAACAAGATCTGTTAAATAGAATTTTCTATCCAAATTCATTTTCAGAAAACTTGCTTCCCAGGTAGATTTTTTATCAGTTCTCTCAAGTACTTCTCCAGTTTCTTTCTTTTTAAATCACTCTCTTGTTGCTTAGCCTTGGACATCAGCCAGGAGGATTGCATAGAAGGTGTGCTTTTGCTGACCTGACGCCAATTCCCTAGACATCTGGTCATTAACCCAAGGCAACCCAGACTGGCACACTTTACGGACAGAAAATTAGGATACAGTGGCAGTGTTAAGACCTGCTGAGTATTTTGTTTGTTTTATAAACACCAGTAATGAGAGAACCTGTACCCTGAAGATCTCTTTTGATTTGCAACTCATAGTTTCTATGTTTTTAGTCTGAACATGTCCTTCTCAGATATTTGACTCGAGAGATTCTGGCAGTTTTGGCAGTTGGACTGTGCAATCAAGATTTGAATAGCTCAGACTCAGCAGAAAGTAGCTGATTGGGCAATCGAGGTCAGGTGACCAAACAGTTTGAAAAGCTCAAACAAATAAATAGAGGGTTACCTCAAGCAGAGCGGCCTGTGGAAAGTGGCCAGTGAAGGAGTGGAGATGTGAGGCTTTGACGAGAAGAGGCGGAGGACGAGCTTCACTCCAAGTGTGGTAAGGCCGGGTAAGTTCCTTTCAAAGGAGAAAGTTTCAAAAGTTGAGGCAAGTATTGGGTAGGTCACGGCAGCTGAGATCGGCCCCGTGGTTTGTTCATCCTGCAGCATGTGAGAAATCAGGGATACTTCCAGTGTCTCTGATGACTATGTGTGCAGGAAGTGTGTCCAACTGCAGCTTCTGGCAGACCGCATTGAGCGTCTGGAGCTGCGATTGGATTCATACTGGAGCATCCGTGATGCTGAGAAAGTCGTGAATAGCACGTTCAGTGAGTTGGCCACACCGCAGGTAAAGGCTACACAGGCAGAAAGGGAAGGGGTGGCCACTAGACAGCATAGCAGTAGGCAGGTAGTTCAGGAGTCCCCTGGGCTCATCTCCCTCCTAAACAGATATACTGTTTTGGATACTGTTGGGGGAGATGTCTCATCAGGGGAAGGCAGCAGCAGCCGAGTTCATTGCACCATGGGTGGCTCTGTGGCACAGGAGGGAAGGAAAACGAGAAGGAGTGGGAGAGCTATAGTGATAGGGGATTCGATTGTAAGGGGAATAGGTAGGCGTTTCTGCGGCTGCAAACGAGACTCCAGGATGGTATGTTGCCTCCCTGGTGCAAGGGTCAAGGATGTCTCTGAGCGCCTGCAGGGCATTCTGGAATGGGAGGGTGAACAGCCAGTGGTCGTGGTGCACATAGGTACCAAAGATATAGGTAAAAAATGGGATGAGGTCCTACAAGGTGAATTTAGGGAGTTAGGAGATAAACTAAAAAGTAGGACCACAAAGGCAATAATCTCTGGATTACTACCAGTGCCATGTGCTAGTCAGAGTAGAAATAGGAGGATATTTCAGGTGAATACGTGGCTTGAAAAATGGTGCAAGGGGGAGGGATTCAAATTTCTGGGGCATTGGAACCAGTTCTGGGGGAGGTGAGACTGGTATAAACAGGACGGTCTGCACCTGGGCTGGACTGGAACCAATGTCCTAGGGGGAGCGTTTGCTACTGCTGTTCAGGAGGCTTTAAAATAATGTGGCAGGGGGATGGGAACAAGTGCAGAGAGACAGAGGGGTGTAAAATGAAGGTAGAAGCAGAAAGTAGTAAGGTGAAAAGTAAAAGTGGCAGGCAGGCAAATCCAGGGCAAAAAGCAAAAAGAGCCATTTTTCAACATGATTGTATAAGGGCTAAGAGTGTTGTAAAAACAAGCCTGAAGGCTTTGTGTGTCAATGCAAGGAACATTCGTAACAAGGTGGATGAATTGAATGTGCAGATAAGTATTAATGAATATGATATAGTTGGGATCACAGAGACATGGCTCCAGGGTGACAAAGGATGGGAGTTCAACATCCAGGGATATTCAATATTCAGGAGGGATAGACAGGAAAGAAAAGGAGGTGGGGTAGCATTGCTGGTTAGAGAGGAGATTAACACCATAGAAAGGAAGGACATTATCCTGGAGGATGTGGAATCGATATGGGTAGAGCTGCATAACACTAAGGGGCAGAAAACGCTGGTGGGAGTTGTGTACAGGCCACCTAACAGTAGTAGTAAGGTTGGGGATGGCATTAAACAGGAAAATAGAAATGCGTGCAATAAAGGAACAGTAATTATAATGGGTGACTTCAATCTACATATAGATTGGGTGAACCAAATTGGTAAGGGTTCTGAGGAAGAGGATTTCTTGGAATGTATGCGGGATGGTTTTCTGAACCAACATGTCGACGAACCAACCAGAGAGCAGGCCATTCTAGATTGGGTATTGAGCAATGAGGAAGGGTTAGTTAGCAATCTTGTCGTGCGAGGCCCCTTGGATAAGAGTGACCATAATATGGTGGAATTCTTCATTAAGATGGAGAGTGACATAGTTAATTCAGAAACAAAGGTTCTGAACTTAAAGAAGGGTAACTTTGAAGGTATAAGACGTGAATTAGCTAAGATAGACTGGCAAATTATACTTAAAGGGTTGACGGTGGATATGCAATGGCAAGCATTTCAAGATCGCATGGATGAACTACAACAATTGTTCATCCCAGTTTGGCAAAAGAATAAACCAGGGAAGGTAGTGCACCCATGGCTGACAAGGGAAATTAGGGATAGTATCAAGTCCAAAGAAGAAACATATAAATTAGCTAAAAAAAGGGGCACACCAGAGGACTGGGAGAAATTCAGAGACCAGCAGAGGAGGACAAAGGGCTTAATTAGGAAAGGGAAAAAAGATTGAGACAAAGCTGGCAGGAAACATAAAAACTGACTGTAAAAGCTTTTATAGATACGTGAAAAGAAAAAGATTGGTCAAGACAAGTGTAGGTCCTTTACAGTCAGAAACAGGTGAATTGATCATAGGGAACAAAGATATGGCAGACCAATTGAATAACTACTTTTGTTCTGTCTTCACTAAGGATGACATAAATAATCTTCCGGAAATAGTAAGGGACCAAGGGTCTAGTGAGATGGAGGAACTGAGGGAAATACATGTTAGTAGGGAAGTGGTGTTAGGTAAATTGAAGGGATTAAAGGCAGATAAATCCCTAGGGCCAGATGGTCTGCATCCCAGAGTGCTTAAGGAAGTAGCCCAAGAAATAGTGGATGCATTAGTGATAATTTTTCAAAACTCCTTAGATTCTGGATTGGTTCCTGAGGATTGGAGGGTGGCTAATGTAACCCCACTTTTTAAAAAAGGAGGGAGAGAGAAACCGGAGAATTATAGACCGGTTAGTCTGACATCGGTGGTGGGGAAAATGCTAGAGTCGGTTATCAAAGATGTGATAACAGCACACTTGGAAAGAGGTGAAATCATCGGACAAAGTCAGCATGGATTTGTGAAAGGAAAATCATGTCTGACGAATCTTATAGAATTTTTTGAAGATGTAACTAGTAGAGTGGATGGGAGAGAGCCAGTGGATGTGGTATATTTAGATTTTCAAAAGGCTTTTGACAAGGTCCCACACAGGAGATTAGCGTGCAAACTTAAAGCACACAGTATAGGGGGTATGGTATTGATGTGGATAGAGAATTGGTTGGCAGACAGGAAACAAAGAGTGGGAGTAAAGGGGACCTTTTCAGAAAGGCAGGCAGTGACTTGTGGGGTACCGCAAAGCTCAGTGCTGGGACACCAGTTGTTTAAAATGTATATTAATGATTTAGATGAGGGAATTAAATGCAGCATCTCCAAGTTTGCGGATGACATGAAGCTGGGCGGCGGTGTTAGCTGTGAGGAGGATGCTAAGAGGATGCAGGGTGACTTGGATAGGTTGGGTGAGTGGGCAAATTCATGGCAGATGCAATTTAATGTGGATAAATGTGAGGTTATCCACTTTGGTTGCAAGAACAGGAAAACAGATTATTATCTGAACGGTGGCCGATTAGGAAAAGGGGAGATGCAACGAGACCTGGGTGTCATTGTACACCAGTCATTGAAGGTGGGCATGCAGGTACAGCAGGTGGTGAAAAAGGCAAATGGTATGTTGGCATCCATAGTAAAAGGATTTGAGTACAGGAGCAGGGAGGTTCTACTGCAGTTGTACAAGGCCTTGGTGAGACCGCACCTAGAATATTGTGTGCAGTTTTGGTCCCCTAATCTGAGGAAAGACATTCTTGCCATAGAGAGAGTACAGAGAAGGTTCACCAGATTGATTCCTGGGATGGCAGGACTTTCATATGAAGAAAGACTGGATCGACTAGGCTTATACTCACTGGAATTTAGAAGACTGAGGGGTGATCTTATTGAAACGTATAAAATTCTAAAGGGATTGGACAGGCTAGATGCAGGAAGATTGTTTCCGATATTAGGGAAGTCCAGAATGAGGGGTCACAGTTTAAGGATAAAGGGGAAGCCTTTTAGGACTGAAATGAGGAAAAACTTCTTCACACAGAGAGTGGTGAATCTGTGGAATTCTCTGCCACAGGAAACAGTTGAGGCTGGTTCATTGGCTATATTTAAGAAGAAGTTAGATATGGCCCTTGTGGCTAAAGGGATAGGGGGTCTGGAGAGAAAGCAGGTACAGGGTTCTGAGTTGGATGATCAGCCATGATCATACTGAATGGCAGTGCAGGCTCGAAGGGTCAAATGGCCTACTGCACCTATTTTCTATGTTTCTATCAAAAGGACAATGAACCAGAATGCATAAAAATGCAGGGATCTTCACCTCAATCAGAGAGGTATCCTGTAACCCATAGATTCATAGAGTTGTCCAGCATGGAAAAAGACCTTTCAGCCGACCATGCCAATGCCCACTATCATGCCAATGCCCACTTGCCCTGCATTAATTCTATATCTCTCTGTGCCTTGCTCATTCATCTACCTGTCTATTCGTCTCTTAATATTATTACTATTCCTGCCTCTGGTAGCTCATTCCAGATACCAAGTACTCTTTGTGTGAAATAAATTGCCCTCGGGTCCTTTTTAAATTACTCACTCTCACTTCAAACCTATGCTCTCTAATTTTATGCGTCTAACATATTCAACATTAATCAAAACCTTCAGAGTATGAGCAAAATACATAATGGAATAATGTTATTAAAGTTCAAAGTAAATTTATTATAAAAGTACATATAAGTCACCGTATACAACCCTGAGATTCATCTTCTTGCAGGCATACTCAAATCCATAATAGAATAATAACCACAATAGAATCAATAAAAGACCTCACCAACTTGGCCATTCAACCAGTGTGCAAAAGGCAACAAACTGCAAATACCAAAAGAAAGAAAGAAAAATAATAATAATAAATAAGCAATAAATATCAAGAACATGAGACAAAGAGTCAGGTTGTGAGTACATTTCAATGGTGGGGCAAGTGAAGTTATCCCCTTTGATCACTGGCCCTTAAGGATTCTTTTATCATAAGCTCTCTAATTAATACCATTTTAACATAGAAAACCTACAGCACAAAACAGGCCCTTCAGCCCACAAAGTTGTGCCGAACATGTCCCTAACTTAGAAATTACAAGGCTTACCTATAACCCTCTATTTTACTAAGCTCCATGTACCTATCTAAAAGTCTCTTAAAAGACCCTATCGTATCCGCCTCTACCACTGTTGCCGGCAGCCCATTCCACTCATTCACCACTCTCTGAGTAAAAAACTTACCCTGACATCTCCTCTGTACCTACTCCCCAGCACCTTAAACCTGTGCCCTCTTGTGGCAACCATTTCAGCCCTGGGAAAAAGCCTCTGACTATCCACACGATCAATGCCTCTCATCATCTTATACACTTCTATCAGGTCACCTCTCATCCTCCGTCGCCCCAAGGAGAAAAGGCCGAGTTCACTCAACCTGTTCTCATAGGGCATGCTCCCCAATCCGGACAACATCCTTGTAAATCTCCTCTGCACCCTTTCTATGGATTCCACATCCTTCCTGACCAGAACTGAGAACTGACCAAGTGGAGTCTGATCAGTGTCCTATCTAGCTGCATTATTACCTCTCGGCTCCTAAATTTAATTCCACGATTGATGAAGGCCAATACACCATATGCTTTCTTAACCACAGAGTCAACCTGCGCAGCTGCTTTGAGCATCCTATGGACTCAGACCAAGATCCCTCTGATCCTCCACACTGCCAAGAGTCTTACCATTAATACTATATTCTGCCATCATATTTGACCTACCAAAATGAACCACTTCACACATCTGGCTTGAACTCCATCTGCCACTTCTCAGCCCAGTTTTGCATCCTATTAATGTCCCTCTGTAACCTCTGACAGCCCTCCACACTATCTACACACCTCCAACCTTTGTGTCATCAGCAAACTTACTGACCCATCCCTCCACTTCCTCATCCAGGTCATTTATAAAACTCATGAAGAGTAAGGGTCCCAGAACAGATCCCTGAGGCATTCCACTGGTGACCAACCTCCATGCAGAATGTGACCTGTCTACAACCTTCTGTGGGCAAGCCAGTTCTGGATCCACAAAGCAATGTTCCTTTGGATCCCATGCCCCTTACTTTCTCAATAATCCTTGCATGGTGTACCTTATCAAATGCCTTGCTGAAATCCATATACACTACACCTACTGCTCTTCCTTCATCAATGTGTTTAGTCATATCCTCAAAAAATTCAATTAGGCTCATAAGGCATGACCTACCCTTGACAAAGCCATGGACTGGATTACTCCTAATCATATTATACCTCTCCAAATGTTCATAAATCCTGCCTCTCAGGATCTTCTCCATTAACTTACCAACCACTGAAGTAAGACTCACTGGTCTATAATTTCCTGGGCTATCTCTACTCCCTTTCTTGAATAAGGGAACAACATCTGCAACCCTCCAATCCTCCAGAACATCTCCTGTTCCCATTGATAATGCAAAGATCATCGCCAGAGGCTCAGCAGTCTCCTCCCTCACCTCCCACAGTAGCCTGGGGTACATCTCATCTGGGCCCGGTGACTTATTCAACTTGATGCTTTCCAAAAGCTCCAGCACATCCTCTTTCATAATATCTACATGCTCAAGCTTTTCAGTATTCTGAAAGTCTTCACTACAATCACCAAGATCCTTTTCCACAGTGAATACTGAAGTAAAGTATTCATTAAGTACCTCTGCTATTTCCTCCAGTTCCATACACACTTTGCCACTGTCACATGATAGGTCCTATTCTTTCACATCTTATCCTCATGCTCTTCACATACTTGTAGAATGCCATGGGATTTTCCTTAATCCTGCCCACCAAGGCCTTCTCATGGGCCCTTCTGGCTCTCCTAATTTCCTTCTTAAACTCCTTCCTATTAGCTTTATAATCTTCTAGCTCTCTGAACCTTTTGTAAGCTTTTCTCCTTGACTAGATTTATTACAGCCTTTGTACACCATGGTTTCTGTACCCTACCATAACTTCCCTGTCTCATTGGGACGTACCTATACAGAACTCCACACGAATATCCCCTGAATATTTGCCACATTTCTTCTGTACTTTTCCCTGAGAACATCTGTTTCCAATTTAAGCCTCCAATTTCCTGCCTGATAGCCTCATAATTCCACTTTCTCCAGTTAAACACTTTTCTAACTTGCCTGTTCCTATCTCTCTCCAATGCTATTGTAAAGGAGACAGAATTATGATCACCATCTCCAAAATGCTTCCCTACTGAGAGATCTGAAACCTGACCAGGTTCATTTCCCAATACCAGATCAAGTACAGCCTCTCCTCTTGTAGGCTTATCTTTGGTTCCAAAGTCTGATGGTTGAGGGGTAATAGCTGTTCTTGAAACTGATGCTATGATTCCTGAGGCTCCTATACCTTCACAAACAAGGGGAAATCTGCAGATGCTGAAATCCAAGCAACACACACAAAATGCTGGAGGAACTCAGCAGGTCAGGCAGCACCTATAGAAAAGTACAGTCCGAAACACTCTTCTTGATGGCAGAAGCAAGAAGAGGGTGTGTCCTGGGTGGTGGGATCTCTGACAATGAACTCTCCACTCCTCATCTATAGAAGTTTGTCAAAGTTTTAGATGCCATGCTGATTCTTTACAATCTCCTAAGGAAGTAAAGATGCTGCGGTGCTTTCTTCGTAATTGCACTTACATGCTGGGCCCAAGACAAGTCCTCCGAATATAACACTGAGGAAATTAAAGTTGCTAACCCTCTCCACCTCTGATCTTCCAATAAGGACTGACTAATGGACCTCTGCTTTCATCCTGAGGTCAATGATCAGCTCCTTGGTCTTACTGACATTAGGTGCCATTGTTGTTGTGGCACTACTCAGTCAGATCTTCAATCTCTCTCCTCTGGGCTGATTTATTACCACCTTTGCTGAAGGAGATGTTGCTAATCCGAACTGACTGGGTCTGCCACTGAGGAGATCGAGGATCAAATTGCACAAGGAGATATTGAAACTAAGGTCTTATTGATTGGTTTTGAGGGATGGCGGTATTGAATGCTGAGCTGTGGGTGATAAAGAGCATTCTGATCTATGCATTTTATGTTCAAATACATGAAAAAATATTACTGCTATTTGGGTTAATATTTAAGTTATTTTTTCTGTAAATCTAATCCAGGATGATTTTGAGTAAGCAGTAACAACGCGCGTAAATAAATGTTAAGTTGTTCAATATTTTAAACTGATTACAACGACATTCAACAACTCGTGCCCGATACACCAAAATTTGCAGGAGGTGATAAAATCCTGAACTTTAAACATGGTCCTTCTGAGGGCACGCAAGTATGGTTTACATTTAAACCTTGAAGTAACAAGGAACCAATTCCCTTATAAGGTTCATTTGTGGGGGCTGGGCTGCAGGAACTGGGTGGAGCTATATTAGTCACAAGGGAGTGTTACTCCGTTGGGTTAGTTCAGAGAAGTTTCTGTGCCTAGAAAATGTGCAAGAATAGTACAATGTCCTAACAGAAGTGAAGTTCCTTTTAATTGTGAAGGAGTTTTTCCTTTCCCATAATCTGAAGAAAACTGTACATTAAGAAAACTGCCATGAATGAGTGCCTGTTTCATAGTCCCCCCGATTTAAGGAAATTCCGGAACAAAGGACGCAGTGTGAATGTGTGTTCATCTCAAAACTGGTAGTAACGAGGAGTAACTTTGAAACCTGAGAAGTGGAATACTACCTTCGTTTGTAGCTCACGTCAGTAATCCATGGTTTTGTAGAAAATAAACTCTTAAAAGTCTGGTTTAAAATTAAACAATGGACAACTTTTTCACTGAGGTAAGTTCACTTCGCGAACTGTATTTTTATGTTTTAATTTAAAATGATTATCTGACCAGTTTAACTATCTTTCAGCTTGTGGCGTGAAAGGAGAGGGAAATGTAACAATTAGCCATGGACTCTGCTATATTAAGACAGGTTTATTTTTCAAATTACTTCTATTTCAATGGTAACTCTCTCTGACCGGTCTGCTATTTCCTTTCAAAAAGCTACAAGCTTCCTGCAAAGGGAGCAGTCTTTTCAGTCGATTATGTTAGGTAATATAGATATTCAGACGAACGCACACCATTCCAGCATATTTTACTGTAATCTGGTTTGCATTATTTAGTTGACGATTTGGGAGTGAGTTTATACCACAAACTGGATGTACAGATTTTTAGGGTGTGTGTTTCTTTAAATGGAAAAGCACATTGGTTGTATGACCGATTCCAGGTAACTATTAGATTTATCTAGTTGTGTAGCTTTAGTTTATAATCAAATTATGTTTGCAACTTTAGTTATCACAACTGCTTGTAATTTCAAGGAAATCCTCTCCTTGTATGTAATTGTTTTTAAAAAAAACCAAAAGGTGTCTTATCTTCGAGTAGTTCTCATCATACAAGAGTGATTTGTTTTGTAAGTTTAAATGCGTACCATATTTACAATGACCGGAATTACTGATTACTAATAGAAGTTTATGTATGCGTTTATCAGTATAAATCTAAATGATTTAAGTTGCTCTTTGATTGCTTTGTTTAGTGCTTAAAACAAAGGAATCGACAATAGAATCAGCCTTGATTGACCCTGTTAGTCAAAAGAATTAATTAATTCTGTTCAGGTATATGCCAAGGAATAACTTTGTTTCCTGAAAGTGGTCCTCTATCAATAAGGAAAGCTTGATATCATTTGATGGTGGTCTTTCGCAGAAAGTATCTGAAAACGGAGTTGTGGAATGGTGCTGACCCGGGCCAGACTGAAACATGTTGTACCAAAACTGGCAAGCTTTTGTTTCCTGTCTGTAAACTCATTAATCAGTCTCCCGCTCCTGTTTGTTATTAAGATCATGATGCACGCAGTGTTTCAGTTGCTAGATCAGCGTAAGTGTTTTGCCTGTGTTAAATTTATTATGCTAGTTTTAAGGAAGTGGCCACGTTTCGGGGACGGAGGTAAAGATGGAAATTGGAAGAGAAGTTAATATCTTTGAATAATTGAACGAACAAAAGTATTTCAGAACACTAGTGTTTACATTGATCTTGTTCATGCAATCCATTGTTAAACAAAAGGGCAGGTTTTCTTTTAACTGTGGACTTTGATCTAACGCAATACAAATGCCTTGTTCGATTCAGACTTCGCAAACATTCGCTTCAAGCTCTTGCCTGCGCATTCAACTTAGAGGATAATTATGCTGAAAGTAATATTTGATTTGTCTAAACATTATGTGAAATGTTAATCACATTGGTTATTGCATTAAAAGTGAATTATGATTGAGTAATTTAGTTTTTAAGCTTGAGGCTAATGAAAGATTTAACAAATATAACACTCTAAATTCAAAAATAATTAGGATATATGGCTACATTGCCCGTTTTAAATTGGATTTGCACAAATATTCCCATGTTTATTCCCCACATTGCCAGTGAATGATTTCCATTTCAAGGTACATATTCATATCTAGTGTTTAGTGGTTGACTCATCCACAGTATGTTGTAATTCTGCAGAGTAAAGGTTAGATTGCTGGAAATTCAATGCAGCCCTGTATTGAGAGTCTTGTAATGAGAGTGTGATTTTGTATTCTGTGTCATTCTGGTTGCCCCATTACAGGAAGGATGTGAAGACTTTGGAAACCAGGTTTACAAGGATGCTGACTAGATTAGAGAGTATGAGGAGAAGCTGGACAAATTTGGGTTTTTCTTGAGTCTCAAAAGCTGAGGAAAGATCTCCTAGAAGTTTATAAAATTGAGGCATAGATGAGGCGGAAAGTCAGAATCTTTCTTCCAGGCTAGAAATGTCAAATACTAAATGTATGCATTTGGGGTGAAATAGGGAATGTTTAAAGAAGATTACTGGGCAAGTTCTTTTCCCCCACACAGAATGATAAGTACCTGGAACAGGCTGCCAGAGGAAGTGGTGGAGGTAGACAAACTAATGGTGTTTAAAAGAATGTTAGAAGCATGAATATGCAGGGTAGGAATATGAATTGAGTCAGCCTCATTATCACTGACAAATGTCATGATTAACCTGGCTTCACCATGTGAGCCTATCTGCCATAGGACCTCATACATCACCACTCAAAACCCTGCAGCCTAACCTCTCCCAGCCAAACATATACATCCACCAGCCCAACACTCAAACCTAATCCTAAAGTCCAAAAGGGGCACACACCCCCACAATCCTTAGTCACTTCCAGATTAACCCTGGCTTCAGCCCCACAAGCCCTAAGAACACCCTGATTATCCCTTGCTAAACCCCCACAAACCCGATGTCCTATGTCAGGAGGGGCAAGATTCAACAAAGGCAAGTGTTGGACCTGGTCAATGAAGGCGTGGACCAGATCAAAGTGGCAGGGTTGCGTGAAACTGAATCTCAAGTGACGAGATCAAAAAACACAAGAGGGCTGATTTGCCCACTGCCCACATGATCTCAATGAAATTTGTTGTCTTGCAGCAACAGTATAGTGCAAGATGTAAAAATTCCAAAACAGGTTAGTGCAAGAGACAGATAGTGTTTCTGAACCGTTCAGAACTCTGATGGTGGAGGGAAAGAAGCTGTTTCTAATTTTTGTTGATCTGAATCATTGGCTTCCAATGGTAATAACACACAGAGGGCATGTTCCAGATCGTGAGGATGACACCTTGGCGATGCATGAAGTGCTGCCTCTTGAAGATGTTCTTGATGGCAGGGAATCTACAACCCTCTGCAATATCTGTGTCATGGAGGTTTCATACTAGGCCATGATGAAAGCAGTCAGAATATTCTGCCCCATACATGTGTAGAACTTTGCATGAGTTTTTGGTGGCATACCAAATCTCTTCAAACTCCTAATGAAGTAGAGCCTTTGGTGTGCCTTCTTTGTAATTGCATCAATGTGTATTGCTCAGGACAGATCCTATACAATTTAGTTTAACTTGGCATTGTTTGGTGCAGGCATCATGGGCTGAAGGGCCTGTTGCTGTGCTGTTGTTTTAAAAAATCTGGATAATGCCCTCTACTTCCTATTTTTGTGACCACTTCCCCACCCCACCACTGAAATGATGGTGACAGAAATTCCCATCATTGATTGCTTGGTTTGGTAGTTAACACAAATGAACTGACATTGAAATCAGATTGATCCAGTGGATGCCAGGCTAAAACCTGATGTTCCCTTCAATGAGCTCCCATTGATTTGTTTTGATAGCTGCAATACTTCAGATAAAACTGAACATCCAGAATTTCTACACACCCTTACAGATTTAGAGTAAAATTGCATTCTTATTACAGAACAACACACACAAAATGCTGGAGGAACTCAGCAGGTCAGGCAGCATCTATTAAAATGAATAAATAGTCAATGTTTCAGGCTGAGACCCTTCACCATGACTGGAAAAGAAAGGGGAAGAAACCAGGATAGGGGAAGGAGGACAAACAAGTAGGTCACAAATGAAGCTAGGCTGGTGGGTGGGGGAAGGATGAAGTAAGAAGCTGGGAGGTGATAGGTGGAAAAGGTACAGGGCTGAAAGAGAGGAACCTGATAGAAGAGAGTGAATCTTGGGAGAAAGTGAAGGATGAGGGGCATTGGGGAGTTGGTAGGCAAATAAGAAGAGGTAAAGTGGGGCAAAGTAGGGAAATGAAAGATGGGAGGAGGAAAATTATTGGAAATTGGAGAAATCCATATTCATGCCATCAGGTTGGAGACTACCTAGATGGTATATAAGGTGTTGCTTCAGTTTGAGAGTGGTTTCATCATGGCAGAAGAAGGGGCCGTGGATATGCATTCTTATTATCAAATTTTCCTAAATTTGTCCAGTTTTGCATTAATTCCCAGGTCCCTCACATTTATCTCCAGAATTATTTTGGCAAACTGTTCTTTTTAAAGTGTGACTTGACCTAATGCCTAAAACAGATTTGATATTTGGATTGCACCTACTATAGAATTTGCTCTCAATTGGCTGTAATTGTCTATTATTGCAAAGCAATTTATACTTCATGAAACTGGAAAGATAATGGAAAAGATTTGAGAATTTTGGCAGAACTTTGGGTCCCGAGTTATTGAGTGAGGATGCCAGTTTAGGACCTTATTCTTTGGAATGTAGGGGACTGACTAGTAATGTTAGAGGTGTACAAAATAGTGGTGGTTGTGCAACTGTACTGGAAAAGTTTTGCCCACTTTTCAGAACAGCAAAATACATGTCAATTATTTTAAACTATTCACAATCTATTTAAAGCAAAATCTCATTTTAAACACAAGAAGTTCTGTAGATGCTAGAAATCCAAAGCAACGTGTACAAAATGTCGAAAGAACTCAGCAGGTCAGACAGCATCTATGGCAATGAATAAAGTCAATGTTGTAGGCTGAGACCATTCATTGTATTTTAATGAAGTTTTGTTCAAAGTGAAGAATGGGAGATGAAGATACAGATACTGGAATCTAGAGCAAAAATGTCAAACGTGACATTTCAGGTGAGATTCGGGTAGAGGTGTGACATTTGACGTTTCAGATAGAGATTCTTCAACTGGACTGAAAAGGTAGAGGGGAGATTGCACTGTACCAGCAGTTATGGTCGAAATGACAATAAACGTGACTTGACTTGAAAGAAACTGGTACTGCTGTTAGAGTTGATTCCTCACTGTAAATAATGAGAAATTGCTGCAAAGCCAATGCATCAGGTCATCTCAGAGATGCAGCAGGTGGTGCAGCTGTCTCATAGCTCCAGTGCTATCTCCATTAGACTTAAACTTTTCCACTGTTGAAGAATTTGAGAAGGATCAGTAGGTGTTATTGAACATGTGGAAAAAGGCTAGTTTACAGGGAAACAAGAAGAAATGTTCTGAGCATAGGTATAGACTTCATGGGTCACATGACCATTGTAAGGATGTGTGTAACACAGTACGACATGCAAGTCTGTGCATGTACATGACAGCCATGAAATTATGCAGATGATTGCCAGCACTTGTATATTGTTTTCCATGTTTCACTGCAAACTGTATTGGTTTATTCTTGTTCCCTGTACAGAGGTGCAGTGAAAAGCTTTTACTTTCACGTCATCCAGATAAGTTGTACTTGTGTCGCACAACAAAGTATTTATTTATTTATTGAGATTCACTGCGGAATTGGCCCTTTGAGCTTCGCTTTCCAGCATTCCCCTGATTTAAGCCTAGCCTAATCACAGGACAATTTACGGTGAGCAATTAATCTACTAACCGGTACGTCTTTGAACTGTGAGGAAACTGGAAGACCCAGAGGAAACCCAAGCAGTCATGGAGAGAATGTACAAGCTCCTTACAGGCAGCGGTGGGAATTGAACCGGGTTGCTGATACTGTAAAGAGTTGAGCTAACCGGTATGATACAGTGATTAAAAAGTAGTAAAAAGAAAACAAACTGAAGAATATGTTACAGCTACAGAAGTACAGTGCAGGTAATTCTGACAGTTTTACAATTGAGATCTAAGAGTAGAACGATTATAATAACTGTAATGAGAATATCCACTGGGGACATTTTGCAAAGAGTCAATATAATGCACTATCTTGGAGTTCCAAATCTTAAGATGGAGTACACATTGCAAGTAATCAATTTGAATGCTGGCTTTTATCAAGGTGTAGATGGAGCATAAAATAGAGGAATTTGTGTTTACATCAAGAGCTTGGGTCCGACCCCATCCAGTGTACTGACTGCACGAGTGAGGATTGCACCTTGGAAGTACTGGGTGTGAAGAGTTTAGCTCTAACTTACCAAAATAATAGTTAATGGCTTGGAAAGTTAACTAGTGAGAATAGGATACATAAAACCTGGTTCATATTCCCTTGAGGGTAGCAGATGAAAGGGTGATTACACATGTCTGCTGATGATCTGCATACATATTAACCAGCCATCTGTTGTTTGCTGCTTGCAAAACTTGTGCAATTAATTAAAGGTGTTCTTTGCATATTCATATCCTTTCATAAAGATATCAGCATTTGAATTATTTACCTTAAAGCTGACTTGTCAGTATTGTAAATTATGTAAACAAATGGTCCAGCATCTCATAAAGCGAAGATTGCCTGGTGCAAAAGTGTGCGAAAGATCCAACAGACGGAAGCTTCAATCAAGAAAATGTTGATGAAAACAATGGTTTTCATTGTCCTCTGCTCTGCAGTGTGTGTGTATATAAGTAAAACAGGAAGGTTTTATTGCAAGGGAATTGGGCATGGCTTTGTCAGGCCAAGATAGAGAGCAACAGGTTTACAGGATTCCCCTCCCATTAGCCTGTATTTTATGGTTGCTATGGCAGTGACACAGTCATTGTTGGCCACCATTTTATCATGAAACTGGCAACAGTGTTTGGAGTACACATATGTACGATTACAAATGGAAATCCACAGGTTGATGTCAGTAATATTCTGCTCATCCACAGCCACCTCCAGATTAACTAGGCAGAATCAGTAGACTGGTAGAAACCTTGGGTAAGGAATTCTCTTGCTTTGAGCAGCACTTCTCCATGCAAATAAGGAATTTAGTTAAAACTTGATTGCTGTAGGGATTGGGGTTTTCTGTGTATTGTTTGCACATATTTGAATACTTTGAGTGATGAGAGTTTGCATAGGAGCCACTGGGTATGCTCAGTGTAATTTGAGCCACTGATTGAAAGGCAAAGTATCAGTCGGCACTAATCAACGCTATTTCAATATTTTCTGTCACTTAGGGCAAGTTGCAGCTACCAGTTAATCATGCTTTTTATCCATCTCAAGGGGGTCAGCCTTGCCTAGTTTGCTGTTGTGGTAACAAGCATATGGTGTGTTTGAGCTCAAGTCAATTCCTTCAGCCCATTGCTCCCAATTCTGCTGCTGATATTCCTAAATATTCTAAATTTTCATCTGATCTTAAATGTATAACATTTAAAATTTGTTCCTTTGGCCTTTAGTTATATTCTGAGGATTTTTTGTGTTTTGAGATGCAACAGTATGTACAAAATAAAAGAACTTCAATTCCCAGTGTGCAGTGTGGATGGTTAACTGAGAACCAGAGGTGATGTTGCTGAACTGGGAGCATGTGCTAAAGTGTGGAATTAGAAACAGTGGTTGTTAATAAATGTGCTAGTGTTTGAAAACGTATGCCAAGTTTGTCTTTTATCAAGAACAAACATAACATGGTGTCAGAAGTTGGTGTGAGGTCTAAATACCAAGCATAACTAAATACCGTGAGTGACTAAGAAAGGGACACTAGGTTCTGACAGAAACTGCCGGCAAGAGAGCACACTGTCTCAAAATTCACTAAGAATTTGAGGTGAGAGCCTCAATGGATGACCCAAGTCCTCCTTCAGCAATGCAGTTTACTGGCAATCCGGCTGATAGTTGGAAAAGCTACAAACAACAATTCAATACGTACTTAGCCACGAACAGAGCTGGTAGGACAGAGGAAATTTGCAACATAGAAAACCTACAGCACAATACAGACCCTTCGGCCCAGAATGCTGTCCAGAACATGTACTTAGTTTAGAAATTATTCATAGCCCTCTGTTTTACTGAGATCCATGTACCTGTCCAGGAGTCTCTTAAAAGACCCTATTGTATAGGCCTCCACCACCATTGCTGGCAGCTCATTCCATGCACATCATCTCTACATTTAAAAAAAACTGCCCCCAACATCTCCTCTGTACCTGCTTCTAAGCACCTTAAGACTGTGCCCTCTCGTGTTAGCCATTTCAGCCCTGGGAAAAAGACCTCTGACTATCCACATGATCAATGCCTCTCATCATATTGTATAGTACTCCTCTATCAGGTCACCTCTCATCCTCCATTGCTCCAAGGAGAAAAGGCTGAGATCACTCAACCTATTCTCATAAGGCATGCTCCCCAATCTAGGCAACATCCTTGTAAATCTCCTCTGCACCCTTTCTGTGGCTTCCACATCCTTCCTGTAGTGAGGCAACCAGAACTGAGCACAGTACTCCAAGTGGGGTCTGACCAGGGTCCTATACAGCTGTAATGTTACCTCCTGGCTCTTGAATTCAATCCCACGATTGATGAAGGCCAATGCACCGTATGCTTTCTTAACCACAGAGTCAACCTGCGCAGCAACTTTGAGTGTCCAATGGACTCGGACCCCAAGATCCCTCTGATCTTCCACACTGCCAAGAGTCATACCATTAATACTATATTCTGCCATCATATTTGACCTACCAAAATGAACCACCTCACACTTAACTGAGTTGAACCCATCTGCCACTTCTCAGCCCACTTTTGCATCCTATCAATGTCCCACTGTAACCTCTGACAACCCTCCACACTATCCACAGCAGCCCCAACCTTTGTGTCATCAGCAAATTTACTAACCCATCTCTCCACTTCCTCATCCAGATCATTTATAAAAATCATAAAGAGAAGGGTTTCTAGAACAGATCCCTGAGGCACACCACTGTCACTAGCCTCCATGCAGAATATGACCTGTCTACAACCACTCTTTGCCTTCTGTGGGCAAGCCAGTTCTGCATCCACAAAGCAAGGTCCCCTTGGATCCCATGCCTCCTTACTTTCTCAATAAGCCTTGCATGGGGTACCTTATCAAATGCCTTGCTGAAATCCATATACACTACACCTACTGCTCTTCCTTCATCAATGTGTTTAGTCACATTCTCAAAAAAATGCAATCAGGCTCGTAAGGTACAACCTGTGCTTGACAAAGCCATGCTGACTATTCCTAATCATATTATGCCTCCCCAAATGTTCATAAATCCTGTCTCTCACAATATTTTCCATCAACTTACCAACCACTTAAGTAAGACTCACTGGTCTATAATTTCCTGGGCTATATCTACTCCCTTTCTTCAATAAGGGAACAACATCTGCAACCCTCCAATCCTCTGGAACCTCTCCTGTGCCCATTGATGCTGCAAAGATCATTGCCAGAGGCTCAGCAATCTCCTCCCTCGCCTCCCACAGTAGCCTGGAGACTTATCCAACAATGCTTTCCAAAAGCTCCAGCACATCCTCTTTCTTAATGTCTATATACTCAATCTTTTCAATCTGCTGTAAGTCATCCCTGCAATTGTCAAGATCCTTTTCTGTAGTGAATACTGAAGCAACATATTCATTAAGTACCTCTGCTATCTCCTCTGGTTCCATACACACTTTTCCACTGTCACACTTGATTGGTCCTGTTCTGTCACGTCTCATCCTCTTGTAGAATGCCTTGGGGTTTTCCTCAATCCTGCTTGCCAAGGCCTTCTCATGAAGTCTTCTGGCTCTCCTAAATTCATTCTTAAGCTTTTTCCTGTAAGCCTCATTGCCTAGTTTTTTTTTTAACCTTCCATAAGCTTTTCTTTTATTCTTGACTAAATTTTCAACTGCCTTTGTACACCACACGTTCAGAATTTTGCATAAGCAGGACACACCTTTGGGATGTTCCTACCTCCACCTTTATTGGTTGAGCTTCTTTAGTTTGCGGTTGCTTTGTGAAATGCCTTGTGCTCTGCCCCTGTTTTCACTGCATGCGCTGTTATTTCTGCTCTGTGAAATAATCCCTGTGGAAAGAAGAATCATTTTACAAGGTGCTGCAAAGCTGTACCCAGTGAAGTTAAAAGTGCCAGCCTATACTTTAGAGGACGTTCCAGTAAAAGGGGCTGTATAGTGACCTTCAAGCACAAGGGGAAGGATGCGAAGGCATGGCTACTGATTGTAGAAAAGAGAGAACAGCCAGTATTGGGTCTGAGTTTGTGAAAAGCTCAACCTGGCGAAAGAGTTTTTGTAGTGGTTTCACAGACCAAAGGCGACCACAAAGCAGCTCAGATGCTTAACTGAGGTTACTTGAAACATGACCGATCCAGAGAGGTTATGCAGGAGAAGCACAAGAACTCCACTTTCCATAGACATCCGTACCAGCTCCACCAGCAGTACAGTCAGGATGCCGGTGCTGAAGAGTCTTCATGATGAAGAAGTTGCCTTTCTTGCTTCCACATCATGCAGCTGTGGTTCAAAATCTCTCTCATCAACTTTCAGTTAAAGAAATCAAAAATATCTCCACAATCCTATCCAAAGTTGAAGAGGAAAAATAAAAATGGAAGATGGGGAGACCACACAAGACCCAAGGTCAGAACAACGGCAAAAGTTCAACACAAAGCACAAAATTGAGGCCACTGAGTACTTTAGCTTTATTTTCTAAGTTACACAATCATAAATCTACTTGCCTTTTGGTATTTGTCATTTGGTATGGTTACAACAAAGTATTTCTAATGTAGCTGTTAGCACAATTTACTTGGCTTTTCCTTTCACTTTTAAATAGTGTAAAATATGAACTGCAAGTTCATTTTATTCCTTACCTGAACCTCTATTGCCCCACCCTAATTGCCCTGAAAAAAGTTCCGGTCACGTGCTATAATGAACAGTTGAAATCCTTGTGATAAAGCTACTCTTGCCAGGAATTAGTGGGTTATTCTAGGTTCTTGATTTGGCGAGGAGAAGGGGACAGCATGAATTCCATTTAGGTGACTTAGAAAGTAATTTGCAAATGGTCAGCAAGTAATTATTTCTTGCCAACTTCTTAAAGCTTTTGTCTGTAATTAAAAGGGTCTTAAGGTATAAACTTTATATTTGCAGTTTCAGTTGAAAAGAGTTCGGCCTTCATTAGCAGAGATATTTAGTTACAACTGTCTTTGACAAGATTCTCAAGTAAAGAGCAAGATGTATCCAGTGAAGTTAAAAGTGCCAGCCTATACTGTAGAGGACGTTCAGTAAAAGGGGCTGTATAGTGACCTTTAAGCACAAGGGGAAGGATGCGAAGCATACACCAGCCTGTTGAACTGGTAAAGCCCTTTGTGTGTACAGTCAGCCCTCCTTATCCGTGAATTCTGCATACGCGAATTCAACCAACCGCGAATCGCGAAAACCTGGAAGTGCTCTTCCAGCACTACTAGTTTGAGTATGTACAGGCTTTTTTTCCTTGTCATTATTCCCTAAACAATGCAGTATAACAACTATTTTACATAGTATTTACATTGTTTTAGGTATTATAAGTAATCTAGAGATGATTTAAAGTATACAGGAGAATGTGCGTGGGTTATCGTGGATCAGGATCGAAAAAAATCATAAGTTCTCTTCCAATCGTCGACTGACGTAGCCTAACGCTTTTCCAATGATCGATGGTGTTTCACCTCTTTCCAATCGCTTTATTATTTCCACTTTATTTTCAGTCGTTATCATGATTATTTTCGTGAACAGAAACACTGCAGATTCAGATCTCTGCCGCTGGGTCCTAATGTCCACCGCACTGACACAGGTTAAATAAGGTCTGGGGTTCTGCTGGGTCCTAAGCTCCACTGCGATGAGACAGGTCACATAAGGGACTTAGCATCTGCAAAATTTGGTATCCGCGAGAGGTCCCAGAACCAATCCCTCACGGATAAGGAGGGCCGACTGTACTTATTGTCAGGTATTTCTTGGATGCATCATCGATTTCCATTTGGAGATAAGCTTAGGTCAAATTGATTTTTGTGAAATGTTCCCCTCCTGACAGGGAAGCAAAGATGTCCTCAATATGAGGTTGATGAAACCAAAACAATTAATCATAGTAATTTTATTGAATACTTCCAATTTTTAGTATCTAATCATTCACTTTTAGAATAGCAGCTTCCTGGTTAACTTCCTTGTATGCCTTTTTGTAAATGTGGAAATTATTGAGATCATACATCTAAGATTTTTACTGTCTAATATTTTCCTTGAGTTTTACTTCAACACCTCATCTTCCATATGCTTTATTTTAAAACTTTATTGCCTTTTTGTGAGTTATTTCCTGGCAATGGCAGAAAACAAGATGCTGTGAAGGATTCTTCAGCACAAGTACTATGGTGGTCTAGAAAGACACCTTATTGTTACTTCCATAAAGGACAAACAGAAATTCAGTGCTGACCTTACTCATATCCTTTGAGAAGATTTCCCTGTGAACCTTCTCACAGTGAAGCTTGCATAGTATATCTGTGAATTGTTCTTGTTACCACTTTGCTGCATTGAAGAGAGATTCTTGAAATATGCCGTCATAGTGGCTGTGTTTTAAGGTGTCGTTGATCACTTTGCAGAACACTTCTACCTGCTGGTAGGTGTTATTGAAATAGATTTGTACAGCTTGGGAACAGGCCCTTTGACCCATTAACTCTATGCTAACCAGCATGCTTGTCTATACTAATGCCATTTGCATGCATTGATTCCATATCCTAGGTGCTCTGCCCAAATTCTCCTCAAATGTTACTGTTTCAGCCTCCATCACCACCTCTGGCAATTCAATCCAGATACCAACTATTTTGCCTCTTGTTTCTTTAAAATTCCTCTCTCATACCTTAAACCTATGCTCTCCAGTTTTAGACATGCCTACCATGGAAAACAGAAACTGGCTATGCTATTTATGCATCTCATGACTGTATATATCTTTTTATGTCTCTCTTGGCCTCCCGTGCTTTAGGGAAAAACAGACCTGGCCTACCCAATCTTGTGTGTACAGAGAACAAAGTGCCAGGTTCCTGTCATTTACTGTTAAAGTCCTTCATGAATTTAACTTTTCACCATGCATCACTTCACATACGTCTGAGCTAAATTCCATTTGTCATTCTATTGCCCCCTTTCCCAGTTATCCATAAACCCTTTGTAACCTCTGTCCACTACACCAACATTTTTGGTGCCATGTTTTTAGAAATTGTGGCATAATTTATGGGACTGTAATAAATGAAATTGCTACAGCAGCAAATAAATGCTTAATGAAATTAAACTGAACTAAACCAACTCTACAGCAATACCCAGAGAGCTAGATAAACAGTCCAAAGAATGAGATGCCTAGTGATGTGACATTTAGATCATTCCTCAAGAAAAGGCAAGTCATAGATAATGAAAAGATGATCCATTGTAAAAAAAATAATGTTTAAATAAAGGGATGTACCAAAAAATTAAGAAAATAATTTCTTTTGACTAATTAAGTATGATAATCACACATTCAACCCAAATTAGTGCTTGTATAAGTGCACAGACTCAGAAAATTATCTGCTCAAGATTTTGTGCTTCCTAACTTGGTATAAGGGTCTATAGGAACAATATACTTGCAATAGAGGGAAACCAAGGCAGGTTCCCCTTATTAAATCCTAGGATGGATAGATTCCCCTATAGGAGAAATTAAACAGACTGGACTATCTTGAGTTTGGAAGAATGAGAAATGATCTCTTTTAGGGTATAAAGTTCTTAAGGCCTGACACACAATATATGGGGGACAATGCTTCTTCTAGCTAGTATGTCTAGAACTAGGGGTTTCAGTCTCAGAATAAAGATTTAGCCATTCAGAACTGGGATAAGAAGGCATTTCTACACCCAGGAGGATGTGAATCTTTGGAATTCTCTCCATACAAGGGCTTTGAATTCTCACTTGCTGAGTATAATCAAGACAAATCAATACATTCTGTGAATCTTAAGGCAGCTGGTGTTGAGGTGATGATCTTACTGAATGGTGAGACAGTTGTAAGGGACCACATGGTCTCTTTTTGTTTTGTTCTTTTACAAGAAACTTTGATCCAAGATGTGGCACAGAGGCGCTTCCCTGGCATACTGTATGTCACTCAAGCATCTGAACCTATCAGTTCCCTAACTCAACTTCTATTACCCACATCTCTCATTCTGTGCATTAATGTTGCATCCTTTTACGTTGACATTCAGTCTCCATGTTCTGCAAATGCTACATCAGTTTTTCATTGTAAACATTCCTAGTTGCGACTCGAGTAGTGGCAGTACTCTCAATGGATACAATTAAATTCTCCCATTTCAGCCTGTTACAACTAAAAAGTACAACTGCTTCCAAGGTCAGTACAATCAGCAAAGATGTCTTAATGCGTTTAAATGAACTATCACTGCTTAAAACCAACGGAAGCAACACAGTCTGTGGTCAGAAGGGCCCACTGAGGAAACCTTTTAAGGAAACAGGGTTTTAAACTCCCTATACCGACTATCTTGCTGGTGAACGTGCAGTCTCTGGTGAGTAAAATCGATGATCTCAGAGCCAGGGTGCTGAATCAGGGGGACATTAGGACCACGTGTGCCCTTTGTTTCACAGAATTCTGGTTAACCCCTTCCGTACCAGATGCAGCAATTCAGATCAATGGATTTACTATACACCATCAGGATAGATCTATAGAGTCTCTCAAAAGCAGAGGTGGAGGAATATGCCTCATGATCAACTGTTCTTGGTACACAAATACATCAGTGCTGTCCCAATTCTGCTCACCAGACATGGAATATCTAGCAGTAAAGTGCTGTCCTTTTTACCTACCACGGGAGTTCGCTGGGGTCATTCTGGTAGCAATTTACATTCCACCTCAGGCCAATGTCAAGCAGGCTTTAGATGATCTGAGCAATGGGATCAACATGCATGAAACAGCGCACCCTAACGCCTTCACCATTGTTTTGGGAGATTTTAACCAGGCCAGTCTGAAAAAAATCACTAAGCAATTACCATCAACAGATCACTTGCAATACCAGAGGAAACAACACACTGGACCATTGCTACACCACCATCAAGAATGCCTACCGTGCTATTCCACACCCTCACTTCAGGAAGTCTGATCACCTGGCTGTACTTCTACTCTCTGAGTCTATGCAGAGACTGAGGACTGCAGCACCAGCAGTGAGGACCAAGAAAGTATGGACAAGGGAAGCACAGGAGCACCTACAGGACTGCTTTGAATCGACAGATTGGACTGTATTCAGGGATTCATCTTCGAACCTGGATATGTTGCAGTTGTTACAGACTTCATTAAAACCTGTGTGGATGAATGTGTGCCTACAAAACCTTGCTGTACATTTCCAAACCAAAAGTCGTGGATGAACCAAGAGGTACGTCATCTGCTGAAGGCTGGATCTGTGGCATTCAAGTCTGGTGACCCAGGCCTGTACCAGAAAACCAGGTATGATTTGCAGAGGGCTATTTCAAGGGTGAAGAGACAATCTCAAATGAGGTTGGATGCAATATCAGATGCATGGCAACTCTGGCAGCAAGGTCTGCAAGACATTACTTCCTACAAAATGAAACCCAGTAGTGAATGGCAGTGATGCTTCACTACCAGATTAACTCAATGCCTTCTATGCCTGCTTTGAAAGGCAGAACACAACTACAGCTGTGAAGATCCCTGTTGCACATGATGACCCTGTGATTTCTGTCTCAGAGGCCGATGTTAGACTGTCCTTGGAGAGAGTGAACCTTCGCAAGGCAGAAGGTCCCAATGGAGTACCTGGTAAGACTCTGAAAACCTGTGCCTTAAGAAGAATTGTACCAGTGCCTTAAGAAGAATAATGTGGGCTGCCTTAATGACTATTGCCTGGTAGCACTCACATCGACAATGATGAAATGCTATGAGAGGTTGGTTATGACTACACTGAACTCCTGCATCAGCTAGGACCTGGACACATTGCAATTTGCTTTTCGTCACAATAGGTCAATGGCAGACACAATCTCAATAGCTCCTCACACAGCTTTAGTCCACCTAGACATTATAAACACCTATGTCAGGATGCTGTTCATCGACTATAGCTCAGGATTTAATACCATCGTTCCCACAATCCTGATTGAGAAGTTGCAGAACCTGGGCCTCCGTACTGCCCTCTGCAATTGGATCCTCGACTTCCTAACTGGAAGGCTATAGCGTGTGCGGATTAGTGATAACATCTCCTCGCTGACAATCAACACTGGCACACCTCGGGTGTGTGCTTAGCCCACTGCACTACTCTCTGTATACACATGACTATGTGGCTAGGCATAGCTCGAATATCTGCAAATTTGCTGATGATACAACCATTGTTGGTAGAATCTCAGGTGGTGACAGGAGTGAGATATACCAACTAGTGGAGTGGTGCCGCAGCAACAACCTGGCACTCAACGTCAGTAAGATGAAAGAGCTGATTGTGGACTTCAGGAAGGGTAAGATGAAGGAACACATACCAATCCTCATAGTGGGATCAGAAGTGGAGAGAGTGAGCAGTTTCAAGTTCCTGGATGTCAAGATCTCTGAGGATTTAACCTGGTCTTAACATAGCAATGTAGTCACAAAGAAGGCAAAACAGCAGCTATACTTTAATAGAAGTTTGAGGAGAGTTAGCACGTCAACAAATACACTCAAAAACTTCTATAGTTGTACCGTGGAGACCATTCTGACAGGCTGCATCACTGTCTGGTACGGAGGAGCCACTGCACAGGACTAAAAGAAGCTGCAGAGGGTTGTAAATCTAGTCAGCTCCATCTTGAGTACTAGCCTACAAAGTACACAGGACATCTTCAGGAAGCAGTTCTCAGAAAGGCAGTGTCCATTATTAAGGACTTCCAGCACCCAGGGCATGCCCTTTTCTCACTGTTACCATCAGGTGGGAGATACAGAAAACTGAAGGCACACACTCAGCGATTCAGGAACAGATTCTTTCCCTCTGCCATCCAATTCCTAAATGAACATTGAATCTTTGGATACTACCTCAGTTTATTTATACAGTGTTTCTGTTTTTGCACATTTAAAAAAAAAATCTATTCAGTATACATAATTGATTTACTTGTTTATTATTGTTTTATTTAATTTTTTTTCTCTCTCTGCTGGATTATGTGTTGTATTGAACTGTTGCTGCTAAGCTAACAAATTTCACGTCACATACCGGTGATAATAAACCTGATTCTGATGTTCTCTTTAATCCCATTCAAGACATTTTATTGATGCTTACTCATAGCTCATTTCTTTTCCTGCTTTCAAGGGAAAAGAGCACTAAACAGAAAGGAGAAGTTCAGTTGTTCAGACCAAACATCAAATTGGGGAAGAAATGTCATCTAAGTGACTTTGATCATGGAATGATTGTTGATGCCAGATGGTGTGGTTTGAGTATCTCAGAAAATGCTGATCTCCTGGGCTTTTCACATACATCATCTCAGAGTTTAAAGAGAATGGTGTGGAAAAACACACACAGAGGAAAAAAAAGTCCAGTGAGCAGCAGTTCTGATGGTGAAAATGTCCTCTTAATGAGTGAGGTCGGAGAAGAACGGCCAGTCTGGTTCATGCTGACAGGAGGGTGACAGTAACTCAAATAACCATGTGTTACAACAATGTTGTGTTCTTTGAATGCATAACACATTGAAACTTGAAATGGCTGGGCTGTGGCTACAGAAGACCATGAATTTAGTAGCCACTTTATTACATACAGAAGGTAAAGTAGCCACTGATTGTAAATGGTTCATGTGATTTAGTTTATATAGTGCAATGAAGTAGTATGAATTAATGAGATGAAAAAAATTATTTGGAATCGTGGGGAGTTTTACCTAAATGAGGTCTTGGGTGATATATGACTTAATTCCACATCCCCACATCTCTTCATTAGATTATGCAAATTTCTAGTAATCTCAGATTTAAATTCACTTTGGACCAAATATGTTGCCATTTGCAAAAGAGTTCCAGACTTCAACCAGTTTATTTCTGCCCATTTCCCAACATTACTCCTGAAAGGTCTGGCTCTGATTATAAGTTTAAAAACAGTCTAAAAGATTCCATCTCTTTTTTCCTGTTTCTGAGTATTTTGAAAACTTTCATCAAGTCACCACGTAACCTTTCTAAATTTCAAAGAACACAGACCTTGCTCTTAAAGTCAGAGCTCAGAATCATTCTGGTAATTTCACATTTCACTACCTCTGAGGTTACATTATCTTTCCGAAGGTTTAGTGTCCAGAATTTTCCACACTATTCGGCTGTGGGCATTAAGCCCTAGTGTTTAAGCCCTTAAACACTAAGGGCTTTGGATAGCTACAGCACAATTTCTACTCACTTGTGTTTTATCCAGCTTGATAGATGAGCCAATGTTCTATTAGTCTAATTTGAAGCTAACGGAAAACTTAGTATTGGGTAATTCAAGAACAGATTAGTGAGGGACACTACTGGTTATGTCCCTATTCTTGCTGCCTGATACTCAGGTCAATAGTGTACCTTTAACTTTTATTTCTGCAATTTAACTTAACCTTTTATTTAAATACTTCTTGTGAAATGCCTTCTGGAAATCAATATGCCTTCCCTTTGATAAAGTGGTACAACTTTATGATATAGAAAGTGGTCATTCATTCAATTATTTTCATACCAGCAAAAATTGGACATTAAGTTAATCCTACTTCCTACTGTTCATATGGGTAATTGTTAAATGTTGGAGGTTTTTTTTTGCCTTTTCCACCCTTTGAGGCAGTGTCTTCCAGGCCACCACAAATCTTTGTGTGACTCGTTAGTCCTATTGCCTTCTGAAGCTAAGGCAAATATTATATTCCATTCTACTTGCCCCAAATTTTACATCTTCAATCAAATCTCCCCTTGCTGTTCTTGTTGCAAAGAAAACAAACCCAACCTAGACAGTCTATGTCTATAACTGTAATGCTGTTACCCTGGCAGCACCCTTGTACATCTCCTCTGCACGGTCTCCAGTGTTATCTATCTTTCCTGCAGTCTGATTTCTAACAGTAGGCTAATTAATGATGTGAACTGTTCCAGCAGGATCTCTCCACAACTCTAAAATGTTTTAGTCAGATCTTCAAAAATAATGCTGACTCGGGTTCTTTAGCTATAACCATCTCTATAATAGGCACTAGCATTCATCAACTGAAATGTTAAGGTGATTAATCACTATCTCTAATTATAGACTAGTAGTTTCCCAGTAATGGATGTCAGCTTAGCATCCATAATCAACTGGTAACCTTCGTTCCCCACACCCTCCCAGCCTACCCACCACCATCAATCTGCATTCCTTCCTTCAAAGGATGGAGGAATTTCTACTGTTTAATGGTTTAAAGTTATGGACCCTGAAAATAGGAAAATTTGGATGGTTTTTCTAATTTCGTGATTTTATTTTTATATGATTCCATTGCAAACCTCAGAATTTTTCATTGTTGTTTCACTAACATTTAAAAAATGTTAGTGAGAACATAACTTTAATTTAGCACTTTATTTCCTTGAGATGTCATCCCCTTCCTCTTCCATTAATACAGAAACAAAGTAATTACTTCAAATTTTTAAAATTTCTAAGTCATTTTCTGTTTTTAATTTATAATATCACCATTATCAATTCACTGTGCGCTCAAATCATTCCTAAACACCTTTTTTCTCCTCTTAATATACAATACAGCAAGCTTTGTTTGGATCAGTACTCCTCTTGCCCACTTTATTTTTTTTAGAAACATAGAAAACCTACAGCACACTACAGGCCCTTCGGCCCACAATGCTGTGCCGAACATGTACTTACTTTAGAAATTGCGTAGGGTTACCCACAGCTCTCTAATTTTTAGTTTTATGATGTTCCTTGTCTGTATTGTTTCTCCCTTGTATGCCTTATCAAATCTGATATTTTTCATATCTGCTACTAACCCTCTCACATTGCATTATCTGGTAGATTTGCACAGTTTAGAGCAGATTGTCCCTGCCTCCTGGAATGAGGTCAGTTTGCCCCAAATTTTGCACTTTTAAGAGAAGCTCACTAAGGAGGCTTAGCAGCATCATGAACACGGAAGTTTCAGGTGGAGATCCTGCATCAGGACTGAGAATGCAGAGGGGAGATGTCCCAGATTTCGATCACTTTGTTTTTCTTCAGAGAACAGCATCTGCAGTCTCTTGAGTCTCTTAGAATTTTTGCATTTCTTCTTTTACATCAAACTCAGTTTTATTTCTATTTGACAAATAATCATCCATCTTTTATCATCATCAATTAATGAAGAAGCCAATGGAAGCACTGTGATTAAGTTACTGAAATAGTATCTAGAGGAAATGGCAATTGATTTGGAGACATGAGTTGAATCCCACCATGACAGCTGAGGAGTTTAAATGCAAGTATTTAAGCAAGTATGAAATATAATGCTAGACTTTGTAATTGGTGAACATGAAGCCATGGGACTGTTCTAGTTCATTAATCTCCATGGTAGGAAATTTGCTCTGCTTATTCGGTCTGATGTAATCCCTGATTCAACAGCAGGTTTGGTTTGTGATTGTCTTGTGAAACAAACTGACTTGTACACCAATATTTCTTGAATGAATATAAACAATATCTGGCTCATTATTAAATGCAAAATGGATTTGTTGCATATTCGGTTTAGGGCATAATTTTATGAGAAACTATTCTGAGCCTGCTCCACTAATACTGTCCTTTCTTAATCCTTACCCTTTTTTATTTGCACAAACAGCAATCTTTTGTCCATTCAACACACAAAATGCTGGTGGAACGCAGCAGGCCAGGCAGCATCTATAGGAAGAAGTGCAGTCAATGTTTCAGGTCGAGACCCTTTGTCAGGACTAACTGAGAGAAGAGACGGTGAGAGATTTGAGAGGGGGAGGGGGAGATCCAAAATGATAGGAGAAGACGGTCTAATCTCGTTACCACCTGAGATTCTACCAACAATGGTTGTATAGTCAGCAAATTTGCAGATATTCGAGCTATGCCTAGCCACATAGTCATGTGTACACAGAGAGTAGTGCAGTGGGCTAAGCACACACCCGAGGTGTGCCAGTGTTGATCGTCAGTGAGGAGGAGATGTTATCACCAATCCGCACAGACCGTGGTCTTCCAGTTAGGAAGGTTCTGCAACTTCTCAATCAGGACTGCAGGAATGATGGAATTAAGTCCTGAGCTATAGTTGATTAACAGCATCCTGATGTAGGTGTTTATATTGTCTAGGTGGACTAAAGCTATATGGAGAGCCTCACCATCATTCAGGGCCCCAGACAGTCCTTCCAGGTGAGGCGACACTTCACCTGTGAGTCGGCTGGTGTGGTATACTGTGTCCGGTGCGGCCTTCTATATATTGATGAGACACAATGCAGACTGGGAGACTGTTTTGCTGAACACCTACATTCTGTCCACCAGAGAAAGCAGGATCTCCCAGTGGCCACACACTTTAATTCCACATCCCATTCCCATTCTGATATGTCTATCCATGGCCTCTTCCACTGTCAAGGTGAAGCCACACTCAGGTTGGAGGAACAACACCTTGTATTCTGTCTGGGTAGCCTCCAAGCTGATGGCATGAACATTGATTTCTCTAACTTCTGTTAATGCCCCTCCTCCCCTTCTCACCCCATCCCTAATTATTTGTTTGTTATTTCTCCCCTTTTTTCTTTTTCTCTCTTTTCTCTCTGTCCTCTCAGAATCATTCCTTGCCTGTTCTCAATCTCCCTCTGTTGCACCCCTCCCCCTTTCTTTCTCCCTAGGCCTCCCGTCCCATGATCCTCTCCCTTCTCCAGCTCTGTATCCCTTTTGCCAATCAACTTCCAGTTCTTAGCTTCATCCTTCCCCCCCTTGTCTTCTCCTATCATTTTGAATTTCCCCCTCCCCCTCTGACTTTCAAATCTCTTACTATCTTTCTTTTCAGTTAGTCTTGATGAAGAGTCTTGGGCCGGAACGTCGACTGTACTTCTCCCTATAGATGCTGCCTGGCCTGCTGCGTTCCACCAGCATTTTGTGTGTGTTGTGTTGTTTGAATTTCCAGCATCTGCAGATTTCCTCGTGTTTGCATTGGTTGTTTCAGTCGTTGAGTAGTTTTTCATAAATTCCATTGTTTGTTTACTTTCCTGTAGATGCCTGCAAACAAATGAATCTCAAGGTAGTGTACGGTAACGTGTCTACTTTCCTTTCCTTGCATCTTTATGATTCTGTCAATGCCTGTTTAAGGCTGTCTTGCTTTCCCATCATATCCCTTTCCCTTGTGGTTCCAAGTTAGAGTGGGGATGGGCAGAGGCAAAGATTATGGGGATCTATGTGGCCTCATTAATAATGGGGTAGTTTAGATAAACGGTTCACATAAAAATAAATACATTACCCTGGTGTAATGTGTAGGGTTACTGGCAGCCACATGAATACCCAGGACTTGAGAATTGAAATAGCAGCTAAGATATGAGACTGCAGATGCTGAAATCTAGAACAAGAAGAAATCTGCTGGAAGCACTCAGTGCGAACAGCAGAAAATTATTCCATACATTGTGAGAGATGCAGAACAAACTGGCCCATTAATCTACCACTTCCCTCATGTGTCTGTCTGACACTTGCACAGAGCTTGGTTTCTCTGAGTTGGAGCATTTTGAGACCAATGTGTCTGCTGCAGTATATGTGTGCTTACTAGGCAAAATCTTGCACCAGTACCCAATGTACTGTGATACAAGCTTGTAACCTGTTCTGCAATTTTTTTTTATCAGTGTCTCGGAATTTTGAGAGATTTTTGCATTTGCTCATCATTTTCAACATTTCTCTTCATAATCATCAAGAATCTTGTGATTTTCATATGGTTAGTGATAATTGCAAAGTTGCAGTCAATTATGTTAGCATGTACAGTGTTGTCAGACTTCTGGAAGGAGCAAGGGAGTCTGAAGTTACAAATCCTTTTCTTTTTAAATCTTTTTATTAATTTTAAGAAAAACATTAGTGAAACATGAATACAAAATGTTTGAGAGTACATAATTAATAGTTTAAATAGACAATCAGATACGTAATAATCAATATATAAGGCCTCCCAAACTCATAGTATTAATGTAAAAGAATCGAAAAAGAGGAAAAAAAACCCCCAACAAAAACTAAAAGAAAACTTTTTTAAAAAAACTAACCAACATGGGCAATTGCATAATGTTAAATACATACAGTAGTGCCAATAACTCCGAACCTCCATCCAAATAATTAAGGATAACAGTAAGGTTTAGGATCAGACCATTTAACTCATATGAAAATGTTGAATAAATGGTCTCCAAGTTTCCTCAAATTTAACTGAAGAATCAAAAACCACACTTCTAATTTTTTCTAAACTCAGACAAGAAATAGTTTGAGAAAACCACTGAAATACAGTTGGAGGGTTAATTTCTTTCCAATTCAGTAAAATAGATCTTCTAGCCATTAATGTAACAAATGCAATCATTCGTTGAGATGAAGCGGATAGACGATTATTATCTATCATTGGTAAACCAAAAATTGCAGTAAAAGGATGCGGTTGGAGATTGATATTTAAAACTCTTGAAATAATATTAAAAATATCTTTCCAATAATTTTGTAAACAAGGACAAGACCAAAACATATGAGTCAATGAAGCAACATCAGAATGACATCTGTCACAGGTTGAATTAACATAAGAATAAAATCGAGCAAGTTTATCTTTAGACATGTGAGCTCTATGTACAACCTTAAATTGTATTAGGGCATGTTTAGCACAAATAGAGGACGAATTTACCAATGATAAAATTTTCTCCCATTCCTCAGTAGATATAGGACAATGCAATTCTTCTTGCCATTCCTTCTTAATTTTTCCTGATACATCTGGCTGTACACTCATAATCATATTATAAATGATAGCTACTAAACCCTTTTGACAAGGATTGAGGGCTAAAATTCTTTCTGTAATGTCCAATGGACATTCTTTCAAAAAAGACTTTAATTCATTATACAGAAAATTTCTGACTTGCAAATATCTAAAAAAAATGGGTTTTTGGTAAATTATATTTATTAGATAGCTGTTCAAAGGACATAATGTTATCATCCAAAAACAGATCACGAAAACATGTTATACCTTTTGTTTTCCATAAAAGAAAAGCTTGATCTATAGATGAAGGCCGAAAAAAGTAGTTAGATGTTATAGGACATGACAGCATAAACTTATTCAAGCCAAAAAATTTACGAAATTGAAACCAAATTCGTAATGTATACTTGACTATGGGATTAGTTATCTGTTTATTCATTTTGAATAATGAAAAAGGAAGTGAAGATCCTAAGATTGAGATCAGTGAAAAATCTTGCACAGATTTACATTCCAAATTTACCCATTGTGAGCAAGCAGCTGTAGTCAATTCTTGTGTCCAGAATATTAAATACCGTATGTTAACTGCCCAATAGTAAAATCTTAAGTTTGGTAGAGCCAAGCCGCCCTCCTTCTTAGGCTTCTGTAAATATTTTTTGCCTAGTCTAGGATTTTTGTTCTGCCACAAATAAGAAGATATTTTAGAGTCAACCATATCAAAAAAAGATTTAGGAATAAAAATTGGTAATGCTTGAAATATAAAAATTTAGGTAGTATCATCATCTTAATGGCATTAACTCTGCCTACCAAAGACAAAGATAATGGAGACCACCTATTAACCAGTTGCTTAATTTGATCGATTAAAGGTAGAAAATTAATTTTAAATAAATCTTTGTTTTTTAGTAATTTTAATACCTAAATAAGTAAAATAATCTAACAATTCTATATGGTACATGATTATAAATTGGAACATGCATATTTAATGGAAATAGTTCACTCTTATTAAAATTCAATTTATAACCAGAAAAGTTACTAAATTGAGCGAGCAAAGAAGAAATAGCAGGAATAGATCTTTCAGGGTCAGATATATATAATAACAAGTCATCCGCATATAATGATACCTTATACGTTGTCTCCCCACGGGTAATACCAAAAATATTGGGTGATTCACGAATAGCTATAGCCAAGGGTTCTAAAGCAATGTCAAATAATAAAGGACTTAAAGGACAAGGAAGTTACAAATCCTGTCCATCCTCCTCCTACCCCACACTTCAATGTTATTGGTTGTTTTTTTTCATAGCCAGCTGAACCTAGGACTGTTGCTTAGCAAATTGTCAATGCTTTAGCTTTCAATGGTCTGATCTTGCTAAGGAATTGTGGTTAGCTGCCATAATAACATACAGGATGAAGGCAACCTGAATGATCCAAGCAGCTTCAGGTTTGATTATTTTGTGTAGTTTGCTGGCCTCAGTCACACCATTTTGCTGCAGTAATCTGGCTTTACACCTCCAGAGGCAGTGGAAAAATTCCTAGCCTGAGATCTGGCTCCATGCTTTACTGAAAATTGTGCAGGTGTGGTCATTGGGTTTGAGGAGCATTGTGATAGTAAACCTTCTCTTTTCATGTGTGTAAAGTTGCACAATAATTTTGAAAAAATTGTTGGGAAAAGCATCAAACACAAATTCCAATATCTAAACAGTTGTGGGTACTTAAGTGTAGAAAGTATGTCCTGGATATTCCTACATTTTATGAGAATGTTTGGAATTGAAATTAATTGGGGAGCTTGCAAAATTGATCCATGGTTGATCAGAAATCAGACTAAAGGGAAGTGACTTACAATAGCAAGGCATGTATGCTAAAAGGAAATCACAGCTACATAATTGTGACATCCCATTCTCAATTATCTCAAATGTACTGTCACTAGATAGAGCCTGTATTCATTCTTTCATTTTTTTTTTCCCATTGAAAATGTCCTTAATTTAGAATCTGCGTTCTCAAGGTGTAACAGTTTTTAATGAGGTCAATAGGACTAAATAACAATTATAAATATTAGCAACAACCAATGATCAGTCTAAATGCAGCATCAGTTAAGTTTTAAATGCAATAAGCCTTGGATTTGGCTTTTGTTTTGTCAATCTATTTAACATTGAATTCCAATGGAAGTCCAATAATGCTAATTTACTGTGGTGTTCTTAAGGCTTGACATTCTCAATGTGAAAATTTATTTCCCATTTTAGTTGTCCATGTGTCATTCAGAACATTGAATTTACCTTGCCTTAACAAGTACCAAGTTCTACAAAAATTCATACTGTTTTCAAAGAAAAGTTAGAATCATTGTTATAGATTAATCCATTAAGGTAATAAATCTCGATTATTAGAGCCTGGAACACAATTTAAATTAGTATATGTTGTGTGGAGTGATGTAATCTTTGTAGTCAATCCATCTCACAGTGGCAGATATTTGGAGAGGGAAGTAATAACACATACTGTTCTGGGTAATAATTTGACATGGTGTAACTTATAATTAGACTTTACCAACTTCATAATTACTGCCACAGCAGCATTTGGTTCTCATAATCCCAACAAGTTCTTTCGTATCCTAAGGATAATAATGCTTTTAGCAGTCTGGTTTAATACCAGCTTGTACATTTGAGGGGGGGGGGTGGTGTGTGTGTGTGTGGTCTGCTGCTATACTTTGTTTAAAATCATCAGGATGTATGTCGGCATTGAAATCTATCTTGGTGCTCATACTAAATTAGCATAGAATAATAGCAGGTATCTCTGCTATCTTTCACTTTTCCAAGAGCTATCAAGCCTTGCGTTAAGCTCCATGCTGTTCTTTTCATTTGTCTATCAACATATACAATTTCATCTCTGAGCTAGGATATTTAGATTAGGTTTTGAGTGAGTTGTGGTGCTTTAGGCAATATGATTTACACCCTATCCTCATTATATGCGGGGGTTACGTTCCTCGCAGTCGACGCATAATGTGAAATCACATAATGTGAATAATTATTTAAATGGAGAAAATAGGGATGCGTTCTGGAGGGCTTCCTAAATGTTTTATCTGTAATTTATTCACATTTTCATACCAGTATGACACACAAGCAGAACCACAAGGCACATTCGTATTATATTTCTTCAATTTAAGGTAATATTCAATGTAATAAATCATAGAAAGTTAACATACTAGGGTGTACAGAACTCACCAACAGTGGCAGGTGTGTTCGCTCCGGGAGATGAGTGGTTGTGTGGTGTCGGGCAGCTTTACATAGATAAGGTGCATGGATGGTTGTGGTCGTCAGGATCATATCGAGCACAGCAAGGGGTGAAGGAAGACTCTCAGAACTCTTAGAACTGCCGGCACTGGTTTGAAAAAAGTGGTGAGGGTTGTTTGCTTGGCAGCATTTTGTTTTTCAGCATAAGTTTGCTCATAGGGAAGAAGGGTTGACGGCAGGTAACGACTGAAATGCTGACTCCATTCTAAACTTTGGTCCATGTCCATTGCCATTTGCGCCAAGTGTTCAGACTTCCACCAATCCCTCACCGTTGGTAAACTCCCATTATTTTCAAAATCTTCTGTTGCTTGCATCTGAGACAGTGATGTTGCATTAGGTGGCAGGAACGCACTGTTATGTTAGGATGAATGCTGTCCAAATGTTTAGGATGGGCTGGCGAATTGTCAAGCAACAAAAGAACTTTAAAGGCAAGATTCTGTTCCCAGCAGTAGTGTCCCAGAGCTGTGTTACCTTCACCTGATGTCGCGCTGTTTATAATTTCAAGTGTTAAAGTGGTTTTCTGACGCTCAGCTGATGGCCCAGGACATGACATCGGATGCTTCCGAGGCTTAGTTAAATATTTCAAGCACAAAACCAACAAAAGTTTAAGAGCACAAAATCGCCCATCCACACCTTGCCAAAACCAATGCGAGACTGGCGGGAGTGAGACTGTGAGGCTTGCGCACGTGACTTGTATTGGCAGGAACGCAGCGCTCCTCGCATAACTCTGGGTTTTGGGCGCATATAAGGAGACATTGGTAGAAATATGTTCCTCGCATAACTGTATCTGCACTGTCTGAAGTCGCATATAACGAGGTTATGGTGTATTTGCCTTTTATTTTGCTTGCTACTTTCTGTGTTAGATATACCTGCCATCTTGGCTCACCATATGCTCTACTCCAAGGCTAAACTACAAAAGTCATCTAGCCTCCTGAGGGAATGCTGAAGTGTTGAAAATGAAAGGAATCTCCTCTCTCGGATGGAACAGATCTCAAGGCAATCTTAGAGTTATTCTCACTGTGCTAATACTTATGAAAATTTTTACTTCAAGGGTTGAGGAGGACGCTTCAGCTGTTTGACTGTTCCCGTCCTATAGAACAAAAGACTTTTTGCTTCAGGCTATGTAATAGTTTCTCCAGCCATGACCCAGTCCTGGTTTAACTGGGTGGAGAGGGTGAGAGGTGGGTAGCGTTGCGGTTCAGAGTTGGGTGTAGTTGTGTTGTAGAGAGTTGTCCTGTGATCATTGTCCACTTAAATTTGCTTTCACTACCTGATACTGATAAATGTTAAAGATCAGAAAATTGTGTGTTGTCCTGAGTCTAACAAACACGAATCATGCTGATACAAACAAGATTTGGTACATGAATGTGCCTTATGGCCTTTCACATGGTCTTTTCTAATTGGTAGAAATACTGAAGACTGCTTTTATTTTTTTTAATTGAATGGGTAGGAAATCTTGGCAGATATAAAATGAAAATCTTTTTGAATAAGATTGTTTTCCCTCAAGAACTGGTAATATATCTAAAGATATAAAAGTAAAACTTTTGAAACTTAATCGTAAATTACCCATGTTCTTTTCAGACATTTGGTAGCTGAAATGGCTCTGGGTCCTCCCTTGTCCATCAACCCTGGATGATTATTCTCCTTTCCTGGAGCTTGCTATCACTTTCAAGTGACTGAACACGTGCATCTTCAGTGTTCATTGATAATCAGTCTGGCCTTTCCCCAAATCTTCAATACCTCTGCAACTTCATTTCTGTTCTTTGGTTCTATTTTGGCAATGCCTCAACTTGCAAAGATGCTCAGTGGATTGCTTCTGTTAAACACTACTTGGTTTATCGCATCAGTTTATAGCTACCCATAGGAAAACTTGGATTCACGTCCATATTGGGATGTCCCTGGCACTTCTACAACAATGAAACGACTTTTGAAGAATAGCAACTGTTGTAATTTAGGAATTTTAATATTTGTATTAGTGAATCCTGAATACAGCAGCATAATAATAAATGGCTATGAGGGGAGACATAGCATTAAAGCCAGGACCAACCAACTCCAGGACAGCTTCTTCCACCAGGCCATAATACTGATTAATTCATGCTGATACTATTATAGTTCTATACTATATAGATAGTCCTGTTGTAGATACTGTTACAAATTGCTATACATTGCACATGGAGATGTTACATAAATATTTTTACTCATGGATATGAAGGATATAAGAAATAAAGTCAATTCAATTCACTTCAAATGCTGTTGCAACTGCTTTTCTCAGGGCTAGGTGGGAGTGCAATTTTTGAGCATAATTACAAGCAATTATAGCATTCATGTGAAAAGCACCAACTTACCTGCACAGTCTTCCACCGTGGGAGGTCAGGAGCAGATCAGTGGCCGAGTAGGCTTGAGGGATCAGGAAGTGTACTTCTGTTTTCTTGTATTCACGAGTGAGAAGCAAAACTGTAACTTGTAATCAACAGGCTAGAGTTGCACAATGATAGTAGTTTGGGTTGTTGATTTTGATAATCTACTTGCAAATTGCTGTATTGTTTGTATGATATCAAAACCCAAGAGATTGTGTTAGTCTTGTAACTGCTGTAACAACTTTAATTCTTTCTATGTTATGGGCAAGGTATAATGTTTGCTTTAAGGAGGAAAACTTTTGATGTTGCAGTTCAAGAAATGTCATGCCCAGTTGGAAAGTCAGAATAATTCCAAGTTGATCCTATTAAACTTTAATGCTTGCACTTCAAAGCCACTAGGTTAACATTTAGGTTTATAGTTGAGAGGCTGGAAATTCTATCAAGTGGTGCATTGTATTTATGTATTTTACAAGGTTTGAAACCCAAAATTGTTAAAAGGATTGATATTTTTTGGGTATACTGCACTGTTAATATGATGGGTTTGTCGAAGTTGGATTGTGGGTGTCCAACCATTCCAATTGTGGTCCAATATTCCAACTCCAATTTTCAGTCAAGATGCATGACTACTTCCATCTCTGACTAGCTCTAGGAAATATAATTTCCTCATTCACCCCTCTTGAAATGATGGTTCAGAAATTCCCTGCTCTAAGAACCATCAATTCCCATTTGAAAATCTTAAGAAATAACTACTTATTGAATGCTAATTAAAGGTGACTGTCGAGATCTGGAGGCAGGTGGCTGATTTTATTATTGGTCTTATGAGCTCTCTTAAAATAGGAGTTTGTCTCTGGTTTATTCTTTCACAGATCTTTTGATTTTTTTAAACTGTTAGGCCTTAACCACTCCAAAAAAAATCTGAGTGATGTACTATCACCCGGGTCCCTTGCTCAGGTGGTAACAGTGCCTGGGTGGGGAGTCTTGCCATGAACTCCTGTGGATTTGTTTTGTCTCTGGAGCTTGGTTAGTCATCACAAGGTGTTCCATGCATTTTGTCAAGAAATAAAACTCCTTGGATTTGGCTTTCTTTACTCTCCTTGTAAGTGTATTTTTTCCAGACGCCCTCAATCTTTCCAGCCAAGGCACTGAAGTTGAAATTAGTTTAGTTCCCTTTGGGATGAGGTCTAGAGATTTCTCAAGACCAAAGTTGAAGTCATCCTAACCTCACCTATAGCTTCCATGGTTTGGATGTGTGTACTCTACCTAGTTTGGAGTGAGTTTCCATGATTTGGGTGTGTATACTGAACCTAGCTTGGAGTGAGCTGGAGAAATCTGTTGATCTATATTCAAACTCTGGAGGAACTCAGTGGGTCAAACAGCATCTATGGAGGCAAAGTGATTGTTGACACTTCAGGATCTTGATGACCTGAATTGACTACCCCTTTGTTTCCACAAATGCTACTTGACCTGCTCAGCTCTCTCCCCGCTGTTTGTTTTTCACTCCTGATTCAAACATCAGCAGTCTCGTCTTTATACATCAAATTTGACTACTTCAAGGATGTTCATCAAACTGATTGTGGGTCTGTGAGAAAATGATGAAATCAATTGAACGTTAATTTTTGGATATGATGTCCGATGCATATACTGCTATATTGTGGCTTTAATCTGCGTGGTTAAAGATATGTTTATTCACTGTGGGCTAAAAATCCATTTATTTATTTTGCTTTAATTTACTTTAATATATTCATTCATGTGCATCCTTGGTTTACACCAGTGAAGTGGGATCTGGAAATTTATTTTGTCATATTAAGTAATTGGAACATACAGTTTATCAAAATGAAGTATAGCAGCTGCCATTTCATTTGTTTTGTGTCACACCAGAATTTCAACTTTGCATTTCCTAGAGTAATTCACTCTTGATACATTATAAATATTAGCCTTCCACGGAATAGTTATCTTCTTCATGCAAAATCCTTTTGAGAACTTTTGAGGCAAATTGGACCAGACTGACTTGGGATACCTTGGCATTCAGTATCAAAGTGCTGGATTGGGGCCTTTGTAAGATTTTTCTTTTAACCTTTCATTGATTCTTGCTATAGAAAACCATCCTCTGACTACACCATTCAGGCCCCAATCTTCACAATCAGTGCCCGAGTTTATTTGTCAGGTGCATGTAACGGATTATTTTTCTGTTGTTGACCTGAACCCAGCTCTTGCACCTTGATTGCTTGAGCACCAGGCTTTGTAGTAATCACTGGTGGCTTTCATGGCTACCATCTATTATGCTCCTGTTGTCCTGATTGGTACTAATGCAGGTTTTCAACCCAAAGCATCAACTGTTCTTTCACCCCCCTCCCTCCCACCCACCAATGGTGCTCAATCTGCTGATCTCCTCCTCCAAATTGTTTGGGGTTTTTTTGCTCAAAATTCCAGACTTGCTCTCTCAAGTATGCATCATACCCTTTCAGGTGCATCAGTATTTCTAGCAGTTTGGAGTTCTTTAGGGTTTGCTCAACACATGGATCTTAAGGTCAAAAACTGTGTGACATGGTGGTGCAGCTATTGGAGTTGCTGCCTCACAGCCACAGTGACCCAGATCCACTGACTGGTGCTGTATGTCCTGTGACTGTAAGGGTTTCCTCCTACATCCTAGGAGTTTGAGGGATTGGTAGTTTAGATAGATGCTGTAAATTGATGCTTGTGTAGATAGATGGTAGAACTGTTGGGAAATGGATTACAAGAAAATTTATTGAGGAATGGGTTTGTGCCTGTGAGCTGGCGTAGACTTGATGGGCCAAGGCAGATACAGTGGCCACATTTAAGAAGCACTTGCATTGGTACATGCACGGATAGGGCTTGTAGGATATGGACCAAATGCACAAAATTGGGACTGATTTGGTGGGCACCGTGGTCAGTATGGACTCATTGGGCTGAGGGGCTTTTATCCATACTGTATTGCGCTATGCCTCTAAATGGCCTCCTATATATCATTAGGAAATAATATAGAGAAAACATCTAATTTGGTTAATGGAGCAGTACATGAAAATTAGTTTCCTCGTGACCCAGTCATAACAATAGCTGAGGAATTCTGACAGATGTCCAAGGTCATAGGATTGAGGTGCTGCATGTGCATAGAAGAGACATTTGCAAGAATTTAATGGATATGAATGCAATTTCTCTTTAGTGTATTGTGACATTCTGCGCCACTTTACAATTTACTCTTTCATGTGTGTCTTTGGTTTACACCAGTAAAGTGGGAACATTCATAATCGTTTAAAGTGACCGGTTCATTAAGTTTAAGCTGGTTTATTGCAGTTCTAGATTTGGGAATTTGAGTTCTGAACGGTTCCCCAACTATTGCTTTGTCTGCTTCTCCATGGCAAAAATAAGAGCTGTCACAGAATGGAAATTTTTATGTATTCTTACATACAAAAATAATCTTTGTGCATACACTGCATGCCTTTCCCATTTGTCTGTACTAATTTATAGAGACTGTACTCGCCTATGGAGATCCACTTTAAGCAGCTCTGAGGCTGTAAATTCCGGCTTCATGTTATTGCATCTCGGTTTAGATTACAGCTGCAGGGCTGGCAAGCCAGTGATTGGGGGTGGAAACAAATCTTGTTATCCTGCGATAACACACCAGCACATCCATGATCTTCTAGCTTGTTGGAATCCCCTTTGAACATTGGTATACATAGCTAAGGCAGTATCGTGTGCTTGCATATCTACCGTCTCAGCTTTTACTGGGGAATTTAAATATTTTTGCAAAATGTACCTTTTGCTACAATGAGAGTTGAGAAATCAACTATCCGATAATGTATGGTGATTGGCACCACAGGTGTGCTAATTGAGATGGTCACCCATTCCACTAGCAGGTTCCAGCGTCAGCTTAATAGATAGTTTGAAGAGTATAGACTCTTAAAATCTGAGGTCAAATTTTTGTCTGTATCCTCATGGTGCAAATGTCTCCTTGAATAAGTGCTTCTGTGGCAAGCTGTGAGACATGGCTTGCAACAGTAACCAACAACAGCTGGCTCTGAGATATTATCATTCACTCATGTGATCTTGGCATCGAAGCTAGCAGTTATTGTCCATCCTTCATAATGAATGAGTTGTGAAGTCTTTTCACAGGACAGTTAAGACCTACCATGTTATGTAAGTAACATTACACTTTGGGTTGTATAAGGACTGCAAAGGTACTTTCTGGGCTGTCACTGAAAACTGAATGATCTATCAAAATGAGGATGATACAATAGACATCCTTTATATTGAATACACATTGGAAACTAATCCGGTAACAATGAAGCTTTGTATGTATGGAACAAATTAAGTCACCACATCATTGCACAGCATGTGAAGACAGATACTATCAGTCAATGCAGTTATGATCAATTTGTTATTCAATCGCATCAGAAACCATTTGCAAAATCTTTCAAGAGTTTTTATTGGTGGATTATTAGAATTGTTTCAGCAATATCTAGCAAATAACACATTTACCCACAAAATACAAAGACAAATGTCTTTCTGTGGAACAAACCATATTTCCTCATCCATTGTGATCTCAGAGAAGATATCATGGAAAAAGATTTCTTTTAAAAGCACCATCAGGTTCCAGCCTACTGTAGCATAGATTTGAGAAGATTAAACCCGTGCTTTATCAGATCTTGTGCAAGTTTTTCAAAGAACGTTAAGCTGGTGCAAAACTTTTCATTTGATCCTGAACACCTCTATTGCAAAGAGTAGTATTTTTGGATTAAAGTAGTATGTCTATTGTAGAGGAAATCCGATGAAGGAAATAACACCATTGAAACAGTACACATTACTTTAAACAACAAAGTGCCACAATATTTGAGATTGTGTGCTTATTAGCATCTTGTCTTGTATTGCATTACAGAGAGCATCTCTCTGCTAATTATTAACAGAACTTGCTCCTCATTGAAATTTAAATTTTCCGAATGAAGAAAGTGCTTTATTTGAAGAACTACCTACAATTTTCTGGATATTATCTAATCATTAAACAAATCTCTTTTCTTCTGTGCCCATTTACCCAGTTTGTACTTGTTGGAGGTAATGATCATAATTTCTGAAGGCATTCAGAAAACACAGCAGAAAAAGAGAATCTGGAATAATAAAAATTTTCCAATGAAATTCATGCATTATTATGCCTGGGTTGCCATACTGCTTGTCTTTGAAGATGAAGAGTAGCTTTCCTGCCTTGCTGCTCTGCCTGAGGTAGAGCAACTCCTATAATGTTGCAGTATTGAATGAATGAATATAATTTTCTAAGTTGGGACAGAGTGTGATTTGGAGAATTAATGAAACAGAAGTATTATCCTACGTAGGAAAATTTGAGGAATAAGATGAAGTCCATCCACAATGGTACTGAGTCATTGATGAGCTGTAGGACAATGTTCAGGCTTGTTACTGGTGTGGCTGTGCTGTGAGCTACTTAATGTTGTATAAGATGAAGCTTTTTTTCATTCTCTTTTAAGCAAATAAAGGGCATTTCTTGTTTCAGTCTCGACATGCCACGTCATGGACTTTGAAATGGGAGAGCACAGAGGAGGCTATTTAGCCTTCTAATGCTCGATATTTCTTTGAGCTACCAAGTCAGTCTTATTCTCCCACTCTTCCCAGATCCCTGCATATTTTTCTTTTGATTTATCCAGTTTCCTTACTAGACTTTATATTCAGCACCCTTTCTGATAATGGATTACATTTCAACCTCACATTTTTAATGTGTGTTTTAAATCTCCCTACTCCCAGATGAATTGCCTTTTTGTTTCTTCTTTCTATCTACAAAACTTTAATCTCTCATGTGGAAATATACTCGTAAATGTAGTCCAGCTGTGGCCAAACCAGTGGTTTTTAAAGGTTCAACATGACTAACTTGCTTTTATAGTTTTTAAACCCAGGGTCCTGTGCACTGTTTAAACCTTTCGCTCTACCTGTGCTGCACCTTTAAAATTGTTTTGTTCTGGTTTATGTTGTCTCCTCTTATTCCAATTATATCATTAAATTTAATCTTCCACTTATCTGTCCATTCTATCAGTGTGACTTTATTTCCTTGGTCTATTATCATCCTCATAGTTCACTGTGCCTTGTATGTTTTGTCATCTACACAGCAGAAACTTATTTATTCCTTTGTTTAGAGATGCAGTGCAGAACAGACACTCCTGGCACAACGAGCTGCTCCACCCAGCGACCCACATATTTAATGCTGGCCTAATCACAGGACAATTTAGTGACCAATTAATCTACTAACCAGTGTGTCTTTGGAACTGTATCCCCACAATGGTACTGAATAAACTCATTGGTCCTATAAACGTTACTTTACACTTCTCTCCAGTCTGGAGAAACAACATTTTCACTACTGCTGTTTTTGTTTGTTTCGTTTCTTATTCCTTAATAAACTTTATCCAGCCTGTGGCTTTTTTTATTCCACAGCTTTCAATCTAGAAGTTAAGACTTTTATTTATGTTGCCTCATCAAATGCCTTTTAGAAATCAATACACAGCGAATCCTTAGTGTATGGATGACTTGATTTACTGAAATCTGACTGTAAACAAATTCTCTATACTTTTCCAAAGCATTTTTTAAGGTAATATTTATAAAGTTAAGATTAGCGTGAGATTTATTAATGGTGGATATTCAATGCAATGAAAGAATCAGCAAGTATCTGTAGTGTGCTATGATATGGATGTTTGACTTGTGGAGAAGTCGGCTTACAAATGTTTCTCAGGTATGGAATCCTTAGGATATAGCCGGTACAGTATAAACAAATCACATCAGCCTCTCTGGAACCTCCAAAAAATAAATCCACGGTTTTCTGCATGATTTTCCTTTGGAAATGTGAGCATTGATTTATTAACCAAAGCACACTTGTCCAAGTTACTGATAATTCTGTCCTTAAGTAAAACCTTTTTTGTTTAAACATAGATGTTACCAATGTAGTCCTCTGGCATCTTCCCTGAATTTATAGCTGCTTGGAAGATGATGATCAGGGTCTGCATCAATTCCCTCCCTTTCTTGGCAGTCTAGATTGCAACCCATTTAGACCAAGTGATTTATCCACTTCCAAGTGCAGCCAGTCAATCTAGTACTTCCTCTTCACAAACAAGAGAAAATCTGTAGATGCTGCAAATCTAAGCAACACACACAAAATGCTGGAGGAATTCAGCAGGCCAGGCAACATCTATGGGGGTATAAAAGTGTAGTCGACGTTTTGGGCCGAAACCCTTAGGCAGGACTTGAGGGGGAGAAAGGCTGAGGTGTAGATTTGAAAGATGGGGGAAGGGGAGATAGAAATGCTAGGCGATATGTGAAACTTGGAGGGGGAAGGATGAAGCAAAGAGCTAGGAAGTTGATTGGTGAAAAAGACAGAAGGCCATGGAAGTCCAGCACATAATTCTCCAAAACTTCCACCACCTCCAACTGGATGCCACCATCAAACACATCTTTCTCTGCCCCCACTCTCTGCTTTCCACAGCGATTGCTCCCTACGTGACTCCCTTGTCCATCTGTCCCTCCCCACTGATCTCCCTCATGACATTTATCCTTGCAAGCGGAACAAGTGCTTCACCTGCCCCTAAAACCACCTCCCTCACTACCATTCCGGCCCCAAAAAGTCCTTCAGTCCTTCCAGGTGAGGCGACACTTCACTTGCGAGTGTTGGGGTCATGTACTTTGTTTGGTGCTCCCAGTGTGGCCTCTTGTATATCGGTGAGATCCGATGTAGACTGGGAGATTGCTTCACCAAGTCTACGCTTCGTCTGCTAGAACAAGCAGGATCTCCCAGTAGCAACCCATTTTAAATCCACTTCCCATTCCCATTCTCATTCCGGTATGTCCATCCATGACCTCCTCCACTGTCATGATAAGGCCACACTTAGGTTGGAGGAACAGCACCTTATATTCCGCTTGGGTAGACTCCATCCTGATGGCATGAACATCAATTTCTCAAACTTCCAGTAATGCCTCCACCTTTTCCTCTCTCATGTTATCTCCTTGCCCACCCATTGCCTCCCTCTGATGTTCCTCTGCTCTCCCCCCTTCTTTCTTCCATGGCCTTCTGTCTCTTTCACCAATCAACTTCCCAGCTCTTTGCTTCATCCTTCCCCCTCCAAGTTTCACACATCGCCTGGCAGTTCTCTCTCCCCTCCCCCCATCTTTCAAATCTACTCCTCAGCTTTTTTCCCCTCCTGTCCTGCTGAAGGGTCTTGGCCTGAAATACCGGCTGCACTTTTTTTCCATAGATGCTGTCGGGCCTACTGAGTTCCTCCAGTATCTTGTGTGTGTTGCTAGTACTTCCTTATCAATTTCTAGCTCTTTCAGAATTTCAACCTCATCCTTCTCTGAAATGAACCCAGCATTTTTTTTTAAATTGGAGACACATAAGACACTGGATTTTGGAATTTGGAACAACAAAACAAAAATGTGAGTCAGGTAGTATCTGAGGCATCTTTATCTTTTTTAATTAAGTGACTTATTCTTACAGATTTCCTTTATTACTTCATGCTTATCAAACCAGTTGTTAATTTTCACCTGGTCTGTTACTTCCAAAAGCCTTCCTGCTACTAATGTTAAACTGGTGTGCAACTGTCAGGTTTGTCCTTTTTTATTTGAATAAGGGTAGAACATTTTCAGTGCAGCAATTTTCTGGCACCACCCCTCAATTGGAAAATAGTGACTTGTGCATCCATAATTACAAGGCAAATATGACAAAGAAAATAGTTGCTTCTCTCTAGCACTTTTCATTCCCTTTCCAGTATACCCAAAGATTTTATTTATTCTCCCCCAGCATGTATCAGTGCTACAACTAAATGAGTAAAAAAAAAATAGAACTTTCACACTTGAATATTGTTTTTCTACTTCAAGGTTATGTAGTTCTCAGTGTATTTCAAAAGTCTTGTGCAGCAGGGGTGGATTTGTTTCACGTCAATTCATAATGGCATTACAGGATGCAAAACATTTCCTTTGATGACATCTGCTTGTTCTCTGGTATCTCATTGTAAGATTTGGGTTGAAATATAAAGCCTGCATCAAGTGCAGCAATTAACCCTTTGCACCAAGTAATTTTCTACTTTGCACTAAAAAATACAGTTTTCTGGCCTGTCTTCCACACATCTGACATAGATACAGTGATGCGACATGTAGGGCTTCTGCATCACAGCTTCAGCCCTGACCTCTGGCTGGGGTTTGCACATTCTCTCTGTGGTGAACTGAGTTTTTTTTTCTGGATGTCCTTGTTTACTCCCACATCCCAAATACATGTGAGTTAAATTAATCATCCATTTATAAATTGCCCCTACAGTGCAGATGAGTGGTAGAATTTGGGAAGAATTTAAGGGAATGTGGGGAGAATGAAAATGGGATTCATCTGTGTTGTGCAAATAGGTGTTGGATGGATGGAGCAAACATGGAGAAAGGGACTCCATAACTACTTGAAAAGAACTGGACGCACAACATTCTAAAAGGGAAACTTGTGGGTTTATTCTAACTTACTTAATCGAGCAATATGCTGGTTTAGTATCTCATCTTGAAATATCTTTTGGGCTAAAATCTGAAGTCAATAGCCTTTTTTTTTTCTACCTTTTTGGATAGATGGGTGATAATCACTGCTGCCTCTTGTGATCTCTTGTAAACTACAGATTATACTGAAGAGTTAATTCTTAAACCTGCACAGATTTAGTCAGGCAGAGGTTTTGCATCCGATCTGTTTCCTTAGGCATGCACGTGCTGTTCCCCCTGTATTCGGCCATTTGTTCACTTTGTGATTGGCAAGGAGAATGACTTGCAGCAGTGCAACATTTTCAGAGTCTAGAGTTTTCAGTTTATAAATTACAGATTCATGTGAAAGTAATTTGTCTATTTTCAAATAAACTAGGATTTTGTCCAAATCTCCCATACAATGATGCCCTTAAATTTCAGCTGTTCAAGAAAACTTTTAACTAGAATTCAAGTTAAGCAGATGTAAAATGGGCAGAAATTGAATGGAGAGACTGATTGTAAATCAAAATTTTAAGAAAACTGAATAGATGAAGTTTGATTTCCCCAAAGTACCTGCAAGCCTCAGGGCTCCAGATTCCCTTTTTTTAAAATCATTGAACAGGAGAGCAAATAAAATGCTTTTTTGGCTTGGCAAGATCATTCTTTTATAGAAACTATTGGCACTGTTTGATGTAGCTGCTAACAGCACAGCTCTGTAGTCATGAGATTCCAGTTCTTAAGCTAATCCAGAAATCTAATTTATGAAAGATCCTCTACAAACAGCAGCAGCAGCCGTTCGGTTTGCTTTGCTAAACTCTTTTATTATGGAGTGGAAATTGGACTAATATGGACCAATTTTGTTACTCGCCTGGAATTCATGTTTTACTTAATGGAAGTGAAGCAGACCCAGAGGAAGGAGTATCTACAAGGAAGAAATTTTGTAGCAGTGATCTTGTGTTGCTTCATTCCATATTGTTATGGAAAAGCACAAGGGAAAAATAAAAATATAAGTTCCTAACTGGGGTAAGAGTAGTTTGACCAGACTTTGAAATGATTTAACAAATGCAAACTGAACGTAGTTAATTGAAGGTAAAATGGTCCTGGGGCAATGGGAAGTGAATAAGAAGTTTATTCAATGGGGTCAAGATAAACATCCTTCTACAATGAGGAAAAAGAGACTGCAGATCGAGTCCTTCTACAAATTAGATTTTAGTCCAAACCTTTTGAGTTTTTGACCACTCTGTCTAAGCTTCTTAACTGTACACACCTCATATCCCTTTAATGTCCTTTGTTGCAGAGGATGCAATTCTGGCAGTTAGTGTGGAAGCAGGGAATCTGCAGAAGGACTTGGATTGGGAGAATGGTCAAAGAAGGGGTAGATGGAATACGGTGTATGGAAGTGTATAGTCATGCACTTTGGTAGAAGGAATAAAGGAGTGGTCTGTTTTCTAAACGGGGATAAAATTCAACAATCAGAAGTGCATTGGGACTTGAGAGACCTTGTGCAGGATTCCCTGAAGGTTAATTTGCACGTTGAGTTGGTGTAAGGAAGGCAAATGCAATGTTAGCGATCATTTTGAGAGGACTAGAATACAAAAGTAAGGGTGTAATGCTGTGGCTTTGTAAGGATTGGTCAGACTACAGTTAGAATATTGTGAGCAGTCTTGGTCCCCTTATCTGAGAAAAGATGTGCTGGCTTTGGAGAGGCCCAGAGCAGGTTCACAATAATGATTCTGTGAATTAAATGATTAACGAATGAGGAGTGTTTAGCTCTGGGCCTGTATTCACTGGAGTTTAGAAGAATGGAGCGGGGGAGAGAGGAGGGATCTCATTGAAACTATCGGATGTTGAAAGGCTTTGATAGAGTGGTCATGGAGAGGATGTTTCCTATAGTGGGTGAGTTTGAGGACCAGAGGGCACAGCCTCAGAATAGAGTAACAACATCTATTTAGAACAGAGATGAGCAATTTCTTTAGCTGGAGGGTGGTGAATCTGTTGAAGGCTGTGGAGGCCAAGTCATTGGGTATAGTTAAAGGAAATCGATTTAGTTCTTGATTAGTCAGGGCATGAAAGGTTACGGGGAGAAAGCAGGAGAATGGGGTTGAGGGGAATAATAAATCAGCCATGATGGGATGGTTGGCCAGACTCAATGGGCTGAGTGGCCTACTTCTGCTGCTATGCCTTTATTGTCTTGAATTCATTGCCTGATTGGAGAAGAGAGGCAGTGTGTGAAGAACTATCTGTTTGTATTTGTTCTTTAAGAGTGGTTACCTGCAGCGCTACAGGCTGGTGGATATGATTAGCTGGGATGCCCTTTCTCAACCAGCACAGGCACAGTGAACAAAATGGTTTCCCATATAGTAAATTTGAATTTAATAAAGAGTATATTGTCTCCTTTCCCAAGGAATACAGAAGTATAATGGATCTCATTTGGATATTTGACCAGCAGCCTTGGGCAACTGAGAGTCTCAAAATACTCAAGTGCTTATTTAACTATTGTTATTGAAATTACCACAAAGTGCAAGAAAAGAATTTGCTTTGGGGTTGGGACATCAGCCATGAGCCAGCCTGAGCTGTATGTAAAAAGTATCAGCTTGATGACTGCATATCAACTTCAAAAGGTAATTGGCTTCTGTTGTCTTGTGTATGAGGGCGTTCTTTCAGACTCCACAGGGGTACTGTGGAAGTTATTGCTGCATCAACTTGATTTCTGAACCCCTTATTACTTCCAAACATTTGCTGATGACACAAAGGTTGGTGGTGTTGTGGGTAGTGTGCAGGGCTGTCAGAGGTTATAGCGGGACATTGATAGGATGCAAAACTGGGCTGAAAAGTGGCAGATGGAGCTCAACCCAGATAAATGTGAGGTGGTTAATTTTGGAGGTCAGATATGATGACAGATTATAGTATTAATGGTAAGACTCTTGGCAGTGTGGAGGATCAGGGGGATCTTGGGGTCTGAGTCCATAGGACAGTCAAAGCTGCTGCGCAGGTTGACTCTGTGGTTAAGAAAGTATACAGTGCATTGGCCTTCATCAATCGTGGAGTTGAGTTTAGGAGCTGAGAGGTGATGTTGCAGCTATATAGGACCCTGGTCAGACCCCACTTGGAATACTGTGATAGTTCTGGTCACCTCACTACAAGGAAGGATGTGGAAGCCATAGAAAGGGTGCAGAGGAGATTTACAAAGATGTTACTTAGCTATCAGAGGTCAACAAAGATTCTGCTTACTCTCTTTATGCCTCAAGTAATCTTATGAACTTCTATCAGATTTCCCATCGGCCTCTGATGCTCCAGAGGAGAAAACCCAAGTTTGTGAAATTTCTCCTTATTGCTATACCCTTTAATCTAGACAGCATCGTAAACCCCTCTGTACCCTTTCCAAAATCTCCACATCCTTCCTGTGATGAGGTGGTCAGAATTGTACACAATTTTTTTTTTTTTACTTTCAAGTTCTAGAAAAGGATTGCAAGTTCCATCAACTGAGCTGTTTCAGCTCTTTTAGATGACAGCTAATAATTTATTAAGAGATGTATTCCTGAAAATAATTTTACTGATTTACAAAATATTGCTTATTAATGTGAGGCAAAATGCTTTATGGCCATTTTCATTGCAGTACATTCCTACACCCAGAGTGTGGCTAAAGTGGCAAATGGCTTCATAAGACATGTACTTGAAAGAGTCAATAGTTGCAGTGAACATTTGTGAATTGATGAATTCCTGTAATATAATTGGTATCTGTGGAAGGGAAAAGGAAATGTTTCTGATCCTGAACACTGACAGCCTTATACTGTCTCAGCATAATTTGCAATGAGTGAAATATTTCTGAAGACATTTACTGTAAATGCAGACAAAAGAACAAACATGGTTTTATTATTTCTGTAGTATTGGACATCTGGAGAACCATTCTTGCACCCTAGTGACAAGTCAGCCCAAATCTTGGAGAGCCGGTTTGAATCCAGAGCCAACTGGCTCTGAGGTGAAAGTGCTACCAAGCTGACACATTTAAGAGACACTGTGAAGATAAATGTTATGTTTACAACATCCCATCATTGCTGATTGATTTAACATAAGTAATAGAAGACTGCTGGAGTGTGCAAAATCTAACTGCAGCAAAGCACAAAGGACTGCTGTAAACCTGGAACAACAACAGAAGATGAGTCAAGAGTGAAGGCCAGCTGTTCTGTTTTGTTTGGGTGTATCCCTTCCTCAACACAGTCAAAATTATTTGATTACATCCAAAATATTAGTCTGACTTTTTGCTATGCTGATGGTGACTTTTATGTACAAAATTATTATTTTTCGCACTACATGAGCAAACTGCCTTTCTCGGAGTAGAGAAAATTGGAAAGAAAGATCTTTGTTCATTTACAAATCAAACTATTTAGCTGTTCTTTAACCTGGTATTCACATTATATGTGAATACATGTCATTATGAATCATTCTAGTATTGCAAATTATCAAGCTTCATCAGGCCTTTAAAATGCTATTAGTCTTTTACAGTTTTATGCTTTTTGGTTAACCAAATTTCATGACTTGGTTTAAAAAAAATTCAAACAACATTAAAACACATTTCTTCTATTTTCTATATCCTGATAACCAGAAACATCAATTCCTTTACTCTGCTCTCCATCCAAGTCCCCCCACCTCATTGTTTGTGCTCCAGATTCCAGCAACTGCAGTTTTCTATATCTCTATTCCATTATTGCTCCGTTGGATTGTTTTCAACATGACCCAAATAAACACAGTATCACAAACCAGGCTCTCTTCTCTCACTATGTGTTTTCTTTCTCCACCACTTTCTTCACAGGGAATTAATGATTTTTATTATATGCTTGATGAAAGGAGCTTAAGAAGGGGGCATGAGAAGGCCTTGGCAAGTAGGGTAAGGGAAAACCCCAAGGCATTCTTTAATTATGTGAAGAACAAAAGGATGACGGGAGTGAAGGTAGGACCGATTAGAGATAAAGGTGGGAAGATGTGCCTGGAGGCTGTGGAAGTGAGCGAGGTCCTCAATGAATACTTCTCTTCAGTATTCACTAATGAGAGGGAACTTGATGACGGTGAGGACAATATGAGTGAGGTTGATGTTCTGGAGCATATTGATATTAAGGGAGAGGAGGTGTTGGAGTTGTTAAAATACATTAGGACAGATAAGTCCCCAGGGCCTGACAGAATATTCCCCAGGCTGCTCCACGAGGTGGGGGAAGAGATTGCTGAGCCTCTGGCTAGGATCTTTATGTCCTTGTTGTCCACGGGAATGGTACCTGTGGATTGGAGGGAGGCGAATGTTGACCCCTTGTTCAAAAACAGTAGTAGGGATAGTCCGGGTAATTATAGGCCAATGAACCTTACATCTGTGGTGGGAAAGCTGTTGGAAAAGATTCTTAGAGATAGGATCTGTGGGCATTTGGAGAATCATAGTCTGATCAGGGACAGTCAGCATGGCTTTGTGAAGGGCAGATCGTGTCTAACAAGCCTGATAGAATTCTTTGAGGAGGTGACCAGGCATATAGATGAAGATAGTGTAATGGATTAATCTACATGGATTTTAGTAAGGCATTTGACAAGGTTCCACATGGTAGGCTTATTCAGAAAGTCAGAAGGCATGGGATCCAGGGAAGTTTGGCCAGGTGGATTCAGAATTGGCTTGCCTGCAGAAAGCAGAGGGTCGTGGTGGAGGGAGTACATTCGGATTGGAGGGTTGTGACTAGTGGTGTCCCACAAGGATCAGTTCTGGGACCCGTACTTTTCATGATTTTTTATTAACGACCTGGATGTGGGGGTAGAAGGGTGGGTTGGCAAGTTTGCAGATGACACAAAGGTTGGTGGTGTTTATAGATAGTGTAGAGGATTGTGGAAGATTGTAGAGAGACATTGATAGGATGCAGAAGTGGGCTGAGAAGTGGCAGATGGAGTTCAACCTGGAGATGTGTGAGGTGGTACACTTTGGAAGGACAAACTCCAAGGCAGATTACAAAGTAAATGGCAGGATACTTGGTAGTGTGGAGGAGCAGAGGGATCTGGGGGTAGATGTCCGCAGATCCCTGACAGTTGCCTCACAGGTAGATAGGGTAGTTAAGAAAGCTTATGGGGTGTTAGCTTTCATAAATTGAGGGATAGAGTTTAAGTGTCGCGAGGTAATAATGCAGCTCTATAAAACTCTGGTTAGGCCATATTTGGAGTACTGTGTCCAGTTCTGGTTGCCTCACTATAGGAAGGAAGTGGAAGCATTGGAAAGGGTTCAGAGGAGATTTACCAGGGTGCTGCCTGGTTTAGAGAGTATGCATTATGATCAGATATTAAGGGAGCTAGGGCTTTACTCTTTGGAGAGAAGGAGGATGAGAGGTGACATGATAGAGGTATACAGGATATTAAGAGGAATAGATAGAGTGGATAGCCAGTGCCTCTTCCCCAGGGCACCACTGCTCAGTACAAGAGGACATGGCTTTAAGGTAAGGGGAGGGAAGTTCAAGGGGGATATTAGAGGAAAGTTTTTCACTCAGAGAGTGGTTGGTGCGTGGAATGCACTGCTTGAGTCAGTGGTGGAAGCAGATGCACTAGTGAAGTTTAAGAGACTACTAGACAGGTATGTGGAGGAATTTAAGGTGCAGGGACATATGGGAGGCAGGGTTTAAGGGTTGGCACAACATTGTGGGCCGAATGTACTATGAGTGCTGATAATCAGAAGCAAGATGATAAAATTCTGGAGGTCATGCGAATATCAGGTTTTTACTCCCTTCACACTGGTACCAGCAGCTGAAGCACTGAAGCAACTAACTTCAACAACATCTCCTAAACCTAAAGCCACCACTATTTTTTTTTCTTGAATACTCTGACTTTCCTTCACCTAAGCTTTGTCCTGAACCATATTGTGTTATTGGAACTCATCTAGTCGAGGGACGAGATTTCCATCACATCCCTGATGCGTACTTTTGGAGTTTAGTGTCTTGGATAATGGTATTTATGTGGCTGGTCCAAGCGATTCAAGTTGTGATTACACCCTCCCTTCTTCCTCCTTCTCCCCCACCCCCCAACCCAGAGATGGTGTTGGTGGGAGACTATTAGTACTAATAAGGAAGTACCTGAATAGTCAACATTGTCTGTTGCCTGACATTTGTGGTGGAGCAAAAGCCAGTGAGCACTGATTTCCTTCATTACCCAAGTTGCAAATCGTTTTGTATGTTGTGCCATTGTTATTTCTAACTGATGGTCATTAGTGAGAACCTACAGGTGGTGAACCTTGAGACCAACCCTGTGGAAATGTATCCAATGCCCGAAATGATTGCCACCAGTCAATCACAAGCACCTCTTGTACTGCGTAGAATTCCAACTCCAACTAGTAACTTGTACTTGCAGCTCTGATGATAAAGGCTGCCACTCCTCATCTTAAAAATTCCATCCTGTGGAATTGAAGGTGTGACTATATCCAGAATCAGGTGTTCAGGCAAAACTCAACAATTGAGGTGGTTGATGACTGAGCCATAGAAACATGGCCTTCAACCCACCATCCTTCTATATTAGTCCCATTTGCACTCGTTAGATGTATTCCCTTCAATGCCTTGGCAATTCAAGTTCTTGTCAAGATGCTTCTGAAATACGGTGAGAATATCTGCTTCCGCCCGCCACCTTGGGCAGTGATTTCTAGAACCCACTGTGGAAGTATTTCACCTTGCACCCCATTAAACCTCTCACCTTAAAGCTATGACTCCTATCTAAGCCCTTCGAAGTTTTATAGTTTAATCAGGCCAGCTGTTCCACTCCAGCATGTGCAGGATACAATAGTGATTCTTGATGATGGACATTGCCTTTTTTTTTGAGGTATTGCTCCTTGAAGCTGTTCTGGAATCTATGGAGGCTAATGCCTGTGATAGAGCTTGTATCTCTGTGCAGCTTATTTCAATCCTGTTCAGTAACCCCCCCCCCACCCCCCCAAACCTCCCAATACAAGATGGTGATGCAGCCACTTGGAATGTTCTCCACAGTATATCTGTAGATATTTGCGAGTGTCATTGGTGACATAACAATTCTCCTCAAACTCCTAATGAAATATAGCTGCTGATGTACCACCTTTTGTAGCTGCATCAATATGTTGGCTCCATGACGGATCCTCGGAGATATTGACACCCAGGAACTGAAATGGCTCACTTTTTCCACTATTGATCCCTGGTTTGTTCCCTCTCTTTTCCCTTTCTGAAGTCCACAATCAGTTCTTGTTAAATTGACAATGTAACCTTTGTTGAGGAATCTTTTAGAAACAATAAGTGAAAACATTAAGAGACTTCGAAGTGTGAGTTGATAAAGGAGAGCTAGGAATTATTGAGTGCAAATAGTTCTGATAAGGGTAATGGAGATGGTTGATAAGGAATGCAGTAAGTTCTTCCTACATGGATCTTCAGAAGGGTTTGGTAGAGTTTAGCAAAGCTGAGGTGCACAGAAGTCATGATAGGAAAGTGTTGAAAGCAGTGGCAGACAGCTATTTTTCAGGTTGGGGTGCCAACCACCAAGGGCTGGTTCACAAGCCAATCCTTTTGTTTTAATACATATTAATGACAGTGGTCAACAAGATAAAATTTTCAAATTTGCTGATGAGAGAAAACTTGGAAATATGGTGAGCAAAGAGAAGGTTAGTAATAGACGACAACAGATAGACAAGTGCCTGATGCATTTTGATACATACTTGTGAATTGTATACTTGGCACAAAGAATGGGGGAATGTTATACAGACTAAACAACACAGTTATAGTCTCAACTCAGCATGAAAATGAGTCCACACCAAACATCAGCTACCTATTTAGACTAAATCTCTTTAATTCTCCTCACTTTCCCATCAACTCCTGTCAAATTCTACCTCATGCTACACACTAGGGCTGGCCAACCTACTAACCCTTTGGGATGTAGAAGTAAAGTGGAGAACCATGTGATTACGGGTAATGTTTAAACCTCACACCGATGTTGCCTGAGGTCAGAATTGAACTTGGGTCGCAGGAGCCGTAAGGCTGCAGCTCACTAACTGCCTCTTGCTGCTCTAAAGCATGTGCAGGGATCTTGGTGTATTTCAAATAATTCACATTCAAATCCAAATAAAATTTATTATCAGAGTGCATGCATGCCACCACATACAACCCAGAGATTCTTTTTCTGTGGACATACTTGGCAAATCTATAAAACAGTAAATATAAGCATCAGGAACTGTTAACTAAACGAACTGTGCAAATACAGATATAAATAAAGAGCATGAAATGACAATATATCAGAGTCCTTAAATGAGTGTAGTTATTCCCTTTTGTTTAAGAGCCTGATGCTTGAGGGGTAGTAAATGTTCTTGAACCTAGAGGTGTGAGTCCTGAGGGTTTTGTACCTTCTATGCAACGAGAAAAGAGCATGGCCTGGGTGGTGAGGATCTTTGGTTGCTGCTTTTCTACAGCAATGCTTCGTGTAGATGTGTTCAATGGCTGGGGGGGGGTGGGGGTTACCCAAGATGTATTGGGCCAAATACACTATCTTTGTAGGATTTTACACTTAAAGGCATTGTTGTTCCCATACCAGACCATAATACAGCCAGTCAGCACACTTTCCACCATACATCTATAGAAATTTGCAATGTTTTTGATGACATGCCGTAGACTCCTGAGGAAGTAGAGGTGCTTTCATGCTTCATTTGCAATAATATTTGTATGATAGGTCCAGGACAGGCCTTCTGAGATAGTGACACCCAGGAACTTAAAGTTACTGATCCTCTCCACCTCTGATCCTCTGAATATTACTGGCTCAGTGACCTCTGGTTTCCCTCTCCTGAAGCCTACAATCAGCTCCTTATTCTTATTGACATTGAGTGAGAGGTTGCTGTTATTATACCACTCAGCCAAGTTTTTAATCTCCCTCCTGTATGCTGATTTATCACCCAATTTGATACAGCCCACAACAGTGGTGTCATGAGCAAACTTGTATAGGGTGTTGGAACTGTTCTTAGCCACACAGTCATAGGTGTATGTGCATAAATCCTTGAAGTTGTAGAGTACAGCATGTAAATACTCCCTTGAACGTGTTGTTGAGAGAGTGCTGCTCTGCTGGAGAAACTACTATGAGATGCCCACTTGTCCCCCTTGAATTGATGCACAGTAAATACAGTGGATTATGATTAATTGGGACATCATTTAACCGGGGCAGCCACTTGTTTGGGACAACTCTTTTTATATAAAAAAAACACTAATTGGAAAAATAGCCAGGATTCTTTGTTTGGTGCTTAACTGGGACCAGAGACTGTTGCTGACCAGTTTGTAACTGTGTGCTTGTGTGGTCACTGTGCTTTGACTGTATAGTTCTTAAATAACATCAGTTGCTTGTGTTTGTATTATAAAAGCAGTGATATTTGTATCTAAAGTTGGTGACAAATAATCGGTAAGACAATTCAGAGCAGCTCACTGGTTTCAAGCATTCAGATTTTGAAATTTCATAAACAGCCAGGAGTGAAAATGAAACTATTTCAACAAGTTGGGAACTACAAAGAATTTGAAGATGTCTACAGTACAAACGTCTTGAATGCTGCTTTGGTTCCCGTTGGACATGCAGCTCTCACCTGTGGCTCTAAGTTGCTGTTTACGTGCGATGGCAGCTACACCCCAATACACCATTTCGACAGGCAGGCTAAATTGGGTGAGGGTAGCTGGCAGGTGTCATACCATAGTGAGGTATGGACATGCCTGAGTTGGCATACAAAGGCAGATCAGGTGGTCTAGGCAGATGAGATCAAGTGGACAGGAAGGTGGTTCTACAATGCTACATGGAGAGTGAGGGGCATGTCAAGGCACAGAAGTAGTCATGGCCATCCATTGCAACCCAGGAAGACCCCAGATGTGACTTCTACTTTGTTACTGAACCTGAACATTCCAGGGTCAAGGGAGTGGAACAGCCCCAGTGTATTGGGTTTTCCACTTTTTAGAAACTTTCCTGTCATCATTGGATATGATGGTCATCCAACCATCATATTTGTAGGTTCTAATTTGATTTGTATTTCATTTAAATACCTAATTTTGTTATTCAGTTGAACAGTAGCTTGTCTTTTTTTTAAATACCTTTTTAACTCTTTCTATAACACTTCAGCAGATTGGGGCAGCTGCTTAATTGGGTCAAAATGTACTGGTCCTAATGTGTCCCAATTAACGGCAATACACTATTTATGTAGTTTTTAAAAGAGCAGAGAATGCAGAATTTCATGATGTTTATCTTTGTTTTGCAACATGACCAGGACAGATCACTTAGACCTTTATCTCATTGCTGTTGGATTTCTTTTTTTGGGGGATGGGGAACAAATTACAGTAACAAATTAGTGTATGAAGAATTTGTCTTCATACACTATTGGATTATTAAGTTTAAGTAGCTGATAATTTGTAGGGTATAGAGATGTATATCTTGTAAGAATATCGGTCTCCTGTAAGACTAGCTTGGATTCAGTTAATGAAGTTAATTCTTCTGCATTAATCCTGTAATGGAGCTTTGACCAGTGATCAATCCTGACTTCTGAAGTTTGAGAGGAGGAGATTTCACTCGGGTCCACTGTCTGAGTAGCAAAAGGTGATCTTGAGGCCCTAGCTCTTCAATGCTTCAGTGAAGAAAGGCTTGAGTCAATGAAAGAAAAGAAAATCCCAGATGAAGATTTTTTTCCCTTCCCTTTTTTATAACTGTTTAGCAAGGGCAGAACAGATGCCAAGCAGGATACTGAAATGATCCTCTCGCAGGATGTGGGAAGGTGGGGAGACCTCCAGTGTCCCTAATGTCTACAACAGTGAGAAGTGCATCCAGTTGCAGCTTCCAACAATTTGCGTTAAGAAGTTGGAGCTGGAACTGGATACTCTGTGGATTATTTGGGAGGTTGAAGGAGTGATAGGACATATAGAGAGGTGGTTACCCCCACGGTGCAGGACACAGGAAACAGAGTGACAGTCAGGAAAGGGGTTAAGAAGCCAGTGCAGAGTACCCCTATGGCCAGCTCCCTCAACAGCAGGTATTTCACTTTGGATGTTGTTGGGGGTGTTGACCAAGCAGAGAAACATTAGTGGTTGGGTCTCTGTCACTGAGTCTGCCTCTGTGACTCAGACAGAAGCGGGGAAAAGAGGCATGCTGCGGTGATGGGGAATATGTTAGTGGAATGGACAGAAGGCTCTGTGGGCAAGAATGAGATTCCTGGATGGTATGTTGCCTCCTGGGTCCCAGAGCCTGGGACATATCTAGTATCAAGTCCTCAGCATTCTTAAGTGGGAGCCTGAACAGCCAAATTTCCAAGTAGATACCAATGACATAGGTAGGATGAGTGGGGAGGTTCTGCATAGGGAGTTGGGTGTTAAATTAAAGGGTAAGACCTCCGAGTTGTGATGTCAGGATTGCTACCCATGCCGTGTGCTAGTGAGGCCAGAACTAGGAAGATTCTACAGTTTATCACATGGCTAAGGAGTTGGTGTAAGAGGGATGGCATAAGATTTTTGGATCATTGGACTCTCTTCCAGGGAAGGTGGAACCTGTACAGAAGGAATAGTTTGCACCTGAACTGGAGGGGGACTAATATCCTAGCAGGAAGGTTTGTTAATGCTGCACGGTGGGGTTTAAACCAGAGCTGCAGGCAGATGGGAACCAGAGTCAGAGCAGTTGAGAAGTTGTAGAGGCAGATGTTGATAAGACTTCAGACTAAGTCAGCAATCAAAAGGTTGAGCACGGTGCAACTAGTTTCCTGAGTTGCGTATATTTCAATGCAAGAAGCATTGTAGGAAAGGCGGATGAGCTCGGCATGGATCAACAACTGGAATTGTGATATGTTGCTATTAGTGAAATTTGGTTGCAGGAGAAGCAGGACTGGCAGCTCAATATTCCAGAGTTCCATTGTTTTAGATGTGACGGAGTGGGAGGGATTAAAGGGTGGCATTACTAGCAATGCTCCATCAGGACAGACAGGAAAACTTGACTAGTGAGGCATTATGGGTGAAACAGAGAAATAAGAAAGGTATGACCATATTAATGGGACTATATTCAGTCCTAGGTATTTAGAGGAACAAATTTGTAAAGAGATTGCAGACTGTTGCAGGAATCATAAGGTTGTTGTCATAGGTGATTTTAACTTTCCACGATTGACTGGGAATCCCATACTGTGAAAGGACTAGATGGGATAGAGTTTGTCAGATGTGTTCAGGAAAGTTTCCTTAAAAGTCCCAATGAGAGAGTGTGATATACTGGATCTGCTACTGGGGATTGAAACAGAGCAGGTGACAGAAGTTTGTGTAGGGAAACACGTTGTCTTCAGTGACCACAATGGCATTAGTTTCAAAGTAAATGAGCAAAGAGATGGGTCTGATCTGCAGGTTGAGATTCTAAATTGGAGAAAGGCCAATTTTGATGATATCAGGAATGATCTGGCAGGTGTGGACTAGGACAGGCTATTTTATGGCAAAGGTGTATGTGGAAAGCAGGATGCCTTCAAAAATGAAATTTTGAGAGTACAAAGCTTGTTATGTACCTATTTGAATAAAAGGTAACAATAACAAGTGCAGAGAACCTTGGTTTTCAAGAGATATGGAGGCCCTGGTTAAGGGGTGGGAGGTGCAGAGCAGGTATAGGAACAAATGAGGTGCTTATGGAGTACTAGAGATGCAAGAGAAAGCTTAAAAAAAGAAATCAGAAGGCTAAAAGAAGTCATGAAGTTGCTCTAGCTGACAAGGTGAAGGAGAATCTCAAGGGATTCTACAGGTATGTTGAGGCCAGAAGGATTGCTAGGGACAAAATTGATCCTCTGAAAGACCAGAATGGTAATCTATCTGTGGACCAAAACAGATGGGAGCGATCTTAAAATTTACTTGAGTGACAGATACAGGGTCTATAAGAAGTGAGGTGAAGTGCCTTCAACTTCTTGGACCCTGTACAGATTACAGAGGAGGATATGTTTGCTACCCTGAGGCAAATCCGGGTGGATAAACGCCCAGGGCCTGACAAGGTGTTCCCTTGGACCCTACAGTAGGCAAGTGCAGAAATTGCTGGGGCCAAAGCAGACATATTTAAAACGTCCTTAGTGACTGAAGAGGCACCACAGGATTGCAGGGTTGTTCCACTGTTTAAAAAAGGCTCTAAATGTAAACCAAGAAATTGTAGGCTGGTGAGTCTGACAGCAGTTGTTGAAAAGTTATTTGGAGATATTGTAAGGAACTGGATATACAAGTATTTGGATAGACATGGTCTGACTAGGGATAATTGGCAGGTTTTCATGCCTGTTAGGTCATGTCTAACCTACGTTAGAGTTTTCTGAGGAAGTTTCCAGGAAAGTGGATGAAGAGAAGACAGTGGACGTTGTCTACGTGGACTTTGACAAGTTCCTACCTGGCAAGCTGATCAAAAAGGTTCAATCACTTTGTGTTCAAGATGAGGTAGTAAATTGGATTTGACATTGACTTTGTGAGAGAAGCCAGAGAGTGGTAATAGAGGATTGCCTCTCTGACTGGAGGCCTGTGACGAGTGGTGTGCCACAGGGATTGGTGCTGGCTCCTTTGTTTGTCATCTATATTGATGAAATGTGGTTAATTGGATCAGCAGATTTGTGGGTGACATCCATGATTGGGGGTGTAGTAGACAGAGGAAGGCTATCGTGGCTTAGAGGTTTCTGCATCAGCTGGACAAATGGACTGAAAAACGGCAGATAGAATTTAATGCAGACAAATGAGGTTTTGCACTTTGGTAGGATCAATAAAGGTAGGTCTTACACAGGGTAAAGCACTGGGGAGTGTGGTAGAACAAAAGGATCCAGGAATACAGGTACATAATTCATTGAAAGTGGCATCACAGGTAGATAGGGTCATTAAGACCATAAAATATAGGAGCAGAAGTAGGCCATTCGGCCATGAAGTCTGCTCCGCCATTCAATCATGAGCTGATCCAATTCTTCCAGTCATCCCCACTCCCCTGCCTTCTCCCCATACCCTTTCATGCCCTGGCTAATCAAGACCTTATCTATCTCTGCCTTAAATACACCCAATGACTTGACCTCTACAGTCACTCTTGGGAATAAATTCCACAGATTTACCACCCTCTGACTAAAGTAATTTCTTTGTATCTCTGTTCTAAATGGACGTCCTTCAATCCTGAAGTCATGCCTTCTTGTTCTTGACTCCCCTACCATGGGAAATAACTGCCATATCTAATCTGTTCAGACCTTTTAACATTCGGAATGTTTTTATGAGATCCCGCTTAATTCTGCTGTACTCCAGGGAATACAGCCCAAGAGCTGTCAGACGTTTTTCATACAGTAACCCTTTCATTCCTGGAATCATTCTCATAAATCTTCTCTGAACCCTCTTCAATGTCAGTATATCCTTTCCAAAATAAGGAGCCCAAAACTTCACACAATACTCCAAGTATGATCTCATGAGTGACTTATAGAGCCTCAACATCACATCTCTGCTCTCATACTCTGTACTTCTAGAAATGAATGCCAACATTGCATTCGCCGCCTTCACCACCGACTCAACGTGGAAGTTAACTGTGAGTCCTGCACAAGGACTCGCAAGTCCTTTTGCATCTCTGAATTTCAAATTCTCTCCCTATCTCTCCCTATCTAAATAATAGTCTGCCTGTTTATTTCTTCCACCGAAATGCATGACCATACACTTTCCAACATTGTATTTCATTTGCCACTTCTTTGCCCATTCCCCTAAACTATCTAAGTCTCTCTGCAGGCTCTCTGTTTCCTCTGTTACTTGCTCCTCCACCTATCTTTGTATCATCAACAAATTTAGCCACAAATCCATTAATCCCATAGTCCACATCATTGACATACATCATAAAAAGCAGCGGTCCCAACACCGACTTGTGGAACTCCACTGGTAACTGGCAGCCAGCCAGAATAGAATTCCTTTATTCCCACTCTGTTTTCTGCTGATCAGCCAATACTCCACCCATGCTAGTAACTTCCCTGTAATTCCATGGGTTCTTATCCAATGGCATATACGTCTGTAGTCCCGATCGGAGAACGTGACGTAGCGGACGTAACCAATCTCGTGTATCGTGCGTCTCTTGTGTATAGTAGTGTTATCTCTCTGTTTAATTTTCTTTTGAAAATATTACTGTAAAGTGCATCATGGCTCCCAAACACAGCAAAACCACTCCTAGCAAGAAGCAAAGGAAAAGTATTGATTTGGAAGTGAAACAAACGGTTATTAAACAATATGAAGGTGGAAAACCAGTGAATGCTATTGCTCGAAAATGCAAGAGGGACCTATATCGGATATGGAGAAATTGCTAATGACTTGGATTGAGGACCAAACACAAAAGAGAATCCCTCTCAGCACAGTGACGATCCTAAGGCATGGAGCTTGTTTGAAACGCTTGAAGAAAAAGCAGGACCAGACTGTGATATCGAGTTTAGTGCTTCATATAGGTTTGTTAAGTATATAATATGGTGTTCGCACAACGTCCAAATCACATAACGTCCGATTTCACAGAGCGTATGGTGGACATTAAGCGACGCATACCTGTATTTGGAATATATCTGTCTTGCACTTCTGTCTTCTTGTGGCAACCATTTCAGCCCTGGGAAAGAGCCTCTGACTAACCACATGATCAATGCCTCTCATCATCTTGTACACCTCTGTCAGGTCACCTCTCATCTTCCGTCACTCCAAGGAGAAAAGGCCGAGTTCACTCAACCTATTCTCATAAGGCATGCTCCCCAATCCAGGCAACATCCTTGTAAATCTCCTCTGCACCTTTTCTATGGCTTCCACATCCTTCCTGCAGTGAGGCAACCAAAACTGAGCACAATACTCCAAGTGGAGTCTGACCAGGGTCCTATATAGCTGCAACACTACCTCTCAGCTCCTAAACTCAATCGCACAAAAGGTGAGAAGTTTAAGGGGAACATGAGGGGAAACTTCACTCATTTGAGAGTGTGGAAGGAAGTGCCAACACAAGTGGTCCATGATTGCTTGATTTCAATGTTTAAGAGCAGTTTGGATAGTAGGGATATGGCGGGCTATGGTCCAGGTGCAGGTCGTTGGCAGTTTAAATAGTTTTGGCATAGACTTGATGGGCTGAAGGGCCTGCTTGTGTTGTACTTCTCTATGACTCTGACTCATAAGCTGCTCAACATGCATGGGTATTTTCCTTCTGGATGTCTAAGGGGGTTGGGGAAGAGACAAGTTTAGAGCTATCAGTTATGAATAATAGACACAGTAACCACCTAGCACAAATATCCATTTGGAAAATAGTAAATATATGGTTAAGATATTTTATTATACAGTATCAGCAATTTTAACCCCTTTAATTTTTCCTGCTGAGTCAGATCTTGAATTTAAAGGGAACACTATAATTTTAAAAATGCAGCACAGGGTTTTCTCACTTTTTATAAAACTAGGTCCAAAACTGAAAGTGCCTGCAGCTCTGTTAACCAGACTTGCATTCGTTAAGCATAGTTCACCTTTTCCAATCAGTTCCATTTTGTTAATAAGCCTGACACGATGCTCTAACAAAATGCCTTTTGAGTTCACATGAGAAACATCAGCTGATTGCCTCATGCAACCTCTACTATCGCATCAAAAGACTTTAATTAGTCTAAATGATTGTTAATTTTCTCAAATATTATTTTGTAACAACTTCTCAGCAAAGAAATGTTAAGCACCTTACCTGATTTATTCTTCCCTTTTTTTGAATAAATGTGAAACATTTGCAATCCACCCCGTGTCAAATTGGGATTGGAAGCCTATGGACAGATTGTCTTTAGTTTCTATCATGTCCTCTTTCAGCTATATGTAGGACATGTTTCTTTTTGACATGGACAATCCTCTGTCTGCCTTTCTAGTACCTCTCTTGTACTTTCCTAGTTGCATGCATCTCATCTCATGTAACCCTTAATCTACTTACCAACCAGGAACTTATCGAAGTACATATGTCACGCTATACGGCCCTGAGATTCATTTTCTTGTGGGCATACTCAATAAATTGAATCAATGAAAGATTGCATTAACTTGGCCATTCAACCAGTATGCAAAAGACAACAAACCGCAAATACAAAAAGAAAGAAATAGTAATAAATAAACAATAAACATCGGGAACATGAGATGTGGAGAATTTTCAATGATGGGGCAAGTGAAGTTATCCCGTCTGGTTTAAGAGCCTGATGGTTGAGGGATAATAGTTGTTCTTGAACCTGGTGGTGTGAGTCCCGAGGCTCCTGTACCACCTTCCTGATGGCAGCAGCAGGAAGAGAGCATGGCCTGGATGGTGGGGTCCCTGATAACGGATGCTGCTCTCCTGCTACAATATCTCATGTAGATGTGCTCAATGGTGGGGAGACTTTTACCCATGATGGACTGGGTCGTATCCAATACTTTTTGTAGGAAATTTTGTTTGAGGGCATTGGCATTTCCATTTCCATGTCAGGCTGTGATGCAGCTAATCAATATATAACCTCCAGCATCGAGAGAAGTTGGTCAAAGTTTTAATTGTCATGCTGAAACTTCTCAAATTTCTAAAGAAATAGAGGTGTTGACATACTTTTTCCAGAATTGCACTTGTGTGCTGGGCCCAGGACAGGCCCTCCAAAATGATAACACTGTGGAATTTAAGGTTGCTGACTCTCTGCACCTCTGATACTCCGATGAGGTGCCTATGGGCATCTGGCTTCCACCTACCACAGTCAATAATCAGCTCCTTGGTCTTGCTGACATTGAGAAAGAGGTGATTGTCGTTGTGGCACCACTCAGGCAGATTTTCAGTCTCTCTCCTACATGCTGACTCGTCACCACTTTTGATTTGGTATCTTCAGCAAGCTTGAGTATGGCATTGCCTGGCTAATCACAGCTCCAGTCATAAGAATAAAGCGAGTAGAGCAGGGTCTGTGCTGATGGAGATTGTGGAGGAAATGTTGTTGCTAATCAGAACTGACTGGGGTCTGCAAGTGAGGAAATTGAGGATCCAATTGCACAAGGAGATATTGAGGCCAAGGTCTTGAAAACTTAATTATTAGTTTTGAGGGTCTAGAAACATCCTCTCCACATTCACTGTATCTAGGCCTTTCAGTATCTAATGGATACCATAGAGATCTAGAGATCCTATCATCATCCTTCCAAAAGCAAGATAAACTCAGCCTGCCACAATCACACCATGAAACTTGCGGCCCAGTTTCAGTTAAAATCTCATTGCGAATTCCATGTCATTCTGTCACTAAGAATGTAGGAGAGGAGTTGTAGAGTGGGAGGAAGTATGTAACCATATTTACATTGATATTAGAGTTGATGTACCAAGATTAAGTAAAAAGCTTTTGTTTTGCATGCCATGCAAACTGATCGTACCATGTATGATTGTAGTGAATAGTGAAAGGCAAACAGAATGCAGAATCTATTGTTACAGCTACTGAGAGTGCAATGCATGGAGACAAAGTGCAAGGGTTACAATGAAGTAGACTGAGTATGTGAAGGGTGTGTTCAAGAGTTTGATTAGTGTGGGATAGAAATTGTTTTTTGAGTAAGTGGTTCATGCTCTCAAGCTTTTGTATTTTCTGCCTAATGGAAGAAAATAACCAGGGTAGGAGGGGCCTGGGGCCCCTGGTTATGTCTGGTACTTTTGAGGCAACAGGAAGTGTAAACAAAGTTAACAGAGGGAAAACTGGTTTACATAATGGACTAAACAGTGTTTTCTATCAGTCAGTCAAATATTATATTAAAACAAAGGAAATGAAATGAAACTGGAAGTCAATGGAAACTTTAAATTATTAAGTACAAATCATTAGGCAGAGTGCAAAATTATTTGATTTAAAAGCATGATAGCAAGGAATAGTGCTTTGGAAGTTTAGAAGTAACTGCATGTCAGAAGTAATTTGGTAATGAAGAGATTATAGGGAAAACTACTTGAAGTTTCCAGTTTCTTTTAAAGAGGCATCCATTCCTATCGACAAGGCAAATAGTTGCTCATTGCCTTGGATGTTCTAAAGAAAGGCAGTTGTGAGCAAGCAATAATGAAATTTTGTCTGTCATGGTAATTTGCAGTAAGTTGTGAAGAGGACATATCTATATACCTTTTGGAATCTTAAGTAAGTGGCTAAGATCTGGTTAATGGATTTTTGGGAGGAAAAAGTAAAAAATTAAATTTGGCAGGAAAAAAAAATCAGTTATCTAAATGGCAAGAGATTGCAGAGCTCTGAGATGCAGAGGGACGGGTGTCAAAATGTATGTTTCTAATAAAAACTAATAGAATATTATTGTTTATTCTGAAGGGATTTTAAATGAAATTTAATGAGATTATTCTACATTTTATATTGGGTAATGGTGGGACATCTGGAATATAATCTTCTTATTTAATGAAGGAAGTTAATATGTTTGAAGCAGCTCAAAGGAGATATATTAGATAATTGTTTAGAATGGACAGGTTAATTTATGATGAAAGATTGGGTGGATTAGTTCAGTATCTGTTCGAGTTCACTTGCTAGTACAGTCGTCTCTTGTGAAAATCCTGTTCAACGTTTGCAGAGTCTTGATTATTTACAATGCCTCCTTTAAGGTTGCGAGTTCATCCGTAACTTAAAAGCTTCAGAGGCTGAGAATCCAGGGGAACCTTGGAGGTGCAAACAAATGGCCATAGTTGAAATATTTGATGAGATTAAAACAGAATCCTGAGGATTATTTCCAATCTGAACTGCCTGTGGTCTCCCAATGAGGATGTCAAGAATTCTGTTGCAGAAGGCGGTAGAGATCCAGGTTTTGAAGCTTGTTCGTTAGTACTGAGTGTGTGATGGTGTTGAATGCTGAGCTGTAATCAATAAACAACAGCCTGAGGTAGGTGTTGCTGCTTCTAGATGGTCCAAGACTGAGTAACAAGTCAATGACAATGATAATGTAGCCCTGTTGTGGTGGTAGGCAAATTGTACTGGGTCCAGGTCCTTGCTCAGGCAGGAATTACTTCCATCCATGATTAACCTTACAAACCATTTCATCACAGTAGATCTGTGTGCAACTGTATAATAGTCATTGAGGCAACTCGCCTTGCTTCTCTTAGTTACTGGTATGATTGATGCTCTTTTGAAACAAGTGCAAACCTCCAACTGCAGCAGTGAGAAATTGAAGATGTCCTTGAACACTCCAGCCATTTGGTTGGCACAGTTTGTCAGTGCCCTACCAGATATACCATCAGGGCCTAACTCCTTGTGAGGGTTCACCCTCTTGAAGGTACTCTTACATCTGTCTCTGAGTTGAATATCGCAGGGTCACCAGATGCTACAGGTATCTGTGTAAAGATAGGTTTATTCTCTCATTCAAAGTGCACATACATAAAAAGCCCATCAGAGAGCGAAGCATCACAGCCATTGATGTTAGATTTTGCCTTGGAAGTAGCAAATGCTGCCAAACTTGATTGCATCCAATTCCATCTCTAACTTCACTCTAAATTGATTTTTCACTCTTAAAATGGTCCCCAAGTCCTGGCAACATCCTTGTAAACTTTCTCTGCACTCTTTCAACCTTATTTGCATCTTTTTTATACGTAGGTCACCAAAATGGCCCACAGTACTCCAAATTGGGTTTCACCAACGCATTGTACAATTTCAGCATAACATTCCAACATTGATTTATGAAAGCCAATGTGCCAAGCTTTCTTTACAACCCTATCTACCTGTGTCACCACTTTCAAGAAATTATAGATTTGAATTCACAGATCCCTCTATTCTACCACTTTCCTCAGTGCCCTAACCAGACCTTCCCTGGTTATTCCACTATGTACCGGAAATTTATTCAGGAAATTTTCCTGAATATATTTGATAAACTCTTTCCCATCCAGCCCTTTTATGGTATGGGAGTCCCAGTCAATATATGGAAAATTTAAATTGCCTACTACTGATAGATTCAAATCCAAAACCCACTGAAATACTAACTTCTTTTTTGAGCACCAACATGTCACACATGGAAATTCTGCAAGATGCTGAGAAGGTTCCCAGGTTATGCACAGCTCTGTGCAACACAGGCAGTTCTGAGAAGTGGCCTCACGTATGTAATGAAAAGAAGTTAATGAAAAAAAGAAAAACTCTGCAAAAAAAAAAGTGAAAAACAATGATCTTGATCATGTATAGAAAGAGTGGATTCGTCAGCATTAGAGTATGCTGACCATGAAATCTGCTGTGACAAGCTGAAAATTGAAGGTAATTGTGAATATTCAATGTTGTTTGCAGAAATTCAAGAAAAGGCATGGTATTAAATTTTTAAAGATGAAGCATCTGATCATGAGGCAGAGAAATGTACTGAATTTTCCAAGATTGTCACTGAAAATATAACACCAAAACATTTGTAAACTTTTAACCAAAAGAGCTTTGTCGTTGGAGACTGAAAGCCTACCGTTGTTTAATGTTGTTCAATAGCTCATTCTGGTAATCTCCCAATGCTTTTGTTACCCTACACACATTATATTTTCATTATATTAATGGTATGTAATAATTTTTACTGTTGAGTACTGTATGATGAATAAATGTAAGAAAAGGGCTGCTTACTGGTAGCACATACATTCAGAGTTGGAAATGATGGCAGTTCTAAATTATATCATCATGTATGCAAAATATAAAATCTAAAACACTTCTGGCCCAAAGCAATTTGGAAACGAGGTACTTGACCTGTATCATCACCTTGTTTTTTACTTGCAACATTCTGCAATCTCTACACATTTACTCCTCTAAATCCCATGGAGTGCTGAGTGATGTATAATATAACACAATTGACATGGTCATCCCTTTCTTATTCCTCAGTCTATCCATAAAGGCTCACTCAACAACAAGCTCTTCAGTCTGTCCTGTTTGAGCACTGCTTTGACATTTTCCCTGAATAGTAATGTCATCCCTCCTGCTCTGTCAATGGAACCCTGAACCATTGAGCAGCCAGTCCTATCCCTCCTACAACCAAGTCTCACTAATGGCTCCAATATCATAATGCTACATGCTGATCCATGCCATAAGCTCATCTGCCTTTCCTTCAATACTCAGAGCATTGAAACAATGCAGCTCACGACATTAATGTAGTCCCATCATGCTCAAACTTTTAATTCTTGATTTTGTAGGCTTAACCACATTCTTCTCCACAATTCTACTCCACTATCTGTTCTGGTGCTCTGATTCCCATCCCGGTACAACTCTAGTTCTTACCTTGCCTGGTGCAGCACTAGCAAACCTTTCACTGGAATATTGGTGCTCCACCAGTTCAAGTGCAAACTGCCCCTTCTGTAGAGTTCTGGATGACCAGTCTTGAACATCACAGATCTAGACCTCAGCAAACTGTACATCTAGTTCATCCATAGCTTTTGGTTGCGTATATATAGTATGTTTTCAAAGGCGCACACTGGTCTTGATGAAGTGGGTGTCAACTGCGTTATATTCATTCACATCCAAAGATGAATCTCTGAATATAATTCAGTCCACTGTTTCAAAGCAGTCCTGTACACACTCTTCTGCCTCCCTTGACCATTACTTCAGAGTCCTCGCCACTCTTGATTCTTAATGTACTTTAAAGGGTTTGGAATTCATCCTGGTCAAGATCATTTTGTGGCTCTACTACCTTTAAGTTCACTCCTATATCTCCTTTCTGCCTCAAAGGGCTCATTGATTACCAGCTGTTAATACCTGACGTGTTCTTCCTTTTTATGAGGCAAGTACCCTACTCCTAATGCTAATTCATATCATTATGGTATGAAGTTTCATAATGGTACAATTTATGAATATCCAAGTATATTGCCCTTCAACCTAAGTCACTGACCAGATTTCCTACTATAGTCTATAGAAATTGCTTTGAATAACTAAAACCAAATGCAATCGCTCAACAGTGATTGGGACAGAAATATAAACAGATTTTTGTGAAACAGTAGACAATTTTGCACTCCAGCCTCCTCTTTTCTCAATGGCTCTTAGATGTAAAACCAAACTGCCAATTTGCTCTTGTATTTGGGACTTCAGTTGAAGGCAGCTTCTGCATTTTCCAGAGGACTGTAACATCAGACCATCTGTTTGACATGTCATCTAAATGACAGCAGCTCTGAGAAGTGCCAGACTCTGGTGAACCCACAGCCTTCTGACAAGGGAGTGGTACTCCTCCACAGATGTTTTTATGTAATCAAGACCCTACATGTATTGAGCTGGGTTTGCAAGAGAGACCAGCAACTGACCCAATTTGATATATCAGAACTGCTTGAAGAGTTCATACACTTTGAAAATGTTATCATCCCTAAATGAGGTAAAGGAATTGATTGAATGGTGGCAGAAGCATTGCCAGGAGAATGTAGCAAAACACTTTGAGTCCCTAGATGGTGAAGGTTGGCTTGTATGTTGACAATGAACTATTTTTTAAAAATCCTGTTCCAAGAACTACCTCTTGTATATAACACAAGATGGCAGTTGCTGAAATCTGGAACAGAAAAAAAAGAGCTGACTTTCTCTAGCAACTCTTGAATGTAATCTGTTTTCCATTCCCAGCACTGGACCAGTGATGTGATCTACAGGAAAAGTGTGTGTTGTGGGGGGTAGGGTCTTGTCTTTCACCAGAACCTCCTACAAGCTGTATGATTATGAGCACCCACAGCAGGGAGAGGAGAATAATGGTGGTCAGATTAAAAATGTATTCTGATGATTCTCTTGAGGACTTTCACTTCAATGACTGCATCCAAAGTGAGGCATTGCTTCACCCAACACTGATAATCCTTGCTACCTCATGGCTTTGGAATTTCAAGCAGTAAGTTAACGTGGCACTTTTCAGGTTTAGTAAACTGACATACATCAAGCCACACCAGGTCCTCTTGAAAATGGATGGCATTATTGTGTTTCATTCTCCACTAGATCAGCATCTTGAAGTTCTGTATCAGCAAGTGGACACCTCCCATTACAATGGTATGGATCATGTAGTGGTGTGACTAAAATTTTAGTATGCAAAGGTCTTTGCAAACCAAGGATACTTTTATCGTAGTTTCATGAATTCAAAAGGTATCTGTGCCTTGCCACATCAAGCAATGGCCTACTTTATTTCAAACAGTGATGACTACCCTGACTTATCACTATAGTCAATAGTGGTGTGATGGCTGCACTGAGCTCTAATTTGTGTGGAAAAAAATGACGACACCTCATGGATATTTCCTTCCCAGCACAAAGGAAGCAAATTGTTCTACCAATAAAGGCCAAACAATTGAACACCTGCAGGGCAGACTCCAAGTCACACTATATCCTCACTTGGGGTGGGGGGGGGGGGGAATGCTTCCTTCCTGAGTGACAGCTCATTTCCTCCGTTGATGCCAGTTCCATCACTATTGCAGTCTGGTTTCCATCTGTACAAGGAACTTGGCCATATCGGAAGTGATCTGCTATGCATCAGCAGGGTGAGGTAAAGAAAGGGAGCCAGCCATGATCAACAACTGATAACACCCTGATGATTAAAGAACCATGACTGCCAATGAATCCAGACACCTCTTTAAACTGGCTGTTTTCTCCACACCCTGATGACTGTCTCTGTGCCCCTCTAAGAAGAACACAAAAGCAGAAGCAAGTGTCATAAGCCAAACAAAAAAAAACACCTTCAAGCAGGTGTTAATCAACATCCTTCGTGCATTTCCCACTGTGCCCATCCTTCAAGAGCCTTTGTTTAGCTTGCCATTCCTAAACATGGCTCCCCTCGTGGTTTCAACCAGTTTGAGGAAGGTGGTGGAGGAGACGATGGGGGGGGGGGGGGGGGCACCTGACTGTCCTTGTTCAGACTGCATCCCCTTCTGGGAGCCAGTTGTCTGGGACATCCATGAGGGCACTACTGGAAGACAAATGCCTGAGACTGGACAGTTGAAGTTTGTACACAGGATTTATGGCACATCCCCAGGATGAGGCAGAAGACAGTTTTGTAATCTGCTGGAGGGAAGTTTGTTGTTCACACTTGAGACCTGTGCTGATAGTGTAATCCAGCATCAGGAAGGTAGCAGTTAGCAGCTGATTGTTGGTCAACTGAGCCTGTCTGGCACCCATTGGACAAATGGTAAGACCATAAGATATAGGAGCAGAATTAGGTTACTTGGCACATGAAATCTGCTCCGCCATTTCATCATGGCTGATCCAATTTTTCCTCAATTTTCTGCCTTCTCTCCATATCCTTTCATGCCCTGACCAGTCAAGAATCTATCAACATCTGCCTTTAAATATACATAAAGACTTGACCTTCACTGCTGCCTGTGGCAAAGAATTCCACAGGTTCACCACTCTCTGGCTAAAGAAAGTCGTTCTCTCTGTTCTAAAAGGGTGCCCCTCTATTTTAAGGCTGTGTCCTCTGGTCTTAGACTGTCCCACCATAGGAAACATCCTCTCCACATCCACTCTATCAACCTTTTCAGCAGAGATGCTGGGTAAGATTTGCCTTTGCTATAGTGACAAAGTTCAAAGTAAAAAGTATTATCAGAGTATGTACATGTCATCACATACAATCCTGACATTCTTTTCTGTGGGCATACTTGGCAAATCTATAGAACCGTAACTGTAAACATCAGGGACTGTGAACTGTAACCTATGCAAATGCAGATATAAGAAATAGCAATAAATAATGAACATGAAATAACAATATATCAGAACCCTTAAATGAGTGTAGTTATTCCCTTTTGTTTAAGAGCCTGATGGTTGAGGTCTAGTAACTGTTCTTGATCCTGGTGGTGTGAGTCCTGAGGTATTTTTACTTTCTACCTGGTGGCAACAGTGAGCAAAGAGCATGGCCTGGGTGGTGGTGATCTTTGGATGCAGCTTCTCTATGGCATGTGGGCGTGTTCAGTGGTTGGAAGGTTTTTACCTGTGATGTACTGGGGTGAATTCACTACCTTGTGAAGGATTTTCTGTTCAAAGGCATTGGTGTTTCCATACCAGGCCATGATGTAGCTAGTCAGTACACTTTCCACCACACACCTATAGAAGTTTGCCAAGCTTTTGATGACCTGCTGAACCTCCGCAGACTCCTGAGGAAGTAGAGGTGCTGCCATGCTTTCTTCTCAATAATATTTATATGGTGGGTCCAGGATAGATCTTCTGAGATAGTGACACCCAGATATTTAAAGTTACTGACCCTCTCCACCTCTGATCCTCCAATGATTACTGTGGCTCATGAACCTCTAGTTTCCCTCTCCTGAAGTCTACAATCTGTTTTAGTTTTATTGACATTGAGGGAGAGGTGGTTGTTATTGCACCACTCAGCTAAGTTTTTCAGTCTCCCTCCTGTATGCTGATTCATCACTAGCTCTGTTACAGCCCACAACAATGGTCTTCTTAGCAAACTTGTATATGATGTTGGAAGTTTACTTAGCCACACAGTCATAGGTGTGAAGTGAGTAGAGCAGGGGGCTAAGTACACATCTCTGCTATGCTCCTGTGCTGATGGAGATTGTGGAGGAGATGTTTTTCCCAGTTCAAACTGACTGGGGTCTAGTAGTTGGTAAACCTAGGATACAATTGCACAAATGGATATTGAGGCCCAGGTCTTGGAGTTCACTGATTAGTTTTGAAGGGATGATGCTGTTAAACGCCTGAGCTGTAATTGAAAAAAACATTCTGATGTATGCATCTTTGCTGTCCTGATGTTGTAGCGTTGTTTAAAGAGCCAACAAGATGGCAGTTGCTTCAGTAGGGGAATTGGTGCGGATCCAAATCACCATTCAGACAGGAGCTGATATGCTTCAACACCAATCTCTCAAAACACTTCGCTACTGTGGATGTATGTGCCACTGGATGATAGTCATTTCGCCAGATTACCACGCTCTTGGGTGCCAGTATGATTGAAGGTCGGAACAGGTCTTTAGTACTGGGCCAGATCCTCTGTCCAAACTGTATGCTTTCCCTGGATTCACTCTCTTGAAGGCAGCCTGCACGTCATCTTCAGATACTGAGACCAAAGAATCATCGAGAGACACGGGAGTGCGTGATGGTTCATCCCTGTTCTGGTGGTCAAAGCAAACATAGCAGGCATTGAGCTCATTTGGAAGTAAAGCTCTGCTGTCCCCTATGTTGCAAGAATTAACTTTGTAGGAGGTTATGACATTAAAACCCTGTCACAGCTGTCAAGTCCATTCTACTCCAGAATCTCCAAAGAGATGGCTTTCTGGAGATCATATCTACACCTTTTGTAACATTCTTGATCTCCAGACTTGAATGCCTCTGATCTGGCTCTCAGCAGGCTCTAGATTTCATTGTACATCCAGGGGTTCTGACTGTGGCAAACCCTGAATGATTTTGTGAGGACACACTCATTCATGGCTATTTTAATGAAGTCTATAATGACCCTGGTGTAGTCATTCAGGTCCTCAGATGAGTTCTTGAACACTGTCTTAAGGCAGTCCTGTAACTATTCCTTGGCCTCCCGTTGGTTGTCTTGATCTCTGGAGCCTTACCCTTTAAGCTCTGTCTGTATGCAGGTGGCAGGAGTACAGCTCAAAATGCATTCTTGAAAGGAGCAATAGGTATTCCTTATTGTAGTTGTAGCTGTGGTCTAGTGTGTGGGGACCTTTAGTGCAAGAGGTTATATGCTGGTGATAATTGGGTAGGGTTTTCAAACAGGCCTGATTAAAGTTGCCGATTATAATTTGAAATGTGTTGGGATGCAAATGAGACTTTGTCAATGCTTTACTAAGAATATCTTGTCTAGGCAGAATCAATGAATGTGTTATAAACTGAGCAAGACAGAGATTCAATGGTTTTGGGGGTCAGGCAGTATTTAAGGGGGATAGGTCCCCATAGCCTGCTGGCATGTACCCCAGAATTTTAAAATAAGTAATGAGATTGCTGTGTCTTTTGTGTCCTCGCTAGCAACAGAACTGGTTCTAGCTGATAGAAGACTAGGAAATATTGCGCTTTATTCAAGAAGATAAATGGGAATAATCCAAGTACTTATAGGCCAGTAAGCCTTGCGTCAGTGGTAAGAAAGCTATTGGAGAGGATACTACAAGTTAAGAGTCGTGACCTTTTGAAAAGGCACGGCCTTCTCAGGGAGAGTCATAATGGCTTTGTGTGAGCAAACTCGTACCTTACAACACACACAACACGCTGGAGGAACTCAGCAGGTCGGACAGCATCAGTGGAAACGAGCAGTCAACGTTTCGGGCCGAGACCCTTCATCAGGACTTACAAACTTGACTAAACATTTTGGGAAGTGTGATAAAGGTTCTTGATGAGGGCAAGGTCATGGATGTTACCTACACAAATTTTAATGAGGCATTTGGTTGGGATGATTCGGAAGATAAAGATGCAAGGCATTCAGGGTGAAAGTTTGGATTCAGAAGTGGCTTGCTCATAGAAGAAAGTGAAAGTGGAAGGCTGTTATTCTGGCTGAAAGTCTGATCAGTGGAATTCTAAAAGTACTGCTGCTAAGACCTCTGATAGATTATTTATCTCAAAGGAAATTACAGTGCCACTATAGCGTTACAAATGCACAGATATAAATATTAGAAGAGAAGTAGAAAGAATAAAAACAGAAGGGATTCGTCACTTTCCCAGCTATAGGTTGACTCATTATATAACCGATGGTAAGAAGAACCTGTGTTGGAGCAACACAGTTGTCTTGGTGGATTACTAAAAATGCTCCTCTGTTCAGCCAAGGTGGCATGCAGAGGGTGAGAAATATTGTCCAGAATTGGCGGGATTTTCTTCTGGGTCCTTTGTTCTACCACGGCCTCCAGTGTGTCCAGTTTGACTCCTATAACAGAGCCTGTGTTTCTAGACAGTTTATTGATCCTGTTGGCATCATTTATGTTGATGTCATTTCCCAGCGCACCACTGCATAGAAGATGGTACTGGCGACATCAGACTGGCAGAACGTGTGAAGGAGAAGCCTGCATATTCCGAAAGCCCTCAGTCTCCTCGGGAAGTAGAGATGACTCTGGCCCTTCTTGTACACAGCCTCTGTGTTGGTGCTCCACTCAAGTCTGTCATCCAGGTGCACCCCCAGGTACTTGTAGGTCCTCATGACATCCATGTCCTCGCTATCAATAGTAACAGGGAGCAGTGCAGGCTTAGTCTTCCTGAAGCCCATCGCCATCTCCTTTGCCTTACTGATCTTGCAGATGATTCAGCTTGCACCATTTGACAAAGTCCTCCCATCCTTCCTTTATACACCCAACTATTGCTGAGTCATCACAAAATTTCTGCAGATGAAATAACTGTTGTATCTAAGGTCTGAGGTATACAGGTTAAACAGGAAGGGAGATAATATAGTCCTTTGTGGAGCCCCAGTGCTGCTTTGAGCCAGGTTTGATGCACATCTCTGAAGCTGCACAAGCTGTGCTCTGCCAGTCAGGTAGTCCATTATCCAAGGTACAATGGAAGTGTCAACCTGCATTGAACAGAGCTTTTCCCCCAGCAGTGAGGGCTGTATGGTATTGAAGGTACTTGAGAAATCAAAAAACATCTCCTCGCAGTGCTGCCCCGCTTACCCAAATGGGAGCAGGTTCTGTTCAGCAGATAGATGACAACATTGCCGACTGCAATGTGCTCTTGGTAGGAAAACTACAGGGGATCAAGGATTGATCTAGTCAGGGGGCTGGAAATGAGCCAGGACCAGCGTCTCTAGGGTCTTCAGGATACGATAGGGTCTTTTAAGAGACTTTTGGACAGGTACATGGAGCTTATAAAAATAGAGGGCTATAGGTAAGCCTAGTAATTTCTAAGGTTGGGACATGTTTGGCACAACTGTGGGCTGAAGGGCCTGTACTGTGCTGTAGGTTTTCTATGTTCAGGATGCGTGCAGTCAGGGCCACAGGATATAGGTATTCAAGACTTTCAGTTAGCCCTTTTTGAGTAACATGTACAACACTCTGGAGGAACTCAGCAGGTCGGGCAGCATCTGTGGAAACAAGCAGTCAAAGTTTCAGGCCGAGACCCTTCATCAGGACTGAAGAGGGAGGGGGCAGGGGCCCTATAAAGAAGGTGGGGGGAGGGTGGGAAGGAGAAGGCTGGTAGGTGCCAGGTGAAAAACCAGTAAGAGGAAAGATCAAGGGATGGGGGAGGGGATAGGCAGGAAAGGTGAAGGAGGAATGTAAGGGGAAAGCACTGTGTAGTAGAAGAAGTCAGAATCATGAGAGAGGTGATAGGCAGCTGGAGGAGGAGGCAGAGTGAAACTGGGATGGGGGAAGGGAGAGGGAGGGAATTACTGGAAGTTGGAGAATTCAATGTTCATGCCAAGGGGCTGGAGACTACCCAGACGGTATATGAGGTGTTGCTCCTCCAACCTGAGTTTGGCCTCATCATGGCGGTAGAGGGGGCCATGTATGGACATATCCGAATGGGAATGTGAAGGAGAATTGAAGTGGGTGGCAACCGGGAGATCCTGTCTGTTGTGGCGGAAGGAACGGAGGTGCTCGACGAAGCGGTCCCCCAATCTGCGTCGGGTCTCGCCAATGTAGAGGAGGCCGTGCACCGGATGCAATGGATGACCCCAACAGACTCTCAAGTGAAGTGTTGCCTCACCTAGAAGGACTGTTTGGGGCCCTGAATGGTGGTAAGAGAGGAGGTGTAGGGACAGGTGTAGCACTTACAAGAGCTTTTTGAGTACTGGGACCACACATGTTTTTCACACAGTCGGGACCCTTTCCAGGCTGAGACTCAGATTGAAAATGTGCTGGAGACTCCACACGGCTGCTCAGCACATTCCTGCAGGACCGTGGGGTTCACAGCATCCAGTCCCAATGCTTTGTAGATGGGTGGAGAAGCAAGTTTGCAGGTGACATGAAGATTGGTGTAGTTAGAGACAGTATAAGGGACTGTCAAAGAATACATTAGGATATACACTCAGTGGCTAGTTTGTTAGGCATCTTCTGTACCTAATAAAGTGGCCACTGAGTATGCCCATTGTCTTTGCCTGTGGTGCTCATCCAATTCAAGGTTGATGTTTTGTGCATTCTGTTGTAACATGTAGTTATTTATGTTACAGTTGCCTTCTTGTTACCTTAAACCAGTCTGGCCATTCTCTGACCTCCCCACATTGACGAGATGTTTTCTTCTATAGAACTGCCTTTCACTTGATCTTTTTTTGTTATTTGCACCCTTCTCTATCAACTCTAGAGATTGTTGTACATGAAAATCCTAGGAGATCAGTTTTCTGAGATATTTAAATCACCCCATCTGGCACCAACAATTATTCCATGTTTAGAGTCATTTAGATCAAATTGCTTCCACCTTCTGATGTTTGCTCTAACAAGTGAACCTCTTAACCACTGCTACATGCTTTTATTATACATTGTGTTGTTGCCATGTGATTAGCTGATTAGTTAATTGCATTAATAAGCAAATACCTATACCTAATCTCTTAACCCCATTCTCCTGCCTTCTCCCCATAACCTTTCATGTCCTGATTAATCAAGAACCTATCAACCTCTGCCATAAATACACCCAAAGACCAAGTCTCCCAAGCCCCCTGTGGCAATAGATTCCATATATTAACTCTTTGGCTTAAGTTCCTCCTTGTCTCCATTCTGAAAGGACATCCCTCTGTTCTGAGACCCTTGGTCCTAGATTCTCCCACCACAGGAGGCATCCTCTCCATATCCACTCTATCTAGGCCAGGAGTTCCCAACATTTATTAAGCCATGGCCCCCTACAGTTAAGCAAAGGTTTGGGAACCCCTCATCTAGACCTTACAACATTCAATAGGTTTCAATAAGAACCCCCCCCCCCCGCCCCCACCTTCTTCTAACTTCCAATGAGTGAAGGCCCAGAGCCATCAATCACTCCTCATATGATAAACCTTTCATTCCCGGAATGATTCTCATGAGCAGTCTTCCCTCTAAGGTGTGTGTGCATGCACAGATCCTTTGCTACTAGCACACAAAGGAATTTAAACTGCACACAAAGGTTGTCGCCTTCTACCTCGTTGGCATGTTGAGTGTATTTCACAATCATACAATCACATTTCCTTTTCCAGTGTCTGATGTTGCCAACGTGAAGTTTGTGATGATTTGTGTGCAGATTTTAAAACTGGCTTACTTAACTTTTTATTGAAGAAATTATTCAGTTCACACATGTTGTTGTCACTTGGAAAAAAGCTGCACAGCACACGGTCATTACAAAGTGGAGGGAACTTTGCTCATGAACCTCCCATGAAACTCTCCATTGTCAAAGGAAGGGGCCCAAAAAACTTATGAATACTTCAAGTGAGAAATCCTTGCTTTTATATTCTTGTCCTCTCAAAATGTATGCTAACATTGCATTTGCCTTCCTCACTATTGACTCAGTCTGCAAATTAACCTTTAGGGAATCCTGCACGAGGACTCCCATGTCCCCTTTGCAACTTGGATTTTTGAATTTTCTCTCCTTTAGAAAATAGTCTATGCCCTTATTCTTCCTACCAAAGTGCATGACGACACACTTCCCGACACTGTATTCCCTGTGCCACTTCTTTGCCCATTCTACTAATCTCTCCAAGTTCTTCTGCAGTCTCCCTGCTTCCTCAACACCACCTGCCCCTCTTTATATTGTCAGCAAACATGGCCACAAAATTATCAATTCCGTCATCCAAATCACTGACGTACAACGTAAAAAGCAGCGGTTCTAACACCACTCACTAGTCACTGGCAGCCAATCAGAAATATCTCAATTTACCTCCCTGCCAATCCTCTATCCTTGCTGGTATCTTTCCTGTAATACCATAGGCTCGTAGCTTGTTAAGCCACCTCATGTGCAGCACCTTGTCAAAGGCCTTCTGAAAATCCAAGTACACAACATCTGCCATTTCTCCTTTGTCTATCCTGCTTGTTACTTCTTCAAAGAATTCTAATAGATTTGTCAGACAAGATTTCCTGTGAGGAAACCATGCTGACTTTGGCCTGTTTTATCATGTGCCTCCAAGTACCTTGAGACCTCATTCTTACTAATCGACTCCAACATCATCCCAACCACGGTCAGGCTAACTGGCCTATAATTTATTTTCTTCTATCTCCTTCCGTTCTTGAAGAGTGAAGTGACATTTGCAATCTTCCTGTCCAGAGAGTACCTTGCCAAAGAGTCTAGTGATTCTTGAAGGATTACTATTGCCTCCACAATCTATTCAGCTACCTATTTCAGAAAATTGGGTGTAGTCCATTTAGTCCAGGTGACTTACCTACCTTCAGACCTTTCAGTTTCCTAAGCACCATTTCCAAAGCCATCATAAGCTTTTATGTTGGCTTTGACTTCCCTTGTCAGCCATAGTTATGTCATCCTGTCTTTAGAATGCTTCCTCTTCTTTGGGATGTATCTATCCTATGCCTTTTGAGTTGCTCCCAGAAACTCTAGTCATTGCTCTTTCATGCCTCTGTAATTTGCTTTACTCTATAATACTGATACATCTGACTTTAGCTTCTCCCTCAAATTACAGGTCGAATTCTGTCATATTATGATCACTGCTTACTAAGGTTTCCTTTACTTTAATTAAAATTGGTTCATTGCACAATGGTAGGCCATCGGGAAACAGGGAGGACTAGAATTTAAAAGCAAGGATGTAATGTTGAAACTTTATAAAGCACTGGTAAGGACTGACTTGTAGTATTGTGAGCAAACATGAGGAAATCTGCAGATGCTGGAAATTCAAACAACACATAAAATGCTGGTAGAACACAGCATTTTGTGTGTGTTGTTGGAGTATTGTGAGCAGTTTTGGGCCCCTAATCTTAGAAGGGATATGTTGAAATTGCAGAAGGTTCAAAGGGTGTTCACGAAAATGATTCCAGGATTGAATGGCTTGTTATATGAAGAGCATTTAATGGCTCTGGGCCTGTATCACTAGAATTCAGCAGAATGAGGGGTGAGCTCATTGAAGCCCCTCGAATGGTGAAAGGCCTTGATAGAGTGAACGTGGAGAGGATATTTCCTATGGTGGGACAGTTAAGGCCAGAGGACACAAACTTGGAATAGAGAGGCCTCCATTTTGAACGAAGATGAGGAATTTATTTAGCCAGAAAATGGTGAATCTGTGGAATTTTTTGCTGCAGGCAGTTGTCGAGGCCAAGTCCTTAATATATGTAAGGCAGAGGTTGATTTATTCTTAATTGTCAAGCCATGAAGAGAAAACAAAAGATTGGGGCAGAGGGGAAAATTGGACCAGCCATGATGAAATGGGTGAGCAGGCTAGGTGGGCCAAATGGCCTAATTCTGCTCCTATATCTTCTGGTCTATGGTCTTATCAGGACTAGTCAAGTTCCTCCAACATTTTGTGTGTGCTCCCTCTCTCTTACTTTCTGCTTTTAGTGATAGTCTTTTCTTCCTAGTCTTGCGTGTTTTTGATGTCAATCATTTACAACACCGGAGGAATGGGTACCATATACAGTGATTGTTTTTTGTATGTGTAGGTATTTTCTGATTTTATAGACATCAATAAAAATATAACCCATTCATTGCCCCCAGGAATAGTTTATTGATTTACACTACGTCCACACTAGACCGGATAATTTTGAAAATGCCGGTTTCGCATAAAAACGATAGGCATCCACACTATGTGCTTTTAAAAATATCTCTATCCACATTGAAATGGAGACTTTGGTGAATCTCCTCCTCCTGTGCATGCGCAGGACACATCTACCGAAAACAAGCAACATGTTTGGTGTCAAATCTCGCCATAAAAGTGCCCGTTTGTGTAGTTACAGACTAGAAAAACTTAAAACGACGGACAGCTGTTGGCTTTTGTGCAGGAGAACTTAAAAGTAAAAAAAAACAAATACTGGAGCGTACAGAAGCAACCAACAGGGAGTTCACAGACAGATTGACCTGGCCGACGATGAACATTGGAAAAACTAACTAACTCTGTTGCATTAATAAAGCACCTTGTTAAATGTATAAAACATGTCTGCATCAGTGTTATCTTGTATTTCCATACAATGTTACATTAGGCTGTTACACATCTATTGTCAGAGAAGTACTTGCATAAATAGGTAAACCACCTTCATACGAGCAAGGACAGAAAACAGGGCAAAGTGAGTATACTTATTTATTCAGTAAGTTATGGGTCAAAGTATTTGGTGAGTACATTTCTAACTCTTCTGGCGTCAGTCTCATTGCTGTCTGTTCTGAAATTGTTAGGTTGTGTTCAAGAAAACAATGAAATGGCGCGCTGCCGTCTGACAGCGTTTTCAGAAGTCTCCAGTTACCCCGTCCACACTGCTCCGGCGTTTTCAGAAATACACACTTTGGAGAGTGTTTCTGAAAAGCTCCAGTTTCGGGGGACGAAAACACCGTTTTAGTGTGGACGAAGGGTAAAAATGAAGAGAAAAAGCTTCAGTTACGGATTTATCCGGTGTAGTGTGGATGTAGCCTTAGTTTACTGAATAGTTTACTTGTTATTGATTCTTAAGGTTTTAAGTGATTGAGAATTCTTTGTGATTCAGGATTCAAATGTATTCCAATGAAGTGTGAAGTGGAAAGAACTGCATTCATGGGACAAAGCTGTGTAGATCACATATGTTGGCTTTAGTGTCTGTTAGCATCTGTGTCAAGTGGCCTACAATAGGATAAGACTTAACAGATGTAATTCATCTGTAGTTAGTCATGTGCATAGTTCAAAATTTCTTCAATCTTTCTAAATGGAGAAGTTCCTTTGAAAAGATGAGTTCAGAGGCTCATTTTTTAAGAAATTATGGGAGGACAATGGGATTTTGCCAAAGGTGAGAACAATTAGCAGTTCCTCTGAAATTTAGCACAGTGGAGAAGAGGAAGATGGAGTGTAAAACTGGCTGCTGTTTTGTACTCCTGCTCAGTGTTAAGGATTTGCATTTGATCTAGTTATTCTGGGCTATTTGTGTATAATATAGTAGGAAATTTGTTCAATGACTTGGGTTGAAATGTAGAATGTGGTTAGGTGTTTATGTATTGTGCTGTTGTGAAATTTCTGATGAGAAGCTGCATGACTCCTGTCCACTACCTTTCTTAATATTTTGGTTTCAACAAATGGAATTATAAAATATGAATACAATTAAGTTTAAATGTTTATAATGTAGCTCTACTTGCTGCACCATCCACCATCTCAACTGCTTCACCTTTTTACTGAGATTTTGGCTATGTCTTCTTTGGTAAATAGACTTTTTAAAACAATGTTAACTTCCGTCCCAAAGTATAAATTACCAGTTTGGTCTGCACCATCCATTGCTATCTGTTTATTATGTATGGGCACATGGAAGACTTCTGGGTTCCCTGCATGTGTTAGCTGTTAATTGATTCAGGAGTGGAGAGAGTGAGCAGTTTCAGGTTCCTGGGTGTCAAGATCTCCGAGGATCTAACCTGATTCCAACAGTTCAATGTAGTTATAAAGAAGGCAAGACAGTGGCTACACTTTGTTAGGAGTATGAAGAGATTTGGCATGTCAACAAATAATCAAAAACTTTGTACTGTGGAGACCATTCTGACAGGCTGCATCACTGTCTGGTATGGGGGGGGCTACTGCACAGCACTGAAAGAAGCTGCAGAGGGTTGTAAATCTAGTTAACTCCATCTTGGGTACTAGCCTACAAAGTACCCAGGACATCTTCAGGGAGCGGTGTCGCAGGAAGGCAGCATCCATTATTAAAGACCTCCAGCACCCAGACAATGCCCTTGTCTCACTGTTACCATCAGGTGGGAGATACAGAAACCTGAAGGCACACACTCAGTGATTCAGGAACAGCTTCTTCCCCTCTGTCATCTAATTCCTAAATGGACATTGAACCCTTGGACACTACCTCACTTTTTATAGTGTACAGTATTTCTGTTTTTGCATGTTTTTAAAACTATTCAATATATGTATACTGTAACTGATTTACTTTTTTACTATTTTTGTTTTATTATTATATTTTTCTCTGCTAGTGTGTGTGTGTATATACACGTACCTACCTACTGAGGCAATAAGCAAATTTCAGTGGGTCCAGATCCTTGCTGAGATGGGTTGACTCTAGCCATGACTAGTATCTCAAAGCACTTCACTGTAGATGTCAGTACTACTGGACGATGGTCGTTAGGTCAGCTCACCCTGCTCTTCCTGGGCTCTGCTATACTAGTTACCTACAGTGTTAGCTGCAGTGGGATCTTCTGACTGCAGCAATGAGAGATTGTAAATGACTATGAACGTGTTGGCGCAGATCTTCAGAGCACTACCAGGTACACCAATGGAGCATGTCCCTTTGAGGGTTCATCCTCTTGATGAAAGACGTTCTGACGTCGGTCTCCAAGACAGGCATCACACGGTTACTGAATGCTGCAAGCCGTAGTTTTGTACTCCCTTTCAAAGTGTGTATAAAAGATATTGAGCTCATCTGGAGTGAAGCATCACTGCCATTCGTGAGTTAGGTTTCACTTTGTAGGGAGTAATAGTCTGCAAACCCTGCCAGAGTTGACGTGCATCAGACTCTGCCTCCAACTTCACTCAGATTGTTCTTTTGCTCTCAAGATAGCCCACTGTAAGTTGTACCTGGCCTTCTTTTATAGTCCTGGATCATCAGACTTGAATGCCACAGATCTACCCCTCGGCAGAATGTGAATCTCCTGGTTCATCCATGGTTTTTGATTCATAGGCATACACTCATGGACACAGGTTTTGATGAAGTCAATAACAACTGTGGAACAAGTGATATGAGGGTGATAATTAAGTAGGGACTTGTTCAAGCTGGCCTGGTTAAAACCCCACAAGATGATGGGAAAGGCACCAGCGTGTGTTGTTTCACGTCTGTTGATTATGTCGTTCAGTTTGTCTGGAGCAAGGGTCCCCAACCTTTTTCATACTGTTAACCAAGGGGTTTGTGGACCCCCACATTTGGGAACCCCTAGTCCAGAGCCTGTTTGCTATGGCCTGAGGTGGATGTACACCACTACCAAGATGATAGTTGAAAACTCCCATAGCAGGTAAGGTGCACGACAGTTGATTGCTAGATGTTCCAGGTCAAGTAAGCAGGACTGGGACAAACACCACATTTCTGCACCATGAGGAGTTAATCATAAAGCATACTCTGCCTTTGAAAGAATCAGCTGTCCTATTTTGCCGATGAATTGGGACACCAAGTTTTCTACATTCAACCTTATTATCATTTTAATTATCAACACTGAAGCTGTTTGTCACTTGGTTTGTTCCTGTTTTATCATACTTTATATGTTTACCACTCAGCAACATTCTGCTTTCACTCCCCAAACTTTCCCAGCTATGTTCCTCACACAGGGGATCTATCTGAACCTCTCTTCTTTGAAGGTCACTCATTATTTTGTTGTGGTCTTTTCCAGCCTATCTCTAAAACTAATGAATACAGGCCAGATGTCCTAGTCGTGCTGTGTCACTGATCTCTGGTGTCTCATTTAGATTCCAGTGTATTTGCCCTGTGTAAATCCTTCTGTTCCTAGGTCTGCCATGTATGGAACATTTATTAAACTAAAGAATGGCCTCAATTTCCAGTTTTACCCTAATGTGAAGTTTTTAATATCAGGGAATTTGGCTTTTGCAAAGGCATACTGAACTAGATTTTTGCTGAAGCCTAGATTCTCATCACAATTGTACATGTTTCCATGAATGGATGGTACAGTATTTTAAGCTTGCATGAAAGAAATGTCTGTAATACTCAAGACTTATAATCTGACTGTTCTTAACATTGCCAATATTACGCAAACACGAGGAAATCTGCAGATGCTGGAAATTCAAGCAACACACACAAAATGCTGGTGGAACATAGCAGGCCAGGCAGTCCCACCACCCCACTCGGGATAGGGTTCCCCTTGTCCTCACCTACCTCCCCACCAGCCTCCGGGTCCAACATATAATTCTCCGTAACTTCCGCCACCTCCAACAGGATGCCACCACCAAGCACATCTCCCCTCCCCCCACCACTTTCTGCTTTCCGCAGGGATCCTTGTCCCAAGCGACTCCCTTGTCCATTCATCCCCCATCCCTTCCCACCAATCTCCCTGTCTGTGATATACTGCATCTTGTACTCCCGGTGTGGCCCTCTATATATTGGTGAGACCCGACGCAGACTGGGAGACCGTTTCGCTGAACACCTACGCTCGGTCTGCCAGAGAAAGCAGGATCTCCCAGTGGCCACACATTTTAATTCCACGTCCCATTCCCATTCTGATATGTCTATCCATGGCCTCCTCTAGTGTCAAGATGAAGCCACACTCAGGTTGGAGAAACAACACCTTATATACCGGCTGGGTAGCCTCCAACCTGATGGCATGAACATTGATTTCTCCAACTTCCATTAATGCCCCTCCTCACCTTCTTACCCCATCCCTTATTTATTATTTCCCCCTTTTTTCTTTTCTTTTTTTTCTCTCTCTCTGTCCCTCTCAAAATTACTCCTTGCCTGTTCTCCATCCCCCTCTGGTGCTCTCCTCCCCCTTTCTTTCTCCCTAGGCCTCCCGTCCAATCATCCTCTTCCTTCTCCAGCTGTGTATCCCTTTTGCCAATCAACTTCCCAGCTCTTAGCTTCATCCCTCCCCCTCCTGTCTTCTCTTATCATTTCAGATCTCTCCCTCCCCCTCCCACTTTCAAATCTCTTACTATCTCTTCTTTTAGTTAGTCCTGACGAAGGGTCTCGACCGGAAACATTGACTGTACTATAGATGCTGCCTGGCCTGCTGCGTTCCACCAGCATTTTGTGTGTTTTGCCAAGATTAGATTAGATTCAACTTTATTGTCATTGCGCCGAGTACAGATGTTGTTCGTCCTTTGGAGTCGAAGACGACCACGACTTATGTCAGGTGGAGGGTTTGTGACTGTGGGTCCGGAGGTGACTGGGCCCTGAAAGCTCGCCCACACGAGGGTAGGTGCTGCAGTGGAAGTGGAGGTAGCTCGAGCAGATACAAAGCCAGTGAAATGCAATTAGCATCTAACCAGAAGTGCAAAAGAATAATGTTATTTACAAAATAACTGCAAATAAAAGTAAGTGCTACAGCACACAAATATAAAAGTACTGAGACAGTACAATATGGGTGCAATACTGTTTAGCGCTGTGGTGTGAGGTTCAGCAGGGTCACAGCCTCAGGGAAGAAGCTCTTCCTGTGCCTGCTGGTGTGGGAGCGGAGGCTCCTGTAGTGCCTACTGGATGAGAGGAGAGTAAAAAGTCCATGGTTGGGGTGAGATGCATCCTTTCACCCTGCCCAGGCAGCGTTTATGGTAGATCTCCTCAATGGTGGGCAATTGGGTGCTGATAAACTGCTGGGCAGCTTTCACCACCCGCTGGAGTGCTTTATGGTCCGATACGGGACAGTTGCCATACCACACTGAGATGCAGTTGGTGAGTATGCTCTCAATGGTACAGCGGTAAAAGTCCACCAGTATCCTGGGACAGAGGTGAGCTTTCTTGAAGGTCCGCAGGAAATAAATGCGCTGTTGTGCCTTTTTGATCAGGATGGAGGAGTTCAGGGACCAGGTGAGATCCTCGGAAATGTGGACACCAAGGAATTTGAAGCTTGATACACGCTCCACTGATGTAGATGGGGACGTGAGTGTGGCTGCTAGCATGCCTGAAGTCCACAAATTATTTCCTTGGTCTTCTGGGTGTTAGGGGCCAGGTTGTTGTTGGCACACCACGCGGCCGGATGCTGGACCTCGTCCCTGTAGCCCGTCTCGTCATCACCTCTGATCAGGCCAATCACTGTGGTGTCATCTGCGAACTTGATTATGGAATTAGAACCATGTACAGGAACGCAGCCACAGGTGAAAAGGGAGTACAGAAGAGGGTTCAGCACACAGCCTTGAGGCACGCTGGTGTTCAGGGTGAGAGTGGAGGAGGAGAGGTTGTCTCACTTAACAGATTGGGGTCTGTTAGTCAGAAAGTCCAAGATCCAATTGCAGAGGGATGAGCTGATACCAAGCTGGCGAAGTTTGGTGATCAGCTTGGAGGGGGTCACAGTTTTGAATGCCGAACTAAAGTCAATGAACAACATTCTGACGTAAGAGTTGGGGCTGTCCAGGTGGGTCAGGGCAGAGTGAAGTGCCGTGGAGATGACATCCTCTGTTGACCTGTTGGTGCGATAGGCAAATTGATGGGGGTCCAGGGTAGTGGGCAGACAGGATTTCAGATGTGATAGAACCAGTCTCTCAAAGCACTTTGTAATGGTGGGGGTGAGTACAACTGGGCGGAAGTCATTCAGGCCCGTGGCAGTGGAATGCTTCGACACTGGCACGCTGGTGGTGATCATGAAGCTTGTGGGGACGAATGCCTGGGCCAAGGACAGATTGAAAATGTCCATGAAGACCCCGGCCAACTGCCCTGCATAGATTCTGAGTACTCGGCCAGGTATTCCATCCGGACCAGCTGCCTTCCGTACATTCACCCTGCTCAGGGTGGCACAAACATCGGAGGTGGAAAGTGAGAGAGACAGTTCACCAGGTGGGAGATCCGCTTTGAGGGTGAACTCCCTGTTCTCTCAGTCAAAGCGAGCATAGAGGTAATTGAGCTCATCAGGGAGGGAAGCAGAGCTGGAAGGGGGCAGAGTACTAGATGGTTTGAAGTCCGTAATGATCTGTATGCCATGCCATATGCGCCGGGAATCCAAGGAGTTGAAATGCTCCTCGATTCTCTGTTTGTATGTATGTTTAGCCTGAGAGATTCCCCCCCTCAGGTTGGCCCTGGCTGAGCTGTAAGCCTCTGGGTCTCCAGACCTGAAGGCTGATTCTCTGACTTTGAGCAAGAGGCGAATCTCTCTGTTCATCCATGGTTTCTGATTGAGGAAAACTTTATTTGTTTTTGTGATGTCACTCTATCTGCACACTTGTTGATGTGCTCAAGGACAGAGTTGGTATATAATATCTTAGGTTTATAATTAACCCAATTTAAATACGTAACTGGAAATGTCTAAGAAATTTTTGCTAAATCATTTGGCTTTATCAATATAGAGCAGTCATTTTCCAAAGTTGTTTTAAAGCCTTGAAATAAAAATACTTTTTGGTTCTCTATGTACTTACTGGGGCCCTGAGCTCCTAAGTGGACCATAGGCCTCCAGTATCCATCGTCCTCTGAAGTCAATGGTATGGTTAGAGTTCATCAACACTTCTGCCATCCATCGCTTCTACTGTACAGGGGGATTGGCCTATATAGCTTTACCAGAGCCCTGCTGGCTGTGCTTGCCCATTTTCCACCTCACATGGCGGGGACATAGGATTGGACTTTGAGAAGCTAATTCTCTAGCATGACTTTTCGCTTTTTAAAAAAAGAACAGTTGCAATTCATTTTTAAGAGCTTAATTGAAGGCTCCCAGACAGGAGTAATCTGCAGAATCTCACCTGGGTGATTAATTCCATGCAGGGTAGGTGTTTTAAATGTTCAATTTTTCACATTGCTTGGCCTCTTGGACAGGTTTGCATGATTGATGTTGAGGAAAGTAGGAGTGAAACTGATCAGTGAATCCAGTGGAAATTCTAGTAGGATCTATAAAGAAAATTCTTTTATAAATGTCCAGTGTTGTTTAATTTTCAACTGTTTGTAGTGCATGAAAAGTCACTAATGTTATAAAATTGTTAGATTAGTGGTGTTCATTTTTTAAAAAAAACATTTGCTCCCAAGCTGTTCCATTCTCTGAGAGTTCTGTGTCCAGTGACCCTGTAACAGTGGCCCTCTATCGTGGACCTGTACTCTTCCAGGTTGAAGAAGAGGGCGGGGAACATTATAAAGGACTCCTCCCATCCTGCGTACGGACTGTTTGATCTGCTTCCGTCTGGTAGGCGCTTCAGATCCCTCCAGACTAAGACTAATAGACACTGGAGAAGTTTTTTCCCTACTGCAGTCACTTTGCTGTACAGTTAACTGCCAGTAGTGCAGTAGTGCAATCCAAGTAATAGTTAGCCAGCAGTTAACTGTCGGCTAACTATTACTTGGATTGCACTACCTGTATGTATAATCTATATTTTCATTTATATTTATCATTATTATTGTTATGAGCAGAGAGACAACATCTGCCGGAAGTAAATTCCTTGTATGTGCATAGGTACTTGGCGATTAAAGTCTGATTCTGATTCTGATAGATGAGGAATAATCGGAACCACCACTATTGTATAACAATTGTTATTTGGTATTTAAGAGTTCAAATCTTTGATTGGATTGGCTACATTTTAAGCAACATAATGACTGCAGTAAACCAATGGAAGAGGTACAGCGGATTGACATAATGACAAAACGTTGCTAAAGTCCAAGTTCGGTGAGAGTCAGTTGTACAGCACAAACAAGCATTTCAGCCCACCATGTCCACAAGGACCATTTTAACTGCATCTGTCTAAATACACTCAAACACTGCAATTTTTATATCATTCTACCACTGCCTCTGGCACTCCAGATGTCCCATACTGTTTAAACTTAGATATTCTTTCATTATTGATTCCTTACAAACTGGAAAAACTTGAAATAAGCTGCCAATTAGAATGTATCATCTTGAGTGAGAGCAGACACGCTGAAGTGCAAGATCTTAACTCTCTCCATTGAATTCCATCTAAATTTCTGTGGAGATGTGACTACAAAATGTACTTTGACCCAAAGATAATCTTTAAGGTTAACTGAAGATAAATTGATTAACTGGTAGGCAGTTGTTTACTCTAAACATGTATAGCTAAATGATATTCATAAACTGTTTAAGAGGCAGGATGTTCAAGCGTTTAATATAAAATATCAGCCATTGGTTGTGAAAGTCATGAGTGATTTGCAGTTCATTGTCATGTGCAGATACAATGAAAAGCTTGCAGCTCCATCACAGACAAGTAACTGCAGACAAAACAATATAGATTATGTGCAATGAAGAGAGGGGAAATAAGACATTCCTGCCAAAAACTTGACCTTCATCAGCTACAAGTCACTGGTGAATCACTTCAGTTAGAGATTTCCTTTGGAAGAGAAACACCATTTTATGAGTGGGCATTGTGCTTGGTAAACATACTTGTTGAGAGTGAAACTTAAACTGAAATTATTGGCATATTATTGAGGCTAAGTATTTATTATGCACTGTTTTCAGAGGAGTACACTAATGCACAGGAAAGTCGTGGGCTGGTTTTGTATCTGGTCACCAAAAATAAAACTTGAAGCAATAAGCACTAATTAATATAGTACCCTATACACAACATTCTTTAATTGAGTATCTGAATTGGGAGCAGGAGTAGGCCACTCAGCCTCTCAAGCCAATTAATGAGAGCTCAGCTGATCTGTCTGTAAGCTCCACTCTACATTCCTGCAGTAAATTTTCACTTCCTTAATTTATGTTTCTGCCTTAATAATATTCCAAGACTGTTTCCATCACTCTTCAACGAAGACAATTGCAAAAATTTGTGACCCTTGAAGAGAAAACATTTTGCTTTATTTATCTTAAATGAACAATAATACCTTATTTTGAAATGGTGACCTCCCCCCCCCCCAAAAAAAACTCTGGATTCTCTCAAGAGGAAACTACTTCTGCACATCCACTCCATCCAAGTCCCGCAGCATCTTATACATTTCGATTGAGTCTCCTCTCATTCTTCTGAACCATATCAGATACAAGGCTAGCCCTTCCCCATTAGATGAGCTGCACATTCCAATTATTAGTCCAGAAATCTTTAGCTGCTTTCAGTGTCTCTTCTGTTTTCCTTAAATTAGAAGACAATACAAACATGGTCTCACTAGTTCCTTGTATATTACCAAAGGCCATTTTAATCTTAAATCAGAAAAAAATCAATACTGGAGATTAGATCGTCCTGGACTCCTGGCAACATCTGTGAAGAAAGAAGCAATGTTGATACTGATCTTGCTTAGATGTAAGATTCCAATATTGTTCCCCCATTGCCTGTGAACTTCACTAGAAATGTCACAAATAGATGTTGTTCTTGGTTGTTGCAGTGTCTTGCAGTCTTGGTAAGAACAGCCAAATGTACTTGCACACATTTTTGATCGCTGCTGCTGGAATTGGACATGAGCGGTTACCACGAGATCAGTTATAATGGCCAAGCCTCAAAGTCATTAAGGAAGCAGCAAGTTGCTATCATCATGAGGTTTTAACTTTCATGATGCGGAAGCTGACGGGAGAGATTTGAGAATGGAAGTGGAGAAATTGGTTAAAGATTTATCTCCTGTTACAAATATAATAATAATAATAATACAAGATTTCAGTGATTGGTTAATTGGAATGAAAGTGAAAGAATTCCAACATTTTATTGCCTTGCTGCATATAAGCTGATCAAATTATCATTTGTTGAGAAATACATGATATGCAATATTTATACAATGTAATTGCATCCAAATTGTACATTTATCTGGAACAAAGGTAGCTTTTCTTACACTTTGATTTTCTTTGCTGCAGGGAACACCAGTCTGGTTGAGAGAAAATAATCAGCATCTTCCATGCATTGTTTCAGCATGTTCAGGAGGAGTGATCAACTTTACCACTGTCTGTGGCCAGGTGAGAACAAGCTCCTACTCTACAACTCTAATTTCTCAGATGTTGAATGTAGTGCAATAATTGTTCTTCCACCTTTTGGTCAACCAAAATGTATAACATAAAGCATTTAATAAGTGGCTGCAGCAAAAAAAAATCAATCGGCTGAGAATGATACTTAGTCATTTTATTTGGCTGCCCAGAAATGGAGAGAGTGGGTTGCTTTGAAGATTAAAAGAGAGTGATGGTTCTTTTCATTTGAGTTTTGAGAATTGCAGCCAGCATTTAAATCCCATCCTTAACTGCCCTTGAGAAGGCAGGGGTGAGCTGTTGCCTTGAATTTCTGCAGTCTTCCAAATGACTTTTGAATTATGGACATTTGAAGAAAGTGAGTTGGAAATCTTGCACTAGTAGTGGGAGGGGATGATTGATATATCTGGGTGAAAGTCACACTTGAAAATCTTGATGCATTTTTCAAAGATCTGCATGCATTGTATAATTGAAAGCAATTTCTTTTAAAAGCCACACAACTTTTCAGTGTAATCAAACATTATTGTTTATTCTTGGCACTAAAATATTCATTTTTTTATGGGCAATAACCTGGTTAACTTTCATTATTGTGACATTAGACTATAAAGAAAATGGAGTTTCCACAATTAAAAAAAATTTTGTTTAGAGTGACTAAAGTGATTTAAAATCACTGAAACTGAGTTCAAAAATTTAGATTGAACAATTTGCTAGATTTATTGCATATAATAGTTGAAATAAACCTGTTAGTATCTTATAATAAAACTGAGCTTAAATTGCCTCGTGTACTGTCAAAGGAAAAGCATTTGACCTATTTGGCTGATTGTGTTGATAGAACTCATGGAAATTCCAGAGCAGCACCTTTATTTAAGGTGATAGTGAATAAGTAGGAATTTCCTCCAATTAAACATTAGAAAGATTGAGAATAGAAAATCATTGGTCCCTACTACAAACCCATTTTTCTGTCACTAACTCCATCTCCCTCTGGCCTCTCATCTAAGCCTGAACCAGACTAATCACAACTTTGCCATAGGTGACTCCAGGAGGAGCTTCCAACCACATGCTTGCTCCATGACTAAAGCTTCCTTTTTCAGTCTGATTACATCCCTCCCTCTGCATTATTATTGATCTGTTATCCCATTATCCACTCTCCAGGTTCTTCAGCACATCCTATGTCCATATACAAACTCTCAACAAGTCCCATGTGTTTACCTCCTCTGATCCACATTGCCGAGCAAAGCAGAATTCTCATTTGTTTTAAAAACTACCCCCCTCCCCCAACAACACTTTCTCCTGAACCTCCTGCAGCCCCACTACCTATCAGGGTATCTGTGTCTTCCAGCTGACCTCCTTGTGCAGACCTCCTGCAGCCCCACCTCCTTCCAGGTCTGACCAGTTGTGTAAATATACTTTTAACTGTTCCTCAGTTGTTGCCTGCACCTTCAGTTTTCAAAGATTTCTGAATTTTTTGCAGCATACTGTTTTCTCCTGAAGCCTTTTGATAATGACTTCATTGTCCTCCCCCTCTTCTCTCGCTATTATGTAGACTTAGAACTGCCACTCTTTGTGTATTTTTGAATTGTATCACAATTAGTGAAAGTAAATAATCAGACTCTGTGATAAGAAGGGGAATGAGGGGACATTGGGATGGCATGCCAGTGAACATTTCACTGCAAGAATTTTTTTAGGAAGCGGGATGTTTTTACCAGCTGCTTGTGTTACAAAATTGAGCAGTGCTTTCTCTGTACAAAGGTTATAATTTTCAACTCGCTGATCACGAAAGATGCATAGACACATGAAGGAACTTGATAATGTGATGATTTGTGCCACACAAATTGTAATTCATGCAAAGACTTGCTGCCATTGACAAATAGTTTGCCTGTCTGTTCTATCATTCAGTTAAGACCAAAGGTTCTAAACATCTGATTGGATATTTTGAATACAAACAGTCAACTAATCAGTTAAATGTTTTTTGCAGACAACTGTCTTGGGCAAGATATTTTAACCTCATTTAATAATGCTTTTCCAAGGCTGTGAAGTTCGAATAAAATCATCTTTAATTGCAGTTTACCGACTCCGTGTCGTTATTTTAGCGCTGCGTGTAGCACACCGCTACAATTGGTGACCCCGACGGTCCAAACGATTTTTGGACCGGAGATGACCGACGCCGCATCTGTTCATGCGGTTTCGTTGAAACTGCCAAGCTTCTGGACGCTGCGACCTCACCTATGGTTCCAGCAAGCAGAAGCCCAATTCCATGTTCGGCAGATAACCTCGGAGGACACACGTTACTACTACGTGGTGAGCTCCCTCGACCAGGACACAGCGGCCCAGGTTGCGGAGTTCGTACAGTCTCCCCCGGCGGATGGCAAGTACATGGAATTCAAAGCCCTGCTCATAAGGACTTTCGGACTCTCACGGCGCGAGCGAGCTGCCCGTTTACTGCACCTGGATGGTTTGGGGGACAGACCTCCATCAGCTTTAATGAATGAGATGTTGTCTCTGGCCGGCGGACACAAGCCCTGCCTCATGTTTGAGCAGGCATTCCTGGAGCAGCTACCCGAGGACATACGCCTGCTGCTGTCCGACACGGATTTCAGCGACCCCCGGAAGGTGGCAGCCCGGGCGGACTTGCTGTGGAACGCCAAGAAAGTGAGTGGGGCATCCGTCGCACAGATCACCAAGCCACGCTCCCAGCAGCAAACCAGACCAGGCCCGGCAGCAGAGCCCGCTAGCCCCAGAGGCAGGGATGAGGAGACCAACGAACAATGCTTCTACCACCAGCGGTGGGGCGCAGAAGCCCGCCATTGTCACCCACCCTGCCAGTTCCCGGGAAACGCCAGGGCCAGCCGCCGCTGATGGCTACGGCGGCTGGCCATTGGGATAGCCTCCTGTATGTGTGGGACAAGAGGTCGGGACGCCGTTTTTTGGTCGACACCTGTGCCGAGATCAGCGTCTTACCTCCGATGAGTTACGACACCTGCAACAGGGCACCGGCCCCCCCCCCCCCCCCCCCGAGGGCCGTGAACGGCAGCACGGTAAGGACCTACGGCACCCATACGGTGCAGCTACAGTTCGGCTCCAGCCGGTTCACGTGGGACTTCACACTGGCCGCCGTAGCCCAACCACTCCTGGGCGCGGATTTTTTGCGGGCTCACAGCCTGCTGGTCAACCTGCCGAGGCAGAGACTGGTCCACGCCGAGACCTTTCAGACGTTCTCCCTGGGAGAAGCCCAGTTGCCAGCCCCACACCTCGGCTCCATCACGCTGTCCGACAACGACTTCACCAGAGTCCTGGTGGATTTCCCATCGGTTCTGGCACCGCAGTTCACAGCAGCCATGCCCAGACACGGCGTACAGCACCACATCCCGGCCCAGGGACCACCCCTCCACGCCCGTGCTTGAAGGCTTCCCCCGGACAAGCTCCAACTGGTGAAGGAGGAGTTCAAGAGGATGGAGGAATTGGGGATCATCCGGCGGTCCGACAGCCCATGGGCCTCCCCCCTGCACATGGTGCCCAAAGCGACAGGGGGCTGGAGACCATGCGGCGACTACCGCAGGCTGAACGAGGCTACCACACCGGACCGCTACCCCGTGCCGCACATTCAGGACTTTGCAGCAAACCTGCACGGCGCACGCATCTTCTCCAAGGTAGACCTCGTCCAAGGATACCATCAAATCCCGATGCATCCGGACGACGTCCCCAAAACAGCTCTCATCACCCCGTTCGGCCTTTTCGAGTTCCTCCGCATGCCATTCGGCCTGAAGAATGCCGCACAAACGTTCCAGCGGTTAATGGACGCGGTGGGACGCGACCTGGACTTCGCATTCATCTATTTGGACGACATCCTCATAGCCAGCAGCAGTCGTCAGGAGCATCTGTCCCACCTCCATTAAGCCCGACTGAGTGAATACGGTCTAACAATCAACCCGGCCAAATGCCAGTTCGGGCTCGACACCATTGACTTCCTGGGCCACCGGATTACTGCAGACGGGGCAACCCCTCTGCCCGCCAAGGTGGACGCGGTCCGCCATTTCTCCCGACCCACCACGATCAAAGGCCTTCAGGAGTTCGTAGGTATGGTCAATTTCTACCACCGCTTCCTCCCTTCAGCTGCCCGAATCATGCGCCCCCTGTTCGCCCTGCTGTCGGGTCCGGGCAAGGACATTACCTGGGATGAGGAGTCCGCCGCCGCTTTCATTCAAACGAAGGATGCCTTGGCGAATGCCGCGATGCTAGTGCACCCCAGAATGGACGTCCCTACCGCCCTCACAGTGGGCGCATCTAACACGGCAGTCAGTGGGGTGCTGGAACAACTCATCGAGGGGCGCTGGCAACCCCTGACGTTTTTCAGCAAACACCTGCGGCCACCTAAGCTCAAATACAGTGCTTTCGACTGGGAACTGTTGGCGCTATACCTGGCAATCCAGCATTTCAGGTACTTCTTAGAAGGTAGGCCCTTCACCGCGTTCACGGACCACAAGCCGCTTACCTTTACGTTCACGAAGGTGTCCGATCCCTGGTCGTCCCGCCAGCAGCGCCATCTGTCCTACATCTCTGAATACACGACGGATGTCCGGCACGTCTTGGGTAAGGACAATGTCGTGGCGGATGCACTCTCTCGCCCTAACATTCACGCCCTTTCCCAAGGGGTAGACTTTGAGGCACTGGCAGAGGCACAGCTGGCAGATGAGGAGATCCCGAGTTACAGAACCGCAGTCTCCGGTTTGCAGCTCCAGGACCTCCCCGTAGGCCCAGGTGAGAGGACCCTACTCTGTGACGTCGCCACCGGCCAGCCCCGTCCCGTCGTCCCGGCAACCTGGCGGCAACGCGTTTTCGACTCCATTCATAACTTAGCGCACCCCTCCATCAGGACAACTGTCCAGCTGGTAGCCAACCGGTTCGTTTGGCACGGACTCCGCAAGCAGGTCAGTGAATGGGCCAGAACGTGCATGCACTGCCAGACGGCCAAGGTGCAGCGGCACACCAAAGCTCTGCCGCAGCAGTTCCACCCCACCCACCGGCGTTTCGACCACATTCATGTGGATATCGTGGGCCCCCTGCCAGTGTTGCGGGAGCGCGGCACCTCCTGACTATTGTGAACCGGTTCACAAGATGGCCAGAGGCGATCCCGCTCACGGACACCACCTCCGAATCTTGCGCCCGGGCACTGATCGCCACCTGGGTGTTCCGCTTTGGTGTACCGGCCCACATTACCTCCGACAGAGGCGCCCAGTTCACCTCCAGCCTGTGGTCAGCTATGGCCAGCCTTTTGGGGACACAGCTGCACCACACCACTGCCTACCACCCACAGTCGAACGGACTAGTGGAGCGTTTCCACCGTCACCTAAAGTCGGTTCTCATGGCCCGCCTGCGAGGAGCTAACTGGGCGGACGAGCTTCCCTGGGTCCTACTCGGCATCCGCACGGCGCTCAAAGACGATCTGCATGCCTCGTCGGCTGAGTTGGTGTACGGCGCACCCCTGGTCGTCCCCGGGGAGTTCATACCAGCCCCAAGGGGGCAAGAGGAAGGACCCGCAGCAGTCCTGGGCAGACTACGCGAGAGGCTCGGTGACCTGGCCCCCGTACCCACTTCGCAGCATGGGCAGAACCCGACCTGCGTACCCAAAGACCTGCAGAACTGTATGTTTGTGTTTGTATGACGGGGCGGGCATCGGCCACCGCTGCAACGGCCCTACGAGGGGCCGTTTACGGTGATCAGAAACAACAGGTCCACGTTCGTGCTGGACGTTGGGGGGAGAGAGGAGGTTTTCATGGTGGACCGACTCAGGCCCACGTGGACCTGGCGCAACCGGTCGAGTTTCCAGCACCGCGGCGCAGAGGCCGACCTCCCAAACAGGGTCCGGCCCAGACTGTGGACATTGGGGGGTGTATCGCCGGTTCTGGGGGGGGGGGGGGGGTTATGTGGTGACCCACTTCCTAGCACACTCGAACCGGCTCACAAATAGCCAGCGTGCCGGCACAAAGGCCAGGTCCGCAACAAAGGGGGTTTGTGAGTACGTGTCCCTTACAGCATCCGCGCCCGGGGAGGGTGGGATGAGGGAGGCTTTAAAGCAAGGCTGTGAAGTTCAAATAAAATCATCTTTAATTGCAGTTTACCGACTCCGTGTCGTTATTTTAGCGCTGCGTGTAGCACACCGCTACAGATTCAGCATTTTTTGAAGAAAGGGAAAAAGCACAGATACTGTGAATTGATCTGTTTATCTGGGACAACTGTTCATACTGACTTTGAATGTAGAAAGTTGTTGCTCATTACCAGAGTTGGGACTCAGTAGTGATTTTTTTACTTCCTCACTCAGAGTTTGGACATATTAGCATTTTCTGCTCCTAATTTCCCCATGAACATAGAATAGTACAGCACAGTACAGGCCCTTCAGCCCACAATGTTGTGTCAACCCTCAAACCCAACCTCCCATATAACCCCCTACCTTAAATTCCTCCATATACCTGTCTAGTAGTCTCTTAAATTTCACTAGTGTATCTGCCTCCACCACTGACTCAGGCAGTGCATTCCACGCACCAACCACTCTCTGAGTGAAAAACCTTCCTCTAATATCCCTCTTGAACTTCCCTCCCCTTACCTTAAAGCCATCTCCTCTTGTACTGAGCAGTGGTGCCCTGGGGAAGAGGTGCTGGCTGTCCACTCTGTCTATTCCTCTTAATATCTTGTACACCTCTATCATGTCTCCTCTCATCCTCCTCTCCAAAGATTAAAGCCCTAGCTCCCTTAATCTCTGATCATAATGCATACTCTCTAAACCAGGCAGCATCCTGGTAAATCTCCTCTGAACCCTTTCCAATGCTTCCACTTCCTTCCTATAGTGAGGCGACCAGAACTGGACACAGTACTCCAAATGTGGCCTAACTAGAGTTTTATAGAGCTGCATCATTACATCGCGTCTCTTAAACTCTATCCCTCGACTTCTGAAAGCTAACACCCCATAAGCTTTCTTAACTACCCTATCCACCTGTGAGGCAACTTTCAGAGATCTGTGGACATGTATCCCCCAGATCCCTCTGCTCCTCCACACTACCAAGTATCCTGCCATTTACTTTGTACTCTGCCTTGGAGTTTGTCCTTCCAAAGTGTACCACCTCACAGTTCTCCGGGTTGAACTCCATCTGCCACTTCTCAGCCCACTTCCTCATCCTATCAATGTCTCTCTGCAATCTTCGACAATCCTCTACACTATCTACAACACCACCAACCTTTGTGTAGTCTGCAAACTTGCCAACCCACCCTTCTAACCCCACACCCAGGTCGTTAATAAAAATCACAAAAAGTAGAGGTCCCAGAACAGATCCTTGTGGGACACCACTAGTCACAACCCTCCAATCTGAATGTACTCCCTCCACCACGACCCTCTGCCTTCTGCAGGCAAGCCAATTCTGAATCCACCTGGCCAAACTTCCCTGGATCCCATGCCTTCTGACTTTCTGAATAAGCCTACCGTGTGGAACCTTGTCAAATGCCTTACTAAAATCCATGTAGATCACATCCACTGCACTACCCTCATCTATGTGCCTGGTCACCACCTCAAAGAACTCTATCAGGCTTGTTAGGCACGATCTGCCCTTCACAAAGCCATGCTGACTGTCCCTGATCAGACCATGATTCTCTAAATGCCCATAGATCCTATCTCTAAGAATCTTTTCCAACAGCTTTCCCACCACAGACGTAAGGCTCACTGGTCTATAATTACCTGGACTATCCCTACTACCTTTTTTGAACAAGGGGACAACATTCGCCTCCCTCCAATCATCCAGTACCATTCCCGTGGACAACGAGGACATAAAGATCCTAGCCAGAGGTTCAGCAATCTCTTCCCTTGCCTCGTGGAGCAGCCTGGGGAATATTCCATCAGGCCCCGGGGACTTATCCGTCCTCATGTATTTTAACAACTCCAACACCTCCTCTCCCTTAATATCAACATGCTCCAGAACATCAACCTCACTCATTGTCCTCACCGTCATCAAGGTCCCTCTCAGTGGTGAATACCGAAGAGAAGTATTCATTGAGGACCTCGCTCACTTCCACAGCCTCCAGGCACATCTTCCCACTTTTATCTCTAATCGGTCCGACCTTTACTCCTGTTATCCTTTTGTTCTTCACATAATTGAAGAATGCCTTGGGGTTTTCCTTTACCCTACTCGCCAAGGCCTCATGCCCCCCTTCTTGCTCTTCTCAGCCCCTTCTTAAGCTCCTTTCTTGCTACCCTATATTCCACTATATACCCTATATACCAGAGCTCACTGTGGGTCTGGAGTCACATGTCGGCCATGTTGGAGGAGGGCAACATTTTTCATGTCACAAAAGACAGTAAAAAGTCTTCATTCTCTAATCAGATTATCTGGTCACTGTTCATAAATACTGTGAACTTACGGATAGTTCAATAGACATGATCTTTGAATCACTGATGTGTTCTTTCTTGGCCTTGTTTAAAATCCTATTTTACTTTCATATAAAAAAATTTCTATCTGAAGCAAGGATCAAGTAGTGTGCTTACAGAGGAAACCAGTATCAAGTATCAGCATTGTCTTTATTTCTTACTGTTGACCTGGCAGACTGGCCATTATCCTTCAGTCAGGCAAAAAAATAGCTTTGTCTTCAGTTCATTCTGTTGTAGAGGATGGTGCTCCTGACTTGCAGTAGTCTGACAGAGAAGCTGGAACAGATGTTGCCCATTACCTGGGTGTGAAGAGCAGCTGTTGCTACTTTGCACAATAATACCAATCATTCAGTGCTTTGGGTTGGTCTCAGACATGTGACCTATTGGAGCAAACACAGTTAAGGCAAGGCTTTGGAGATGAGCAACAGCTGTTGACTTATTTTGTTCACTTCAATTATTTACATTGGCCTGAATATGAAGAGCTTTGCCACTTAGAAATATAATGTTGCTTTTCAAAATGAAATGCTTAGTGGCTAATGAATGAGCTCTAAGTTTGAACTGGCAATATATTCTCTTACAATTGATAAAGGTTTGTGACAGTTGCATTCCTTTTAATGTTATCTTTTATTTGCACCTTTGAATTCTCTTGACAGAATTTATCCCTGATGAGTTGAACATGGAATTTAGCAATGCTTATGTATCCGATGCTAAGCCATGCAGATCAAATTATTATAAACATTTTAAAATATGAAGTTGTTGAAATTATGTCTCAGTAAACTGAGAGTCACTTGCGCTGGCCTACAGAGTTTTCTTTCATTTACTATGTAAGAGGTCTCCCTCAGGGAAGAGAGAAAGGGCTACAGTCTTGGCCTGTTTGTGTTTCTGCAGTTGTTTGGCTGTGCATTGTAAAAGATTCATAGGTATGCAGTATGGAAATGGATCCACTCGAAGATGCCTATCTACACTAATCCCATTTGACTTGAATCTCCCCAAGCCTTTTCTATCAATGTACTTGTTCAAGTGATTTTTAAAAAAATATTATTATTCCCATTCTTCTGGTTATATTCCCACAATCCCCTAGTCCTGGTAACATCCTTGCAAAACTTTTTTTGCACCCTTTTCAGTTTAATGACAGCCTTCCTGGAGCAAAGTGACTAGAACTGCATCCAATACTCACTAGTGTGGCCAAACCACATATTTTTACAACTGTAATTTGGTGTTCCAACTCCTAGACTGAAATCGTCAGCACCATTGCGTGCCGTGTCATATGATGCAGGTGATCATAGACTTCGACTAATATTGTCCTTGGAAAATTTCTCTGCACTAGTGTTTGCCATTGCTGCCTTCTGGGCAGTGTCTTTACAAGACAGGTGACCCCAGACATTATCTTCAGAGATTGTCTGCCTGGCATTAGCGGTCGCATGTCCAAGACGTGATCTGCACCGGCTGTTCATACGACCATCTACCACCAGCTCCAATGGCTTCATGTGACCCTGATTGGGGTGGGGGGGGGGGGGGGAGTGCTAAACAAGTGCTACACATTGTCCAGAGGTGACTTGCAGGCTAGCAGAGGGAAGGAACGCTTTACACCTCCTTTGGTAGGGACATGTCTCCACCATGCCACCCTGAAATACTTTGGTCAATGAAGGAAAGCATATTGTGTGTCTTCTCAACTTTGTCTACCTGCGTTACACCCTTCCCCTAAGGTGCTTGGGTGCGTGACTGTGCAGTAACTGAGATGCTGGCCTGCACATAGCCTTTGTTGCTTCACAGCTGGAATTTTTTAGTATAACATTAACATAAAGTGCCACTCAGTTTTCAGGCGGCAGAAAAAAACTCCTGCTCTGGGCAATGATTGGTCTGCACAGCTGTTTAAACAACAAAAAATTAGAGGAACATTCCATCATTTTGTACGTGTTAGAGTTCATTCCATCAGTTGAAATTCAAGCTTATTGTCATCTGACTACATGTGTACAACATTCCTCTGACCACTGTGCACCACAAGAAGTGCAGCACTTAAAACAAAATATTGTCACAAATGATTTAATAAAATGCAATTCAAAGTGCATGTAGTGCGCAGCACAGCTAACCAGTAAAGAGTTCGCTGTCCTAGTGCCGAGACCTCGGAGGTGGTGGGGTATTCATTAGTCTCCGCCTGAGGGAAGAAGCTGTTACCCATTCTGGCTGCCTTAATCCTGATGCTCCTGTACCCCCTTCCTGATGGCAGTGGGTCAAAGAGATTGTAGGATGTGTGGTAGGGACCCTCAACAATGTTTCAGGCCCCTTGTATGTAATGCTTCCAGTAAATACCACAGATGGAGGGAGACCCCAGTGATTTTGGCGGATCTTACTCTTTGTAGGATCTTGTGGTCCAATGTCTTACAGCTTCCATACGACACTATAGAAACTCGGTGGTGCTCAAAAGTTGTTAGAAAGGGGGCAGGGAGTCTCAACCACAGCAGGGAGTTGATGCTGCTGTGCCTAATGAGGTGTTGTGGATCCAGGGTAGATCATCCATTATATGCATAATCAAGAAACTTTGTGCTCTTCACTCTCTCTACAGCAGAGCTGTTGACGTGCAATGGAGTGGTTGACCCGGAGTCTGCAATTATCTCTTTTGTCTTGTTCATGTTGAGACTTGTTCTCACCATTTGACAAACCTCTCTCCCTTCTCTCTGTCTGCCTCATCATTCTTGCTGATGAGGCCAACCACTGCTGTATCATCAATGAACTTGAGATGTGGTTTGAGCTGGATCTGGCTGTGCAGTCATGGGTCAGCGGCGGGCTGAGCACACAGCTCTGGGGGTGAGGGGTGGGCACTAGTGCTCAGCATGATGGAGCTTGTAATTTATTTATTTATTGCTGCCCAGTCAGACTTTTTGATGACAAGACCCCAGTGAGAGGGGTGTTGAGTCCCAGCGAAGACAGTTTAGTCAGCAGCCTCTGAGAGATGATTGTGTGAAGTCCAATGTAGCTGGAAGATGGGATTTTATACAATCCAATACCTGCCACTCAAAGCATTTCATGATAACTGAGGTTGGTGCCACTGGGCAGTAATCATTTAGGCCAGTTATCATTGCTCTTTTGGGCACTAAAAGTGATGGTGACTGCCTTGAAGCCTGTAGAGACAGTGGACTGTTGCAAAGAGATCTTAAAGATGTCCATTAAGACCTCTGACAGCTGCACCACGCAATCCCTCAGCACTGTTGAAACTTGGACTGTAGCCAGACAGGTGCCTGTTGTTTGGGGGAGAGGAGGGTCGCTCTTTGATGCATAGGGTGGGCTTGTAATATGTTATGGTTTGTACATCTTCCCACATGTACCATGCCTCTTGTGTCATAAAAGTATCTGTGAGTACCCTCGCTTTGTCTTCCTGATGGCACATCAGAGGGTGGCTCTTTATTAAATTAATTTATGGGATGTGAATATCATCAGCTAAGCCAGCACTTATTGCCCATCCCTAGTTGCCCTTGAGAAGGTGGTGATGAGCTGCCTTCTTGAACCGCTGCAGTCCCTGAGGTGCAGGTGCAGGTGCAGGCACACTCTCTGCTGTTCAGGAGGGAATTCCATGATTTTGACCCAACGACAATGAAGGAACGACGAAATGTTTCCAAGTCAGGATGATGAGTGACTTGGTGGGGTTCCCAAGTATCTGCTGTTCTTGTCCTTCTAGATGGTAGTGCTTGTGGATCTGGAAGGTGCTGCCTTAGGAACTTCGTGCTGTTGCAGTGCATTTTGTGGATAGTGCAACTGATGGTCGACGGTGGAGGAATTGGATGCTTGTGGAAGGGTACCAATTAGGTGGGCTGCCTTGTACCGGATGGTCTTGAGTGTTGGAGCTGCACTCCATCCAGATGAGTGGTGAGTATTCCATCACACTACTGACCTGAGCCTTTGTAGATGGTGGGACAGGCTTTGGGGAGTCAGGAAGTGAGTTATGTGCCACAGGATTCCTAGCCTTTGACGTGCTCTGGTAGCCATGGGTTTATATGGTTAGACCAGTTCAGTTTCCTGTCAATGGTAACCCCCAGGAAGTTGATAGTAGGGGATTCAGTGATGGTGATGCTCCTGAATGTCAGGGGACGATGGTTAGAGCCTCTCTTGTTGGAGTTGGTCATTGTCTGGCACTTACGAGGCTCGAATGTTACTTGCCACTTGTCAGCCCAAGCCTGGATATTGTCCTGGTCCTGGTCCTGCTGCATTTGGGTATGAATGGTTTCATACTCTGAGGAGTTATGAATGGTGCAGAACATCTGCAAACATCCCCACTTCTGACCTTATGAAGGAAGGAAGGTCATTGATGAAGCAAAATGGTTGCTCCTAAGACACTTAACTGGGGAACACCTGCAGTGATGTCCTGAGGATGAGATGATTGACCTCCAACCACCACAACCATCTTCATTTGTCAGGTATGATTCCAACCAGCGGAGGGTTTCCCCCTAATTCCTGTTGACTCCATTTTAGCTAGGGCACCTTGATGCCATTCTCAGTCAAATGCTGCCTTGATGTCGAGGGCTATCGCTCTCACCTCACCTCTGGTATTTAGCTCTTTGGACCATGTTTGGACTAAAGAGGGATGAGGTCAGGAACAGAGTGGCCTTGACGGAACCCATACGGAGCCTCCGTAAGCAGGTTATTGCTGAGTAGGTGCTGCATGACAGCTCTGTTGATGACCCTTTCCATTACTTTGCTGATGATTGAGGATAGGCTGATAGGGTGGTAATTGGCTGGGTTGGACTTGTCCTGTTTCTTGTGTACAGAACATACCCTGACAATTTTCCACATTTCCGGGCAGATGCCGGTGTGGTAGCTGTGCTAGAGGCGCGGCAAGTTCCGGAGCACAAGTCTTCAGGGCTATTGCCGGGATTTTGTCAGGCCCATAGCCTTCACGGTATCCAGAGCTTTCAGCCGTTTTTAATATCACGTAGAGTGAATCGGATTGGCTGCATACTGACAGCTGGGATGCTGGGGACTTCCGGAGGAGGCCGAGCTGGATCATCTGCTCGGCTCCTCTGACTGAAGATTGTTGCAAATGCCTCAGCCTTATCTTTTGCGCAGGTGTGCTGGCCCCCTCTATCATTGAGGATGGGGTATATGTGGAGCCTCCTCCTCCAGTGAGTTGTTTGATTGTTCACCACCATTCACAGCTGGATGTGGCAGGACTACTGAGCTTGGATCTGATCCATTGGTTGTGGGACCACTCAGCTCTGTCTGTTACTTGCTGCTTACGGTGCTTGGCCTGTATTGTGGCCTCACCAGGGTGACGCCTCATGTTGAGGTATGCCTGGTGTTCTCGCAAGCCCTCCTGCACTCTTCATTGAACCAGGGTTGATCCCCGGCCTGCTGGTGATGTTGAGTGGGGGATATGCTGGGCCATGGGGTTACAGATTGTAGGTGAGTACAATTCTGCTGCCTCTGATGACCCACAGCACCTCATTCTGCTGGATCTGTTCGAAGTCGATCCCATTTAGCACGGTGGTAGTGCCACACAGTGCGGTGGAGGGTTTCTTCAATGTGGAGACGGGATTTAGTCTCCACAAATCCTGTTCAGTGGTCACTTCTACCAATGCCGTCATGGGCAGATGCTTCTGCGGCCGGCAGGTTGGTGAGAAGGAGGTCAAGTGTGTTTTTCCCTCTTGTTGGTTCCCTGACCGCCTGCTGTAGTCCCAGTCTAGTAGCTCTGTCCAGTCGGACCCGACCAGCTCGGTCTGTGGTGGTACTACAGACCCAGTCTTGGTGATGGACATTGAAATCCCCACCCAGAGTACATCCTGTGCCCTTGCCACCCTCAATGCCTCCTCCAAGTGCTGCTCAACGTGGAGAAGTACTGATTCATCAGCTGAGAGAGGACGGGACATGGTAATCAGCAGGAGCTTTCCTTGCCCATGTTTAACCTGGTGCCATGAGACTTCATGGGGTCCAGAGTCGATGTTGAGGGTTGTCAGGGCATCTCCCTCTCTACTGTATACCACTGTGTCACCACCTCTGCTAGGTCTATCCTGCCGGTGAGACAGTACGTACCCAGGAATGGTGATGGCGGAGTCCGGAATGATAACTAAGGTCTGATTCTGTCAGTACAACTCTGTCAGGCTGTTGTTTGACTAGTCTGTGAGACAGCTCTCCCAACTTTGGATCAAGTCCCCAGATGTTAGTCAGGAGGACTTTGCAGGGTCAACAGGCCTGGTTTTACCTTTGTCGTTTCCACTGCCTGGGTCAATGCCGGGTTGTCTGTTCGGCCTCATTCCTGATTACTATCTTTTTAGCGGGTGGATACAACTGAATGGCTTGCTGGGCCATTTCAGAGGGCATTTAAGAGTCAACCATATTGCTGTGGGTCTGGAGTCACGTGTAGGCCAGACCAGGTAAGGACAGTAGGATTCCTCCCCTAAAGGACATGAGTGAACCAGGTGGGTTTTTATGACAATCGACGTGGTCATCAGATTTTTAAAAATTGAATTTGAATTCACCATCTGCCATTGCGGGATTAGAACTCATGTCCCCAGCATATAACTGGGTCTCTGAACCTTATCCTCTGATCTGAAGGCAACAGCCCAATCCCTAAGCAATGCATGGACTTCTGCAGTCAACCATGGTTTCTGTTTGCCCTGATAGTCTAGTGTTAAATCACGATAATGTCCTCAGTGCACTTTCCTATGTAGTCAGTCACTGATCCGGCTTATTCATTAATGTCGATGTGTTGATCATAGGTAGCTGCCTACATGAATGTGGTATCTTCTAGCCAGTTGTTCCCTCCTAATGATATTAAATTTATTATTTGAACAGCTTACATTTTTGAGAATTATTTAGCTAGTCCATCACTTAAGTAATTAAATATTTTCTTCTAATATTAAGCTACGTAGTTTTTGTTTTTAATTTGTTCAATAACTGAATCTCAGTAATATAGCTCCAGCAAATGTAATAAAAATGAAATACTGTTAATCAAAGTACATTTATTATCAATGTATACCATATACAACCTTGAGATTTGTTGTCTTACAGGCACCCACAAAAACAGAAACACAACAGAAATAACTTCTTTAAAAAACCACAGAACAAAGACTGTGCAAAAAAACCCAGATCATGCAAACAACTTAAAAGTAAACAAACAACACACAGAGCATGAACTGCAGAGTCCCTGAAAGTCGGGGAGCCTCTGCAGAAGCAGAAATACAGTTAACAAAGTTGAAGGCCCTGTGACTTGACCAGAAGCTTTAATTGTGTTTCTTGCTGAGTGTTTCCACCACATGTACTGCTTGAGGGAAGAAGCAACCCACCAGAATGCATTCTTCTGGTTGCATTTAGCCATCTAAATTTTTGGAGTTTTCTCTCTCTCCCTTACTTTCTTCAAGATTCTCTGATTCTTCTTTGATCAATTTTGTGACCATTTCTAATATCACTTTACGTCGGAATGCATACCATTCTGATTACACACTTGTGCATTGTGGTGGGACTACATTTTATAAATGCTAGTTGTTTGTCTGGAGAACTCTGGATGCAGAGAAGCCAAAGAATTTCAGGAAATGATGGTGCTGTTATGTAGCCTGTGGTTAAATTCTTGGGTTCAATGTAGGAGGAATGGGCACTTGGATATGGGATGCTATTGCTTGTGGTACTTTATCCCAATGTAAATTAGCATATTCAGCATGACGAAATCAAGTTCTGCAGTGTAAGAAAAGTGTGAAAATAACTATGATAGAATGGGTGCTATCTTTTGTCCAGAACCCAAGGTTTCTAAAATAAAAAATGGAGAGGCCAGATGGTTATTTCTTGAAATGAAACTGTCTTTTATTCTTTTTAATTGAGCTTTGAAAAATTTGACTTGGTGGTTGGGGGGGGGGGGGGAGTTATTAATAAAGTTGTTTTGTGCTGAGTAGATGAAACAAGGATTCTGCCTTGCATATTGGAATTTGATATGATGTAAACTCTGAATGCAGTTCTGAATGAACAGGGTCACACCAAACCAATCGGGCTAATTATGAAAGCTGGCAGATGGTAACTAGAGAGATCATAGAATGGCAAGAATAGACAAAGAAAAGCATCAAACAAGGAAAGCATTAATATGAAAGGGAAAGAATAGTATTTCTTTCAAGTGGGGAAGGGGAAATTATTCTTTAAATAAGCAGTACATTTTGCACAACTCCTAAGCTTTTCCCTGGTGAAAATGAAAAGGGTCCATTTTGGTCAACATCAATTTAGCCATCCCCAGTAGTTTGCAACTATCTCTTGAGAGGTGGGTGGAGAACTGGAAGCTGTTACTGAATTAAGGGTGGATTTTCAGGCTCATGGACCACCTGTCTGGTTGCATTTTTGATTTATGAATGTGTGTTCTCTGAACCTGCAATTGTTCACTTTCTCTGTCTCAATGCAGCAGTCTGTACATGTCAGTGAAGCTGAATTGTATTACAGCAGAAAGATCAAGTGATGCATTCCAGACCAGTAATGCATGTGCACTCCCTTACCAGGTGCTGCAAATACATGGAGCCTAGAATTAAGCTGTGATGATCTCACATTACACTTGATTTTCACTAGGGCCATGCTTCCCCTCCACGTGACAAGTAATCTAATAGATCTTTTAACAGTTTAAAGTCCAACAAAAGCGGAGGGTTAAATGTTAAGAGTGGTGCCTCTTGTCTTGCACCATATTTGAATAGACCATTTGTAAAGAAAAGATCTTAACATTCTGGTAACAATAAAGCTTGAAAAGCTATTTACATGCATTTAGAAATCGGGTTTTAACAGACCATTGCTAGAAACTCAGATTTCCACCTAGAATTATTTCTGTTTTTAAATATTTGCATGCAGTAAGGTGGAAAATATTTTTATTTATAGATGAAACTATTTTTAAATTTGTTACCAAGTCTCAGCAGCTCATTCATTAAGGAAGCAGGTTTTTTTAAAACCCTTATGAATAAAGTTAGTTGTAGAATGAAAAATATTCTAAAGATGTAGAAAGCCCAGAGTTAACTGGCTAGACCCACTGAGGAAACAAGAGAATACAGATGCTGAGGTCCGAAGCAATAAACAGAGCTAGACGAATTCCATGGTTAGGCAGCTGTTGATACAGAAGAATTATTGAAATTCCAAGTTTGTATTAGGATTGCCCCACACTGCTTTGTTAGGTTCTTAAAGAAATTTGTCATGTTCCCTTGCACCTTTGCCAATTTTTATTGATACAATATCAAAAGCATCCTATCCAGATGCATCCAGCTTGGTATGGCAACTTTCCTGCCCATAATCACAATAAACTAGAGATTGGTAGACACAGCTCAGCATGTCACAGAAACCAGTCTTCCTTCAGACTTTATCTATGCTTCCTTCTTGCTGCCTTGGTAAAGAAGCCAACAGCATCAAAGATCCCACTCAACCCTGGATATTCTCTCCTCCTCCCCCCCACCCCCCCCAACCCCATCAGACAGAAAATACAAAAGGCCGAAGATGTGTACCGCCAGGCTCGAGGACAGCTGCCCTGCTGTAATGAGGCTCCCTAGTTCTCTGATAACATTGCATCTTGTCTCTGCAGTGCATTTTCTCTAAGTGTAACACTTTATTCCATATTCTGTTATTGTTTTACCTCAGTGCCCCATTGTAATGACTTAATCTGTATGCAAGGCAAGTTTTTCCATTGGACCCTGGTATGTGTGATAAAAATAAACCAATTTACCATTGACAAAATGCATTGATGCATTCCATCGGATGCATCATTACAAGTTGAGACATTGCATGCTTAAACCCAGGCTGGAGGGAACTGCAAGATTCTCTCTGGTTTATCGTACTGGTGGTGTCATACACGGAATTGCAGTATTTTGCAGTACTTTCCAGTAATGTTTCAAAGTGATCCTCTGCATTAATACAACTTTTATATAGATTCCATGTTACAATGTGCTCAGATTTATGAGAATTGATTTTTAGAATTAAAATAAAACATCATAATGAAGTAAAGCTTTAAGTGTTTAGTTTAAGGATGTTGCTCTTAGCTTATGAAAAGTTGTATGTTGCTCCAACAATGGCTACTTAACTGCCCCCAGACATTTTCACCCTGTGTCTGCCTTGTCAGTCATCTCAGCTGTAGTCCTCAACTATGGGTGTGTGGTTACAGGGGATCCGTCAATAATAATGAGATAGGTTAGTTAGAAAGTTCACAAAATAATAAAAATATACTTGCACCACCTCACCTTCCAAAATACAACTCATTACAAGCTTAATCCTTAAACCATCAACTTCAGTTTTAACCCTAGCCTGATCACAGGACAATTTACAATGAGAAATTAGCCTACCAACTGGTAGGACTTTGGACTGTGGGAGGAAACCCACGCAGTCACAGGAACATACAGACTCATTACAGACAGCAGTGGAAAAAGACACTTTGAACTACATTATCTGTATGAAAAGTGCTCTCTATATAAATCTTGTTGTAATTATTTATTTCCTAAACTGAGGACATTGGTGAAATCCAGTTATTTCATTATCGTAGTTACTAGGGTTAGCTTTATTTTAAAGAAAAATCTTGATTTATTTAATTATCTCAATGTTTATATTCCTCATATCCCATGTGTTCTCATCAGCAGTCTAGAACTTGGGCTGGTAGCTGGGTATCTCAAGAGCATAAGTAGATAGCACGAGGTGACTGAGCAGGAGACAGAAGCTGCAGGCTAATCTGTTATTGTTAACGATGGGTATATTACCACAAACCGCTTCCTGTGTTGAACCAGAAGTTCCCAGATTCAGTCAGTGGGAACTATACAATCTTGGAACCAGTGGATGTGGCTGTATTTTTGGTCATATTATTTGGTAAATATTTTCAAACAGCACAAGAAATTCAAGCATCTGCCTACAAAGGAATAATACAAAGGGGTATAAAATTATCTGGAGTGTCTTTCAGTAAGAAAGAAAAGCTGTAATTATAAATATAGGTTAAGATATGGGAATAATCAGTAGTTCCTCAGATTACTCATGATTTAAGGCATAAGTAGTTTATAAAGAAATCATCAGCTGTTTAGTCTGGAACGAGGAGTGTGAACTGGAATTTTCACACTGTTTTTCAATGTGATAATTCCACTGCATCACAGCTTCCAAGTTAAATTTATGGAGCCAACCTACTGCCAAAGTATTTGTCTTTTGAAGCTTTCAAAAACTATTGATCCTGGTAGTGAAGAGAAACGGTAGAGATCCTGTCTCAAATTTCATTTTGTGTTTGCTAAATACAAGCTGTGTTTCTCACCTTGGACCCAATGTCGGTGTGGAGCGTATCTGCTTGACCCGCTGAGTTCCAGCAGATTGCTTTTTGCTCCATCCAATCCCAAAGCAAATGGGAGTTGAGCAAGTCTGTGCCATCATCCCAACACTTCTCTTCATCTTGCTTGTCAATATACTTTCAGGTGGAGTGAAGCTAATTGACAGGGCAGATAGGAAATGGTTCAACCTACACACTTCACTCTTGAACCAAGGTCACTGCAGCAAATTCAAAGACCAAGTTCTGTGCTACCATTGACTTCTGTAATATGTATGGGGAGCATTCACAATAAAGGTCCTCTAACAAGCTGCTGCTTGTGCACAACAATGGTCCCTAATAATACGGTCCACAATGTTACTTTAGTCAATGAGGATTCCTGCTCAAGTGCTACACATACATAAATAATAAAACTTGCAGTCACCCTCTTCACCTGTACAACCTTTAGCTGCCAGATGATAAGTGACGATCAAGAGCTCAATCATGGCACAAAGCTCACAGTCTACAGGGCAACAGTTCTCCCCATGGATGGCATCTAAAACGCAATCTTCCAAGTTCATTGGATGGATAAAGGAACCAATATCTGCTTTCTCTTTGCCAGGCTACCCTGATCCCTGATTGCTTAGGTGACTCTGCTAAGCAGGCCGTATCATTTGCATGCTTGTGTACACGTTGTATTTCCAGCCCCATTATAGCAAGGCAGATTGCCAGGCAGACAGAGGCAAAGATTCAAGCGTGTCCTTAAAACAATCTCAGAAAAATTGTAATAACTACCTTGACTCATGCCAATGCCCATCCTATCATTGATCAACATGGCAGAGTATCAAGGATAGCACTGACTGTAGCAAGTTCATTCTTGTGAGCAAGCGGAAACTCAGCAAAAATAGTGAGGGGACAGCACCCTTCCCAACCTACCCAACCACACATTTCCTGTGACAGAGTCCCACACTGGCCTCATCCACCGCCTGCAGGACTGAAGTGAAAACAAGTCAGCCAAAACCCTGCGAGACTGAAGGGAAAAGGTGGGAAGGGAGAAGGCGATAGAGAAGCTTGGGACTAGACGGACATATAGTGCATTTTTTTTACATGTTTGTGCAATGGAGAGGTAATACAGGTAAGTAGGGAGAGGTGAAGTATTTGGAAAAAACCTACATTCAAATGAATATGGACAAGATCAACCTGGTTGCAGAGCTCTAAATAGCACATTCACTATGCTTCAAGTGTTTGGTACCTTAGTTATAATTTGCTTATCTGTAATTAAAACTCAATCTGAATAATTACCTTTAGTAAGGTTACCAATTTTGATTTAAAGAAATAATTGAGTAGCTATGTTGTTTAAAATGAAGCTGGTATGACCAAATCCACTTACAACAGACCTGTATTTTGACAAGACCCAATCTCAATTCATTTGAGTATTCCTTTAATGGCTAGAAATGTGGGCCTGTCATTCACTAGCTGAGCACCTTTGAGTGTACCAAGTAATAAGGCAATCAGCTTCATTTCTGTTTGAGAATTCAAGAGTACTTGATGTAGAAAGTTAGATTTGCTTGCTGTCAATCATCACCACAATGCAGAGATTCTTTTTGCACTCCCAAGATCATCTTTTTGTCTTTTTGCCTTAGCACCTTCTGCATCCTTTCTTCTGGCTTAGTCTGCCTGTTTTTGGCTATCTGCTGACTCATAAATATCTCCATGTAACAGTGTAATTCAATGTATTTTTCAACTCTGAGAATGGTCGATGTCTCCTGAGCAACCATGTGTCACTGACAAGGTAGCTGTTGCTTAGAAGTTGTGGAAAAGAACTGTATGTTTAAATATCTCTTGGCTCCCATTGGGCAGCCTTCCCACAGAGGGTAATCTGCTCCCTTCCAGCTAACCCCCTTTGCAAACCTGCTTTTAAAATTGCTTCAGTACTAATATAGATCAAGGCAGACAACTGAATCCAGACTGACAGCCCTATTGCACCAGGGATCTGAAACTTGTAGTTTCTTATCATTTTCCAGAATTTTGGTCTGATTTGTAATTTCATAACCTTGACTTGGATATCATGGTTCAGATAAATCTGCGTGTTTAAAAATAATCCACGGCTGATCTCTAATACACAGCAGAATATTAATATATATCTTTTTCACAACAATTTGCTATTATTTTTGAAGAGCCTTATCTATGATCTGAGAATGTAGGGTATGATTCAGCGTTCCATAGGAAAATCACGTTCATTACTTGTAACTATACAGTAGTCATATAATGTCTGAACAGGGTGAGACTTTTTTCATTGGGCGTGCATGCAGGTAAAGTTTTTGTTTGATTTTTGTAATTTGGTATTTATTGTTTCCTCAAGGTCACAACACCCGCATGCGTTTCAACTGAACCAGCAGATGCATTTTAATGACTTGTGTGGTTATAATCCTCCCTGATATTTGCAGTTTATGATGTTCAAACGTTGAAATGTTTATGCTTACAATGTAGCCTATGACCCAGATTCTTTTGCATTGGGCTGTTTAACACTTTGTGCTACAACCTCACAGTGGCAGTTGCTGACTTTGTCAACTGAGCTGTGGCGCCTGGCGGGAGTTGTTGTCAGAGCCCAAAACCTGGAATCAACATCCCTATTGGTTAAGCATTTGTTATGGAGAAAAAAATTAAAACCTGTATCTAAGGACGATATAACTGGGCATGTACAAGCTTTCAACTGATTAGAGATTCGCCAGGGTAGGATGTGTCTAACTAAGCTGACACATTTGTGTAAGAAAATGACTAAACAGCATAAAGTACCTTTTTATAGTTTATATGCACCTCCAAATGGCCTTGATTGTCTCATAAGAAAATCTCTGTTACGTAAATTTCATGAATTTACCTCTCATTATGTAAGGGTTCCTGAGAACCATCCATAAACTAACTTCACTCAGTCAGAAATGTCTGTTTCCTAGAGCTACTCGTATCCTATCATAGAACATAGTACTTTAGAGCACAGACCATCTTGTCTGGCCCATAATGTTGTGCCAACCATTTAACTTGCTCTAGACTCTATCTAACCCTTCCCTCCTACATAGCCCTCCATCTTTCTATCACCCATGTGCCTATCTAAGAGTTTTTAGATGCCCCTAATGTATCTGAATGGCTCCTTTTTGAGGGGCCTATGGATGCAGATCCCAAGTTCAATCTGTCTGTTCCTCCACACTGCTAAGAAACCTGCCATTAATCCTGTGTTCAGCCTTCAATTTTAACTTTCCAAAACTTCACATTTTTCCAGGTTGAACTCCATCTGCCATTTCTTAGCCCAGCTCTGCATCAAGTCAATGTCCCGTCGAAACCCACAGCAACCCTCCACACTATCTATAACTTCATCATCTTTGTATCATCTGCAAACTTACTAACCCATCCTGCCACTAATTTATAAAAACTCTTATCACTCCACATATACTTGCTGCCATACATTTCATTGAATGATCATTATTCATCACATTGGTTTTAGAATGTATCCAGTCATTAATGAATGCCATGAAACATTTTATTATTGCTATCTTAAAGAATGCTTTAAATGTGTGGGGAATTTAAATAAAGTTGGATTTCACTGTCAGATCATCTGCAGCAAGGGTAATCCTGTATAGGTCATTGGTAGTAGAAAAGAAGAAAGATAATATGGAAGAATAAGATGGGGTTACAATAGCATTTGTGCAAATTAAATTTTAATGGTTGGCACAGACTCTGAATCAAAAGACTTTGCTTATGACTAAGGTTTTATAATAGTGATGGACTCTGATTGAAAGGAAGTGACAAGTGTCCCATAGGATTTTGGTATCCTGTCTTAACAATATCTGTAATATGACAGGCTAGCATATATCCAAGCTATCGGTGAGTCGGAGCTTACTGGTGTGGTATGTGTTGTAGATGAGAGCATAAATCTGCAAGACAATAATAGGTTAAATGAGTGTGCAATACTGTGGGAGATGAATTGCAGCACACAATGCAAGGTCATTTAACCAAAACGTGAAAGGAGACCCATCTAATTAGTATTGAAGCAGTGAAAAGCAAGACACAGTGAAGGTTCAGAGTGATGTAAGATTCATGCACACAGATTACTAAAATGCAGTAATTGGGGAGAGAACATAAACAGAAAAGCTAATGATGTATTAACCTGCACAACTAGAGGGCTAGAACAGAAAGGGGAGGAAGTCATGCTGAGCCTTAGAAGCTCTGATCATATTGTTCTGAGAATTATTCTCTCTATTTCGAGGTGCTGAGCACCCAGGAGAAGATTAGAGAGGGTATAGTTTTGATTTGTCACGTTACACCCACGAATTCAAGCTTAGTTTGTGAGGGCTTGAATAAACTAGTTCTGTATTCATTGCAACAAAAGGTTAATTGGTAACTTAATTGTGTTTTCTTGGTTTACGATTTTGAAAGAAATTGGGACAATAGAGTAAAAGAGGATATTCTCTGCTTATTGGGGAGCCTATGTGGAAGAATGAGGCATTGGAAAGAAATGCGGAAAGTCATTTGTAATACACTAGCAGATGCTTTCCAAATAAGAGCTGAGACTTGTTCAGTTAATTTTCAAATTGAAAGACAAAGCTTTCTATTGGAGTTGAGGGTTGTTGCCAGTTTGGAGCCACGATGCTGGAATGAACTTGGCTGACTGATTAACTATTTCCTGTGTCTCATGTTCTATTAATGCTGATTTGCTTTACTACAAGGTGTCCCTGGGATATGAGCCCTTGACTTATGGACACCCCTACATATGTACAAATTCATGCTAGTAAATTTTAGAAATTGACATGTGTGACATAGGTGACTGACATACATGAAAGGAAGAACTCTCTTCACCTAATTATTTTTTAGAATGAGTTTTATGTGCTTTTCATGCCATTCATTACAAAACTGTGGAGATTTGGTTACCATATCCAGTGATTTTTGTGTCTTATTTAAATGACTCATTGACTAAAGCAATTTCTGGTCCTCTGTAAAAGCGGGATCTGTTCATTACCCAGGGACACCCTGTAATCGGAATTTGAGTGCAAGAACAACTGCAATTTATAGTTTACCAGACATTTTTTTGAAATAATCACTAAAAGGGCATTCACAACTCAATTCAATGTTTTATTGAATAAGGGGAGTGGGGCTGAGGAGGGGGGAAGAAAGGATCAGCCATGATTGACGGGCGGAGCAGACTCGATGGGCCAGATGCCCCTATGCCTTATGGTCTTATTCATGATTGTTTAATGTCATTTCCAGTACTCAAGTATAAAGGGGAACAAAATAACTGTTACTCTTGTGATGGGGTCCAGAATTGACCCTATGAACTGTGCTGCTATTAAGAGAGAGGGGGAGGTGTCCAATACAGTGAGAGAGAGGGAGGGGAGAGAGACTGCTTGAAAGATTGATGTTATGGTTTCTCTACAAGCTTGTTTACCTTTCCACAAGGACACTTGCCTGCTTGTAAAACTCTTACAGAGTGAGGAGGACGGAGCAGGTTGATGGACAGTTGGTGTCCAACATGTGGGGGTAAGTACCAGGTTCGCTGATACACAGACAGACACATGGTTGTGGACACTGGACGAGCTTTGTTGTACCCCCAGGCAGGTGGGGTGTTTGGAGGATCAATTCAGGGAAATCAATCAGTGGCTCTCGCAGTGTGAAAAGGTGTGACCAGTGGGGAATTATTTGTGTGTCCACCCTTGCCTGGGTGATAATTCCATCACTGAAGAACGGTCGCATGTATTATGGTCAAAGTCAGTGACTTCAACAGAATTTCGGAGAACAACAGGGATTTCTGAAGTCAACAGGAAGATTGACGGCACCTTCTCACCTCCCTCTCCCTCTCCCACTCCCACTCCCACGTTACTCAACTAAATACCTCAAACTGGACTGAACTCTCTTCATCATCGTAAGACTATATCCATCCACCTCTAGGTTTGAAAGAATCTAGTCTTGTTCCTATTTCCACACTTATGTGTATCATTGCTAACCTGTCTGATATATCTGCATTTATAGTACGGTATTGCGTAGTTACTAATAAACACTATTAGTTATTAGTAATACCAGACTCCAATGCGTTTTCCATTTCTGCTGGTTCTTTAACCCGGTCACGGGGTACGTGAAACTCTTGATCTGACGCAGCACAAAAAAAAACACAGAAGCATTAAGATAAAGAACACAATAATATAAATATATAAGTTGGGTTGTATACTTAGACTGTATGCCATAAAGTGATGCTAGGCACAAAAGTGTGTATAAGGTGACAGGCCCGAAATGAAAAGTAGTGATGATGGGGTGGGTTAGTGGGTGGAGGTGTTGATCAGCCTTACTGCTTGGGGAAAGTAATTTTTGAGTCTGGTGGTCTTGGTGTGGATGCTACATAGCCTCCTCCCCAATGGGGAGTATAAATTTCATATGTTATTGAAGGAGGTCATCTAGTCCATTGAGTCTATGATAACTCCCTGAGCATTCCGTTGGCCCTACCATCCCTGCACCACCTTGTTCTCTTCCAGATGCCCATCAATTCCTCTAAAATTCACCTGCCAACCATTAATCATCAACATTTTCTTGGGTTGCAGAAGGAAACAATGTGGGGAACATGAAGACTTCACTTAGACAGCAGTGGAGGTCAGGATTTGAACCATGGTTGATGCTGTGAGGTAGCACATCTACTTGCTCTATCACTGTGCTGCCATTCACAGTGCGGAGTGAGCTTCTCCACCTAAGTGTAGGATAATTCAGATATATTTACTTGCAATAATGGTAGCTCCAGTTGTTGTGCCCCTAGCCATGACTGAGAGGGAAACAAAATAGTGAAGATTAAGCTGTTAATGATATTTCCATTTCAATCACTTCTGTTTAGTGGCCGGGCTTTGTGCGTGTGCGGATGGGGTATGGTGAAAACATCCTTGTTGACATCTTTTTCTTGAGCTCAGTTTTACTTGTCTTGAAAGTTGGATGCTGCTTTTTGTCGAGGAGCCTTTGAGCACATTTTCCTCCCTCTTCCTGTGACGGGTGAGTGTAGCACCGATCTCTTGATGTCTGTGTTGAGCAGATCTTGGGGGTTAGGGGCATGATTGTGCAGTGTGTATATGTGACCACCTCTGTCTCCCAACTTCAAATTAGGTAGCTGTCTGTAAACCTGTGGGGAGGGGGTGGTGTCGGGTCTCTTTTTGGCTGTCCATCGATTTCGATGATGACTGAGGCCAGGGCAGGGTTGTATGGAAAACCTGCAGTTGCCCAAGCTGCAAGTCTCCCCTCTCCACGCCACTGATGTTGTCCAAGGGAAGGGCATTAGGACACATACAACTTGGCACCGGTGTTGTCACAGAGCAATGTGTGGTTAAGTACCTTGCTCAAGGACACAACATGCTGAGGCTCGAACTAGCGACCTTCAGATCACTGAACCGACGCCTTATCCACTTGGGGAGCTGGAGGGTTGGTAGTAACTGGCAGAAGCAGATGGGTATCCACAGGAGCTACACAAGTATTAAGCTGCAGCTCATCTTCCTGTGGATGAGTCCTCTTTAACTTCTGCCATCAGTCAACGTGGGATCAGGTCTGCTGAGTCTAGGATACTGGTTGGTTATGACAGATTAAACCACAGGTTGGTAAGTAGCCCATTGCACATGGAAGGAATGTCTCTCTGCTCCCCAGCCTCCCCCTCTGGTGCCAGGAGAAAAGACCCAGGCCCTAATTATGGTAACACACACACAATGCTGGAGGACCTCAGAAGGCAGCATCTACAGAAAGGAATAAGCAGACAGCATTTCACCCTTCGTCAGGACTGGAAAAATAGATGAAAAGTCAGTGTAAGAAGGAGAGGGAAAATGCAAGGAGGTAGGTGATGGTGAAACCGAGGGAGGGGGATGAAGTAAAGAGCTGGGAAGTTAATTAGTGAATGAGGTAAAGGGCTTAGTGGAAGGGGAATATGATAGGGGTGAGTAGAAGACCATGGAAGAAAGGGTAGGAGGAGGAGCACGAGAGGGAGGTGATGGGCAGGTAAGATGGTGAGAGAGGGAAACGGGGGTGGGAGGTGTGGACAATTATCGGAAGTTGGAGAAATCTGTATTCATGTCATCAGATTGGAGGCTACCCAGACAGAATGTAAGGTATTGCTCCTCCAACCTCGGTGTGGCCACTTCTTGGCAATAGAGCAGGCCATGGACTGTCTGTTGGAAAGGGAAGTAGAATTGAAATGGGTGGCTACTGAGAGATCCTGCTTTTTCTGGCAGACAGCGCATAGGTGCTCGGCAAAGCGGTCTCCTAATCTACGTTGGGTCTCATCAATATACAGGAAGCCACACCAGATAAAGTAGATGAGCCCAACAGACTCCCAGGTGAAATGTTGCCTCACCTGGAAGGACTGTTTGGGGCCCTGAATGGTAGTGAGGGAGGATGCACTTTGTTCTGCTGGTAAGGATAAGTACTAGGAGGGAGATCAGCGTTCTCTGTTCTCAAGATGTAGTTTGCATGACTGTCAAATTTCTCCATGCTTATTTAATAACTAATTGATACAGCTTAGCTATAATGTTAAAAGTATAACAACCAATAAGGAACTTTTTGAGTTTGTTCAAAGAATCAGAAGAATGTCAAAGACAAAACCTGTATATTCCAGGAATGAACAAGGTAATTGATCCGATTCATGTGTGTGCCATCCAAGAAAGAGCTCTAACTCACTTCTGCCCAGTCCCCAATTCCCAGCCTGGGAACTGCAGCTCTAAGATGGTTTATAGGAGGCAGCTCTCATTTTTTTTTTGTTGCTAAGTGTCTCAGTGCTATTCTGCCCTTCTTTGAGTGCCAGGCAAATTCCTCAGAAAAATAAACAAAGCCTACATAAACTACAGGGGGAAGCTGGAACAAGCATTAGGCCATTTTCAGCACACAGGCTAGATCCCTTTTTGCTTTCCAGACTCAGAGGCCCTATAAGATTGGTTTATCCTGTGACCCAGCTGTTAGAACATGACGTAAGCTGAGTTGTTTGACTCCTTGTTTCATTTGCTTTTCTGCTGACCCCTTTTCTATGCTTGAAGGTAAAAGCCTGTTGTCTAAAGAATATGATATTATATGGTGACACTGCACAGTGTAGTATACCCTTGGCCCTAGAAGGAGAACTGCAAGTTGTTACTTGCTGATAACTCCTTTTTTTTTTCTCTATGAAATTCAAATAATTACAAAATATATAATTTGTAACATTCTGAAATATTTGGCAACCAATTAATTTTGCTATAGCACAGTAGTGATTATCTTTTTGGTTTGGAATGCTGTTGTTGTTCATTTCTATTGTTTGCATGGTGTTTTTTTTTCTCTTTTCTCTGCACAGAGAGGGTTAGGGATTGGTCTTTTTAAATTGGGCTCTTTTGGGTTTCTTGCTTTGTGGCTGCCTGTAAGCAAACAAATCTCAAGGTTGTATAATTTGTACATTCTTTAATAATGTACTTTGAATCTTTGTCTCCTTTCTGTACTCTTCTCATGTCATTACTTAAGGTCTAAATCATTGTGGTAGTGTCATCTGTGAGCTTGTATTGCAGAATTGTTTGACCATTATATGGTAATTAAATTTGAGCAGGCATGAGTTTGTTAGTTTTTTCAATTTAAAGATTATACTGTAAATTTTAAATTATTTTTCTATTCAAGCATTTGAAGCCTAATGGTGGAAAATTGTATCAAGTTTGGGGGGGGGGGCTCAATCAACAACCAAGTTCTCTTGTACAAAGTGTGAGGGAAGAGGTGTCTGTCAACTAACTTGGCTGAGTCATTAAATGTAATGAAACAAGATGAAGTTAAAAAATGTTCTGTTTGTATAAGGCTTTCATGGTCTGCTGACATGGCAAAGAATTTTATAACCAATGACGTACTTCTGAAATGTTGTAATAGGAGCGGTTCCTGCTGAGGTTTATGAGTAAAATATGAAAGGATAGTTAACCTTTTTAGAATACTCATGCTGTTTCAGAACAGTCAAGCAGCTATTCACAGAATGAAGGTATTCAATCAGTGTCCCAGATATCTCCTGTCATCATCACAGTGCAGTGGCAAACCCGTAGGACTACTGGCCCGTGGCTCCAGAGACCCAAGCTTAAGCCAGAACCCAGGGTGCTCAGTGTTTGTTCATTTATTATGTGTCCTGTCATGATATGGGTGATCATGGTCTTCCATTGATCTTTAATCTGAGAAGTTCTAATAAACTCTTCAAAGCTTTTGCCTGTCCATTCCTTGATATAACTCATGAATGTCATGCACTGTTGTCTGTGACTTTTTCTTCCATCAATTTTTCCTATCACTGCAAAATGTTTGAGGTTCTCTTTCCTCAGTACATGTCCCAGAAATTCCAGCTGATGTTTCCTGATTAATGCAATCAGCACCCTTCTTATTCTGGCTTTTCACAACACTTCCTCATTTGTTACCGTCCTGCCATGATATTTTCATCATTCTTCTCAAACAACATTTCTGCAGCTTTGAGTCTTCCCTTAGTTTGCTTTGATATTGTCCAACATTCGCTTCCATATGTTAGTGAAGAATGAACATAGCGCCGCACCGAGTTTCACACCCACTGAAATTGTTATTCTGTATCTTGCTTGAACATGCATTTAGCAGACCAAATCCTCTTAATTTCAATGTCAGCCCGACCATCAGACATTATTGCGCTCTCAAGTATTTGAACTTTCATATTTAATTGTTTCGTTTTCCACTTCCAGTTTGTATTTCTGTGTTTCTTTCTTCTTTGTGACATTGTCTGCTTGCAGTTGATGATCAATCCTCTCTGCAATTTTTTCCATTATTCTATCTAGTATTTCTTGGAGCAACTCTTCAGAGGTTGCCAACAGCACTGTGTCGTCTGTGTATCATAGATTGTTCAAATTGTATTCATCAATTATCATGACTGGGATACTACTAAATTCTCTTAGAATCTTCTCACTACAAAGTTTGAATAGGTTAGGTGAGAGAACACAACCCTGTCTGTCTCCCCTCATAATTGGAACAAAAGCACTTCTCATTTTCAACTCTCATTCCCACCCTTTGTTCAGAATACAGATTTCTGACTATTCTGATATCTTTCCTGTCAATGTCCAAGCATTGAAGGATTTTTATAAGCTCTTCACGTCTCACCTTATCAAAAGCTTTGGTGTTATCAATGAAACATGAATACTGGTCTTTTTGGACCTCTAAGGTGTGCTCACCAATCATTCTAAGGATTAAGATTGTATTTTGCACTCCACTACCTTCAATGAAGCTGCACTGCTCTTGCGCAGTCTCTAGTTTCATGCTTTTTCTTGCTCTCATCACGATGATTCATAGCAGGACTTTCACAACATGACTCATCAAACTAATTGTTAGGTGTAACTCACATCCAATTGGTCTAGTTCTTGGTAGTGCAATAAATACTGACTTGCCCATTTCCAGGAATTTCTCTGCTATCATATTTCATTCAGCAAGTCTTTCAATCCCAAAATCTTCTAGTGCTTGAATAATTTCTATAGCAAGACCACTGGATTCTAACATTATCTTATTGTTTTTCATTTTCCACATTACTGCTTTAACTTCTGATTCTCTAATCAGTGGGCCATTTATGTTCTTAGTAATTATTGGCTTCTCTGCTCTTGTACATTCAAATACAGTAATCTATCAAGACAATCTAGTCAGTATATCTGCTTTTTTGCATGAGTATTGATCCATCTTTCACCTTCACACACCCACTAGATGTACAAGAATTAGCACCTGTGAACGTCCTCGCCTTCCTTGTATAGGCTGCACGTTCTCCGTGGCTGGATGGTTTTCCCAGATGCTTCACCCATCCCAAAAACATGCTAATTAGCAACTAAATTGCTGCTGCTACAGTAGAAGGGTGGAGGAATTGGGTCATGGTTAATAGTGGTGGGGGGATGGGATTTGGGGGGTTACTGAGAGCTGGCATAGACTCCTCTCCCACTGACAAATAGCTTCCTTCTGTGTCTTAAGGAAATACAAGAACTCTGAGTCAGCACCTTGGATGGGTCTGAGCTCTGAGCAGGATGTGCCCAGCACAGGTAAGGTAGTTCAAGGAAGGAGGGAGGAGATCAGAACCATCAGTGTTGACTGTGAATTCTATCGAAGCTCAGGGTGTCAGTTAACTTTGAGCAACGTAGCCTCTTGTTGACTGCCCACTGTCACCACTCTTTGACTGCTTCTCCAAGTAGAGCTGAACATGAATGTGTGGACACAGCAAAGTGGCAAAGCACCACCTGCCCTTGAGTGCCATGGATGACCAAGACTGGGTCTGCAGCGAGTGATGAGAGAGCTTCACCCCCACCAAACCAGCTGGTGAGGGTAGGTCTGCCTTAAAGCAGAGACATGTTCTGAAGTTGATGCTGAAGAAACACTTTCAGAAGGAATGATTTGTATTGACTCAACAGTTCAAAATTAAGCATCTGTGCCATTCTGGGTCTCTGGCTGCATTTGCTGCCCATTGGCTGGGTGTGTACTTTGCTTCATTACTGCTGTCAAGCCAACACCGATTCAGTACAAACCATCAAGGACTCAACCTCAAGACACAAAGTGCCTACAAGGAAACGAGCAGATTGGAATGTCACCACATGAAAGTTCCCTGCCAAATCAGGCATTCTATGTGTTCCATCATATGTATTCTATCCCTTTGCAGCTGGGTCAGCATTCTAGGAATTTTTCTTCAGTGACACCTTGGAAAATGTCTTTACCACAAATGCATCAGTATTTCGAGATTCCAGGTCACTGTCACCTCTTTACATGTAGTGGGGAAAGTAGTAAGTGCTGTCCTGTATGTCCATATCCTGCATACAAATTGTTAAAGAAGCAGAACATGGCCAGGCAGCACATTCCAAATATATTTGAATAAGTATTTGGAAAGTGGGTGCTTAAGGGGATGTGGTCCTAACGCAGGCAAATGAGACTAGCTTGTAGGCATGGAGCAAAAGACTTGTTCAGTGTGTGTCTCTACAACTCTTCACCCAGGGGGCATCCTGTTTTTGTGTATAACTACCACACAAGCACGTTGTGGCACAGGTAATAATCAAATTTAAGTGGTCACACAACTAAAAATCAAATCAGGATTTTGCAGTCCTGCCTCTTAATTTTATTTTATATGTGGTAAGCAATTAAACCATTCACAGCGGGAGGCAGCTCCACAGCCATTCTTATGGGGAAAAAGTGGAGGGGGGGGGGGAAGAGAGAAATTATTGAAGTTGGAGAAATTAATGTTCATGCTATCGGGTTCCTCCTTCTCTCGTTTTCCATTCTCCGTTCCCTTCTCACCCCTTCACCTCACCTGCTCATCTCTCTCTGGTTGCTCCTTCTCCCTTTTCCCATTCCCCGTTTTTCCCCTCTGCTTCCCTTTCTTCCATGGTCCACCTTTCTTTCCATTGGATTTCTTCTCCTTCAGCCCTTACTTCTATCACCACTACATCCTTTCCACCATGCACCTACCTCACCAGTTTCACCTGTCACCTGTTGGCTTGTACACTCTACCCCTTCCCCTCCACCACCACCTTACTCTGACTTCTGCCTCCTTCCTTTCCGTCCTGATGAAGGAACTCAGTCCAAAATGTCGACTGTTCATTCCTCTCCGTGGATGCTGCTGATTTGCGGAGTTCCTCCAGCATTTTGTGTGCTGCTCAGAAATAGATAGGACAGCTAAATATACTTTTCCAGTCCGTACATAACTTCTATAATAAAGTAACTGTATATTGGGGATTCATAAGAAAACATGTTGCAAAAGACACCATGGATACGAGTAAAGTATTAAACAAGAAATATTACCATTTCCAGTTGAGACTGTTGCCACCAAAATCTTACACTAAGAAGGCTCAAGATATACTGTAAGTTTGAGGTAATGACCATCAAGAGAATCTAACTCCTCTGCTCAGTGCTTAACGGCATTACCATCGCTGTATTCCACAACACCCCCCCCCCAGTATAAACACCCATTACCATCGCTGTATTCCACAACACCCCCCCCAGTATAAACACCCATTACCATCGCTGTATTCCACAACACCCCCCCCAGTATAAACACCCATTACCATCGCTGTATTCCACAACACCCCCCCCACCCCCCAGTATAAACACCCATTACCATCGCTGTATTCAACAACACCCCCCCCACCCCCCCAGTATAAACACCCATTACCATCGCTGTATTCCACAACACCCCCCCACCCCCCAGTATAAACACCCATTACCATCGCTGTATTCCACAACACCCCCCCCACCCCCCAGTATAAACACCCATTACCATCGCTGTATTCCACAACACCCCCCCACCCCCCAGTATAAACACCCATTACCATCGCTGTATTCCACAACACCCCCCCCACCCCCCAGTATAAACACCCATTACCATCGCTGTATTCCACAACACCCCCCCACCCCCCAGTATAAACACCCATTACCATCGCTGTATTCCACAACACCCCCCCCACCCCCCAGTATAAACACCCATTACCATTGCTGTATTCCACAACACCCCCCCACCCCCAGTATAAACACCCATTACCATCGCTGTATTCCACAACACCCCCCCCACCCCCCAGTATAAACACCCATTACCATCACTGTATTCCACAACACCCCCCCACCCCCCAATATAAACACCCATTACCATCGCTGTATTCCACAACACCCCCCCACCCCCAGTATAAACACCCATTACCATCGCTGTATTCCACAACACCCCCCCACCCCCCAGTATAAACACCCATTACCATCGCTGTATTCCACAACACCCCCCCACCCCCCCAGTATAAACACCCATTACCATCGCTGTATTCCACAACACCCCCCCACCCCCCAGTATAAACACCCATTACCATCGCTGTATTCCACAACACCCCCCCACCCCCCAGTATAAACACCCATTACCATCACTGTATTCCACAACACCCCCCCACCCCCCAGTATAAACACCCATTACCATCGCTGTATTCCACAACACCCCCCCAGTATAAACACCCATTACCATCGCTGTATTCCACAACACCCCCCCAGTATAAACACCCATTATCATCGCTGTATTCCACAACACGCCCCCACCCCCCAGTATAAACACCCATTACCATCGCTGTATTCCACAACACCCCCCCCCACACCCCAGTATAAACACCCATTACCATCGCTGTATTCCACAACACCCCCCCAGTATAAACACCCATTACCATCGCTGTATTCCACAACACCCCCCACCCCCAGTATAAACACCCATTACCATCGCTGTATTCCACAACACCCCCCCACCCCCCAGTATAAACACCCATTACCATCACTGTATTCCACAACACCCCCCCCACCCCCCAGTATAAACACCCATTACCATCGCTGTATTCCACAACACCCCCCCCAGTATAAACACCCATTACCATCGCTGTATTCCACAACACCCCCCCACCCCCCAGTATAAACACCCATTACCATCACTGTATTCCACAACACCCCCCCACCCCCCCAGTATAAACACCCATTACCATCACTGTATTCCACAACACCCCCCCACCCCCCAGTATAAACACCCATTACCATCACTGTATTCCACAACACCCCCACCACCCCCCAGTATAAACACCCATTACCATCGCTGTATACCACAACACCCCCCCCCACCCCCCAGTATAAACACCCATTACCATCGCTGTATTCCACAACACCCCCCCCACCCCCCAGTATAAACACCCATTACCATCGCTGTATTCCACAACACCCCCCCAGTATAAACACCCATTACCATCGCTGTATTCCACAACACCCCCCCCACCCCCCAGTATAAACACCCATTACCATCACTGTATTCCACAACACCCCCCCCACCCCCAGTATAAACACCCATTACCATCGCTGTATTCCACAACACCCCCCCCCAGTATAAACACCCATTACCATCGCTGTATTCCACAACACCCCCCCCCAGTATAAACACCCATTACCATCACTGTATTCCACAACACCCCCCCCACCCCCCAGTATAAACACCCATTACCATCACTGTATTCCACAACACCCCCCCCACCCCCCAGTATAAACACCCATTACCATCGCTGTATTCCACAACACCCCCCCACCCCCCAGTATAAACACCCATTACCATCGCTGTATTCCACAACACCCCCCACCCCCCAGTATAAACACACCCATTACCATCGCTGTATTCCACAACACCCCCACCCACCCCCCAGTATAAACACACATTACCATCACTGTATTCCACAACACCCCCCCCCCACCCCCCCCGGTATAAACACCCATTACCATCACTGTATTCCACAACACGCCCCCACCCCCCAGTATAAACACCCATTACCATCACTGTATTCCACAACACCCCCCCCACCCCACCCCAGTATAAACACCCATTACCATCGCTGTATTCCACAACACCACCCCCACCCCCCAGTATAAACACCCATTACCATCGCTGTATTCCACAACACCCCCCCACCCCCCAGTATAAACACCCATTACCAACGCTGTATTCCACAACACCCCCCCCACCCCCCAGTATAAACACCCATTACCATCGCTGTATTCCACAACAACCCCCCACCCCCCAGTATAAACACCCATTACCATCGCTGTAGTCCACAACACCCCTCCACCCCCCAGTATAAACACCCATTACCATCGCTGTATTCCACAACACCCCCCCCACCCCCCAGTATAAACACCCATTACCATCACTGTATTCCACAACACCCCCCCCACCCCCAGTATAAACACCCATTACCATCGCTGTATTCCACAACAACCCCCCCCACCCCCCAGTATAAAACAACCCATTACCATCGCTGTATTCCCACAACACCCCCCCCACCCCCCAGTATAAACACCCATTACCATCGCTGTATTCCACAACCCCCCCCCCGTATAAACACCCATTACCATCGCTGTATTCCCACAACACCCCCCCCACCCCCAGTATAAACACCCATTACCATCACTGTATTCCACAACACCCCCCCCCACCCCCCAGTATAAACACCCATTACCATCGCTGTATTCCACAACACCCCCCCCAGTAATAAACACCCATTACCATCACTGTATTCCACAACACCCCCCCCACCCCCAGTATAAACACCCATTACCATCGCTGTATTCCACAACACCCACCCCAGTATAAACACCCATTACCATCACTGTATTCCACAACACCCCCCACCCCCCAGTATAAACACCCTTTACCATCGCTGTATTCCACAACACCCCCCCACCCCCCCAGTATAAACACCCATTACCATCACTGTATTCCACAACACCCCCCACCCCCAGTATAAACACCCATTACCATCGCTGTATTCCACAACACCCCCCCACCCCCAGTATAAACACCCATTACCATCACTGTATTCCACAACACCCCCCCACCCCCCAGTATAAACACCCATTACCATCACTGTATTCCACAACACCCCCCCAGTATAAACACCCATTACCATCGCTGTATTCCACAACACCCCCCCAGTATAAACACCCATTACCATCGCTGTATTCCACAACACCCCCCCACCCCCAGTATAAACACCCATTACCATCGCTGTATTCCACAACACCCCCCCCCACCCCCCAGTATAAACACCCATTACCATCGCTGTATTCCACAACACCCCCCCCACCCCCCAGTATAAACACCCATTACCATCGCTGTATTCCACAACACCCCCCACCCCCTAGTATAAACACCCATTACCATCGCTGTATTCCACAACACCCCCCCACCCCCCAGTATAAACACCCATTACCATCGCTGTATTCCACAACACCCCCCCACCCCCCAGTATAAACACCCATTACCATCGCTGTATTCCACAACACCCCCCCACCCCCCAGTATAAACACCCATTACCATCGCTGTATTCCACAACACCCCCCCCACCCCCCAGTATAAACACCCATTACCATCGCTGTATTCCACAACACCCCCCCCACCCCCCAGTATAAACACCCATTACCATCGCTGTATTCCACAACACCCCCCCACCCCCCAGTATAAACACCCATTACCATCGCTGTATTCCACAACACCCCCCCACCCCCCAGTATAAACACCCATTACCATCGCTGTATTCCACAACACCCCCCCACCCCCCAGTATAAACACCCATTACCATCGCTGTATTCCACAACACCCCCCCACCCCCCAGTATAAACACCCATTACCATCGCTGTATTCCACAACACCCCCCCACCCCCCAGTATAAACACCCATTACCATCGCTGTATTCCACAACACCCCCCCCACCCCCCAGTATAAACACCCATTACCATCGCTGTATTCCACAACACCCCCCCACCCCCCAGTATAAACACCCATTACCATCGCTGTATTCCACAACACCCCCCCACCCCCCAGTATAAACACCCATTACCATCGCTGTATTCCACAACACCCCCCCCACCCCCCAGTATAAACACCCATTACCATCGCTGTATTCCACAACACCCCCCCACCCCCCAGTATAAACACCCATTACCATCACTGTATTCCACAACACCCCCCCACCCCCCAGTATAAACACCCATTACCATCACTGTATTCCACAACACCCCCCCACCCCCCAGTATAAACACCCATTACCATCGCTGTATTCCACAACAACCCCCAGTATAAACACCCATTACCATCGCTGTATTCCACAACACCCCCCCCACCCCCCAGTATAAACACCCATTACCATCGCTGTATTCCACAACACCCCCCCACCCCCCAGTATAAACACCCATTACCATCGCTGTATTCCACAACACCCCCCCCAGTATAAACACCCATTACCATCGCTGTATTCCACAACACCCCCCCCAGTATAAACACCCATTACCATCGCTGTATTCCACAACACCCCCCCACCTCCCAGTATAAACACCCATTACCATCACTGTATTCCACAACACCCCCCCACCCCCAGTATAAACACCCATTACCATCACTGTATTCCACAACACCCCCCCCAGTATAAACACCCATTACCATCACTGTATTCCACAACACCCCCACCCCCCAGTATAAACACCCATTACCATCACTGTATTCCACAACCCCCCCAGTATAAACACCCATTACCATCACTGTATTCCACAACACCCCCCCCAGTATAAACACCCATTACCATCGCTGTATTCCACAACACCCCCCCACCCCCCAGTATAAACACCCATTACCATCGCTGTATTCCACAACACCCCCCCCACCCCCCAGTATAAACACCCATTACCATCACTGTATTCCACAACACCCCCCCCACCCCCCAGTATAAACACCCATTACCATCACTGTATTCCACAACACCCCCCCCACCCCCCAGTATAAACAGCCATTACCATCACTGTATTCCACAACACCCCCCCACCCCCCAGTATAAACACCCATTACCATCGCTGTATTCCACAACACCCCCCCCCAGTATAAACACCCATTACCATCGCTGTATTCCACAACACCCCCCCCCCCACCCCCCAGTATAAACACCCATTACCATCACTGTATTCCACAACACCCCCCCCACCCCCCAGTATAAACACCCATTACCATCACTGTATTCCACAACACCCCCCCCCCACCCCAGTATAAACACCCATTACCATCACTGTATTCCACAACACCCCCCCCCCGTATAATCACCCATTATCATCACTGTATTCCACAACACCCCCCCCCCACCCCAGTATAAACACCCATTACCATCACTGTATTCCACAACACCCCCCCCCCCGTATAATCACCCATTATCATCACTGTATTCCACAACACCCCCCCCCCACCCCAGTATAAACACCCATTACCATCACTGTATTCCACAACACCCCCCCCCCCCCCCCCAGTATAAACACCATGGAGATTAAAATGGTCCAGTTAAGTTTCTGGTCAAGTCACTTCAATTCTGGCTACAGACCAGGTCTTGCTGAAGGTGTATGATCAAATGTTATCCACTTGTCTAGATGAGTACAGCTCCCAAGTTATTGAGAGAGACAACACTATCCAGAACAAGACACACTGTCTAAATGGTAACACACATGACATTGGAGGAACAGTGATCAAGGCAATATCTATGGAAAGAAATGAACAGTTGACATTTTGGGTTGATATCCTTCATGAGTCCCTATGATGGAGCTTGAACTGAGACATTGATTGTCCATTTCCCTTCATAAATGCTGCCTGACCTGGTGAGTTTCTCCATCTTGTGTTTTTCCTCAGATTCCAGCATCTGCAGTCCCTTGTGTTAATTAAATCTCAATCCATGCACCAAACCAATATTCTTTCCATCTGAACAGTAATAGACAATTAAAGGAGGCAGCACATCACTGACAAAATTCAAAGTAAATTTTATTATCAAAGTACCCACGTCCCCATATACAACCATGATATCCATTTTCTTGTGGGCATACTCAGCAAATCTATAGAATAGTAACTAACAGGATCAATGAAAGAACAACTAGAGTGCAGAAGCAAATGCAAATATAAATAAATAGCAATATTCACATTTTGAGCTTTTAAAAAAAAAATAAATACTGGAATGTCCAACAATCCAGTGGGAGTTTCTGCAGCAGGTTGCTGCATTCACAAGGGCCATTATACCTTGGCACCAACACCCAGCTTCCTGGAAACAATAAGAATACTATATTGTGACCAGCTAGGGATTCATTTGCAGCTCCAAGGATCATTTCCTGGAACTTCACTTGGAAATCAAAAGTCATTTTCCATGAAAAAATAATTGATTTACTTCAAGCTCCCTTATAATAGTCCTGGCATGCCTCATTGCAATGATACGTTAGTAATTTGTTGAACGGTCAGAAAGACTAGGTGGATAATTACTGTGCAATGGCACAGCTGTTGTGGACAATACTTGAAGCAAAATAGGTTCTTATGAAAGAATTCCGCACACACTCTGGTAATCCCATCAGGTCAATTATAGACTACTTCAGATAATTCTACACCTGTCCCACATAATCATGTGTCATGTAACCAGAAAAACATCACTGATTCTGTCTCTATTCCCCCCCCCCCCAGATATATTTACTTATGTTTGCCGGCAATTTCTTCCACAAGTTGTGCTTTTTTTAAGCATGATTGTGGTGTGGGCAATATCATCTTTTCAGTGGAAAAATACTGAGACACCAAAGTTGGTTCTGCATAACTTTTCCACTAAAGATTTTCTATTTCTGATTTTATTTGCCCAAGTGCACCAGTAATGAGATTAATTATCCAGTGTCATTCCATGTTAGATTTTAAAGTGTAACTGCATGGCAGTAATCTGATTACATTGCAGTATTTTGATGATTTGTCATTGCCCACTGTTTCGACATCTTAGATGTCAGATTACCTATTAAGTGGTCCAAGTACATGCAGTTCCTGAACAAATTATTCCAAAAACTTGCAGTCCTATAATGACTGTTGTAGTGGGTGTAATCAATCGGAAGCAGATTTATTATCACTGACTATTATCACTCAGTGTACACCTGCTCACTGATACATGCATAAAAGCATGCAGACGTGGTCAAGAGGTTCAGTTGTTCAGACCAAACATCAAAATGGAAAAGAAATGTGAACAAAGTAACTTTGACTGTGATTGTTGGTGCCAGATGGGGTGGTTAGAGTATCTCAGAAACTGCTGATCTCCTGGGATTTTCACATACAAGTCACTGGATTTTTTTGTTTCTTGCACCATTCTATGTAAACTCTCATGAACAGCAGATCTGTGGGTAAAAATGCCTCATTGATGAGGGAGGTCGGAGGAGAATGGTCAGACTGGTCCAAGCTGACAGTAACTCAAATAACCATGCATTATAGCACTGGTGTGCAGAAGAACATCTCTGAATACATGACACATCTAACCTTGAAGTGGATAGGCTACAGCAGCAGACAGCACAATAGGCTCCACTCATGGACCTAACAAAGTGGCCACTGAGTGTATATGATGTGAATTTTTTTTTTGTTTTGCAGCAACAGAAAAATGCAAAGACCTAAAATTACCACAAATAGTAAATATTATGATAAATAGTATTTTTAAAAAAAGGAATGACAAGTATGAGAGAATCTGCAGGTGCTGGAAATCCAAGCACCATACACAAACCGATGGAGGAACTCAGCGGGTCAGGCAGCATCTGTGGAAAAGAGTAAGCGGTCGACGTTTCAGGCCAAGACCCTTCATCAAGACCATGAACCGCTCAGAAATCTGATGGTGGAAGGGAAGAAGCTGTTCCTGAATCACTGAGTCTGGGTTTTCAAGGTCCTGTATCTCCTCCCTGATGGTAGAAGTGTGAAAAGAGACGTGGTGAGGGCACTTAGTGATGCAGGCAGCATGGTGAACTGTGTTTTCCATGTTTTGTCATCCTGTTTTAGTATTGTGTAAAGAAAGACACCTGTTTGCATAGTTATTAGATTTAAAACCAAAATGATTTTTGAGCTGGCATTTGACATGTTAATTCCCCTGTTCAGAGTTCTGCAGACTGCGGTTGCTGAATATTTTCAGCACTTTCTATTTTTGGGATTCTACTCCTCATACTGAAGTGGAAAAGCTCAACATCTGTCTTCAATCCATTCCTGAGGAAGATGTTTTGGCAGTTGGAATATTTGCTGCTTTCAAATCTGTTTCTATAATTTTTTTTGTATTATAAATCTTGTTTTCTGGGGAAGGCTTGAGGATATTTCTCATGCACTGGTAATGGTCTCTGCCCTCTAACTGTATTAGATTCCAAAGGGCCAGAGTTGCAAGGTGGATACTCGTGGAAATGGAGACCTACCTTGCTACAGACATTAATGTGTTAAAATTAGAATATATGTACCTATGTACATGAACTAATCTCTTGGAAAGATACCTCTTTTCGGTTATTCCTTCTGGCCACACAAAATATTGGCTTTTTGAGAAATGCAAATGTATGTGCTTGATCAAAAAAACAAGCTGCTGAAAGGAAGTTGGGCAGCATCTGTGGAGGCGAAGGAATAGTCAACATTTCAGGTTGTGACTCTGCGTCAGGACTGAGAATGTAAAGGGAGATGGCAAGTATAAAGAGGTGAGAGTGAGCAGATGGACGAGAGGCAGTTACTTGCAAGTGATAGGTGGTCCAGGAGGACGAGTTGATGGGTGAATGAAGCCAGATGGCGACTGAATCTGGGAGTTGATTGGTGGAGATAACAGAGCTGCAGACTATAAAAATCTGATGGGAAAGGAAGTGATTTAGTAGAACCTGATTAGGGAGAGATGGTGAACATATGAGAGCTATGGAGTGAGGGGAAGGGATAGGGGACCAGATGGGTTGAGTGTGTGGGTAATGGGCAGAAAGGATTATGCATGGGAAGAAATAAACGGGTGTGGTAGTGGGGTGGGGGTGGTTGGAATTGCCTGAAGTTTGCAAATTTGCATTCATGCTGTTGGGTTGTAGAGTGGAATATGGAATATGAGGTGTGGTTCCTCTAGCTTTCCTTTGACCTTTTCCTAGCTGTGTAACAGTTATATAAGGCATTGATCAGATCATATATGGAGTATTGTGAACAGTTCTGGGCCCCTTATCTAAGAACGGTGATGCTAGCATTGGAGAGAGTCCAGAGGAGGTTCACGAGAATGATCCCAGGTATGAAAAAATTAACATATGAGTGTTTGATGGCTTTGGGCCTGTACTCACTGGAGTTTAGAAAAATGGGGATTTTATTAAATCCTATTGAATATTGAAAGGTGTAGATAGTGGACTTGTAGAAGATGTTTCCTGTAGTGGGGGAAGTCTAGGACCAAAAGGCACAGCCTCAGAATGGAAGGGCATCTCTTTAGAAGAGCTGATGAGGAATTTCTTTAGTCAGCAGATGAATCTGTGGAATTGATTGCCACAGGCAGCTGTGGAGGCCAAGTCATTGGGTATATTTAAAGTGGAGTTTGATAGATTCTTGATTATTAAGGGCATCAAAGGTTAAGGTGAAAAGATAGGGGAATGGGGTCAAGAGATAATAAATTGGCCACAATGGAATGGCAGAGAGGACTCAATGGGCCGAATGGCTTATTTCTGCTCCTATGTCTTATGGTGTAAGGAGGCTGCAGCCAGATATGTCAACGTGGGCTTGGAGTGTTATGCAACCAGGAACTCACCTTAGCTACTGCAGATACAGTCCAGGTGCTCAGCAAAGCTGGTGCCCAATCATCTCGCCGATGTAGAGGAGGCCACATCAGAAGCAGCGGTTGCAGTAGATGAGGTTGTAGGAGATGTATGTGAATCACTCCTCATCTGGATCTATTTATCACTTGGCAGCTCTTGCCTCACCTTTCCCCTCTTTCTACTGGCTTTCCTCCATTTATGCATTCATTCACTCTACAGATGTGTAGTGGGGAGATATTGACTGGCTGCATCACAGCCTGGTATGGAAACAGCAATCAAAAGTAGTGGATATGGTTCTGTCCATCACAGGTAAAGCTCTCTCCATTATTGAACACATCTACCCAAAGTGTTGTTGCAGGAGAGTAGCATCCATCATTAGGGACCCCCACCACCCAGTTTATGATCTCTTGCTACTGCTATCAAGAAGAAGGTACAGGAGACTCAGGACCCACACTTCTTGCTTCAGGAGCAGTTATTACCCTTCAACCATCAAGCTCTTGAGCCATATAGGGTAACTTCACTCGCCTCATCACTGAACTATTCCCATAGTCTATGGATTCACTTTCAAGGACTTTTCATCTCTTGTTCTCTATTTCTTAATTATTTTGAATTTTTGAACTTTGATGCAAAGTCTTGGCTTGAAATGTAGATCATTAATTTGCCTCTATTTGGTGCCAATGTGGTTGCCCAAAACTTGGTGCTGGAAATTGATGTTGCAAGTTGCTGTCATTTAGTTGTACGATAGAGTAAATTATTCTAACTATGAATGAGGCTTAGGCCACACTCAGCAGAGAACTGATGGTCACATTATAACTGAGGTTTAGAGGCCACAAAACAGGTTGAGTGGCACAACTAGGAGAGCTACACTGGCCCAGATTCAATCCTAACCTTGGGTGCTGCCTGTGTGGAGTTTGCATGGTTTTAAGCAATGCATAGATTTTGTCCAGCTATTCCATTTTCCTCCCACATCCCGAATTTGTGCCTGTTGGTAAGTTAATTGCTGCTGCAAAATACTCCCAGGGTGATAGAATATTGGGGGAGGGGAGGATAAAATGGGAGTTATGTAAATGAAAATGACAAACAAAATGCTGGAGGAACTCAGCTTGTCAAACTGTGTGTGTGGGGGCGGTGTGGTTTAAGAGGGGGCGGGTCAGTGGGTGAGGAAAGAAATCATCAACATTTTTTGATGAAGACCAGCGTCAGGACTGTGTGGAGAGAAGAGACAACCGGCATGAAGAGAAGAGGATGGAAAAATAGGATAGGGGCCCATGGTGGACTGAGAAAGGGAAGTGGTGCCGTCCACCCAAAAGAAGAACAGACTGAACAAACAGCTACGTCAGTTTGTGGCAACAAAACAGAAATGAAATGTGCATTTTTTTAATGGTTACTCTTCTATCAGGAGTGATGAAGAGAGACAGTAAATACTTGTTGGATGGCAAAGCACATGGATGAAATTGGGCTGAATGGAGTAGGATGAAGAAAGGCTAGCAAATGAATTCTTGCCATTCCTCTTTAGGCAATGTCCTGTTGCTATGATATGTGATGTAAAATGGCAGTAATTAGTGACGGATGGGTTGAGGGTTCATCGGCCTCTGAAGAGAGAAAGGTCGAAGGTTCAGGTTGATGACCTTCTGACAAAGCCAACAAAAAAAGTTGAGTCAAATGGCATGAAAGAACAGAGAGCAGATCTAGTGAAATGTGAAGCAAATTTTACTCTGGTCACGTGCTGCCTGGCCTGCTGAGTGCCTCCAGCATTTCCTGCCTCAGGTTTCCAGCACCTGGGCCTTTTCTACTCTCCCGAACATATGGCTTTCCTTTGTGAACACACAAGCGAGCTGATTGTTTGACAAGAACAGGTGTCTGTCAGTCCCGTCAGACACTGCTTATACCTTATGGTGGCATGAACTTTGTTCATGCACCCATATGCTCAAGAGATAATTTCAAAAAGGCAATTACTAAAAAAAAACCTGAATTGTAAATTAACCTTAGTATTATTTAATCAAATTAATATCGAGGAACACTTAAGTTTCTTATTCCAAACCAAGATGTCGGGACAATTGTACAATCAAATACATAGTGCTCTTGGAAGAGAGGATGTTGTTAGTTTTAAACATTGCCCACCATTCAGCGTGTTCCAATGTTATGTTTCAGATGATTAACCAGAGAATCTGGGACTGATTCTGAACCCAAGCTAATGAGAAGTAATTCCAAGCAGCAGATAAAATGTGATTCTTGTTTTGTGTAACTGATTTGAGCTATTTACTTACTTGGAATGGTTACACATTTCGTTGAACTAAAGCTTCTGAAGACTGCTTCTGTAAGGGTATTAAATTACAAAGAGCCATCCATGGGCCCAATCATGCACATCTGGAGCTGTAACCAGCAGCAACCTCTCATCTATTATCTGGCCCTCTGGCACACTCAAGCTTGGTGGAGAGCCACTGGGCCGGGGGCAGTGGTGTGATGGTGCCATCCTACACACTCCTGCCAGCCTCTGATTTGGGGGCTGGGTTTTGGTGGGTAGTGGGGACATGGCAATTTCTGTGTGTATGCTGTCGGTCATCAGTAGTTCTGCACATGTAACACTTTGGCGCTCCTCCTGGATTTGCATATGAATAACTGGGTTACTTTTAGACCCACTGGCCAGTGCCAGCTAGACTTGTGGCAGTGTTTCTGTGTGATGAATCCAGGAAGCAATAGGATATTAAAATGTGAAGCTGGATCATGTGCAATGATATTGACAGATAATCAGTATTGTCATATTTTTAACAACTTGGAAGAAGCATTTGTAGTTAACGAAAGTTTTATGTACCATCCTTGTAGATCATTCCACACAAGTACATTGTCTTATTTTCCTTTTCTAATACCTCAGTGCAGAATCTAGTGTTACAGACCAGTCAGGCAAAGCAAGTGCAAAGACCGTGACTAGGTAGATTAGGAAGTCAAGACTTTGCCCTTTAGTGTGTTCAAAAGTCCTGAAAATGGGATAGAAGCTGTCCTTGAGCCTGCTAGTGTGCATGTGTTCTCGAGCTTTTTGTGTCCTCTGCCTGATTGGAGGGGGTAAATGAGAGTGATCTGGGTTAGAATAGTGCTTATGAGAGGGGTCTGGGGCTAATATTAAACCAGGCAATGCAATCTGTTTCATGTGACTTTTACTAATAAACAGAACAGTTAAAATTGGCATGTTGCAAAGGTAATGCTACGGTTGTAATGGGGGATTTCAACATGCAGGTAGACTGGGAAAATCAGGTTGGTATTAGACCCCAAGAAAGGGAATTTGTGGAGTGCCTTCGAGATGGATTTTTAGAGCGACTTGTACTGGAGCCTACCAGGGAGAAGGCAATTCTGGATCTAGTGTTGTGTATTGAACTGGATTTGATCAGGGAACTCGAGGTAAAGGAGCCATTAGAGGTAGTGACCATAATATGATAAGCTTTAATCTACAATTTGAGAGGGAGAAGGGAAAATTGGAAGTGTCAGTATTACAGCTGAACAAAGAAGACTATGGAGCCATGAGGGAGGAACTGGCCAAAGTTGACTGGAAGGCTACCCTAGCAGGGAAGACAGTGGAACAACAATGGCAGGTATTTCTGGGAATAATACAGAAGGTACAGGATCAGTTCATTCTGAAGAGGAAGAAAGATTCTAAGGGGACTGTGGCTAACAAGGGAAGTCAAGGACAGTTTAAAAATAAAAGAGAAGATGTATAACATAGCAAAGATGAGTGGGAAGCCAGATGATTGGGAAACTTTTAAAGAGCAACAGAAGATAATTAAAAAGGCAATACGGGGAGAAAAGATGAGGTATGAAGGTAAACTAGCCAAAAATATAAAGGAGGATAGTAAAAGCTTCTTTAGCTATGTGAAGAGGAAAAAAATTAGTTAAGACAAAAGTTGGGCCCTTGAAGGCAGAAACGGGTGAATTTATTATGGGGAACCAGGAAATGGCAGACGAGTTTAACAGGTACTTTGGATCTGTCTTCACTAGGGAAGACACAAACAATCTCCCAGATGTAATAGTGGCCAGAGGACCTAGGGTAACGGAGAAACTGAAGGAAATTCACATTAGGCAGAAAATGGTGTTGGGTAGACTAATGGGACTGAAGGCTGATAAATCCCCAGGGCCTAATGGTCTGCATTCCAGGGTACTTAAGGAGGTGGCTCTAGAAATAGTGGACGCATTGGGAATCATTTTCCAATGTTCTATAGATTCAGGATCAGTTCCTGAGGATTGGAGGATAGCTAATATTATCCCACTTTTTAAGAAAGGAGGGAGAGAGAAAACAGGGAATTGTAGACCAGTTAGCCTAATATCAGTGGTGGGGAAGATGCTGGAGTCAATTATAAAAGATGAAATAACGGCACATTTGGATAGCAGTAATAGGATCGGTCTGAGTCAGCATGGATTTACAAAGGGGAAATCATGCTTGACTAATCTTCTGGAATTTTTTGAGGATGTAACTATGAAAATGGACAAGGGAGAGCCAGTAGATGTAGTATACCTGGACTTTCAGAAAGCCTTTGATAAGGTCCCACACAGGAGATTAGTGGGCAAAATTAGAGTACATGGTATTGGGGGTAGGGTACTAACATGGATAGAAAATTGGTTGGCAGACCGGAAACAGAGTAGAGATTAATGGGTCCTTTTCAGAATGGCAGGCAGTGACTAGTGGGGTACTGCAAGGCTTGGTGCTGGGACCGCAGCTATTTACAATATAGATTAATGATTTAGATGAAGGGATTAAAAGAAACATTAGCAGATTTGCAGATTACACAAAGCTGTGTGGCAGTGTGAAATATGAGGAGAATGTGTGGAGAATGCAGGGTCACTTGGACAGGTTGGGTGAGGGGCAGAGGCATGGCAGATGCAGTTTAATGTGAGGTTATCCACTTTGGTGGCAAGAACAGGAAGGCAGATTACTATCTGAATGGTGTCAAGTTAGGAAAAGGGGAAGTACAATGAGATCTAGGTGTCCTTGTTCATCATTCACTGAAAGTAAGCATGTGGGTACAGCAGGCAGTGAAGAAAGCTAATGGCATGTTGGCCTTCATAACAAGAGGAGTTGAGTATAGGAGCAAAGAGGTCTTTCTGCAGTTGTACAGGGCCCCAGTGAGACCACACCTGGAGTATTGTGTGCAGTTTTCGTCTCCAAATTTGAGGAATGACATTCTTGCTATTGAGGGAGTAGGTTCATGAGGTTAATTCCTGGGATGGCAGGACTGTCATATGTTGAAAGATTGGAGTAAATGGGCTTGTGTACACTGGAATTTAGAAAGATGAGAGGGGATCTGATTGAAACACATAAGATTATTAAGGGATTGGACAAGCTAGAGGCAGGAAACATGTTCCTGATGTTGGGGGAGTCCAGAACCAGAGGCCACAGTTTAAGAATAAGGGGTAGGCCATTTAGAACAGAGTTGAGGAAAAACCTTTTCGCCCAGAGAGTTGTGGATATGTGGAATGCTCTGCCTCAGAAGGCAGTGGAGGCCAGTTCTCTGGATGCTTTCAAGAGAGAGTTAGATAGAGCTCTTAAGGATAGCGGAGTCAAGGGATATGGGGAGAAGGCAGGAACGGGGTACTGATTGTGGATGATCAGCCATGATCACATTGAATGGTGGTGCTGGCTCGAAGGGCCTAATGGCCTACTCCTGCACCTATTGTCTATAACTCAGCTTATAGGAAAAATTACATTATATTTAAATGTGTATTTACAATTATGTCCTGTTTCGACTCTCAGAAAGGCAAGTGATCTGAAAGGTGATGGAAAAAAAATGAGATTTGAAGCAATATAAAGAGAAATTCAGTGGTGGTCTTGTCCATGCACATTTTAATCATTCATTGGATTTGCTTTGGTTCTACATCATTGTATTTCTTTACCACTATTTGCAATGTAAATGGCTTTTATAACTGTCAATTGTATTATTAGAGCAACTTTGTGCTGGGCCAACCTCAGCAACCTGTCAGGAATTGTTCAACAAAATAGATAGCGACAATGTAATTTTTCTCAAAGTTCAGGTGTTACTCTTGACACAAGTGAATCTTGGAGCTAATTATCGGGGTTTGGCAATTGTAAGAACATTTCGGTTATTTTGAAATGGGGACTGACATTAGAAAGTATTTTCATCTGGCAAATTCCACAGTAGTTACAAAGCCATCTTAAATTTGCTTCCATTTTATGTGTTAGTTAAAAAAAAAAAATGACTTTATTTATAAAATAAAACGTCAGGAGTCAGCAGAGGTTTGAGGCACAGCTGAAAGTTTTATTAATTCCTACCTCGTGTTTGGCCTTAGAGCATTAAACATCAGAACACAAAAAGCCATTATGAAAAGAAGCAAACTGCTGGTTATTTTAAAACTCTTAATTTATTCCATGTGACTCCATTTTTTTTCTGCATTGACTGATACAAGTAATGTGAGCCAAGATGTTTAACAAAATTCTCAGCACCACCAGAAGTGCTGAAACCAAGCTTTTGGTGGTCACATACATTCATGACTAAAAGCTTTTAATGATTACATTGTATGCATACAAAGCCATAAGATTTTGTTCTGTTATCAATTTTAGATTCTTTTGAGGGCTGTGAATTTCCCTGTGGATCATTCCTGACACCATTTTCTCCATGCAACACACACAAAATGCTGGAGGAATTCAGCAGAGCAGGCAGCCTATAGGTAAAGAGTACAGTCAACGTTTCAGGCCGAAGTCCTTTGGCCCTCAGTTGTTTTTCTCCAGTCCTGTTGAAGGGTTTCAACCCAAAATGTTGACTGTACTCTTTCCTAGATGTTGCCTGGCCTGCTGAGTTCCTCCAGCATTTTGTATGTGTTGCTCGGATATCTAGCATCTGCAGATTTTCTCTTGTTGTGGCGACCCACTTCCTAGCGCACTCGAACCGGCTCACAAATAGCCAGCGCACCGGCATAAAGGCCAGTCCCAAAAGGGCGCCAGGTCTGCTTCACCAACAAAGGGAAAAGCCCGCGCGGGACTGTGAATACGTGCCCCCTACAGCATCCGCGCGCGGGACAGGACTGTGAATACGTGCCCCCTACAGCATCCGCGCCCGGGGAGGGCGGGATCAGGGAGGCTTTAAAGCGAGGCCGCGAAGTTCGAATAAAATCTTTTTTTAACTGCAGTTTACCGACTCCGTGTCGTTATTTCAGCGCTGCGTGTAGCACACCGCTACATTGTGACCATTTTCTCCATGGCCGCTATTAATCATATAAGCCATTCATACAGGACTCACATTCACTAATACAGAATTCTGTCCCCTCTATTAAATATCCAGTCATTATCCTTTCCTTAAAAAAAACACTGCCCCTTTCATGAATGTAACATACTACCTTGTTTACAACCTCCTCTTCCTCTGTATGTATGAAGTCCTTAAACATAGCACAGTACAGCCCAGGAACAGGCTCTTAAAATTAATTAATCAAATAACCCACTATACTAATCTCTTCTGTCTACGCAATCAAAATCTGGTTTAATATTGTTGGTCCATGTCGTGAAATTTGTTATGTTTCAGCAGTACATTACAATACATAATTTCTAAAATAATTCGGCACAGCATTGTGGGCCAAAGGGCCTGTATTGTGCCGTAGGTTTTCTGTGTTTCTAGTACATAATACAAATTACAGTAAATATATATTTTAAAAAGTTAAAAGTGGTGCAAAAAGAGAAGTAGTGAGGCGGTGTTCATAGATTCAATGTCCATTCGGAAATCTGATGGCAGAGAGAAAGAAGCCGTTCCTGAATCGTTGAGTGTGTGTCTTCAGGCTCATTTACCTCCCTGATGGTAGAAATAAAGTGGGGGTGTCCTGGGTGATGGGGGAGGCCTTAAGGATAGATGTTGTCTTTTTGAGCTGTTGCTCGTTGAAGGTGTTCTGGATGCAGTGGAGGCTAGTGCCTATGATGGAGCTGACTGAGGTCTTAGCTTTCAGCAGCTTATTTTGCTCCTGTGCAGTGTCCCCCCCCCCCCCCCCCCCAATACCAGATAGTGCTGCAGCCAGGTAGAATGCTCTCCATGGTACATCTGTGGAAATTTGAGTGTCTTTAGTGACATATACTAAATCTCCTCAAACTTCTAATGAAATATAGCCGCAGTTGTGCCTTCTTTATAGCTGCATTAATATGTTGGCTCCAGGACAGATCCTCAGATGTTGACACCCAGGAACTTGAAATTACTTTCCATTTCTGATCCCTCTGAGGACTGGTGTGTGTTCCCTTGTCTTACCCTTTTTGAAGTCCACAGTCAATTCTTTGGCCTTACTGACGTTGAGTGTGTGGTTGTTGCTGTGACACCTCTCAATCAGCTGATCTGTCTCACTCCTGTATGCTTCCTTGTCACCATTTGAAATTCCGCCACCAATAATTGTCATCAGCAAATTTACAGATGTCATTTGAGTTGTGCTTAGCCACACAGTCATTGGTATAGAGAGAGTAGAGGAGTGGGCTAAACACACATTCTTGTGCCAATGTTGAAGTGTTATTTCCAATCAATACCTCCTGCTGCAACAACACCGTTGACTTCCTCATCAGGAGACCGTTGTCTGTGCAGAGGTCCAGGTTTATGATCAGAACTGTAGGAATGTATCAACCAAGAAGAGCACCACTTTAACTGGGACATTGCAGAGGTTCTGTTGCAGGCAACATGAAACAGGTGCAAGAATTTTTAGAAGTGTGGTTCTCTTCTAACTCCGTAAACAAGCATATAGAGATGGACGCCATCTATGAGCCCTTAGAGCCAAAGAAACGTGAGTAAGTACAACTCAAAGGTTATCTGAAGGGGTAGCCAATCAGGACCGAGCCAAGCGAATGGTGGAGGGAGGTGCACTCCCAGAGAGAAACAGCAACAGCCATGCACTGAGGATGTCACCTCCATTGCTGATGAAACATCTACAAGCTCAGCAAACACCACAACATCAAATGCCTCAACCTGAACTACCAATATTCACCACCAGGACTGGAATGATTGCGTTAAACATGGAGCTGTAGTGAATAAATAGCAGCCTAACTTAAGTATTAGTATTGTCCAGGTGAACAAGGTCACATGAAAAACCAATGAGCTTGCATCTGCTGTAGACAGATTGTGGCGAAAGGCAAATTGAGATCTGAGAGATTTATTTTATTTCTTGCATCCATCTCACAATAAGGAGGATTAGAAATCTCTGTTGCATCTCTGTCGCTAAGTACAAGCAATAAAGAGGGGAAATATTGGAGGATATCACCAAAGCACTAAAATTGTATACTTGGTTGTTTGATAAATCTGATGGCCTGGTAGAAGAAGCTGGCACGGAGTCTGTTGGTCCTGGCCTTCATGCTGTGGAACCGTTTGCCAGACAGTAGGTAGCAGCTGAAACATCGACTGTACTTTTTTTCCATAGATGCTGCCCGGCCTGCTGAGTCTCCAGCATTTTGTGTGTATTATTTGGGAGAAAACAAATACAGTTTTATTTGGGGAAAATACACAATTCTGTCCTCAGCTTTGAGAGTCCCAAAGACTAAAACTTAAATAATAGGGAGGTGTGTTCAACAACTTGGGAAGGAATGGATAAAGTAAAAGGGACGGAGAATGGAGGAGAGGTTACAGAAGTCTCCAGAATAAAGAATCTGAGCTGAACTGACAATGTTATACTTGAATGCACACAGTATACTTACTAAGGTAGATTACCTTGTAGCACAGTTAGAAATTGGTAGGTGTGATGTTGCATTACTGTATCATGGCTGAAAGTAGTTCACAGAAGTCTAACATTCTAAGGATACGTATCAAAAGGATAGGATAATGGATAGAGGGAGAAAGGTGGCTTCTTAGTAAAAAATTAAAATTAAATGTGTAGAAAGAAGTGACACGGGATCAGAGGATGCAGATTTGAGAAACTGCAAGTGTAGAAAGATTGCAATGAGTGTTATATCTGGTTTCCGAACAGTAGCCATGATGTGGGGTACAAATTATAACAGAAGTTAGAAAAGGCATGTAAGTTCACCCTAGAGATTGAGTGTGTGAAGCTAAAATAAGATGTATCAGTATCACAGATGAGTTAAAGGCATGAGCGAGGAGCTGGCCAAAGTTGATTGGAAGGGGGCACTATCAGGTATGATGGCAGAACAGCAATAGCAGGACTCTCTGGCAGTAATTTGAAAGAATTGAGATTGGTTCATCCCAAAGAAGCAGCAGCCTTTTAAAGGGAAGGTGAAACATTCATGGCAGACATAAGTCAAAGAGTAAAACTACATAAAAGCAGAAGGGAGGCCAGGACATAGAATATAGCAAATATTACTGGGAAGCTTTAATAAACCAATAAAAGACAAAGAAAAATGTAATAAGCAGAGAAAAGATGAAATGTGAAATTAAGCTAGTCAATAATACATAAAAAACAAAGTTTTTTTAAATATCTGGTGTAAAAGAGAAGAGTGGATATCAGCCTGCTGGAAAATGTCATTTGAGAGATAGCAATGGAGGGAAGAAATGGTGGACAAACTGAATTAAGTATTTTGTGTCATTCTTCACTGTGGAAGACACCAACAGCATGCCAGAAATTTGAGTGTCAGAGGGCAAAAATGAATATTTTCACTAGAACTAATGAGAAGGTTCTTGGAAGCTGAGAGGTTTGAAGGTAGGCGAGATGGATTTAGTCTCTGGGTTTTGAAAGAGGTACCTGAAGAGCTAGTGAAGGCATTAGTAATCTTTAAAGAATCAAAGATTTCTGGAATGATTCTGCAGTACTGTAAAATGTCACATCACTCCTTGAGAGAGGAAGGCAAAAGACAGGAAATTTATAGGCCAGTTAGCTGACTTCAGTGGTTTATAAGATATTAGAGTCAATTGACAAGGATAATGTTTCCCTGTATGATAAAATGGGCCAAAATCAACATGGTTTCCTCAAGGGGAAATCTTGTCTGACAGATCTTTTGGAACTCTTTGAGGAAATAATGTGCAGGAAGAAAAAAGGACAGTCAGTGGATGTTGTTTATTTGGATTTTTGGATTTACTTGGATTTCACAAGGTTTTACACATGAGGCTGCTAAACAAGTGAAGAGCTCATGGTACTACAGGAAGACTACTCGCACGGACAGATGATTGGCTGACTGGCAGAAGGCTAAGGGTGAGAATAAAGGGGGCCTTTTCTGATTGGCTGCAAGTGGCTGGTGCATTCCTCGGGTTAACATTGGATCCATTAATATTCATGTTGTAACCCAATTATTTGGATGACAGAATTGATGGCTTTGTGGCCATGTTTGTGGATGACACAAAGATGTGTGGAGGGGCAGGTAGTGTTGAGGAAGCAGGGAGTCTGTAGAAGGACTTGGATAGGTTAGGAGAATTAGTAAAGAAGTGGCAGCTAGAATGTTGTGTAGAGGATGTGTGGCCATGCACTTTGGTGGAAGGAATAAAGCAATAGGCTGTTTTCTAAATGGGGAGCAAATGTTGAAGTCAGAGTTACAAAGGGACTTCGGGGTTCTAGTGCAGGGATCTCTAAGGGTAAAGAGATTGTTCAGACCACATTTAGAGTATGTGAGCATTTTTGTGCCCATGTCTCTCTCTTTTATAAAAAAAGTTGTACTAGCATTGGAGAGGATTCAGTGGAGATTAATTTAATGCGGATAATCCTGAGAACAAAATGGTTAACATGGGAACATTCGATTACTCTGGACCTGTACTCACTGGTGATTAGAAGAATGAGGGGGAATCTCATTGGAAACCTATTGAATATTGAAAGGCATAGATAGTGTATGTAGAGAGGATACTTCCTATAATGGTGAGGCTAGGACCAGAGGGCATAGCCTCAGGATATAGGGATGTCCATTTAGAACAGGGAAGAGGAATTTCTTTAGCCAGAGGATGACAAATACGTGGATTAATTGTCACAGACAACTGTGGAGGCCAAGTCATTGAATACATTTACAGCAGACGCTGATAGGTTCTTGATTAGTAAAGGTGCCAAGTTTAAGGGAGAAGGCAGAAGAGTTGAGAGGGGAACAAATTAAATAATCGAACAGCAGAGTAGACTTGACCGGCCGATTGGCCTAATTCTGCTCCTCTGTCTTAAGGCCGTCTTCAAATACCATATGATGAGCATCTCTGATATTAATCACTTCACATTGGTGCCTGTCAATCTTCTCTCTCAACCTTTTAAGGTGCTGCATAAGTGTATATCTTTGACCTAGATTGTGGTCATATGCTGTAATGGCTCCTTTTGTAGCTTGGAGCCAAACTCTATTTGCTGATAGCACTTTGAAGAACTCTGGAATCTTTAATGATAAATTCACCATTTCTAAATCTGGTTTTCAGACCCTTCACTTGATGCTTGTGTAAGACATGCTCTCCCAGATCTGACTTGACAACCTTGGGATTGTTCCCTAGTTGAAACAGAGAGCAAGTCAGTGATAAATGTATATCTTGGTACACAAACATTCACATTCTTTCCAATGAAGAATTCTTGAACAAATAAATGTTCTCCATCTTCCTTTCCCCAATCCCAGAGAGGGTTCTTTTGTTTAACCACATTGCTGTTAAACATATTACTGTTTGAATTTTTACATTTTAAGGATAGTTTTAAACACGTTTAAAGTTTTGCACTTCCTATCCTAGTGAGCTTAACTTCGACTGTGATCTCAACAACAACAACAGTGAATTGTGCCACTGATGCTCTATGCTCAAATCTTGGGCATTTGACTCCTTCCAAGTGAAGAGAATGGCCTTCTACCCAGACCAGAAAAATAGTAAATGGTTTCTATCCCATTCTGGAGAAAGATGTCTGTAGTGTTCTCGCACAGGTGTAAAAGAACTCTGAACTAAACACCAAGCATAAACCAGTCAATGAGGCAATCCCAGTAAGATTAACCGTTTACTGTTTACTCTTCCACATTAACGTATGGTGAAAACTGTTGATAAAACAATACAAAATATATACAGTATTTGTTTCCTTCTTGACATCACATTTACATCATAAATACTTGCAAAAGTAAAACTACAACTATATTACATTAAAGTGCAACATACAGTCAGAATCTACCTACGCCATCGACTGGCTTTAAATACACTTCAACACAAAACTATCCGCAACTCTTTAAATAACAAAAAACATAAACTTTATCAACCGTCATTACTTTTAACAGATTCAGCGCTAACATTTTTAATTCAACATATCGATTATCTCATGAACTTACGGCGTTGCTTCTCTAATGTTTCTAGTGCGTAGAAAGAAAACTTTTCTCGCGCTGATCCTGCACACATAAGCCCCCTTCTTCCCGTTTCTCCAAACCGGTATTTTCTCATAAGACGCGGCGAAACTGGGTGTGATGTCATCGCATGTGAGAGGTGTGTGGTGTGTTAAACTCCCAGTTGCATCCCTGCTGACTGAGGTACCTTTGCACCGTTTTGTCCATCCCCAGCTCCTTGGACGCTCCAACAAAGTTCGTGCTGCAATCAGACCTTAACGGTTTTGCAGGGCCTCTTAGCGCAAAGAAGCGCCTGAGAGCGTTAATGCAGCTGGATGTATCCAAAGATTCGATGACCTCAATGTGTACCACTCTTGAACTCATGCAGCTGAACATGATGGCCCACCGCTTGCTCTCTGCTTGTCCTCTTCTGGTTCATCTAGTAGTGATAGTCCAGGGACCAAATACATCGAGCCCCACATATGTAAAAGGAGGGCAGGCTTCGAGGCGTTCTGGTGGGAGGTCCACCATACATTGAGCTTCCATCTTCCCTCGCAGTTTCCTGCAGGTTACACATTTGTGAAGTACTGAATTGATCAGTGTTTTACCTCCCAAGATCCACAGTCCCACTGCCCTTATTGCTCCTTCCGTCAGGTGACGGCCCTGATGCCTTACCTGTTCATGGTGATGGCGAGTGAGCAGTAAGGACACATGGCTGTCTTTGGGCAGGATTACTGGACTCTTTTCTGCAGCTGGAAGTTGGGAGTGTATTAACCGGCCTCCAATGCAAATGATATCGTTCTTCAGGATCGGGTTGAATTTCCTCAAAGGGCTGTCCTTTGGTATTGGTTTATTAGCTTGGAGAGCCGAAAACTCCCTTGCAAAAGCTGCTCTTTGAGTTGCTTTAAAGATAACGTCCTTTGCCTGGGCCAATTCGTCCACAGTGCGAGGTAAGTTACATTTGTGCCATAAGAAATGGAGGAAATTGCGATGGTCCTCCTGTACTAAGAAGTTATGGAACATCTGCTGGATGTCTGCTAAGATTGCGACCTTCTCCTTCCGGAAGCGCAGCAGGACCCCGAGAAGGGTATTGTTAAGGTCGGGGCCTGTAGGGAGTACGTCATTAAGGGAGATACCAGCGCACTGAGCACTGAGTCAAAAACCACCCTGATCTGATTGGGCTTTTGTGGGTGGTAAACCCCAAACGTTGGGAGGTACCAGCACTCCTCGCCTTCCCTCAGTGGCGGTGCTACTTCAGCATGTCCATTAGCGAAGATCTTCTCCATAAATGCTACGTATTGTTGCTGCATCTCAGGTTTCCTTTTCAGGGTTTTTTGCAAGGACGTGAACCGCTTGACTGCCTGCTCTTTGTTGTTTGGCAAGCGCTGGTGTGGTTCTCCGAAAGGTAGTGGGGCGACCCAATTATTTGCTTCGTCTCTGAAGACCTTGGTGTCCATTATTTTTAAGAAAATGGCGTCTTGTGCTGATGGAGCAAGTTTATTATCATGCTCAGTTTGAGCGAAGACTGACTGTCCCAGCGTCTTGTCGGTTACTTTACATTTGTTAAAGCCTTGTCGTGCTTCCTTGATGCACATGAAACTTGTGCAGGGTTGAAAAATTGAATGGCGGCCGCTCTCTAGCACATTGGTCTTGAGTGTGTTAACTGTCGGTTTGTGTACATTGCCAAGGCACACCTCTCCTATCACCACCCAGCCCAGATCCAGGCATTGCGCAAAGGGGGCATCGTGTGGTCCATTGACTTGCTGCCTAACCTTGTGCACCTGGAGAACATCTCTTCCTAATAGCAGGAGTATTTCTGCTTTTGGATCCAGCTCTGGGATGTGTTTGGCGATGTGGTGGAGATGTGGCTGGTGTAGCACTGCACTTGGCGTCGGGATCTCAGTGCGGTTATTCAAAATTTCATTGCACTCTAAGAGTGGAGGGAGACAGATGACAACTTTACCATCCAGGGACTCGAGCTGGAAGCCTTCTGCCTTCCTTCCGTAAGTTTCCACGCTGCCTGAGCAAGTTCTAAGGTAGTATGGGAACTGATTACTCTCAATGTTGAACAAGTTAAAGAACTCTGGTCTGACTAGTGAGCGATTGCTCTGATCGTCCAGAATTACATAGGCTTTGATGGCCTTGTCTTTGGCTCCCTTAGGGTACACCTTAGTGAGGCAGATCTTTGAACAAGAACGGATTGACTGAGCTTGACCGCAAACTTCTGTGCAGCTCGAACTGACAACAGTTGTCCTGGAGTGAGCCTCTCCCTCCCCGCCATCCTGTTGTGAGGGTGAAGGAGCTTTGTCGGTTTGCGGTAACAGGCCGGGATGCATGGCCCCATCATGATTAGTGCTATTACATTCCGGGCACTTCACGGCGATCGTACACTCTCTAGCAAGGTGAGAGGTAGAGGAACAGCATTTAAAACATTTTTTTCTCCTTGAGAAGGGCCATCCTCTCTTCAAGGGGTTTTTTCCTAAACGTTCTGCATTTTTTGAGGGGGTGGGGTTTGTTGTGCAATGGACAATTCTTGCTAGGGTCATTGTTAGTTGTAAAGACTTCAGTTTTACGCACTGAGACAGGTTTATTCATGTTAAAATTATTCGAAGTGGATATAACTGGCTTGGTGTAAATTGTACTGCTACCTGGACTCATGAAGCTACGGTCGTTTCACTTCTTCGCCTCCTTGCACACAAACCTAGTGAAATACTCAAAGGGAGGAAATCAACCATTGTTCTCTTCCTTGTACTCTGAGCCAACAGACACCCACCTTTCCTGCAGCCCAAATGGAAGTTTGTCCACGATTGGTCTAATCCCGTATGAAGTATCTAGGTATGATAGACCAGTTAAATAGCCATCTTCTTTGGCGCCTTGAATCTCCATGAGTAAATCTCCAAGCTCTCTTAACTTAGTGTGGTCCTTGGCTGACACCTTAGGAAAATTTTCCAGACGTCGAAATAGTGCCGTTTCAATAATTTCAGGAAGTCTCTCCCATGCTTTGCGTAAGGCTAGCTTGGGGTTGTTAATGTACACTGAACGTATGCATCTCACCTGTTCGCATGATTCTTTTCCCAGCCATTTCGTCATAAGATCCAACTCTTGGGTTGCTCAGAGCTGGACTCCGTGGATAGCGTTGGCGAATGAAGAGTACCATGCATGGTAATTTTCAGGTTTATCGTCAAACTGATATAGTCCTGAAGTGACGAGATCTCGTCGTGCTAAACACTGTGCCATGGGTTCAACTGCAAGTGGCATGCTGGCTGGGGGAATATGTCGGCGGGTATATGACTGAGGGTGTACATTTGTTATGGAATTTGCTGTTCTGAATTCAGCCTTTGCCTCTCCTCTCGCCAAATCTGGTAAGTTTGGTGTCGAGAAGTATTTGTCATCGGCCCTTTCATTCTTGAATTTGTTGCGGAGTTGCATGGGTAAATTGTCTTCCTCAGATGGATGTGATGCAATTGGGCCTCTCTGAGACTCCTCATGAGGTGGGATTTCATCATATAAGTATGGAGAGGAAGAACGAATCTTCAAGTCCATTTGAGATCGAACATAGTCGCTTGTGCGTTCCAATCTGGTCCTTACCGAAGTAGATTTTATGTCATCCGGATCATGCATTTCTTCAGCACTTTCTAATATCTCTGCTTCCACCCTGGCAGCTTCTGCTTCTCGGTGTAGCGTCAGCACTTCTAACTCTGCTTCTATCCTTACCTTTTCCAACTGGTTTTCGGCTTCTCTGGCAGCCGCCTCCTTTTCTCTGGCAGCCGCTTCCTTTTGGTTTTCGGCTTCTCTGGCAGCTGCTTCCTTTCTCAATTTTGCTTCTTGTTCGGCGTACAACGCTCGCACCTTGGCAGCTTCTGCCTTAGCTCTTGCATGGGCAGCCTTACTTGTTGATGCCCTACTGCCCCTGGAGCTGGATGGCAACGACTTGATGCTGGATCGTGATGCCATTGTAGCACTTGAAACACCTGGTAATGCCGCCTTTTCACTGTAGTGTTCTTGCACAGGTGTGAAAGAACTCTGAACTAAACACTGAGATAAACCAATCAATGAGGCGGTCCCAGTAAGATTAACCGTTTACTGCTCACTCTTCCACATTAACTTATGGTGAAAACTGTTGATAAAACAATACAAAATATATACAGTATTTGTTTCCTTCTTGACATCACATTTACATCATAAATACTTGCAAAAGTAAAACTACAACTATATTACATTAAAGTGCAACATACAGTCAGAATCTACCTACGCCATCGACTGGCTTTAAATACACTTCAACACAAAACTATCCGCAACTCTTTAAATAACAAAAAACAAACTTTATCAACCGTCATTACTTTTAACAGAAACAGCGTTAACATTTTTAATTCAACATATCGATTATCTCATGAACTTAACGGCGTTGCTTCTCTGATGTTTCTAGTGCGTAGAAAGAAAACTTTTCTCGCGCTGATCCTGCACACATAAGCCCCCTCCTTCCCGTTTCTCCAAACCGGTATTTTCCCACAAGACGCGGCAAAACCGGGTGTGACGTCATCGCATGCCGCGATATATCACAGACAACGAATTTACTTTAAACAACCTTAACTAGAAAACGATAACAAACGAATTACTAAAGCGAAAATATAATAAACTAAACAAATGCCTTAAAGGCAACACAATGTCATTTAAGCAAAGTGCAGAGTCATCTAAGTGTTCTTGTGTACAAATCGCAATGTTAGCAGGAAAATTAAACAAGTTGTTAGGAGACTAAATGGCATCTTGGCCTTTATTACAAAAGAGGTGATTGAAAATATAAAAGTGTTGTTTCAATTGTGCAGTATACTACTGAGGCTGCAACTGATATACTGATATTGGAAGCAGTCGAAGTGAGATTCACTAGGCTAATTCTTGGGACATAAAGGTTGGATAAAAACCCTGTATTCTCTGAAGTTTAGAAGAATTAGGGTGATCTTACTCAAATGTATGAGATCATAAGAGGGTATGGATGCAGGAAAATCTTGTATCTCACATAGAAACAAGGGCAGGAATTATGGTCATTTAAGACCAGAGCTACCAGTGACCCTGCACAGAGGGTGGTGAACCTCTGGAATTCTCTACACAAGAGAGCTGTAGAAGCTAATCACCGAAAGCATTTAAAGAGGAAGTAGTCAATTTTTGAAGAGAGCAGGATATTGAGGACAATGTTGAACTGTCACAGAAGAAGTCAGGCTTGGGGCAGATCAGTGATAATCATATGAAATGACAGGGCAGGACAGGGAGGCCAAGTGGCCTCTTATTTCCATGTGTTCTTTTGTTCTTCATTTTACTCACAGTCCCCATCAACCTCAACATTATTCAGATAATCCAGTAAGAAGATATTTAATGACTGAGAACATGGCTAGTGTAGCAAGAAATATGGTGCTGATGGAGTGAAATTCACATCATAAACACAGTAATTATGTAACTTATTCAGCTTAAAAAATGTAATCTATGGAACTCATTTGTAAGCTGTAGACACTGCTGACAAGTGGAAGCTATTCTCTTTTATTTAAACCAGAAATCTGTGAAGAGTGAATGGATAATACTGTGTAATCTGTAGAGATGCTGCTCCCTGTGGCCTGGAAGGGAGGATTTAAACAAATTTGCCATTTGGAATTTGGAAGCATAGGAATCAGAGGACTGACTCAAATGTAGAGGGTAAATCGGGCAAGCCCAGTGGGCAGAGCAGACTGAGGCGAGGTAGGGGAGTATGGGAGGAACTGGCAGGTTCAGTCGCACTTACTTTAATGCAAGGAATTAAGTCAAATTTGCTTATGGTTCAGATCAGCACATGGAATTCTAACATGGCAATTACTGAAATGTGTTTAAAGGAAGGGTACGGCAGCTTAATGTTCTGGGTGCAGAACGTTTGGACTGATGGGGATGCGAAACAGGAGGAGGAGGAGTTGTTACTGATTAGAGAGATCACCACAGGAATACTTGAAGAAGATACCCAGGAGAGATCATCCGATGAGGCCATCTGGGCAGAACTTAAAAATAAGAGAAGGGTGATCACTTTTCATGAGGTTTTCTAGAGACTTCCCAGTAGTTGGCAGGAATTACAAGAACAGGTATGTAAGCATAATCATTGTAAGGTTTTAAAGCAATGACATAGAATGAAGGATTTTAACTTTCCCGTTATTGACTGGGATTGTCTTGGTGCAGATGAAGCTGAATGATGTGGAATTTTAAAAATGGAAACAATTGCTTGACTGAAGGAGAGAAGTGATATGGTTCAAACTTGGAAGAGTAAGCCAATAGCCAGATGCCCCTTTATTCATTAATCACCTCAACAATGCAACCTCTACAATTCTGTAATTGTAGGTTACGAGAAGCTTAAACTTTATCACCCTTGGCATTGTCTTCAAGGACGAGAATAATGGGTCTTTGGATGTCTTGAAACTTGAAGCGGTGTGGAATGTACTTGAAGGCATCCTCTTCCAAACGAGCCTCTCTAGTAAAGAATAGCCAGCTTTGTGGATGCTTCATTTCAGCTCGTCAGGGAAGTTTTCTGCCACCATGATATCTGCACTGATGTCCTGCCTGCAAGATACATATTGTGTAGTTGTATACTACTTGAAACATGCTTGGTGTTGAACATGTCAATACATTTAGAAGATCCCTCGCCTTCCATGGTCTCTTTAAAATCTTGTTAAATTGTCTTTGTCTTTAACTAAATCATCATTGAACTTGTACTGTTGATTCTTGTATTCTAACCACACAGTTGACCTTAATCTATTCTCTCATTATAAAACCTTTGCCCATTTGAAACATAATGCAGTTCCACATGTGAATCTTCTGCATCTTCTTGCATCCCCTCCAGTCTTCCCCTCCCCCAGCTGCCTATCATCTCCCTGGATTCATCAAGCTCCACCCTTCACCCCACCTTTTTATACTTTGTCTCATCTTTTCTTCCAGTTGTGATGCTTCACCTGAAGCATCAACTGTCCATTTCCCTTGATAGATGCTACCTGACCCACTGAGTTCCTTCAGCATTCTGAGTGTTTCTCCAGATTTCCAGCATCCGCAGTCTTTCTCGTGTCTCCAGGTGTAAATTTTATTTTCTCTGTATTGTTAAGACTTGATTCTGGTCATTTTTTTTCAGTTATTAGTTCCACCCAGCTGAGCATTAATGCTTATAGTTTGATACTTTAGTTATGTAATCTGTAGAACTGTTAGGGTGTGCTGAAGTCATCTTGAAGGATGCACAGAATAACTCCGCATAAAAAGTGGAGCGCTGTGATCTTGTCAAAGGCAGAACAGTGCCGGAGATTATGAAATACATTGTGGGTGGAGATTGGTGCTCTTTTGGTTACAGGTAAGAAAAGCTTTGAATATTGAGGTAGACCACTGAATTACGGCAATGGAAATTGAGGTAATGGAAATTCAGAAACCTGCCCTTAAAGAATTCGTGAATTACAGCGCAAAATTTTGAGTTAAGGAGTAAAGTATCAGCTCTAGGAATTTATGCTGGTGGGTGGGTGGTGCAGAGGGGGATAATCTTTTCTTTCAGCATCAGGTTTTTGATACGCGCACAGCTGATGTAGTATCATTTTATGGAAAAATCGCAATCAGCCATTTTCTAGGAACACAACCTCCTGTAACATGGTGATCACCTGTAGTGAGCATTTGCAAATTGAACTTTTCCAAATTAAGAAATACTTTGTTACTTTGTTCCTTTGTCTCTGTATCCATTTGCATGGACTTGTAGGGGATCCCCAGATTATAAATAACCTGACATATGGAAATTTGACATTACACATTCTCCCACACATTGTTCAAGCTAGTAATAACACTAATGTTTCATGATATTCATTAATGACCGTATACAGTACAGTATATATTTAGTTTAATTATGGGTTGTGAAATGAAAGATTGGTAGAAAATGTATGTAGACTGAAACAATGAGTCACTAAAGCAAATTGATATTACAGACTGTTCCCAGGAGTGGAAACCTTATGTAACCCAGAGACTGCCTGAACTGTGATACTCTGTGCAGACTACAAACCCCCATCAAAAAGGCATTAGAGCTCTCTGCTTTCTAGACAATAGATCTAACCAGCTCATCACCACCACCACCCTCCTCTGTCTGGTGTAACTGGTTCTTAGCATCAACAATATCTGTTAGCTCTTTCCCCTTTCTCCAAACCCAATGTTTTGCCATGAGCATCCACATGGGCCCTACCCTTTCTATGCCAGACTTTTTGCCGGCTCCATAGAACAGTCCATATTCCAAGCCTACACTGGAAATGGGAATGTCCCCCAATTCTCTCTGCACCTCTGCAACAACTGTGTTGGTGTGCTTCATGCACCAATGCTCAACTCATCAATTTCATCAACTTCCACCTTGCCCTCAAATTTACTTGATCCACTTTGTGTCTCTCTCTTTTACAAACCCACTGATTCTCACTGCTATCTTGACCATGCCTCTTCCCACCCTATCACTTGTAAAAATGCCATTCCCTTCCCTCACTTCCTCTGCCTCCGTTGCATCTGTTCTCAGGATGAGGATTTCCATTCCAGAACATCTAAGATGTCCTCCTTCAGAAAATGAGATTTCTCTTTCACCATCAACAATGCTACCCTCACCTACATCTCCTCTGTTTTCTGGACATCTGCCCTCATCCCAACTCCCCGTCGCCATATCGTTCCCCTTGTCCTTAGCTACCACCCCATGAGCTTTGGTATCCAACGCACTATTCTCCATAGCTTTGGTCATCTACAACAGGATCCTACCACTAAACACATCTTTCCCTCGCACCCAAAGACTCCACTTTTGGCAGGGATTGCTCTCTACGTGACTCCCTTGCCCACGCATCACTCTCCACTGGTCTCCCACCTGTCACACCCCTGCAAATGGGACAAGTGCCACACCTGCTCCATCACCCTAATCACTATTCAGAACTCCAAGCGGTCTTTTCAGATGAACCAACACCTCACCTGCGAGTGTGTCAGGGTTGTCCACTGTATCCGGTGCTCCCACCTCTACATAATCAAGTCTTGACATAGATTTGGGGACCGCTTTGTTGTGCATCTTTGCTATGTCTGCCTCAAAAGGTGTGTTTTCTCAGTGGTCACCCATTTCAATTTGACTTCCCATTCCCATTCCAACATGATAGTCCATGATTGCCTCTACTACTATGATGAAGGTACTCTCGGGTTGGAAGAGCAACAACTCATATTCCATCTAGAAAGTCACCAACCTGGCAACATAAACATCAATTTCTCTAACTTTCAACAATTTCTCCTTCTCTCCTTCTCTTTTTCCATTTTCCATTCTGGCTGTTACCTTTTCTCTTCTCCTCACCTGTCCATCACCTCCCTCTGGTGTCCCTCCTCCTTCCCTTTCTCCCATGGTCCACTTTCTTCTACCAGATTCCTTCTTCAGCCATTTACTACTTTCACCCATCACTTCCCAACTTGCTTCCTACCCCTTCACCTACCTTTCCCCCACCTCAACTGATTTCACCCATCATTTGCCAGCTTGTTCTCCTTTTCTCTCCCCCATCTTATTCTGGCTTCTTCCCCCTTCCTTTCTGGTCCTGATGATGGGTCTTGGCCCAAAACATTGAATGTTTAGCCCTCTCTGTAGATGCCACCTGACATGCTGTGCTTCTCCAGCATTTTGTTGAGTTTGTTTGTTTGGGTTTTTTTGCTCAAGAATTCCTGCATCTGCAGAATCCCTTGTGAGTAGGATTTACAATCACTTGGGAAAGACACTACAGGGATTCAGAATAGTTTATGCATAGGAAATCCTACCTCACAAATCTGGAGCTTCTTGAGATTACGAAGAAAATTGATGAAGGCAAGGCACGAGATCTGTTTACACGGACTTTTATTAAGCCCTTGACAAGTCCTGCATGACAATCTAGTTCGGAAATTTAAGGCAATGTAGGGTCCAAGGTGTTTTGGCACCTTGTCTTTGCAAAAAATGCAATGGCAACTGGATACAAAATTGTCTTGATGATAGGAAGCCCAGGGTTGCAGTCAAGGTTAGGTTTGCTGACTGGAAGTCTGAGATTGGTGGCAATCTGAAAGATTACTTGCAGGAACCATTGTTCTTTGTCCTACTTGAAAAAGGATGTTTGTGGTTAATAAGAAAGTTTGTTGTTGATGTAAAGATTAGTGGAGTTGTAGATGTTACGGATGCAGAGGAAAAGAGATTGGCTGGAAAGCTGAGTGGGATGGTGACTTTTGCATTTTAATTTGAAAAAAGCAGGCTGGACATGTACATAATAAACAACAAGACCCTTGGAACCACTGACACTCTGGGTAAAATTTCATAGCTCACTGAAATTGGTGGTGGAGACGGATAGGGTAATGAAGAAGGTGTTTTATTTGCTTGCTTTCAGAGGCAGAGGATTATATATAAGGGTATCACAGTATCATTGTGGTTAGCTTAATCACTTTACAGTGCCAGCTGTAAGATCAGGGTTCTATTCCTGCTACTGTCTGTGCATTCTCCCTTTGACTGCATAGGTTTTTCCTGGGCTCTCCAGTTTCCTCGTACATCCCAATGCCATACAGTTAGGGTAGGTGAGTTTATAGACAGACATACTTTATTGATCCTGAGGGAAATAGGGTTTCATTACAGCCGCACCAAGAATAGTGAAGAAATATAGCAATATGAAACCATAAATAATTAAATAATAATAAAATTATGCCAAGTGGAAACAAGTCCAGGATCAGCCGATTGGCTCAGGGTGTCTGACACTCCGAGGGAGGAGTTGTAAAGTTTGATGGCCACAGGTAGGAATGACTTCCTATGCCGCTCAGTGTTACATCTCGGTGGAATGAGTCTCTGGCTGAATGTACTCCTGTGCCTAACCAGTACATTATGGAGTGGATAGAAGTCATTGTCCAAGATGGCATGCAACTTGGACAGCATCCTCTTTTCAGACACCACCGTCAGAGAGTCCAGTTCCACCCCCACATCATCACTGGCCTTACGAATGAGTTTGTTGATTCTGTTGGTGTCTGCTACCCTCAGCCTGCTGCCCCAGCACACAACAGCAAACATGATAGCACTGGCCACCATAGACTCGTAGAACATCCTCAGCATCGTCCAGCAGATGTTAAAGGACCTCAGTCTCCTCAGGAAATAGGGACGGCTCGGCCCCTTCTTGTAGACAGCCTCAGTGTTCTTTGACCAGTCCAGTTTATTGTCAATTCGTATCCCCAGGTGTTTGTAATCCTCCACCATGTCCACACTGACCCCTTGGATGGAAACAGGGGTCACCGGTGCCTTAGCCCTCCTCAGGTCCACCACCAGCTCCTTAGTCTTTTTCACATTAAGCTGCAGATGATTCTGCTCACACCATGTGACAAAGTTTCCCACCGTAGCCCTGTACTCAGCCTCATCTCCCTTGCTGATGCATCCAACTATGGCAGAGTCATCAGAAAACTTCTGAAGATGGCAAGACTCTGTGTTGTAGTTGAAGTCCGAGGTGTAGATGATGAAGAGAAAGGGAGACAGGACAGTCCCCTGTGGAGCCCCAGTGCTGCTGACCACTCTGTCTGACAAACAGTGTTGCAAGCGCATGTACTGTGGTCTGCCAGTCAGGTGATCAATAATCCATGACACCAGGGAAGCATCCACCTGCATCACTGTCAGCTTCTCACCCAGCAGAGCAGGGCAGATGGTGTTGAACGCACTGGAGAAGTCAAAAAACATGACCCTCACAGTGCTCGCCGGCTTGTCCAGGTGGGCGTAGACACAGTTCAGCAGGTAGACGATGGCATCCTCAACTCCTAGTCGGGGCTGATAGGCGAACTGGAGGGGGTCTAAGTGTGGCCTAACCATAGGCCGGAGCTGCTCTAGAACAAGTCTCTCCAGGGTCTTCATGATGTGGGAGGTCAATGCCACTCGTCTGTAGTCATTGGAGCCACTGGGGCGCGGCATCTTTGGCACAGGAACGAGGCAAGATGTCTTCCACAGCACAGGAACCCTCTGGAGACTCAGGCTCAGGTTGAAGACATGGTGAAGTACTCCACATAGCTGGAGGGGCCACAGGCTTTGAGCACCCTGGGGCTGATACCTTCTGAGCCTGCAGGGTGGGGGGCTGTTAAGAGGAGTAGGAGGGGAGAGTGGAGTATGTGTTGGTTGGGGGCCAACAACAGATGAATCATGTGGGGGATGGGCAGGAGCCACAGTGTCAAATCTGTTGAAGAACAGGTTAAGTTCGTTGGCCCCATGAAGTTGGTGCCAGAAGCATGGTGACGCTTGTGGGCTGCACCCAGCACAATCCTCACTGATTTGATTTGACACAAACAGCACGTTTCACAGTTTCAATGTACATATTGAAAATTATAAGAAAGATGTCAACAAAATAGAGAGAGTACAGAGGAGATTTACTAGAACGTTACCTCTGTTTCAGCACCTAAGTTACAGAGAAAGGTTGAACAAGTTGGGTCTTTATTCTTTGGAGCGTAGAAGGTTGAGGGGGGACTTGATAGAGGTATTTAAAATTATGAGGGGGATAGATAGAGTTGGCATGGATAGGCTTTTTCCATTGAGAGTAGGGGAGATTCAAACAAGGGGACATGAGTTGAGAGTTAGGGGGGCAAAAGTTCAGGGGTAACACGAGGAGGAACTTCTTTACTCAGAAAGTGGTAGCTATGTGGAACGAGCTTCCAGTAGAAGTGGTAGAGGCAGGTTCGATATTGTCATTTAAAGTAAAATTGGATAGGTATATGGACAGGAAAGGAGTGGAGGGTTATGGGCTGAGTGCAGGTAGGTGGGACTAGGTGAGAGTAAGCGTTCGGCACAGACTAGAAGGGCCGAGATGGTCTGTTTCCTTGCTGTAATTGTTATATGGTTATATATGACAAAACTAATCTTCAGGGGTGTCGCTTTGCAGATGTACAAGGTGTTGTTAGGCTACAATTTAAGTCTCTTCTGGTAGTTGCGGTCACACTATAGAAAGAATGTGATAGCGTGAGAAAGTGTGCAGGAGAAATTCACCAGGATGTTGCCTGGAATGGAGAACTTTAGTTGCAAGAAGAAGCTGGAATGGTTCTCACTGGAGTGCAGGGAACAGAGGGTTGAACTTGTAGGAGCTTATTAAATTATTAACGGACTAGATAGGGTAAATAAGCAGTATTTTTCTAAGGATGATGTGTCCAAAGCTAGAGGGCATAGAGTTAAATTCTGAGGGGAAATATTGAAGGATACCACACAAGTAGTCATGTCTTTCAACATAAGAGAATGGTGGTTAACTTGTGTTTGTCCTCATCTCAACGTACTGTGCTGATCTTGCAAAAAGCTGATGTTTTGGGATTTTCCTCCTCTGTGTGTATGCTTACGACAGCGATAAACTTGGAACTTGCATCTGTGTATATGGAATGTTGCCAGAGACAGGCATTTCAGTGTTTAAAACCCAATTGGATAAGTGGAAAAGGAATCCCAGTTAGAGGTCATTTGCAGGTAAGCTAGTTTAATGTAGATTAACATATTGGTCAATAAGTACGGTACAGGTAAGGCCAGATAGGGTTGTTTCCTTCCTCTGACCAACTGGATCATTCCATTTGCAGCAGAAGCTTGCAATCATCTTGCAAATGAGCCCCTATGACTTTTGATCTGTGTATATTGTACCTTAATAAATTTGTGAAGACATTACAGTTCTTCAGCATTCTTGATAAAGGGAGATTAACTTGAACCTAGTCCTAAAACGTTGACACTTTTGAATGCAGTTATGGATCATCACATGCCCACATTTGTTTCTGACATTTCTTGTTTTTCTTTTAATCAGGTGTACACATACAAACTGAACGCCTTAACCAGGGAAAAGGTGGTGGCCATGCATCCAAGCAGTATTGAGGGTGTTGAGGATATGGCAAGTCTGGCAGATCTGCACGAAGGTGCAATCATGCATAACTTGCATATTCGCTACAAGCAAGACAGTATATACGTAAGTTCAAAAATCATGTGCTACTGTTAAAAGAACTAATGGTGGGAGCCATTCCATACCAGTGACAACCATGTATCAGTGGCCTGTAAATTCAAAGCCACAAATCCACATTTCTGCTTTTGGAAAAGGTGCTGCAGATTCTCACTGTCAAAAACATCTTTTTGGAAGCCAGACTAATTTATTTCTTGACAAATAAAAATTTGTTGGATAAAATGATTACTGAGAGGAAATTTAAGTCAGGTACAATGTGTACAAATAGTCAATTTCTTGATGATATTTCTGGGCAAAATTCCACATGGTTGATTAGCGCACCACTGTCTCAGGATGGATTGGCTGGAGGTACAGCTAGTTCTAATACAGTGCCACGAGTGGGATGTTTGCTCCCATAGTCTTTGCTGTATTGAGTGCTTAGCCATTTCTAGCTGTTATATGATGTGACTTGGCTGAAGACTAGTGGGGATCTCCAGAGGAAGATGAGATAATCAGTTCAACCTGAATGTGGCAGCAAATGGTTTAGCCTTGTCTTTGCAGCTTGCCATTGCTGAGGGTGTGGATGTTTTAGGAGCCAATCTTCCCACAGGCTATGTAATTGTCCAAGCCTGTTCATTAGGTGTGCAGTCCTGCAAGACCTTGATTCTTTCAAATGGCCTGATTGGCTGTGTTCCTACCCTGTGCATTTAACAAGCTTTCCAACTCCTTTCCCACCTGTGTCTTTAGGCCTGCCCCTTAGATCTCATACACCCCTACCAGGTCTCATCAGCTACCTTTGCTCCAACTCCAATTATCCAATTCTGATTTTTTAAAAAATCTTTCTGGCACCCTCTGTGGCATCTACACATCCTTCCTGGTCAGATGGCAATTGTCCACTTGTCTTCCTATACATGCCATGTACCTCCCTGCTTTTCAATTCCACCTTCCTTCAGTAGGTTAAATTCCGGAGCCCTGAGCAAATAGAATCAGAGTAATACAGCACAAAATCAGCTCAGCTCACCCATGCCTGTCTAAATTAGTCCCAATATCCCTCTTACCCTTTGCCTTCCATGTAGCATGCTTTTTGAAAGTTATTGTACCTGCCTCAACTACTTCCCTATGTTTGAGGGTTGGACTTTATCTCCACCGCATAGAAATCATTCTTAGCAATCTATCATGCACAAACACTTCTCTCATAATAAGAATGAGGTCAAGTGGATTTATCCCTCATTAGATTTATTTACAGCCTGCCACAGACCCAGTCTGGCAGAGCCTGGGTCTTTACCAAGACTGTGCTGATAATAGGCAATCAGATTCCCCATGTATAGTGCATACTGCCCCTTGCTATTTTAAGTGCCTCTCCCAAGTGTTGCTCAACATGGAGGAGCAGTGGTTCATCAGCTGAGTAAGGGTGGCAGGTGATAATGAGAGAGAGGTTTGTCTATTTTAAACCATGCCACAAGACTTTCTCTGTACTCAGTGTATTCACTCTTGAAGACTTGAGCTTCTCCTCTATCCATAAACCATTGTTTACCCCGCTCCCCCCCACCAACTTCTACTGAGTTTGTCGTGAGAGGATGTGCCCAGAGATTGTGATGGAAGCATCAGTGATGCTGATCAAAAAACATTGTTGTTTTCACAAAATCATTGTCTGTGTTGACCAATCGATGGGGCAGCTCAATCAATTTAGTCTCCAATCCCCTAAAACTTGTGAATGAAGACCTTGCAGGTTGGCAGCACCTATAGTGTTGGTGTCAGTGATCCATCCCGTTTTGTTCTTGGTATCAATCTGGTGAACTCCTGATCCCCCAGTTTCCTTTGCTAATACGGCTGAGAGTCAGCTGAATAGTTGTGGGGCTAGTTTGGGTTCGAATACTTGATGTTTTTCCCTTAAAGACATTAGTGAACCAGATGTGTTTGGATGACAATCCAAATCCAGTTGTTTCATGTTCACAATTGTCTTTAAAAAGAACCTTTTGTTGTAATTCCAGTTTATTTGACAGATTTTTAAGTTCCTCACCTGGTGTGAGTGGTTTGAAATGTCTTTGGATCATTAGTCCAGGATTTTGGATTTTCATCCAGTAATTTAATCATGATGCTGCCAATCCTGTTGTACTTTTTAAATTTTCATTTCTTCTTACATCTTTTAATATATTACCATGACTCAAGGCTCTTCCTCCGCAAAGGGGTCTGGTGGAAAGATAAATGTACTTTTGTTCTTTTGTAGCTATAAGTTTTACTAGATGCTTACGATGTCTTGTTTTGCTTCTACGAATTGGAATATTGCTTTGAAGTAACTGGGCCCATCTGCTTGCAGTCATTTTACTGGCATCTTGGGGTCATTAGTAAATAGGCCAATTAGTGGCTATTATCTCGAACCAATTTGGGAGCACACCTGATATAACAAAGCATCTTGTTCGTGATCACTCATTCTACGCAGTATGTATGCCTCTGTCTCTGAGAAGCTAATTCAAAAAATATGTGAGGCAATTTCAGATGGCTTATTGTTCCCAGGTTTAAATAATTAAAATGTTTATCAGCTTTAAAGAAATTTGGGTTGTAGAAATTCTGATCTTGACCTCCTTTATAAAATTATTGTTCAGAAGGTAAATCTAAGAGACACAGATAAAGAGTGCTTTTAAATGTAGTGATTGGATTTAAACACCATGAGAAAGCCTGCAGGCACTGGAAATCCAAAGCAACACACAAAATGCCAGAGGATCTCAGCAGGCCAGGCAGCATCCATGGAAACAAGTAAACAGTTGACTTCTCGAGTGGAGACCCTTCTTCAGGACTGAGAAGGAAGAGAGAAGATGTCAGAATATAAAGGTGGGGGAGGAGGTGAAATGGGCGAGCTGGAAGGTGATAGGTGGAGGTCAAGGATTGGAGAAGAAAGAATCTGATAGGAGAGGAGTGTGGACAATAGGGGAAAGGGAAGGGGAAGGGAATCCGGGGAAAGTATTAGGCAGGTGAAAAGAAGTGAAAAGCCAGAGTGGGGAATAGAGGAAGGGGGTGGGGGAAGGGAGAATTTGTCCATCAGAAGGGGAAATTGATATTTATGCCATCAGGGTACCCAGACAGATGGAATACAAGGTGTGGCTCCTCCACCCTGAGGGTGGCCTGAACTTGGCACAAGAGGAGGCCATAGATCGACACTTCAGAATGCGAATTAGAATTAAAATGTTTGGCCGCTGGGAAGTCCTGCTTGTGGCAAATAGTGCAGAGCTGCTTGCCAAAGTAGCACCCCAGTTTAACTAATCTGACTTGATTTCAATATTTTAATCAAAGCATTAAAGTTTCATGCAATTAAGAGTGACAACTGATTAGATAGAAAACCATTATATTTTAAATAATTTTAATTGCACATGTTTGGAGATGTACAGTCACACAGCACAGAAACTGGCCCACTGGCCCAGCATGACTATGCTGACCATCATTAGTTAGTCTCATTTACCAACACTTGATCTACCCTGCCTTATTGATTCAAGTGCTTGTTTGGATGCTGCTTAAAGTTGTCCAGTGATGGTCTCCTATCTTGCATTGTCAAGGTTGTGCAATAAAGATCTGGTATGAATGTATCTTAAGTGCTTTATTGTTACCAGTTCTGAGGCACTTGGTTACAATGTAGTTGCCCTATATTTATCCCCATAATTAAAAGCACTATTATTACCACTTCATCACTCTCCCTTTCCATTGCATTCCTCAGAAGTTTTGCACTTTGTCAACCTGCCTATCAGAAAGTCTAGAAATAAGTTAAATATAAGAAGTATTTTAGAAATCTCAATATTAAGAAACTCAGTAACTCATGGAGTACACAGTGTACTTTAAATTGTCTGTTGATGACAGTATTTATCCAATTTTGTTAACTTCTTGGGTCAACTAAATCTTGGAAACATACAAAGTGTACAAATTGTTACTGAGAATTCAACACACACAAGATTTCTACTTGTCTGTGTATTTAATATCGGCCTTTTCCTAAAGGAACACCCCAAATTCCCCCCCCCCCCCCCCGCCAATGCCACTGGACAAACTATAGCAAGTGCGAAGATGTTAGGTGTAAGTTGCTTAGGGACCTCGTGTTGGAGGTGTAACTCTGGAGTTTGACTGTTGTGTGATGCTCACATTTGAAGTGATACTTTTGGAACAGCGGATGAGGGTGACAAGTGGGCAGTTAACACTGCCCTGTTAAAGAGGCTGGAGATGTTTGCTGGTCTGTGTTCCTTAGTTTTAGAATGGCCACTTGGGACAGATATTGGAATGTTCCCTACAGTCATAACCCAGCAAGAGGCAAAAAAAAGAAAATGGACACACAATTGTCAAACAACTTAACGAACTCCTTTAAACATAAAATATAATCTGTGTTAACTCGAATTTACAGTAACTCAGAATTTGAGAAATACAGTATTTGTAAATAGTGTGCATTCTTTAGCTTCTTTTATCCACTTTTGTAACCCAGAGGGAGTCTTGTATTTAAAAACGATGGTAACAAAGTCGTCATTATAGCCTTGTGTAAGAATGCAGACCCGGCTTCACAGAAGAAGGCAGGGTGCATACTTTATTCTTGGCTGCCTCTCAACATTTATGTTGTTGACATTCTGCAGTCCCAAGCTTGCCATATGATAGTTATTGCATCCATCTGCCTGAAGCCTTAATAACCAACTATTTTGAATTGTTCTGCCTTTTGTACTAGTGTTGAACAAGGGTTTCAAAGTCGATAACAGTAGCAATTCTGGAGCTAATTTTTGACGTGCACTGTACCTCCCTTGGTGGTATTTTGCTATGTAATCTTTTGGGGAGTTCGGTGCTTCTCACTTTAATTTAAAACATCGTGTTCTAACAGCAGATGTCCAGAACTACTTTAATTGAGCTAATTCTTTTAAATTCAAAGATCCTTTTCTCCAGTTTAACCAGGCACAAGTGTTTAATGAGCTTATTAATATTTGTTACTTTTCAAAATGCATGCCAGGTTGGGGGACTGGCAGCTTGAATACCTGCCAATATTTGGGGCATACAATGAACGGAAAGCACAGTGAATTAGAAGAGGGTTAGTGCACACGATGTATAGTGCCATCAGTGCAAAAAAAGGGCCTCACTTTTTCGAGATATCAGCTGTCCATTTCCCTCTATGGATGCTTTCTGACCTACTGAGTTCCTTCACATCCTTTTGTACAATGTACACATCAATGTACACGATACATTGAGTATCTTGTGATCAGGCTCAGTGTTATCCAGGGTACAGCAGCTTGTGATTATGGAGCCACTTGTTATCCTAAACATTCACCATCCTGCAGTTCCCCTCTAGGTTGTCTGGTGTGGAAACTGTATTACATTTTTTAGAATAATCCTCTGTTTTCTCTATATCTAAGTGCATGTTCATATTGTTGTCCAGTTGGACGGGTGTGGTGGGGGGTGGGGTGTGGTGGGGGGTGGGGTGTGGTGTGGCGTGGCGTGGCTCGGCTCCTTTGCAGCAGTTGTCACAGGCCTGAACCTTCAAAGGCACGTAAATAGTTCAAGCGTACTTCACTGTAAGTTAAACCCATATGGCACGTCTAAATGCATTTGTGAAGGCATTCCCTCTTCATGACTAGGTCAAAATCCTGGGACATTTTAACCAAATCTCCTATGCAAGTATTTTCAATACCATAGACCACAACAGTTCAAGAAGATGGTTCACCACGGCATTCTCTGAAGTAATTAAAAATGAGCAATAAATTCTGCTGTTGCCAAAAAGTCAAGTATAAATAATACTAGAATTCAAGCTTTTCCCCATACCACATATTTCACATTCTTTAATTAAATATTGCTTGCTGAAGATGAATCATAAACACTAGACTCTACAGTTGCTGGAAACATTGAGCAAGATGAAGATGAGTCCTCATGAAGGGTCTTGACCCAAAACATCAAATGTCAATCCCCTGCATTGATGCTGCCTGACTTGCTGAGTTTCTCCAGCATTTTGTTGCTGGTTGTGGAGGAGATGAAATCTGTTTTCAGCAGTATAGTATTGGATATGACTGAACAGAATGTCTGTGCATCTGCAAATTTTGGGTGAGCTAATTATTAATTAGATAATTTAAATTTTGTTACAGTTCCTACATCACTTCCTGTGCAGACAAGTCTGATCCAATCTAGACCCACATCTAATATTTTCTCCCTATGTTCTTGCTGCCTGTTTCCACTCCACCTCAGCATCTTGTGAAGAAACCTCTAGTCCAGTGCTTTTCAGTTCTGAAACATTGATCATCCTTCATTATTTATAAAACATGTTTTTAAGCTATTCGATGTCTTAATATTTCCTCTGGCATTTTTAAACACTGTTTGATAACTTAATGGGTTTGTAAATGTTCGGGTACATATTGTGGAGGGCATATTAGCAAGTGATAGGAACTGTCCCAAAAATTCTGTGAACTTTAAAAATGACAAACAAGTAGTTCATCTCACTTATCCCTATCGGCTCCCACATGGATACTGTTCAGTGTGACTTCCATTTATTCACACTCTTAATTTGATCTGAAACAATGTGCTCACCTATAATAATATTATTATTATTGTCATAGTTAAGCATTGTAAGTAATCTAAAAGGTTGGAACAGAAGTTAATGGTTTTGTTTTGATTAATTTCCAGACCTTTGTTGGCTCCATTTTGGTGTCACTGAATCCATATAAGCCAATTCCTGGACTTTATGATAAAATCACAATGGAACAATACAGCAAGCATCAACTGAGCGAAATTGCACCTCATATTTTTGCTGTTGCAAATGAATGTTACCACTGCCTTTGGAAACGTGATGACAATCAATGTGTCCTCATCAGGTAAAATCTCCTTATTTCAGCATGAACTTGCCTTTCAAACAGAAATTCAGTTGTTCAAATTACTGGGGTGGAAATGTACCCCAGGTGTGTCCATTAAAATCTTTAACTTCTGTATTTCTTACATTGGTGCACACAAAGATTTTGTATCGACATTCTTATTTGTTGTTGCTGTTGTTCAATCATTTAGTCGAGTCCAACTCTTCGTGACCTCATGGACCACAGAGTCCTTAGGGTTTTCATGGCAAAATATGGATGTAGGTTGCCAGACCTTTTTTCATGCAGATACCACTGCTGCCCAGACCCTGGCTGGGTTTGAACTCGGGACCATCTGCCTTGAAGTCCAGTGCTGATGCCACTACACCACCAGCCTTATAATAGTACTTAGTTAAATGTAGATGTAATCTCTTTTTAATGGGCAACTTGATTTGCAACAATATGACAAGAGTTTTACTTTTCTCAGTTATCTGTGGCAACATGCCTATGGTTAATTTTTAAAGAGGGGGATAGATATCAAGAGCATTTAGAAGGACATATTCCAAGTAGAGAGAGCTTGAGCAATTACTGATGACCATCAGAGCCCATCAGATGTTATGTTAATTCTTAGAAATCACACCTTTCTGATTGACCCTCTTAGTTTTTCCAGTCCTCTCTTCTACGAAGCAGAACACTGGCAGAACTCATGGCCAATCAGCAGCAAAAGGAGTACATTGATATTTTAGACTAAAATTCTGCATCAAAAGTGAGAGGGATGAGGAAAGATTGGCAATCTATAGTTTAACAAGACAGAATGGGATGGTAGGTGGAGAGGTGCTGATGGGCAGATGGACCAGGTAGGTTTAGAGCGTGGGTAATGACTCATGTACGTTCAAGTTCAACAGTGGGCATGACAGGGAATGAGGGTGCAGCTGACTCTTATAGTTTCATATCGCCAAATCATATCATTACCTTGTGGCCCGGTAGCACATGCTTTGTGGCCCGGTAGTTGGGGACCACTGGTTTAGGGGTGGGAGAGATGGACAGGTGAGTCTTCCTTCTTCACACTCACATCTTGTACAGGGCCTTAACCCAAAATGTCAACTTTGACCTCCAGCCACTTTCTAGCACTCTGTTCATTGTTCCATATTCCAGCATCTTCAGTCTCTTTCATCTTTTAACCCCCCCTCCCCGCCCCATCTTTGCATTTTCAAGATTTCTGTGGGTTTCATTGTACTTGGTGGCTCAAGTGATGAGTGGGTTTCAAATCCTGCTATGGCACCTCAAGAAAACTGGTGGATATCTTGTATTCACAATAGTTTCTGTAGATGAGGTAATCTTGTAGAAAATTATTCAATCCAATAAATAGTTGTAAGTAAAAAAAGAAAGAAAATAAACAAAAGTATAAATACTTTGTTGAAAATAACTGCTGTCCATTGTCACATAATCTAGAAGGCCTAGAAGCGTTTCTCATTAATTACTGCCATGCAATAAGTAATTGTTTCCATAATCTATTAATTTAAGTGCATCCTGTTTATTTATGCTGTGCAGTTTATCTTAGGAAGTAAATCTTGACATTAGTGTATTCATTTCCAGGAGATTAGATAGAGCAACATGCTTTCAAAATCCTGTTTTTTAAACTTGAAGAGATATTAATAAGTGTAGTTCATTATCAGCATTTTCTTTGAACTATGTTCACAATGTAATTTTAATGTAATTCCTTGTGGGTATTTGATTCCTCAGCCTTGCGTGTCTGTGTTTATCTTTATTTATTGGCACAATATGTTTATATCTACAAAGCCACCTGTCTAAGTCCTGGTAAAAGCCATTTCATCTCCTGCCTTTCCCATTTATAGACATCATTTCTGTTTACTTCATTTTCAACATTTTTTGTTCTGCTTTCAGTGTTTGGTTTTTCTCCTTTTTTTATGTAGAAAGCATTTGCCTGGAGTTGAGGCTAGGAATTTGTTTCTAGGAATTTGTACTTTCCTGGAGCTGAATTGGAAATGTTGCTTTAAACAACTAAAATCAAATGCTCAACACTGTTCCCCAAAGACATTGCTGTAAAATTTCTTATGTCTGCAAGTAATTGGGAAGGGATGAAATTTCACATTCTTACTCTTCCCTCTTCTTGACTCCTCATCAAAGGTGATACAAATACCTCAACAGTGTTATACCTGAACATCCCCTGCTTCTGCACTCTACCAATTATTATGTATCCACAACCTTCCTCGCCCAAAATCTCATCCTTGCAATCTTTCTGAGACTTCTTTTAACCAGCTCCTTCTGTACCAGTGACGGATCTCTCAGTCACCTTCCCCAATTTTCATGCTGGCTGTGCACTCGCACCCTGACATGGCTCAACCATATCTCCTCCACTCTACCTTGTTGCTCTGATCCCAAGTCCCTGCCAATGTCACTAATACCCACCCCTCTCCCAATTCCTCTTCACATCTCTGCAAAACTACCTTTGTAACTTCAATCTGGGACATTACTGCATATGCCTACCTAAACAATTAATGAAAAGGAATAAGGAAACTGCATTTTATGTAAACCAATCCTTCTCAGTTTCTGGTTTACTTGAAAATGTTCACATAATTGTACCATCTCAATCAAGCCACAAACGATGGATCAGCACATAGAGCAGTACAGCACAGGAACAGATTCTTCAGCCAACCATGTCGTGCTAAATTAATTCAGCTAACAATTACACATTTAAACAAGCTAATCCCTTCTACATTAGCAATGTTTACATTTCTTCATTCTCTGCACATTCATGTGCCCACCTAAGAACTTCTTAAACATATCTGCAGGGATAATACCGAAACCTAAATTGAATAAATATCAGAAAAAATGTATAAAAATTGTATTTGCAGTAGCCAAAAAAGCTATTGCAGTTACTTGGAAATCAGATTCATATTTAACTATGGATCATTGGAATAATGAAATATATAGCTGCATTCCACTTGAAAAATTACTTATAATTTAAAAAATGAATATGATATATTTTTGAAAATTTGGCACCCCTATCTACAAAAGATAAGATTAAATATATAGGTCCTTTGAAGATAAAATTATAAGTTATTTGGGGAAAATAAAAACTGAAGTTATTTTGAACTCCATGGAGCATGTGAGGATCCTCCGATATCCAGGCAATCTTTCTTTCTATCTTTTTTCTTTCTTTTTTTTTCAGATAGGAGTCTAAGGGGGGGAGGGTTAAGGGGAGGGGGAGGGCCAATATTAATGTTTCACTATTCTAATATTCTATTCATTTTATGTAATTCTCTTAAAATTTTAATAAATAAATAAATTTAAAGAAACATTTCTGCCTCCACCTGCTAGCACATTCCAGTCACCCAGCACTGTGTGCAAAAGAGACCTGCTCCACACATCTCCTGTGAACTTGCCCCTCTCACTATACATGCATGCCCACTAGTATTAAGCACTTTAACCCTGGGAAAGAGATACTGCCCTCTACATATGCCTCCCATAATCTTATAATTTTCAATCAGGTCTTCCCTTGGCCTCTGAAGCTCCAAGGAAAACAAATCAAGTTTGTCCAAACTATTTTTGTAGCATATGCCCTCTATTACAGGTGAACCTCTTCTGCATCCCCCCCCCCCCCCCAAGCCTCCACATCATTTTTATAAAGGGGTGACAAGAACTGGATGCAATTGTCAACAGAATTGCTTGCCAGAGTCAGGGTGGTTCACCACAGTAAGTCAGAGGAAGAGAAACATGATAAACACTGGGAGAGGATTTTAATTATATCAAAATATGATTATTGTTGGCCCTGACTCAATGTAAAGTCAATTACTTGGAACAATTTGATAGCGTATTTAATTTTCAAAAGGAGTTCTGCTTGAGTTTTAGTCCATTGGCTATTGGCTGGTTTATGTTTATCTGTTTATTAGAGTCCCTCTGTTACCTCTCCCAAACTGGCTAAACCATGTATGAACTTAAATAATTAGTGTCAGGCAGGTTAATCAAGGCTGATTCAGTTTTTGCCAAAGACCCATAATCATGTGCTGCAGGCAGGAGTCATTAGACAATGATCATGATACCTCTGCATCCTGCCTTGTCATGGGTCAATGTGGCACCAAATGACCCCTTCAACTAACATATTAACATCCCTGGAACTCTCCAATACCACATGGCATTGACTGTATTGAAAGACATCAAGTCAGTGAAGGAGATTTTAAAATGTTTATTTTTTTAAATGTTATATCAAGATTATCGTCCCAGCATTTATTTCTGCAATCACTGTCCTTCCTTCCATATCCACTCCAGTCTCAGCGTGGAGGTGCTTGGCTGTAAGAGTGCACAGTCTACTGATCAGAGCCCTTCTGATTTATTAGCAATCTGAGCACCTGAGAAAGCTGTGATAATGACATGACCTTCTTACCTTGCAAACACCTTTCTCCTTGGAAAGGATGCACAGTGACGATGGCTGAGTAGGCTAGTATCTTAAAGGAAGCAGAGTTAGGAGAAGCACCTGGCCCAGGAAGCTCCTTCCAGCACCAAGGTTCCCCATTAAGCTACCTACAGTTGCCCAGTGTGATTATATTGGGTGTGCAATTCATACAATTATATAACATAATAAAGAGCCCTCATAGCCCACCTTATTCATGCCAACTTTGATGCCTACCTATACCAGTGGATGAGATCATTTGCCTGCATTCAAGGACCTTTCCTGCAGCATGGGGAGCAGCAGAAGTAACCCTATTGCTTAGGGAAGGAGAGAGAAACAACAGCAAGCTGTTTGGAAAATGCTGAAAGCTCTTTTGATGGCAATGGAATATATTGACATGACTGGACAAAGGTAGCCAGGGACCAGGTCTGCATATGTGTGTGAGAGAGGGGCTTCAGCCAGCATTCAGGAGTCCTGATCTTCTGCCAGCTTAGACCTTAAGAGCTAACAGATTCCAATTGGGGCCATTGTTGAGGGAGCTGAGATCATTACATCTGATGTAATGGTAATACTTGCAGGCAGTAGTCGTTAGCTGTCACTGGCAATAAAACATGACCTTGCATTTATTTATAATAACTATTGAGAAAAGTATTTTTCTCAAATACGGAGCTGGAAGTGTGTGAAACAGTTGAATAGAATATATAGTTTTCATTGAAGTGGGATTTGAGATCTGGTGACATGAGAGATTACTGATTCTGGAATATGGAGCAGCAAATCAGTATTTTGGGTCAAAGCCCTGATTTTGATTTAAAACACTTACAATTCCTTTCCTCACAGGTGCTGTTCAACCCAACAAGTTCCACCAGCAGACTGTTTGTTGCTTGAGGCATGACTTCACTGAAACATGCAAAATGTTTGCAGAGGTAGATGAAGGGATGGCTCTTTCATGACTCTTGTCCAGAGCCAGGTTTACAATCTCGTAGCAATGGGATGGCCATTTGGGACAGAGATGAGAAGAGATCATGCGTCCCAGAGGGTGCGGTGAATTTTGGAATTCTCTACAGAAGTGACAGCAGAGGCTCAATTACAGTGTATTCAAATCAGTGATCAAAAGATTTTTGGATTTTAAGGGAATTGGAGTTTGTTGAGGGAAATGACCTAATTGAACAGCACAAGACAGCAGGGATGTGGGGCTGAGTGGTCTTCTCATGCCTCCATTTTTTCTGTTCTATTGTTTCTGAATTAATCTTTTCAAGTTGAGTTATTGTCATTCAACTTTACAGTGTATTCCACCAAATGAAACAACACTGCTCTGGACCATGGTGGATATAATCCATACATCACACAAAGTAACATTACCACAAATTAACAAATGCAAGTTTAAAAAGTAAACAATATGACACTTCTGGTGCTGCTTACGTGATGAGACCTGGGTGGAGGCAGGGAGTTCAGTAGTCTTGTGTAGTCTTGCGACCTAGGGGAAGAAGTTTCCCATTCTAACAGTTCCTGTTCTATTGCTACGGTACCTCCTACCTGATAGGAGGGGTTAAAGAAATTGTTGGACATTTGGGAGGGATCATTGACAATGCTAATGGCCCTGCATAGGCGGTGCTCCTGATAAATGCCTCTTGTGGGTGGAGGAGAGACCCTGATAATCCTCTTGATGATCTTTGCAATCCTTTGTAGAGACTTGCAGTCAGATATCTTGCATTTCCTGTACCAGATAATGATGCAGCTGGTCGGGACACTCACGGTGATACTCCTGTAAAAATTGGTTAAAATGGCGGGGGAGGCGGTTCACATGCCTCAGACTCCGCAGGAAGTGGAGACGCTGCTGTGCTTTCTCGACTAAAGAAGTGGCGTTGAGGGACCTGCTGAGATTGTCCGTTAAGTGCACTCCCAGAAACTTGGTGCTCCTAACTCTCTCCGCGGGGAGTCCTGTATGTGAAGCGAGCAGTGGTCTGCCTGCACCTTCCTAAAGTTTACATAATCTCTTTGGCTTGTCTGCGTTGAGCCACTTTACCTGCTCTCTGTCCACTGTCTTGATGTTGTTGATGAGGCCAACCACTGTTGTCATTGCTGATTCGGTTTGATCTGGACCTAGCACTGAAGTCTTGCCTTAACAGCATGAACAGCAGGGTTGAGCACACAGTCCTGGGGAATGCCTGTGCTTTGCATAATGGAGCTAGAGACATTGCTGCCAACACAGACTGACTGTGGTCCTTTTGTCAAGAAGTCCAGGATCCAGTTACAGAGAGAGGTGTTGAGACCCAATGAGGACAATTTACCCATCAGCTTCAGGGTGACGATAATAGTACTAAATGCTGAGCTGAAGTTGATAATCTGCATCCTGGCTGAGGGGATAGTGGACTGTTCCAGAGAGATGCTGAAGATGTCTGTTAATTGGGCTCCACAGTTTCTCAGCACCCAGCCAGGTATGTCACCAGGCCCTGTACAGCTTTACATGGGTTGACCCTAGCTAGGGTCTTCCTCAAATCAGCTGTAGCTAGAAGGTTGTTGCTCTCACATCGTTGCGTGCATCAATCCATGCGTAAACGGGATTCAGCGCATCAGGAAGTAAGTTGGCACTGTCTACTAGGGTGGACTTCTAGTCTGTTATGGACTGAATGCCCTGCCATCTCCCTGGTGTAACAGAAATGGCTGTAAATTCTCTGTGAATAATCCTATTTTGCCGTCCTGATGGTACTGGAAAGCATAGTAGTTGCTGACCCGAGAGCTGTGTTATCTCTGCCCCAGATCTGAAGGCAGCGTCCCTCTCTGTCAGCCATGGCTTCTGATTTGCCCTCGCGTGGATGTGTTTTCTTTATGTAGCCAGTCACAGATCTCACATGTTCATTGCGATTGTCACGAACATCCTCCAGTTCATGTTTTCAAAACAGTCCTGTCACATTGAGGTTGCTGCTTCTGGCCAGGTCTTTATCTCCTTCTGAACTGGTTTGACTTGTTTAGGCAGTGTCCGATATGCAGGATTGGCTTAACAGATAAGTAGTCAGAGAATCTGATGTGGGGACCAGCAGCAACAAGGATGTTGCTATAAACCAGGTCTGATGTGTTCTCACCTCTAGTAGTGAAGTCAACATGCTGTTAGAATATGGGCCGGGTTGGGGGGTGGTGATGCCTTCGCATTAGCACGGGGGATGTATACAGCCACAATCATAATAGTAGTGAATTACTCAGTAAATAGAAGGCCGTGCATTTCACCATTTAGAGCTCTACCATAGGTGAACAGTGGATCATCACTACTAAAGTGTTCACACACCAGTTCTTATTAGCCTAGATACATACACCTCCACCGTGGTTCTTGCCTGACACTGGGGGCATTCTGTCAACCTGAAAAGAGATGGAACCTATCTGGATGGCTGCTTCAGGGATGGTATCCTAGAGCCATTTCTCATCAGAATAAGCACATGGTTGTCCTTACTGTCAGTCTCAGATTCAGGTAATCTAGTTTATTTGCTAGCAATGGAATGTTTGAAAGACGAGAGCTGCCTGAAGGATTTCACCTTTAGTCTCTCACAAATACCAGTGCTTTGTTACGCTTTTACTTTTCTCGCGCACCACTTCGGATGGCGTCTCTCCTGGGTGGCTGTTGCAGGCGCCAACATGACGCGCAGATCTCATCTGCCATCCAACTTGTAAGGTAAACTTGCAGTACTTGGCGTACTTAACATGCATCAACGTCTTGCAATCATAAGAAAGCTGTAAAGGACAAACAATTGCACCGTTAGTTAGAGCTGTAGTGGCTGCTGCATCAAAGCGCACCGCCAGGTTGGTGCCAACAATTCTGGAATATAGACTATTATTTATTATTTATTTGGGGCAGTATTTGTGTTGTGTGTGAGTTATGAGCTGTGTTGTTCACCTTGATCTAGAGGAATGTTTGGCAGTATGCATGTATACGGTTGAATAGCAAACTTAACTGAAATTCATTATGTTTGGTGCAGTTGGAAACTGTTCTGGATCAGATTTATTATCACCGGCATATGTCATGAAATTTGTTAACTTTGCAGCAGCAGTATAATGATGAGGGAAAAATACTGAATTACAGTAAATATGTCTGTTTCTATATATGTGGGTATATTAAATAGTTAAATAAGTAGTGCAAAAATAGGAAATTAAAAAAAAGTAGTGAGGTTGTGTTCAGAAATCAGATGGCAGAGGGAAAGAAGTTGTTCCTGAATCATTGAGTTGTAAGTTGTCTTTTGTAGCTTTGTCTTCCATGTTAATAGCACTTGCCTAAGTGCATTTTGGAGCTGACTTGGAAGCAAAGGAAGCCAAGACATTCCTAACAAGATTTATTATTTTTAGAAATAGGATGTGAAATGGCTATTTATTTTTGGCAATCTTACTGCATTGTGGAAACAAAGCAGAGAAAGGAAGTCGGTATGGGAAATAGATTTGAGCTTTCTGTTCCAAGTTAAAGAAAAGTAAATCTGGAGGCAAATTGTATAAAAGCTAAGTCTTTTGGGCTGTTCAAAGTTCAGGGTTAACAATCGCAAGTCGTGAAGCAAGTATGATTCAATGCTTTGGATGTATAATAAACAGTCTCTGGTTTCACAAGAAAAGCATGCTACAAAGTGGTTAACTTATCCAGCAGAGTTCTTTTGTGGTTAGAAAAGATATGATTCTGACTTTGGGAGGGGTAGATGAGGGGATAAGAATGAGGTTAAGAATGAGGTAAATTACTTTGGAACAGAAGCATTTTCGAAATGCCAACTGAGCAACATTCCAGTCTTACAAATTGTAGTGGTGATGTGTCCAGCTTTAGTTGAAGTGGGCTGCCTATGGTTGGGGAAGTGCCATCAGATAATAAAAGTTATTGCAACATAATTGCATTTTATGTTACAGATACGGGTTATGTTATTAAAAGCTACAACATACTGTTGAAATTTCAATCTATTGCCAAAGAACAGACTTTGACAAAGTGCATATGATTTTGAAGTTGAAATTTAATTCATTCCGGATGTGCTAGCTCTTTTAAAGTTTTTAATTATCATTCCTTCAGCAGCCCCTCATAGACTACCATGGCCTATTCTTGACATTCACAACAGTGATATAAAATTTGATTCTGATTTTAATCTCCCAGTCTCCATCAATTCTTCTGCTGCTAGCCAAGCACCCTTGCATCCTTGACCTTGTGTAATAACCATTCCTATCTTCTCCTTGTACTATGTCCTTCTAAGTTTTTTTTAACTGTGTGTTATTACCCAAAAGCCCTGCACCCCTCAGCCACCTTTAAGGTCCTGTTTGAAACCCTGTCTCGTTAAAGAAAATGTTGGGGCACTGTTATTTTCTGCAATGCTTCTGTATTTGTTCCATCCAATCAGTCATTCAGTCATAGAGTTATATAGCATAGAAATGGATCTTCAGCCCATCACATCTCTTTGCTCTTCTATACTAAATCCAGAATTTCTGGAGTTAGGGCTGTATCCTTCCATGCCTTGCCTATTACACTGTCTAAATGCCTCTGAAACGTAGTAATTGTATCTCATTTCAACTGGACAGTTACGTTGCTGTGAATTGTTTTAGGACTACCACAGAACCATATAAATCCATAATCTGGATAGTTAAAGAAATGTCTTTAATGTAAAATTAATCTCCACAGAATCTGTGGGAGTGAATGTCTGTAAGGATTCTCCTAATTTTCTTGTGGAACTTGAGGAAGAGGCACGGGATCTAATGGAAAAATCACATCTACTCTGTTTCTCTTGGTTTCTGCATATCTTCCACCAGGGTTGTGGTACACAATTCAGAAACCCAGTCTGTCCACATACAAAGAAGCTCTTGTGCTATTACTTAGTTAAAGCATGTAGTCATTTCCCCTCCTGGACTCTCAAAAGACCTTAACTCAGGGGTTCCCAACCTTTTTTATGCCATGGGCCCCTACCATTAACCATGGTCCCTAGGTTGGGAACATCTGCCTTAAATAGTGTAAATATTTGATAGACAAATACCTAATAGACCTTTAGGTCAAGGACCTAAAGGCTTCTCTTTAGTTGATGGAATTAAAAACTTGAGGGTCCATAGTCAAGATGGTAAGTTAATTTAACCCCTCCCTATCCTTTCTTGTTCCTTGGGCAATGAAAGATTCACTGAGTCTAGGAAGGTCATTTGGGAAATTTGGAACATTTTTTTACAGTTAAGATTATTTGGAAAACATTTTAATAGATGACCCCTATATTCCTTAGTGCAAATGAAATCAAATGCCACAAACAATCAATTTTGTTCAAATCTGTGTACGGAATAATTTTCACAACAATGAGCATCCCTTAAACACATGTTGTCCTTTGCCTAAATCAGTACCCGGAGCCATTTTAAACAAAATGTTCCATTGTGAGGGGTGGCAGCAAAGTCCTAATGATATGAAGAAGGAAGAAGTGATGATGTGAGAGTTAATGTAATTAGCAGAGACCATTCAGTTACCTATCAGAAGGTGAAGTGCACGTTTGCTGCTGAAGAAAATCAGATATAAATTCTTTTCACAAACCCCAGGAAACAGTCCACCTCGACGCATTTCATATTGTAGTTGGGAATTTCAGTCAGGCTTGTTTGAAGAAATCCTTGCCCAATTATCAGTGGTCTAGTATAGCATCAGGGGTCCCAACTGTTGTACTAATGAGGAATGCCTCCCTTTCCCTGCCCACACCGCATTTCAGGACATCTGATCATTTAGCTATTCTCCTACCTGCATACTACACAGGCAGAGGCTAAAGAATAAGACTCTAGAGATTAGGGTAACAAAGAGGTGGTCAGGTGTGGCAGAAGAGTGGCTATGCTCAGTGGACTGATTTGTGGATCTGAATGAATACACCGCTGTTGTCATGGACTGTATAAAGCAATCATGGATGAGTAGGTCCTTACAAGTTCATTCAGAGTTTTCCCCAACCAGAAGCCCTGGATGAACCATGAGATCCACAATCTGCTGAGGGCCAAATCGAAAGCACTCGAGTCTGGTGACCAAGAAAGTTGCAAGAGGCCCAGATATGATATCTGGAAAGCCATCTCACGGGTAAAGTGTTAGCAAACTAAACTTCAATCAATGAAGGATGCTTGACCGCTATGAATATTATCACTTCTTACAGAGTATAGTCAAGTGACATGGGTACCAACAGGGCTTTACCTCCAGATAAGCTCAATGCCTTCTATGCTTGCTTTGACCATCAAAACATCACAAGCTCCCACAGCCCCCAATGATCTCGTAATAGTCTCTGAGGCTGACATGAGAGTAGGGTGAACTCACAGAAAGCATCCGGTGCAGGTGGGGTAACTGGCCAAGAGCTAAAGATCTATGCTGGTTATCTGATGTTCACTGAGATCTTTAACCTCTTGCTTTACATTCTGAGGTACCTACCTGCTTCGAGCAGGCCTCAGTTATACCAGTGCTTAAGAAGAATGTGGTAACCACTTCAATGACTATCATCCAGTAGCACAGTGACGAAGTGTTTTGAGAGGATGGTGAAGCATATTTACTGCTGCCTGAGAAGTGACTTGGATCCACTCCAGTTTGGCTACCCTCACAACAGGTACACAGCAGATGCCATCATATCAGCTCTTCACTCAACCCTGGAACATCTGAACAGCAAAGATTGGTACATCAGGATGCTCTTATTTTCTACTACTGCTCGGCATTCAACACCGTCATCCCCTCAAAATGAATCAATAAGCTTCAAGACTTTGGCCCCAATACCTCATGCAATTGGATCTTCGATTTCCTCTCTTGCAGTCACCAGGCAGTTCAGATTGGCAACAATATCTCCTCCATGATCCCCATCAGCGTAGGTGCACCACAAGGTTAAGTGCTTAGCCCCCTGCTCTGCTCACTTTACACTTATGACTGTGTGCTAAGCACAGCTCCAATCCCGTAATTGTTTGCAGTGTCATAGGCCAAATCAAAGGTGGTGATTGAAAGTCTAGCTGAGTGGTACCACATCAACAATCTCTCGATGTCAGCAAGACCAAGGAGCTGATTATTGACTTAGGAGATGGATGCCAGAGGTCCAGGAGTCAGTCCTTATTGGGCTATCCAGAGGTGGAGAGGGTCAGCAATTTTAAATTCCTCACTGTTATCATTTCACAGGACCTGTCCTTGGGCCCACCACAAGTACAATTACAAAGAAAGTACAGCAGTGCCCCTACTTCCTTAGATGTTTGTGAAGGTGCCATGCCGAATCTAAAACATGACAAGCTTCTGTAGATGTATGGTGGAGAGTATATTGACTGGTTGCATCATATAGAAACACCAATACCCTTGAATGAAAAATCCATAAATAAGTGAAAGTAGTGAATAGACTCAGTGCATCATGGGTAAAGCCCTCCCACCAACTGAGCACATCGACATGGAGCTTTTACGCAGGAGAGCAGCATCCATCGTCCAGCATCCACCACCCAGTCATGCTCTCTTCTTCCTGATGGCAACAGCAGCAAGAAGATACCAGAGCCCCAGGACTCATCACCATGTTGAGGAACAGTTATTACCATCAGGCTCTTGAACCAGAGGAGATAACTTCACTCAACTTTACTTGTCCCATTACCGAACTGTTCCCACAAACTATATACTTACTTTCAACAACTCTTCATCTCATGTTCTCGCTATTTATTGTTTGTTTATTATTATTTTTAATTTCCTTTTTCCCTTTTTTAATTACAGTTTGTTGTCTTTTGCACACTGTTTGTTCATCCTGTTGGCACGGTTGTTCATTGATTCTATTATGGTTATTGAGTATGCCAAGTTGAGTCACTTTTTATTGTCATTTCGACAATAACTGCTGGTACAGTACACAGTAAAAATGGGGCAACATTTTTCAGGACCATGGTGCTACATGAACAGTACAAAAACTACACTGAACTATGTGAAAGCAACACAGAAAAAAACTACACTAGTCTACAGACCTGTCCAGGACTGCATAAAGTGCACAAAACAGTGCAGGCATTGCAATAAATAATAAACAAGACAATAGGCACAGTGAGGGCAGTAAGTTGGTGTCAGTCCAGGCTCTGGGTATTGAGGAGTCAGATAGCTTGGGGGAAGAAACTGTTACATAGTCTGGTCATGAGAGCCCGAATGCTTAGGTGCCTTTTCCCAGACGGCAGGAGGAAGAAGAGATTGTATGAGGGGTGCATGGGGTCCTTCATAATGCTGTTTCCTTTGCGGATACAGCGTGTAGTGTAAATGTCTGTAATGGTGGAAAGAGAGACCCGGATGATCTTCTCAGCTGACCTCACTATCCGCTGCAGGGTCTTGCGATCCGAGATGGTGCAATTTCCGAACCAGGCAGTGATGCAGCTGCTCAGGATGCTCTCAATACAACCCCTGTAGAATGTGATGAGGGTGGGCGGGGAGATGGACTTTCCTCAGCCTTCGCAGAAAGTAGAGACGCTGCTGCAAGAAAATGAATCTCAGGGTTCTATATGGTGGTGTACTGTATATGTACTTTGATAATAAATTTACTTCGAACTTTCCCTTCATTTTTGGTCAAAATTACAAGGTAGTTGTTAAAGCTGATACTTTATTAATCTGAAGTCATTAAGACTTGACCAAATGGTGTGGAACCAAGGTCACAGAGAGGTCAGATCAGCTCCAGGTGGCAGGTTCTCTTTCCTGTAGAACATTAATGAACCAGAGGCTTTCACAGCAAAACTGATTGCTTTTGTGATTGTTTCTGTATGTAGTTAAGAAGCTGCTGTAGTTAGTGTACTTGGTTTCACAATTTACACCAAGTTCATTATCTCTAACTTATTGTAATATCAACCAAATCCAGCGGTAGGATTTAACACATTCTTGGACAGAAATGAACTTTTTTTCTCAATGTTATAAAATATAAAGTTACAATTATAGTGTTTCCTTCTAATCCAACAAGCTAGAGAGCTTGTCTCTTGTAGTGCAAACTGAAGGTCAAACCTGATGTAAGAATGCCTGATTTCCTAGTCCCCTGCCCTTGCTGAGCATTGTATGGTGCTCCACCTGGTGTCGAAACAAATCATCACACAACTTACTGTTCAGTGGAAAAAAGCCACCCATTACACTGAGGATCAAGGGTAGCATTTTACTTTTGAAATACTATTTCTAAGGAATTTGTGACATTTAATGTACAGTACTATAAAAGATTGACAAATTCCACTGCTGTCCCAACTGCTTTTCACTGATACAGCTGTCATTTAAATAAAAAAATCAGCTGGATGTGTACAGCTTCAACAGTTATCAAGTAGTTCAATAGCATTCCTGCCAAAGCAGCTTGCATATCATTCATTTAAAGACATAACTTTGCCCTTTGTCCTGTATTTGTTCTGCTGCTTGCATATGCCAAATCTGCGCAGCAAATTTTAAAAACAAAACAGCACATTTGAATCAGTTTAAAACTTGAAAAAAAGCTCAGTAAATCAGGCAGCATCTGTGCAAATAGAAACCAAGTTGACTTTTCCGGTCAGAGACTTTACGGTCTGCATCTTTTGGAGCTGGCGGTTGAAATTACTCACCACCAGGTGAAAATGGACAACCCTTGCATGAAGCAGGCTCTCACCATTGGTCCTGATGCAGAGTTTTGATCTGAAATGTTGACAATTCCTTTTCTCTACGGATGTTGCTTGACAGGCTGAGTTCTTCCAGCAGATTGTTTGTTGCCTTACCATTGGGAAATGGCATCTGCTGGCAGTCAGTGGTCCCAGTCCTCCCGTCATTTGCTGGCCAGCTAACATTTTACAAATACTTGTGCTTTTCAGGCCAGAAGTGAGCTGCTGAATACGATGTAGGTTTGCAGATTATTACAGTTATCATTGCTAATGCAGCTTCTTTCACACTAGAGGGCAGCAAGGCACTTGTGTTGTGCTATGGTAGACATTGACGCAAAACAATACAGCACAGGAACAGCCTCTGCAGTCCTCCATGTTTATCCTGACCATGATGCCAGTCTAATGAATTCCATCTGCCTGTACACTGTCCATATTCCTCTATTCCTGCCTGTTTACGTATCTGTCTAAATGTGCCTTAAATTATTACTGCATCTATATCTACAACCCTCACTGGCAACAAATTCCAAGCACCTACCAATCTGTAGGTCTTGCAAATCTCCTCGATTTTCCCCCTTTAACTTCTGGTATGTCCTCTAGAATTTGTTGTTTTCACCCTGGGGGAGAAAGGCTCTGACTACTTACACCTATCTATCCCCCTCATAATTTTAAATACTACTTTCAGGTCTCCCCTGGCTCTGACAGCCCAGAGAAAAAAGTTTCTCCTTGTAGCTAATACATAAAAATCAAAGCAGCGTCCCAGTGAATGTCCGTCTGCACCCTCTCAAAAGCCTCTACATCTTCCTAGAATGTAGTGTTACGTACCCCGTAACTGGGTGTCTTACCAGCAAAGATAGAAGTATCCGTTGGAGTCTGGTACTATTTTCAAAACAGTGTTTATTAGTAAAATATACAAATCAATATCAACAATGCAAATATACAGATAATACACGTTAGCAATACTAAACCTAAAAGTGTGGGTATAATAATAATCAATAATAAACAAGCTCTATCGTGGTCTAGGGGATAATGAATTATCATGGGAAAGTATAAAGTTCAGTTCAGTTCATGTAGGCTGAGGTAGTTGTTGATTCTTTTGTTGTAACCGTTGGAAGGAGAGAGAGAGAGAGAGAGAGAGAGAGAGAGAGGGCGAGCAAACAGTGACAGCTACAGTCATTCAAACCTTCCTTTACGATCTTGATCCGTCGATGTGTTGTTGTGGTCATTCAGATATGACCCCTCTGTCCTTTAGCTAGACCATTCTTCTATGGTGGACTCGTCACCCAGGCAAGGGTGGACACACACACAAGCCCCCACCAGCCTCGCTATAAACACTGAGTTAAACTGACCAATCCTTCGTTCGGTCTCCGATGCCCCACCCCTTCTCGTGGGTTCCAACACTTAAACAGTGCTCACTAGTGTGTCTCCTGGTGTGTCTGAGGGGTGTCTCCCCAGACCTCACTTTTATCCCCACTCACGGGGTCTCAGGTGTCAATCAGTTTTGAATGGCTTAGCCCATCAAACCAGCCCCCACTGGCTGTCCACTGAGGAATTTTAATGAACAGAATAGTACCAAGTAAACAGCCCTCTCCAAAAGACATAACAGTAAATCAATGGCTCCTCTCCTCCCTCTTATCAACAGCAGATGTTCCAGTTTGTTTTCCTCTAATCTGTGTCTCTCTCTCATGAGTAGCGTGGTAACAGTAACAGTTTGTGATTCTCCCGGGGAGGGGGAACATGGGCAACTCTGTACCCTTCTGCCCATCAGAGTTGTTCATCCTTCGTAACAGTAGCAACAGGAATGCACATGATACTCAAAATGTCATTTGAGATTTACCATCCTCCAATGCTTTTAGTACTTGTGTGCTGGAAGCTTGCATGAAATACTTACTGATATTTCATTTAATTTACAAAGAAGTGGATAATAGCCCAGAAAATAATTGTATTTCAGAATCCTGAATTTCTTTTTAATGGAGAAAGGCAGACAGTGTAACAGGGATGTGAAGGTCTAGGGATAGTGGAATGATGCTGATCAAACTAATGAATTTGGCTAGAATTCACTGTGGCTGGGGATTTCCATCTCCCCATGTCACACATGATAAAACCAGGTAGGAGCAGAAAAGTTTTGTCAGCCAGTCATCCACAAGAGCATGCAATGGCCTGACTGATCTTCCACTTTCTTCACTGCCAGTCTAGGGAGGATGAGGGTGCAGAAAGATGTTCACTGGTATGTCACCTTGGTGGTTGTGTATTAGCTCTAAGGAAAGGTTGGACAAACTTGTGTGCAGCAAAAGTTGACTGGAGCAGTTACACAAACTGCATCTAACATCGGGACTGTGGATGGGCAATCCTGTAAAACTCTGCCCATACTCTTCAGATCTGCACAACGGTCACCCAAACTGTCTCCATTTCATTTGGAGATGCAGGATGGAGCACATCTGATCAGCCATAATGAACAAATACCCAGAGAATGGAGGGGGGAGGGATGAAGTATATCTAAAATTGCCCTCATACTGTTGGTCCCCTTATTGTATGGTTACAACAAGCTGTGATTTAAAATCAAAGTAACAAACACCATGTCACCACATACTGAGGCTCTACCTATAGACAGACAGACCTGATTTTTCACTGAACCTTGAGCACTACCTGCCTTTCATGGGAAAAGTTCCTTCAGAGAAACACCCTTGACCTTGCATCCATTGATCAATGGTCAGCTCAGAGTATCTTGTCAGCCCTGCAGAAGAAAGACACTGTGAATCCTGAGGAGTGTCAAGGCAGAATATCTCATTACCAGAACTTCCCAAAAACCTCTCAGACCTGTCAGTAAGTGGAGACCCTCCTTGCCAGGTCCTGCCAATCAGAAGACACTCACTCCCAAGGCACGCTACCTTTTGAGATGGCTGTGATGAGGATGGACTGTTCATTTGCAAATAAGGTCTGGAAGAAGGTGCAAGGGTCTTTATTGAGATTTCTCCTGAGCAGCTAAGTAATTGAGGACTCTGTGTTCCTTAAGCTATTCCCAAGGTCATAGAAATGCACTATGGAACATGCCCTTTGGCATGACTTATCCATGTGCCAACTATGTAGCCCAGTGAGCTAGTCCCATCTACCCATGTTTAACCCAGAGCCCTCTAAGTCTCTCCTATCCATGTATTTAAATGCTGCTAATGTGACCACCTCAACCACCATTTTTGGCATCTCATTTCCAACATGCACCAGCTTTTGTGTGAAGAAACTGCCCTAAATGTCCCTTTCAAATTTCTAGCCTCAAATTTTAAATCTGTGTCTTTGTGTTTTTGGTACCCCCCCCCCCCCCCCCGAGCTTTAAAAGACTAAGCTTTCACCCTGTATCAGATCATAATCTTGTGTACCTCTTTCAGGTCATTTCACTTGCCAATCCCCAGCTCACATACTCATCTGATCAAAATCTCTCTAATTTTACATAACTCTCTGTACCAGGGGTTCCCAACCTGGGGTCCTCGGACCCCTTGCTTAGTGGTATTGCTCCATGGCATAACTGTTGGGAACCTCTGCTCTATACTGTCTGGAATGCTACCTACTTTATTACTAAGATGAACATCAACTGTTGCTGGAAGATCATTAACAGTGAAGAACATATTTTGGTCTGCCTCGCACAATGGAGGAATGCTGCTCCATGGCACCTTCCAAGTTACAGATGTGCGCACTAAGTTCGGTGCAACCAGTGCAAAGGTTCAGTGGAGAAGGACTGCAGTCCCAGGTAACACTGGCACAGGATGCTGAATGATGGGCCCTGTGTAACAGCCCCACAAACAGTATTGTTCAACGAGCCCTCACCCATGACATACACCTCAAACGTGTAGAATTGATAACATATTGTGCTTGTTGAGAATGGATGATAATATCAATGTAAAGAACAACATGCAGCTTTAAAATTATACATTTTTTTGTGTAGTTTTATAAATAAAATTGATTTTTGAAGTGAAACAAAAAGCCTATGTGCTGGGATTCCACTGGTATTTGTCTCCTGTATTACTCAGCAATTTGCAGGCTCATGCAATGAAGTGTTAAAGTCTGTAAAGAACAAAAACGAGATAGAAGATGCTGGAAGCTCTCAGCAGGGCAGGCAGGGTCTGTGGAAGGATAAGCAGAGTTAATATTTCAGGTTGAAGAGCCTTCAGTGAGACTATTGCAAATTCCAGTTTGATTTTCATCCTTCCATGGGGATCAGGAGTAATTAGTCCTGGTCTAGCTATGTAGAAGTCATGGCCAAGAAAGGACACCAGTTCTGCCTCCTCAGAAGGCTAAGAAAGTTTGGCATATTTCTGAGGGCTCTTTTACAGAGACAATATAGAAAACATCCTATCCAGATATATCATGGCAGCTGCCATTCTCAAGGCCAAAGGAAATTGCAAAGAGTTGTGAACACAATACAGTCCATCACAAGCCAGGCTCCCCTCGACCGATTCTGATTTCACTTTCTGCAGCCTTGATAAAGTAACCAACATCATCAGGGATCCCTCCTATCCTAGACACTTTCTCTTCCCTCTCTCACAAGGTAGAAGATATAAACATTTAAGAGCACATACCGCCAGACCTCAAGGACAACTTCTATCCCAGTGTTATCAGGCAATGGAATGAGCCTCTTGTACACTAAAAATGAACTTGTTCTCTCAGTCTACCTCATTGTAGCCCTTGCAGTTTAATTGTCTACCCTCACTGTACTTTCTCTGCACAGTGATATTGGTTTAGTGAATTATGGAAAAGCTTTGTATTGCAATACGTGGGATGTGTGGAGTTCCTCCAGGTGCTTCAGTTTCCTCCACAGTCCAAAGACACATTGGATAGGTCATTGTAAATTGGCCTGTGATTAGTTTAGGGTTAAATTGGGGTTGTCGGAGGTAACTGGGCCTAGAAGGGCCTACTCCATGCAAAATCTCTAAATAAAATAAAAATAAACTAAAGAATAATTTCATTCCAACAGTGTTTTGACGTCATACAAAAGAAAAGCAATGGCTGAATGCAAGATATGGCGTTACAGATTACATGGAAAGTTTAGTGTAGGCAGACAATAGGGTGCAATCACATAATGATGTAGAAGGTGAGGTCAAGAAACCAGTGGTGTCCTTGTAGACTGGAGGACTACTCAATAGTTTTATAACAATGAGATAGGAGCTGTCCATGAGCCTGGTGGTATGTGCTTTCGGGCTTTTGTATTTCTGTGCAATGGGAGGGAGAAGAGAGAATGCAGATCAGGCTTAATTTCACTGTCATATGTGGTGAATTTTGTTTTGTGGCAGCAGTACATTGCAGTTTCTGGTGTTCTGTACCTTTTCTTTCTGCTGCCTGTTGTGCATGGTGACCACTTTATTAGGTACACCTGTACATCTACGTGGTAGTGTAAATATCTATTTAGTCAATCATAGCAACTTAATGCATAAGAGCATGCAGACATGATCAAGAGGTTCAGTTGTTGTTCAGGCCAAGCATCAGAATGGGGAAGAAATGTGATCCAAGTGACTTTGACTCTCTCAGAAACTGCTGATGTCTTGGAATTTTCACACAAAAAACATCTAGTGAGCAGCAGTTAGGTGGGTCAGAGGAGAATGGTCAAACTTGGTTATGCTGACAGGAAGGCAACAGAAGCTCAAATAATCACACGTTACAACAGTGATGTGCTGAAGAGCATCTCTGAATGCACAACCTGTCAAACCTTGAAGTGGATGGGCTACAGCAGCAGCAGAAGACCACACTAGATTCCACTCCTGTGGCCACTGGTTGTATTTAAGGCATAATTTGACTGCACAGCATGCAAAGCAAAAACTTTTCAATATATCTCATAACAAGTTTTAGCAATGAACCAATTACCATCCAATGGCCCAGTGTGGGTTGCGATCTGGAATGCCAAAGAAGTTTATGGTTCCAGAGGTATTTCCATTCTGAAAAAGGGGCTGACTCCAGCTAATTGTTCCATGCCAGTCCGCTGTTTCACTCTCAAGCAGCTATCCCAGACTACATTTCAATTCTAGCCCTGTCAGGGCCCCCACTCCTCACATACTGACCCACCACAGGTTATGGTTATGAACTGTTCTACAAAAGGATGCTACAAGAGGGGGAACAGACCAACCTTAAAAGAGGCGTGGTCAAGGAAAATCATTTTTACAAGAATAGGGAGATGGAGAAACAACAACTTGTATATATTCATATACCTTTAATGTAATCACTCAGCACAAGGCACTTTGTAGAAGCGTTATTGTACAGTTTCACGCTAAGGCTCTGAGGAGTTGGCATGGGTGAGCAAAAGATTAATTCAGGGGCTAAATTTTAATGAATGCCCAAAGAAGTGTGTGGGAGTTAGGGAAGAGAGAAGGGAGTTGAATTTAGGGATGGAATCTGGGAATTTAATACTTGCTGATGATTAGAATGTGGGTAGGTAGACGATGGAACGTTTGCCAAGAAGGTATTGTAACAGTCAAAAGTAATGATAGTCAATGGGTTTACGGGGAGGATTCCAGTCAGTAGGATTTCGGGCAGCTTCAAGCTTTGTAATTCAGTAGGCTGTATGAGAATGAGGTTATAACTAGTGATTGGGAACTAGAATCAGGATTTGAGCAGTGAGTAACTTTTGGAAGCTGCAGAGGAATTTATAAAGAATTTGAACGGTGAGAATAGAAGTTATTCCTCAGCGATCATGGAATAGCATTTCTCAGAGAACAGAGGCAGCCAAAGGCATTTTAACCCAGGTACTATTAATGCAAAAAAGAACTTTGGAGTCAGAATGCAGACACAATGAAAGTACGAGTAATGGATTCAGTGGGTGAGTTTGGGAGAAAATCTATTTTAATGTTCTAAGTTTTGTGTGTTGTTTGTTTTTCAGTGGAGAAAGTGGTGCTGGAAAAACAGAAAGCACGAAACTTATCCTGAAATATTTATCAGCAATGAGCCAACATTCTCTTGAAGCAACAGCGAAGGATAAGATCTCCCACGTTGAGCAAGCTATTTTGGAAAGCAGGTAAAAATGTGCTTGAGCAAATGACAAATCACATTTGATTGATATCCTGAAATTCTTAAACTGCAAGCATATTTTGTTCTAAATATTAGTGTGTATAACATTAAGCTTCTTCCTCCCTGGAAACCACTATGCTGGTAAGACTCTTCATTCATCCACAAGCAGAGATTCCCAGAATCAGAGATTTCATTGGTATCACTTTGTTTACTAGGATTGAAGCTGCAAATTCATCTGGATCTAGTCTTAATAAATATATTCCAACTGTATGCGGCCTGTGACAGAGCTGCACTGTCTGTGAGAGCTAATTAGTCATTGTAGGACAGGGTTGAAACCTCTTGATTGATGAATCTGAAGCTTCACATGGTAGGTCCGGGATTTAGCTGCACACCTACAAAACCAGAGGCCTGCAATTCTTCTATCATTGTGAAACATGCCATCTATATTACAGGCTTTAATTTTGCAGATTCTTTATTCATTGTAAGCCAGTGTGGCTGTTGCTTAATTTCCATCATAGCCTGATGAGCTCTTGACCTCCCTGGCTGCCTGGTCGTTTTGTTTCTCTGCCTTTGACATTCTCTGTAACTGCAATGGGGTGTTCTGCATTCTGTTTTTCCTTTCAGTAGCTCTATGTATTTGTGTATGGAGTGATCTGTCTCGATGGCATGTACGTATATTGGTAAATGTGACAATAAGTCAATTACCAATTATCCTAATGGATGATCACATTCAGAATTCTCATGGTAATTCTAGTAAGCAATAAGCCCTCAATGTGTAATCAATTGTTATAGACCCTCTGGCATGTTCTGTGTACGTGCATGTACTCTGGCAATAACTACATTCCAATATGTATTTTTATAATGTTTGCCTTGCTCTTAAAGAGTAACAATATAATATAAAGCAATCAATCTCTATCACTTTGCATGAAACATATCAACTTCTAAACTGAATTCTAACCTATATCTTCTGTCAATAGCCCCATCATGGAAGCATTTGGTAATGCAAAGACTGTCTACAACAACAACTCAAGCCGATTCGGGAAATTCATCCAGCTGAACTTCTGTCAGAAGGGCAACATTCAGGGAGGCAGAATTATAGACTGTATCCTTTGTTATGTCTAACCATATGGTGCACTCCCGGAAAAACATCCTAGCGTTGGTCCTTATTGAGTCAAATGATTGATTACTTTGTTTCAAACTCCTGGAAAATAAATCCTTGCAAAATTGTAGTGTGCTGTACAAGATGTACTTTCTGTTAGTTTTGTAGTACTCATGAGCCTGTTACTACAGACCCTGGCCTGCCCTGCTGAAGTGGTGTTACGCTCTTTCTCTCCTGTACTTCAGAGTGAAAGAAGAAGGGAACTTGTGGAACTGAGGCTGAATCCAGAGAGTCATGTGGATGTTGGTGGGCAGTGCTTCCATTTGAAAAACAGATCAGAGTCGGCTGAGATCTTGGAAGTTTGGGCATCGGACAGTTTGTGGGGCAGGGAACGGAGATAGACAGAGCAGTGTCCTTTCAGCTTCTCAGACCTGTGAGGATACCTGGAGATCTGGAAGTTAGCGATGGGGTTGCTGATCAGGCATTCAGAAGGGCAAAAGATGAAGCAGGATGAAATCCTGAGCAGGGATATTAACATTAAATCTTAGTTATTCTAGAAGCAACCAACATGGTCACCATGGAAGCACACCATCTACCACACATTGTCTCAAAAATGAAGGTATGAGTTAGGTCAGGAGGTTCCTGGTTCAATTCTTGGAAGGTGCAAGCAATCTCTATAAATTTGATCAGAGAAGTGACTGCGGGAGTGTGTGCATTTTTCAATTGAATTTTGAATGACGCTGTAGTAGATGGAACAGCATAATCACATATCTAGGAAATACTTCTTTAACAGTCAAATTCAGTAAAAATGTATTTAAATCAAATGTGGCCCCACTGATTGTAAAGTGGCACAAAATAGCATTATTTTTAATCCAATAAATCTGATATTGCACATTAGTTTCTACAAAACATATTTTTCTTGCATATAAGCTGCTTTTGAAGTTGTTTCTCTTGACTGAATTTTTGAAACAAAGATTTATTAGAAAAGGTAAGAACATTTTATGATTGAAGTTCCTAACTTTTACCTATGATTTTTGTGCAGAGAAAATATTAATCATTGACTTGATCATTTGGTGAGATACTGAAAATAAGTATATTTATTTTACTGTTGTATAGAACCGTGTAGTCAGACAGAACCCTGGAGAGAGGAATTATCATATTTTCTATGCACTGCTTGCTGGTACCGATGAAGAACAGAGAGGTGAGTGAGCAAATGATACAAGGAGAATCAGGATAGAGTTCTAATCTTTCAGTAAGGTCACATTAAAGATGTAGTTCAAGGCTTTCTGCTCTGGATTTTCTTGACTACTGTGAATGGTTTCCAAAGATTTTACCCAGTCTTAAATTATCTGGAATTATATAAATGATGAAGTTGCCATGGAGAGCAAGGTTGCTGGATAAAATCACCGAACCTGCTCACCCATGTTTTACATTGGAGAAAGTGTGAAAGTCAGCAACCCCTCCTGTTCTGGTGCTCTGAGATTGTGTAAATGCAGAAGATTAGCATCTGTCAATTTGTGCTTTGTTTTGGCCAGATTTTATTTTAATAGTGACAAGTGGGATTAATACAAATGGGCAAAAGTGGACTGAAGGGTTTGTTTCTATGTTGTACAGCTCTGTGACTATGGCTTCAATGGGACGGATTTGGATATTTTCCAAAAAATATACTCTTGTAAACTTACAAAGAAGTAAAAATCTGGTTAAAAGGTGGTATATAAGCTCAGTGGAAGTTATTTATTTTAGAGATCAAACAAACAAACAAAACCAGTTCACATCACGATTAAAAAGCTGTGCTGCAATATCCTTTGAGAAAGTATGTGGAAAATGAAAGGAGATTGGAGTTGGTCATGGGGGAACCTGCAAAGTCAGGTTGTTAAACAGAAGTGCAAAATATCTCAGTAAAAATCAAGTAAGGAGCAGTGGAGGAACCGTTGAAAAGCAGTGAACTGCGATGTGTTACATTGTTAATGGTAAGCAGCTTGGAGTTTGCTGGTCTGATGTGATAAATCCGATGGCAGCCTTTGCAGATTTCTAAAAATGTTGCTGGGAAAGGTGTCCTGCTCGGGCAGAAGCAGTGTACATGGGGTGGACGACTTTTTTAAACTGGGTGAGAAGTCCAACTGAGTAGAAATGAACTGTGTAATCAGCTTCTCGAACAAAACGCTCAGACTGCTGCTGGGAGACTACTGATGTTCACAGGTTTGTTACCAGTCTTGTAACCAGCGCTCTGCAAATACTGCTCTTGTGCACTGTGGGAAGAAATTCTCAAATATTTAAAGGCAAGTCTTAATAACAAAGCAAGTATCACAGTAGATGGAAGGGGAGTGAGATGTAGTTGGAATGGGGCTGAATATTTTGGCATAAAATGCCCTTATTTCAAGTCAAATCAAGCTGTTTGTCATTTAACTATATATATGTATACTGTCAAATGAGACAATCTTTCTCCAAACCAGGGTGTAAAGCACAGTAGTACACATAACACATTAAAATTCAATAACTTCTGAAAGTAAGGATAAATCTACAGATGAATTTTGCATAAATAAAATGCATAAATCAAATATCATAAGGTACAGAACAGATTAACTGTCGAATGCAATGCTGCAGGGAGTTCAGATGGTAGAAAGTCAAAGGGGATGCTTGATGGATGGGTGGGATCCTTGATAATACTAGGGACCCTGCATACGTAGCACTCCTGATAAATGTTCCCAATGAATGGTAAGGAGACCCCCATGATCGTCACAGTCCTTTGTAGGGACTTCCAGTCAGACGCTCAGCTGCTCCCATACAAGATGGAGATGCAACTTGTCAGGATGCTTTCAATGGTGCTCTTGTAAACTCAGTTAAGATTAGGGGTGGGGGGAGCCACTCTCCTTAGAAAGTGGAGGTGCTGCTGTGCCTTCTTGTTCAGGGAGGAGATTTTAAGGGACCAGGTGAGGTCATCCACGATGTGAACTCCCTGGAACTTGGTGCACTTTACACTCTATGGATCAGCCATGTACTTGCCAAAGGGGATGTTTCTTTTGCACCTTCCTGAAGTCCACAAAATTTTCCTTGGTCTTCTCCACGTTCAGACTTTGGTTGTTCAGTCCAGCAGCCGCTCCAATTCCTCTCTGTATTCCGTCTCATCATTGTTGATGAGGCCAAGCACTATTGTGTCATCCACAAACTTGGTGACCCGGTTTGAGCTGGATTCTGCGACGCAGTCATGCGTCAGCAGTGTGAACTGCAGCGGGCTGAGCGCCAGTACTCAGCGTAATGAGAGGCATTGCTGCCCACGTGGACTGACTGTGGTCTTTCAGTTAAGTCCAGGATCCAGTTGTAGAGGGAAGTGTTGAGACCCAGTGAGGACAGTTTCCCCACCAGTTTCTGGATCACCAGTTCCAGTGGTGCACAGATTTTTGTGGGGAGGAACCAGGCTGACAATCTAGGTGATTTGTAAAGACCACTGCTGTTTATCTGGATTTTATTTTAGCCACAAGTATCTACATTGTAGCAAATTTGTCAAATATACGTTATAGTTCAGTGACAGATTAGTTCTAATACAAACAACAAGCCAATAGCAATTTATCTACCTAAGGGATTTATGACTGGTGATTTTTGTGTTGATAATTTAATTCAAATAATTTTAAAATCCTTATAGTCCAGGAGACAGGCTGACAGTCGGATTATCCCGTCAGTGATTTTAAAATGGTTAACACTGTACAATTCTGTGTAAGCTGAGCAAAGATCTCTAATTGAAATTGTAAAGTGTTCTCCTTTTGGAAAAAGTATAAGAATTAAAAACAAAGCTTGTATTTTGGGTTAGAGTATCCTGACAGGACTAGATATTGTTCAGAAGCATATGTGCCTTTGTGGAACCCCAGAAATAGATCAGAACTCCATGCTCCAATAGTTATGCAATCTTTGCATGTATCTGAATGCCCCAATCACATTAATAATTAGTTAAAGTAAAAACCTCAAATGTTTAATACTTCAAAGTCTCTAAAATAACTCTAGGTTAATTTAAATTGTAATATTACCTAAGACATGTCTTTTCCCTTACAGACACTAATTTTGCTTCTAATTAAGGGAAATACTTCAAAGTGATCTCTTGTTTTCAGCCATACTCGCAAGTTCAGGCTTCCGAAATGTGGAAAAACCCAGCCTTGGGGAAAGTTTGGTTGTCGAGTGAAAAATTGCTGAGTTTTCTTAGAATTATCTAGGCCATTGTAAACTAACTGTGAAGCACTTAGGGTAGCTTGGTATTATTCTTCAATTAAACTGGTTTTGTTCCCTGTCTCCCTTGATATCAGCATAATTGGTACACAATCATAGATTTTTAAATCCGAACATCACTCACCACGACTTTAAGAATGTGAAAAGTACAGCAAATTGTCCCTACACAACATTGGCTGAGCTCCCAGAATGAATTAATCACCACTTAACTATTTTTATTTTCATTCTGCAGAAATGTGTTATTTATCTGAACAAGAGAATTACTATTACTTGAGACAGTCTGGATGTATTATGGATAGTACAACTGATGACAAGCAGACCTTTCAGGAGGTCATGGTAAGGTGTTGGAAACTTGCTGCCAGAAGTTTTATACATGTGTTAGTGTGTGTTCATTGCCATTAGCTGTGGCGACAATTCACACACATCAAATCCATCTATGTGGCATTCTGTCTTCTACTTTACATTCGTTTTTAAAAGGGAAAATTGTAAAATCTTTTCTCTTTTTATGTTGTGGAAATTCATTGCACCTGAATGGATTCCTAGCCTCCTCCTCATATATTAATCATCTATACACAAATGAATATTGTCATATCAAGGTGATGTGCAATGTATCAGCAAATTCCCATGCAGATCCTCCTCAACTTACAAATGCCTAAGTTATGTACATTCTATACATAAAAATAATTGTTCTCACTAAATGAGTTCTCAGCAGCCTCATTCTGAATCCCTGAAATCATTAACCCGGAATAAATTTGCCACACAGGTATTTTTAAAATAATTTTTGTACTTTGCCTTTAGTAGAGATCCACCACTGTGGGCAAGATGCTTTTTCATTTCCAGTTATATGAAAGGGGAGCAGGAATAGGCTACTCAGCTTTTTCAAGCTCTATCATTCAGTAGGATGTGGAGCATTCCTGCCTACCGCTGGCTAACTTTAACCCCCTTGCTTGTCAAAAATTGATCTATCTCTGCCCTTAGAACTCCAAAATTCACTCAGAGGAAAGGAAAATACATTATCTCTGTGCCCTTTAAATGGTTTCCCCCTTTTGTATACAGTTCTAGATTTATTTGAACTGTCTCTGTTCATAAGTTATTCATAAGTTTGTCTTTTAATTGTTTGAACCTATAGTTCCTAATTTTACCTGTGCAGCTAATAAATCTTAAGAAACATAGCTGTAGCAATGTCATTATCACTTGAGAATTGGTTTAAAATATATTAATATACACCTCTCCTCATTATAGCATTGAATATATTTATATTGGTGAAATGGGCAGCAAAGGTTTAGGATGTAAACTGAAATAACTGTAGAAAATGGAATGAGCATCATCCCTAATGTTTAAAATGTGCAGTAACTTTTGAATTTCTCTGAATTACATCTCCCTCTGCTCATCACTCCAGGCTGCTATGAAAGTCATGAAGTTCAAAACTGAGGAGATTTGGGAAGTGCTAAAGCTCCTCGCTGGTGTCCTACATCTTGGCAATATTCAATTTGCAATTGCTGGAGGAGCTCAAGTTTCCTCAAAAACAGGTATGTTTTAATGTGTAGCAAGAATTCTGCCACTGAGAGAACTGTCAGTGATTAACTGTAGTGATGGTATTGCAAATATTTCAGAAGCATAGATGGCTTATAAAAGCTCCCGGACATATTTATGAACAATTCTCAGGACTCAGTGTGGCTGTATTTTATGATATCTGGCATGTATTTCCTATCTCGTATGAGGTATGTGTGATTTGTGCTATCTGTGACTGTTGCCACTGTGTTTTACACCTTGGCCCCGAAGTAATGCTGCCTAGTTTGGCTGTATTCATGTATAGTTGAATGACAATTAAACTTGAATTAAATTTAATTTCATTTAATTTTGCCATAAACTCCCTGGGTTACAACAGGATTCCATTCCTGAGAACTGTTCATAATCCAAACAGTTTAGAAGTCCAAAATGAGGCTGCGAATTGAGTTCTTATGTGGCAGAAGATGTCTGCAGCCCCGTTGCAGCTGGCAAATCCATTCCGTGAGTCTCCTAAGTTTAGAAGAATGGTCGGGGGGAGGGATAAGACCATAAGATATAGGAGCAGATGTAGGCCATTTGGCCCATCAAGTCTGCTCTGTCATTTAATCATGGGCAGATCCAATTCTTCCAGTCATCCCCACTCTCCTGCCTTCTCCCCATACCCTTTGATGCCCTGGCTAATCAAGAACCTATCTATCTCTGCCTTAAATACACCCAATGACTTAGCCTCCACAGACTTTCATGGCAACAAATTCCACAGATTTACCACCCTCTGACTGAAGTAATTTCTTTGCATCTCTGTTCTAAATTGACATCCTTCAATCCTGAAGTCGTGCCCTCTTGTCATAGACCCCTTACCATGGAAAATAACTTTGCTATATTTAATCTGTTCAGGCCTTTTAACATTCGGAATGTTTCTGTGAGATCCCCCCTCATTCTCCTGAACTCCAGGGAATACAGCCCAAGAGCTGCCAGACGTTCCTCATACAGTAACCCTTTCATTCCTGGAATCATTCTCATGAATCTTCTCTGAACCCTCTCCAATGTTGGTATATCCTTTCTAAAATAAGGAGCCCAAAACTGCACGCTATACTCCGTGTGATCTCATGAGTGATTTATAGAGCCTCAACATCACATCCCTGCTCTTATATTCTATACCTCTAGAAATGAATGCCAACATTGCATTCACCTTCTTCACCACCGACTCAACCTGGAGGTTAACCTTCAGGGCATCCGGCACAAGGACTCCCAAGTGCCTTTGCATCTCTGTGTTTTGAATTCTCTCCTTATCTAAATAATAGTCTGCCCATTTATTTCTTCCACCAAAGTGCATGACCATGCACTTTCCAACATTGTATTTCATTTGCCACTTCTTTGCCCATTTCCCTAAACTATCTAAGTCTCTCTGCAGGCTCTCTGTTTCCTCAACACTACCCACTCCTCCACCTATCTTTGTATTTTCGGCAAACTTAGCCACAAATCCATTAATCCTATAGTCCAAGTCATTGGCATACATTGTAAAAAGCAGCGGTCCCAACACCGACCCCAATGGAACTCCACTGGCAGCCAGGCAGAATAGGATCCCTTTATTTCCACTCTCTGTTTTCTGCCGACCAGTCAATGCTCCACCCTTGCTAGTAACCCATGCCTGTAATTCCATGGGCTGTTATCTTGCTAAGCAGCCTGAGGTGCGGCACCTTGTGAAAGGCCTTCTGAACATCCAAGTGCACCACATCTACTACATCTCCTTTGTCTACCCTGCTTGTAATTTCCTCAAAAAATTACAGTAGGTTAGTCAGGCAGGATTTTCAGGAAACCATGCTGGCTTTGGCCTATCTTGTCATGTGCCTCCCAGGTACTCTAATCTCATCCCCAACAATTGATCCCAACAACTTCCCAACCACTGATGTCAGGCTAACAGGTCTATAGTTTCCTTTCTGCTGCCTCCCACCCTTCTTAAATAGCAGAGTAACATTGAATATTAGATCTCATTAAATATTGAAAGACCTAGATTGAGTGGATGTGGAGAGGATGTTTCCAATAGTGGGGAAATCTAGGACCAGATTGCACCACCTCAAAATACAAGGACATCTCTTTAGAATGGAGACAAGGAGGAATTTCTTTAGCCAGAAGTTGGTGAATTTGTGGAATTCATAGCCACAGGTGGCTGTGGGAATACTTAGAGCAGAAGTTGATAGGTTCTTGATTAGAAAGGGTGTCAAAAGTTACAGGGAGAAGGTGGGAGAATGGGATTGAGAGGGATAATAAATCAGCCATGATGGAATGGCGGAGCCAACTCGGTGGGCCAAGATGGTTAATATGACTAGGCTTGGGCCTACTCGGGCTGCTCCAGGGAGCAGATCTAAGGACTCTGTTTAGTTCAGAATGTTTCATTTGCATGATGTGTGTGCTTTTTTTTCTCTCTTATAGTCTTTTTTAATTGGCTTCTTCAGGATTTTTGCTTTGTGACTGCCTGTAAGCAAAGAAAATCTCAAGGTGTATAATTTATACATTCTTTAATAATAGATGTACTTGAACCTTGAATCCTGCTCCTATTGCTATGGTCAAACTCATTATTTAGCGACCGTAGAGAGGTCAGAGATTTGTGACCTGTGGTATACGTGTATGGGGAATTAGCATATCTTCCAGAATGGTATTATAATTCTCACTCATGCAGAAGATTAATGCATGATGCACAGGCTGGTAATACTTCAGTAGATCTTGCCAAAGCTTGCTGATAAGTAAAGGCCTTTATCTCTGTAAGTGTAGTGAAGTTTTGGAATTTTGTAATTGGATACAAAAGCCCAGACCGGTTGACAAGTTCCAGCACCTGTTGATTCACACTGCCACAGAGTTCAGTAACAGAGATACAGACTCACTGATGTTCACCTGCTCTAACACTAGGGATCTCATCATTTCAATGTATATTTCAAAATGTAGGGAAGAAAATTAAGTTACAGTACTTGTGTATTTGTGAATGTTGCTGAGTATGTGGGATATTGGAGCATTTCGAAAGTCTGAGATCTTTGGTAGATGGCGTAGCCCAAGGGAACTGCGTCCGCACATGTGACAGGTGATCTGTGACCTTTCAGCACCATGAGGGCCCCTGGTGCCATGCTGAATATAACTAATGTCCAGGATGCCCACAGCCAGAAAGGTTTCCTTAAAGACACATAGCAGGGCAGTGTGAGATTCAGCTTTGAGTAAGGGCCACAGATTCACACTGAATGGGCCAGGGTAAGTGCAGGGAAATGAGGCTTAGCATCAGCCACAATTTTATCATACTTCAATTTCTTAAATTCCAAATCTGAGCTTGCCAAATTATATATTATATAGAGACAGAGGTTGCTAGAATCTAGAGCAGAAACTGCTGGAGGAACTCAATGGGTCAGGCAGTATTTTGGGAGGGGGTTGGTTGGGGTAGGTGGGGGGAATGGATGAAAAATCTTAATCCAAAGTATTGACTATCCTTTTTCCTCAGAGTGTTAGTATACTCTGGTCAGTTATAAGTCCAGCAAGGTGACTGTTCAGATCTTTAATTCTCTTTTATTAGCACTGGGGAACACGGCAGAGCTGCTTGGGTTGGACTCCCTGCAGCTAGCAGAGGTGTTAACACATCGATCCATGATTCTCCGAGGTGAGGAGATCAGCACACCTCTGACAGTGGAGCAGGTAAGTGTTGAAGTTCTGCTCACAAACTGCTTCAATAATTAGGTTCAGATTGGAAGCTATAGGCCCCAGCACCAACCGTGCTGGTGTTAGCTATAAAACCTCAGAATCACTGGAAAACTACAACTGATTTAAAGTCCCATAACTTGGTGGAAGTTTTTTTTTAGTGAAGTACCCAAATTCACACCTGAGAATCCTCCAACAGTTTATTACCCTGGAGGAAGTCTTTGAGAGCAGCAGTTACAATTTAAAAGATAAAATTCAAACTAAAATCTGCTGTAGAACTGGGAATTCTGGAAGTACCAACCAGGTTAAGCAGCACCCATGAATGATATTTAATGTTTTCAATTACAGAGATTTGTTCAGTTATGGTCTGAAACATTAATATTTCGAAGGCAGCATCTATTGTCAAAGATCCATACCATCCAGGCCATGCTATCAGACAGGAGGTACAAAAGCCTGACGTCTCACAAAACCAGGTTCAAGAAAAGTGCACCACCCTAATCATTATCTCAGCATAACAACACTGTGATCACTGCATATCAATGTACTTTTTTTTGCTCTAATTGTGCTCTAATCTTGTACAATCTGTGTTTGACTTGATTTTAGTAGCTAACCAAAGTAAGCAGTAGTCAAGAAAGTAGGGTCCAGCAATAGACTCTTCCCACTGAATTTCAAAATACATCTGCTGTTTTAACAAAAACACACCAAGAAAGCTGATTTTAATATTGAGATGATATTTATAACAAAGATTCATTACTAACTTACAAAAAACAATTAACCCTGTTAGTGTTGCTACTTAACAATTTAGTTAAGTCAGACATCCACTCTAGAAAAACTGCAAATTTCTTAGAACAATTTTAGTTCTTCTTTTCTGGTTGTGCTGTTGGAGATTAAGGTGTCAGTTGGGAAATGGTCACGAGGCCTGCTCTGCCATTCTTTATATTTTCTGTTTCTTCTTTTGGAGATTAAAGTGTCAATGGGAAATGGTCACTATTAAGGTGTCAGTTGGTCCTGAGATCTGTTTTGCCATTCCTTATATTTTATTTGTTTAGAGATACAGTGTGGAATAGGCCCTTCTGGCCCCTCAAGCCATATTGCCCACAATTTAACCCCAGCCTAATCATGGGACAATTTACAATGACCAATTAACCTACCAACTGATATGTCTTTAGACTGCGGGAGAGAACTGGAGCACCCAGAGGAAACCCACGTGGTCACAGGAAGAACTTACAAACTCCCTACAGGCAGCAGTGGAGATTGAACCCTGGTCGCCTGAACTGTAAACAACTACACTAGTGTGCTGTGGCTGATCTGACCTCTTTCTTCTCCCCATAGCCCTTGATATCTACAGCTTTCTGATGGAGAGAATTACGCTCTGAAAGATTTCCTGTCATTCTCAGTATTAAATAACTGATACCTTATCCTGTGGTTACACAACAATCACATGCAGGTGCTGGGTTTTTTTGGGCATTTGTGTTACAGATTGTGCTGCAAGCACTTCTTTACTATTTTCCCATCATTTCATGGCCCTCAAAGAGGCAGAGTTTAACTGTTTAATGGCCATATGATGCACATTAAAATAGATATTTTACAAAAAACAATTAAAATGTGTTATTTGTTAAACACAAAACGCATTTAATTTTAAGAACGTGATTGCGACATTTCTGCTCAATGTACTCAATAGTTAAATGGAACACGAGAGACAGCAAATGCTGGAATTTGGAGCAAAAACTAAATTGCTGGAGAACCCAGTGGATTAAACAGCATCTGCAGTGGGAAATTGACAGTCAATGTTTTAAGTCTACATCGTGAAGGGCCTCGACCACCTTCCGCTATAGATGCTACTTGTCTCGTAGTTCCTCCAGCAATTTGTTCTTTGATTTTAATATTTAATCTTGCAATTGAAAGCTAGGATGGAGGTAAAGCATTGTAATGAATTTAATGGCACATCTTGTACGTTTGTACATGCATAAATTTGCATCATTATCATCATCGTGTGCCACATCGTATGACATTAGCAGTCGTGGTCCCGGCAGTGGTTTGCCGTTGCCTTCTTCTGGGCAGTGTCTTCACAAGCCGGGTGATCCCAGTCATTATCAATACTCTACAGAGATCGTCTGTCTGGCACTTGTGATCTGCACTAGCTGCTCCCACGGCTTCCCGTGACCCTGATCGGGGGGCTAAGAAGGTACTACACCTTGCACCAGGGTGACCTGCAGGCTAGTAGAGGGAAGGAATGCCTTGACCTCCGTTGGTAGGGATGCATCTCCACCCTGCCACCCCAAATTTTCAGAAATATGCTAATAAACCCTAATATGTTTTTATCAAATTTATTAAACAATCCTAAAGCCAAATGCAGCACGCTGGGAATCAGAAATCAGAAGACAAAATCATGGAAATAATCAATATATTTGATATGCATTTAGTCGTAAGCAGATAGCATATGTAGAGATAGAAAGAGAATATGTATTTCAGCTTGATGATCTGGGATGGGATTTAAATCTGAGTGGCAGGAGACAGTAAAATGTAATTTAAATGATGTTATGCACTTTGCAGGCAGTGGATTCCAGAGATTCTATGGCCATGGCACTTTACTCCCAGTGTTTTACATGGATCATCCGGAAGATCAACAGCAGAGTAAGAGGAAAAGAGGACTACAAATCAGTGGGAATCCTTGACATATTTGGATTTGAAAACTTTGAGGTATAGGAATTAGAAAAAATATTTTTATTTACAATGTCATTGCAACAAAATTCTTTTGCTATTTTCCTTCATTTTCTTCTTTCTTCTCCCCTGTTTTACTGGCCTGTGGTTCTCCACTACATTCCTTCTCTCTTTAATTTGCATTCAAACATGTCTTTCATCAACAGATAAATCGGTTTGAACAATTCAATATCAATTATGCAAATGAAAAACTTCAGGAATACTTTAACAAGCACATATTTTCCTTGGAACAGTTGGAATACAGCAGGTAAGGGAGCTATAGTTGGTTACACTTTCAAAAATAAATAATTCAAGATAATGAGTGGATTTGTGCTTCATTCAATGGTTTGCATTGGTCAGCAGTCCCTGAGTCGAATTGCTAATTTTAAATTGTTTCATATAGAATTCGATTGTATGTTAAATCAAAAACCTTCAGATGCCAAAACTCTGAAGTAAAACCAGAAAATGCTGGAAACTTATTGGGTGTCATCTGTGCAAAGAGAAACAATTACCGTAGATGTCGGATTATAAGCCGCTACTTTTTTCCCACATTTTGAACAGCTTTGAACACTGCGGCTTTTACTACGGTGCGGCTAATGCATGATTTTTTTTCATGCCGCCAAAAACATTTTGCCTCGTAACAGTAGACCAATAAAATTGATGAGTAGTTCACAGAGGTCCAATGAAATTGTACGATAAATCAAGCGCACTTTCACAATTAAATTATTGTAAATCAGTCATTTGTACTCACCCTCATCAACATGGAAAACACTCGAAGAAAAGCATTGTGCTGCCTTTATGGCAGTTATTTAGTTTATAATATTTTCGCTTAGTAATTCATTTGTTAGTATTTTCTAGTTAAAGTTAGAAGTACTACATCCCGGGATACTATGACGTCACATCCGGTTTCGCCGCGTCTTGTGGGAAACACCGGTTTGCGATAAACGGGAAGGTGGGGGCATTAGGCGAGCGTGAAACGCTGCTTTTAAGTTAAAGGCGATCAATAACTTTTCCTGGTAGGCTGCAGTATATATACTTTTTTTACCAGTCGTTAGGAGATATTGGAATGTATACGCAACGTAATTTGTGTGTTACCGATACGTATGTATATTTAAAAGTAGCCGTGTTACAGGCACGGTTCGAAAAAAAGCATTTGCAATATGTATTTGTTTATGTTACCATATGGATTTAATTAAAAGTTAAAAAATCCTCACGTGTAATATCTTTCTGTGTAAATATCTCATATTACAACGTGGGACACCTGTGGCCTAAAATCCGGTGCGGCCTAAAATCCGGTGCGGCTTGTACAAGTACAAAATTGATTTTCTTTCTAAAATTAGAGCCTGCGGCTTTTAATCAGGTGTGCTCTGTAGTGCGAAATCTACGGTAATGTTTCAGGTCAAGGAAAGATCCTACATTTGACGATAGGTTTTTGATCTAAAATATTAACTTTGCTTCACTTTTTACAAAATAAAAGTGTACCTGGGTTTCAGAATAATACCAGCCATAAAGAGGAATTTGATTCTAAAAGTGCTTGCTTCATTGAACACAATTTCTTTTTCGTTAGAGATGGAATAATCTGGGAAAACATCGATTGGATAGATAATGGGGAGTGTCTGGATCTCATTGAAAAGGTAATGTCTACACTTAAGTAGCAGTCCTATATGCATTTAAGTCACTCGGTGTGACATTGGTCTTGTAGTGGAATTTCACTGGATTGTATGTAGTATTTAATTTTTAATCCATTAAGCTGGGATTTGGTTATCAGGTCAATGCCAACCTATTTCACACAAAGTGAGAATATTCAGAACTCGAGCACTAACAAGGATTTCCTGAATTTGCTGACCGTTCTCTCTCTGTGGAGATTTCCACTTGTGCTCCGAAGGTGAGCTCATTAAGCCTGTGACAGAGCAAGAGTTTGGTGATTTCCTCGGTGGTCACCCAGGGTTGTCTGCTGACTGAACCAGAACCAGTTCAGACCTGTGGGCATGGACACAGCATCCATTCATCTAACAGCTTCAAGGGGGAAGACTAACAATTTGTTCATTCATATTTATTTGAATTAATTGTTTTCCTTTAGTGCTTTAAATGGATTTCATGCACTTTTGAATGTTTATATGATTAAAATTTTAACTTTTATGTTTTCATTGATCTTTAATTATTTTTAAAGATTTGCCTGGTTTGACATCCACCATACAACAGCAAAATGTCAAGAATGCAGGAAATATGAAATTAAGATTTAAATTTTAAGGATTAGCTGTGTGTTGAATCTCTGCAATTCTTTAGGTGAAGGTGTTCCCAGAATGCTTAGGGAGGGGATTCCAGAACGTAGACTGGGTGATATAATTTCCACATCAGTAATATCTGAGGGGAACTCACACATCAGTACAACTAGGTGGTGGTGACTCTCTATGCACCTGTTGCTATCGTCCTTTTTGATGGAAGGTGTTGTTGAAGAAACCTAGGCAAGCAACTGCAGTGCATTTTTTGACATGCATTCTGCAGTCAGCCTCCCACTTGTATAGTATGGTACTGCCACCTGGAGTCATAGCATAATACAGCATAGAAACAGGCCATTTGGCCCATCTTATCCATGCCGGCCAAGATGCCCATCTAAGCTTGTCCCATTTGCCTGTTTCTGGTCCATTATCCCACAAAGTGAAGTGTGAGGAATTGGGATGTCGTTGATGACCTCATTCATCCATTGAAAGCACACAGAAGCCCTGGGGAAGCAGCAGAAATAGTGCACCATTCCAATGTTACTCACCTGACCTGTTGGCCATCTGTGAAAGACTTTTTGATCCTTGCCTTGGCTTCTTCAGCCACCTCAAAACCCAGAAAGCTAGAGCAGAAGCAGATTATCCTTGATCATAAGGAACTGCTTAAGAACAAAAGTGTCAAAAATCTTGAATGGCCATGCCTAAATGTAGTTTCATTCTCCACCATTGAAACTTGCAATGTTAAACTTGGCTGTGAACAAAAATGGTTCTGCAACCTCCTGTTTGAAACCTTTTTTAAAACATCTTTTCAGTAAATATATACTTTTCATCCTCAATTTCTTTGAATTCTACTTGACAATGTTGACTAGCAATGAACCCTGCAGTTTGTATAATCACCTCCCTTTGCTTGAGACAGTCACATCTTGCATGACTGACGTGGTCTGTGTTTCTAGTGTTGCCTTCTCAAAGATCCTTCAGAGTCACGATCAGATTGACAGTAGCCCAAAGCCTTTGACTGGTGCCTGTTCTGGCCATTTCAAGTGATGCTGTTGCATTACTTAAAGATTCTGGGTTTGTATGGTCATGTATCTGGCTATTCATTACAATCAACAGACCTAGGATAGGTGAGACCACATGGTTTAATTGCCTGCAGTGTTGTGCTCTGTCACCAAAAAGCAGCAAAGAAATGTTACTGCATTCTGTTCTAGTTGGCATGCAAAGTACTGTTATGACTAATAATCATCCTAAATATCTTTAAACTGCATGTAGCATTGATGTTAGCAATTTGGAGCATTTGGTGGGGGTGGGAAAAGGAGTTCAGAAAGTAGGAATAATTAATTTCACAATTCTGGCAACAAATTCAATTGAACAATAAATTCACAACTATTGCAAGAATGAATTGTTTGGATCATTAATCAGTAATGCATTAATCCATTATTACACAGCATCTGGAGACTCTCAGCTGACTAAATTGGAGCCAGATGTTCTGCAGACCGCTCTTTTGGCAGTGTATTGACAAATTCCAACTCTGCAATTTGTATTTTGTGATATTAAAGTATATTTTTGACCTGTGGTTGTGAGTGTGCTTTCTGATCAGTGGTTCTGAATATAAAATTTGGAAATACATATCCCATTGTTTGGTCCCTGCCTCAGTTTCTTACCCCCCTCCCCCATCTCTGCTTCTTCCCTCTCCCGTCTCCGCTTCTTCCCCCCCTGTCTCCACTTCTTCCCCCCATCTCCGCTTCTTCCCCCGTCTCCGTTTCTTCCCCCCGTCTCCACTTCTTCCCCCCGTCTCCGCTTCTTCCCCCCCATCTCCGCCTCTTCCCCCGTCTCCGCCTCTTCCCCCACCCAGTCTCCGCCTCTTCCCCACCCCGTCTCCGCCTCTTCCCCACCCCGTCTCCGCCTCTTCCCCCACCCCGTCTCCGCTTCTTCCCCTCTCCTCTGTCTCTGTTTCTTCCGCCCCCATCTCCGTCTCTACCTCCGTCTCCGTCTCTTCCCCCATCTCTGTCTCTTCCCCCCGTCTCTGTCTCTCCCCCCCAGTCTCCGTCTCTTCCCCCCCCGCTTCCCTCCCCACCCCATCTCCACTCCTAACCCCCCCGCTTCAAACCTGTGGTACGAACTCTGTGTCTTTTTCCACAGATGCTACCTGACCTGCCGAGAGCTTTCAGCACCTTCCGCTTTTATTTCTGATTCCCAGTGTCTGTAATTTTTGGGTTTGCAATTACCACTCACTTTGTGTTATGTTTGTGAGGGTAGTCAAGTTCCTGTCAGAATCAGGATCAGATTTATTAATACTGGTTTAAATTGAAGGAATTTTTTTCTTTTGCAGCAGCTGTACAAAGTTTATTTACAATTAAGTAAAGTTTTGGTTTTTCATCTCAAGTCAATGACACCATGTTTGCCTTCATTACTCTCCAACATACACTTAACCTGCCATCATCTCTTTGTAACTTGCCTCCACAGTAGGTCTGGCTACAGAGTATTTGTTTCCTTCATCTGAGTCATTTAGGCTAAAACATTTATAGTCTCAGCACTGATCCTTACGGTTGTTAGAGTTTTCCAGTTGGACCACAGTTCCGAACAGTTCAGAAGGCTCTTGGTGTGTATCACACAGCCTTGCTTGCAAGAGTAAGCTTACAGCAACTTGGAAATCTGGCCTATTATTTTTCATCCTTTTATTTTCATGCTTGGAGTATTTTAAGCTTTTACTCAATTTTTGTGGCAATTGAGCTCCAGTGCATTTTGGAAAATACAAGATTTTTTTCCTTGAGTCATGAAATCCTCACGCTTATCCACGGGTAGGGAAGGAAGGGATGTTTAAAATAAAACTATTGTTTGCTTGAACAAAAACTGTTTGGAAATACAACTGTTGAAATAGAGGCAACCTTTCCATCACTAATCTTAATTTTCATGTGTTGCTTTTCTGATGGATTAACAGTCACGAAAGGTATCTGTCCAATTGTTTAACATTTGAACCAGAAGCTCTCTGTTAGAGTGTCAGTTCTAAAATGTGAATTTTATTTTGCTGAGACGTCCTAACGTTAATGCTTTTTCTTCCAGAAAATGGGCATTCTGGCCCTTATCAATGAGGAGAGCCATTTTCCAAAGGGCACTGATAGTACACTACTGGAGAAGCTGCACAATCAGCATTCGGTAAGCTTTGTGGGCAGTTCTCTGCTGTCAGTGAGTTCCTTGATATTGATCCCATTAATAAACCTGCTTAGAGTGAAAAGACAGGCAGCTGAGAATGATTCCAGGAATGAAAGGGTTACCATATGAGGAACATCTGACAGCTCTTGGGCTGTATTCCCTGGAGTTCAGGAGAATGAGGGGAAAATCTCATAGAAATATTCCGAATGTTAAAAGGCCTGAACAGGTTAGATGTGGCAAAGTTATTTCCCATGGTAGGGGAGTCTAGGAACAGAGGGTACAACTTCAGGATTGAAGGATGTCCATTTAGAACAGAGATGCAGAGAAATTACTTTAGTCAGAGGGTGGTTAATCTGTGGAATTTGTGGCCATGAGCGGCTGTGGAGGCCAAGTCATTGGGTATATTTAAGGCAGAGATAGATAGGTTCTTGATTAGCCAGGGTATCAAAGAGCATGGGGAGTAGGCAAGCGAGTGAGGATGACTGGAAGAGTTGGATCAGCCTATGATTGAATGACGGAACAGATTTGATGGGCCAAATGGCCTGCTCCTATATCTTATGATCTTATGGACTATATGTGACTGAATTGTTGCTATTAATTTTTGAGTGTGTTAGTTTTTCTGTAGCCAACTCCCCCTTCCACCGCGATCCATCATTTGGGCTGGTTTCTATTGCCAGTATGAGCCTGAACTATGTGAAGTTCAGAGTTTTAGTGTCTGTAGAAGAAGGGGCAGGAGCTTTGCTTTGTGGTTCTGGTTGCCTTTAGGAACTTTGACCTGTGACTAGAAACTTACCAGTTTTCATCATTTACGAAAAGACCAACACAATTAAACAACAAAGCATTTCAAACTCTTGCCTTCCTGTTGTTTGAATGAAGCCTGTCAGATGGTGGATGTAAACTACTGATTCTTCCATTGTAGGTAAATAGTGTAAAATAAGCCATCTAAGTCTTCATTTGTTGATGCATTTCATTAGCTAATATGTGCACCACAGAAATAGGTTTATTTAAATTAGTTCTTCAGTGTAGTATGTTAGTCTCTTTGGCCTGGTATGGGAATAAGCCCAAAACAAACTCCTGACAGAATCATCCGAAAGATATTAACTTGTTTTACTAACAATCTACATTATATCCTCTTACCAGAGCAATCCATGTTACGTGAAGCCCAGAGTGATTGACCATTACTTTGGAGTGAAGCACTATGCTGGAGAGGTAGTTACTCACTTTTCAACACTATCCCTAACAACACTTCTTACTGCGACAACTGATAATGCTGTGAAGGACTCTCACCAGCATTGTTTTATCAATGTCTCCTCTTGTATTTCATTTATGCTCTTACTTTTTCCTTGCCAAGGTTTTATATCACGTAAAGGGGATTTTGGAGAAGAACAGAGATACCTTCAGACATGACATTCTCAACTTGTTACGAGAAAGCAGGTACTAACTTCGTTGTAGTTCCTTAGTTGCTCAGGGTAATATTTGAGGGAGATGATATCAACCCTAAACTATATTTCATCTTTTAGTATAATATGGGAGCAGGCAGTTCAGCCTATCATGTCTGTCATCTCCCAGAGCAATTCCATTAAGCCAAGGCAGGTCCCGCTGAAGGGTCTCAGCCCAAAACGTCAACTGTACGTTTTTCCACAGATGTTGCGTGGCCTGCTGAGTTCCTCCAGCATTTTGTGGAGGAATTCAAGCCAGGCTGAACAGGAGAGAGGAGGGATGGTGACGTTGAGGATATTTACCTTGTTTATTCAACAGTGGACGGCACTGTGGCGTATGGATAGTCTAATACCATCACAGCAACAGCGCCTGGCTTCAATTCCATCGCTATCTGTAAGGAGTTTGTCCTCCCCATGACTGCGTGTGTTTCCTCCCACATTCCAAAGATGTACGGGTCACACGGGTGTAATTGGGCCTTGTGGGTTTGTAGGCCAAACAGAGCCTGTTATCGTGCTGTATCTCTAAAAAAAAAATAAGTTTTTTGGAAGACTTGTCTGTAGTTTCTGAGATTTGTGCAGCAGGTACCTAACAGCTCACCTTCCACCTCTCTATGAACACCGCTCTCTGCCTGAGATGGTGAAACTAAGCTGCTCCAGAGCCTCCAGGAAATAAATACATGCACTGAATCTTTCTTTTTAAATCCAACATGCTTGTTATCTGCACTAATTCTAAAAATGATTAATTGACTGTTATCAAGAAAGAAATATAAAAATTCCTTGATAGTTTTTTTGTGTAAGTGACATGAAACATATTTAAACAGCAGTTTTGCATGATTTCTCTCTTTCAGAAACATTAATATCCTGTCTAGTGACCACATCAAGCTAACTGGTCAGGTCATTCAATTAAAATAAATTAGTGTAACAAGGCCTCATATTCTCAGCTGCTGCTGCTTCTTCAGGCCCTGGGGATGATTTAACTTTAATTCCAGCATCAGTTGCCTCTGTGAAAGGGCCAGGCAGAAAATAATTTTGATTGTACTTAGTGAAGGAAGCTGAAGACAGCTGAGGGAATACAGTTCCCTTGGGAACTGCATAAACCATTCAACCATCAGTTTATTCACCAGGTTTGTTGGCAGTAGTTGCTCATTTCTGCTTGGATTCTTGTTCTGGAAATATTTATTTTTTACATGGCCATTTGTCAATTCCTGAATAATGATGCAAAAAAAACAAACTCTGGCAAAATGCAGTTTGATCCCATCATTCTTGCATTGACCAGAAATGTTTCTTATATTTCCACATTTCTTCAGAGTTAACAAGCAAGTCATGTTGGCACATCAAGTCTGCGCCAGATTGCAGATCAATCCTATCTCCCACTGCATTTTCTCTAAATTGTCCTTGCACTCCCAGACACCAACAAACCAATGGCAACTAACAAAAGGCCAGTCAATATACTGCCGTGTTTGTCTGTGGGGTGTGGGAGAAAACTGGTGCATCTGCGAGCAACTAGCAGTCAGTGAGAGAACATGCAAACTGCACACTGACGGCACCAGAGGTCAGATCATTGGAACTGTGAAAAAAGCTCTACCAGCTCCACTACTGTGCCTCTTAATGTCTGCTTATAGCACAAGCTGCTGAAGGAGCCATGTGGGAGCTCACTAGTGCAAAACCTAAATTTTCATATTGAGCTAGGTGTGCTTCATAAATAAATTATAGGGATATCAGTTTCAATATTCTGTTAATTAATGTTTCATTAAAAGTAAGCAGATTTATTTTGTTCTTGCATCACCATATAATTTGTAACTTGGTTTATTATTACCATGAGTACCGAGGTCCAGTGAAAACTTTTTGTTTGTCATCTATACAGATTATTTCACAATATTAAATCATGACAGTACAAAGGAAAACAATAAAAGAATGCAGAATGTAGTGTTATAATGAAAGAAAAATTGCAGTGCACGCAAACAGTAAGGCTCATCTTATCATACTAGGGGACTGTTCAATAGCAACAAATTTTCTCAGTGGTGCTGCTTCCTCAAAATATTTTTTGTTTATGATAGACTGCTTGAAGCTGAACTCAAATATAATTTCAGACTACTTGTATCAAGTAGGAATTTGGAGAAACAAGAAATTAACTTTTATTGAATATAATGCATTTAATTGCATAATGGTGCTGACGCTTTGCAATAGTTCAACTCAGCTAAAATGTTTTGTTGATGATGTTCATTTGTACTCAGTGTCTGAGTAAATGTCCAACAATAATCAGCCAGCACTGATGGATTCCAGTTGCCCCGATACTATTTCTCTAGACCACAATGTTCTGGTGAAACCTTTCAGCATGTTCATCACTGACAGGGCCAAGATTTGCAGGAAGAATGTCCAAATGGGAATACAGAAAAAGAATCTTTAGTGACATGTTGCACTGCATGGTTTTGTCTGCTTGAAGCATGTTGTTAACCAGCTGAATGTAGTTTGGTGTTCTGTAGCTGACAAGAACATTTTCAACAACATTCTTGAATGCATTCCATGCGATCTTCTCTAGTCCCACTAGAAGATCTTCAAATTGCCTGTCATAGATGACCTGTTTAATTTGCAGACCAACAAAAATGCCTTCCTTAATCTTGGCATCTGGTATTCAAGGAAATATTTATCTCAAATATCGAAATCCTTTATAGAAATTTATAGCCTTTCAAAAAGCTGCCCTGCCATGCAACATCCACCCTGCCAAAGCATGCCTAGGCATGCCTGGGTAAGATAGAAAACTTCTCAGCTTATGTTGTGGGCAACATTTTAATTGACATGAATTAAGAATTGACATAACAAATAAAGGAGATTTTTTAAAAAACACAAATGGTGCATGATAGGGAAATTTCATGGTAATCTACGTGATCAGCAGCCCAAAATCCATAAGATACACCCGAGAGTACACAGGAAGCAAAATCTTTGTTGTCCATTGTAGTCTTGTAACAGTGAGATAGAAGTCATCATTTAGTCTGGTGGTCTGTGCTTTCAAGATTTTATATTTACTATCAAGTGGGAAGTGGCGAAGAAGAGATACATCATAAGATGTACATTTCTTCAGTTTTACTAATAAAAGTTGGTCATTTGATGGTTTCATAGTGTTAGATTAAGTGCAAGTAACATCAGGTCACACTTTCCTCCACTGGCCTGCCTTTCATTTAGGACAGTTATTGCAGAAGTAACCTTCTGGTATGGTCAGATTGAAAAGTATGTATTCCTAGCCTTGGGCATTCATAATTATATTCATTATTTCAGACTGGATTTCGTCTATGACTTAGTCGAGTATACATCAAGCAAGAATAATGAGGAGACACTTAAATCTGGAACCAAACATCGAAAGCCAACTGTCAGCTCTCAGTTCAAGGTTAATATAATCTCCATTGGTTTTCTTTTGTGTGTATGCTCTGTGTCTGCAACCAAAATCAGTAAAGTGCTGTTGAATGATCAAGATGAGTCAAAATCTACAGAGTAAGATTGGATTATACTGGAAAATAGGAAGCACAACTTATGATGTTAAAGCAGCAAGCACCAGACTGAGTTCATGGTGGTTGCACCGTGAATCAGAGCTAATTATCATGATCATTATCGTGGGCATCCCTTCCAGAATGGCAAATGCCAGCTTGAACTGTGCCAAAGGTAATCAAACCCAGGCTCAAATCTCTTTAAGGTGAGGTACTTACCGCTGGAAGTCATGCTGGAAGCTATCCAACTTTTGGCAGGCCATTAGAGAAGTGGTGGCTCTCTGCAGATTGCCATACCCTGAAGCTGCACCTGAGTGGATGTGGCTATGAGCTAAGAGATTGTCTACACAGGGCAGGATGTTAACTTGGCCACCTAATCTTCATTAAGCAAGTTTCATACTTTAAAATGTATAAAGTATAACAGCCATGAACAATTTGGACAAGGAACCCAAATGGTAGTTAGTTGGATGCTTCTATTGAGAAAGACAGGAAGTCCAATTTTGTTGGTGGCTTTCACCCAGAATTCAGGCTCACATTCCTTCTCCACACACACCCCCCCCCCCCACCCCCCACAAAAAAAATCCCTTATTCCTGGTTCAGCCTTGGAGGGCCTCCAGCTGGCTCAAAGACATTAAATAGAGACTTCATTTACAACAACCCAGAACTCACAAAATCAGATATACTTTCTTTGTCCTATCTATTCCTTCCCCGCATGCTTTCTGTTTTTCAGTTCTGATGAAAAGTGTGCAGTCTGGAATGTTAAATCCATTTCTCTCTCCATTGATGCTGCTCATTTTCTGCAATTTCTGCTTTTATTTCATATTTCCAGCATCTGTAGTTTCCGATTTTCAGGCAATCCAACGACCTACCTGTGGCATTCAGTGGCATTGCCATGGCCGGGCATCCAGCACCAACACATTGGGTGGACTGCCGTTCACCAGTAACTCAGTTATTGAGGCTGTGGGAGCAGTTGCCTTGAGAGGCACACCTGGCACCCTAAAACCTTCCCCAATCTGCAATGCTGCTTTAAGTTGAGACCTCAGTGTCATTTTTACCAAAATGGGATTGTTACTTTTATGTTGATGAGGGTCTATCAGCACAGACGTAAGAGGGGCTTTCAATCACAGTATTTCAGAATGAAAGATTGTACACGTACAATAACATTTCATGTCTTTTGGATTTCTGGCTTGAAAAGGCTGGTAAGTAGTGTTGTGCTCTACTGTGTTCTTAAGCATGTTGCATTCCAGTGCAGCTCACTGAACCTAAGCCAGGAGCACGTTAGCTCACAAGGGAATGTGGACCTCTCGACTCAAGCCAAAGTGCAGATAGTTGCAATTTGATATGAAGACAGGCTGTACCATGTCTGGACAGAAGATGATGTGCTGTTCCTTGAGTTTATTTCAGACTTTGTTGGGATAATGTAGGAGGTTACAGAAACGTCAGAGAAGTGAAAGGCAACACAGTATATCAGAGTATCTTTGTTGAAGAGAATACATAGTAAAATATTCATGATTTGTTCATGAAAGTAAACATCATAAAGCCTGTAGGTTGAATTAATTACTTTGAAAGCTGTAACTATTTCTTTACGTATTTTTCAGAACTCACTTCATTCGCTAATGGCTACATTAAGCACATCAAATCCGTTTTTTGTCCGATGCGTCAAACCCAATGTGCAGAAAGTAAGTTTAATGGGATCTGGATCTTGCTAGTACTTATGAGCCCAGTTTATGCTTTGGGTAAAACACTTACAGCGATTTTCTTTTCCTTCAGTGGCAAATATATAATTATTGAAGCAGCAAATTGCCTTTTACGTGAACCTGTACTCGTGAGCTAGTGATGAGAACTTTTGGGTGTTGTATATCTAATGAGAAACTTTTGCTTTGCATTTTAAAAAATATATCCTTTCATGTTGGGATATCTGGTTTGTAGAGGTGGTACTACCAGATGCAAGGACTGCTTTTATCCCACTGTTGTCAGGCGCTCTCATGTGCTGAGTGAAAACATCTTGATTGAGTGGTCTTTGCATTTTCTCTGCTACAGCAACACTAGTCTGTTCTTTTGACTACCTCAGTGTAATTATATATGGAATCATCTGTCTGGCATGCAAACTAAAGCTTATCTTGATTCTGTGACAATAATAAACCATCTGATCCGATATACCACCCAACTTACTACCCATGCTCATTGGCTATGATCATAGCCCCTTGCAGGGTCACTTCAGTGTGCAAGCATGTATCTCAGCCATATTACTGTAAATTTGAATCTATTTCTTGGCCAAACAGTGTGTGCAAGGCAGTTTTCCATTTGTGAAGTTGAAAGAATTTTATAATAATTGACTTCATGGTCATCTTTATTCAATGTTTAAAGTCAAGGTGAGTTAATTGTCGTGTTCACAAATACATGGATGTACAAATGTAATGGGAAAACTTAACTTGCCATAGCATCACATAAGCAGCATTCACAAGAAAAACATAAATTATACACAATTTTATTAGAAAGAAAACAATTAGGACAAAAATAAAACATTATTTATCAAATTAAAGAATGCATTTTCCCCTGATGCTGTGATTAGGTTAAAACTCCCATCAGTGGATCACAAGCTGAATGGGTCATCATCTGTAAACTTAATGGTAACAGTTTGTGTGGCATTGTTGCTTCTGAAGTGGATCAGGGGCATGATAATAGTGAGGGAGAGGTACTGTCATTCATATCCCATCTTTAGACCTCCTGAGCCGATGCTGCCTACATTCCAAATACTTGGCAGTTTGTACTTGGTATATTGTGGAAAGATTCCAATGGGATAGTGTACACTCTCTCGTTTCATCCCTAACAATTTAATGGGAGTTGAGGTTCACTGGAGCTTGTAAGCCCTCTCACCTGATTTTTTTTTTAATTCTCAAGTTCACAAACCTGGCAATAGTTGTCCTGAAAAATGTGTATAAAATGGCGTCATATAGCTCAGCCTTGGTGTGCTTGTCTTGGTGCCATGCAAGAAAGCTTGAAAATTGATCATGTGCATAGGAAAGGGAGTTTAACATACTACACGTACAGGAAAAATGTGTGTGTTTGAAGTGAACTTGGACGATTGAGTCTCAGCTCACCTGTGGTATTGCTTTTAACCCCAGCTGGAAGTTAATCCAAGCTAAGAAAGGAACTCTTTGAACCATTGCAAACCTCTCTTGATGGATTTTTGGGCTTGGATGTGGTGAGGAGTGTGGAAACTGTTGAGGGATTTACACCGCCACTTGTTTAATTTCAGGGCTCAGGATTTTATTGTGATATTTTCTTCTGCTGAGAGACATGTGCCAGCAATCATCTATTGTTAAAATTAACATTATGCTTCCCATATTTACCAATTCATGATTTTTTTTGGTGAGTAGGATGAAATGTAAGGGGAAAAGTCACCTTATTTATTCTAGTTTTGAGCTGCAAAAGCATAGAAAGGCTGAAACGAATGTGTCTTATACAAATACTTTAAACCCAAATCAAATGTATATTAAGCAAAAAATATCCTATTTTCCAATATGTCTGGCTAATGAGTCTAAGTACTGACCAAGTGGAAAAGTTTTCCTCTGGTGTCCCTAAACTCCAGTTGAACATTTTTACAACAGAAATGCTAATGATTGCAACAATCAAATTGTTCTTTTCTGGGGTTGCCTAGGGAACACGAGCGAGGTGGTTGTGTGGGTCTGTGCCAGTGGTTCATTGGAAAGTGAAATGAGGAGATGAAGGCGAGTCCATTGACTCTGTGTCTATGAGCAGTTTGCTGCAAGACCACTTGTTTGCCCTTTTCATTAAAAAAATGTAGTGAATTTTGTTTTAGTATCCAGAAAATTGTTCAGAAAATTCTTCTGCATTTGAAGAAAAAATTTATATAGGAGGTGCAAATCTCAAAAGGCGAATTGGATTCCTGTAAGCCAGTAAAATCTGCAACAGTTTCTATTGAGGTAGTTTCTGTTCTTTCAGTAAGAAGAATAAAGGAGACACAACCAAGCTGTGTTCCAACTCAATTACCAGCTGCTAGTGGATATTTAGAAGTTCAGTGCTGCTACTTCTAGAACCAGATACTGAGCAAATCAAGGTATGTGAGGGTCATTCTGTTCCAAGCATATGTTAATAAACGACAAAGCTTTGGTACTGTTTAGGAGAGTGGGAGAAGATGCAGCAGGGAGCTTGATAACATTGTACTTCTGCTACTGCATTTGTGAAGTGTATTCTACCTGTTGCTGTAACTTGATAACTTGTGCAATGAACTTGCGTGAAGTTACTCCAGTGCTAACATAGCTTGTGTTTCTCTTCAAAATTCTGAATCACTTAATTATTGTACTGGATTTTTTTTGGTCAATTTACTGTATTTTTATAAAACTAATCAAGTATTGGTCCACATCTTTGGTTTTCATAACTAAGTAACTATCTTTATTTTTTGGCACTTTAACTACTACATCACTACGGTGGTCCGGTGAAAAGAGCACTAAATTCAAAGCATTAAATTTTAGTTGTCAATATAGTTGAGCATCAAAGCTCGATTTAAATTATTAGCAGTTTCACTGTGACTTCAATGCAAGGACTAACTGCATTTCATCATTGCAAAGCAGATTTCGACAGTAGTTGACCACATCTTGTAAAAATCTCCTTGGGAATGTAAGTTAATTTCATTATACTGCCATCATTCAATAAATTGGTTGGCCTGCTGTGCATGTTTGTTTTGTTTTAATTTAAACTTTTTTCTTCAGCTTTCACCTATTGAAAGCAGTGACTTACTATGAAAAGGTCCAAAGGTGCCGGCTGCTCTTTGCTATTTTGCCACTGTGTATGGATTCACACAATAAATGGCAGTGAGCAAATATACAATGGTGGTTATCTTAGCTTTAAACTCATGACTGCTGCTTATAACAGTCCAACAGAACGTGCTGGCTTGGATGAGGGAACTATGAGTTACGTCATTGTTAGTCTCTCATTGAGAACAATCAGCTCGTTCATAACTTCACCACAGAGATGAGAGATAAAGCCTATGTCGTTTCACCTTGTTTTTATTCTCATTACCATTTCCTATCTCTAGCAGAGATATCCAGATTGATAAATGTACAAGTTTGCAAATTATTCAAAGGTTAACAATAACTTGAAGGTTGATACCACTTCATGAACCGCATTGTAAATGAGAGACTGGGAAACGAGAGCAATTCCTCCCTTCTGTAATGTTGGCACATAATCTACTTTGAGCTTTTTAACTCATTCTGATGCCTTTTTTTGTGAGTCACTCGATTTTTAAGTACAGAAGAGCTAATCAAATATGGTTTTGTGCTGGAAAATTAAAAGCAGTGTTAAGAAAAAAAATATTGATTCATCTATTGATAGTGTCAAAAACAGCTTTAGTACCTTGTGATAAGGAAGGTGAAATAAAAAATGCAGACTGAAGTCGTTGAAACTGGATGCTGCTCATCTGCTAGGCTGGTGTCAGAGATGCGTGCATGTTATCGATTAGCACTTTAGTTTCAGCAGCTTGCTGTTCTCCAAACTTACATGACAAGGAAAGCTGCTCGCATGAGGTATGCAGACAAACTCAGACAGATCCCACACTGCAATACTTGAGAGTAGCTTTTCATAGCCAATTATATATTTTGGTCCAACAGCACAATCATATAAGTAACTGCCAATATGAGAAGATGGATGAGAAATCTATTGCTTTGTAAATATATTGAATAGAAACAATTTTTGATATCTTTTGTTGATGAGTAGTTCTCTTAATCTGAATGGAACTAGTTTGTTTTTAACAAACATGTTCTAGAACTTGCTCCAAGTGGACAAATAGCAATCATTTTAGATTGTGTACATGTTAACAAAAGCTATTGTGACTATATTGCAGTAAATGGTAAATTTCAAAATGTAGTACGAAAGCGTCTTTTATTTATCCAGGTTTACCAAGGGATGGGAATATTCTGGCCTCTGGTGTTATTTGACCTACTGTTTCCTAGAAACATGAGGTTGTTACGGGAGAATGTTTAAAAGTTGTCATACATTAAACATACCTCCTTTTGAGTGCAAGGACGTGACAACATTCCAGTGACAACTTGCAGCCATCTGTCCTTTGGCGCTAAGTTATCAAAAGGCCTCTGTAGCCACAAATACAGAACTTTATTTAACTTTAGGTTTTATTGTATTTGATTTGGAAACAACCCCTCTTTACTTTGAATCTTGCCATGATTCTTTGCAATGAGCTATCAGTTCAGAGAATAGGGCTCCTTTAAAATGTGCACTCTAAATCTTTTATTCCTATGGAGTTGGAACTGGAAAGGGAGAAAAGTACCTAGATTTTTTTTTCTGCAGTATTTTTTCTTACATGAAGCTTCAGCATTTGCTGCAGACACAAATTAATGACCCAGATGTAAAATAGTGCTTTCGCAGAGATGGGCATGGCACAAAAAATAATGAAGCCAACAGGAGGGCCAGTGAAGATCAGTTATCCTGCTCTCTCTGTGTCAAGTTGTGAGCATAAATCACAGGCACACAGACACACCCGCTGACAGATATATTTGTCCAATTTGCAACCCAGCCATGGTAGGTTTTGAGATGGAGGGACAAATCAGAATTTTACATTTAAAACAATTCATCACCAGACTGACTAGGCTAGACAATGCTGCAGGAACTACTTGCACCTGGTTTGTTCCCATCACACTTGGCAAAGTAAAGATGGGAAAGAATTGTCTTTGAAACAAGCAGTATTATTGTTGTTTGCCAATCTCAAGAAAACAAAGCCTTCTGCCTAAACTCCCTGTCATTCCTAATAAGAATTAGTCTCCAAATAACTTGGCCTATCAATAACTAATTTAATTTTGTGACTTTAAAAAGGCACAATTCTCTAGTCAAAGAGTAATGTTCATTTATTGACATTGTTGTGGATCTGTGTGTGGACATACTGTGGTCCTTGTGGATAAAGGAGTTCCATGGAATGCCAGCTTTGAAACAATGATTGGACCATTCATTCCATAGCAGATGCTTGACAACTCCATGTGTTATCTTCCTTTCAAATACACCACTACTTTTTTGATGTATAGTATTGTAATGAATTTGTGAAGACTCCACAGCAGGGTTTCCCACAATGTAGAAATGGACTAGAGCAACCACCACCCACAAATCTGCATAATTAATCTATGTCACCTATCAAACTCTCAATGTTCTCCAATGCCCCCAGATCCCACTGAGTTCAAGCTTTCTGGGGAAGGATCTATGAAGCAAGTTAATTGATTCGGTTCATCAGTGCAGCATGCTGGAAGATATTCTCTTCCGCATCAGTATGCATGTGTCATGTCCCAGACTTAAGTGTACTGAGACAAATACTGGCTGATTGACAACTGCAGGCATTTCCCAGTAAATGCATCATGTACAGACACTGCCAGCAGGTCTACCTGGTTATCATTTTTGCCAGGTCTTTCAGAAATTAATATTGAGCATTTGCTCTTTCAGTTCAACACAAAAGGTCTCATGACACTATTCAAAGGAGAGTAAACATAGAAACATAGAAAATAGGTGCAGGAGTAGGCTGTTTGGCCCTTCGAGCCTGCACCGCCATTCAGTACGATCATGGCTGATCATCCAACTCAGAACCCTGTACCAGCTTTCTCTCCATACCCCCTGATCCCTTTAGCCACAAGGGCCATATCTAACTTCCTCTTAAATATAGCCAGTGAACTGGCCTCAACTGTTTCCTGTGGCAGAAAATTCCACAGATTCACCACTCTCTGTGTGAAGAAGTTTTTCCTCATCTCAGTCCTAAAAGGCTTCCCCTTTATCCTTAAACTGTGACCCCTCGTTCTGGACTTCCCCAACATCGGAAACAATCTTCCTGCATCTAGCCTGTCCAATCCCTTTAGAATTTTATATGTTTCAATAAAATTCCCCCTCAATCTTCTAAATTCCAGTGAGTATAAGCCTAGTCGATCCAGTCTTTCTTCATATGAAAGTCCTGCCATCCCAGGAATCGATCTGGTGAACCCTCTCTGTACTCCCTCTATGGCAAGAATGTCTTTCCTCAGATTAGGGGACCAGAACTGCACACAATATTCTAGGTGCGGTCTCACCAAGGCCTTGTACTACTGCAGTAGAACCTCCCTGCTCCTGTACTCAAATTCTTTTGCTATGAATGCCAACATACCATTTCCCTTTTTCACCGCCTGCTGTACACCTTCAATGACTGGTGTACAATGACATCCAGGTCTCATTGCACCTCCCCTTTTCCTAATCGGCCACCGTTCAGATAATAATCTGTTTTCCTGTTCTTGCAACCAAAGTGGATAACCTCACATTTATCCACATTAAATTGCATCTGCCATGAATTTGCCCACTCACCTAACCTATCCAAGTCACCCTGCATCCTCTTAGCATCCTCCTCACAGCTAACACCGCCGCCCAGCTTCATGTCATCTGCAAACTTGGAGATGCTGCATTTAATTCCCTCATCTAAATCATTAATATATATTGTAAACAACTAGGGTCCCAGCACTGAGCCTTGAGGTACCCCACTAGTCACTGCCTGCCATTCTGAAAAGGTCCTATTTACTCCCACTCTTTGCTTCCTGTCTGCCAACCAATTCTCTATCCACATCAATACCATACCCCCAATACCATGTGCTTTAAGTTTGCACGCTAATCTCCTGTGTGGGACCTTGTCAAAAGCCTTTTGAAAATCTAAATATACCACATCCACTGGCTCTCCCCTATCCACTCTACTAGTTACATCTTCAAAAAATTCTATAAGATTCGTCAGACATGATTTTCCTTTCACAAATCCATGCTGACTTTGTCCGATGATTTCACTGCTTTCCAAATGTGCTGTTATCACATCTTTGATAACCGACTCTAGCATTTTCCCCACCACCGATGTCAGACTAACCGGTCTATAATTCCCCGGTTTTTCTCTCCCTCCTTTTTTAAAAAGTGGGGTTACATTAGCCACCCTTCAATCCTCAGGAACTAATCCAGAATCTAAGGAGTTTTGAAAAATGATCACTAATGCATCCACTATTTCTTGGGCTACTTCCTTAAGCACTCTGGGATGCAGACCATCTGGCCCTGGGGATTTATCTGTCTTTAATCCCTTCAATTTACCTAACACCACTTCCCTACTAACATGTATTTCCCTCAGTTCCTCCATCTCACTGGACCCTCGGTCCCTTACTATTTCCGGAAGATTATTTATGTCATCCTTAGTGAAGACAGAACAAAAGTAGTTATTCAATTGGTCTGCCATGTCTTTGTTCCCTATGATCAATTCACCTGTTTCTGACTGTAAAGGACCTACATTTGTCTTGACCAATCTTTTTCTTTTCACGTATCTATAAAAGCTTTTACAGTCAGTTTTTATGTTCCCTGACAGCTTTTTCTCGTAATCTTTTTTCCCTTTCCTAATTAAGCCTTTTGTCCTCCTCTGCTGGTCTCTGAATTTCTCCCAGTCCTCAGGTGTGCTGCTTTTTTTTTGCTAATTTATATGTTTCTTCTTTGGACTTGATACTATCCCTAATTTCCCTTGTCAGCCACGGGTGCACTACCTTCCCTGGTTTATTCTTTTGCCAAACTGGGATGAACAATTGTTGTAGTTCATCCATGCGATCTTTAAATGCTTGCCATTGCATATCCACCATCAACCCTTTAAGTATCATTTGCCAGTCTATCTTAGCTAATTCACGTCTCATACCTTCAAAGTTACCCTTCTTTAAGTTCAGAACCTTTGTTTCTGAATTAACTATGTCACTCTCCATCTTAATGAAGAATTCCACCATATTATGGTCACTCTTACCCAAGGGGCCTCACACGACAAGATTGCTAATTAACCCTTCCTCATTGCTCAATACCCAATCTAGAATGGCCTGCTGTCTAGTTGGTTCCTCGACATGTTGGTTCAGAAAACCATCCCGCATACATTCCAAGAAATCCTCTTCCTCAGCACCCTTACCAATTTGTTTCACCCAATCTATATGTAGATTGAAGTCACCCATTATAACTACTGTTCCTTTATTGCATACATTTCTAATTTCCTGTTTAATGCCATCCCCAACCTCACTACTATTGTTAGGTGGCCTGTACACAACTCCCACCAGTGTTTTCTGCCCCTTAGTGTTATGCAGCTCTACCCATATCGATACCACATCCTCCAGGCTAATGTCCTTCCTTTCTATTGCGTTAATCTCCTCTCTGACCAGCAATGCTACCCCACCTCCTTTTCTTTCCTGTCTATCCCTCCTGAATATTGAATATCCCTGGATGTTGAGCTCCCATCCTTGGTCACCCTGGAGCCATGTCTCTGTGATCCCAACTATATCATATTCTTTAATAACTATCTGCACATTCAATTCATCCACCTTGTTACGAATGCTCCTCGCATTGACACACAAAGCCTTCAGGCTTGTTTTTACAACACTCTTAGCCCTTATACAATTATGTTGAAAAATGGCCCTTTTTGATTTTTGCCCTGGATTTGCCTGCCTGCCACTTTTACTTTTCACCTTACTACTTTTTGCTTCCACCCTCATTTTACACCCCTCTGTCTCTCTGCACTTGTTCCCATCCCCCTGTCACATTAGTTTAAAGCCTCCTGAACAGCAGTAGCAAACGCTCCCCCTAGGTCATTGGTTCCAGCCCAGCCCAGGTGCAGACCGTCCTGTTTATACCGGTCCCACCTCCCCCAGAACTGGTTCCAAAGCCCCAGAAATTTGAATCCCTCCCCCTTGCACCATTTTTCAAGCCACGTATTCATCTGAAATATCCTCCTATTTCTACTCCGACTAGCATGTGGCACTGGTAGTAATCCAGAGATTATTACCTTTGTGGTCCTACTTTTAGTTTATCTCCTAACTCCCTAAATTCACTTTGTAGGACCTCATCCGGTTTTTTACCTATATCGTTGGTACCTATGTGCACCACGACCACTGGTTGTTCACCCTCCCATTCCAGAGTGTTCTGCAGCCGCTCAGAGACATCCTTGACCCTTGCACCAGGGAGGCAACATACCATCCTGGAGTCTCGTTTAGAGACTGGAGAGTAGAAGGGTCAGTGATGTGATCCATTTTTAAAAATTTCAGAAATAAACTTTATTCATCATAAAAATAGAGCTTAGAAAAATAGAGAGCTATGGGTAACCCTAGGTCAGTGGTCCCCAACCACCGCAAAGTCCCGCAAAGCAGCTGACTCATATCGCCAAATCATATCATTTCCTCGCAGCCCAGTAGCATGTGCTTTCGGTACCAGTCCGCGGCCCGGTGGTTGGGCACCACTGCCCTAGGTAATTTCTACGGTAAGGACATGTTAAGCACAGCTTTGTGGGCCAAAGGGCCTGTATTGTGCTGTAGGTTTTCTATGTTTCTAAAAATACATAAGAATAAGCAGTGAAGAACCTTTTGCATTCATGATCAGCATCGTTTAAACCATAGCACCTTTGTCATTTGTCATCCCCTAGAGTGATACACCATCTCAATTTTTATAGTGCTTCCCCACCTGACTCCATCCCTCCACAAATAGTAGTTAAAAGGGCTCTATCACATGCTCCTTTTTCAGAGCCCCTACATTGGCCACACCAAGCTTCGTTGCATCCCTCAGCATGTACTCCTGCAATATGACAGCATCTGTTATGGGCAACTTACTGTGCTGGAAGACCCAGTACGTTTTAGCCATCTTTCACCGAGTTGATAATCTTCCAGCAGCACTTGACGTTTCTCTCGATGTGTTCGCGCCTGTTTTTTTTGTTAGTGAACAGATTCGTGCTGTGAACAGAAGGTTTCTGTTATGAAAATGTACAAGAATGGACAGGTCGTTGTACTTTGACTTTCCAAGCAGGGCAGTGAGATAAAAAAAATACTGATTCCAGTAGGAAACAATCAAGTTTGATGTGCAAGGGTAATCGAAAGAGAAAACCTCTTAATGTGATAGCACAGATATTGTGTCCCAGATTTATCCTCCTTATGAACAGTAATAGCTGTTCTGAATGAACTATGAAAGCCCAATTTTCCTTCTAAAAGTTAGGGTCTTGCCCACATTTGTTTTGCTGCTCAGTCATTGTGTTTGCCAATTGATCATAATGTTCAGTGAATCAGGGAATATAAATAGGATACAGAAAAGAAAATGATGGATAAATTGCTTTGGAAGCGTGTAGGGAGAAAATATGATTATTCTTTCTCCCCTCTATCAGTTCCACATTTAATAAAAGCATGAGAATTAGGAGCAAATATAGGTCATTTGCTCCTTTCATTCATCATAGAGGAATCATTCCATGTGGTGTCCACACCTCCACAGTGCTGTGATGAACGGTATCAGAAGCACAAAGACTAATAAAAAAGAACAATTTCTAAACATGGAGAGAGAGGGAAGTAGTTCTGTCATTCACAGGCGTGAACATGTACGCACATCAGATGTTTGAGTTGAATAATATTTAGCAGCTCATTTATACGTAGGGGTGTCAACACATCAGGCATTGCTGAAGTTTGGTTCCATGAAAGTCAATGATGCATTTTGTTTTGCAAGGGCAATAATCCACCAGCAATATTGCTGCAATGAACCATTAACAGAAATGACTGAATAACTTGTCATCCTCCTTCACTTTTAATGTACAAGGGCAATGCACTGTTGTAATGAAATATTCTGTATGGATGGAATAGAAAACAAGTTTTTCACTGCACCTTAGTATATGTGACAACAATCAACAATTTACTAGTTCCAAAGCTGACACTAAATATTTAAATTTATAATAATCTCTTTTTTGCCTATTGTGAATTGTGGCAGGTGATGTTATCTTTACTGGGGAAGTTTTGAGACCCAGCTTCTGTCGGCACATTACTTCTAGCCACCAATTATCTACATTTGATTTTATTATTTTTACTAAGTGTTAAATTCTGATCAAGCAATTAAATTATGTTGTCTGCTGTACTTTCTACAATACATTGATTGGCCAAGGAAGTTTTGATTTAAATTGGCGTCACAAATTCCAGTCACTGAAGGGTTAATAATTGATGAGGTAATACAGGGTAATGTTTCTGAGTATTGGTGCACTATAGCTGTCAAGTAGATGACTCTCATTTTCTGTCCTTTCAGATGCCGGATCAGTTTGACCAAACGGTGGTTTTAAATCAGTTGAGGTACTCAGGGATGCTAGAAACTGTGAAAATACGACAAGCTGGATTCCCAGTCAGGAGACAGTTCCATGACTTTCACAGAAGGTATTTTTTTTTTAATCTTTAATAAATTTAATAAAAACACAACAAGGCAACTGAAGGCTAGAAGCAACTGGTTGAGGGTGGCTGGTTCAATGAACGAATCAGAAGGTATTATTTGTAACTTAAAATTAATGCGTATTGCTGTTTGATCATATTTTCTAATTTTTATCTTATTTTTATGTTTTAAAGATGCTATGAGGCCATTTGGCCCACTGAGTCTGTGCTGCTCCTTCAAGCAAAGCCATTAATCCCATTCCCCCAGTTATTTGCCAGCACCCTATTCTCATTCACGTGCCTATCAACTCTCTGCCCACCTAAAATAGGGGTAATATATCTTACAGCACGTAGTGAAGTGTGAGAGGAAGTCCATATAGTCATGAGGAGAATGTGCAAAGACCATAAAGACAACACCAGAGGTCAGAATGAAACCGTGCTCACTGAAGCTGTGAGAGAACGACTCTATCATTGATAACTTGCTGCGTGTTATTGTTATAAGAATCACCCCTTGTAACAATGATCAGTGAGGCACAGAGAGATCTGTGTTTACCGACAAGTACCTTTATTTAAACTATGTAAATTCATACACTAAATACCTTGTGTGTACACCTTGTTTTCCCGCCTCTCTTGAATAGTTAAAGAATAGCAAAGGTATTACCAGGGCAAAGGAGTTGTTCCTCGTAGTCCCGATTCACTCACCACGTGTTCCACTCAGGGTCGCTCATGCCTGTATCTGCACTGGTTATTCTTCAAAGTTGCTGCTGCCAGCACACATGAAGAGCTCACTTTTATATCCATTATCATCAATTCAAATATTGTATTCCAGTGTCATTGGCCACAGGTCACATGTGTGATTTGTCCACGATTCAATTAAATTCACTGATTTCTAAACTGTCGCTCTTTCTGGCCAATGTTACGAGGATTTATTCCATAGACTGGTTTCTTAGTTGACCCCCAAAAGGAAGTAATTTGTTCAACAGTGAACCAAATTGGCCCATCGCGTCCTCTTAAGCAATATAGCCTTAACACTGCAAAAATTACCGAATGCTTCTTGGGAACAGCATCAGGTGAATCTTAGTGATGAAAGCTATTGCCAAAGAGATGGATTGTTATGGAAAAGTAGTGAATGTGGTTCAAGGTGTTGAATTCCTTTTAAAGGGCATCACCAGCAGAATACATGACTGATAGTATAGCAATGGAATGCACCAGAGTCTAAATTTGGAAGGTTGAAGAGATCATTAGAGGGTTTTATCCCTTCTTGAGATATTTAAGATTTAAGAGATCTTAAAGGAAAGACTCACTCCCTCTCCCCAGTACACTGTGTGCATTCTCAGGCTCTGTCTCACTCTCTGTGGTATTGTGCGGATGGTCAGACTCCTTGCCCTCTCGCACTCTCCCCCCATCCCCTGGTACATTGGGTGTTCTGAGAATAGCAAGTGGTACTCCATTTTAGTTACAGGAGTGAAGTCACAGTGGCAGAGAGAGATGTGTACAATTAGGAAAATTTTAATTTTTAAATGAATACTATGAACATTCCATCAAGAAGGTGTTAGAGTGAAGTCCCTCTATCTACCTGTTCAGAATAACTAGAAGTGCTTCCACAATACTTTGCTAGCCTGCAATTTAGCCTTCCCACAATATCTTGCTTGCCTTGCAATTTAGCCTAATTTAATAAAACACAGTTTAAAGCTTGTGAGGTATAAGTAATGCTGAAGATTGCAAGAAATGAATTTCCCTATCCACAAAAGGTGGATTTTGGGGCCTAAGTGATCACATCTCAGTCTGCAAGGTTTGACCACCTGCAGGCAATGAAAGAGGAGAATGCTGACTGTAGTCTTGCAGCTCCAGAGACCTGTGTGGAGTGTGCACGTTCTCCCTGTGACAGCATGGGTTTGTTTCAGGTGCTCCGGTTCCTCCCACATCCCACTGGCCGCTTCCTTCCTCTACCTTTTAATCCTGGCTTCTACTCCCTTACTTTCCAGTCCTGATAAGGGGTCTCAACACAAAACGTCAGCTGTTCATTTCCCTGACTTCATTCCTCCAACATTTCATGTGTGTTGCTCCAAATTTCCAGCATCTACAAAGTGTCTCGCTGATAGGTTAATTTGGCCATTATATGTTGCCCTCAGTGTTTAGTTAAGTGGTAGATTCTGGAGGAGTTGTTGCGATGTGGAGAGAATAAAACAGGATTAGTGTAAATGGTGCTTGGCAGTTGGCACAAATTTGATGAGCCACAAGGCTTGTGTCCATGTGAATTGTGAATTGTACTTTAATGCATTTATTTTGAAATCAAAGGATTTTTCTATTTTCAGATTATTTCATTCACACTGCATCATGAAGGGGCCACAATTTCTCACCAATTTTGATGCCAGTTTTAAAGTAGAAGTAAAAGTTGGTATTTTTGTTCAAGAAGCAAAAGCTGACGTTGATAGGAAAAGGTTGTATGTTGTGATTAACAGCATTAACCTGTGCCTCTGTGAGAAGATGGTAACTGTCCCAGTTGTCTGGCATATTGGGGAAACGGTGAACCCCATTTCTCCTCTTACCATCAGACTGTTCTTCAAGTCAAGTCACTTTTATTGTCATTTCAACCATAACTGCTGGTACAGTACATAGTAAAAATGAGACAGTTTTTTTCAGGACCATGGTGTTACATGACATAGTACAAAAGCTAGACTGAACTACGTTAAAAACAACACAGAAAATAAACTACACTAGACTGCAGACCTACCCAGGACTGTATAAAGTGCACAAAATAGTGCAGGCATTATAATAAACAAGCCAATAGGGCAGTAAGGTGTCAGTCCAGGCTCTGGATATCTCTGAGGAGTCTGATAGCTTGGGGCAAGAAACTGTTACATAGTCTGGTCATGAGAGCCCAAGTCCTTCAGAGCCTTTTCCCAGACGGCAGGAGGGAGAAGAGTTTGTATGAGGGGTGCGTGGGGTCCTTCATAATGCTGTTTGCTTTGCGGATGCAGTGTGTAGTGTAAATGTCTGTAATGGTGGGAAGAGAGTCTGAAGAGAGAGAATTCTAGTGAAATTTCAGGATGATGTACTGGAGAAAAAGCAGAGTTTATTGGTTTACTTTTTTTTCTCCTCAGGTACAAGGTGTTGATGAGGAATCTCTCCTTACCTGATGATTTCAAGGGGAAATGTGCTGCACTACTTTATTTCTATGATAACACCGGAACAGACTGGCAACTTGGTAAAACCAAGGTAGGGAGGCGGGTTAGCAAGAAATAACTATTTCTCTGAATTATATTCGGCCATCCAGTGATCAGCTGGAAGAGTTGCAAATAAACACAACAACCACTCTAAAACAATGTGCAAATTATGAATAGCTAACATTATCTCTTGGCTTAATATCACAGTAAATTTAAGAAAAATCTTTTATTAGTCTTCTCAGTTATTTTTTAAGGACCGATAACTATTCTAGTTTTGAAGAAATTCCTTTGGCATTTGAGTTTAATTTGTAATAATTTTAATTAACTTTGGGAGGATTTGAAGAAAGATGCCCATTTAGATATGCTGTGTTTTCCCAACAATTTTCTGATTTATTTCGGACCTCTAGAATCTGTAGGTATTTCGCTTTTGGTCAGTCAGTTTTATTCAGTAACAATTATGTGCAACTGACATACTCCACCCAGAGTGATGGGTAGGTGGTCAGGTGATCAGTTCCTCTCACCATCAGCTGCTAATAGAGGTTATCAACTCCGTCTCAAATGCTGCTTCTCCACTTAGAGCAGTCACGGGCCAGGGATTTCCAGGAATCAGTGAGGATGTTGCATTTCTTCAGAGAAGCTTGCCTTGAATTTCTTCTGTCTTCCTGATAATATCTTCCCATGTTGGAGGACAGAATTGTGTGTGTGTGTTTCAGGAAGCTGATGTTGGGTTAGTGCGGGGAGGGAAATGGTCTTCCTGAAGGAGTTTAACTTTAGTCTCCATGCTGGGTATGTTGGTTTGGCAGAGAACACTGTCAGTGATTCACTTTTCCTTACAAAACACAATGCCGTTTTAAAATGTGACCTGATAGAAATTTATAAGATTATGAGAAGCATGTGTAGAGTGGGCAGCTGGCATCTTTCTCCACAGGGTGGGAGGTGGGGTGGCTGAATTTCAAATGAAATGTGTAGGGCAAGCTTCATTGGGTGCCTGGAATGCACAGCTGGGATATTGGTGGAAGCATTTACAATACAGTTGTGTAACAGGCTCTCGGATGTGCAGAGAATGGAAGGATATAAACTTGCATATGAACTTGTTTAGATAGGCTTTTAATTACTGGTTTACTAGTTACTTTCACACAGCATCTTGGGCCAAAGAGCCTGTTCCTGTGCTACCCTGTTCTATGTTTTGAAAAACATGGCCTTTAAAACCTATGGATTTAGTGAGCTTCTAAAAGTTCACTCAATTACAATGATTGTATAACCTATGGGTTTAGTGAGCTTCTACCAGTATATTCAATTACATTTATCATTCAGCTAATTATCTGGTGCAACAAACACTAATTGTATACATTTATATGTCAGAACAGGAGGGTATTCTTTTACAAGTTTTGAAGAGTTCATTCAGCCACTACCTTAATCGTATGGATTTTCCAATGTTCATTTTCACTGTACAATGTTTAAGCAGTTAAATAAAGTTTTGCTTTTTGCTCTATAGAACGCTGTTGAAGGGGTCTTTAATGTGACTGGCTACCAGCCATATCAATTAAATCATAACCGCTGGATGCCTCTGAACAGCAGAATAATGGAAGTTCTTACCACAGGAGTTGCTAGTTCTTTGAAGGGATCTGATTGCAAAGTGGTTGGCAAATACTGTGCTCCTCCTTTGACCACAAGTTCATGCTAGCGCATGTAACTGAAGTGGTTCACACAGGAGTAGACCACTTGGTCCCTCCGACCTGCCATCATTCCGGCTGACTCATACAGAAAAGACAGGAAGATCTAAAATTTTTAAAACCCAGAAGATGACAATGTGAAGCAAACAAAAACCTCTGGAAACACTCAACATCAGGCAGTACCTGTGGAAGGGAAATGAAGAGCGTTTCACATTGATGATGTTTTGTCAACAACTGGACAGTTTTTTTCAGGTTTTCTTTCAAATTTCCTGTTTCTGAGTTTGATTTTTGTTTTTGAAGTACTGTTGAATTCACTACCACCTGTTCTTCTAAAGTGACTTAACAAAACTTAGCTTCTCTCTCTAGAGTTTTTGTTTGTGTCATGTGCTCATCCTCAATGGTTTCTGTTCCCTTTTTAGATTTGACTGGTAGACACTGGCTGAGATGCGTCTCCTTCAGTCCCCTCTCTCGCGTTGCACCAGCACCATCTGTATCATCTTGATCTGGCTGAGGCCTGGATTCTAGGTTCTCTTGGAATTCCCTGTACTGTGGTTTACTGCACCCTTTCCCTTCTCTGGAAACTAAAACATGTTGCTTTCTCACCTTCCAACTTCTGATGAAGGATCTTCAACTTAAAATTTTAACACTCTTTCTATCTCCACAGCTGCTGCCCAACCTGATAAGTATTGATGCCTTTTTTTTAAGGTGAGAAGGTAATTTCATTTAGTTGGATGATAACATGCCTTGCACACGTTCTTTGCAGGTTTTCATACGTGAGTCCCTGGAGCATAAGCTAGAGAAACATCGCAGTGTTGAAGTTTATAAATCTGCCATGATCATACAAGCTCATGTCCTTGGCTATCTAGCAAGGTAAGAGTCTGGGAAGGTTGAATATTTTAATTATATTTTATTTATTAATTTCTGTGGGCTTTTCTCCATCTCCTTCTGGCTTTTCCTGGGTGCTCTAGTTAACTCCCACATCCCACAAAAGGGCAGGTTATTGCCGCTGTGACTTCCCCCTTCTGTGTGGGTGGGTGGTAGAATTGGAGTCAAATTAAAGAGAATGTGGTGAGAATTAAATAAAATTATTGCAGGGTTAGCATAAATGGCTGCCTGACAGCTGGGATGAACTCAATCATCCAGAGTGTGAACATAACTCTCTAACTGGAGCATGGAATAAAGGTATCAATAAAATCATAGTCAGGCAAAGCAATGTAATGGAAGTGAGTGGACAGGGTGGTGAGGAAAGGCATATATATGCTTGCCCTCTTAGGTGTAGACATTACCTATAAGAGTTGGATTCTCAAAAGTTTCACAGCGTCATGTCTAGATTGGAAGGAGTGAGCTATCAGGAGAGATTAGACAAGCTGGGATTGTTTTCCCTGAAGCAAGGTAGGCTAAAAGCTGATATGATAGCAATATAATTATGTATAGTTAGAGTCAATAGACAGTTTCTATATCCCATTGTACTGGTGTCCGAATCCAGAGCGCATGGTGTAAAGGTGAGAGGGATGAGGTTTATGAGGATCTGACGGGTAGATTTTTCATGTAAAGAGTCACTGGTATCTGGAATGAAGTGTCAGAGGGAGGAATTTAAAATAAGAAAGGTATAAAGAGATGTTGTTTTAATGCAGGCAAGTGGGATTTATGCAGACAGGCGCAGTGGCCACCGTAGATGTGTTGGGCCATAGTGTCTGTTTCAATGCTGTATAATTTTGTTACTAAGTCAGAAAAATGTAATTGTAAAAATGATCTCCATTAATTTCATTTAAATCCTTTTAAAATAGCTTTTTGCAAGGTGAGCATAGATATCTCTCTTTAAGAAATTAATTTTCTCCCCAAAACAGGAAGCAATACAAAAAGATGCGGGATATGGTTGTGGTCATTCAGAAAAACTATCGCGCTTTCTTCTGGAAAAGAAAGTTCCAGCTTGTACGAACTGCCACGATAACGCTGCAGGCCCACCGACGGGGTCAGCTGACTCGCAGACTCTACAGACAGCTAATGGAAAATAAAAAGCAGCAAGAGGAGCAGAGCAGGAAAGAGCAGGAAGAAAGGTTAGCATCTGAGACATGCCTATCTCACCCCAGCAATTAGTCTACTCGTGATTCACTTTTTTAAAGTATCAGAGATTTTTAGACTAATGCATTACAGAAACAGGCCCGTCAGACCATAAACCTCCAAGCCCTTACAATCCATATACCCATCGAAATCCTTCTCAAATATTGCATTTGTATCCACCTCAACCACTTCCTTTGGCAGCTCATCTCATGCACTGATTACCGTCTGCATAGAGAAGTTATCTCTCGGCTCTCTTTAAATTTCTCCCCCATTTTATCTTGTATCTATGCCCTTTAATTTTGGATTTCACAGCCCTGAGAAAAGACCCTGACATGATTCAGATCCCCATGATTTTATAATCTTCTGTGAGTCGCCTTGATTTTGGAAATAACAATCCAGCGTAGGCAGCCTCTCCTGGTAACTCAGGCCCTTTAGTCCGGGCAGTTCTGTACCTTTCCAGCTTGACTACATAAGGGTTATGAAAATTGTACACAGTACTCAGGTGCTCCTCACCAGTGGAATTGTACAACTCCAGCATAATGTCTCTGTTCCTGAACTCGATGTCCTGGCTGATGAAGGCCAGCAAGCTAAATTACTTCACAACCCTGTCAACTTGCACAGTTCTTTTCAGTGAACTGTATACTTGTTGTTTAATCATTTTAATAGGAAGGTTAATTGACATTTAAGATGCAATTTTAAATGCAGCATTAGTGAACCAGTAGTCTCACCGAATACAGTTAAGACTATTTATGTAGCAGAAGTATGTCTAAACTGTTAAGACTGACAAAAATACGCTAGATGTAGTATACAGTATGTATGAATGTTTGCACGGTGAGAAACCAAGCTATTAATTTCTGACATCATTATGTTGATCTGTCAGAGACCCGTCTTTAGAAGCTGCCAGCTCTCCCTAGGTCATGTTCTTCAAGATGTTAATATTCCATTCACCTAAACAATCTGATCTGAAACTGAGATCTTGCCTGTTTTAAATTTTGAAAATCTTTTGCAGAGAAAGGAAAGAACGGGAAGCAGAAATCCTCAGAGAACAGGTAATGAATCTTTTCTAAGGATTTCCAAAAAACAAAATCCATGCATTAGACTTTATAGTACATTGAGCTTGAGAATAATTTTATACCTTTAATTTATGCATTTCTTGCTTTGAAGCATTTTTTTCTGGAAGCATTTATTCAAAATGTTCTGGCTAAATGTTTGCATTACAAGCCAGAGAAAAATAACATGTATGGGGGTCCCTCTGATTTAAGATTTTGGTTCAAGATTTAACTTTGCCCCTAACGTTTAAGGTAAAATTAATTTTAAATAGTAGTACATTTGTTTCATTTACTTCCTTTGAATAATTGTTTTGCATTTAACCATCTTTGTGACCCATTGTAAGTCCCAGTGATCTCAGTATGTCATTAAGCACAAATTACAAATACAAGAGCAAAGTTGTCAGATGCATGAAATATTCAGCAGTCAGGCTGCATCTGTGGGAAGAGAAATGGAGTTAATGTTTCAGGTCGAAGTGTTACACATCCGATCATTTAGCTGACTAATCACCTTGGTGCTTTCTCTTAGTGCATTTCCTTATCTTCCTACATTTCTACATTTGCACAATGCTTCCTCAATGGCTGAATTCAGTCAAAGCCTCTTAAATAACTCTATTGCATCTGTTTCAACCACTACCCCTGGCAGTGTGTTGCAGGTACCCACTACTCTCTGTTTATCCCTGTTTACAATGTCCATATCCCAATCTGTAAGAATGTAATTTCTCGCCTTGCCTTCACAGATCAAGGAAGAAAGGAGGCGACAGGAACAAGCAGCCATGATAGCGGCTCAGAAGAAAGCCATAGAAGAAAGCCAACTGGAAAAGCAAGAGAACAGGCAGGTGGAGGAGATTCTGCGGCTGGAGAGGGAGATCGAAGAGCTTCAACGTCAGAAGGAACGCCATGAGTCAGCACTCACCAAGAATTCCCTTGCACAGCTCCAGCAGCTTCGTGACGAGGAGCTAAAACGACTGGAAGATGAAGCCTGCAGAGCTGCTCAGGAGTTCCTGGATTCCCTGAATTTTGATGAAATTGATGAATGTGTCCGCAACTTTGAAAGTTCTCTCTCTACTGACAGTGAATACAAACTGAATACCTCAGCAGTGCCCAATCCCATTGAAAAACCTACCTTCAACTTCAGCCAGCCGTATCCTGAAGAAGAGGAAGATGAGGGCTTTGATGCTGATGATGATGCATTTAAAGATTCACCAAACCCAAGCGAGCACGGTCACTTCGATCAGCGGACCAGCGGAATCCGGACAAGTGATGACTCTTCAGAGGAAGACCCTTACATGAACGATGCATTGGTACCCACTATTGCAAATGATGAGACTGCCCCTCTGACTGTCACTGCTCCCAGTCCAGCGAGCCCCAGCAAGCCCACCAACAAAGACTCTACATACTGCATACCTGAGCAAGTAGATACCGAGAAGGAGAACCCTGAGCTCATCCCGCCAGACGAAGAATCTGATTATGCTGAGGGCGAATATGAGGATGGTCCTATCACGTCTGGCAGCAGTGTCTCCTTTTCAGAACCCCGCAGCAGCCGGTGGTCCCCTGACTGTCAGTATCGTTACTCCGTGGGCACCTACAACAGCTCAGGAGTGTACAGGCTAAGCTCTGAAGGGCCACAGTCTTCAGTGAGTACTTACCTGACTTACGACGGGTCAATTAGCACAGCCAGCAATCAATGGGGCAAATGCTGAAAATCTAAAATAAAAGCAGAAAATGCTGGAAAACTCACCAGTTCAGGCAACTATGGAGAGAGCAGCAGTTAACATTTTGGGTCCAGGTTCTGATGAAGAGCTCCAGGCTCTGAAATGATAACTTGCTACAGGTGTGGTCTGACCTGCTGAGTACTTTGAGCATTTTATGATTTAATTTTGAAAACACTCAGCTACCTCTGACATGGCTCCATTATTAAGGATGCTGGGTCATTCTTTGCATTTCAACATGGTTGGAAAAATGAGACTTTTTTTTAATGAGTCTTCCCCTTTGTAGCAAATACATCTGATGTAAACTAGGAGTGTACAAACTGGCATATCACCCAGCTGCTGTACAGAACATCCAACTCTTTAATTTAAAAACCAGAGAAAGCTGAGAATCTGAAATAAAAATAGAAGATGCTGGAAATATTCAGTAGATCAGGTGGCATCTGCAGAAAGAGAAAAAAAACAGGCTTAAGGTCATCAACCTGAAACAATACCATTTCTTCCCCCCTGCACCCCCTACCCCACCACAGCTGCTTCCTGACCTGTTATTTACAGCATTTTCTATTTTTCCATCCAGTTATATGTTGTTCAGGTCTCTTGCCAACCAAGTAACAAATGTTCTCTGGTTCTCACTCTATCAAAAGACCTATTGATACACTTAGGATTATTCATTGAGGTATCCTGAAAGATCGGTAACGTGGCGGCATGCTTGTATGCAACGGCCATTCTGGGTCCAATCAAACATGGATTTGTTCGACCTGTGCATCTTTTTTACAATTGCAAGTCTCTGCTGGATGCTAAGAGCATCAAAGCTGCAGGACTATCCGATAGCGATGGAGCTGGACTTATTGTATACATAAATCAGAATCAGGTTTATTATCACCGACATGTGCCATGAAATTTGTTAACTTAGCAGCAGCAGTTCAATGCAATACATAATATAGAAGAAAAAAAAGAATATAAATAAATCAATTGTTTACGTATATTGAATAGATTTTAAATCGTGCAAAAAACCAAAATAATATATATTAAAAAAGAGGGGTAGTATTCACAAGGTTCAATGTCCATCTAGGAATCAGATGGCAGAGGGGAAGAAGCTGTTGTGTTGTCACCCGGACTTGTTGTGTACTGTTGTGCCATGATGGTGCATGTGATTGTCTTGGATGTTTTCATTGGGATCACAAGACCCTGTTAGACGTTGATAATGTAGTATACTTTAAGTCTGGTTTATTGGCGAGACCATGAGCTGTGTGCCTCAGTTGTAGTGAGGACCAGGCCGAAGTCGTGGTCTCACCTGTTGCAGCCGTCCAGGTGAGAAGGCACCAAGGCGGAGTGGAGAGCCGCTGTAGGGCATGGGACATGCTGGAATCCAAAGCGAGTTGGGGCCTGGCCCCTCCAGTTGGCACTGCCCTCCACAGTTTGCTCGATGGAAAAACAAGCAGGACCAGCACTGCAGGCATACCACTCAGGGACTTGTTTTTATCTGTACACTATTGTAACCATTTGTGCTACATGTTGTTGGTAATGTTCTGCACCTTGCTGCCAGAGGAACGCTGTTTCATTGGGCTATATTCGTGTATGGTTAAATGATAACAAACTTGAACAATCCTTGAGGGCAGTATTCTGAGAGATATCTTGATAGTTCAGTTGCGAGTACTCAGTGATGAGGATTTAAAATAAGTCTGTCTTTGGACTTGTTGTGTTTGACTTAATTGCTTCAAATTTAACTTTGGGCAAAGGAATAGGATAGCATATTTAGCTTATCACAAGTGAACCCTGAGCAAGTTGTATAGTCCTTGAAGTAGTGTGATCTTGTTAGGATGGGCTTACCTTTCATAATTGAAATGTAGCCATCCTAATGATTTCTGTTACTGAGAAGCATAACATGTACAGAAAATGGATATGCTGGATCTATCACATGTGGTTCAACATTACCAAGGGAGAAGTTTATTGTAAAGTAGACCTGGGAAAGTAACCAAAGTGATCTGAAAGTGGAAGGTTTATGGAAGTACTTAAGGAACCCCCAGCCCTCTATGCTGAACTTGTGCTGTTCTGATGATGGCATGGTCTGAATATACTTGTATGTATCTATGTGGTTCTTTTACCACTACATATAGTTCATTTTTAACTAGCTCTGTGGCCAGTTTGGAAACTCTGCTGGATGCACAAGGCTTTACTGGCCAAGCAAGAGGACACAATACTGTGGGTGGTGGAATCTGGAAGGAATTGATGGGTTGAGTAGGATTTGTGGTGGTGGGCGGGAGTAAGAGAGGCATGATGCTTCAGGTTGAAACCCTGCATCAAGACTGGGGAGAGAGCCAGTATAGAGAGGAGAGTGGGAGTGGTGAGACAGAGTCCACCAGGTGAGGAGTGCCAGGGAAGGGTGAAGAATGATGGGCAGCGGAGCCAGGTATGGGAGGGGGAGGGATGGAGATGGGAGACAGAGTCGGGTGGGGACAGACAAAAAAAAAGCTTCAAGGGAAATTGAGCCATGTGTTGGGGCAAGAGGGTGAAAAGATAGGCTGGAGGGTGACACATAGGCTGTAATCAGTGGAATCTTGTAGTGAAGGAAGGTGATAATGAGAACCATTAAGAGAGAGGTGAAGGGCAGATGGCATCTGAACCAGATAGGAAGATGATACAGCGTGTGAAATATGTAAATAGAGGAACAGGGCCAGCAGGCTGAGGGGTTTGAAATGGATGATGGGGATCTGATGTGTGGGGGAGGGGAGGAATGGGAAAGGGGGCAAGAGAGAAGTGGGGGGAGCAGAGGGAGGTAAGGTTGCTTGAAATTGGAAAATTCGATGTTCATACCATTGGGTTGTAGACAAGCCAGCTAGAACACATTGTAAGTTGTTTCTTGGTTTGTGTTGGCTCACCCTGGCAGTGGAGATGTGGAGGAGGATCCTCCTGTCCTAGCTAGTTGCACCAGACACCAAGGCATCAATTTCCAAATCAGGGTCCCTTCGCTACAATGTTTGTCTAAAATATAATTTCTGTGCCTTACTTTTAACAAGCCTAATACAAAGAACAATAAAACTGCTCCTATCTACTGTTATTGCCACCAATAACAATTTCTTCTTCTTCTTTGTAGTATGAGGAGAGTGATGATGAAGTTGATTCTAGATTTGACACTGATGAAGAATTAGCTTACCGGCGAGATTCTGTCTACAGCTGTGTCACTTTGCCTTATTTCCACAGCTTCCTGTTTATGAAGGGTAAGAACAAATTTCAGGTAATGGTTAATATAACGTAACAGTTGGTTAATATAATGTACTGAACTGCTCATCTGCGTTCATTGTTCTTGTGACTAGCTACCACAGAATTTTTAAAAACTGACAAATATTGATGCATGTATCTGCCTTGACTTTGCCATGGGTTTAAGCCCCAGTCCATATCAGAATCAGGTTTAATATATTATTTAATATATTTGGGTTTGATATTGCTGTGCAGCTGTTCTGACCATTTGAGACCTGGTTGAGTTTGGCTCTGATTCCTGTTTAAGACAATGTTGTGTTCAGTGCAACAGGATGCAGACACAGCAGAGTCCTGCGGTAATGGCCTCAATAATCGGGTAATTGGATCAAAAGGGTTCAAATCAGTTCAGAGGAGGTCCCACACTGTTAGAGTTGGTGAGATGCCAGCCAAGCCTTTGGTTATATAAATTGTCCCATTAAGCTATTTAAGGATGTTTTCCTGATGTCATAAGCAACATCACGAAGCATGACTTTGTCAGAGACAAATCAGCTTCTGACTTTCAATACATTGATGTCCTTCAAGGATGCTCTCCAAGCCTCTTCAAAATAATACAGCATCTCTGCAATTCCTGGAGATCTCAGTCCTTCATCACAAATGCAGTGAAAGGGCATTCAAGATGGTATTGAGGAACTCGAGTTTATGCATCAGAGCACACAGCTTTGTGCAACACCTCACAAATGCCCATCCTGCTGGACAATTCCTGCTCTAACTGTGGAAAAATCTGCAGTTGGCCTCATCCACAGAATGGGAATCAAGTCATCTTCGACCCTGAGGGACAGACTGAGAAAAGATTGTTGTAAATAATGACTACACTTCAAAATTAATTCAATAGAGAAAGCTTGGAGACAGCGCAAGAGGGAGGATACGCAGGTGATAGGGAAGGGATGCACTCAGACCGACGGTTTGAGATGTGTCTATTTTAACGCAAGGAGTGTTGTGAACAAAGCGGATGAGCTTAGAGCGTGTATCAGTACTTGGGGATATGATGTGGTGGCCGTTACAGAGACTTGGATGGCTCAGGGACAGGAATGATTACTTCAAGTGCTGGGTTAAAGATGTTTCAGAAAGGACAGGGAGGGAGGCAAAAGAGGTGGGCATGTGGCACTGTTGATCAGAGATGGTGTCACGGCTGCAGAAAAGGTGGACGTTATGGAGGGATTGTCTACGGAGTCTCTGTGGGTGGAGGTTAGGAACAGGAAGGGGTCAATAACTTTACTGGGTGTTTTTTATAGGCCACCCAATAGTAACAGGTATACCAAGGAGCAGATAGGGAAACAGATCCTGGAAAGGTGTAATAATAACAGAGTTGTCATGATGGGAGATTTTTATTTCTCAAATATAGATTGGCATCTCCCTAGAGCAAGGGGTTTAGATGGGGTGGAGTTTGTTAGGTGTATTCAGGAAGGTTTCTTGACACAATATGTAGATTAGTCTACAAGAGGAGAGGCTGTACTTCATTTGGTATTGGGAAATGAACCTGGTCAGGTGTCAGATCTCAGTGGGAGAGCATTTTGGAGACAGTGATCATAATTTTACTTCCTTTACAATAGCATTGGAGAGAGATAGGAACAGACAAATTAGAAAAGTGTTTAATTGGAGCAAGGGGAATTATGAGGCTATCAGGCAGGAACTTGGAAGCTGAAATTGGGAACAGATGTTCTCAGGGAGAAGTACAGAAGAAATGTGGCAAATGTTAAGGGGATATTTGTGTGGAGTTCTGCATAGGTACATTCCAATGAGACAGAGAAGTTATGGTAGGGTACAGGAACCGTGGTGTACAAAGGCTGTAATAAATCTAGTCAAGAAGAAAAGAAAAGCTTTCAGAGAGCGAGGTAATGTTAGAGATCTAGAAGATTATAAGGCTGCTAGGAAGGAGCTTAAGAAGGAAATTAGGAGAGCCAGAAGGGGCCATGAGAAGGCCTTGGCAGGCAGAATTAAGGAAAACCCCAAGGCATTCTACAAGTATGTGAAGAGCAAGAGGATAAGATGTGAAAGAATAGGACCTATCAAATGTGACAGTGGGAAAGTGTGTATGGAACTGGAGGAAACAGCAGAGGTATTTAATGGGTACTTTGCTTCAGTATTCACTATGGAAAAGGATCTTGGTGATTGTAGTGCTGACTTGCAGCAGACTGAAAAGCTTGAGCATGTAGATATTAAGGAAGAGGATGTGCTGGAGCTTTTGGAAAGCATCAAGTTGGATAAGTCGCTTGGACCGGACGAAATGTACCCCAGGCTACTGTGGGAGGCGAGGGAGGAGATTGCTGAGCCTCTGGTGATGATCTTTGCATCATCAATGGGGGCGGGAGAGGTTCCAGAGGATTAGAGGGTTGTGGATGTTGTTCCTTCATTCAAGAAAGGGAGTAGAGATAGCCCAGGAAGTTATAGACCAGTGAGTCTTACTTCAGTTGTTGGTAAGTTGATGGAGAAGATCCTGAGAGGCAGGATTTATGAACATTTGGAGAGGTATAAAATGATTAGGAATAGTCAGCATGGCTTTGTCAAGTGATGAAGGAAGAGCAGTAGATGTAGTGTATATGGATTTCAGCAAGGCATTTGATAAGGTACACCATGCAAGGCTTATTGAGAAAGTAAGGAGGCATGGGATCCAAGGGGACTTTGTGGATCCAGAACTGGCCTGCCCTCAGAAGGCAGAGTAGTGTAGACAGGTCATATTCTATATGGAGGTCAGTGACCAGTGGAGTGCCTCAGGGATCTGTTCTGGGACCCTTATTCTTCATGATTTTTATAAATGACCTGGGTGATGAAGTGGAGGGATGGGTTAGTAAGTTTGCTGATGACACAAAGGTTGGAGGTGTTGTGGATAGTGTGGAGGGCTGTCAGGGGTTACAGTGGGACATTGATAAGATGCAAAACTGGGCTGAGAAGTGGCAGATGGAGTTCAACCTGGATAAGTGTGAAGTGGTTCATTTTGGTAGGCCAAATATGATGGCAGAGTATAGTGTTAGTGGTAAGACTCTTGGCAGTGTGGAGGATCAGAGGGATCTTGGGGTCCGAGTCCATAGGATGCTCAAAGCAGCTATGCAGGTTGACTCTGTGTTAAGAAGGCATACGGTGTATTGGCCTTCATTAATCGTGGAACTGAATTTAGGAGCCGACAGGTAATGTTGCAGCTATATAGGACCCTGGTTAGACTGTGCTCTGTTCTGGACGCCTTACTACAGAAAGGATGTGGAAACCATTGAAAGGGTGCAGAGGAGATTTACAAGGATGTTGCCTGAAATGGGGAGTATGCCTTATGAAAACAGGTTGAGTGAACTCAGCCTTTTCTCCTTGGAGTGACGGAGGATGAGAGGTGACCTGATAGAGGTGTATAAGATGATGAGAGGCATTGATCATGTGGATAGTCAGAGGCTTTTTCCCAGGGCTGAAATGGCTGCCACAAGAGGGTGCAGATTTAAGGTGCTTAGGAGTAGGTACAGGGGAGATGTCAGGGGTTAGTTTTTTACACAGAGAGTGGTAAGTGCGTGGAATGGGCCGCCAGCAACGGTGGTGGAGTTGGATACGATAGGGTCTTTTAAGGGACTTTTAGATAGGTACATGGAGGTTAGAAAAATAGAGAGCAATGGGTAATCCTAGTAATTTCTAAGGTAAGGACAGATTTGGCACAACTTTGTGGGCCGAAGGGCCTGTATTGTGCTGTAGGTTTTCTATGTTTCTATGTCTATGTTCCTAATAGAATGAAACACCTTTAGCATACTTCACATTCATTTCAATGCAATTACTTAAAACAAAACTTCACCTGGTGAAAACCTGGTCAAAACCAGGTTTTGTGGAAAATCATTGGCATTTGCCATGAAACTGCAGACATTCACCCACCAAATTATCAGCAACTTTGAGATTTCTGTCTAATGGCAGAAGTTCCAAAGTTAAGTCAATGCTTCTCTGTCATCCAACCAGCTGTGCTCTGTTAAACTGTTGAGTCCAGCTATTTCAATTGATGTAAAACTTAAAATACTTGAAAGCATTAAGCTACCCCATATAAATGATGTTGGTTATGATAAATTTGAATGGCATATTGAAATTAACTCCTCCGTTACTCCCCACCACCGACATCTACCCCTCATCGCCATTCTTTTTCTGAACATCTCCCTCACTTCAGGCAGACACACCTTCATGCTCCAGCCATCATTGCTGAGAGGACGTGGGTCAAAGACGTTCTCTTTTGCGCTGCAGGGCAGCTTTCTCACTAGATTTGGTAGTGAATCTGCATCTGTGTTTCAGGAGGGCTGATAAATACATGGAAACGCCGATGGTGTGTTTTAAAGGATGAAACATTCATGTGGTTCCGATCCAAACAAGAAGCCCTGAAGCAAGGCTGGCTGCATAAAAAAGGAGGTGGCACTTCCACCCTATCAAGGCGCAACTGGAAAAGGCGCTGGTTCGTGCTGAGGGAGAGCAAGCTGATGTACTTTGAGAATGACAGTGAGGAGAAGCAAAAGGGAACTATCGATATCAGATCTGCAAGGTAAGCACTCCTGTTGGAGCTTCACATACCGAACACAGGTAGTGGTGTTGCTCCCTCACAGCAACAGTGAGACGCTCAGTCCTGACCACCTGTGACCATTGGATACACCCAGTTTCTTCCCATATCTAAAAGATATGAGTTGGTGGATTTCTTTAGTAGGTAGGTGGATGTACTAATTCAGGATAAGTGATGGGAATGTTGGGGAGACTAGCATGGAATTAGTGTAGAGAGACTGTTTGATGTTTGGCATGGATGCGGTGGACTGAAGAGCCTGGTTCCGTGCTCGAAATCTATGAACTACTTCATATTAAGTTAACTTAGCTGTTGCCTTGTTTCATCTGATTGTTCATCTAATGGCAGAATTGAAATAGGCCTCTAACTTTTGTTGGTACTGATCTCTACAATTCCTTTATATCTTTAGAGAAATTATTGATAATACTGGCAAGGAGAACGGCATTAATATAGTAATAGAAGATCGTGTCTACAATCTTATTGCTGAGACGGCTGAAGAAGCCAGGTAAATGTTTTCATCATTTAGTTCAGATGTAGCTGATGACCTGCTGCACTCTCGTAACACAAACACTTCTACCCATGTTCAGTTCAAAGATAACTGCCAGTGGGCAGACAGTTTTCTTTGTTAAAGTCTGTTCTGTGGAATTCAAGGCTTGATCACTTTTCTTAGATTAAAAGAGCAGCTCTTCTTCAAAGGGTAAAGTCATTGAAAGCCATTTATGAAACATCCTTTAGACAGACACTAGGGAAATGAACCTCGGGTCAGCACTGTCTGCTGTCTACCATCACATAATCAACATGAGTATTTTCCACAAATTTCAACATGGGCTTTGTAAATTTGTGTTAATAGGACTTTGTCAAATGTGTGACTTTGTTTAACTTATTCTAACATATTAGGCAGAATTTTAGTTCTTTTTTTTTAAATGTTGAATAGATTCCAAGGAATGTACAAATTCGATGTCCTTCTCAGACCACGGAGAGACTGCTTGCCAACAATGACACCCAAAATACTTAGTTATGAACTGTGACTTTTCAAAATTGTGCAAGTTCTGTTGTAATAAAATTGGTTGAGTGATGTGAAAAGTATGAACTGTTCAGAACTGGCTATTTCCCAGAACATTTACTTGTCACTACTGAAAATTTTAAACTATTTCAGTTCTGTTGGAATTTTGATTCCTGCTTTCTGCTGCTTAGCTCATGTCTATGGATGTTCTTTTTTCTTCAATTCACCTTTTTTATTCACTTTATTTCTTTTAGAGAAAAGCCTTAGTTTGCTTAACCCATCCTCACAGGACATGCTTTCTAATCCAGGCAACTTCCTGGTAAATCTCCTCTTCATCTTCTGTAAAGATTTCCACATCCTTCCAATGATGAGGAGACCAGAACTGAACACAATATTCCAAGTGGGGTCAAACCAGAGTTTTATAGAGCTACAACATTACCTTATGGTTCTTGAACTTAATCCCCCGAATAATGAAGGAAACGCACTATGTCCCACCTTAACAGTCCTATCAACTTGTGCTGAAACTTTGAGGGTCCTATGGTTGCAGACCCCAATATCCCTATGTTCATCTCCACACTGCTGTATTCCACCTACAAATTTGACATTATAAAGTGAATCACTAATACTTTTCTGGATTGATCTCCATCTGCCCCTTCTCAGCCCAATTCTGAATCCTGTCAATGCCCCTTTGTAACATATGACAGCCTTCTAAACAATCCACAATACATCCAACTTTCATGTCATTTGTAAACTTACTAACCTACCCTTACACTTCCACATCCAAATCATTTATAACCATTGCAATACCTTTTTCTCTCCCTCTATTCCTTTGTAGATTCCCCCATTCCATCAACCTTCTTCATCCCTCTCCATCCTTCTCAACCCTTCACTTCCTACTGTCCTTTTCTCTCTCTTTAAAGGTCTAATCTAGTCCATGTGAGCCTCCTCCAGTCCTTCCTCATCAATCTTCTTTGATTAAACATTTTCTGCTTTCCCACCTTCTCAGTCCTGACCTCATTTTCTTACTTTCAAACCACTCTTTCCCTTTTTACCCACTCTACCTTTACCCACTTACTCCCAACTTAGTCCTCACGTTCTCCTCTTTATTGTTTCTTTCCTGTTCCCTACTTCTGATTCCCTCACCTCACTTTGTCTCTGCACTTTCTCCATCTTCACTCCCCACTTCACCCCTCCTTTCCCTCTCCCTCTCCCCCTCCCCCATAGAATAAAGATTTTCATCCTTTCACTGATTTAAATAAAATCCAGCTTTCTTTTCATTAGATTAATAGGTGGACATTTTCGCCATTGGAGTTGAGGGAACAGGAATTGGGCAGAGTGTGAGGGAATTGAAAGGGATCTCCTTGTTAATGTTTCTTCCCCTTTTTCTTGGTGCAGTCAATGGTTTAGTATCCTTAGCCAAGTTCATGGATCAACTGAGCAAGAGATTAGAGAGATGCATGATGAGCAAGCCAATCCACATAATGCAGTGGTAAGTTACTGTTGACAACCAGCATGTCTTCTGTACTGGGCTTTGTGTTGTAAGTGTCACTTTATGAGTGAAATGTCAACTTTCACTATATATTACAGTGACATAAAGATTCTCTTGGTTATTTATTTTTGCATGATTGTAAAGTTGATTTAATAAATTTATATGTACACTTTGAAGAGAATTGTAGACTTGACACATTGACACAGAAGTCTACGTATTTCTCGTTTTCCTACAGAACAGATACAGGAGACTGCAGGTGGTGGAATATGGAGCAAAAAAACAAACTGCTGGAAAACTCAGCGGGTCAAGCAACAACTGGTGGGGGCGGCTGAGGAATGGACAATTGGGTTGAGACTGAGTCCAGCTGAAAGGTCTCAACCTGAAATGTCAGCTATCCATTTCCCTCCACAAATGCAGCCTGACCTGTTGAGTTCCTCCCGCAATTCTGTGTTTTGTACTAGCCTTTCATTGCTCTTACAGAAAATCTGGGATCCTATTCCCAGATGCTATTAACTCTTCTGGTTAGAGCACAGGAAATTATTGTACCACCCTTTAAAATTAATGCACATTCAATCAGTTTATGGCAGAACCTCCGCCTTCTCTTCAAATCCCCTTTGTGGTCAAGAAGACCCAAGGGGATAGCTCAGCCACAATTGAATGGTGGGACAGGCTTCAGCAGCCAAGTGACCCACTGACCCTATTTTCACATGTTTACTACCCTGCCCAGTCACACAGGGTGCCTTTCCAGTCAAATTAAGTTCTTCTCACAACTCATGTTCACACTTGGTTTTGTATCTGCAAGTGCAACCAAGCACGTCACAGATTGTTTTGTGATGAGTATTCCGCACTAACAGTAGTGCATTCACATTTACTTAATATTATTGTTATTGACACTATTTTCCAAACAAGTAGTTTAACTAAAACTGTCTTGACTGTTATGTACATAATTACAGGCAACTGATGTACTTTGTATTACAGAGATGTTGTGTTCCAAGAAATTGATCTGTTACCGTAAAGCCATGTTATCTATGCATGCATGAAGAAAGTTAAAAACAAAGTTGTGTTGGTTTACTTAATTTTTTCACATAAATTGATGAAAATTTTATTCCATATCCCGGATTTTTGTGTAATGATTTTTGAATTCTGTAATGATGTATTTCCACTATCCAAACAGCTATAACACAGCTGTTACACAGCCTGTGCTTAGTGGTTTTTTGATAATAATTATTAAAAAAAGTTGTATTTACAGATATGAAAAGCCTGAATCAAATTTGTCAGCATTTAACTTAAAATGTTTGTCTCTTACTGTCTCCGTAGGGTACATTGGATGTGGGTCTCATTGATTCAGTTTGTGCTTCGGATAGTCCTGACAGGTAATATGTTTGATTTTCAAACAGTGTATTTTCAGGGATTCATTAGACTTTGAATTTACAGTACTGTGTCTAATAATTCCCCATGCGGGGGAAACCAACTACACTATTTTTAACAAATACATAAAGATTTTTATACAAGTGAAATATTCATGAATGCTGGCTCAATGTTGGTATCTTTGCTGTCTTTAGAATGTATGTACATTAATATACACATTCAGTTGTAAGAAAATGTTTGTGAACCCTTTGCAATTACCTGGTTTTCTGCCTTAATTACTCATAAAATGTGGTCTGGTCTTCATCTAAGTCACAGTAATAGACAAACACAATCTGCCTAAATTAACACACAAACAATTGTACTACTTCTCATTAATACTGAATACACCATTTAAACGATCACAGTCTAGGTTCAAAAAAGAATGTGAACCTCTGGGGTAATGTCTTCGACAAAAGCTATTTGGAGTCAGGTGCTCCAATCAATGAAAAGAAATTGGAGGTGTGGGGTGTAGAGGTACCCTGCCCTATAAAAGGGACACAAATTGAGGTTACTGACAGAGCCTGCTCTTCTCAAGAAAGATCTGTTTATGTGCACCATGCCTCAATCAAAACAACTTTCAGAGGACCTAGGAAGAAAATTATAGAGATGCATGAAGCTAGAAAAGGCTACAAAAGCCTTTCTAAAGAGCTGAGTGTTCATCAGTCCACAGTAAAATAAATTGTCTGTAAATAGAAGAAATTCAGTACTGTTGCTAATCTCCCTAGGACTGGGCATCCTGCAAAGATCACACCAAGAGCACAACATGCAATGCTGAAGGAGGTGAAAAAGACCCCAAGGTTAACAGCAAAAGGCCTGCAGAAATCTCTAGAACTTACTGAAGTCTCTGTCGTCCACTATATGAAAAACTCTGAACAACAATGGCATTCACATAAGAACACCGTGGAGGAGACCGGTGTTCTTCCAAAAAAAATTGCAGCATTTCTTGACAGAAATGTATACTGCTACGTTTAGAGGAAAAAGGACACTGCACACCAACACCAAAACCTCATCCCAACTGTGAAGCATGGTGGAAGGAGCATTGTGATTTGGGGCTGTTTTGCTGCCCCAGAGCCAGGACAGCTTGTGATCATTGAGGGAACAATAAATTCGAAATTGTATCAAGACACTTTACAGGAGAATGTCAGGGTAGCAGTCTGTCACCTGAAGCTTAATAGAAGTTGGATGATGTAACAAGACAATGATCCGAAAGACAAGAGTAAATCAAAAACAATGGTTTTAAAAGAAGAAAATTCGTGTTTTGGAATGGTCAAGTTCGAGTCCAGACCTTAATCCAACTGAGATGCTATAGCATGACCTAAAGAGAGCTGTTCATGCAAGATATCCCAGAAGTATTGATGAACTGAAACAGTTTTGTATGGAGGAACGATCTAAGATTTCTCCTCACCATTATGCCGTTCAGCCTCTACAAGGAAACATTTGGTGGAGGTTATTGCTGCTGAAGGAGGTTTTACCAGTTATTAAATACAAGGGTTCACATACTTTTTCCAGCCTGGACTGTGAATGATTAAACAATGTGTTCATTAAAGAACAATTGTTTGTGTGTTATTAGTTTAGATAGATTTTGTTTGCCTATTATTGTAACTTAGATGAAGTTCAGACCACATTTTATGAGTAATTAATGCAGAAAATCAGATAATAGCAAAGGGTTCACAAACTTTTTCTTACAACTGTACACACACACACACACACACACACACACACACACACACACACACACACACACACACACACACACACACACACACACACACACACACACACACACACACACACACACACACACACACACACACACACACACACACACACACACACACACACACACACACACACACACACACACACACACTATATACCCAGATTTCTTCATCATGGTCTTTTTCAGAAGCATAATTTCCAAATTGCAAAAAAACATTAAACAGAAGAGGAAAAGAGTTAAATCAATGAAACAACAAAATGAATGAATTATAAACCCAAGGGATTTTGTAGGTGCTGGAAATTCAGAGCAACACACACAGACAAAATGCTAGAGAAACTCAGCAGATCAGGTAGCACCTTTGGAAACAAATAAACAGTTGACATTTTGGCTGAGCCCTTTCATCAGGGCCGGAAAGAAAGTGGTAAGATGCTAGAATAAGAAGGTAGGGGAAGGAGAAGGGGAAGAAGCTGGAAGGTGAAAAGTGAAGCCGTGTGGGTAGAATAGGGAGATGATGGGTAGAAAAGACAAGGGGCTGGAGAAGGAGGAATCTGATAGGAGGAGGAGGAGGAGGATGGACCATGGGAAGAAAGGGAAGGAGGAGGATCACCACCACGATGAAGTGATAGGCAGGTGAGAAGAGGCAGGAAGCCAGAGTGGGGAAATATAGAGGAGTGAAGGAAAGGAAAACAAATTATTGGAAGAAGAAACTGATACTCATGACATCAGGTTTGGAGGTTACCTAGAAGGAGTATAAAGTGTTGCTCCTCAACCCTGAGAGGGGTCTCATCATGACAGAAGAGGGGGCATAGGCATGTCAGAATGGGAATGGGGATAGGAATTAAAATGCCTGGTGGCAGGAAAATCCACTTTTGGCAGATGAAGTGGAGGTCCTCCACAAAATGGTCCACGATTTATGTCTGGTCTCACCAATGTAGAGGAGTCCACATCAGAAACACTGGATACAGTAGATGATCCCAACAGATTCACAGGGGAAGTGTTGTCTCAGCTGGAAGGATTGAATGGAGATGAGGGAGAAGGAGAACTGTAGCATTTCTGTCATTTGCAGGTATATGTGCACTTACTCCATGATTCCCTCTGTACATCCTTCACCACTAATCTCCCATCTGGCACATATCCCTGCAAACAACAGAAATGCTATGCCTGCCCATTCACCTCCTCCCTCACCTTCACTCAGGACCACAGACAGTCCTCCTAGGTGAGCCAACTCTTTACCTGCGAATCTTTTGGTGTTGTCTACTGTATCTGGTGCTCCCAATACAACCTCCTCTACATTGGTGAGACTCAAAGTAAATTGGCAGACCACTTGGTCAAGCATTTCCTCTCCATCCGCAAAAAAGGGAATTTCCTGGTGGCCAACCATTTTAATTCCTATCCCATTCCCATTTCGGCATGTAGCTCCAAGGCCCCCTCCTCTGCCACAATGAGGCCACTGTCAGGTGGAGGAGCAACGTTTTATGTTCCATCTAGGTAGCCTTCAACTTGATGGCATGGACATCAATTTCTGAACTTTCTGGTAATTTTTTTTCCTCTCTCACTTCTTCAATTCCATACTCTGACCTATTTTCCTCACCTGCCTATCCACTCCCCCTGGTGCCCCTCCTCCTTCCCATGGTCCACTCTCCTCTCCCATCAGATTCCTTCTCCAATCATTTGCCTTTTCCGCCTATCACCTTCCAGCTTCTTACTTCATCCCCCTTACCCTTTCCCACCTGTCTTCACCTATCACCTTCCAGCATCTTACTTCATCCCCCTTACCCCTTCCCACCTGTCTTCACCTATCACCTTCCAGCTTGTCCTCTTTCCCCACTCACTCACCTTTCTATTCTTCCCCCTTCCTTTCCCATTGTCATGAAGGACCTTGGCCCGAAATGTTGACTGTTTATTCATTTCCATAGATGATGCCTGAGCCGCTAAGTTCCTCCAGTGTTTTAGCGATGTAATTCTATCTGCTAGCCCACTGTGATGTTTTAATTAGGTATAATGTCCATTCATCTCATGTATAACTCATACATTTTTTGTGTTTGTAGACCCAACTCATTTGTGATTATCACAGCAAACCGCATCTTGCACTGTAATGCAGATACACCAGAGGAGATGCATCATTGGATAACTTTACTGCAGAGGGTCAAGGGAGACACCAGAGTAGAGGGACAGGAGTTCATTGTCAGAGGTAAGAAGGTGGTTGGACAGTTACCAGTCTAAGGTACAGGGTACTAGTTCTTGTCAATCTAAACTGTAATCTGGTAAAAACAGATCTTTTTTGCTGTGCCTAACTCTTCCTGTTAATGGGGTTCAGTGCCCATCACCTATGTTTTCTGGGAATGTTTAACATCTGCATTATGCTGTTCTCATATTTATACAGTCAATAAGGGCTTTGCCAAGGGAATGGGAATCGGGATGCAGCATAGGGAAGGAGAGATACTGTTCCCAGAAGATTGGAATACCATTAAAATACAAAATAGTGCAGTATTAGATTGGCCTAGTAGTTCAAGAGAGAATACAAGATGATTTGGTGGATCTTTACAAAACACCTAAAACACTTTTTGAGCTAAGTCCCAAAAGCCAAATCAAGACAGGAGTAGGTACTAACAGTTCAGAATCAGAATCAGGTTTATTATCACCGGCATGTGTCATGAAATTTGCTAACTTAACAGCAGCAGTTCAAAGCAATACATAATCTAGCAGAGAAAAATTAATAATAATAAATAAACAAGTAAATCAATTACATATGTTGAATAGTTTAAAAAACATGCAAAAACAGAAATACTGTTTTTATATTAAAAAGTAAGGTAGTGTCCAAAGATTCAATGTCCATTTAGGAATCGGATGGCCGAGGGGAAGAAGCTGTTCCTGAATAGTTGAGTGTGTGTCTTCAGGATTCTGTATCTCCTACCTGATGGTAACAGTGAGAAAAGGGCATGCCCTGGGTGCTGGGGGTCCTTAATAATGGACGCTGCCTTTCGGAGACACCGCTACCTAAGGATATCCTGGGTACTTTGTAGGCTATTACTCAAGATGGAGCTGACTAGATTTACAACCTTCTGCAGCTTCTTTCGGTCCTGTCCAGTAGCCTCTCCATACCAGACAGTGATGCAGCCTGTCAGAATGCTCTCCACAGTACAACTATAGAAGTTTTTAAGTGTTTTGAGTTTTTAAGTTCCCAGAATGCTGGAAAGAGTTCACATCTCAAGGTTTAAGGCAGAATGTTGTTGGCTGGAGTTGAGAGTGCCATTGTTCAATTATAGTCATTAATTCAATTATTGTTCAATTATAGTTATTCAATTAGAATCCTGTCTTTTCAGCAAAACAGGACTCTACCCGATCAGCCCCTGCCCTTCCACGTATACATAAATCCTCTCCCATATGCTTTTCTTCAACAACATCCATACAACTGACATAAGATTCGTCAACCTGTAATCACTTGGCTTATCCCTGATGTCTTAAATAAAGGAACAACATTAGCTATCATCCAGTGTTTTAGCACCTCACCCATAGCTTATGAAGGTCCACAACTTTCATTCCAGGCCACAGCTTACTCCACTTTTGCTTATTGTAACCTGGGATAGATTCCTTTGGGCCCTGGAGATTTATCAACATTGCTATGTACCAGCTGACTCAGTCACACAGCCTCAGTTAGTCACATGTAGCAGAGGCTTGCATGACCATAAACAAGTAGAGGGGAGGATAAACATGGTCTGTGTTCCCTCCCCTACATTATATTTCCTACTAACACCAGGTTTCTCAATACCAGCATGCAAACTCCACAAAATCTTCTCAATTCACTGGAAGGAGAAGCATATCAATGATGGTTTCACCCTCCAAGCCAACACCCAGTACTAATGTCCTAGCTGCACTCAGTGAACTGCTTTGAGCTGGCCATGTTGCTCATATGCCTGACTCCAGACTCCCAAGAGAGATGCTGTATTTCAGAATCTGTCCTGGGAGGTATCAGCAGGCAGACAGGAAAAATGCAAAAATCACTTTGAAGGGCAACCATCAGCAATCTCTGGTCCATAGTATTCAAAGTGGAGAACTTCAAGACCAGTATCAGGAGCGGAGAGAGGCCCTATGAAAGTGTCAGAAGGCAGATGCCACATCACACCATCCGGCACAACCTGCTATGTCTGTGGAGGAGTCTGCACTTCTCACATTACCCGCATCAGTCACATCAGAACCAAGTGAAAGTTGGTCACTCCTGATCTCGGAAGAAGAGAGCAGCAATGATTTTTGAAAAAGCCTTAAAACTTGCACTGCTTTTTAGCTGAAAGATACATCACCTGGATTGTAAAGGAGCTACTCCTTCCATTAACCATACTTGGGGCATTTAATTCAAGCATCACATAATAATATACTTTTCATCTGTTGCACTGAACCGAAATATAATGCTGAAAGAGAAGGTTAATTTGCAAGCAGTTAATGAATGGTTTCTTGTTGGTTGGTTTGTAATGAGTTCACAATATTAGTCTACTATTTTGTGATATACTTCTAGTTTTTGAAGCTGATTATGGTCCCTGGAGTTTACCACTGTAGATAGTTTGTACATTGTTAATGATAGCTAATTGACCACAGGGTGGATGAGCTGTAGAATTTGAAGGGTTGGCGAAAGACAAAAATGAGACTTGTATGTGATTAATGTAAATTGTGCGTGATGGACAGGCCAGGGCTTATTTCCATTATCAGTCAGCACTGACTGTAGGGCTCGTATCTGTTCTCTATCTGCTTTGTATTCTGTGTTGCAGGTTTATGATTATTATGGTAACTAGTCTCATGTGAGTGGGAGCATAGTAAAGCAAAGGGAATAAGTTATGTACTCTTGCTTATTTTGGGGCAGTTTGTAGCTTGGGGCTGGCGAAAGTTGTATCTTTCACTGACTGCTGAGGTAACACTTAAATTGTATGTTTGCTAATTGCTAATAAAGGATTGAATAAAAGGTTTGACTCTGGAGCAATCATTTCATTGGAGCTGAGGGCGCGTCACGCAAGTACGGCAACCCCACGGGATTGCAAGCTAGTGGCAATTGTTTTGTTTTTGGATTGGTTTTGCTGTTACATTGACTTTTTGCGAGTTCCTTTTCTACCTGTTTGAGTTGTGATTGTGAAACTGTAACGTTGTCTTTTTGCACTTTGGAAGGGTGGCTACATAAAGAAGTGAAGAATGGTGGGAAGGGCAACTCTCTGAAGCTGAAGAAGCGTTGGTTTGTACTGACCTATAACTCACTGGACTACTACAAGAGCTGTGAGAAGAACATGACCAAGCTGGGGACCCTGGTTCTGAACAGTCTCTGCTCAGTTGTGCAGCATGATGAGAAGTTTTTTAAAGAAACTGGTAGGTGCCCCTGTCCCTGGTCCTTTTCTTATGTGACTATAATTTTAATACTGGCATTTCAGTATTAAATACCAGTATCCATGTGATGAGTGTTGCAACACCTTAAACTACATGTATAGGTATGTTTGTAAGATCAGTAGATTGCTATAACAGAATGATTGCATCCTGAAACTGATCACCATTAGCACAGCAGCAGTTCAAGTAGAGATGTTTTGTAACCCTGTTCATGTGTCAGGGGGCTGGTGTGATTCACACTGTGAATCTCTGTTCGTTCCAGAGCAGAATGAAAAGTGATAAGATTTTTTTTAAAACTCAATCATCAGTTGAGTTCAAATTCCTTCTGTGTCTCAGTATTATTTGGGTTCTGCTTGTTAATGCCTTTTTTAATCCAGTGTACCCAACTAAGTTTTGCACCAGGAAACCAGATCAGGCCCACAACATCAACATCAATAGCTTGCTGTGCTGAAGTGCATAACCCATATCATGTAAATTTTATCACTTCAGGATCAAGCTTGTTTGGTTATCTGGATATAAAGCATGCGCCAATCTCAATGTGAATTGTTACCATGTACAGGCTGCCCCTTGTACATGGGGTCAGGTGGGTGGAGGTGTTGAGTTCCTAAGAAATATTACAATTTTCTATGACACAAAATCTGTGCATGCATCAAGAAATGTGAGCTGAAAACAAATTGTATATTTCTTTATTTCTTTCACATATATTCTGTAAAAGCGAATTTATCTTAAATTTTTGGAGGTGATTTGAGAATTCTGTTAAAAAAATTGATTTTCTATAACTCGAAGGTCACAACATGGGGGTCACCTGTAATTTTAATAAAATTTCAAACAGTTTTACTTTTTGCCTATGTTGTACTTTCTCTTTTAATAACACATTTGGTTGTGAATTGTAAGGTTACTGGAGTACTACGATATATGGCCGTAAGCATTGCTACCGTCTTCACTCAAAGTTGTTGAATGAGGTAGCCAAGTGGACAAATGCCATCCAGAATGTTATTGACACTAAACCACCTATCGACACACCCACACAGCAACTTATTCAGGATATCAAGGTAAGAAAATGTCTGAATCAAATTGTATCTCAGTGAAACAGCTTGCTCCTTAATGTTATAGCAGGTGTGATAAATATTGTATAATATGAATCACTAAAGTTTTGACCTGTCCGATCTTGAGTTATGGCACTGAATGTCATTACTGTGTGTGATTAAAACTGTTGGGTATAATTCCTTAATTGTTTCCACTGGCCATGTCTGCTAAAAGGAGAGCTAGTGAGATATCTTCAAATCAGTTAATGGTGTTTCACATGGATGATCCAACCCTGCAGGCTCTAGGTCACCCTGGTTACTTCCATAGCCCAAACCAAACCCAAAGTGCAGGGATGAAAGTGACACCCTCCTGCTGATGTTGGGTAACAGGGAGCAGTGGTCTCTGAGCTGTTTCGATAGGTGAACATGGGTGTTTTTGTCGTCAGCAGAGGGATGCAGTGTGAACAGCAACAGTGCCAGTGTGGTTGTTGAACAGGCCAATCACACTAATTCAGATTGCCAGGCAATTTGCACAGGTGGACAATAAGAAGAACCCCATCGATGCTTGAGTTAGTTTTATTGCCACAGCCCAGATCGACCAAGCGGTAATTTGAGGATTGAGCTGTGGAATTTTTCTGCTTGTGGTACAGCCACATAAATTGGAGCAAAAGTGGTGGTTCAGTCCCTCTAGCCTGTTCAGCCATTTGGTTGGCTGAATGGCCCCAGGTTCACCATCCCAGCAGAGGTCTCACTTGACCTATGATTTAATCGTCTGCTGACTTCTGTGCAGGCAGACTTCCAAACTGCTGTGTTTGTCCAGAATTTATTCAATTATCCCACTGGCTAACCACCATACCGTGTGTCTCTTGCCCCTCTAGTCAATATGATTTGTTTCTCTGTCCTGCAAACACTTATCACATTGGAGACCCCAAGTGGATCACTTTTTAAAAAATAAAGTCTCTGAGGCAATATAAATTTGGCCTGTGCATCTGTACATAGACATTTTAAACCCAAGTGTTCTAGAAGTAGATTTGCACCACTTGTACATGCATTCCAAAACCACGTAATCTGGTGTATGAGTTGTTCTCAGGAACTTGGGTTTTTGAAAGACTTTTCTTGGTTCTTCTTGGGGTTTTTTGGTCTTGATAATTATGGTGGAAATTTTAACTGAAATTTTGAACTGCAAGTTATTCCATTAACTCTTTCATGGCTTCAGGTTTAGTGAAATGGTGCCTGGAGCAGGCTGCCAGGGACTGTGGTGGGAGCAGTCAGATGGTACCATTTAAAAGGCTTTTAGATATGTAGGAAACGGAGGATATAGACAATGTTTAGGCAAAAGAAATTTAGTTTAATTTGGCATCATGTTTGACACAGAAATCAGGGACTGTTTCTATGAAATAGGAAGAAACGCAGAACAAGCATTCAGTTCTACCAGGTTTATCCTTGCTGGACAATGCCACTGATTATATAGGTTTTAATTTTTGCCATATCCCATCTTTTTAAACTCATTCGAAGCATATGCAGCAAGTCAGCTGAACAGTGGCTTTCACTGCTATGAGTTACTCTGGCCAGAATTTAATGTGCTATTTAGGTTGAGTCCTAAGCAGAGCTTTATGCTCCCTCTTCATCTCATCATCAGCAAATTTGGAATGTAAATATTGCTCTTCCTGTTTCAAATAAAATATTGCAACATCTAGTGGAACACTTTGTGTCCCACTTTCTGTGCCTGAAGCTCTACTTGGCAGGAGTACAGTGATACAACAGTGCTTGCTGTTGCATCTCTGAGTACAAGGCTCCAAGATGTTAGGTGCCTTATGTGGTTGACTGTAGCATCAGATACCTGATGTGATTTTGAGCAACTGGAAAAAGGAATTTAATTCTATCTCTATTCTGTATTTTAGGAAAACTGCTTGAATATTGAAGTTGTGGAACAAATCTACAAAAGGAACCCGATCTTACGATACACACACCATCCTCTGCATTCCCCACTTCTTCCACTACCTTATGGAGACATCAATTTGAGTTGTAAGTTTACAAAAAATTTAAATGCCCACAGCATTTCTAGAGTTTCTATTTATTACATAATTTCAGTGTAATGAAACATCCCAAAAGTCAAATAAAATCAGACACCAAGCCATATAATACAGTATTCAAAAAGAATCAAATTGGAAAACAAGGAATGCTGAAAGTGCAGGAACATAGGAAGGCTCAGGGGTGGGTTGGGGAATTCTAGAGTGCATAACTCCGATGTACAAGAAGCTGCAACTGGAAGATGTGTGTGCTTTGAGATTGAAGGAGGTTCCAGATGTGGAAGAAGTGGAGGTCATGGTAGGAATTAAAAATGAGGCTGACGCTGATAAAATTGTGGCATCAATAGGACTGTAGCTAATATATGTCACTGAGTCCTGGGGTTAAGGATGAAAATGGACTTCATTCTTTGGGATATGGGCTGCAGAGGTTTGAATGGTAGGGGAAGGTCAGCCAGCAAAACACTAGTAGTTAAATCTAAAAGTAGCAAACATGGGTGAAGTTCTCAGCAGCAGGATCATCTGAAACTGATATTGATAAATATTGTTCAATGAGAAAGACTAGAAGCTCAGCCTGGCCTTTTTAGGAGTGACTCACTCTCAAACCTCTGTAGATGCTGCCTGGTTCCTCTCACCGTTTTGTGTGTTCCTGCTCTGGTATTCTAGCACCTACTGAACCTCTTGAGTTTATTAAAACTACTCCTTGTTTAGGAAATACCATTTGCTGTTTGGTCCATGCCTCTCAGCAGAATGTCTGAATTTGGGAGGTGATACGAATGTGGTGGAGAGATGGAGATGGAATATTTCAGGAGGGGATGAATCTTTATTGGAAACTTATCCCAGGACTGATAGAGTGACAGGGCTACAAGAACTCTGATTGTCTTTGCCATGGATCAAGGTGTAACTAATATCAAAGGAGGGAGGTTGTGGCAGGCTTCAGAATACTTTTCCTGTCTATTTGGTGGAAACATCTGTTCATCTACAATGAGATTGCAGCAGACAAGAATGCTGCCAGTACAATTGAGCTGAATGCCATCCTTATGCCAGTAGAACAAAATGTGTTTCTGGACATGACTGAGCATTTAATTGAGGAATAGATGACAGTCAAGAAAAGATATTTGAGGAACATCAGAGGGAATCACCCAGGACAACAAAGAGAACTATCAGAGGTCAGTTTGGTTAAAGCTCGTAGGTAGAGGCAGCCCAAACAGGCCAGTTTGCAGTCTGGGAATTGTATCCTAGAATGTTTACAATGGTCACAGTTCATCACATTGTACATTTGTGATTTGTGACCGTGGTAAAGGTGATTTTGATAAATGAGCAGGAGCTTCGTTGAAGAAAAAGTTATGAACTTGGGGGTGCAGTGGAGGAGCAGCAATTTCAAGGATTTTGAAGGGAAAATGGACAAGATAGCGGAATTGGGCATGGATATTTTTGGTGGGTGATGATACAGGTTTGAAAGGGAAGCAGGCAGCAGCCACAAAGATGGAATGAATGGTAACATAGGACCAGGAAAGGGTAAGTTTACAAAATGTAGCTACTTGAGAAGAATGGAGAACTTTAAATAATTATATGGAATCATAGTAATTTTCTCTGCAGTAAAACAAGGATGTCTGAATACACTGTACTGCTTTTATTACATAAAACGTTTCCAAATTGAGGAATAAGGTGCCTTTCCCTTTAGTTCTTTGGACTGCAGATATTGACCAATATTAAAGATAGATAGTTAATGTTGTGACCAACCAGCTTCTGAACACTCCCATTAAAATCACTCCTCTCTTCCCAAAAGGTCCACCTCTGCAGCAATGTATCTTAATTCAGAAATAATGGACCTGAACTTGCATTTTGTCAATGCAGGGAATAGTTACAGGAACAATGTATGTCTCTATGCAATTATATTTGTAACCCCTGTTGTTTTTCACAAAAATAAACTAACCCTTAATTTCTGTTGATTGTTCTGATTTCTAGTGCTGAAAGAAAAGGGTTACACAACCCTACAGGAAGAAGCCATCAAACTCTTCAATTCTTTGCAGCAGATCGAGTCGGTTTCTGACCCTATTCCCATCATACAAGGCATTCTGCAGACAGGGCAGGATCTGCGGCCCCTGCGGGATGAGTTCTACTGTCAACTTATCAAACAAACAACCAAAGCGCCTCAGCCAGGGAGCTTGAGCAACTTGCGCTGTTGGCAGTTACTTACCTGCATGAGCTGTACATTTCTGCCCTGCCGTGCCGTCCTCAGATACCTCAAGTTTCACCTCAAAAGGTACAATCTTTGTACACTTTCATGATTTTTAAAAAAATCCTGATCTCTCAATTTATCTTCTTATGGCCCTTGTACTTTATCTGTCTACCTAAGTTGCCCTTTCTCTGGAACTATGTCACTAGGCTTTGTATTCTGTCACTGTTTTCCCTCTGGTACTCGCTCAGTGTACTTATAAATGGAATGATTTGTCTGGATGACATGCAAACAGTGCTTAAAACTGCATCTTGATCTCAGTACATGTGACAATAATAAATCATTTGCCAATTACCATTCCATATCAATTTAATGGAAATATTTGCTAATCTGTTGCTGCAAGTCACTTTACTTGCCCTAATAATGACTGTGTAACTAGTGAGCTGTGTTAATCATATTGTCATCAAATTCATTTAAATTCTTATTTTGGTTTTTAATTATAAAAGCTCAGAATCTGATTTGGATATTTTAATGTATCCAAAATGTGGGTTTCTTCATAGTGCACCTCCATAATGTGATCTGCCTGATTCCAACAATTGCAATCTGTTTCTGTGTCTAGGATACGAGACCAGTTTGCAGGGGAGTTGGAGAAATATGCAATATTTATATATGAATCACTGAAGAAAACAAAAACTAGGGAGTATGTGCCATCTCGAGAAGAAATAACAGCCTTGATCAACAGGCAAGAAATGACGACGACGGTTTACTGCCACGGAGGAGGTTCCTGTAAAATCACAATTAATTCCCATACAACTGCTGGGGAGGTAAGGGTTCATGATGGAAGAAAAGTGGTCAGTGTCACTTTGCACGTGGATCGCATGTAATGTTAAATGGATTGGAAAATCAATAAACTTTAGCACAAATTAATGCAACGGGAACTCTTCTGAACAATTTTTTTGTGTAGTAGTGCCTCTTTGAAAATCTCTTGTCTATATATCCAGAGGTAGAAAGTAGTAAACCTGTCTCTTACCTACGTCTCCTCATCTTGTCTTTGTTACTTCTATCCACATCTTGGTATTAAAGAGGGAAGAGTCTTCCTTGTGTATCTTTTGTATCAGTCCCTGGGTAGTAAGGCGAGATTGGAGGTGCGAGATTCAGCTTCCTGATGGTAAATAATAATAAAGTTTCTTCTCTGGGTAATCTCAAGTTCATTACTTCTGGCAATAAGGACTAAGATGGTTTCTTTAAAGTAGAAGTATAAAATACAGAATAACAGTTTTAAAGGGGAAAAATGCAAATAGTTTTGTTTTTCTTTTCTTCAGGTTGTTGAGAAGCTGATTCGTGGACTGGCCATAGAGCACAGTAGAAATATGTTTGCTCTCTTTGAACACAAGGGTACTACTGCTAAAGCAATTGAAGGCAGAACAGTTGTAGCTGATGTTTTGGCAAAATTTGAAAAGTAAGTACTACTCCCTCAGGTAATCCATGCGTGCAGTATCTCCAAACTAATAAAGAAGGCATCTATTATTTTAATTGGGTAAAATAAATACAGCGTGATTGGTTAAAGTAATTTTTGAGCAGTGAAAGATGGCGGGTATGGGAGGATTGGAGATTGCCAATACAGACAGTCCCCAAGTTATGAACAAGTTCTGTTCCTGAGTCTGTCTTTCAGTCAGATTTGTACGTAAGTCGGAACAGGTACATCCAGTATTATTTAGCATCAGTTAGTCAAACATTTGTCTTAGTATATAATATATATTTTACCTTTCTATGCATATAAAACACTTAAGAAACGTATGTATTTCAATAACTAAACCACTGCGTTGCTTAGTGATAATTGTAGCTTTCATCAGGGCAGGGCCTTTCACATACTTCATTATTCTCACTTTATCCTTTACCTGTATCCTTTACCTGTATCCTTTAAAGTTGTTCCGATTGTTGACCAATTGTAGCCTAAAGCTTTTCCAATGACCAATGGCATTTCACCTCGTTCCAATCGCTTTATTATTTCCACTTTATTTTCAATCGCGATCATTTTCCATCAACAGAACAGAAAACTGGATTTTATATTCTATCGCTGAGCAGCAGTGAACCGTCTGATTGGCCTATCAGATTGGCCTTTAGGAACTAGCTGACTTGATCAGCATTTCTGATCTGGCTATTGTTCACGATGGCACTTAATAAAAAAATACAGCAGCAGCCGTGGGCAGTGGGTCTTGTGCTGCTCCGGGTCCTAAAGTCCACCCACACGGAGAAAGGTTAAATGGGACAAGTGGGGGCGGTGCTGACTGGAAAAGGGGGGTCAGGGTGAGTCTTGCTAAGAAATATTTAAGCCAAATACGAAGTTACACATTCAACACAGTGTTAACGGCAATGACTTAAAATGGCGGACGGCATCGTGATCAGACTTAAAATGGCGGACGGCGTTCTCCTTCCTCCGCTCGTAAGTACAGGTTGTCCGTAAGTTGGATGTTCGTAACTCGGGGACTGCCTGTAGTGGAGAGATTTGGAGCAAGGCTTTGGCTTAATTTACTGAGAGATTTGCGAAACTCGGAAGATACAGTTCTACTCCTCTTAGTCCACAGTGCTGTAAAGGCACACAGTTGATAGATCTTGACTTGCCTTGTCTTGCCGCAGAAATAGGGAGGGACTTGCAGGCATTCCTGCTGTTCAGTGAATCTCCTCCTTGTTTTGTAACAGGTGGAACACCTGAGGTAACAAACTGCATGGGGTTGGCCAGTGGGAGCGCATTGATAACTCATTCAGCCAGTGAGGTCTAATCCCGGCGTGGGAAGACACTCATTTCTCAGCAGAGTTGTGTAACCATGCTGGAGCTATGTAGCAGTACCTATGTACTATGTAACTGCACTAAAATAGTTGCCAAGTATAAACCAGGTTGGCTGGCACTCTTGGATGTCTGACAACTTCAAAACTTTAAGAAAAAAGTCATTTGCAGAGTGTTCATCAGGTGACCTGATAAGCTTCTTCAGCACCCTCACGAGTGTGACAAACGTTCTGCTGGAAGAGCTGAAGGTGGAGTCTTTTGACTAGCTGAGTTCCTCCAGCATCAGCAGTCTCACATCTCCATCATAACAAGTGGGCGGCATAATCACTTACAACTTGAGTGCAGATACCTGCAGAATTGTTGACTAATTATAGTCGTTTTTTTCCGCTATCCAGAGCTGCTGCCACTTCAGGTGATTCATGGAAATTCTACTTCAAACTCTACTGTTTCCTTGACACTGAAAACATACCAAAAGATAGTGTGGAATTTGCCTTCATGTTTGAACAGGTATGGCCAAAGGAAGCCTTAATCTGGTAAACTAAGAAAAACAAAGAGACACATTTCTCCAACAATACTGTGTTGCAATCAGATGTGGCAGGTAACCATTGCACGTGACTCTTAAAGATTCTGAATGTGAGTAAGAGCACCAAATAGAAAGGCAAGGATTTTAACCGTCTCCCACATTGCAGAAATTGCTCCTCTGGATCACTGCCATTTTGGGGGGATTAGATAGATTCTCATCAATGGAAGATTATTGTTTAATTCGCTGTTGCTTCAGTGCACTTTTTTAAAATGTGCATGCTGATGAGTGAGCATAGTTATCTACAGAAATAAACCCAGCCGTAGCTTTTTATTAAGGCCAGGAACTTGATGAAATTGGGTGAATTGATGTTGCTTTCTGATTTATATAATCACTTGCCATATTCCCACTGAAGTTTAAACCATCCATGAATAATACCAGGAGACAGGAAGCAGCACTGTGCGCTAATGAGGATAGCCATTGCCTCAGGGCTCCAGTAACCGGAGTTCAAATCTGACTCCAGTGCTGATGGGTGGAGTTTTCCCAAATGCTGTGTGATTGTTGGGTCCTCAGGTGCTCCAGTTCACTACCACCCCTTTCCCCATCACATCCCAAACATGTGGAGGCTGGTAGATTATTTGGCAGCTACAGATTGCACCTAGTCTGTAAGTGAAAAGCAGAACCTGTAGGGAGAGTAAATGAATGCTTATGGGTTGACATGCTCTCAATGGGCAAAAGAGCATGTTTGTATGTTTTATGAGAGACTTCTCTAATATGTAGAACTATGGAATTTTCAAATCCATAAATGTTCATCAGGAATTTATAATTATAATTATCTATTTATAATTTATAATTATCTCAACATGAGATTATAATTTTATCAATAACAATTTATTTTGTTTATTTTGACTACTAGGCTCACGAAGCAGTTATTCACGGTCACTATCCTGCCCCTGAAGAAACCTTGCAGTATTTGGCAGCCTTGAGACTTCAGTTCATGCAGGGGGATTACTCCATGCATGCTACACTGCCAGAAATGGAAGAGGTGTTTCCGATGAAGAGACTAAAGACACGAATCACACAATCAACCAGAAGCTTTGCTCCTTCTGCAGATCGGAATGAGAAGAAACGATCCAGCTTCCTGGAGGGAACTTTGAGGCGGAGCTTCCGAGGAGGCTCCATCAGTCGAATGAAGTCAGATGATGAACAGATGATGGACATGTGGGTCAAGGAGGAGATTTCATCAGTTAGGACCAATATTATTGATAAGTGGAGAAAGATGCACGGAATGTCACAAGAGCAGGCAATGTTCAAGTACATGGCTTTAATAAAAGAGTGGCCAGGATATGGCTCAACTCTCTTTGATGTGGAGGTGAATACAAACGATTTCATGTGTTGAAATATAACAAGTGGTTCAAGTGATTTGTTATTATTGTCACATGTACCGATATATAGTTTTGCATGCCATCCATACAGGTAATTTCCAAACAAGCATTTCAAGGTAGTGAGCAATAACAATGCAGTCTGGCTTTACACTTACAGAGGCTCATGACAAGCAAGGTAGATTGTGAGATCAATAATTCATCTCGTTTTACATGAGCTCCATCTGAATAGTCATATTATGGCAGATAGAAAATGCCCTTGAGTTTGATAGTGTGTGTTTTCAAGCTTTACTGTTGGGGGGGAGGGGTGGATGGAGAGATAAGAGAAAATGATCAGGGTAGGAGGGGTCTTTGATCTTGCTTACTACTTCCCCAAGACAGTGGGAAATGTTGACAGTCCACAGAAGGGTCTCAGCCCTGAAGAAGCGTCTCGGCCTGAAAACATCAACGGTTTATTCATTTCCACAGATGCTGCCTGACCTGCTTGAGTTCCTCCACCATTTTGTGTGTGGTGCACAAAAGGGAGGCTGTTTTCTTTTGTGATGGCCTAACCTTTAGCCACAACTCACTGCAATTTCTTGTGGCCTTGGCTAGAGAATTTGCCGTACCAAGCTGTGGGCATTTGGATAGGAAGCTTCCTACGGTACATCAATAAAAATTAGTGAGGGTCATCAGAACATTCCAAAATTCCTCTGAGGAATGTGCTGGTGTGCTTTCTTAGTTATAGCAAAACAAATTGCAGAATTTCAAGTCAATGCTACTGTCAAGTCAATGTCCTCCAGCATGTTAAAGTTTATTTTTGCGGCAGTTACCTATTGCTTGTAAGTTTCTCAGACCTCAGTGTTACATCTGGGAAATGGGAAAGAACTCTGGCAAACAATTATTTTGCAGCAAATACAAAATTTATAAATGCATTTTAAAATATTCTTGTTAGGTATTTTCCAGTTCTTTAAAAAATATGCTTCCTTTCCTGAAATTTATGAGAAAGTGAATGGATATTATGTTATTTTTTTACAGTGCAAAGAAGGTGGTTTTCCCCAAGAACTATGGCTGGGTGTTTGTGCTGAATCTGTCTCTGTTTACAAGCGAGGAGAAGCCAGACCGCTGGAGACATTCCCATATGAAAGTATCCGGTCATTTGGAGCTCCAAACCCAAACACGTATAAATTTGTGGTCGAAGAGAGGGAATTGTTATTTGACACAACCGAGGTAAAGTAAAAAGCCTTTCGGTGTGAATGAATCAAATTGTCATTGTACAGGAAACATAATTTTCTCTCGTAGAGAGAGTTGCTAAGTTTTGGAACATGACCAAAAAAAATGATGGAACTTGATTCAATGAGAGTTTTCTGAATTCAGTTAGTTGTGTAATTGATGAGAATTAATTTGGAGAACAGTGGTAGAAGGATTGAAGAGTAGGCCAAATCAGAAAGATTTTTCTCAAAGAGCTGACAGAGACACAATAGGCTCCATTCATTGTTGGTATGCAAGAAGAATTTGTTTGTATCCAGTCGCTATGCCTGGTCTAATTGGAGCACTAATCTGAACTGAAGTATTCATTGGTTAAAAGAATACACAAGTTTCTAGTTTTGTTTTACCATTAAGGGGTAAGCTAGGCTTCCAATGGTGGCAGCAATATAAAACCTGGGTATTCTACAGAAAGAGATTCACCTCCTGGCACTCTAAAACCTTTCCATTATCCACAAATCACATGTCTGAAGCACAGTAGATTATTGTCCACTGACCTGGATGTCTATTAAATTCCTGAAGCTTGACCCCATCAGTGGCAAAGCAGGCTGCTTGACCGGTTCCAGCTTAAACATTCATTCCTTGGACCACTTGTGTATGGTGTTCCCGGTGTGTATCACCCACCACTACTGTTAACTGCCCAGTCTACTCCAACAGTACCTCCCATTACGCATCAGCTTCTTCCAACAAGCAAGAGCAATGGAACACTACCAGCAGCAGGTTCCATTCCAAGTCGAGCACTGTTCTGCTATGGGAATGTATCACTAGACCTACCTTATTACTCGGTGAAAATCTTGGAACTCCCTTCCCAACAGCACATTGAGAAGGCAGCTCACCACCACTTTCTCCAGTGCAGTTACAGATGGGCAATAAATACTGGCCTAAAGCACATTCCAAAAAAATTAGGAATAAAGCACTAGTTCTCTTCAAACATTACTTGCATCTACAGACTTTCACACTTTCATCTTCATCCAATTAAGGCACCTTCAATGTGTGTGAACACAGACCTTGGACTGCAACCTGCAGACCATGTTGCTGTCTGAAACAGAAAGGCACGAAGGTGGCGTGCAGTCTAATGGTGAATTATTGTCTTGTGATTACAAGACCCTGTTGGATATTGCTAATGTAAAATACTACAAGTCTGATTCATTGGAGAGACTGATGGCAAGGGTGCTACGTGGCCTCGGTTGTGGTGAGGATTAGGCCTCATGCCGCAGGCTTGTCTATTGCAGCCATCCAGGAGCGGAGGCACCAGAGGCAGTGTGGCATGGCATCCGTGCTGGCCTCTCCCATCGGTGCTGCCCACCGTTGCTCGATGGAAGATAAACTGGATTGCATGCATTTGCCTGCAGACTGATGAGAGGTTGTTCTTGCTGATAACACCCATGCACCACCATTTCATAGGACGTGTCATTCAGTAACTTAGGCTATGTTTATTTTTTTGTGTGACTGTATGTTTACTCCTATCTTATATGTGCTATATTTAGCTTGTGCTGCGTATGACTGTTGATACTGTGTTTTGCACCTTGGCCCTAGAGGAGTGCTTTTCTTTGGCTGTGTTCATTGGTATTCATGCATGGTTGAATGATAATCAAATTTGAACTTGAACTTCTCCTGTAAGATGGCACTTATTCATATTATAGTCACAGGTAGATGTAAAAGAAGGGATGGCCTATAAAAAGTTCAGTTCTACTTCCCAAGGCCCTGCCACTTGTGTAGGTCCTGCACTGGTTTGTCTTAGATAAAAGGCAACATCTTGCATTTGTCAGAATTAAATTCCATCTGCTATTCCTTGGCCCACTGACTCAGTTGATCAAGACACCATTGTGATATTAGGTAACCTTCTTCACTAGCATTAACTAAATAGAACCTTGAAATAATTTTGTAGGTAGTTAATGTACCAGTTCTGTACTGTATAACTCTGTGATAAACCAATGTCTTCAGAAGGTTTATAACTGTTGTATTTTATTGTACAGGTGGTGGATCTTGCCAAGCTTATGAAAGCTTATATCAGCATGATTGTGAAAAAGCGCTACAGTTCCTCATGTTCAGCAAGCAGCTAGCCACCACGAGATCTATTTTGCCAATGATGTCCTTCTATGAATTGTCTTCACATCCTACGTTTGCAGACTTTTTTTTCATTCAGAGGTGCTTGATACAAGCCATATTGGTTATGCAGGATAAAGTAAAGTTTGCTAAGGTCAGCAAGCGTGCTCTCCTGAGAAATACTGGGATTTTCAACAAGAACCTTTCTGTTCCAAAAGGAGTATCATATTTTTGACATTGCTTCTCAGGACTCCTGACCTTAATCAGCTCATATCCCTTATTGCCTTAACACACACTGCCTCTAAGCAGAGAACGTGCCTTACAGTTTTAAAAGTTACCTTGCTCTGAACAATGACTTGGATACAAAGACTGCTTTAAATCATGAGTGCTTGAATGAGGAAATCTAGGTTGGAGGGAACGACAGCTTTAAATATTAACCTGCTGAAGTGAAATCTACAAAACTTCTCCATATCTTTGCCTTTGGGAGAAAGGCAATCTGGTTCTCACTCTGAGTTAAAGAATAGAGTTGTTACCTGGAGCAACTTCTAGCTAAGTGTTAGCTACTCTTCTGCACTAAGACAATACTTTGTCCTGAGAGTAATGGTGGTGATTAAATGGGGTGCTGCAGGCAGCCACGCCCAAAGCCTACAGTCACACTCACCATTATTGAAACACATTTTTCACAGCATTTCTTTTGTGAAGGGAACTTGAATGTGCAATGTTGTATACAGTGTGTGTGTTTATGTATGTACATTTTGTTAGCAACGAAGATAGCAGTTTGATCTAAGCTATTACTTTTAATCAAGCATTTGGTCCTGACTAAATCCAAAAGTATGTAACTTTCTTAATTTGATCTTTACAAATCTCTGGGCTAAAGTCATACTGCAGTACGTTCCACCTGTAGTAGCTTCCTAAGCCTTCTATTTTCTCAGATGTTGTAGCTAACATAAATAAAATATTTATACAGTTACAAGCAATTTTGTATGCTTAAGTTAAATATAAAGTATATAAATGATAAATCTAGGAAATGTTTGCTGTTATAGTTTTTGCAACATGTAAAGAAAGACCTGTTCTATTAACAATGTATTAGCAAGAAGCAAAACACTGTTGAAGCTTGAAATCTGAAATAAAAGCAGAAAATGTTTGAAATATTTAGTAGTTCAGACAACATTTGCAGAAAGTCAGTGTTTCAAGCCAATGATCTTTATGATGAAGCAATGCCCACTTGTGCTAGGTATCCTGCTGAGGGAAGCATCCTCTCAACATCAATCCAGTCACAACCCTGTGATGCTTCTATGCCAAGGTCTGCCATCCTCCTCCTCCTAAATACCAGTGGGTATAGGCCCAATCTGCTCAATCTTTCTTTCTAAGTCTGGTTGTATTGAAGGCAGACATTGAAAAGTTCTTGATTGGTAAGGGGGTTAGAGGTTATGGGTGTGGATAGGTAGTAAAATCTGGAGAGAATTAGCTGGAAAATGGAAGGCATACGGTGTATTGGCCTTCATCAATCGTGGAATTGATGGAAAGAGAATGGGGTTAAAAAATGATTGAATAGTGAGACAGACCCAATGGGCCAAAGTTCAATCTATATCTAAGTTATATAACCTTGAGATTTGTCTGCTTTATAGGCAGTTACAAAACAAGAAACCCAAATCTGCTCCTATATCTTAGTCTAAGTCAACCCCTTCAATTAATTTATTGAAGCTTTGCTGAAACTGCAAAGCAGACCAAAACAGTATGCAATACCACAGATGCAGTTTGCCCAATGTTGTGTTTAGTCACAGCAAGATTTTCATACTCAATCCTTTTTGAAATAAAGGCCCATGTAACATTTGCTTCTTGAATTACTTACGGTATCTCCAGGCTATCTTCCATACACAGCAGCAACCTTTGTTTACCAGCATACGGTGCTCTCAGTCCAATTAAGCAAGATTCTGCTTTCTTCCAATCTAGAATTGGGTTGCATTCCCAGGATAGTAAAATGGCTGATTGTGAGTGAAGGTCCTTCCGCACAATTTAGTTCCACTTCCCTGCTGTGTCCCTATATTCATGCAAGTTCTCTTTCAACTACATCCAAAAGTAACTCTTAACTCTGTATCAAGTTTTAAAAAAAAATCAGTTTTAGAACCACAGAACATTACAGCAAAGAAATAGGCCTTTTGGCCCTTCTTGGCTGTGCCGAACCATTTTTCTGCCTAGTCCCACTGACCTGTACCTGGCCCATATCCCTCCATACACCTCTCATCCATGTACCTGTCCAAGTTTTTCTTAAATGTTTACCACTTCATCTGGCAGCTCATTCCACACTCCCACCATTCTGTGTGAAGAAGCGCCCCCCCCCCCCCAATGTTCCCTTTACACCTTTCCCCCTTCACCCTTAACCCATGTCCTCTGGTTTTTTTCTCCCCTAACCTCAGTGGAAAAAGCCTGCTTGCATTCACTCTATCTATACCCATCATATTTTATACACCTCTATCAAATCTCCCCTCATTCTTCTGTGCTCCAGGGAATAAAGTCCTAATCTCTTCAACATTTCTCTGTAACTCAGTTTCTCAAGTCCCGGCAACATCCTTATAAACCTTCTCTGCACTCGTTCAACCTTATTAATATCCTTCCTGTAATTTGGTGATCAAAACTCCAAATTTGGCCTCACCAATGCCTTATACAACCTCACCATAACATTCCAACTCTTATAGTCAATTTTTGATTTATAAAGGCCAATGTACCAAAAGCTCTCTTTACTACCCTATCTAACTGTGATGTCACTTTTAGGGAATTTTGTATCTGTATTCCCAGATCCCTCTGTTCTACTGCACTCCTCAGTGCCCTACCATTTACCTTGTATGTTCTACCTTGGTTTGTCCTTCCAAAGTGCAATACCTCACACTTGTCTGTATTAAACTCCATCTGCCATTTTTCAACCCATTTTTCCAGCTAGTCCAACTCCCTCTGCAAGCTTTGAAAACCTTCCTCACTATCCACTGCACCTCCAATCTTTGTATCATCAACAAATTTGCTGATCCAATTTACCACATTATCATCCAATCATTGATATAGATGACAAATAACAGTGGACCCAGCACTGATCCCTGTGGCACACCACTAGTCACAAGCCTCCACTCAGAGAAGCAATCCTCCACTACCACTCTCTGACTTCTCCCATTGAGCCAATGTCTAATCCAATTTACTACCTCTCCATGTATACCTAGCGACTGAATCTTCCTAACTAACCTCCCATGCGGGACCTTGTCAAAGGCCTCACTGAAGTCCACTGCCTTCCCTCCGTCCACTTTCCTGGTAACCTCCTCGAAAAACCCTAATAGATTTGTTAAACGTGACCTACCATGCACAAAGCTGTGTTGACTCTCTCTAATAGGTCCTGGTCTATCTAAATACTTGTAGATCCTACCTCTTAGTCCTCTTTCCAATAATTTACCTACTACCGATGTCAAACTTCCCAGATTATTTTTAGAGCCTTTTTTAAACAACGGAACAACATGAGCAATCCTCTAGCACCTCACTCGTAGATACTGGCATTTTAAATATATCTGCCAGGGCCCCTGCAATTTCAACATGAGTCTCCTTCAAGGTCCGAGGGAATACCCTGTCAGGTCCTGGGGATTTATCTACTCTGATTTGCCTCAAGATAGCAAGCACTTCCTCCTCTTCAATCTGAATAGGTTCCATGACCTCACTACTTGTTTGCCTTATTTCCATTGACTCCATGCCAGTTTCCTTAGTAAATACAGATGCAAAAAACCCATTTAAGATCACCCCCATTTCTTTTGGTTTCATACATAGCCAAACTCTGATCTTCAAGAGGACCAACTTTATCCCTTGCTATCCTTTTGCTCTTAATATACCTGTAGAAGCCCTTTGGATTATCCTTCACCTTGACTGCCAAAGCAACCTCATGTCTTCTTTTAGCCCTCCTGATTTCCTTCTTAAGTTTTTTTTTGCACTTTTTATACTCCTCAAGCACCTTATTTGCTCCCTGTTTCCTATACGTCATACATCTCTCTCTTCTTTATCAGAGTTCCAATATCCCTGGAGAACCAAGGTTCCTTATTCTTATTCACTTTGCCTTTAATCCTGACGGGAACATACAAACTCTGCACTCTCAAAATTTCTCCTTTGAAGTCCTCCCACTTACCAATCACATCCTTGCCAGAGAACAACCTGCTGCAATCCATGCTTTCTAGATCCTTTCTCATTTCTTCAAATTTGGCCTTTTTCCAGTTTGGAACCTCAACCCGAGGACCAGATCTATCTTTATCCATGATCAAGTTGAAACTAATGAAATCACTGGAACCAAAGTGTTCCCCTACACACACTTCCGTCACCTGTCCTAACTCGTTTCCTAATAGGAGATCTAATATTGCTCCTCTCTAGTCGGTACATCTATATATTGATTTAGAAAACTTTCCTGAACACATTTTACAAACTCTAACCCATCTGGACCTTTAACAGTATGGGAGTCCTAATCAAGGTTTTCCTCAATTAATTCCTGGTTATTTGAGCTTGAATATCTACCAAGAGGTAGAGTTCGCTTGTGAAGGATACTCTACACTGAGATGGCAATGCCAAGGAAAATGGCTCCAATTTCTACCTCTTTCCACCCCTCCACCCCACCATGTTACTAACACAAGAAAATCATGCACGGAGCAGGAGAGAGGGTAGTTTGTGTTCAGCACCCAGGGACTTCCTCTAGGTCCACTGAAACGCCAGACAAGTCAAGTTTAATTGTCATGTGCACAGGTACTGGAACAATAAAACTTGCTTACAGGTATGTAGGTTCAGAAAACACACAGAACATAAATTATACAAGATAGTCAGGGGAGAAAAAAAACTACTAATCAAGGCATCAATGCAAATCAAAGCACAATGAGGGACATGTCCATGGTGCAGCAAATGGTGGCTATGGCACTTCATTGCCAGGGTGGAATTAGGGTTGTGTAGGTTGATTCAGGAACATGATGGTCATTGGAAAATGGTTATTTCTGAAAGTGGTGGTGTGGGACCCTAAGCTTTGAATGAACTTCCTGGCAATAGCAGTGAGAAGAGAATATGACCCAGGTGGTGGAGGGTATTGATGAAAGGTGCTGTCTTGTGGCAGCACATCCTGTAGATCCTGTCAATGGTACAGAGGACTGTGTGTATGATTGGACAAGCAAGAAGGCCAGGTGCCCTGAATTCCTGGTCGCAGAACCAGAATATGTTCAAAATCTAGGGATAGGAGTAGGAACAGGTCATTGGTGAGGCTGCTCTGTAGAGCACTGCATACTGTTTCCTGTTATGGAAAGACATGGTTAAACTGGAAAGAATGCAGAGAAGATTTATGTGGTTCTTGCTTGGACTAGAAGGCTTCAGTTGGCCAGGCTTGGACTTTATTCCTTGAAATGAAGGAGCAACCTTAGAGAGCTGTCTAAAATTATGAGTGGCATAGATAAGGTGGATGGTAACAGGCTTTTCCCCAGGGTACAGGAGTTTAGAACTAGGGGGCATAGGTTTATGGTAAGAAGGGGAGATTTTAAGAGACCTGAGGGTAATGTTTTCATTCAGAGACTGGTAAATGCAAAGAATAAGCTGCCAGAGGAAGTGGTTGAGGTGGATACAATAGTATATATCTTTTAAGAAGCACTTGGATAGATACACAGAGCAAGCAGGTATTGGAGACAAACGTACTGAATGCATAAAACTAGGATTAGCTGAGTGTGCACTGCTGTCAGCATGGACTAGCTGGGCTGAATGGCCTCTATCTACTCATTGCTCTATGACTCCAGTCTGCCTTTGTGCCTGCACTATTGTTCAGCAGCGTATCATTTCTGCATTAACCTGACTGAAGGATTTTTACATCTTAAGTCAATCTCGCTGTGTTGGAATAAACTCAGCAGTTGAGTCTCCACTGTTCTCTTGGGAAAAGATTTCCAAAGTTTCATGACTGTCTGGGTGAAGAAATTCCTTTTCATCTGTCCCAAATGACCAATCCTTATTTTGAAACTGTGATCCCTGGTTCTAGAGAAGCCAGTCAGTGGAAACATCAGTTCAACATTCAACCTTGTCAATTAATTTAATTAATTTCAGCTGCCAGCAACCACACACAAATAGTTCCTTTCCAACACTCATCCATCAGCAATGTCTATAACCATTTCTTCTCATTACTTGCCCACAGTGTATATACAGCCAGAGGCCAACAATGGAAAGGAGAGTCTTGAAGATTAGTGTTCTTAAGTAACTGTCTTTCCACCCTCATCCACAGCCAGTCTCAATGAGATCTCTTCATGCATTGTATGCACTTTAGTTTGTTACCCAAGAAACCTCACCTTCACCTGCTGATCAACTGGCAGAAACTGAAGAGGACAGGGTTCTGCCTGAAACGCGCGGTCTCTGCTCAGACATTGGCATTCGGCTAATGACAGAAGTTAACTGAAGCCCAGACCTGTATGTACTGAGTTACTGGCTGGTGTGGACTGCAGCCAGGAGAAACGTGGGGAAAAGAGCTCAACTGCAAGCTTTCTATAAACGTCAGTGGCCATAAAGCTATTGATGCTGTGTAGGGTACCAAAGGGTATGGGGAATCCACACAGCTTTTCTGGAAAGGATGTGGTGGACAACTGCCTGCCAACACTCATGGAGCCAACAGGACTGACAGGACCAAGATCTCAGCCACTGTTGCAAGATAGAGAACACCAGTTGTGAACCTATTCCTCAGCTAGCCTGCTGTCCAGTAGGAGCAAGCTCAATGGGGACATGAGAGTTGAAGCAGAGATGGAAGCAGTCCCCTCCACTGTCCAGGAAGAGGTCAAAAGCTGTGTGTCTGTTTCTGGTGTGGAAAGGGAGTTTGGGTTGAATTCAGCAGCCTGTCCTTGCATCCTCAATACCTGTCACTACCCTTGTGAAGAACTAGCATTCCTTCTCCCACCACCACAACCACCAAAGAATCATAAGATCACAAGATGTACGAGTGGAGTTGGGCATCTCTGCCCATCAAATCTGCTCTGTTGTGAATTATTCTTTTTCAACCCTGAACTCAGCTGGAGGGTTGGCCTGGGTAGAGAGGATGATCATTGGTTGGCAAGGGGGTTAAGAGGTCTAGAATACAAGTGCAGAGCTGTGTTGCTGAGGCTTTATAAGACACTGCTGAGGCCTCACCTTGAGTATTGTGTACAGTTTTGGTCTCCTCATCTAAGAGAAAATATGCTGGCATTGGAGAGAGTCCAGAGGAATTCACAAGGATGATTCCAGGAATTAAAGGGTTATCATATGAGGAATGTTTGATGGCTCTGGGTCTGTACTCGCTAGAATTTAGAAGGACGAGGGGGAATCTCAGTGAAACCTTTCAAATGTTAAAAGGCCTAGACAGGGTAAATGTAGAAAGAATGTTTCCTGTGGTGGGTAAGTATAGCACAAGAGGGCATAGCCTCAGGATAGAAGGGATTCCATTTAAAACAGAGATGCAGTGGGGTTGAGGAGGGGAGAAAAGGATTATCCATGATTGAATGGCAGAGCAGACTCAATGGGCCAAATGGCCTAATTAGAATCATAGAACATTACAGCACAGAAACAGGCCTTTTGGCCCTTCTTGGCTGTGCCGAACCATTTTTCTGCCTAGTCCCACTGACCTGCTCCTGGACCATATCCCTCCATACCCCTCTCATCCATGTACCTGTCCAAGTTTTTCTTAAATATCAAAAGTGAGCCCGCATTTACCACTTCATCTGGCAGCTCATTCCACACTCCCACCACCCTCTGCGTGAAGAAGCCCCCCCCCCCAAAGTTCCCTTTAAACTTTTCCCCCTTTACCCTTAACCCATGACCTCTGGTTTTTCTCTCCCCTAGCCTCAGTGGAAAAAGCCTGCTTCCATTCATTCTATCCATACCCATCATAATTTTATACACCTCTATCAAATCACCCCTCATTCTTCTACGCTCCAGGGAATAAAGTCCTGACCTATTCAACCTTTCTCTGTAACTCAGTTTCTCAAGTCCCAGCAACATCCTTGTAAACCTTCTCTGCACTCGTTTAACCTTACTAATATCCTTCCTGTAATTAGGTGACCAAAACTGCACACTATACTCCAAATTCAGTCTCATCAATGTATTATACAACCTCACCATTACATTTCAGCTCTTATACTCAATACTTTGATTTATAAAGGTCAATGTACCAAAAGCTCTCTTTACAACCCTATCTTCTTGTGACGCCACTTTTAGGGAATTATGTACTCCCAGATCCCTCTGTTCTACTGCACTCCTCAGTGTCCTACCATTTACCTTGTATGTTCTACCTTGGTTTGACCTTCCGAAGTACAATACCTCACACTTGTCCACATTAAACTCCATCTGCCATTTTTCAGCCCATTCCTCCAACTGGTCCAAATCCCTCTGCAAGCTTTGAAAACCTTCCTCACTGTCCACTACACCTCCAATCTTTGTATTATCAGCAAATTTACTGATCCAATTTTCCACATTATCATCCAGATCATTGGTATAGATGACAAATAACAGTGGACCCATTACTGATCCCTGTGGCACACCACTAGTCACAGGCCTCCACTCAGAGTAGCAATCCTCCACTACCACTCTCTGGCTTCTTCCATTGAGCCAATGTCTAATCCAATTTACTACCTCTCCATCTATACCTAGCGACTGAATCTTCCTAACTAACCTCCCATGCAGGACCTTGTCAAAGGCCTCACTGAAGTCCATGTAGACAACATCCACTGCCTTCCCTTCATCCGCTTTCCTGGTAACTTCCTTGAAAAACTCTAATAGATTGGTTAAACATGACCTACCACGCACAAAGCCATGCTGACTTTTTCTAATACGTCCCTGTCTATCCAAATACTTGTAGATCCTATCTCTTAGTATTCCTTCCAATAATTTACCTACTACCAATATCAAACTTGCCAGCCTAAAATTTCCCGGCTTACTTTTTGAGCCAATTTTAAACCACGGAACTACATGAGCTATCCTCCAATCCTCCGGCACCTGACCCATGGATAACGACATTTTAAATATTTCTGCCAGGGCCCTTGCAATTTCAACACTAGTCTTCAAGGTCCGAGGGAATACCCTGTCAGGTCCAGGGGATTTATCTACTCTGATTTGCCTCAAGACAGCAAGCACCTCCTCCTCTTCAATCTGTATAAGTTCCATGACCTCCCTACTTGTTTGCCTTGTTTCCATAGACTCCATTCCAGTTTCCTTAGTAAACACAGATGCAAAAAACCCATTTAGTATCTCTTCCATTTCTTTTGGTTCCATACATAGCCGACCACTCTGATCTTCAAGAGGACCAATTTTATCCCTCACTATCCTTTTGTTCTTTACATACCTGTAGAAGCTCTTAGGATTATCCTTCACCCTGACTGCCAAAACAACCTCATGTCTTCTTTTAGCCCTCCTGATTTCTTAAGTATTTTCTTACTCTTTTTATACTCCTCAAGCATCTTATTTCCTCCCTGTTGCCTATACATGTTATACATCTCTCTCTTCTTCTTTATCAGAATTCCAATATCCCTCGAGAACCAAGGTTCCTTATTCTTATTCATTTTGCCTTTAACCCTAATTCTACTCCTATGTCTTATGCTTTCTCCCCATAACTCTAACCCCCTTGCCCATCAAGAACCTATCATTATCTTCTTTAAATCTATCCTATGACTTGACCTCCACTGCCCTCTGTAGCAACAATTCATAGATTCGCCATCCTCTAGTTGAAGCAATTCCTCATCTCACTTCTAAAGGGACATCCCTTCATTCGGAAGTCATGCCCTTGGATCCTAGACTCTCCAACAAATGGAAACATCCTCTCTATATCCAGTCTATCCAAATCAACCCTCCAGCTGTAAGGCTATCCCTCCAGTGTTGGTAAAGGTCTGAGTCTAGTGAAAGGTAACAGACTCCACCTTGTATGTCCATCCAGAGATATTCCAGTCACTGTGTCACTGACACCTAAGAAGATAGGAAATCTGACTCAGGATTGATTCCTTTGTTTAACCTTTCATCTGGTTACTTTGATATCAGTTCATACAAATGGAGGCTGTGTAAAAACCCTTCACACTTTACAACGAACAACCAGACTATGCTTCTCCAACAGTTGCCATTTGTGAGGTGTGTCTGCAGTCTGAGAAATCCTAAAAATAGAATTGATTTCACTTGGACAGTCCAAACAATAATCACAATATATGCAAATCACCATCCAGAACCTCAGATGAAGAGGTGTCAACTGGTGACAGGGAAAAACGTGGAAAACATCCCACTTTCCAATCTCACTCTAACAGTGTTGTGGCTTCTCCACAAAGTACATTCTCTATTCTCTTCAGAGACAAGGCGCTAGAAGGGCTAGGTTTGTTTCACACTTGTCCAAGAGACAGAGGAGTAAAATTAGGCCATTTGGTCCATCAAGCTTGTTCTGCCATTCCATCATGGCTGATTTACCATCCCTCTCAACTCCGTTCTGCTGCCTCCCTCCCCCTCCCACCCCCGTAATCTTTGACACCCTGATTAATCAAGAACCTATCAACCACCACTTTAAGTACACCTAATGATCTGATCTCCACAGGTTCACCGCCCTTTGGTTAAAGAAATTTCTCCTTATCTCTGTTCTAAAAGGATGTACCCCTATTCTGAGGCTGTGCCCTCTGGTCCTAGACTCTCCTACTATACAAAACATTCTTTTCACATCCACTCTACCTAGGCCTTTTGATGTTTGATAGGTTTTAATGAGATCTCCTCTCAGTCTTCTAAACACCAGTGAGTATATCCCAGAGCCACCAAATGCTTCTCATATGTTAACCCTTTCATTTACAAACTTATTATTGTGAACCTCTTCTGAACACCCTCTAATACCAGCACAACTTTTCTTAGATCTGGGGCCCAAAACTGCTCAAAATACTCCAAGTCTGGTCTGATCATTGTGACATCCATGTTTTTAATATTCTAGTCCTCTCAAAATGAATGCTAACATTGCATTTGCCTTCCTCATCACCACCTCAACCTGCAAATTAACCCTCAAGGAATCTTGCACAAGGACACCAAAGTCCCTTTGCACCCATCATTTCTGAATTTGTTCTGTGTCTATGCCTTTATTCCTTCTACCAAAGTACATGACTGTACACTTCCCTACACAATATTCCATTTGTCACTTCTTTGCCTATTCTCCTAGTTTAAGTCCTTTTCAGACTCCCTTTTCTGCAACGCTATCTGCCCTTCCACCTATCTTTGTATTGTCTGCAAACTTTGCCACAAAGTAATCAATTCTGACATTGACATATAATGTGGAAAGTATCTGTCTCACACTGACCCTTGTAGAACACCACTAGTCACCAGTAGCCAACCAGAAAAGGTCCTCTTTATTCCTACTCTTCACTTCTAACCAATCTTCTATTCATGTTAGTATCTTTCCTGTAATACCATGGTCTCTTATGTTGTTTAACAGCTGCATTGTGGCACCCTGTCAAAGGCCTTCTGAAAATCCAAGAAAACAACATCCACTGACTCTCCTTTGTCTAGCCTGTCTGTCATTTCCTCAAAGAATTCCAATGTCAGGCAAGATTTCCCTTAAGGAAACCATACTATCATTGGCGTACTTTATCATGTGCCTCTTTATCATGTACTCCAAAACCTCATTCTTAATAATGGACTCCAACATCTTCCCAACCACAGAAGTCAGGATAACTGGCCTATAATTTCCTGTTTTTTGCCTCCCTACCTTCTTAAAGAGAGACATTTGCAATTTTTCACTCCTCTGGAATTCAGAATCCAGTGACAAACACGAGTAAATCTGCAGATGCTAGAAATCCAGAGCAACACACACAAAATGCTGGAGAAACTCATAAGTCAGGCAGCATCTATGGTAGAGTAAACAGCCGATGTTTCAGGCTGAGACCCTTCATCAGGACTGAGAAGGAACGGCGGAGATGCCAGATTAAAAGGTGGGGGGCTGGGGGTGGAAGGGGGCAGATGGGAAGGAAAAGTAGTCCTTTGGAAAGCAACTCATCTTAAACTTAAAAAAACAAATGGAGGCAAGTTGGAGGAGAAAAATATTGGCACCTTATTCTTACCGACTTTGAGGTCATTAAGTTAATGATGCTTAACACTTGTGGTCCAATTCAACCCCTGTCAGATACCTGTCCTGGCTGTGTTTTCGACACCCATACTCTGGTCCTGGATGGAATCCTCACTTTTGTCAATAGTGATTTTCCAGGTAAAGTTAACCAGGCTTGGTTCCAACAAATGAGCACTGCTTTGCAAATCATAAGCAACCAGAATCCATGTTTTTGCCATCTGTCTACATCAGCATGTTTCACCCAAGCACTTTGGGACTGAATTCTGTTGCCTCAGTTTTACAGCTGGGGATCAGGAGCCATCACTGGGAGATTCCAGTGTTCATAATGCTCCAAAGTTGTCACTAAACGTGATTAAAGCAATTAATAATTTCAGCAGTTCTATTAGCCAAGATGACACACTAGTAACTCATACACAAGAAAATGTGCAGCTGCTGGAAATCCAAAGCAACACACAGCAATGCTGAAGGAACTCAGCAGGCCAGGCAGAATCTATGGAAAAGAGTGAACAGTCAGCATTTTTGAGCTGAGACCCTTCAAAGGGACTGGGGAGGAAGGGAAGAAGTACAAACTGGTGGGTGACAGAGGAAACCAAGTCAGGGGGAAGGTGGGTCGGTCGGTGATGAAGTAAGAAGGTAGGAGGTGATAGGAGGAAGAAGGAGGAATATAATAGAAGAGGAAAGTAGACCTTATATACGCTGAATTACTTGACCTCCACAGTCTGGATTCACTAGAATCTGGCTGAAGAAATTCCTCCTCATCTCAGTTTTAAAGGGGCATCCCTTTACTCTGAGGCTATGCCCTTGCATCTAGCATCTCCTACTAAAGGAAACATCCTTTCCACATCCACTCTGTCCAGCCCTTTCAGTGCCTGGTAGGTCTCAATGGGAACTCCCTCTCATTACTCTGCTTCTCTCAGCTTGGACTTGCCAAGGTCCTCAGCGTTTTCTGCTTTCATTTCCAATTTATTCCAGCATCTGTAATATTGAACTTTCTGAATCAGCCCAGCACTACGTTGTGTTATGAATGTGGAGCAACTCTGATGGGCCGAAGGGTGCCAAGTCGCCCTCTCCTTTTTGAGAATCGCAAGATCGCTATTATTTTGGGTCTGATACCTAGGAAATGAGAGAGATACACATCATGTCAGTAATGAGAGAGAGACACAGGATCACAGCAAAGGCAGTTGCTATTGACAACGCAGGAATACACAAAAAGTGGAATGTCTTCTAACAAAAGCGGAACGGAACCACTGATTACTGCTATTGACTCCTGGAGAAGGAATTGTGTATTGAGTACTGTACTATTCATTGAAACCCCTTAGGGGGCAGCCAAAGTGGTCTGGTTGAGGGATTGCATCTTCCCAACCTGATTGACATCTGAGACCCCGTGAGTGAGGATAAAAGTCGGGTCTGGGGAAACACCCCTCAGACGCACCAGGAGAAACGCTAGAAATCCAGTGACAGCGTTTTATAGCGAAAGCCGGTGAGAGCTCGTGTGTGTCCTCCCTTGTCTGGGTGGCGGGCTCATCACGGAAGAACGGTTTAGCTAAAGGAGAGGTTATACTTGAACGGCCACAACAACGAGACACCGACGGATCGAAATCATAAAGGAAGGTCGGCAAAAACAATAGCGGTAACTGTTCCCATTCTTCTATCTCTCTCTCTCTCCAACAATTGCAACACAGCGACAAACAAACACTGCAGCCTGTGTGAACTGAAACAAACTTTGTATTTCCATCAGACAATTCATTATCCCCTAGACAACGATAGAGCTTATTTCTTATTGATTATTATTATACCCGCACTTTCAGGTTTAGTATTGACGATGTATATTATCTGTATATTTGCATTGATATTATTTTTGTGTATTTTTACTAATAAATACTGTTAAAAATAGTATCACCAGACTCCAACGGAAGTCTCTATCTTTGCTGGTAAGACACCTAGTTACGGGGTTCGTAACAGTTGAAAAATTGCTACGTGTATAACCTTTGCTGACTACAGTGAACACCAATGGATTACTCTTTTATGTTGTTTTTTTTAGTGCAATTTATTTAAAACATCTTTCTACTTTGCTGTTCGTCTAAAGTGATGTGTTCAGAGAAGGTTGTGTATTTGATCATATGCAAATAAGTTTGAGAATAAGGGGTAGGTCATTTAGGACAGAGTTAAGGAAAAACTTCTTCTCCCAGAGAGTTGTGGGGGTCTGGAATGCACTGCCTCGGAAGGCAGTGGAGGCCAATTCTCTGGATGCTTTCAAGAAGGAGCTAGATAGGTATCTTATGGATAGGGGAATCAAGGGATATGGGGACAAAGCAGGAACCGGGTATTGATAGTAGAAGATCAGCCATGATCTCAGAATGGCGGTGCTGGCTCGAAGGGCCGAATGGTCTACTTCTGCACCTATTGTCTATTGTTTATTGAGTTTCTTCCAAAATCTCAGAAAACTGAATTGTAAATAAAACTTTAACCTGGGTCAACATACATAACCAAAACAGCAACACCTCACCAACCTATTGGTCCATCAGTAGGGACTCAACATACAAAACTGTGGAACTGCAAGTATAAATGTTTTATCTAAGTTAAGCAAGATACACATGAACAAAATGTACATCACAACAACCAGTCTGCTCAAGCAAAACAATCAAATTCTTTAGGGTACAGAACATAAAGTTTTATTCTCAAAGCAAATACAAAAATAAGAGAAAGGCAACAAAACATTGAACAGAATGTAACATAAAACAGCAAAGTTCATTTAATCAATAAAAGAGGATTATTTAATGCATTAAAACAACATCATGCTAATTGTATGAATTGCTATCTTCTGTAAAATAACTAGTTAAAATTAATTATTTAAATCTTCAGTGTCTGACACAAGAACAGAAAAAAAGCCAGGATCAGGAGTTGACCTTCAGTCTCTCAGGCCTGCCTCAGCTTTCAGTAAGATTACAAGTGATCTACCCCAGGCCTTAATTCTGGTTCAGTGCCGGATCCCCTCAGCCCTTGAAAACGTATCCACCTCCACTTTAAATATCTCCAGTGATCTCACTTCCACAACTCTCTGGAGAAGAGAATTCCAAATAAGAAATTTCTACATACCCTGGTTTTAAATGATTGATCCCTTTTATTGGAATAATTTCTCCTTATTCTGCCACATATTTTGGCATTTTGCATATATCACCTATTCAACTCTTTCCCAGCAGTCCATGCAATAAATATCGACAGGAACAAAATATGCAAAAATGTCCTTTCAGCCAACCAATAAAAATACTGCAGCTATTTCATTGATAAATGCATGAAAACTGCTGAGAATTAAAATAGCCCAAATTCTTACTCAGGATCTAACGCAGAAACAAAATCCTTCGTAAAGCAATCACTATAATGCTAATAAATTGTTGTACAGGAGGAATGGCCGCAATGGTATCTCACTGGTATGGTGCATGGTTCTTTAATACTTTAATTTTGCCTGTATTCCTCCAATGTACTTTACAGTTCTATGGCCCTTTAACTCATTTGCAAGGTGCAAATGATTAAGGCTCCAGGATGTGTCCTGGTAGGTCTATCCGGGGAAGGATAAAGACCAGCTACATAACTTTAGATCTGGAGAGATATCTGGGCCACATTATTTCAGGATGCTGGTTTTCCCAATCCACCAGGCAATAAGAAATAAATATTATTTGACACAATATTCGCTGTTACTGTTACAATAAGACTGAGCCTTCACAAAGTCAATAAGCCAAACAGTCCCACTCTGTGTCATAATAAGTATATACATGGAATTCCAGCTTCATTGATGAAATCTGTCTTCGTTTCACTGTTGCCATGGTGGGATGAGACTCATCCCTGTGTCTGCACTCCAGAACCCAGGCCATGAGAGTATAAGTGAAAATGTTGCTCCCTCATCCCTTCTAACAACACTTTTCAGGCTGAGAAGGTAAACCTGTGTTACAATGTGACATCACTGGCTTATTACTCAAGCACGGCGCCACTGCATTACCTATTTTAATATTTCTATTTGAACAGCAAGCCCTTTGTGGCTCATTTCGCTTTTAATGTCAAGTTCCTCTCATCCTTTAATGACAGCAAAATTAAGTTATTTTAACTCAAAAAATAAGTCCAACATGAAGTAGAAAAACCTCCAAGAGGGCCACATCTTTAGCTAACATGTCGTTAGCTTTGGAGGCTTGCGTGCCTCAGTGACCCGGAGAGCTATGTTGGCTAGAGTCAGGGCTTTATGCTTTGGCTTTTGGTAGGGTCAAACTTGCTAAATGGGTCAAGGGGTAGAGGCTAGACTAAGAGTGGTCCACCAGTCCTCCAGGTTCAGGGGTTCAGCTCAGGGCTAACAACCCTGACTGATAAAACAAAATTGTTATGGAAACAGTAATGAAGAATCCTTCCACATCTGAGTACAACAATGTTCCTGAGTCTCCACCTGGGTCTTGCATGACTGACAGCAATGAAAACCGAGAGGAAGCTACTGACGTGTTGAAGGGAGCTCTGAACATCACCAGAGATGGAGAATCTTCATTGCTGCCCTAACTGCCAGTGGTGTAATGGGCTGTAAGTAGAAAAAGCATAAACAAGATTTTTTTATAGGTTTTTCTATCTTGATAAAGTATTTGTAATTTAGACGACAGCATTCTGTGGTCTACCTCTGTTAACTTGGGTTTATAAGGAAAATGTCCCTGTCATTTCACTTTCTGAATAATCAGGAGAGAATTTACAAGAGTTCTGCTGTGGTTTGGTTGAGGTCCTGACGCAGCCTATATCTTTCATGATTTTCAACAAATCTTTTCGGAATTTGACTCCTATAAATGCATACAGCAGTGGGTTCAGACAGGAGTGCAGGAAAGCAATGCACTGTGTAATCTGGGTGGCAATGTCCAGGTTCTTGAGGGTTTGGCAGTCGGTTATTGTAATATTGATCGCATCCATGGCTTTCATGATCATGATGCTGTTGTATGGCAACTGAGAGAGGACAAAGACAGCTACCACAGCCCCTATCACTTTTATAGCTCGATGCTTTTGAAAGTTTCTGGCCCGGAGAAGCTTCCAAACAATCGTGGAGTAGCAAACTGTCATGACAGTAAAAGGCAGGAAAAATCCTGCAGCAACCTGAACTGCAAACCCTGTAGCTTTCAGGTTCTTCTCTGGATAGACTGTAAAGCAGCTTCTCTGGACTTCATCCTGTAAGCTGAAGCAGAACTCTGGCAGAGACAACAGTACAGCAATCACCCAGACAATTAGAGAGGTTAACTTGCTCTGAAGAAGCATTTTTTTCTTTGAAACCCGAGCTTTCACTGCTTTCACAATAGCGATGTAACGGTCAATGCTGATGCAAGACAACAACAAGATGCAGCTGAAGAAGTTGATCTTATAAATGCTGTTAGCTGTTTTGCACATAAAGTTTCCAAAGATCCATCCGGATATTGCATTCAGTGCCCAAAATGGCAAAGTGCAGAGGAAGAGGATGTCAGCAATAGCGAGGTTTAGGAGGTAAACGTCTGTCATGGTTTTTATTCTCTTGTAGTAAGCATACAACACAACAACCAAGACGTTCCCCACAAACCCTAAAACAAACACAGAGAAGTAGAAAGGTGGAAGAAAATATTGGGCAAATTGTCGGACTTCTGATTTTCTGCACATTCCACTTGATTCTTCATCATAGTCATAATACTCTGCCGTATAGGTGATGGTTGGGAAGGTTAAATCTTGGTCATCGTCAGCTCCGGCCATGTTCTCTCCTGCAAATGAACAGATCACCAGTTAACCAACCACAGTGACAAGTGGAATCAAAGAACCATAAACCATGCTGACCACTTATGGAAAGATGCAGCAAAGATTCTCACATGTGATTAATTTCTTGGGATAGCTTGTATAGGCTGGACCAAAAACAGGCAGGGTTATATCTTTCCAGGTTATTCTAGACTCAGTGGGCTGAACATCCTGTTTCTGTGCTGTGTAGTTCTATGACTTGGATTTTACTCTTTCAGCATCAATAGTTTGGCTGTAAATTACAACTTCACCTATTATTAAATTATCTAATCACTAGGCTAGCAAGCTGTTTACTTGTTACCTGTGCTGCACACTGCATACATTTTGGATTTTATTTTATTAACTTATTTATGCTAATATTTTGGTTTTATGTGATGTATGTTTCGTGAGATGAACATTGTTTCATTTGGTTCTATACATGTGCAATCAGGCAACAATAAACTTGAACCTGAACTTATTTTATTGCCATATACACCAGGGAGCAATGAAATCCCTTGCTTGTGTGAAGCTTACAGAGTAAACAGTATTCTTGGTGATAATAAATACAATGACAAGTGCAAAACAGTAGAATGATGCAGAGATTGCAGTGCAGAAAGGCTAGAGTAACAATAACAGAATAAACAAGCAAGGTGAATTAAGTGTCCAAAAACATGACAGCGCCACCAGGAGGAGGATGTGAAAGAAGTAATTGGTCCAAGAGTCCGTTAGCAACAAGCAAGATGCTGCTCTTTACATCTTATGTCAATATAATACAACTTCCCCCTGCGTTTTGTTCGAGTGATCTGAGCCCTCTCACCCTCAGTGCTGTTGGTGGATGGTGCTGGAACAAGGTTTAGTCAACACAGATTGTAGATTTGGACTCTAATTCAGTTTTTATGATGTGTTCACTTTCTAGTTCTAGTTCTGTTTGCTGTTGTTACAACTTTTGAATCAGGGCAGCTTTCAGACAATGAACTGAATGTGCCTTTTGATTCTCTGTTTTATATTCTGGGTTTTTGCTTTTTTTTGCACATGGGGGAGGTTTGATGATTCTCTTTGAACGGGTTGGTTCCATGGTTCCTTTTTGTTTGGTCACTGCCTGTGGGGAAGATGAACCTCAGGATTATATACTGCTTTCATATTTTGATAATAAATGCACTTTGTATCTTTGAATTTAAAATGTGCCATTGAAATTCAGGATAAAATAGTATTAAATTGTCAAAACACATAATGCCAGTATGTAATTGGGTGTCATGTAGCATAGCGGTTAGCACGACACTATTACAGCTCAGGCTGTTCTGGAGTTCGGAGTCTTGGTCTTGATATAGGACACCTCTAATCCCTACAACACACACAAAATGCTGGTGGAACACAGCAGGCCAGGCAGCATCTATAGGAAGAGGCACTGTCGACGTTTCGGGCCGAGACCTTTCGTCAGAACTGAAAGGAAAGATAGTAGATCTCTTACTATCTTTCCTTTCAGTTAGTCCTGACAAGGGGTCTGGGCCCGAAACATTGACAGCGCTTCTCCTTATAGATGCTGACTGGCCTGCTGTGTTCCACCAGCATTTTGTGTGTGTTGTCTGAATTTCCAGCATCTGCAGATTTCCTCGTGTTTGACCTCTAATCCCTCATGGCTGGTGTCTGTGTGCAGTACAGCATGACATTGTGGAAAGTAGCCAGTGCTCCTGATACGCTCTGGGGTATTCTATCAAAATGAAAGAATCCACGTGGACATATAAATGTCATCTTCTCTTTGTCAGCTTCACTCATGATAATACCCGCTCCTTAGATCCAACGCACTGAACCATTTTGCTCCACTCAGGCAGGCCAGAGCATCCTCAATCTGTGGAACAGCATATCGGTCTGGGTCTGTATGCCTGTTCAGTGTCTGATAATCAACACACATTTGTCCCTTCCCATTCTTCATCCTCACCTCCACTATGGGTGACACCTAGGGACTTCTCGACTCAGTGATAATTCTAGCTTCCTTCAGTTTCAGCAGATGCAGCGGAACATCTTCCACCTCCACCGGTGCTAACGGTTGAGACTTCTCTCTAAGCTGGGTGTTCTCCATCTCTCTAATGGAGCAACCCGTAGCAAATTTATCAGTAGAAAAGACACCTTTGAGCTTCAGTATCTTCTCCATCACTCTCCTTTTCCATCCCTCAGGTACCAGGAAGTCACCAAAGTTGAATGACTTTGGTGCTAACTTTTCCAATCCTGTCTGACATCCAGTTTTCTCACAAGAAAACTAGAAATCACCCTCACAGGGAAAGATGTGCCATCAACATCCCATATCTGAGAGTAACCTCTCTCTCTGACAGTCACTGTCATCCTACTTGCGTGGACAGCTGAAGGTGTCTGTGGTTCTGTAGTTTCCCGTCACTCTAGCTACTTCCCCAGGATGTAACACGATGGGTTTGGACTGGGTGTATCACACTGTTTCCCGTTTATGGTCACCATCCTGCTTGGGAAATTATACAGCTCTCGTTACAAGCACATGTAGTTCAACTCTTTGAGTGATTATGCAGAAAGATTGAAGTTAATAACTCATCTCCTATCGTAGGCCGCAAACTTATCAATCAACCTTGCTGTGGACACTTTCTGGAGGTTCAAGATCCCTATGCTCTACGATTGCTGGACTAAGTGTGTAAATGTAGGAGGGAACTATGTTGAAAAATAAATGTGCTAGGCATGTTCTTACTGGAGAATTACGGTGGGGGTCGGGATCTCATTGAAACCTATTGACTATTGAAAGGCCTAAATAGAATGGACATGGAGAGGATGTTTCCTATGGTGGCGGAGTCTAGGACCAAAGGGCACAGCCTCAGAATAGAGTGACGTCCATTTAGAACAGAGATAAGGAAGAATTTCTTTAGCCAGAGAGTGGTGAACTAGCAGAATTCATTGCCATGGATGGCTGTGGAGGCCATGTCTTTGGATATATTTAAAGCAGAGGTCAATAGGTTCTTGATTAGTAAGGGTGTCACAGGTTATGGAGAAAAGGTGGGAGAATGTGGTTGAGAGGAAAAATAAATCAGCTATGATTGAATGGCAGAGCAGACTCAATAGGTTGAATGGCCTAATTCAGCTCCTATGATTTATTTAAACCAGAAGACCATATATCCAGTGAATTGGCCTGTCTGCAGCAATAATGCCACACTGTGCCTGAAAAAATTCGTCCTCATCTCTGTTCTCAGGCTGGTCCTGGACTCTCCCACTATTTGAAACATCATCTCCATGTCAACTCTGCCTCGGACTTTTAATATCAGGTAGATTTCAATTAAATCCCCCCCCCCCCCCCCATTCTTCTAAATCTCAGTGAATACAGGCCAGAGCCATCAAACACTCCTCTTCCATTACTGGGATCATTCTCGTGAACCTCCTCTGCACCCTCTCGAATGTCAGATCGATTCAGAATACACTGCCAAGATAGGACTGCTGTGTCATTTAAAGCTGAGGGCAGACGGGGGTGGGAGGAGGGGTGTTTGCTTCGTGATCAATTCCTCATGGTGTACAAACGTGATGGTGCCGCCCCAGTCCTGTTCACCAGACCTAGAACACCTCGCAATCAAGCCATTTTATCTGCCGTTTTGGTAGTGGTATATATTCTACCTCAAGCTAATGTCAAACAGACTCCAGATGAACAGATCAATCTGATCAACAGGCATGAAACAGCACATCCTGATACCTTCTGGATTTTAACCAGGCCAGATTGAAAAAGTCTGTAAATAATTACCGTAGATTCCGGACTACAGAGCGCACCTGATTAAAAGCCGCTGGCTCTAATTTTAGAAAGAAAATCAATTTTGTACTTGTACAGGCCGCACCGGATTTTAGGCCGCACCGGATTTTCGGCCGCAGGTGTCCCACGTTGTAATATGAGATATTTACACAGAAAGATATTACACGTGAGGATTTTTTAACTTTTAATTAAATCCATATGGTAACATAAACAAATACATATTGCAAATGCTTTTTTTCGAACCGTGCCTGTAACGCGGCTACTTTTAAATATACGTTGCATATACTTTTTTACTGAACAACATTCCAATATCTCCTAACGACTGGTAAAAAATATATATACTGCAGCCTACCAGGAAAAGTTATTGATCGCCTTTAACTTAAAAGCAGCGTTTTGGCTCCGCCGCTCCGCCGCTCGACCCCCGCCGTCCCGTTTATCGCAAACCGGCATTTTTCCCACAAGACGCGGCGAAACCGGGTGTGACATCATAGCATCCCGGGATGTAGTACAGAAAACAAATATAGTTAAAACAGTTCTAACTTTAACTAACAAATGAATTACTAAGCGAAAATATTATAAACTAAATAACTGCCATAAAGGCAGCACAATGCTTTTCTTCGAGTGTTTTCCATGTTGATGAGGGTGAGTACAAATGACTGATTTACAATAATTTAATTGTGAAAGTGCGCTTGATTTATCGTACAATTTCATTGGACCTCTGTGAACTACTCATCAATTTTATTGGTCTACTGTTACGAGACAAAATGTTTTTGGCGGCATGAAAAAAAAACACGCATTAGCCGCACCGTATTAAAGGCCGCAGTGTTCAAAGCTGTTCAAAATGTGGGAAAAAAGTAGCGGCTTAAAATCCGGAATCTACGGTATGTACAATGTACTGCATATGTTAATTGTCATGACCTCAGCCCCCTCCTTTGTGAGAATCGCAAGAGAGAGAGCCTTACGGTTTGGAATGTGGGCTGGCCGCTCAGCAAGACAAAAGCCTTGGACATAGCCATTGTCTTGGGAGACACCTTTGTGGAATAAGGAATTGGACTACGTGCAAACCCTAAGGGCAATGTGAGATGGGTGATGGGGGAAAGATTGCCTCACCCCCACCCTGATGGACATCTACAACCCTGCCAGTCCAGATAAAAGGTGGACTGCCAAGGCAGGGCCTCAGACGCACCAAGGAGACACACGAAGAAGACACGATAGTGCTTCCCATCGGAGCGGGAAGCCATTCTGAAGGAAGCCACGTGTGTTAGATTCCGGATCGGGAGTCTGTGGTTGGACCCAAAAGGAAAAACCGCTTTAACTAACAGCAGGGATTTGCTTCGCAAGGACGACGGGCAAGTGTTCCTTTTCTCTCTCTCCAACACGTGAAATGCCAGTGGTTCCCGAAACAGGGAAGCCTGCAGACTTTGAGTGACTCTTATACCCAATTGGACTCAGTATCCCCTAGACAACAATAGAGCTCATTTTTGATTGATTATTACTACACCTGTGCTTTAGATTGAGTTTTGACGATGTATATGATCTGAATGTTTTGTATTAACCATACGTTTGTGCCCCTTTATAAATAAAACGTTTGAAAATAGTAGCATCAGGCTTCAGCGGACCTATCTATCTTTGCTGGTAAGTTACTGGGGAACGTAACATAATCAAAATGGCTTCTTTGTTTTGCTAAAAGTAGGAATGCTTCTTTGTTATGATAAGTGATTTCTCTCACAGTTGTTTAGCTTTAGAATTGCGGGGATTGTATTCATTTGTTAATCAATGGGGGAATGTTATTTCGTCTTGTGGGTCTGGGAGCTGAGTGGAGCTGGGTTTTCGCGGTCTTTTCAGGGAGTCGGGAAGAAGACGCCGAAGGTGGACGTGTGCTGTACTGCTCGGTCGACCACCAAGGGTGGTCCCAGGTGCAAGGACGTGGAGGTCGGAGGAAAGTGACGAAGGGCCGAATAGTTTGATGGTTGAGCTCCAACGATGTGCACTAAACTGACTGAACTTTGATAAGTTTTGGTGCCTTTTACTTTATTTTCTTTTCCTTCATATATACTGTATGGTTAGTACTCATTTAGTTTTAGTAAAATCTTTAAAGTGTTTTCCATAACGGTATCTGGTGTGAGTTTGATATTGTGTGTGCGACGCGGCATTAACTTGATTCCCACAGCACCTGAGTATACGGGAGGCGGGGTTGGTGAGTGGCTGGACTTTTTCCGCTAGAATTATACCAACAAATCACTTGTAGTACCAGAGGAACCAACACACTGACCACTTTTACACCACCAGCAAGAGTGCTATCCCCTGTCCACTTTGGAAAGTCTGATCACCTGGCTGTACTCCTACTCCCTGAGTATAGGCAGAGACTGAAGACTGCAGCATCAATAGTGAGGACCAAGAAGATGTGGAGCAGGGAAGCACAGGAGTGCTTACAGGACTGGTTTGAATCAGCAAACTGGACTGTATTCAGGGATTCATCTTCAAGTCTGAATGAGTACAGCACAGCTGTCAACGACTTCATTAAAATCTGTGTGGATAAGTGTGTGCCTATGAGAACATACGGTACATACCCAAATCAAAAGCCGTGGATGAACCAGGAGGTTTGTAGCCTGCTGAGAGCTAGATCTGTGGCATTCAAGTCTGGTAACCCAGGACCTGTAGAATAAAATCAGGTATGACTTTTGGGGGGCTATTTCAGGAACAAAGAGACAATTCTGAGAGAGGTTGGATGCAACATCGGATGCACGTCAACTCTGGTAGCGTTTGCAGACCATTACTTCCTACAAACCCAAACCCAACATCATGAATGGTAGTGATGCTACCGGCTCCAGGTCCATAAAAGCTCAATGCCTTTTATGCCGGTTTTGAAAGGAAGAATAAAACTACAGCAATGAGGATCCCTGCAGCACCTGGTGATCCTGTGATCTCTGTCACAGGGGCCGACGTCAGGCTGCCTTTCAGGAGGGAGGTTGCTCACAAGGCAGCAGGTTCCTGGTAAGATGGGGTTCCTGGTAAGCCTCTGGTACCTTGTGCCAACCAACTGGCAGAGGTGTTCAAAATCATTTTCAATCTCTCAATGCTACAGTCAGAAGTGTGAGATGCCTTAATGACTATCGTCCAGTAGCACTCACATCTACGGTGACGAGATGCTTTGAGAGGTTGGTCATGACTAGACTGATCTCCTGCCTCAGCGAGGACCTGGACCCATTGCAATTTGCTGATCACCACAATAGGTCTACAGCAGATGTGATCTCACTGTATCTCCACCCGGCCTTGGATCACCTGGTGATACTAAACCTGATTCTGACATTCTCCATCTTAATGTCAACATATTCCAGCATATTAACACATTCTCCACTGTCTTCACATTTGCCTAGGACCCTCTCACTGGTGAATACTGAAGCAAATTATTCATTAAGGGCCTCTGCTACCTTTTCAGACTCCCAAATAAATTTTCTCTTTTTTCCATGATTGGTTCTACCCTCACTCTAGTCATCCTCCTGTTCTTCACGTACATGTAGAATGCATAGGGATCTCCTTAATTCTACTCACCAAGGCCTTCTCATGTTCCCTTCTAGCTCCCCTAAGTTCCTAAATTCCTTCTTGAGGTCCATCCGGGCTACCTCAAAACTCTCCAGAGCCCTATCTGATCTTTGCTTCCTAAACCTTAAATATTCTTCCTCTTTCCTATTGGCTAGATGTTCCACATCTCTTGTCAACATGATTCTTTCATCCTGCCATTCTTTCTCTGTCTCAACGGGACAGATCTGTCCAAAACCCCATGCAAGTGCACTGTAAGCAACCTCTATGTTATTGTTGAACATATTCATGAGTACATCTGTTCCCAATTTATAGTCCCAAGCTCCAGCCCAAAAGCATCATAATTCACCTTCCCCCAGTTAAATACTTTTCCATACTGAAACCCTGGTGGTTATAGTTATTGATAATCTCTGACAACCAAGACCACCTTTGTATGTGTGTGGTTAGGTTCCAAACTTGGAGTACTTTCCCTTACTGCCCATGGAGTTTCTTTTTACAAGGGCAACTCACTACCACACTCAGTCAATTGGCAAGGGAGCTCACTTTCAGTTCTGGAACTTGAACCATTGTTTGGACCAAGACTGTGAGGCCTGAACAAGACTTGTTCTGGAGAAGCCCATTGAATGTTGCTAAGTGTTGTTTGATTGTCCACACCTTGTGATCAGACAACACAATGACCACTCCAGAAAATGCAGTTCCTCAATTTCTCCTTCATTGCTTGAGTCTTGTTTTCCTTATCCTTACTGAATCTGTGGCAGTCTCTGCACATTCAGCATCCTCTCTCTGGAGATTTAAAGAGCAAAGTCCTACAGCCAGGTCTGTTTGCAGTGGTTGAAACTGAGCCCTCATTTGCACATTTTTGGATTCAGGTTCTGAATTCAATAAACTTAGAACAGTACAACACAGGAACAGGCACAGCAGCCCCCATGTCTGTAACAACCATGGTGCCAATTTAAGCTAAACCTATCCTCCTCCCACCTCCACATATAATCCATACCCTGCATATAAACATGTACATGCTTCCACCATTACCCTTGGCACCGACCACTCTGTGCAGACTCTTAACTTGCACAGCTCCTTTAAACATTCTGCCTCTCATCTTAAGTCTTTACAAGTCAAGTCACTTTTTATTGTCATTTTGACCATAACTGCTGGTACAGTACACAGTAAAAACAAGACAACGTTTTTCAGGACCATGGTGCTACATGAAACAACACAAAAACTACACTGAACTACATAAAAACAACACAGGAAAAAAAACCACGAGACTACAGACCTACCCAGGACTGCATAAAGTGCACAGAACAGTGCAGGCATTACAATAAATAATAAACAAGACAATAGGCACAGTAGAGGGCAGTAAGTTGGTGTCAGTCCAGTCTCTGGGTATTGAGGAGTCTGATGGCTTGGGGGAAGAAACTGTTACATAGTCTGGTCGTGAGAGCCAGAATGCTTCGGTGCCTTTTCCCAGATGGCAGGAGGGAGAAGAGTTTGTATAAGGGGTGCGTGGGGTCCTGCTGTTTGCTTTGCAGATGCAGCATGTAGTGTAAATGTCTGTAATGGTGGGAAGAGAGACCCTGATGATCTTCTCAGCTGACCTCACTATCCGCTGCAGGGTCTTGCGATCCGAGATGGTGCAATTTCCAAACCAGGCAGTGATGCAGCTGCTCAGGATGCTCTCAATGCAACCCCTGTAGAATGTGATGAGGATGGGGGGTGGAGATGGACTTTCCTCAGCCTTCACAGAAAGTAGAGACGCTGCTGGGCTTTCTTTGCTATGGATCTGGTGTTGAGGGACCAGGTAAGATTCTCCGCCAGATGAACACCAAGAAATTTGGTGCTCTTAACGATCTCTACCGAGGAGCCGTCGATGTTCAGTGGGGAGTGGTCGCTCTGTGCCCTCCTGAAGTCAACAACCATCTCTTTTGTTTTGTTCACATTCAGAGACAGGTTGTTGGCTCTGCACCAGTCCTTTAGCTGCTGCACCTCCTCTCTGACTTGTTGTTCTTGCTGATGAGACCCACCACGGTCGTGTCATCGGCGAACTTGATGATATGGTTCGAGCTGTGTGGTGCAGCACAGTCGTGGGTCAGCAGAGTGAACAACAGTGGACTGAGCACACAACCCTGGGGGGGCCCCGTGCTCAGTGTGATGGTGTTGGAGATGCTGCATCCGATCTGGACTGACTGAGGTCTCCCAGTCAGGAAGTCTAGTATCCAGTTGCACAGGGAGGTTTTCAGGCCCAGTAGGCTCAGCTTTCCAATCAGTTTCTGAGGGATGATTGTGTTGAATGCTGAACTGAAGTCTATGAACAGCATTTGAACGTAAGCGTCTTTTTTGTCCAGGTGGGTTAGGGCCAGGTGGAGGGTCATTTTCCGCCTCAAAACAGGCGTAGAAGTTATTCAGTGCATCTGGGAGGGAGGCATCACCCGCACAGTCAGGTGATGTTGTCCTGTAATTGGTGATGTCCTGGATGCCCTTCCACATGCTCTGTGTGTCGCTGCTGTCCTGGAAGTGGCTGTGGATTCGCTGGGTATGTACACGCTTCCCGGGACAGTTAGGCCCTTGCTGCCTTGTCACCTGCTCTGAAGGTGGAGTCACAGAAAAAAGGAAAAAAATCCCAGTTTGTCTAAACCAAACAGCGTTCTAATGAAGATTTTGATAAATTTCAGTCCACTAATTTAAATTCTTTACTTTTCAAGAAATTATTTCAACCAGATAAATGTACAACAGTGCTGCAAGAGTTATCATTTGGTAAAAATTAAATTATTCTTTCCATAATTCAGTCTTTCCTTTGTATAATATTTTTTCCTCAAATATATTTTGTATATTTTCAAACATCTGATATTAATTTCAATCTGGAAAAAGCAGTGAGACATTTATTCTTCCAACAGGTTGTTCAAGTATTTACCGTGTGAAATACCTCTAATAGAAACTAATTGTATGGTAACAAATGGAATGTGTTAAGCATCCTCCAGGGCTAGGCTAGAAATAGTGTCTGGGTTGAAAGTCATTCTGAAATATGATTAAAACCAAACTCAGACAAGACTTTCAGCTCCAGCTTATGTAGAACAAGGTGTGGTTTTTGGCTTAAGTTTTCTTAAGATGCTAAAATGCCCAGCGAGTTTCTGAGTCACTTGCTGTCTAGAATCACAAGAACTTATGTCAAAAACTTCCCTGTTTCGTTAATCCAACAGGAACCTACTTTGTAGTACATACTTGTATCTAAAGTTGTGGAAGCCTTTCAGAGTAAATGAACTGCCCGACTGTCTGTACAAATTGCTTTTGGCTATGTACGAATCCTAACCTTTGAATGCGTTGGCTGCATGTGATCAGGATTTAACAGGCAGATCCTGGAAGCTCACATGTGTGTACCTTTGAAGTCGAAGAGCCGTATTCATCGACTCAAAGAAAACTTATGATAGAGACCATTCAACCTAAATGTCTAATACCAGAGGGCATAAAGTGAAGGTGTGAGGGGGTAGGTTCAAGTGGGGAGTGAGGGGCAAGTTTTTTTTACTCAGAGAGTGGTGGATGCCTGGAATACATTGACCGGTATGGTGGTAGAGGCAAATACACTAGAGGCTTTTAAGAGACGTTTAGATAGGAACATGGATGTGAGGAAGGTGGAGGAAAATGGACATGGTGTAGTGTTTGGGTGTTTTTGATCAGCTTTTTAACTTGTCCAGATCAACATTCTGCTGTTCCTGTGCTGTACTGTTGTATGTTCTAAAACGCATCATATTCATGCTGTTGAATAAGTTACCTGATCCGATCCCTGATCCAGTTGCCCAACACTGGGTCAGTACCCTCCTGCTGATGGTTCTTCAAGTCCACACCAATACATATCTCCCCCACCATTTCAGGCGAAGGGACCGGGACCAACACTACTCTATGAATTTAAAAAATCCTTTCCTATTCTCCCTTCCAATTATTCCAAGAAATACTTTAAAACCTCAGTCCTTTGGTTTGACCTTCCTGCTAAGGGAGATAGGCCTTTTCATTTACCACAGTGATTCCCAAGGGGACAGTTACATGTCCTAATGGGGCGTTAGGGGAAATAGAAGTTCTCGGGGGGAGGGGGGGAGGATAGTAAGCAGCACCCTAACTTGAGGCACAAGACCTGAACAACTGTTTTAACTTGCTGCATTGGTCAACATCCGATAGGCATTCTCATTTGTGTTAATTTTTTATTTTAGTTTAGCCCCGTTAATGATGGATAAATATGTACAGCGTGATTTCTAAGTCTGAAGGCGGTGAAGCCCCGAATTCTAATCCTGCTAAGCAATGGAAACTACAGAACGAGTGTCAATACAATGTTATGTACCTGGAGTATTGTTTTATTCCATTCCCGCCAGATCAGTGATAGACCAGGAGGTAATTCACCTGCTGCAGGTTGGATCTGGGGCATTCAAGTCTGGTGACCCAGCCCTGTACCAGAAAACCAGGTATGACAGGCGGAGGCTATTTCAAGGGCAAAGAGACAATTTTGAACGAGTTTGGAGGTGACATCAAATGCATGTCAACTCTGGCAGTGACTGCAGGATATTACTTCCTACAAAGCGAAACCCAATAGCATGAATGGCAGTGATGCTTCACTTCCAGATGAACTCAACGCCTTCTATGCACACTTTGAAAGAGAAAATATAACTATAGCTATGAATATCCCAGCTGCACCCATTGACCCTCTGATCTCTGACTCAGAGGCCAATGTTAGACTGCCTTCAAAGAGTGTGAACCCTTGCAAGGCCAAAGGTCCCGATGGAATACCTAGTAAGGCTCTGAAAACCTGTGCCAACCAACTAGTGTGAGTATTCAAGGACATTTTCAACCTCTCACTGCTACAAGCGGAAGTTCCCATTTGCTTCAAAAAGGCAACAATCATACCAGTGCCTAAGAAGAATAATGTGAGCTGCCTTAATGACTATCGCTCGGTAGCACTCACACCAAAGTGAGAAAATCCATTGAGAGGTTGTTCAGGATGCTGTTCATCGACTATAGCTCAGCATTTAACATCATCATTCCCACAATCCTGATTGAGAAGTTACAGAACCTGGGCCTCTGTACCTCCCTCTGCAACTGGATCCTCAACTTCCTAACTGGAAGACCACAATCTGTGCAGTTTGGCGACAATATCTCCTCCTCACTAACGATCAACACCCTCAGGGGTGTGTGCTTAGCCCACTGCTCTACTCTCTCGATACCCATGACTGTGTGGCTAGGTATAGCTCAAATATCATCTCTAAATTTGCTGATGATACAACCATTGTTGGTAGAATCTCAAATGGAGATGGGAGGATGTACAGGAGTGAGATATACCAACCAGTGGAGTGGTGCTGCAGCAACAACCTGGCACTCAACGTCAGTAAGATGAAGGAGCTGATTGTGGACTTCGGGAAGGGTAAGATGAAGGAACACACACCAATCCTCATAGGGAGATCAGAAATGGAGAGAGTGAGCAGTTTCAAGTTCCTGGGTGTCAAGATCTCTGAGGATCTAACCAGGTCCCAACATATCGATGCAGCTATAAAGAAGGCAAGACAGTGACTATACTTCATTAGGAGTTTGAAGAGATTTGGTATGTCAACAAATACACTCAAAAACTTCTATAGATGTACCGTGGAGAGCATTCTGACAGACTGTCTGGTATGGGGGAGGGGGGCTACTGTACAGGACCGAAAGAAGCTGCAGAGGGCTGTAAATTTAGTCAGCTCCATCTTGGGCACTAGCCTACAAAGTACCCAGGACATCTTCAAGGAGCGATGTCTCAGAAAGGCAGCGTCCATTATTAAGGACCCCCAGCACCCAGGGCATGCCCTTTTCTCACTGTTACCATCAGGTAGGAGATACAGAAGCCTGAAAGCACACACTCAGCAATTCAGAAACAGCTTCTTCCCCTCTGCCATCCGATTCCTAAATGGACGTGAACCCATGAACACTACCTCACTTTTTTAATATATAAAATTATTTCTGTTTTTGCATGATTTGAATCTATTCAATGTACATATACTGTAATTTATTTATTTATTTATTTCTTCCTTCTTCTATATTATGTTATTACATTGAACTGCTGCTGCTAAGTTAACAAATTTCACGACACATGCCGGTGACAATAAACCTGATTTTGATTCTGATTCCCCATGTGTCTTATTTATAATGCTGTACTGTCTTTTGAAGGCATGAAACCATCAAGACTTCAGGAACACTTCTGTAAAAGACACCCTGAAAAGGCTATTTATGATATTACTCAGTTCCAGAAAATAAAAGCAGCATTTGAAAAGTGTTGCACACTCGAGTCATTTGCCAAGAAAGCTAAAAATGACCTAGATAATGGTTTCATTGCTTCTTATAACATTTTCAAATTGATAGCAAAGTGTGGAAAATCTCATACAACTGGTGAAATATTCATAATGCCTACTCTATCAGAAGTGCTCACTCCTGTTCTCACCAATATTTTAAAATCAATTCCTCTGAGTAACAACTCTGTATCTTGTTGTATTGACAAAATGAGTATCAACAGAGTTTGGAGAGCTACAAACAACAGAATTTGGGATACAGCTGCATGAGTCAACTGTGCAAGACAATGAGGCATTGCTAATGGCATATGTATGGTTTATCAAAAATGGAAAATTTACGAAGAGATTCTCTTTTGTAAAAGGTTACAAACAAATGTCAACTGAGAATCAATCTATGGTGAGCTCAAAATGTATATTGAGGATAAAAGTATTCCGATTAGGAGCATGATTTCTTGAGCAGCTGCTGGAGCACCATATATGACAGGTTTCCATCTGGTTTTGTAGCATTTATGAAAAAGAAATTCCAGTTGTGTTTGCAATCCATTGTTTAACTTATCATCAGTACCTTGCAGCCAAAAACCTCAACCAGTGACTTTCTCCAACTCTTGTAATATCTACTAATAACAAAATTAAAACTCATCCAGTAAGTAGCAGAATATTTCACCAGTAATGCCAAAATAACAATGAAGAGTTTGAAAGCTTGTTTCTTCACACTGAAGTACGTTGTCTGTCAAAAGGCTGCTGCTTAAAACTTTTTTTGATCTTTTTTGATCAACTGTGGTTGAATTTTTGCTCAAAGTCGAGAAGAGCTTGGGAAACAAGACTGAACTACGTGGAGATGTGGCATACCTATCCTATCTGTATGACAAAATGAACATTCTAAATATGACACTACAGGGTGAGAATTTTAATTTAATCCAGTCAAAAGGTACAGTGTCTACTTTTATCAGAAAATTGGAAATACATAAGCAAAACTTTGGGAGAAGAATGTTTTCACGGACACCCTGCATGGAAAGTATGGCACTCTCTTTTGTGGTTGGTGATTTGCAAGAGTACTGCTTATACCTGCAGTCACTGAAGAAAGATTTTCAGATTCAATTCAAAGAATTGAATGATCTGGAAATTCTTGTCTAGATAATTAACCCATTTCTTTACAAGGTGAAAAAACAGGAAGAGAGCCTGCAAGAAGAAATTATCAAAATTCAGAATGACGTAAAAGCAAAAATGTCAGCTTTTGTGGTATCTGGCTACACTGTCATACGAAGTTTCCTGGTCTTGAAGAATCAAACTGCTCCTCATTGCATTTTCATCCACCTAACTTGTTGAAAGAGGCTTCAGTGTAATGAGCCAGATACTCACTAAAAATCCGCTTGGACATTGTTACGCATGAGGACTTGAGGCTTTTGCTGTCACAACTTGAACCAGATATTTCAACTCTTGCTAAAAACCGTCAGGCTCAAGGATCACATTAATATTGAAGCTGCTGTACAGCGCACAGGTACTGTGTAAGATAGGTTTAAAGACAAATAAAAATTTCAAGCAGAATCATTTTTCTCATGTTAGCATATGGTAGACATGTTTTTACACTATGGGAGTGCTGGAAATTATATTGTGGCTGAGAGAGGTATTGGTAAGTATGAAGGTGCATTGGGGGACGGGGTTTGGCAAGTGTGAAAGTGCTTTGGAGGGCTTTGGCTAAAAAGATTGGGTAACACTGATTTACCATATCTAGATCCCTGCTAAGTTCCTACAACATCTAAATTCCAATGGAATCAGCCCCAGGTCATCCACTCTTACAGCTACAATTTTTCCAGAGGCCAATTTACAAACACCTGGGAATCTAAGCTTTAGAACTACTGCATACAAAAGTTATGCTCAAGCCCAAAGGAGAACCAGTTAACTCATTGCCCAAAGGGATCTATCCAAATCATCATCCAGAAGCTGAGCCACCCTCCAAGGGGTTCTCCCCTGTCTCTGCACTTGTGGTGCTTGTTATCTGCAGACCCAATAATTGGACAATGTCCCAGATGGGTTGCCCCATACCTGAAATGCCCCCCTCTGCACATTTTCTCTGTATTAATGTGACGAGAAGCCTAGGTGAGAATGGTAAGGTCCCAAGTGCTGAAGTATCTGAGACTAGAATCAAGATACAATTTCAAGACTGAGATATGAACAGGGTTCTTGACTCGATGCTAGATGAGAACCTGATGAGACTCGACAGAAATTGTAAAAGCAATCACAGACTGAACCAAAGTTGAGCTGACAACTGAGCCCCAAGCAAGGGTTCAGGTACTCTTAAATATCAAAATCTTGGTGCCAACACATGGCCGTCAATTTGCAGAGCATGCCAGAATATTTAAAGGGACTACGCCAGCTCTCCATACTCTGCAGAATCGGAGCGTCTAGACCCCGGAGGCTGGCCGGTCAGGTGTGTAACGTAAAAATTAAAGCATCAGACATAGACAACCCGAGTGGAAAAGCTCAGGCTTCACACCACTCACAGTAAAATCTTAGTCTTATTTTATTCTTTGTAAAACTTGCCTTTGCACAGTGAAGTATGGCTCTGCACCATCGACTGACAGGTGGATTGTGAAGTGAGGATGGCCTCTCACCACCGGAATAAACCCAGTACAGAGACAGCCTTTTGCAGGATCATTTTCTGTATGCTGCTCTTTAACATTATCAGTGCAATTCAGTCGTGCAATTGTACAAAAATCAGCCTTAACTAGCCCACCCAGGTTCTCTAATCAGTTTCATCATTGGGGTTACATGCTCCGATAGATCTTTTGTAAAAGGATGTTCAGTTAGGTGGTTTTCAGTTAAACATTGTGTTTTTCATTCAAACCACTGACACCCAAAGATTTACATCAGTCAGGTGCAGAGCTAGTAAGCACAAACCACAGGTTAGCCCACATCCTCAGCCATTTTAGAACTGGATCATCACATTTTGCAACACTTAATGTAAACAAGAAAACAGACTTAATTTGCCAGAGTATCACAAAACTTGTAAACAGGCTGGTACCTGGATGAGACTGCCAATTATGAACTCTATCACCATCCAGCTTTGCATCAGTTCTCGCCAGAGCCCAGTCTTTACCCCAATGAAAATTATAATCATTCTCCATTACTTTTTTGTCATGTAAGTGACCAGACTATTAATTTGCTGTATTCAGCCTCTGTAATGCAATGTCACCAACATTGGAGCTATCCAACATGTCCATGAACAAGACTTCAAGCAAGAAATACTTTCACTTTACAGGAGTGAAGTTGAATTCGTAGGCTTCCCTCAGCCGGCAGTGCATTCTACAACAAGAAGCAACCAAACTTAGTTTTTGCCAGTCATCAGAGTAAGGATTTCACTTTTTCAAATCTAGTTTTCATCTCCTCACTACCCTAGGAATGAGGCACAAGTAGGTTTAAAGTTGTCAGTACCCAAAGGAGTCATCAAACCAACAATATATCTTCAATGTGACCTGATATTCTCACCATTCTGCAGACCTGCATAAGACCATGGTGTAAGGAAAGAGAGAAGGAAATGTGAAAATAGAGTTGCACTGGCAGAAGGCTTGCATAGATTTGATGGGCCGAATAGTTTCTGTCTGCATTTGAGGTTTCCGCACCTCTGTGAAGATCACTGAGCTGAAATTGATTAGCTCTCCACGGGTGCCGCATTCTCTAAAATGATAAAGTGATGTGCATCAAATATTAACGGGCTATCCCTCTGCTTAGGAAAGAAAAAAAATGCTGAGATGGAAAAAAAACAAGATGCAAAAAAAAACATCTACAGTGGCTGCTCAGAATTAGGAATCCTGTGGTGTGTTTCCTGTTGAAATGATTAGAAATCAACCATCAACCACTCTAGTTTGCTGTGCTGTTCAATTACAGCTGTATCTTCACTACAATCGTATGCCTCTATAACCACTAAGTACCTTGTGTGCATTGCCACTTCAGTTGCTCTCCAGCCAGTTCAGTCTCTTTGGGGAGGAATCTTCCATTACTAGTTGCAAGCTCCTGACATCAGCCCTGAGCAGTCTGGCTGTCTAGGGGTCACTAATGCCCTGTCTGGGTTTTAACGTGACCACTCAACTCCAGACATCATCATAGTCATGGAACTAAAAGCCATACTTCAGAGCTGATGTGAGAGTGACCATCCTCAACATCATCTGACTGAATGTGCATCAAGGATTCCAGTAAAACTGAAGCCAGTGGGGATCATGGGGAAACAGCTAGGATGGTTGTGGCTGTTGGAGGCATGGTGGTATGATACTTCTGGTTTCTAAACAGTTCTAACAACCTCAGGACTGGGCTGAACCTTCCTCAGGACTGTGTCCTAAGCCTAACTATTCTCAGCTCTTTTAGTAACGAGCTCCCAGCGCAGAGCTCGGTGACTGCACAATGTTCAGTTCCTTTCACAACTCCACAACAAAGGACCCCATGTTTGCATGCAAAAAAACCTGGACAACAATCAGGTATGGGCTGAGAAAGAGGAAATAACATTTGGCTCACTCTAGTCCCAATCCTTGACCACACCTAACAAGGGAAAATCTAACCACCTACCCTTGATGTTGAATGACAAGACCCCACCAACAATATCCTAGGCTGGACTGTGGCACTGGCCATTTTGGAGGGTGAATACCCCCTCACCAAATCACACACCATCCTAATTTGGAAATCTATCATCCTTTATCATCACTGGATCTACAGTAAATCCTGGAACTCCCTCCCCAACAGCGCTGTGGGAGCACACCCACAAGAAGGATGCACTGATCCACTACTGCCTTCTCAAGGGCACTTGGGAGTAAACAATAAATGCTGGCCTTGCCAGCAATGCTGAGGTTCTATAAAAGAATAAAAGCATTACTTCTGTATGAAAAATCTACAGTCAAATCAAGTCAAGTTTATTGTTATTGTCATCTGCACAAATACATTTATGTACAGGTGCAATGAAAATCTTACGTGCAGCAGCGTCACAGAGATACAAAATTAGTGGCACGACCTTCAGAAGAAAAGTAGTATACAAGAAAAATACAATTAAAATTAAAAATAAACCGAAGTCTTTGAAGTGGAAAGTGATCAAAGTAGCCATAGTGTTGGTACACTGAGGTACTGGCTACAGTTATAGCTGATCTTGAACCTCTAATATTTTTGAAATATTTATGTTTAAAACTGAAATATTACAATAGATCTGATCATCATGTCTGAGACCAGCCACCGATGCACTATTCCACCTGAATGCAACCAATCGGTCTCAAGTATATTCTGATATTGAAAATATTTTCAGCGTTTCTAATAGTGAATCTTTAGTGTCTACATTCAACAAATGATCTGCTGCAGGAACTCAGAGGGTCAAGCAGCGTCTGTAGGGAAAGAGGAACTGTCAGCACTTTTGCCTTGATACTTTGTATTGGGTATTTACTGTTCTACTCCCGAGTCCCTCTAGAAGAAAGTGTGCTGCTCCAGCTTCCAGCACCACCAGTTTCTTGTGTTCCCATTTAATGTCAACGTGCTTTGTGGTTTAATGTTGGCTCTAAATATTGTTGAGTGTTGATGGAAAACATTAATTTTTATATTCAAATACAATGTAAGTGAATAATAACCAAGTGAGTGCTGACTGAACTTAATGCACAAAGTTTTATGCACAGGGTCTAGAGTTTCTACATGTAAATAATTTGCACGTAAATGCTTACATTTAAGCTGTGCTATACAGGGACTCACAGCTGCTTAGTGCGATGGAGCTGCAGAGTGATATCTAATTGTGGCGACCCACTTCCTAGCGCACTCGAACCGGCTCACAAATAGCCAGCGCGCCGGCACAAAGGCCAGGTCTGCTTCACCAACAAAGGGAAAAGCCTGCAGGGGATTGTGAGTACGTGCCCCTTACAGCACGGGGAGGGCGGGATCAGGGAGGCTTTAAAGCAAGGCTGTGAAGTTCGAATAAAATCTTCTTTAATTGCAGTTTACCGACTCCGTGTCGTTATTTTAGTGCTGCGTGTAGCACACCGCTACAATTGGTGACCCCGACGGTCCAAACGATTTTTGGACCGGAGATGACCGACGCCACATCTGTTCATGCGGTTTCGTTGAAACTGCCAAGCTTCTGGACGCTGCGACCTCACCTCTGGTTCCAGCAAGCAGAAGCCCAATTCCACGTTCGGCAGATAACCTCAGAGGACACACATTACTACTACATGGTGAGCTCCCTCAACCAGGACACAGCGGCCCAGGTTGAAGAGTTCATACAGTCTCCCCCAGTGGATGGCAAGTACACGGAATTCAAAGCCCTGCTCATAAGGACTTTCGGACTCTCACAGTGCGAGGACACCGCTACATAATCAGTATTTTCAGATGAAGACTCATTCAGTCTTTAGCTCAGTGTGCTTGGTTTGCTTTGACACTGCACTTATTTACTGCCCACTTAGGGCAGCAACAAAGATCTTCCATCTGTCTGTCCGATAGTCGCACACAAATATAGAAAGATTTTTCATTGTTGTTTCCATAAAAGGTTGTTTTTATTGTTGTTTACTCAGAGAGTGGTAGCTGTGTGGAACGAGCTTCCAGTAGAAGTGGTAGAGGCAGGTTCGGTATTGTCATTTAAAGTAAAATTGGATAGGTATATGGACAGGAAAGGAATGAAGGGTTATGAGCTGAGTGCAGGTCGGTAGGACTAGGTGAGAGTAAGCGTTCGGCACAGACTAGAAGGGCCGAGGTGGCCTGTTTCCGTGCTGTAATGGTTATAACAATTGTTTTTTTGACTAGTCAGTGTTGTTAATCCTGAGATGAACCTCTGAATCTGGAGGACCAGTGGACCACTCTTAGTCTGGCCTCTACCCTTTGACGTGTTTGCAAGGTTGACCCTACCAAGAGCCAAAGCACAAGCCAACATTATTCTCTAGGTCATTGAGGCATAACAGCCCCCAAACCCTACGACAAGGTTGTGGTCCTCTTGTAGGTTGTTACTGCACAGTCTGTATTTATTAGTACTACACTCAATGATGGTTTCTCCATTGGTTTTGCTGACTTCAAAGTTCACCTGACCACAACTGCTGGAAATGTCTCCATTGGGCTTTGTTGTATGGGGTCTGCTGAGAATGGCCAGTGGCCAGAGACAGGGAGACTGTAGACCCTTGTCACTGCTGGTGAGCTAAACGTTTGGAGGGAAGACTGGAATATCAATCAAATGGACTGCTTTCTCCTGATAGGTGAGGAGCTTCTTGAGGTCAGCAGATATCCAGGGAAGTTCTAATTACGAGAGGGCAGTTTCCAGACAGTGGCACCACCTGGGATCACCACTCTCTGGCTGAAGGTGGTCTAGAATGGACAGCTGAGATTTGGAATTGCACAAGATAAAATTAAGGGTCCTCCTTCCACTTGGCAATAAATTCCAGAATCCAATGATATGCTTTGTAAAAAAAAATCTTTTTCTCATGTCTCTCTTAAATCTCTTCCCCTTTATTTTCTCCCTCTGACCTCACATCTTTGACATGTCCTCCAATGGGGATATGTCCCAGTGTCACTGTCCACTTTGTCCTGACCCCTCATCACTTTATCTGATCTCCTTATAAAAAAGTATAGATTAATCTCTCATTGTAACTATGCATTACCCATTCCAGGAAAAATTCTGGTGCATCTTTTCTGGATGCTCTCTACAATCTTCCTGTAGTAGCTCAGACAGAGTTGTACACAATTCTCCAGGCAACCAGTTGTTTAAAAAGGTTAAGCCAGATTTCCCTGCTTTTATGCTTCATGCCCATAAATGTGTAGGATTTACTAACCGTTCTGTCAACCTGACCTGCCACGTGCAATGGTTTGTGCATCCACTGTTTCTACGCCCTTTTACAAATGTACAACAGAATCCTATATACTGTCTACACTGTCCCCAATCAAATGTCATTGACAATATACACAAACTCTGATTCTCTCTCCACAGATGCTGCCTGACCAGCTGAGCATTTATAACATTTCTTGATTTCTTTTTTTTGCCTTTTAGTAACTCTTTTCATCTGCTGTAATAAAATGCTTAAGTTATAAAATGTAACTGTATAACTCTGACCTCCATCAGTTGTAACATTCCAATACATTTACCTCATACCCCATCTACAGCTTTTAATTTCTTCATTTCAATTTCAGAATAGAAAACCTAATTTCTCAACCATTTTTATCCTGAAAACACTGATGAGACTGTTTTCAAAGGGCTTTGACTGAGAAAAATCTATTTATGTGATATTGGGTGTTAACATTTTCAAAGAGGTTTCAGGGCAAGTGTTAGTATTGTGTTTTTAATCTGATGAGATGTTCACCAACCTTCTCCACCCCCTCCCTTCCTCAGTCAATTATTTCAATGGGTCTCTCAATTGGCAGAGCAATATATAAATTGTAAAGCCAACTATTGTCCATGTCCTGTAAGGACATAAACATTTTCTTAAACTTTGAATAACATGTGGGGAAAGTACATTTTCCTTAAAAGTAAGATCTTTGATTGTTTTGTAAAAGACAGCTTTCTGCCCTCAGCCTTACAAGCAGATAGAACACACAAAATATTTTCCTCTCCCACATTATCCAAAGCAAAATCATGTTTACTGCCTATTGACTCTGACATCAGCTATCATGAAGTACTTTAAGAGGCTGGTTATGCACACATCAACTCCAGTTTTTCAGATGACCTTGAGCCACTGTAGTTTGCCTATCCGCAAAACAGGTGTACAGTACTTGGCCCTAAACTTATTTCAGGAGCATCTGGACAATAAAGACATTTACTGTATGTCAGACTATTTTTTATTGACTACAATTCTGCCTTCAATGCTCCAAGCAAACTCTGGACCCTAGGAGTCAATGCCTCTCTCTACAACTGGTTCTTTGACTTCCTGACCAATAGAGCAATGTCAGTAAGGCTAGGCAGCAACAACTCTGACATGATTATTCTAAACAACTCCTCCTCTACTCCCTGTACACTCCTGGTGGCCAGATTCTCTTCTAACTTTGTCTACAAGCTTGCAGATGACACCTTTGTACTGGGCCACATCTCAAATAGTGATGAGTTGGGGTACAAGAATGAGATAGAGAGTTTAGTAATTTGCTGTCATGACAACCTCTCCCTCAATGTCAACAAAAGAGCTGATCATTGACTTCAGAAAGGGGCACAGTACACATGCTCCTGTGGTCCTGAGGTGAAGAAGGTTGAGGGCTTCAAATTCCTAGTTGTGAACATCACCATGAACCTGGCCTGTTAACCAGCCACATTGATGTCACAGCAAAGAAAGCTCACCAATGCCTCTACTTCCTCAGGAGTTCAGTATATCCCCGTCAACTCTTACCAATTTTTATCAATACACCATCGAAAATGTAACAGGTAAAGAAATGAATAAAGTATAAACTCAGTGGCCATTTTACATCCTGTACCTAATAAAGTGGCCACTGAGCGTACGGTTGTCATCTTCTGTTGCTGTAGCCCATCCACTTCAATGTGTTGTGCATACAGAGATGCTCTTCTGCACACCACAGGAGATCAGCAGTTTCTGAGATATTCAAACCAACCAGTCTGTCATCAACAAGACTATTATTCCAAACAAACTCATCACCAAATTCTGCACCCTGGGAGTCAATGCCTCATTCGTATGGCAACTGCTCTGCAGGACCACAGGAAACTGCAGAGAGTTGTGGATGCAGCTCAGCTCATTGGGTTGATGGGACTAAGCAAAATATTAATTCAGCATGGACTAGATGGGCTGAAGAGCCTGTTTCTGTGCTGTAGTTCCCTATGATTCTGTGAAAGTTGACACATCAGAGGAACCAGTCTTCCTTCTATTGACTGTGTCTATATTTCATGCTGCCTCAGTAAAACCCCCAACACAATCAAAGACCTCACCCACTCCCCTCTCCCATTGTTCATAATTTTAAATGACATCCAGGCCTAATGTTTTTGTTCAAATGATTAACTTTGTGCCCACCATAATCTTATTAGATATAGTCATCTCTGAATGTTCAGCACAGATATCCTATACTTGAGATTTCACAGGTGGTTTTCTTAGGCTCCCACCCATCATGTTGTTTACCTCACTATAAAAACTGCTCTATCTACAACATAGAACACAGAAACCTACAGCACATCACAGGCCCTTCAGCCCACAATGCTGCACCAACCACGCAGCCCACTCCAGAAACTGTCCAGAACCACCCTACTACACAGCCCTCTACCTTTCCAAGCTCCATGTACCCATCCAAGAGACTCTTAAAAGACCCTATTGTATCCGCCTCCACCACCATCACTGGCAACATCCTCTATGTACCTACTTCCAAAACTATGCCCCCTCATGTTAGCCATTTCAGCCCTGGGAGAAAGCCTCTGGCTATCCACATGATCAATGCCTCCATTCTACTTCTTTATTTCCTGCAAATGCCTGCAAGAAAACAAATGTAAAGGTGGTGACGTTCAGTATATGTACTCAAGTAATCAATTTATTTGCAACTTTGTTGAGAGAGCATTGCACTTAAGGAGAACCAATACTGAGGGAGCACGACTTGATCAGAGGAGAAAAGCTGTGAGACTGCTAGAATACAAATTAGCTTTATTTGTCACAGTACATCGAAACACACAGTGAAATGCATCATTTCCATCAAATCGCTTCGGCGAGGATTGTGCTGGGACAGTCTGCAAGTGTCACATGCTTTCAGCTAGCATACCCACAACTTACTAACCCTAACCCCAATGTCAGGAAGGATAGTACTGAAGAATTGTTAAAATATTAAGGGGACAGAACTGAGAAACAGTACACTCTCTGGGAGAGAGGTGGTTAAGTATTTAAATATAAATAAAGATAAAGGTTTTAAAGATTAGCCTTGTCACATGTACATAAAAACATACGTACATAGTTGTGTCGAGAAAGTTGCTACAACACAACTATTGTTACCAGAATTTCAGAAGGTGACAAGAAGGAGTGAGACAGATCAGCTAGTTGAGTGGTGTCAATACTCAATCTCAGAAGACCAAAGAACTGATTGTGGACTTCAGAAAGGGTAAGATGAGGGGACACCTTAAATCAATTTATCCCCCTTGCTTTCATATCCTTATCTCAAAAACATGTCTCATCCTGATTCAATAATTCATCCAGGAGAAACTAAGTGGGGGAGAAGGAGGATGAGAGGAGACATGATAGAGGTATACAAGATATTAAGAGTAATAGAGAGAGTGGATAGCCAGCGCCTCTTCCCCAGGGCACCACTGCTCAGTACAAGAGGACATGACTTTAAGGTAAGGGGAGGGAAGTTCAAGGGGGATATTAGAGGAAGGGTTTTCACTCAGAGAGTGGTTGGTGCGTGGAATGCACTGCCTGAGTCAGTGGTGGAGGCAGATACACTAGTGAAGTTTAAGAGACTACTAGACAGGTATATGGAGGAATTTAAGGTGGGGGTTATATGGGAGGCAGGGTTTGAAGATCGGCACAACATTGTGGGCCGAAGGGCCTGTAATGTGCTGTACTATTCTATGTTCTATGTCTCTCTGACCCTAGACCGACCTTGCCTGGAGTGACACGATTGTTTGTGGGAAACTGGGAATGCAGCAGGTTAACTGAGCTGTAAACCAGCTGAGCAGCATGGTAGCCCAGTTATTAGAGCTGCTGCCTCATCACTGCAAGTAAAGGGTTTGATCCTAACCTTAGGTGTTCCCTGTGTGGAGTTTGCATGTTCTCCTGTAGGCTAATTGCAATTGCCCATAGTTTGTGGGTGAGTAGTAGAATTTGGGGGCTGCCGATGGGGATTGAGGGGAACAAAATAGGATTAGTTTAAGAGAGTGCTTGATGGTCTGCGAACTAAACAGTCTATTTCTGTGTTGAATGTCCCTCTAGTTACATATACAGTAACCCAGAACATTCCACACCACTAACCAGCCAACTTGGTTCACTCATAGGGCAATTTTAACAACAATGCTGAGACCTTCCTCACCATCATAAGACAATTGCCATAACGGATCCCAGAAACCAGGGGTTCACACATCGGTTCAGGAAAGTAGAATGCTCACTGTTAAACTTATTTTGTTTTACCTTGACCTAGGAAGTTCATTGAGTTTCCTGGATATCTTTAACAACAACGTACATATAATAAAAAATAATCAGGTAGTGCAGAGCTTGGAAAAAGTCTCTATCGATCATTTAAAAACATCACTGGTTTGCTCCAGGTTTCTTCAGTCCATCTAGCACAAATATCACAAGTATCATTGGATCATAAAAAGTTTCAACACATGAGCTATACTTCTTGCCTCTCTCCTTGTATCCCAAGCTCTTTAACTCCTTTCAAAGCAGTTATAGAGGAGCTTGGCAGCCGAGAGATCTGGTTAAGCTACCCTCTGTGTAAAGAAACACTGTCGCAACTTTTCTGCAGCGTTAAAGCTGGTTGTATTACTGATGCAGAACTCACTGAATATTAAAACACAAAATGGTGGAAATACTTCTCACCTGGAATGTGAACTCTCTCCCCAGATGCTGCCTGACCTACTAAGGAATTCCAGCATTTCTGTTTTAGATTTCCATCATTAGCTTAATTTTGCTTTTCTCCCCAGATATCACCAGTCATTAAAAAATTGTCTCTTTGCCAGTACTTCTACAGGTTAACATGACTGACCAAGTTCTAAATTAAAAATTAAAAATTGATAAATCGGTTGTTACCTTGAAGAAAGAAACAGGAATCAGGCGTTTCTGCACAGCCGTCTTCTTCAGTGCTTGCCACTCTCCGTTCTACGACAGCTCCCCAGTGCAGTGGATATCTCACACGCCCTGTCAGGCACCTCTTTAAATTTCCTCTTTCTGTCTTCACTACAAGCCAGATCGCTCATAATACATGTATTCACATCTGACCACAATACATGGATGAGCTTCAGAGCTTCAAAACCACAGCAACATCAGTGCTTTGTGTATCTTTTTTTTAAAGAAAGTTTTGTGAAACCTGAGAATTGGTTGCAATCATACCACACGTGAAGGAGGATGGTTATGGTTGTCGGAAGTCAGCTATCCAAAGACATCACTTCACAAGTTCCTCAGGTCAGTGCCCCAGTCCAACCACCTTCAGCTGCTTCAACAATGACTTTCCTTCCATCATAAGGTAAGAAGTCAAACAGCTGATTAAATAATACTCAATTCCATTCACAGCTCTCAGGAAACTGCAAAACATACAATATTCAACAACCACAAGAAATATGTCAGTTATAGAACCATGGAACCATAGAACATTACAGCATAGAAACAGGCCTTTTGGCCCTTCTTGGCTGTGCCGAACCGTTTTTCTGCCTAGTCCCACTGACCTGCACCTGGACCATATCCCTCCATACCCCTCTCTCCATGTACCTGTCCAAGTTTTTCTTAAATGTTAAAAGTGAGCTTGCATTTACAACTTCATCTGGCAGCTCATTCCACACTCCCACCACTCTCTGTGTGAAGAAGCCCCCCCTAATGTTCCCTTTAAACTATTCCCCCTTCACCCTTAACCCATGTCCTCTGATTTTTTCTCCCTTAGCCTCAGTGGAAAAAGCCTGCTTGCATTCACTCTATCTATACCCATCATAATTTTATATACCTCTATCAAGTCTCCCCTCATTCTTTTATGCTCCAGGGAATAAAGTCCTAACCTATTCAACCTTTCTCTGTAACTCAGTTTCTCAAGTCCTGGCAACATCCTTGTAAACCTTCTCTGCATTCTTTCAACCTTATTAATATCCTTCCTGTAATTTGGTGACCAAAACAGCACACAATACTCCAAATTTGGCCTCACCAATGCCTTATACAACCTCACCATAACATTCCAACTCTTATACTCAATACTTTGATTTATAAAGGCCAATGTACCAAAAGCTCTCTTTACTACCCTATCTACCTATGACGCCACTTTCAGGGAATTTTGTATCTGTATTCCAAGATCCCTCTGTTCTACTGCACTCCTCAGTGCCCTACCATTTACCTTGTATGTTCTACCTTGCTTTGTCCTTCCAAAGTGCAATACCTCACACTTGTCTGTATTAAGCTCCATCTGCCATTTTTCAGCCCATTTTTCCAGCTGGTCCAGATCCCTCTGCAAGCTTTGAAAACCTTCCTCACTGTCCACTACACTTCCAATCTTTGTATCATCAGCAAATTTACTGATCCAATTTACCACATTATCATCCAGATCATTGATATAGATGACAAATAACAATGGACCCAGCACTGATCCCTGTGGCACACCACTAGTCACAGGCCTCCACTCAGAGAAGCAATCCTCCACTACAATTCTCTGACTTCTCCCATTGAGCCAATGTCTAATCCAATTTACTACCTCTCCATGTATACCTAGCAACTGAATCTTCCTAACTAACCTCCCATGCGGGACCTTGTCAAAGGCCTTACTGAAATCCATGTAGACAACATCCACTGCCTTCCCTTCATCCACTTTCCTTGTAACCTCCTCGAAAAACTCAAAATAAATTTGTTAAACATGACCTACCATGCACAAGTACTCAAATTCAACCTCAACAGTATGATGTGGAGACTACCCCGATTACAAATTAAACAGGAACACATGTTAAATCCTTCTGACTCTGATGGCTTTAGGAAGCACAGGGGGATCAATACAAAGGAAGGGTGATGCTGAGGTACATCCTAGGATGCGCTGGGACGTATCATCAGTGACGTAACCTCGGGCCATCGGTGTTTCGGGTCTTTCAGATCCACTGGGATCTGTTTTGGGGTAGGGATGAATTTTACAAAAGGGATGGGTTGCACCTTAATAGGCGGGGGACCAGCATTCTGGCAGACAGGTTTGCCACTGCAACACGGATGTGTTTAAACTAAGTAGTAGGGGGAGGGGATGAACTGGAAATATAAGGATGGAGTTAAAGGGAAAGTGAAAATAAGAAAAGTTAAAAAGGACAACAGAATCAATGGAGTAGAAAGCTCAAGAAGAGATCATACAGTATGGCCAAGTGAAATAGGAATTGATATGAAGAGAGAGGGAAGTAACGAATTAAAAGTATTATATATGAATGCACTAAGTATAAGGAATAAAGTAGATGAGCTTGAGGCTCAGTTGGAAATTGGCAAGTACGATGTTGTGGGAATAACAGAGACATGGCTTCAAGCGGACAGGGCCTGGGAAATGAATATTCAAGGATATACATCTTATCGAAAGGACAGACTGACTGGCAGAGGGAGTGGGGTGGCTCTGTTGGTGAGGAATGATATTCAGTCCCTTGCAAGGGGGGACATAGAATCTGGGGATGTAGAGTCAGTATGGATAGAACTGAGAAATTCTAAGGGTAGAAAGACCCTAATGGGAGTTACCGACAGGCCCCCAAACAGCAGTCTGGATGTAGGGTGTAAGTTGAATGAAGAGTTAAAATTGGCATGTCGCAAAGGTAATGATACAGTTGTCATGGGGGATTTCAACATGCAGGTAGACTGGGAGAATCAGAATGGTACTGGACCCTAAGAAAGGGAGTTTGTGGAGTGCCTCCGAGATGGATTCTTAGAACAGCTTGTACTGGAGCCTACCAGGGAGAAGGCAATTCTAGATTTAGTGTTGTGCAATGAACCGGATTTGATCAGGGACCTGGAGGTAAAGGAACCATTAGGAGGTAGTGACCATAATATGATATGTTTTAACCTACAATTTGAGAAGGACAAGGGAAAATCGGATGTGTCAGTATTACAGTTGAACAAAGGGAACTATGGAGCTATGAGGGAGGAGCTGGCCAAAGTTCAATGGAACAATACCCTAGCAGGGAAGACAGTGGAACAAAAATGGGTATTTCTGGGAATAATGCAGAAGGTGCAGGATTGGTTCATTCCAAAGAGGAAGACAGATCCTAAGGGGAGTAAGGGGTGGCCGTGGCTGACAAGGGAAGTAAAGGGCAGTATAAAAATAAAAGAGAAGTATAACATAGCAAAGATGAGCGGGAAGCCAGAGGACTGGGAAGCTTTTAAAGAGCAACAGAAGATAACAAAAAAGGCAATACGCCAAGAAAAAATGAGGTACGAAGGTAAACTAGCCAAGAATATAAAGGAGGATAGTAAAAGCTTCTTTAGGTATGTGAATAGCAAAAAAATAGTTAAGACCAAAATTGGGCCATTGAAGACAGAAACGGGTGAATTTATTATGGGGAACAAGGAAATGGCAGATGAGTTGAACAAGTACTTTGGATCTGTCTTCGCTAGGGAAGACACAAACAATCTCCCAGATGTATTAGTGGTCAAAGGAACTAGGGTAAAGGATGAACTGAAGGATATTTATATTAGGCAAGAAACGGTGTTGGATAGACTGTTGAGTCTGAAGGCTGATAAGTCCCCGGGACCCGATGGTCTGCATCCCAGGGTACTTAAAGAGGTGGTTCTAGAAATCGTGGACACATTGGTAATCATTTTCCAATGTTCTATAGATTCAGGAACAGTTCATGCTGACTGGAGGGTGGCTAATGTTGTCCCACTTTTCAAGAAAGGAGGGAGAGAGAAAACAGGGAATTATAGACCGGTTAGCCTGACGTCAGTGGTGGGAAAGATGCTGGAGTCAATTATAAAAGAGGAAATTACGACACATTTGGATAGCAGTAGAAAGATTAGTCTGAGTCAGCATGGATTTATGAAGGGGAAATCATGCTTGACTAATCTTCTGGAGTTTTTTGAGGATGTAACTATGAAAATGGACAAGGGAGAGCCAGTGGATGTAGTGTACCTGGACTTCCAAAAAGCTTTTGATAAAGTCCCACATAGGAGATTAGTGGGCAAAATTAGGGCACATGGTATTGGGGGCAGAGTACTGACATGGATTGAAAATTGGCTGGCTGACAGGAAACAAAGGGTAGCGATTAACGGGTCCCTTTCAGAATGGCAGGCTGTGACCAGTGGGGTACCGCAAGGTTCGGTGCTGGGACCGCAGCTGTTTACAATATACATTAATGATTTAGATGAAGGGATTAAAAGTAACATTAGCAGATTTGCTGATGACACAAAGCTGGGTGGCAGTGTGAAATGTCAGGAAGATGTTATGAGAATGCAGGGTGACTTGGACAGGTTGGGTGAGTGGGCAAATGTATGGCAGATGCAGTTTAATGTGGATAAATGTGAAGTTATCCACTTTGGTGGCAAGAACAGGAAGGCAGATTACTATCTAAATGGAGTCAAGTTAGGAAAAGGGGAAGCACAACGAGATCTAGGTGTTCTTGTACATCAGTCAATGAAAGCAAGCACTGCCCACAGAAGGCAAAGAGTGGTTGTAGACAGGACATATTCTGCATGGAGGTTGGTGACCAGTGGTGTGCCTCAGCAATCTGTTCTGGGACCCTTACTCTTTGTGATTTTTATAAATGACCTGGATTTGAAAGTGGAGGGATGGGTTAGTAAATTTGTTGATTACACAAAGGTTAGAGTTGTTGTGGATAGTGTGGAGGGCTGTCAGAGGTTATAGCAGGACATTGATAGGATACAAAACTGGGCTGAGAAGTGGCAAATAGAGTTCAACCCAGATAAGTGTGAGATAATTGATTTTGGTAGGTCAGATATGATGACAGAATATACTATCAGCAGTGTGGAGGATCAGAAGGGTTTTGGGTTCCGAGTCCATAGGGTACTCCAAGCTGATGTGTGGGTTGACTCTGTGGTTAAGAAAGCATACGGTGCATTGGCCTAGGTAATTTCTAAGGTAAGGACATGTTCAGCACAGCTTTGTGGGCCAAATGGTCTGTGTTGTGCTGTAGTTTTTCTATGTTTCTATGTTAACTCATACTATCAGGTTCAGTAACAGTTATTACCCCTCAACAATCAGGCTGTTGAATCACTGTGGATAACTTCATTCAACCTCACTTGCCCATCATTGAACAGTCCCCATAACCCATGGACTCACTTTCAAGGATTCTTCATCTCATGTTCTTGATGTTCATTGCTTATTCATTATTATTATTTCATATATTTAATTTATTTATTTTATTATTATTTCTTTTTTATTTTGTCTTTGCATACTTGTTATCTGTTTGCCCTATTGGGTGTGGTCTTTCATGGATTTAGTTATGGTTCTTGGATTTACTGAGTATGGCCACAAGAACATCAATCTCAGGGTTGTATATGGTGACATGTATGTACTTTGATAATAAATTTACTTTGAACTTTGAACTTTTTAACTAATTAGTTACCTGGTCGCAGCAAGTCCCAAAAATTGAGCAAGTGCCTCCCAGACAGAAAGGAAAGAAGGACCATCTCTGTTTCAATGACAGTCTGGAGGAAGGCTCCTCCTCCTAATGGGTACTGGAGCTCTGCTTCTACCTCCTGTACTGCAGAAGATGTTATTGTCAAACCATACTGACTGGAGTCTGCAAGTAAAAACATAGATATCCTACAGCACATTACAGGCCCTTCAGCCCACAAAGCTGTGCTGAACATGTCCTTACCTTAGAAATTACCTTGGGCTACCCATAGCCCTCTATTTTTCTGAGCTCCATGTTCTTATCCAGGAGTCTCTTAAAAGACCCTATCATATCCACCTCCACTACCGTTGCTGGCAGCCCATTCCACACACTTACCACTCTCTGCGTAAAAAACTTACCCTTAACATCTCCTCTGTACCTACTTCCAACCACCTTAAAATTGTGCCCTCTCATGTTAGCCACTTCAGCCCAGGGAAAAAGCCTCTGACTATCCACACAATCAATGCCTCTTATCATCTTATACACCTCTATCAGGTCACCTCTCACCCTCCATCGCCCCAAGGAAAAAAGGCCAAGTTCACTAAACCTATTCTCATAAGGCATTCTCCCCAGTCCAGGTAACATCCTTGTAAATCTCCTCTACACCCTTTCCATGGTTTCCACATCCTTCCTGTATTGAGGCGACTAGAACTGAGCCCAGTACTCTAAGTGGGGTCTGACCAGGGTTCTATATAGCTGCACCATTACCTCTCTGCTCCTAAACTCAATCCCACGGTTGATGATGGCCAATGCACCATATGCTTTCTTAACCACAGAGTCAACCTGCACAGCTGCTTTGAGTGTCTTATGGACTCAGACCCCGAGATCCGTCTGATCCTCCACACTTCCAAGAGTCTTACCATTAATTCTATATTCTGCCATCATATTTGACCTACCAAAATGAACCACCTCACACTTATCTGGGTTGAACTCCATCTCCCACTTCTCAGCCCAGTTTTGCATCCTATCAATGTCCTGCTGTAATCTCTGACAGCCCTCCACACATCCTCAACACGCCCAACCTTTGTGTCATCAGCAAATTTACTAACCCATTCCTCCACTTCCTCATCCAGGTCATTTATAAGTATCATGAAGAGCAGGGGTCCCAGAACAGATCCCTGAGGCACACCACTGGTAACCGACCTCCATGCAGAATATGACCCATCTACAACAATACTTTGCCTTCTGTGGGCAAGCCAGTTCTGGATCCTCAAAGCAATTTCCCCTTCGCTCCAATGCCTCCTTACTTTCTCAATAAGCCTTGCATGGGGTACCTTGTCAAATGTCTTGCTGAAATCCATGTACTTTACATCTACTGCTCTACCTTCATCAATGTGTTTAGTCACATCCTCAAAAAATTCAATTAGGCTCGTAAGACACAACCTGCCTTTGACAAAGCTATGCTAACTATTCCTAATCATATTATGCCTCTCCAAATGTTCATAAATCCTGCCTCTCTGGATCTTCTCCATCGACTTACCAACCACTGAAGTAAGACTCACCATTCAATAATTTCCTGGGCTATCTTTACTCCCTTTCTTGAATAATAGAGCAACATTTGCAACCCTCCAATCCTCTGGAACCTCTCCTGTCCCCATTGATGATGCAATGATCATCACCAGAGGCTCAGCAATCTCCTCCCTCACCTCCCACAGCAGCCTGGAATACATCTCATCTGGTCCCGGTGACTTATTCAACTTGATGCTTTTAAAAAGTTCCAGCACATCCTCTTTCTTAATATCTACATGCTCAAGCTTTTCAGTCCACTGTAAGTCATCCCTACAATCGCCAAGATCCTTTCCCGTAGTTAATACTGAAGCAAAGTACTCATTAAGCACCTCTGCTATCTCCTCCAGTTCCATACACACTTTTCCACTGTCACACTTGATTGGTCCTATTCTCTCAAGCCTTATCCTCTTGCTCTTCACATACTTGTAGAATGCTTTAGGATTTTCCTTAATCCTGTCCACCAAGGCCTTCTCATGGCCCCTTCTGGCTCTCCTAATTTCTTTCTTAAGTTCCTTCCTGCTAGCCTTATAATTTTCTAGATCCCTATCATTAGCTAGTCCTTTGAATCTTTTGTAAACTCTTCTCTTCTTCTTGACTAGATTTACAACAGCCTTTGTACATCATGGTTCCTATACTCTACCATCTTTTCCTTGTCTCATTGGAATGTACCCCACACAAATATCCCCTGAACATTTGCCACATTTCTGCCATATATTTCCCTGAGAACATCAGTTCCTCATTTATGCTTCCAAGCTCCTGTCCAATAGCCTCATATTTCCCTTTACTCCAATTAAATGTTTTCCTAACTTGTCTGTTCCTGTCCCTCTCCAATGCTATGGTAAAGGAGACAGAATTGTGATCACTATCTCCAAAATGCTCACCCACTGAGAGATCTGACACCTGATCAGGTTCATTTCCCAATACGAGATCAAGTACAGCCTCTCCTCTTGTAAGCTTATCTGCATATTGTGTCAAGAAACCTTCCTGAACACACCTAACAAACTCCACCCCATCTAAACCCCTCGCTCTAGGGACATGACAGTTGATATTTGGGAAATTAGAATCTCCCACCATTACAACCCCGTTATTATTACTCCTTTCCAGAATCTGTCTCCCTATCTGCTCCTCGATGTCCCTGTTACTATTGGGTGGTATATAAAAAACAGCCAGAGGAATTATTGTCCTTTTCCATCCACAGAGACTCCATGGAAAATCCCTTCATGTCTTCCTCCTCTTCTTCAGCCATGACACTACCTCTGATCAACATGTCCCCACCTCTTTTGCCTCACTCCCTGTCCTTCCTGAAACACCTGGCACTCTAAGTAACTATTCCTGCCCCTGCACCATCCAGGTCTCTGTAATGGCCACAACATCATAGCTCCAAGTACTGATCCATGCTCTAAGCTCATTCACTCTGTTCATAATACTCCTTGCATTAAAATAGGCACGTCTCAAACCATCAGTGTGAGCATGCCCCTTCTCTATTACCTGCCTATCCTCCCTCTCACACTGTCTCCAAGCTTTCTCTATTTGTGAGCCAACTGCCTCTTCCTACGTCTCTTCAGTTTGGTTCCCACCCCCCAGCAATCCTGGTTTAAACTCTCCCCAATAGCCTTAGCAAACCTCCCTGCCAGAATATTGGTCCCCTTGAGATTCAAGTGCAACCCATGCTTTTTGTACAGGTCTCTCCTGCCCCAGAAGAAGTCCCAAAGGTCTGAGGAAATCCAGGATCCAATTGTGCAGGGAGGAATCAAGGCCCAGGTGTTGGAGCTTCATTATTAATTTTGAGTGGTAATAGTGTTGAATGCTGAGCTGTAGTCAATGCAGAGCATCCTGATGTATGTATCTTCACTATCAAGGTGTTCCAGTGCTGAGTGAAGAGGCAATGAAATAGCATCTGCTGTGGACTTGGTGTGAGAGAAGGCAAATTGGAGCAGATCCAGATCATTCCTCAAGGCAGAAGTTGACATTCTTCATGACCAACCTCTCAAAATACTTCATCACAGCAGATGTAAATGCTGCTGGACGATGGTCAATGAGGCAGATTACCATGTTCTTCTTGGGCACTGTTATGTTTGAAGCCTGCTTGAAGCAGGTGGGTACCTCGGACTGCTGATGCGAGAGGTTGAAGATGTCTGTAAATTCTCCAGCCAGTTGATTAGCACAGGTCTTCAGTACTCAGCCAGTTATCCTATCTAGACCAGATGTTTTCCATGGATTAATCCTTATGAAGGATCATCTCACATCAGCATCCATGTCCTGTCGGTCAAAGCCAGCATAAAAGGCACTGAGTTAATCTGGGAGAGACATTTTTTCATTTATGTTGCTTGGTTTTGTTTTGTATGAGATGATGGCATTCCAGCCTTGCCAGTTTTCAGTCACCCTTCTGTGATTCAGGTTAAGTGATTTTAGGAAGTTTTGCGATTCAGCGAAGAATGTAAAGCTTTGGAGAGGGTGCAGAAGAATTTTATCAGGATGCTGGATTAGAGGGAAGGAGAGGTTGAACAAACGAGGGTTATTTTCTCTGGAGAATCAGAGGCTGAGGGGAGACCTGATTAAATTATGAGAGGGATAGATAGGGTGGACAGCTGGTATCTTTCTGCCCTGGTTAAATTGTTGCCTACTAACATTTAATGTAACGGGGGAATTTCAAATGAAGTTTTTTTCACAAAGAGCAGTGACTACCTGGAATATTACAGACCAACTCCAGTGTTGATCTCTAAATTGCTCCAGCAAGAAGGACTATGCACATAGAACTGTCATGCTGGTGATTATGTTCTTAATGCTGTTTTCTCACAAGAGTGAATTTGCACGAACACCAGTAGGGGAGGAGTGCAAAGATAAGGAGCCAGCAGCTGATGTGGTGGGAGAAGGTTACTCTGTGCCCTTGATCTGTCCTTTCTCTGCACAAGTTGACATTGTGGGCTGCAGGATCAGTTGCCTCACTGTGCATTTCTGTGTTTACATTCTAAAATGTGGGTTGGGATAACAGCCTGCAGATGAGCAGACACCTGGCAGCAAGAGCCCCAGGCCAATTTCCCCAGTACGGAGCTTGGTGTAAAGCTCAGCCAGTGACAGTGACTGCCCAGGTCAGGTAGACGTGGCTGCAGACGGACTACCTGGGCCCAAGCATTTGCGATGTGTCATGAGAGGGAGCAGCTACATCACCACTCTTGGCTGCAGTCTTGGTGCTTCCAGTAAACAGTTGGGAATCAATCAATGGGCCCTGCCCAACTCAGCTAGTAGAGCCACTTTCTGAGAACTCCAGTGACTCCAGTTCAATCCTGACATCAGGTCCTCTCGGTGTGGAGTTTGCACATTCTCCCTGTGACAGCCGGAGTTTCCTTTTGGGCACTCTACTTTCTGTCTGCAACACAAAGATGTGCAGATTGGTAGATTAACTGTCCTTTGTAAATTGCTTCTGGGTGGAATCTGGCGTTGAAGTTGGTGCGTTCCACCAGGGTGGTGTGGAACAGCATCCAGGCCAGAGCTGGTGCCGCTCCCCCCCCCCCCCCCAGTATTCACGCGGCAAAAGGAAAGCTCTGTTGTAATCGAGGTATTCATGGACCCAGGGCTTCAGGCTGCGTTGTCGCCTGTTTACAGCCGCCAGGAGAGAGGCATCGAAGCTGGTGTGCTCCACCGGGAGCAGTGTGGCACAGCGTCCAGTCTGGAGTCAGTGTTTCCGTCCCGGTGTTTGCTTGGCAGAAGACAAGCTGTATTGTGATCAACTGCAGATTTCTGTGGCATTCATGGACACAGGGTCTGGACTATTTCTTGTGTGGTGGTATTTTACAAATATCTTACATGTTTTTGCTATCTTGTATGTGGTATGTGTGTTTTGTGCTGTGCATGCTTGTTGGTTCTGTGTTTTGCCCCTTGGCCCTGGAGTAACGCTGTCTTGTTTGGCTTTGTTCGTGGGTATTCATGTATGGTTGAATGACAATTAAACCTGAAACGAATTCTGTTGGAACAATAAAATGGAATTAGTGTTGGATGAGTTAAATAGAAGTGTGGAGGTTGACACAGACTCATTGGGTCAAAGGACTCCGACTTTGTGATAAAGGTCTGATCTCCAACTGCGCTCACACGGAAATGATTAAACAGCGTTCCATAAGCAGGTTGTGACACTGGCATGTTCTGCTGTGTTATAATGGACAAAATCATGCAGGAAGGCAGGTTAAATGCTCATCACAGAAGTCACCTCTTCCCAAACAAGGAGATTTGGTCTCTGGGTTTTGTGACTGCTGAGTGTAGGCTACTGGCTTTGGAAGAGAAAGAAAGCTCGAAGCAACATTGTGCAGTCTCTGACCATCAGTGAGACAGCAAGGGTGGGACTTAGAGAGAGAGAGATGATGGTAGAGAAAATGGGGGAGAGAGGAAGGGAAGAAACAGGGAAAGACAGTGAGACAGAGTAAGGAGAGGGAGGAGGTGTGAGAGAGGAGCAGGAGGAAAGATAGGAGAGGAGAGAGGGTGACTGAAAAAAGAGGGTAGAGGAGAGGTAAGAGAGAGTAGGGAGAGGAAAAGAGTTGCAGTACTGTGAAGTATGTACTTTCAGTGGCAACTTTATTGGGTGTACCTAATAAAGTGGCCAAGAGTGTATGTTTATGGTTTGCTGCTGTTGTAGCATATCCACTTCAAAGTTTGATATGCTGTGCATTCAGAGATCCTCTTCTGCGCACCACTGTTATGGTTATCTGAGTTACTACCACCTTCCTGTTAGCTTGAACGAATCTGGCCATTCTCCTCACAGCTCTCTCACAGATAAGACATCTTTAGCTCACAGAGAATTGCTGCTCACTGCATTTTTTTTTGCTTTTCAGTCTGTAAACTTTAGAGACTGTTATGTGTGAAACTCCCAGGAAAGCAGTAGTTTCTGAGATATTCAAACCACCCCGTCTGACATCAACAATAATTCCATGGTCAAAGTCACTTTGTCCACATTTCTTTCCCATTCAGATGTTTGGTCGGAACACCTGGACCTCTTGCATGCTCTTACACATTGAGTTGCCACATGTTATTGTCTGATTCGGTATTTGCAATGACAAGCAGGTTTAGAGGTGTACCTAATAAAGTGGCCAGTGAGTGTAGAGAGTAAAACAGGGACAGAGAGAGTAAGAGAGAGTGAGAGAAAGAGAGTGAGAGAGAGAGTGTGAGAGAGAAAGAGAGAAAGAAAAGGTGGGGGACTCGTGGAGAAATAGCTTGGCACAAACTAGATTGGCCTGTTTCTGAGTTGTACTTCACTAAGATTCTAAGCTATTTCCATAGGCAGTTCGGCTCCTCAAAACATCAGCTTGCAGTGGACAGGTCTCCCTTTACCTCAAACTCATCACAGGCTCTTGAATCTTCTGGATAGATCAGTGGGCGGGCTCCAGTGTGTGATGCAGGTGGGACACATTCATGATTCAGCCATCATTGCTGAATCCTCCACGACCTCAAGGATATCAGGCTGATAACCGAGGGACAATAGGTCCCTTAGTCATGACTGTCTTTCCCAGCAAGACCACCAGCAGAGGGTAGGTTTAATGAAGTCCATGCAGCCACAAGGAGGGTCACCAAGCAGATTCAGAGCCTCACGTTTGTGAGATCTGGATAACCACAACAAAGCCCATGCTGTTCTAGCCCAATCCCCTGTATGATTCATAGCATTGTCACAAAGAAAAGTTTCCTGTTTCTCAGTGCAAGTGGAAACAGGTGTTGAACTAAATTACTAGGAAGGTGTTAGGACAAAAATAAAGAACGACTAACAAAAATAAACTCATTCCATACCTGTCAGTTTCCCCACATCCTGGCATGGTCCACTACTGACATCTTTATACCAGCTCTCTCATAACATAACAGGTGTTTCCTGCCATCATTAAGGTCAAAAGCTTGGAAACAGGCACTGGGTGCAACTGTCCTATCCTCAACTTGAGGTTGCTGTCCAGAAATGAAGTAAGGTTTCACTTGTCCTGTCACTGGTCCCCCCCCACCCCCAACTTCCTCAGAATTTAAAGCTAATTTGCTTCTGATCTTTGAGGGTCTAACAAAGCGGTTTTGACCTGAGGTGTTAGCTCAGTTTCTCTTCCCGTAGATGATGCCTGACATGCTGAGTTCAAACAACATTGCACCTTTTTATCATTAAGATTGGAAATTTCAGAATCAGAATCGGGTTTAATATCACTGACTTATTATTGTGAAATGTGTTAACTTAACGGCAGCAGTATAATGCAATACATGATCATAGAGGAAAAAATAATTAAACCAATTACAGTAAGTATATATATGCATATTAAACAGTTAACTTAAAAATAGTGCAAAAACAGAAATAATAAAAAAAGCGAAGTAATGTTCATGGTTTCAATGTCCATTGAGAAATAAGATGGCAGAGGGGAAGAAGCTGTTCCAAAATCGCTGAATGTGTGCCTTCAAGCTTCTGTACCTCTTACCTGACAGTAACAATGAGAAGAGGGCATGTGCTGGGTGGTGAGGGTCCTTAAAGATGGACACTACCTTTCTGAGGCACTGCTCTTTGAAGATATCTTGGATACTATGGACACCAGTACCCATGATAGTGCTGACTAATTTTACAACCTTCTGTAGCTTCTTACAATCCTGTGCAGTAGTGCTACCCCCCACTCCAATACCAGACAGTGATGCAGCCTGTCAGAATGCTCTCCCAGATATTTTAAGTGACAAACCAAGTCTCCTCAAACTCCTAGCCACTGTCTTCTCTTCTTTATAGCTGCATCGATATGTTGAAATCTTGACACTGAGGAACTTGAAATTGCTCACTCTCTCCACTTCTGATCCCTCAATGAGGATTGATTCTTTGTTCCCACATCCTACCCTTTCTGAAATCCTCAATCAGATCTTTGGTCTCAGTGATTTTGAGTGCAACACAACTCAACCAGCTGGTATAGCTCACTGCTGTATGCCCTCTCATCTCCATCTGAGATTCTGCCAACAATGATTGTATTTTATTCCAAGTAAATTATTTGTTCGTTCCCCATCCCCTTTTCTCTCTCTCTCACCTTATTTCCTTGCCTGCCCATCACCTCCCTCTGGTGCTCCTCTCCCCCATTTTCTTTCTTCCATGGCCTTTTGTCCTCTCCTATCAGATTCCCCCTTCTCCTGCCCTGTATCTCTTTCACCGGTCAACTTTCCAGCTCTTTACTTCACACCTCCCCCTTCCCAGTGTCACCTATCACTTTGTGTTTCTCTTTCCCCTCCCCCACCTTTTAAACCTACTCCTCATCATTTTTCTCTCCAGTCCCACTGAAGAGTCTTAGCCTGAAATGTTGACTGTACTTCTTTCCATAGATGCTGCCTGATCTGCTGAGTTCCTCCAGTATTTTGTGTGTGCTGCATGGATTTCTGGCATCTGCAGATTTTCTCTTGTTTGTGAAATTATTTGTTCTGGCTGGTTAGTAGCAGATGTCTCTTGCTGATGGGTTGATCAGTGTATGAGGAATCAGGGAGTGAGAGGCTGGGGATTGCGAAGCAAGAGACTGGACCTGCAGAATAAGAGACATCAGAGGTTGTTGTTATGTCCAGGAGTCCAGAGATCAGAGGCAGTGTAGTGCAGTTATGCTATCATACTGGTAAACAAGACTCCTGGAGGGCAGCAGTGGATTTTATATTCAATCAGTTATCTGGAATGTAAACATAAACTCATCCTTCGTAGCAATGAGCATTAAAAAAACTGGGTTTGTTAAAAACACATCCCTGAAGGATATCTGCTATCTTTTTACAGCCTGACTCCAGACCAAAAGAGTGGCTGAGTCTTAAAATACCCTTTGACACTGATGCCCTGACAAGTTCAAGGGTAGGGAAGGAGGGCTATAAAATTTTGTCCTTGCCAATGGGGGCCAGATCCTGAAAAATGATTAAGTAACAATAAAAAGTGATGGTGGAGACGTGTTCTTGGTGTGGTTTTAGGGCGAGACAGCCAGCACCAGCTAAAAATCAATGTTGTTAACAGAACTTGAGATAGTGTTGAAACATTGTTCTGCAGAGATAAAGAGCACTTTGTTCTTGCTCTTAATAGTTTCCTGCCCACTAACTTTGTGGCTTCAGGTGGCCCAATAATAATCTCCTAGCACTTCTGTCAAAAGGCAAATGCAGTTATGGGAAAGTCAATTTATTCCATTTACAATTTGCAAACTGTGAAAGATAATTGACAAATACAAAGACTGTCCATAGGAAACTTTAAATGGGAGAAATGACTATGTCAGACATCTGCAGCAGAAAGATTTAACAGTAGTGTGAATCTTTGGAGAATCATCTATGTCTTTGTACAGTCTCACAAACCCTAAATATGAGGCTTTGAAACCACATGACAGAATCAGAGTAGTAAGTGAGGATTTAGGGGAAGTTACTGGGGCTTGTTTGTTGAGCTGCATTTAGTGTTATCTGTGTGAGAGTGTAACACCTTAACAAAAACTGAAACATGGTTGGAAGGGACAGAATCCAGGACTTTCAGAAAAGATAGACAGAATGGAAGATGGGAGGCAGGACCAATTAATACCATTAGACCATAAGATATTGGAGCAGAATGAGGTTATATGACCCATTGAGTTTGCTCCGCCATTTGATCATGGCTGATCCATTTCCCTCTCAACCCCATTCTCCTGCCCTCTCCCCGTAACCTTCCATGCCTTGACTTATCAAGAGTCAATCAACCGTGCCTTAAATACCCTCAATGACCTTGCCTTCACTCCCCCTGGCTAAAGAAATTATTCTTCATTTTTGTCCTAAATGGACATTTCTCTAATTTGAGGTTGTGCCCTCTGGTCCAAGACTCACAACGATAAGAAACATCCATCCACATCCAATCTTTTGAGGTCTTTCAACATTCAACAGGTTTCAATGAGATCCAAACCCAACACCTCCCACCCTATTCCTCTAAATTCCAGTGAGTACAGGCCCAGAGCCATCAAACTCTCCTCATATGATAAGCCTTTCAATCCTGGAATGAGCTTTGTGAACTTCCTTTGAACACTTTCCAGTGTCAGCATATCCGTCCTTAAATAAGAGGCCTAAAACTGCTCACAATACTCACAGTGAGGCCTCATGGGTGCCTTGGACCATAAGACATAGGAGCAGAATTAGGCCGTTCAGCCCATTGATTCTGCTCCGCCATTCCATCATGGCTGATCCCAGATCCCAATCAACCCCATAAACTTGCTTTCTCGCCATATCCTTTGATGTCTGACCAATCAGGAAACGATCAACTTCCACCTTAAATCTATGAAAGGACCTTATAAAGCCTCAGTCTTATTTTTATATTCTAGTCCTCTTGAAATGTATGCTAACATTGCATTTGCCTTCCTCAACCTGCAAATTAACCCATTAGAAATCCTGCACAAGGCCCTCCAAGTCTCTTTGTACCTCAGATTTTTGCTTTATCTGCCTGTATAGAAAATAGTCTACACTTGTATTCCCTCTACCAAAGTGCATGACCTTACACTTCTCAACATTGTATTTCATCTGCCACTTCTTTGCCCATTCTCCTAAATGGTATAAGTCCTTCTGCAGCCTCCCTACTTCCTCAATTCTATCTGCCCCTCCATCTATCTTTGTATCATTCGCAAACTTGGCCATAATCCAAATCATTGACATACAACATAGAGAGAAATGGTCTCAATAGTGACCCCTAAGGAATACTACTAGTCACCAGCAGCCAGTCAGAAAAGGCTCCCTTTATTCCAACTCTTTGCCTCTGGCCAATCATCCAACGCTCTATCTATGTTAGTATCTTTCCTGTAACACCACGAGTTCTTATCTTGTTAAGCAACCTTATGTGTGGCACCCTGTCAAAGACCCTTTGAAAATCTAGGTAAACAACAACTACCAATTCTCCTTTGTCCATCCTGCTTGCTTTTCCTCAAATAAATCCAAAAGATTTTTCAGGCAAGGTTTACAAAGTAAATGGCAGGGTACTTGGTAGTGTGGAGGAGCAGAGGGATCTGGAGGTACATGCCCACAGATCCCTGAAAGTTGCCTCACAGGTAGATAGGGTAGTTAAGAAAGCTTATGGGGTATTAGCTTTCATAAGTCGAGGGATAGAGTTTAAGAGACGCGATGTAATGATGTAGCTCTATAAAACTCTAGTTAGGCCACACTTGGAGTACTGTGTCCAGTTCTGGTCGCCTCAGTATAGGAAGGATGTGGAAGCATTTCACAGAGGAGATTTACCAGGATGCTGCCTGGTTTAGAGACTATGCATTATGATCAGAGATTAAGGGAGCTAGGGCTTTACTCTTTGGAGAGAAGGAGGATGAGAGGAGACTTGATAGAGGTGTACAAGATATTAAGAGGAATAAATAGAGTGGATAGCTAGCGCCTCTTCCCCAGGGCACCACTGCTCAATACAAGAGGACATGGCTTTAAGGTAAGGGGAGGGAAGTTCAAGGGGGATATTAGAGGAAGGTTTTTCACTCAGAGAGTGGTTGGTGCGTGGAATGCACTGCCTGAGTCAGTGGCGGAGGCAGATACACTAGTGAAGTTTAAGAGACTGTTAGACAGGTATATGGAGGAATTTGAGGTGGGGGTTATATGGGAGGCAGGGTTTGAGGGTCGGCACAACATTGTGGCCTGTAATGTGCGGTACTATTCTATGTTCTATGAAACGATGCTGGCTTTGGTTTATTTTACCATGTGCCTCCAAATACACTGAAACACATCTTTAACAATCAAATCTTCCTGTCCACTGAGATCAGGCTAACTGGCCTATAGTTTCCTTTCTTCTGCCTCTCTCCCTTCTTGAAGAGTGGAGAGACATTTGCAATTTTCAAGTCCTCTGGAACCATTCCAGAATCCAGTGATTCTTGAAAGATCATTATTAATGCCTCCACAATCCCTTGAACCACCTCTTTCAGAACCCTGGGATGTAGACCGTCTGGACCGGGTGACTTACCTATCTTCAGCCTTTTCAGTTTTCCAAGCACCTTCTCCCTACTAATGGAAACTTCATTCACTTCTGCCCCCTGACCTTCTTGAACCTCTGGCAGCTGTTAGTGTTTTCCACAGTGAAAACTGATGCAAAATATTTATCCAGACCACCTTCCATTTCCTTATCTCCCTTTACTACTTCTCCAGCCATTCAGTCAACTCTCGCCTCACTTTTACACTTTATGCATCTGAAGAACTCTTTAATACTATTGGCTGGTTTACCTTCAATTTTCCATCTTTTCCTTCCTTATCACTTTTTTAGTTGCCTTCTGATGATTTTTTAAAACTTTCCAATCCTTTAACTTTCCACTAGTTTTGCTCTGTTATATACTCTCTCTTTGGCTTTTATGTTGGCTTTGACTTCTCTTGTCAGCCACAGTTGCACCATCCTGCCATTTAGAATACTTCTTCTTTGGGATGTATCTATCCTGTGCCTTCCAATTTGCTCCCAGAAACTCCAGTCATTGCTGCTTAGCCATCATCCCTCCACAACTTTGGCCAGCTCCTCTCTCATGCCTTCCTTTATTCCACTGTAATACCAATATGTCTGACTTTAGCTTCTCTTTTCAAATTGAAGGGTGACTGTTTCCATTAGCAGGAGAAACTGGGATCCAAGGGCACACTCTCAAAATAATATCGATTTAGAACAGAGATGAGGAGGAATTTCTTCAGCCAGAGGGTTGCAAATCTGTGGAATTTGTTGCCACAGAGGGTTGTGGAGACTGTCATTGGAAGTATTCCTTGCTACGGAGGGCTATGGAGACTAAGTCATTGGGTATATTTAAGGCATAACCACCAAACTCACCATCAGCAACGGCACCACAAAGCTTCATACAAAGTCCCCTCGGTTCTCTTTATACCCATGTACAGATCCAACGTCAGACTTAAGTTTGTAAGCGACACTACTGTTGTTGGTCAAGTCAAAGGTGGTGCAAAGTCAGCACTTAGGAGACTGAAAATCTGGTTGATTGGTGCCACAATGACAACCTCTCACTCAATGACAGCAAAACCCAAGAGCTAATTATTGACTACACAAGAAGAAACTGGAGGTCCATAAGCCATTCCTTATTAAAGAATTGGACGTGGAGAGGGTCAGTAACTTTAAATTTCTTGGTGTTATCATATCAGAGGAATTGTCCTGATACCGGCATGTAAGTGCATAGATTTGGCATGTTATTTAAAACTTTGACAACTTCTATAGATGCATAGTGGAGAGTAGATTAACTCTTTGCATCATGGTCTGGTTTGGAAACACCACTGCCCTAGAATGGAGAAGCCTACAAAAAGTGGTGGAGCCCAGTCCATCACAGGCAAAGCCTTCCCCACCAGTGAGTGATGCCATAAGAAAGCAGCATCCATCCTTGAGGACCACTATCATCAAGGCTACGTTCTCTTCTCGCTGCTGCCATCGGGAAGGAGGTACAGTTGCAAACAGCACCAGGTTCTGGAATGTTATTATCCTTCAGCCATCAGGCTCCTGAACCAGTGTGGATAACTTCACTCACCTCAACTCTGAATGCTTTCACAACCCATAGACTGATCTTTAAGGACTCCATATTTTCAGTATCTTTTATTTATTTAATTATTTGCAGAGTTTGTCTTCTTTATGCATATTGTTTTATTTTATCAGTGCTTGTGTGTAGTGTTTCCAGTGATTTGATTATCTTTCTATGTTCTACTGTGAATGCCTACAAGAAAATGAGTCTGTTTGCATGCTTTTATGCTGCCAGATGATTGGCTGATTAGATATTTGTATTAACATCAAGTGCACAGGTGTACCTACTAAAGTGGCCACTGAGTGTAAATGTAAGTAAATAACAGGTACTACAAGTAAGGCAGAGAACTCTACCGAGAAAGAGGCAGCTGCCAAACGTCACTAGAAGATTGATGGGAGGGATAAATCACTGATAAATATGGAGGCCATTATAGAAAGTTTATCAGAGCTTATTAGCTTATCAAGTTTATTGGAGACTGATATTTCTCAGAATCAAATTGGCCATCCCAAGTTATTTGATATCCCTGGAACCCTTTCAACCCAATACACCTACCTTCTCACCATATCCTTTGATGCCTTGATCAATTAGGAAACTATCGACTTCCACTTTAAATGTACCCATGGACTTAGCCTCCACTGTAGTCTGTGACAGAGCATTTCTCAGGTTCACTGCTCTGTGGCCCAGAAAATTCCTCCTTACCTCTGTTCTGAAAGGTCGCCCTCAATTTAGAGGCTGTGTCTTCTAGTTCTGAATACCCTCACCAAAGGAAACAATCTCTCTACATCCATCTTATCTATTCCTTTCGACATTCAGTAGGTTTCAATGAGATCCCTCCGGATTCTTCTAAATTCCAGTGAGAACAGGCCCAAAGCTGCCAAATGCGTCTCATGTGTTAACCCCTTCATTCCCAGAATCATCCTCATGATCCTCCCCAAACTCTCTCCAATGACAATACATCCTTTCTGAGATATGGGCCCAAAACTGTTAACAATACTCCAAGTGCGGCCTGAGTGGTATCTTATAAAGCCTGAGCAGTAACGCCTTGCTTTTATATTCTATTCCCCTTGAAATAAATATCAACATTGCATTGCATTTGCCTTCTTTACCACAGACTTGACCTGTAAATTAACCTTCTGGGAGTCTTGCACGAGGACTCCTAAGTCCCTCTGCACCTCTGATGTTTGAACCTTCTCCCCATTTTGATAATAATCTGCACGATTGTTCCTTTTACCAAAATGCATTGTCATTCATTTCCCAACATCAGGGACATGGTGGTGTAATCATGTTGTTGCTTTTTACCATGCTTTATGTTCAGTGTTTGGTGGACAATTAGGAGTTTGTTGCAGTTTTCCTTCAACTTAAAACACCTCACGATATCTTATTTGCGAAAACCTACATTGTTGACCCCGATGCTCCGGGATGATTCCAGAGTTACTGAACATGTTAGCCAACACAGTTGCTTTGAAACTGCCAGAGTTTCAGCAGCGAAATGCCCTTGCCTGGTTTGTACAAGCCGAGGCCCGATTTGCACTCTGAAAAGTATCCGGAGACCATACCAGACGTTATCATGTAGTAATGTCACTAAATAGTTCCACGGCTGAGTCTGCTTGAACACACTGAAGGTGGTAAATACCGATCGCTGAAAACTCACCTTTTACATTTATTTGGACAATCTGAGTCTGAGAAAACCAAACAGTTGCTATCCTTGCCCAGTCTGGGTGATGCTCGGCCTTCAGAATGAATGGACCATCTTTTTTAAAAAAAAAAAAATTTTAATTTTTAAATTAAAAAATAATTTTTAAATAATTCTTCATGTGGCATAGTGTAGATAGTCAAGGGCTTTTTCCCAGGGCTTAAATGGCTAACACAAGAGGGCACAGTTTTAAGGTGAGTGGTGAGTGCGTGGAATGGGCTGCCAGCGACGGTGGTGGAGGTGGATACGATAGGGTCTTTAAAGAGACTCCTGGATAGGTACATGGAGCTTAGAAAAATAGAGGGTTCTGGATAACCCTAGGTAATTTCTAAAGTAAGTACATGTTTGGCACAGCATTGTGGGCCGAAGGGCCTGTATTGTGCTGTAGGTTTTCTATACTTCTATCACCTTCCATTTCTACTGCTTCCTAGTTCACTCTGTTATTGCATTCCCTCGCCCCCAGTATGATCAGCACTACTCTCCTCTCCCAACATCACTGGAATTCCAGTAGAACTGCTCAACCTCTACTCCTCCTACACCTCTCATTCCTCTGAATTACCATTACCCAATCACTCTCCATCTCCAATCCTTATTCTCATCCATGGCTCTCTCCCCATCACTACCGAGGCTTCCCCGCCATTGTTCTCTTGCCCTCACTGAGCATTGCTCCCATCGGGGTTAGTGACAGAAGCAGAAAGAACAGCAGTGTTTACAAGGCTGTTAGATGCAAGGAATGGAGGATATGGAGTGCATGCAAACTGAAGAGATTTACTTTAATTTGGCAACATGTACAGTAACATTCTCTGCTTCACTGTGAAATGGGCACAAAGAAAAGGCTGGGAATATCAATAACTGTAGCATTTGTCTTCCTGACGAACTTAACGTATCCTACGCAAGATTCGAACAGAAGAGGAGCGTCCAGCCCCCTCCGGATGAGCCGGACCTGGTGGCATCGAGATTCATCATCACCGAGGAAGATGTTAGAAGAGCCTTCCCAAAGATAAATCCAAGGAAGGCAATGGGCCCAGATGGCGTCCGGGGACGGGTTCTCCGGGCCTGTGCAAGCGAGCTAGCTGGAGTGTTTGCTGACATCTTCAGCTGCTCCCTGCTTCAGTCTAAGATCCCCTCGTGTTTTAAGAAGGCAATGATAATCCCAGTGCCAAAGAAAAGCAAGGTGGCATGTCTGAATGACTATCAGCCTGTGGCTCTGACATCAATTGCTATGAAGTGCTTCGAGCGATTGGTTATGGCACACATCAACCATAACCTCGACGCTTTGCAATTCGCCTACCGGAGCAACAGGTCAACGGCAGATGCCATCTCTCTGGCACTACATTCCTCCTTAGAACAGCTGGAGAATAAAGACACATATGTAAGGCTCCTTTTCATTGACTACAGCTCTGCCTTTAATACCATCATTCCAAATAAACTGATTCCGAAGCTCCGGAACCTGGGTCTTAGCACTCAGATCTGCAGCTGGATCTTCAACTTTCTCACAGATGTGGTGATCTACATATACCTGTCTGGACACGGTCCCTGATGACTGCTCCTGTGGCTCCTCCCACAGACCCCTGTATAAAGGTGATGGAGGTCTGAGCCCGGCCTCTCAGTCTCCAGGATGTAGTATGGTGGTCACTCACTGCTTGTTCCTTCTTCCAGTCAATAAAAGCCGATACCTCGCTTTTACGTCTCAGAGTGAGTTATTGATGGTGCATCAATAGACAGGAACCAGGCTGTAAAAATAGGGGACAAGCTCTCCTCTACAATCACTCTGAGCACCGGTGCCCCACAAGGCTGTGTACTCAGCCCCCTGCTGTACTCACTGTACACCCATGACTGTGTAGCCAAGTTTCCATCGAACTCAATATATAAGTTTGCTGATGACACCACAATTGTAGGCCGTATCTTGGGTGATGATGAGTCTGAGTACAGAGAGGAAATTAAGAACCTGGTCACATGGTGCAAAGACAATAACCTATCCCTCAATGTCAGCAAGATGAAGGAATTGGTTGTTGACTTCAGAAGGAGTAGCGGACCGCACAACCCCATCTACATCTATGGTGCGCAGGTGGTACAGGTCAAAAGCTTTAAGTTCCTCTGGGTGAATATCACAAATGACCTGACTTGGTCTAACCAAGCAGAGTCCACTGCCAAGAAGGCCCACCAGCGCCTTTACTTCCTGAGAAAGCTGAAGAAATTTGGCCTGTCCCCTAAAACCCTCACTAATTTTTATAGGTGCACCGTAGAAAGTATTCTTCTAGGGTGCATCACAACCTGGTATGGAAGTTGTCTTGTCCAAGACTGAAAGAAGCTGCAGAAGATCGTGAACATAGCCCAGCACATCACACAAACCAATCTTCCATCCTTGGACTCACTTTACACCGCATGCTGTTGGAGCAGTGCTGCCAGGATAATCAAGGACACGACCCACCCAGCCAACACACTTTTTGTCCCCCTTCCCTCCGGGAGAAGGTTCAGGAGTTTGAAGATTTGTTCGGCCAGATTTGGGAACAAATTCTTTCCAACTGTGATAAGACTGCAGAACAGATCCTGACCCGGATCTGGACCGTACCTTCCAAATATCCAGACCTGACTTGCACTACCTTACTTTCCCTTTTCTATTTTCTAATTATGATTTATAATTTAAATTTTTATTATATTTACTTCGATTTGTACTTCAGGGACCGCGAAGCACAGAATCAAATATCGCTGTGATGATTGGTATCAATTGATTGGTGACAATAAAGTAAAGTAAAAAGTAAAAGTTAAAAATGGGTGACATCTCTCTATCCCTTGTTAGTGAGAGAGAGCCTGTGCCATGTTTCTGTTGACTGCAGGTCATGCTCTCTCTTTAGGGGCTTTGCTTTTGCTTGGTGGCTGGGGAGGGGATGGAGGAGGTTGATGTTTGCTGCTGCTTGCAGGGGAGGGGGAAGAGGCGAATTTGGGGGTTCTATCATTTTTGACATTCATTCTTTTGGGGTTCTATTTCTTGTGGATATCTGTGAAACAAGTATTTCAGGTTGTATACTGTATACATTCTCTGATAGTAAACAGAACCATTTGTTCAGCACAGACATTATGAGCCAAAAGGCCTGTTCCTTTTCTATAGAACATTCCATTTACTGCCTCATTAGCACCACTGCACCTCACCCTCACTCACCATGAATTCTCCCTCACCCTCACTACTGCTCCCCCAGCCCCACCACCACATTTGCCTTTCCCTTATCACTAGCTGGCTCTCCATGTCTCTGATCACCCGATTCACTCTCCTTAATTCCAACCCTTCTACCCTGCCTCTCCTCAAAACTGCTTTTTTTTTCCTGTTTTGCCTTCCTCCCCTTATTGCCTTTTCTAGTCCTTCCAGGGACATGATTCCATACTCAAGATCATCTGCCATTATGCTAACCTTGCACCCTCAATCCTGCGCATTGTTTATGGAGGGGATTGGCTTCCTGTAGTTACTGGTCTACGTACAAGCATATCATCTGACCCAGTACTCCAGTACATCCAATATGAAGGACCGCGACACAATAAGTCAAACACAGGTAACATAGTTATTAAGTATCTGATCTTTAAATTTGTCCTATTAATCCCTCAACATGATTAGTAAAATCTAGTGTAAAAGTGAACCACGAAATGGGATGTTCACCATTCTGCTTCATTCTCTGACTCAGTGAGTTAGATGCAAATTACTCTCAACAGAAGATTATCTCAACAGGGTGTTGTCACTATGACCTTATTATATATTATATTGTATTATATGACCTCATTACGGATACCGTCCATCCACAAAAGATGTGGCACGATTAGAAGGTGAGCAGTAGCTTATTTTAGTTCTCTGGTATCTGAAGAAGATCAGAAAGGTGACATTCCAACCCCCCCCCCCACCCCCACCCTGCCCCATGTATCTGCTTCAAGACCAAAGTTGACATAATCTTGAATTGAACCCAATCCAGCACACTAGTCATGCTACTGAAGAATGGAAACAATTCAAGAGCAAATAACTGTCATGAACGGGGGCAGGATTGGACCCAAATGCAGGACACAGACACTGAAGTACTAGGGGTAGGACAGGATGGGGAAGCCATGGCATGTGAGGGGTAAGACAGGAGGATCCCAGAGTTCAGACGAGGCAGGCAGGAGGATCCCGGAGTTCAGGCGAGGCAGGCAGGAGGATCCCGGAGTTCAGGCAGGGCTGGAGGATTCCTCATGGCGGGCTGCATGGATCCCGGGCAGGGCCGCCTCCCAGGCTGAAACACAGAGGCCTGGGCAGGTGCGGGGCACAACCCATGGGAAACGAGGGGAGGAAAAGGTAGGAGGCCTTAGGGTGGGCTGCATGGATCCCGGGCAGGGCCAGTCACAGACACCTGGGCAGGTGCAGGGCACAACCCTTAGTGAGCAATAGGTGGAAAGGGCAGAAACCCCCGTCAGCCAGCAGCAATCCGGCCGGATCTGCCCGACAGAGGTAACGGATAGGAAGGGGCAGAACCCCCGCCGGGCAGCGGCAGTCCGGCCGGAGCTGCCCAACAGAGTCAAGGGATCAGAAGGAAGCTGGGTTCAGGGTGAGCAGCAGGACTACCATGATACACAGGTAATTTGGAAAAGGCAACCGACAGCGAGGCAGCGCGAGCAAGGAAAATAAGGCGGAACAGTGGGACCAGCGCACAGGAGAGAAGCAGGGGAACAAGACCAACCAGATAGAGCATATACAGAACAGGCCGGCAACCAGGGTAGAGCAGGATTCCGAGCAGGGTGACAACCAGGGCAGAGCAGGATACAGACAGGATTCAGAACCGGCAGTCCAGGTACAGAGGGGGTTAAACCGGCTTCGGAACAGGACAACCCCAAAACTAGGCTCAGTCCCCAAACCACTTATAAACACCTGCCCCCTAATAGGCAACAGGTGTACCTCCTTAAGCCAAGATGATCCAATGGCTCAGGGTGACAGAAGAACTGGCTGCAATGCCCAGAGTCCGGAGTCTGCGGACCGGAGCAAGACCCGGAAGGCGGGCTCCAGACCGGACCCTAACAATTACTTGCCTTCTGTGAACCTGTGGAAAGAGAAAGAGTTTTACAGTGAAGTGAAGGGAATTACAGAGGCATTCTGGAGCAAGTACTCTCAGAATGTTTAAAGAGAATTTAGATAAGTACTTGAATTGCTAAGGAAGAGAAAGCTTCAGTCCAAGTGCAAGCAAATGGACAGATGGACACTTGATGGTTGCCATGGACACAGTGGATCAATGGGCTTGTTTCTTTGTTCTTTATGACTGTACAGAAACAAGTTTACCAAATAACTTGGTTTCTTCTGTATCCAACAGTTCACGGAAGTGAATCATTGTCACAGTGAGTGCTGACAATGACTGAACCTAGGCAAGGAGGAAGGGCAGACTCCCACGTAGAGACTGAAACGAAAGGTAATGCATAGGAATTCCAACAGGACATCAAGGGCTCCACAAGACAAATCATTCTCCACACAAGAACTCTTCGAAGAGCACTAAACTGGAGTCTGCATTAAGTAATTATAGAAAGTGGATAACACATGCCAGTCACAATTAACTTGACAAGCTTAAACAGAAAGCCCAAGGGCTTAATGACTGTCACTAAGACAACAATTAGTAAATAATTAGCTGGAGAAAGCGAGAAGTCCAACACTCAGTGGCACGCCACAGAGTCCTGCAGGGCTCATGACAATAATAATTATCACTTTTCAAATCTGTAGTACTTGTGCTTATTGCTATAGTTTCCCTCCCAATTATTATGCTTGTGGTAGCTATTGAAAGGCTACAGATGTTCCATCCAGGACAGTTGTGGTGGGTGACCTCAAGTAGTAGTGGATCTTGAGGATCTAGCTGCATTCAGCATCATCTGGACATGAACCGAGGCAGCCTAGGCCATTGGAAGTGCAACACTTAAAGGAGGGGTGGAGGTGGAAGAGGTGTTTGACACTTTTGCCATCCTAAGGCTACGTCCACACTACACCAGATAAATCCGTAACTGAAGCTTTTTCTCTTCATTTTTACCCTTTGTCTACACTGAAACGGCGTTTTCATCCCCCGAAACCGGAGCTTTTCAGAAACACTCTCCGAAGTGTGTATTTTTGAAAACACCGGATTGGCTGGAGCAGTGTGGACGGGGTAACTGGAGAAATCTAAAAACACTGTCCTGATGTGCCGGGACAGATACTGGCGGCAGCGCGCCATTTCATTGTTTTCTTGAACGCAACCTAACAATTTCAGAACAGATGGCAATGAGACTGAAGCCAGAAGAGTTAGAAATGTACTCACCAAATACTTTGACCCATAACTTACTGAATAAATAAGTATACTCACTTTGCAAACACGAGGAAATCTGCAGATGCTGGAAATTCAAACAACAACACACACAAAATGCTGGTGGAACACAGTGGGCTAGGCAGCATCTATAGGGAGAAGCGCTGTCGACGTTTCGGGCCGAGACCCTTCGTCAGGACATCGCTTCTCCCTATAGATGCTGCCTAGCCTACTGTGTTCCACCAGCATTTTGTGTGTGTTGATACTCACTTTCCCGTTTTCTGTCCTTGCTCGTATGAAGGTGGTTTACCTATTTATGCAAGTACTTCTCTGACCACAGATGTGTAACAGCCTTATGTAACATTGTATGGAAATACAAGATAACACTGATGCAGACATGTTTTATACATTTAACAAGGGGCTTTATTAATGCAACAGAGTTAGTCAGCTTTTCAACGTTCGTCATCAGCCGGGTCAATCTGTCTGTGAAATCCCTGTCGGTTGCCTCTGTACACTTCAGTATTTGTTTTTTTTTTACTTTTAAGTTCTCCTGCGCGGAAGCCAATGGCTGTCCGTCATTTTAAGTTTTAAGTAACTACACAAACGCGCACTTTTACGGCGAGATTTGACACCGAACATGTGTAAGGGGTTTCTTCTTTATGTTACTGCATATGTTAATCAAAATGGCTTCTTTGTTATGGTAATTGGTGAGAGAGTGCTTTCTCTCGCAGCTTGTTTGGGTTATAATTACTGATAGCGAGAATTGTATTCATTTGTTAACCAATTGGGATAGGTGTTATTCTTTCTTGTGGGTCTATAAGCTAGTGTTGTGCGGGCTTTTGAAGAGTCGGAGGGGAGATCGAGAGGAAGACAGACGTGCTGGGAGGGCTCTGGTCGATCAGGTCGGGTGGTCCTGAGCTACGAGTCGTGGGGTCGGAGCGGATCACAGAGGAAGAGGGAAGGTCCAGAGCTCCAACTGTGTGTGCACGAAGAAACTGAACTTTGTTAAGTTCTGGCGCCTTTTCTTTCCTTTCTTTTCTTTCATATATTGTATCGCTGTTAATAACTTAGTAAGATTTATAAACTGCATTCTGTAAACATACATGGTGTGCAGTTTGATATTGTGTGTGCAAGTTTGTACTAGTGTGCATTTCACAGTGCGGTTTGGCGGCTGGACGCATTTTCCCCTAGACATACACCAGCCGATCACGTGAGTGTTACACATGTCTTTTCTTTTCGGTAGATGTGTCCTGCGCATCCGCAGGAGGAGGAGATTCACCGAAATCTCCGTTTCCACTGTGGATAGAGATATTTTTTAAAACGCAGAGTGTGGACGCCTATCGTTTTTACATGAAACTGACGTTTTCAAAGTTATCTGGTCTAGTGTGGACGTGGTCTAAGAACATGCATCAGAACCTCTTCCTTCTCTTTAGGTCAGTTCCTCAGCACACCACAAGCACCAGTGAGAGTGGGCTGCAGAAGTGGTGTGCTGAGATAACATGGATATTATGAAAATCAGTAAGATTGTGCCTTTGGTATACTTGACCATTGTTGAGCCAATTGATCTGGAAGTCCTGCAACTGATTGATAGGCACTTCCAGGGTAAAATCCCCCGCTCCCTCCAGTGCTTTAGGCTCTCTGTCAAAAAGAGAACCTCATCACCTGAAATCCAGTTCAAAGTTCATGGTCTGCTGGCCAGCAGTGACTCCTGCCCTTTGTAATCTATCCTTCACCATAGCACAGCCTTTCAGCATTGGATTCCATTCAGATAATCCCTCTGGCCATGTTCTCGGCACCAATCAAACTGCATCTTTATACACTGGAACTGGAAGAGGTTGCAAGGTCAAGTGGTGGCACAGTCTTGATGGATTGAGATGGCAGTTTTGTAGGGAAGTATCGAAGTCACAGTTTTTTCACTGGGTTACCCTTTGTACCATCAACCCCATATGCACTGCTTCTGTTTCAAAGGTACATTTAATGTCAGAGAAATGTATACAATATACATCCTGAAATGCTTTTTCTCCACAACCATCCATGAAAACAGAGTGCCACAAAGAATGAACGACAGTTAAATGTTAGAACACAGAAATTCCCCCCCTCCAGCTCCCTCCCTCCCGTGCATAAGCAGCAGCAAACAACAATCCCCCCCCCACCCCACCGGCAAAAAAAAGCATCGGCACCCTCCACCGAGCACTCAAGTGTGAGCAAAGGAACAGCAAAGACACAGAATTGCAGTTACCCCAATGAGTTCACCCGGTATTCGACATACTACAGGCTCTCTCTCTCCCTAATAAGGGAAAAAGAGGTGTCCCCATTTCACAGCGAGAGGGGAGACAGAACAAACAACTTGCTGGTTTATGATGTTAAAAGTCAGTTGCTTCGCTTTTTCCAAGCTCTGTGCCCAAAGCTCTTGGGTCTCTGGGCACACAGCCTTAGATCTTCCATCTCCCACAACACACCGATCTCCGGCCCAGAGCCATAAGATCTCAGCCCTCCAAAGGCAAGCGGAACCTTTAGGCCGAGCCCTTGGCGTGCCGAATAACGGGCAGTGGTGAAACCCCAAGAGCAGGTCCCATTCCTGCAAAGAACTGTAGTCAGCATGTAACTCCAGGTCAGAGTCTTCAAAAGAACACTGAAAGGGAAAAATGGAGATACTAAAAATGGAAATAGAGCTATTTCCGAAGATGCAAGCAAAGGAGTTGCCGTTAGGCACCATTAATTCTCTTAAATTGAGTCTCAGCTCCTAGATTACCAATACAGTAATGTTAAAATTCTCTTCCGTTTTTAATTCTCTTCATGTTTTGCCGTGTCTTCGCTTTTCCTGTAACATCTGTAACCGTCTGAGAACTCTACTTGCCCTGCTAAATCCATCCTCACAAACTGCACTTGCCCTGCCCCCTTCCACTCAATCCATGCTCTCATTTCTGACGCAGGGTCCTGGCATGAAATGCAAACTGTTTCTCCATCCACAAATGCAATCTGACCTGTTGAACCTTTCAAGTATTTTCTATTTTTATATCTATACTTCCAGATTCTAAATTTAAGCTTCAGAATTTGATCATTTAATATTTTCACTTCCCATCCCCTCATCAACCCCACACCCCCCCCCCCAACTCCACCTGTCTCGCTTTTTCTTCTTTAACACACATTAAAACTTGTGGTTTTAGTCACCTGCTCGAAAGATCCCATCCTTTGCACCAATATTGACTTCTAATGATGTTCCTGTAAAATGTCTTAAACTAATTTCGTATCCATACCGGCTTTAGGCTAGATGTTGGCATTCAAAGGAACATGTGGTGTAAGTAATGCTGCACCACATTCTTTCCAAACTCTGAGTAAAAATTGAAGATACAATCACAATGTAGGCGTCATTGGGCTTCTTTAGGCTTTTGATGTCTTCCACCCAGACATCTGCAGTGTGAACATGAACAAAATGTGGCTTCAGCCTCAACAGCCTTTTGACAGAAGCAGGAGCAGATGTTTCCTCAGCCCCTCGCTGTGATATATTGTGTGAATCTCTTGAGGTTGGTACCAAAGACTTACAAAAGATACAAGAAACCTGCCTTGCTCTACATTAACGTAGTTCACATTGCACCAGTTCAAAATGGATTGGTGAGTAAACTGAATCTTGTACTAGTTGCTGTAGGCTTTTTTAATGCTTGATGTCACCATACCATTTCCTGTTATCTGACACAGGCTACATGCTTATACCTTTAAAATGTAACTCCTGAGACAACCCCAAGTTGTTCTTAGCTGTCGAGCTTTGTTGCTACACTGAGCAGTTAGCAGATGAGAAGTTGTGGTGTGCTGTTACAGAAATTCTGTGAGTGACTGCACTGCCTGCTCAGTCACCTCTGTGGTCTTGGGAATGCAGCTGCTGATATTGTGAACAGATTCTCCTCTGTGTGCAGAGGAGGGCACAGTGGAAAATGCTCCATCTGGGACTGAATACGATCCAGGGTTTAGGGGAAGAGAGAGTGTCAGATACAGGACTTCCGGTGGGGTTGATCAGCAGTCCTTCTGTTGAGATTAATCCTGCAGTGCTGTTGGGAAGTTCCAGAATTTTGACCCCACAACAATGAGGAAATGAAGATCACCTTGGAGTTGTTCAACTTGGGGGGTGGGGGGGAGGTGTGTGCCTGCTTCCCTGGTCTTTCTTGGTGGTAAAGGTCACTCGTTCCGGAAGTAGTACATCACAGTGCATTTTGTGAATGTTACAGACAGCAAGATTATGAGCGCCGACCCAGGGGACTCGCGCTTTACACTGGTGTATGGGGTGCTAATCAAGGAGCTATTTGTCCTAGCTGGTATCAAGCTTCTTAAGTATCATTTTAGCCATACTTATCCAGACAAGTGGAAAGTATTCTGTCGCTGGTGACACTTTATATTCCAGACAAGCAATTTGCAGATAGTATAAAGATAGTATATATATAGTATAAAGTATTTGCAGAAAGTATAGCGAGTATAAAGTCACTTGCTGCAGGATACCCAGCCTCTGTTATGATAGTTCATGGGGACTTCAATGCAGATTGGGATAATGAAGTTGATGCTGATTTTGGATCCCAAGATGTTTTTTTCGAGCAGCTTGTGGCTAAGCCCACTGGGGGATCAGCTGTTCTCAACAGGGTGTTTTGTTAGAAACTGGATTTGATCAGGGAGCTTAGGGTAAATGAACTTTTAGGAGACAGCGATTATAATATGATAGAATTCACCCTGAAATTTGAGAGGGAGAAGCTAAAATCAGATGTATTAGTACTACAGTGGAGTAAAAGGGATTACAGAGGCATGCGACAGTGGTGAGTGCGTGGAATGGGTGGTGGAGGCAGGTACCATAAGAGACCCCTGGATAGGTACATGGAGCTTAGAAAAATAGAGAGCTATGGGTAACCCTGGATAATTTGTAAGGTAAGGACATATTCAGCACAGCTTTGTGGGCCAAAGGGCATGTATTGTGCTGTAAGTTTTCTATGTTTCTATGAAACACGAAGGTAAGCTAGCCAATAGTATCAAAGATGATACTAAACCTTTTTTTTAGATATATAAAGAGTAAAAGAGAGGCTGGAGAGGTGGTAATGGGGGACAAGGAAATGAAAGATAAATTGAATAAGTATTTTGTATCAGTGTTCACTGTGGAAGAAACTAGCAGAGTGCTGGAAATTCGAGAGTGTCAGGGTGCAGAGTGAGTGCTGTTGTTATTGCTAGGGAGAAAGTGTTTGGGAAGCTGAAAGATCTGAAGGTAGATAAGTCACCTGGACCAGATGGACTACACCCCAGGGTTCTGAAAGAGCTAGCTGAAGAGACTATGGAGCCATTAATAATGATCTTTCTAGAATCACTAGATTCTGGAATGGTTTCAGGGGACTAGAAAATTGCAAATGTCACTCCATTCTCCAAGGGTGGTGGAAGAAAGGAAATTATAAGCCAGTCAGCCTGACCTCAGTGGTTGGGAGAATATTGGGGTCATTTGTAAAGAATGTGGTTCCAGGGTACTTGGAGGCACATGGTGAAGTAGGCCTAAGTCAGTATTGTTTCCTTAAGGGAAAATCGTCCCTGACATATCTGTTGGAATTTTTGAAGCAAGTAACAAACAGGATAGACAAAGGAGAATTGTTGGATGTTGAGTACTTGGATTTTAAGAAGGCCTTTGACAAGGTGATTAGCAAGATAGGAGCCTAGGGTATTAGGCAAAGATACTAACCTGGATAGAGCACTGGCAGGATAAAGAGTGGGGATAAAGGGGGCCTTTTCTGATTGGATTTGGAGACTAGTGGTGTTCCACATGGGGTTGTGTTGGGACTGCTTCTTGCTATGTTATATGTCAATGATTTGGACAATAGAATTAATAGCTTGGTGGCCAAGTTTGCAGATGATGCAAAGAGAGGTAGAGGAGCAGATAGTGCTGAGGAAGCATGGCGACTGCAGGAAGACTTAAGCAGATTAGGTGAATGAGCAAAGAAGAAGCGGATGGAATGCTGCGTCAGGAGTGTATGGCCATGCACTTTCGTAGAAGGAATGAAAGCATAGAATATTTTCTAAACAGGCAGAAGATTCAAAACTCCAAGGTGCAAAGGGACCTGGAAGTTCTTGTGAAGGGTGCCTAAATGTTAACTTGCAGGTTGAGGTGGTGGTGAGGAAGGCAAATGAAATGTTAGCATTCATTTCAAGAGGACCAGAATATAAAAGCAAGGACATAATATTGCGGCATGATAAGGCACGGGTGAGGTCTCACTTGCAGTATTGTGAGTAGTTTTGGGCCCCTTATCTAAGAAAGGATGGGCTGACATCGAAGAAGGGTCAAGGAGATTCATGAAAATGATTCCAGGAAAGTAAGGCTTATCATATGTGGAGTGTTTGATGGCTCTGGGCCTGTACTCACTGTAACTTAGAATAATGAGGGGGAATCTCATTGAAACCTATTGAACGTTGAAAGGTCGAGATAGATGTGGGGAGAATGTTTGCTACAGTGGGTGAGTCTAGGACCAGAGCACACGACCTTAGAATAGAAGGATGTCCTTTTAGATCAGAGATGATGAGGAATTTCTTTAGCCAGAGGGTGGTTAATCTGTGGAGTTCGTTGCTACAGACAGCTGTGGAGGCTATGTTATTGGGTGTATTTAAGGTGGAGGTTGATAGATTCTTGATAAGTCAAGGCGTGAAACGTTGACCTAATTCTGCTCTTATGTTTTATGGCCATTGTAGCCACAATATTTATCTGCCTGCTCTTGCCTCTTGTCAATGACAACCACTCACAAGGCCAAGGATGAACATTAATGGGGTGCTTAGCAACAGTAAGGAAATACAGATGGCTGTGGAGGCCAAGTCATTGAGTATATTTAAATCCCAGCATTTATTGTCTATCCTTAAAAGCCATGTAATGAAGCAATTAAGAGTCATCTACATCTTAAGTCACAAGTAGGAAAGACAAGGATTGCAGACATTTTTTCCAAAACCCAATGGGCATTTACAAATTACAACTATTAATAAATTTCCAATTTTTATTTAATTACTTGGGATTTAAGTATTTCAAGGTTAACTCTCCAGTTGCTGTGATGGTATTTGCATATATGTGTCTGAATTAAGAGACCACCCCAAGAGTCCAGTATCTTGTCCACTACACTGCTCCAGGGATCTTGCAGAGGGACAGCAGAGGCTTCACTAAGATTTACTTCCAAAAGGTAGCAGGGCTAGTGGGGCAGCAATCCCTCAGTACAGCATGGACTGAGTCAGGGCATTCAGTACTGCGTGGTCTGAGTCAGGGCACTCAGTACTGCACGGTCTGAGTCAGGGCACTCAGTACTGTACGGTCTGAGTCAGGGCACTGAGTACTGTGCGGTCTGAGTCAGGGCACTCAGTACTGCGCGGTCTGAGTCAGGGCACTCAGTACTGCGCGGTCTGAGTCAGGGCACTCAGTACTGCGCGGTCTGAGTCAGGGCACTCAGTACTGCGCGGTCTGAGTCAGGGCACTCAGTACTGCGCGGTCTGAGTCAGGGCACTCAGTACTGCGCGGTCTGAGTCAGGGCACTCAGTACTGCGCGGTCTGAGTCAGGGCACTCAGTACTGCGCGGTCTGAGTCAGGGCACTCAGTACTGCGCGGTCTGAGTCAGGGCACTCAGTACTGCGCGGTCTGAGTCAGGGCACTCAGTACTGCGCGGTCTGAGTCAGGGCACTCAGTCTGAGTCAGGGCACTCAGTACTGCGTGGTCTGAGTCAGGGCACTCAGTACTGCACGGTCTGAGTCAGGGCACTCAGTACTGCGTGGTCTGAGTCAGGGCACTCAGTACTGCGTGGTCTGAGTCAGGGCACTCAGTACTGCGCGGTCTGAGTCAGGGCACTCAGTACTGCGTGGTCTGAGTCAGGGCACTCAGTACTGCGTGGATGGGTCAGGGCACTCAGTACTGCGTGGTCTGAGTCAGGGCACTCAGTACTGTACGGTCTGAGTCAGGGCACTCAGTACTGTACGGTCTGAGTCAGGGCACTCAGTACTGCGTGGTCTGAGTCAGGGCACTCAGTACTGTACGGTCTGAGTCAGGGCACTCAGTACTGCGTGGTCTGAGTCAGGGCACTCAGTACTGTACGGTCTGAGTCAGGGCACTCAGTACTGTACGGTCTGAGTCAGGGCACTCAGTACTGCGGGGTCTGAGTCAGGGCACTCAGTACTGCGTGGTCTGAGTCAGGCCATTCAGTACTGTACGGTCTGAGTCAGGGCACTCAGTACTGTATGGTCTGAGTCAGGGCACTCAGTACTGCACGGTCTGAGTCAGGGCACTCAGTACTGTACGGTCTGAGTCAGGGCACTCAGTACTGCGGGGTCTGAGTCAGGGCACTCAGTACTGTACGGTCTGAGTCAGGGCACTCAGTACTGCGTGGTCTGAGTCAGGGCACTCAGTACTGCGTGGTCTGAGTCAGGGCACTCAGTACTGCGTGGTCTGAGTCAGGGCACTCAGTACTGTACGGTCTGAGTCAGGGCACTCAGTACTGCGTGGTTTGAGTCAGGGCACTCAGTACTGCGTGGTCTGAGTCAGGGCACTCAGTACTGCGTGGTCTGAGTCAGGGCACTCAGTACTGTACGGTCTGAGTCAGGGCACTCAGTACTGCACGGTCTGAGTCAGGCCATTCAGTACTGTACGGTCTGAGTCAGGGCACTCAGTACTGCACGGTCTGAGTCAGGGCACTCAGTACTGTACGGTCTGAGTCAGGGCACTCAGTACTGCACGGTCTGAGTCAGGGCACTCAGTACTGCGTGGTCTGAGTCAGGGCACTCAGTACTGTACGGTCTGAGTCAGGGCACTCAGTACTGTACGGTCTGAGTCAGGGCACTCAGTACTGTACGGTCTGAGTCAGGGCACTCAGTACTGTACGGTCTGAGTCAGGGCACTCAGTACTGTACGGTCTGAGTCAGGGCACTGAGTACTGCACGGTCTGAGTCAGGGCACTCAGTACTGCAAGGTCTGAGTCAGGGCACTCAGTACTGTACGGTCTGAGTCAGGGCACTCAGTACTGCGCGGTCTGAGTCAGGGCACTCAGTACTGCGCGGTCTGAGTCAGGGCACTCAGTACTGCGCGGTCTGAGTCAGGGCACTCAGTACTGCGCGGTCTGAGTCAGGGCACTCAGTACTGCGCGGTCTGAGTCAGGGCACTCAGTACTGCGCGGTCTGAGTCAGGGCACTCAGTACTGCGCGGTCTGAGTCAGGGCACTCAGTACTGCGCGGTCTGAGTCAGGGCACTCAGTACTGCGCGGTCTGAGTCAGGGCACTCAGTACTGCGCGGTCTGAGTCAGGGCACTCAGTACTGCGCGGTCTGAGTCAGGGCACTCAGTACTGCGCGGTCTGAGTCAGGGCACTCAGTCTGAGTCAGGGCACTCAGTACTGCGTGGTCTGAGTCAGGGCACTCAGTACTGCACGGTCTGAGTCAGGGCACTCAGTACTGCGTGGTCTGAGTCAGGGCACTCAGTACTGCGTGGTCTGAGTCAGGGCACTCAGTACTGCGTGGATGGGTCAGGGCACTCAGTCTGAGTCAGGGCACTCAGTACTGCGTGGTCTGAGTCAGGGCACTCAGTACTGCACGGTCTGAGTCAGGGCACTCAGTACTGCGTGGTCTGAGTCAGGGCACTCAGTACTGCGTGGTCTGAGTCAGGGCACTCAGTACTGCGTGGATGGGTCAGGGCACTCAGTACTGCGTGGTCTGAGTCAGGGCACTCAGTACTGTACGGTCTGAGTCAGGGCACTCAGTACTGTACGGTCTGAGTCAGGGCACTCAGTACTGCGTGGTCTGAGTCAGGGCACTCAGTACTGTACGGTCTGAGTCAGGGCACTCAGTACTGTACGGTCTGAGTCAGGGCACTCAGTACTGCGTGGTCTGAGTCAGGGCACTCAGTACTGTACGGTCTGAGTCAGGGCACTCAGTACTGTACGGTCTGAGTCAGGGCACTCAGTACTGCGGGGTCTGAGTCAGGGCACTCAGTACTGCGTGGTCTGAGTCAGGCCATTCAGTACTGTACGGTCTGAGTCAGGGCACTCAGTACTGTATGGTCTGAGTCAGGGCACTCAGTACTGCACGGTCTGAGTCAGGGCACTCAGTACTGTACGGTCTGAGTCAGGGCACTCAGTACTGCGTGGTCTGAGTCAGGGCACTCAGTACTGTACGGTCTGAGTCAGGGCACTCAGTACTGCACGGTCTGAGTCAGGGCACTCAGTACTGCGTGGTCTGAGTCAGGGCACTCAGTACTGTACGGTCTGAGTCAGGGCACTCAGTACTGTACGGTCTGAGTCAGGGCACTGAGTACTGCATGGTCTGAGTCAGGGCACTCAGTACTGTACGGTCTGAGTCAGGGCACTCAGTACTGTACGGTCTGAGTCAGGGCACTCAGTACTGTACGGTCTGAGTCAGGGCACTCAGTACTGTACGGTCTGAGTCAGGGCACTCAGTACTGTACGGTCTGAGTCAGGGCACTCAGTACTGTAAGGTCTGAGTCAGGGCACTCAGTACTGCATGGTCTGAGTCAGGGCACTCAGTACTGCATGGTCTGAGTCAGGGCACTCAGTACTGCACGGTCTGAGTCAGGGCACTCAGTACTGTAAGGTCTGAGTCAGGGCACTCAGTACTGCGTGGTCTGAGTCAGGGCACTCAGTACTGTGTGGTCTGAGTCAGGGCACTCAGTACTGTACGGTCTGAGTCAGGGCACTCAGTACTGTACGGTCTGAGTCAGGGCACTCAGTACTGCGTGGTCTGAGTCAGGGCACTCAGTACTGCGCGGTCTGAGTCAGGGCACTCAGTACTGTACGGTCTGAGTCAGGGCACTCAGTACTGCACGGTCTGAGTCAGGGCACTCAGTCTGAGTCAGGGCACTCAGTACTGCGTGGTCTGAGTCAGGGCACTCAGTACTGCACGGTCTGAGTCAGGGCACTCAGTCTGAGTCAGGGCACTCAGTACTGCGTGGTCTGAGTCAGGGCACTCAGTACTGCGTGGTCTGAGTCAGGGCACTCAGTACTGCGTGGTCTGAGTCAGGGCACTCAGTACTGTACGGTCTGAGTCAGGGCACTCAGTACTGCGTGGTCTGAGTCAGGGCACTCAGTACTGCGTGGTCTGAGTCAGGGCACTCAGTACTGTACGGTCTGAGTCAGGGCACTCAGTACTGCGTGGTCTGAGTCAGGGCACTCAGTACTGCGTGGTCTGAGTCAGGGCACTCAGTACTGTACGGTCTGAGTCAGGGCACTCAGTACTTTATGGTCTGAGTCAGGGCACTCAGTACCGCGTGGTCTGAGTCAGGGCACTCAGTACCGCGTGGTCTGAGTCAGGGCACTCAGTACTGCGTGGTCTGAGTCAGGGCACTCAGTACTGCGTGGTCTGAGTCAGGGCACTCAGTACTGCACGGTCTGAGTCAGGGCACTCAGTACTGTGTGGTCTGAGTCAGGGCACTCAGTACTGCGTGGTCTGAGTCAGGGCACTCAGTACTGCGTGGTCTGAGTCAGGGCACTCAGTACTGTACGGTCTGAGTCAGGGCACTCAGTACTGCGTGGTCTGAGTCAGGGCACTCAGTACTGCGTGGTCTGAGTCAGGGCACTCAGTACCGCGTGGTCTGAGTCAGGGCACTCAGTACCGCGTGGTCTGAGTCAGGGCACTCAGTACTGCGCGGTCTGAGTCAGGGCACTCAGTACTGTACGGTCTGAGTCAGGGCACTCAGTACTGCGCGGTCTGAGTCAGGGCACTCAGTACTGCGTGGTCTGAGTCAGGGCACTCAGTACTGTGCGGTCTGAGTCAGGGCACTCAGTACTGCGCGGTCTGAGTCAGGGCACTCAGTACTGCGCGGTCTGAGTCAGGGCACTCAGTACTGCGCGGTCTGAGTCAGGGCACTCAGTACTGCACGGTCTGAGTCAGGGCACTCAGTACTGTGCGGTCTGAGTCAGGGCACTCAGTGCTGTACGGTCTGAGTCAGGGCACTCAGTACTGCGCGGTCTGAGTCAGGGCACTCAGTACTGTATGGTCTGAGTCAGGGCACTCAGTACTGCACGGTCTGAGTCAGGGCACTCAGTACTGTACGGTCTGAGTCAGGGCACTCAGTACTGTACGGTCTGAGTCAGGGCACTCAGTACTGCACGGTCTGAGTCAGGGCACTCAGTACTGCGTGGTCTGAGTCAGGGCACTCAGTACTGTACGGTCTGAGTCAGGGCACTCAGTACTGTACGGTCTGAGTCAGGGCACTCAGTACTGCGGGGTCTGAGTCAGGGCACTCAGTACTGCGTGGTCTGAGTCAGGCCATTCAGTACTGTACGGTCTGAGTCAGGGCACTCAGTACTGTATGGTCTGAGTCAGGGCACTCAGTACTGCACGGTCTGAGTCAGGGCACTCAGTACTGTACGGTCTGAGTCAGGGCACTCAGTACTGCGTGGTCTGAGTCAGGGCACTCAGTACTGTACGGTCTGAGTCAGGGCACTCAGTACTGCACGGTCTGAGTCAGGGCACTCAGTACTGCGTGGTCTGAGTCAGGGCACTCAGTACTGTACGGTCTGAGTCAGGGCACTCAGTACTGTACGGTCTGAGTCAGGGCACTGAGTACTGCATGGTCTGAGTCAGGGCACTCAGTACTGTACGGTCTGAGTCAGGGCACTCAGTACTGTACGGTCTGAGTCAGGGCACTCAGTACTGTACGGTCTGAGTCAGGGCACTCAGTACTGTACGGTCTGAGTCAGGGCACTCAGTACTGTACGGTCTGAGTCAGGGCACTCAGTACTGCATGGTCTGAGTCAGGGCACTCAGTACTGCATGGTCTGAGTCAGGGCACTCAGTACTGCACGGTCTGAGTCAGGGCACTCAGTACTGTAAGGTCTGAGTCAGGGCACTCAGTACTGCGTGGTCTGAGTCAGGGCACTCAGTACTGTGTGGTCTGAGTCAGGGCACTCAGTACTGTACGGTCTGAGTCAGGGCACTCAGTACTGTACGGTCTGAGTCAGGGCACTCAGTACTGCGTGGTCTGAGTCAGGGCACTCAGTACTGCGCGGTCTGAGTCAGGGCACTCAGTACTGTACGGTCTGAGTCAGGGCACTCAGTACTGCACGGTCTGAGTCAGGGCACTCAGTCTGAGTCAGGGCACTCAGTACTGCGTGGTCTGAGTCAGGGCACTCAGTACTGCACGGTCTGAGTCAGGGCACTCAGTCTGAGTCAGGGCACTCAGTACTGCGTGGTCTGAGTCAGGGCACTCAGTACTGCGTGGTCTGAGTCAGGGCACTCAGTACTGCGTGGTCTGAGTCAGGGCACTCAGTACTGTACGGTCTGAGTCAGGGCACTCAGTACTGCGTGGTCTGAGTCAGGGCACTCAGTACTGCGTGGTCTGAGTCAGGGCACTCAGTACTGTACGGTCTGAGTCAGGGCACTCAGTACTGCGTGGTCTGAGTCAGGGCACTCAGTACTGCGTGGTCTGAGTCAGGGCACTCAGTACTGTACGGTCTGAGTCAGGGCACTCAGTACTTTATGGTCTGAGTCAGGGCACTCAGTACCGCGTGGTCTGAGTCAGGGCACTCAGTACTGCGTGGTCTGAGTCAGGGCACTCAGTACTGCGTGGTCTGAGTCAGGGCACTCAGTACTGCACGGTCTGAGTCAGGGCACTCAGTACTGTGTGGTCTGAGTCAGGGCACTCAGTACTGCGTGGTCTGAGTCAGGGCACTCAGTACTGCGTGGTCTGAGTCAGGGCACTCAGTACTGTACGGTCTGAGTCAGGGCACTCAGTACTGCGTGGTCTGAGTCAGGGCACTCAGTACTGCGTGGTCTGAGTCAGGGCACTCAGTACCGCGTGGTCTGAGTCAGGGCACTCAGTACCGCGTGGTCTGAGTCAGGGCACTCAGTACCGCGCGGTCTGAGTCAGGGCACTCAGTACTGCACGGTCTGAGTCAGGGCACTCAGTACTGCGCGGTCTGAGTCAGGGCACTCAGTACTGCGCGGTCTGAGTCAGGGCACTCAGTACTGCGCGGTCTGAGTCAGGGCACTCAGTACTGCGCGGTCTGAGTCAGGGCACTCAGTACTGCGCGGTCTGAGTCAGGGCACTCAGTACTGCGCGGTCTGAGTCAGGGCACTCAGTACTGCGCGGTCTGAGTCAGGGCACTCAGTACTGTGCGGTCTGAGTCAGGGCACTCAGTGCTGTACGGTCTGAGTCAGGGCACTCAGTACTGCGCGGTCTGAGTCAGGGCACTCAGTACTGTATGGTCTGAGTCAGGGCACTCAGTACTGCACGGTCTGAGTCAGGGCACTCAGTACTGTACGGTCTGAGTCAGGGCACTCAGTACTGTACGGTCTGAGTCAGGGCACTCAGTACTGCACGGTCTGAGTCAGGGCACTCAGTACTGTACGGTCTGAGTCAGGGCACTCAGTACCGCACGGTCTGAGTCAGGGCACTCAGTACCGCACGGTCTGAGTCAGGGCACTCAGTACCGCACGGTCTGAGTCAGGGCACTCAGTACCGCGTGGTCTGAGTCAGGGCACTCAGTACCGCGTGGTCTGAGTCAGGGCACTCAGTACCGCGTGGTCTGATTCAGGGCACTCAGTACTGCGTGGTCTGAGTCAGGGCACTCAGTACTGCGCGGTCTGAGTCAGGGCACTCAGTACTGCGCGGTCTGAGTCAGGGCACTCAGTACTGCGCGGTCTGAGTCAGGGCACTCAGTACTGCGCGGTCTGAGTCAGGGCACTCAGTACTGCGCGGTCTGAGTCAGGGCACTCAGTACTGCGCGGTCTGAGTCAGGGCACTCAGTACTGCGCGGTCTGAGTCAGGGCACTCAGTACTGCGCCGTCTGAGTCAGGGCACTCAGTACTGCGCGGTCTGAGTCAGGGCACTCAGTACTGCGCGGTCTGAGTCAGGGCACTCAGTCTGAGTCAGGGCACTCAGTACTGCGTGGTCTGAGTCAGGGCACTCAGTACTGCACGGTCTGAGTCAGGGCACTCAGTACTGCGTGGTCTGAGTCAGGGCACTCAGTACTGCGTGGTCTGAGTCAGGGCACTCAGTACTGCGTGGATGGGTCAGGGCACTCAGTCTGAGTCAGGGCACTCAGTACTGCGTGGTCTGAGTCAGGGCACTCAGTACTGCACGGTCTGAGTCAGGGCACTCAGTACTGCGTGGTCTGAGTCAGGGCACTCAGTACTGCGTGGTCTGAGTCAGGGCACTCAGTACTGCGTGGATGGGTCAGGGCACTCAGTACTGCGTGGTCTGAGTCAGGGCACTCAGTACTGTACGGTCTGAGTCAGGGCACTCAGTACTGTACGGTCTGAGTCAGGGCACTCAGTACTGCGTGGTCTGAGTCAGGGCACTCAGTACTGTACGGTCTGAGTCAGGGCACTCAGTACTGTACGGTCTGAGTCAGGGCACTCAGTACTGCGTGGTCTGAGTCAGGGCACTCAGTACTGTACGGTCTGAGTCAGGGCACTCAGTACTGTACGGTCTGAGTCAGGGCACTCAGTACTGCGGGGTCTGAGTCAGGGCACTCAGTACTGCGTGGTCTGAGTCAGGCCATTCAGTACTGTACGGTCTGAGTCAGGGCACTCAGTACTGCATGGTCTGAGTCAGGGCACTCAGTACTGCACGGTCTGAGTCAGGGCACTCAGTACTGTACGGTCTGAGTCAGGGCACTCAGTACTGCGTGGTCTGAGTCAGGGCACTCAGTACTGTACGGTCTGAGTCAGGGCACTCAGTACTGCACGGTCTGAGTCAGGGCACTCAGTACTGCGTGGTCTGAGTCAGGGCACTCAGTACTGTACGGTCTGAGTCAGGGCACTCAGTACTGTACGGTCTGAGTCAGGGCACTGAGTACTGCATGGTCTGAGTCAGGGCACTCAGTACTGTACGGTCTGAGTCAGGGCACTCAGTACTGTACGGTCTGAGTCAGGGCACTCAGTACTGTACGGTCTGAGTCAGGGCACTCAGTACTGTACGGTCTGATTCAGGGCACTCAGTACTGCATGGTCTGAGTCAGGGCACTCAGTACTGCACGGTCTGAGTCAGGGCACTCAGTACTGCACGGTCTGAGTCAGGGCACTCAGTACTGTAAGGTCTGAGTCAGGGCACTCAGTACTGCGTGGTCTGAGTCAGGGCACTCAGTACTGTGTGGTCTGAGTCAGGGCACTCAGTACTGTGTGGTCTGAGTCAGGGCACTCAGTACTGTACGGTCTGAGTCAGGGCACTCAGTACTGTACGGTCTGAGTCAGGGCACTCAGTACTGCGTGGTCTGAGTCAGGGCACTCAGTACTGCGCGGTCTGAGTCAGGGCACTCAGTACTGTACGGTCTGAGTCAGGGCACTCAGTACTGCACGGTCTGAGTCAGGGCACTCAGTCTGAGTCAGGGCACTCAGTACTGCGTGGTCTGAGTCAGGGCACTCAGTACTGCACGGTCTGAGTCAGGGCACTCAGTCTGAGTCAGGGCACTCAGTACTGCGTGGTCTGAGTCAGGGCACTCAGTACTGCGTGGTCTGAGTCAGGGCACTCAGTACTGCGTGGTCTGAGTCAGGGCACTCAGTACTGTACGGTCTGAGTCAGGGCACTCAGTACTGCGTGGTCTGAGTCAGGGCACTCAGTACTGCGTGGTCTGAGTCAGGGCACTCAGTACTGTACGGTCTGAGTCAGGGCACTCAGTACTGCGTGGTCTGAGTCAGGGCACTCAGTACTGCGTGGTCTGAGTCAGGGCACTCAGTACTGTACGGTCTGAGTCAGGGCACTCAGTACTTTATGGTCTGAGTCAGGGCACTCAGTACCGCGTGGTCTGAGTCAGGGCACTCAGTACCGCGTGGTCTGAGTCAGGGCACTCAGTACTGCGTGGTCTGAGTCAGGGCACTCAGTACTGCGTGGTCTGAGTCAGGGCACTCAGTACTGCGTGGTCTGAGTCAGGGCACTCAGTACTGCGTGGTCTGAGTCAGGGCACTCAGTACTGCACGGTCTGAGTCAGGGCACTCAGTACTGCGTGGTCTGAGTCAGGGCACTCAGTACTGCGTGGTCTGAGTCAGGGCACTCAGTACTGTACGGTCTGAGTCAGGGCACTCAGTACCGCGTGGTCTGAGTCAGGGCACTCAGTACCGCGTGGTCTGAGTCAGGGCACTCAGTACCGCGTGGTCTGAGTCAGGGCACTCAGTACCGCGCGGTCTGAGTCAGGGCACTCAGTACTGCGCGGTCTGAGTCAGGGCACTCAGTACTGCGCGGTCTGAGTCAGGGCACTCAGTGCTGCGCGGTCTGAGTCAGGGCACTCAGTACTGTATGGTCTGAGTCAGGGCACTCAGTACTGCACGGTCTGAGTCAGGGCACTCAGTACTGTACGGTCTGAGTCAGGGCACTCAGTACTGTACGGTCTGAGTCAGGGCACTCAGTACTGCACGGTCTGAGTCAGGGCACTCAGTACTGTACGGTCTGAGTCAGGGCACTCAGTACTGTACGGTCTGAGTCAGGGCACTCAGTACCGTACGGTCTGAGTCAGGGCACTCAGTACCGCACGGTCTGAGTCAGGGCACTCAGTACCGCACGGTCTGAGTCAGGGCACTCAGTACCGCGTGGTCTGAGTCAGGGCACTCAGTACCGCGTGGTCTGAGTCAGGGCACTCAGTACCGCGTGGTCTGATTCAGGGCACTCAGTACTGCGTGGTCTGAGTCAGGGCACTCAGTACTGTACGGTCTTAGTCAGGGCACTCAGTACTGTACGGTCTGAGTCAGGGCACTCAGTACCGCGTGGTCTGATTCAGGGCACTCAGTACTGCGTGGTCTGAGTCAGGGCACTCAGTACTGTACGGTCTGAGTCAGGGCACTCAGTACTGTACGGTCTGAGTCAGGGCACTCAGTACTGCAAGGTCTGAGTCAGGGCACTCAGTACTGTACGGTCTGAGTCAGGGCACTCAGTACTGTACGGTCTGAGTCAGGGCACTCAGTACTGCGCGGTCTGAGTCAGGGCACTCAGTACTGCGCGGTCTGAGTCAGGGCACTCAGTACTGCACGGTCTGAGTCAGGGCACTCAGTACCGCGTGGTCTGATTCAGGGCACTCAGTACTGCGTGGTCTGAGTCAGGGCACTCAGTACTGTACGGTCTGAGTCAGGGCACTCAGTACTGTACGGTCTGAGTCAGGGCACTCAGTACTGCAAGGTCTGAGTCAGGGCACTCAGTACTGTACGGTCTGAGTCAGGGCACTCAGTACTGTACGGTCTGAGTCAGGGCACTCAGTACTGTACGGTCTGAGTCAGGGCACTCAGTACTGTACGGTCTGAGTCAGGGCACTCAGTACTGCGTGGTCTGAGTCAGGGCACTCAGTACTGCGTGGTCTGAGTCAGGGCACTCAGTACTGCGCGGTCTGAGTCAGGGCACTCAGTACTGTACGGTCTGAGTCAGGGCACTCAGTACTGTACGGTCTGAGTCAGGGCACTCAGTACTGTACGGTCTGAGTCAGGGCACTCAGTACTGTACGGTCTGAGTCAGGGCACTCAGTACTGCGCGGTCTGAGTCAGGGCACTCAGTACTGCGCGGTCTGAGTCAGGGCACTCAGTACTGCGCGGTCTGAGTCAGGGCACTCAGTACTGCGCGGTCTGAGTCAGGGCACTCAGTACTGCGCGGTCTGAGTCAGGGCACTCAGTACTGCGCGGTCTGAGTCAGGGCACTCAGTACTGCGCGGTCTGAGTCAGGGCACTCAGTACTGCACGGTCTGAGTCAGGGCACTCAGTACTGTGCGGTCTGAGTCAGGGCACTCAGTGCTGAACGGTCTGAGTCAGGGCACTCAGTACTGCGCGGTCTGAGTCAGGGCACTCAGTACTGTATGGTCTGAGTCAGGGCACTCAGTACTGCACGGTCTGAGTCAGGGCACTCAGTACTGTACGGTCTGAGTCAGGGCACTCAGTACTGTACGGTCTGAGTCAGGGCACTCAGTACCGCACGGTCTGAGTCAGGGCACTCAGTACCGCACGGTCTGAGTCAGGGCACTCAGTACCGCACGGTCTGAGTCAGGGCACTCAGTACCGCACGGTCTGAGTCAGGGCACTCAGTACCGCACGGTCTGAGTCAGGGCACTCAGTACCGCGTGGTCTGAGTCAGGGCACTCAGTACTGCGCGGTCTGAGTCAGGGCACTCAGTACCGCGTGGTCTGAGTCAGGGCACTCAGTACTGTACGGTCTTAGTCAGGGCACTCAGTACTGTACGGTCTGAGTCAGGGCACTCAGTACCGCGTGGTCTGAGTCAGGGCACTCAGTACCGCGTGGTCTGATTCAGGGCACTCAGTACCCGCGTGGTCTGAGTCAGGGCACTCAGTACTGTACGGTCTTAGTCAGGGCACTCAGTACTGTACGGTCTGAGTCAGGGCACTCAGTACTGTACGGTCTGAGTCAGGGCACTCAGTACCGCGTGGTCTGAGTCAGGGCACTCAGTACCGCGTGGTCTGATTCAGGGCACTCAGTACCGCGTGGTCTGAGTCAGGGCACTCAGTACCGCGCGGTCTGAGTCAGGGCACTCAGTACCGCGCGGTCTGAGTCAGGGCACTCAGTACCGCGCGGTCTGAGTCAGGGCACTCAGTACTGTACGGTCTGAGTCAGGGCACTCAGTACTGTACGGTCTGAGTCAGGGCACTCAGTACTGTACGGTCTGAGTCAGGGCACTCAGTACTGCGCGGTCTGAGTCAGGGCACTCAGTACTGCGCGGTCTGAGTCAGGGCACTCAGTACTGCGCGGTCTGAGTCAGGGCACTCAGTACTGCGCGGTCTGAGTCAGGGCACTCAGTACTGCGCGGTCTGAGTCAGGGCACTCAGTACTGCGCGGTCTGAGTCAGGGCACTCAGTACTGCGCGGTCTGAGTCAGGGCACTCAGTACTGCGCGGTCTGAGTCAGGGCACTCAGTACTGCGCGGTCTGAGTCAGGGCACTCAGTACTGCGCGGTCTGAGTCAGGGCACTCAGTACTGCGCGGTCTGAGTCAGGGCACTCAGTACTGCGCGGTCTGAGTCAGGGCACTCAGTACTGCGCGGTCTGAGTCAGGGCACTCAGTACTGCGCGGTCTGAGTCAGGGCACTCAGTACCGCGCGGTCTGAGTCAGGGCACTCAGTACCGCGCGGTCTGAGTCAGGGCACTCAGTACCGCGCGGTCTGAGTCAGGGCACTCAGTACCGCGCGGTCTGAGTCAGGGCACTCAGTACCGCGCGGTCTGAGTCAGGGCACTCAGTACCGCGCGGTCTGAGTCAGGGCACTCAGTACCGCGCGGTCTGAGTCAGGGCACTCAGTACCGCGCGGTCTGAGTCAGGGCACTCAGTACCGCGCGGTCTGAGTCAGGGCACTCAGTACCGCGCGGTCTGAGTCAGGGCACTCAGTACCGCGCGGTCTGAGTCAGGGCACTCAGTACCGCGCGGTCTGAGTCAGGGCACTCAGTACCGCGCGGTCTGAGTCAGGGCACTCAGTACCGCGCGGTCTGAGTCAGGGCACTCAGTACCTCGCGGTCTGAGTCAGGGCACTCAGTGCTGCGCGGTCTGAGTCAGGGCACTCAGTACCGCACGGTCTGAGTCAGGGCACTCAGTACCGCACGGTCTGAGTCAGGGCACTCAGTACCGCACGGTCTGAGTCAGGGCACTCAGTACCGCGTGGTCTGAGTCAGGGCACTCAGTACTGCGCGGTCTGAGTCAGGGCACTCAGTACCGCGTGGTCTGAGTCAGGGCACTCAGTACTGTACGGTCTTAGTCAGGGCACTCAGTACTGTACGGTCTGAGTCAGGGCACTCAGTACCGCGTGGTCTGAGTCAGGGCACTCAGTACCGCGTGGTCTGATTCAGGGCACTCAGTACCGCGTGGTCTGAGTCAGGGCACTCAGTACTGTACGGTCTTAGTCAGGGCACTCAGTACTGTACGGTCTGAGTCAGGGCACTCAGTACTGTACGGTCTGAGTCAGGGCACTCAGTACTGTACGGTCTGAGTCAGGGCACTCAGTACTGTACGGTCTGAGTCAGGGCACTCAGTACCGCGTGGTCTGAGTCAGGGCACTCAGTACCGCGTGGTCTGATTCAGGGCACTCAGTACCGCGTGGTCTGAGTCAGGGCACTCAGTACCGCGCGGTCTGAGTCAGGGCACTCAGTACCGCGCGGTCTGAGTCAGGGCACTCAGTACTGTACGGTCTGAGTCAGGGCACTCAGTACTGCACGGTCTGAGTCAGGGCACTCAGTACTGCACGGTCTGAGTCAGGGCACTCAGTACTGTACGGTCTGAGTCAGGGCACTCAGTACTGTACGGTCTGAGTCAGGGCACTCAGTACTGCGCGGTCTGAGTCAGGGCACTCAGTACTGCGCGGTCTGAGTCAGGGCACTCAGTACTGCGCGGTCTGAGTCAGGGCACTCAGTACTGCGCGGTCTGAGTCAGGGCACTCAGTACTGCGCGGTCTGAGTCAGGGCACTCAGTACTGCGCGGTCTGAGTCAGGGCACTCAGTACTGCGCGGTCTGAGTCAGGGCACTCAGTACTGCGCGGTCTGAGTCAGGGCACTCAGTACTGCGCGGTCTGAGTCAGGGCACTCAGTACTGCGCGGTCTGAGTCAGGGCACTCAGTACTGCGCGGTCTGAGTCAGGGCACTCAGTACTGCGCGGTCTGAGTCAGGGCACTCAGTACTGCGCGGTCTGAGTCAGGGCACTCAGTACTGCGCGGTCTGAGTCAGGGCACTCAGTACCGCGCGGTCTGAGTCAGGGCACTCAGTACCGCGCGGTCTGAGTCAGGGCACTCAGTACCGCGCGGTCTGAGTCAGGGCACTCAGTACCGCGCGGTCTGAGTCAGGGCACTCAGTACCGCGCGGTCTGAGTCAGGGCACTCAGTACCGCGCGGTCTGAGTCAGGGCACTCAGTACCCGCGCGGTCTGAGTCAGGGCACTCAGTACCGCGCGGTCTGAGTCAGGGCACTCAGTACCGCGCGGTCTGAGTCAGGGCACTCAGTACCGCGCGGTCTGAGTCAGGGCACTCAGTACCGCGCGGTCTGAGTCAGGGCACTCAGTACCGCGCGGTCTGAGTCAGGGCACTCAGTACCGCGCGGTCTGAGTCAGGGCACTCAGTACCGCGCGGTCTGAGTCAGGGCACTCAGTACCGCACGGTCTGAGTCAGGGCACTCAGTACCGTACGGTCTGAGTCAGGGCACTCAGTACCGTACGGTCTGAGTCAGGGCACTCAGTACCCGCGTGGTCTGAGTCAGGGCACTCAGTACCGTACGGTCTGAGTCAGGGCACTCAGTACCGCGTGGTCTGAGTCAGGGCACTCAGTACCGCGTGGTCTGATTCAGGGCACTCAGTACTGCGTGGTCTGAGTCAGGGCACTCAGTACTGTACGGTCTGAGTCAGGGCACTCAGTACTGCGTGGTCTGAGTCAGGGCACTCAGTACTGTACGGTCTGAGTCAGGGCACTCAGTACTGTACGGTCTGAGTCAGGGCACTCAGTACCGCACGGTCTGAGTCAGGGCACTCAGTACTGTACGGTCTGAGTCAGGGCACTCAGTACCGCGCGGTCTGAGTCAGGGCACTCAGTACTGCGCGGTCTGAGTCAGGGCACTCAGTACCGCGCGGTCTGAGTCAGGGCACTCAGTACTGCGCGGTCTGAGTCAGGGCACTCAGTACTGCGCGGTCTGAGTCAGGGCACTCAGTACTGCGCGGTCTGAGTCAGGGCACTCAGTACTGCGCGGTCTGAGTCAGGGCACTCAGTACTGCGCGGTCTGAGTCAGGGCACTCAGTACTGCGCGGTCTGAGTCAGGGCACTCAGTACCTCGCGGTCTGAGTCAGGGCACTCAGTGCTGCGCGGTCTGAGTCAGGGCACTCAGTACTGCGCGGTCTGAGTCAGGGCACAGTGCTGCGCGGTCTGAGTCAGGGCACTCAGTACTGCGCGGTCTGAGTCAGGGCACTCAGTGCTGCGCGGTCTGAGTCAGGGCACTCAGTACTGCGTGGTCTGAGTCAGGGCACTCAGTACTGTACGGTCTGAGTCAGGGCACTCAGTACTGCATGGTCTGGTGGGGAGTTTTACCCGTGATGGACTGGGCTGTATCCACTACTTTTTGTAGACTTTTCCATTCAAGTGCACTTCTGTTTCCATACCAGGCCATGAGGAGCCAGTCTATATACATCTGTGGAAGTTTGTCAAAGTTTTAGATGACATTCCAAGTCTTTGCAAACTTCTAAGAAAGTAGAGGCACAGCTATGCCTTCTTTGTAATGGTGCTTACATGCTGGACCCAGGACAGATCCCCTGAAATTATAAAGTGGAGGAATTTATAGTTGCTGACCCTTTCCACCTCTGATCCCTTGAGGAGGACTAGCCCATGGACCTCTGGTTTCCTCCTCCTTTAGTTAATAACCAGCTCTTGAGTTTTGGTGACATTAAGTGAGAGGTTGTTCTTGTGGCACCATCTGGTTCTTTATTTACCGTATGAGAGTTCCATTCAAGAGTCTTATAACAGTGAGATAGAAACTGTCATGTGTCCAATGACATGGAGTCTCAAAATTTTGTATCTTCTGCCCGATGGAGAGGAACAAAGAGAGAATGACCGAGGTGGAAGGGTCCCTTCCCTAGGCAGTAAACAGAGTAACATAGAAAACCTACAGCACAATACAGGCCCTTCGGCCCACTAAGTTGTGCCGAACATGTCCCTACCTTAGAAATTACTAGGCTTACCTATAGCCCTCTATTTTTCTAAGCTCCATGTACCTATCTAAAAGTCCCTTAAAAGACCCTATTGTATCCACCTCCACCACCGTTGCCGGCAGCCCATTCCACGCACTCACCACTCTCTCAGTAAAAAACTTACCCCTGACATCTCCTCTGTACCTACTCCCCAGCACCTTAAACCTGTGTCCTCTTGTGGCAACCATTTCAGCCCTGGGAAAAAGCCTCTGACTCTCTACACAATCAATGCCTCTCATCATCTTATACACCTCTATCAGGTCACATCTCATCCTCCGTCGCTCCAAGGAGAAAAGGCCGAGTTCACTCAAACTATTCTCATAAGGCATGCTCCCCAATCCAGGCAACATCCTTGTGTAGGTTTTCATTGATTCTATTGTATTCCTTTGTTTTACTGTGAATTGAGATGTATGGGGTGTCCAGGGAGGGGTAGCACCTCTAGTGAAAGGATTTTTCATGTCCATTTTGGGGCAGTTCACTCACCTTTGGTCCCCACCAGACAATCAGCTCTCACCTGTGGCTCCAAGTAGCTGTTTGTATGTGACAGTAGCCACATTCTGGTACACCGTTTTGACCAGGGTGGTGGTGTGGAGCTAAAGAGAGAGGAGGATTATTTGTACAATGGATAGGGTTGTGTTTACAGCTCTCAGCAATTTGTTGCAGTCTTGGGAAGAGCAGTTGCCATCTCAAGATTTGATGCATCCAAATAGGGTGGTTTGTATGGTACATTTGTAAACATTAGTAAGATGGTGGATATACTGAATTTCCTTAGCCTCTTGAGGCATGGTGTGTTTCTTTACCATGGCTGGATGAGGACAAATTGTTGGTGATAATTAATTCCACTTCAATATCATTGATGTAAGTAGGATGGAAAACTGCTGTAAAAGATTCAAAGTACATTTATTATTAAATTTTGTATGCAAAATACAATCCTGAGATTTTCTTCGGCAGTTTAACAGGGGCATGACTGCACAAGCACGTGTAAGTCGGACCGTGAGGCAGCGGGAGTATTTAAAGAGAACAGTTAGATGGAGCGGGCGAGGGAGTGGAGGAGGACAGAGTTGGAAGGCTTTGTCTCGAGAGGCTTCGGCGAGCAGAGGCTGAGGACGAGCTTCTCTCTAAGTGAGTAAGGCCTGGTAAGTTCCTTTCAAAGGGGAAAGTTTCAAAAGTTGAGGCAAGTATTGGGTAGGTCATGGCAGCTGAGATCGGCCCCGTGGTTTGTTCATCCTGCAGCATGTGGGAAATCAGGGATACTTCCAGTGTCTCTGATGACTATGTGTGCAGGAAGTGTGTCCAACTGCAGCTTCTGGCAGACCGCATTGAGCGTCTGGAGCTGTGATTGGATTCATACTGGAGCATCCGCGATGCTGAGAAAGTCGTGAATAGCACGTTCAGTGAGTTGGCCACACCGCAGGTAAAGGCTACACAGGCAGAAAGGGAAGGGGTGGCCACTAGACAGTGTTGCAGTAGGCAGGTAGTTCAGGAGTCCCCTGAGGTCATCTCCCTCCTAAACAGATATACTGTTTTGGATACTGTTGGGGGAGATGTCTCATCAGGGGAAGGCAGCAGCAGCCGAGTTCATTGCACCATGGGTGGCTCTGCGGCATAGGAGGGAAGGAAAAGGAGTGGGAGAGCTATAGTGATAGGGAATTCGATTGTAAGGGGAATAGATAGGCGTTTCTGCGGCCGCAAACGAGACTCCAGGATGGTATGTTGCCTCCCTGGTGCAAGGGTCAAGGATGTCTCTGAGTGGCTGCAGGGCATTCTGGAATGGGAGGGTGAACAGCCAGTGGTCGTGGTGCACATAGGTACCAAGGATATAGGTAAAAAACGGGATGAGGTCCTACAAGGTGAATTTAGGGAGTTAGGAGATAAACTAAAAAGTAGGACCACAAAGGTAATAATCTCTGGATTACTACCAGTGCCCTGTGCTAGTCAGAGTAGAAATAGGAGGATATTTCAGATGAATACGTGTCTTGAAAAATGGTGCAAGGGGGAGGGATTCAAATTTCTGGGGCTTTGGAACCAGTTCTGGGGTAAGTGGGACTGGTATAAATAGGACAGTCTAGACCTGGGCTGGACTGGAACCAATGTCCTGGGGGAGTGTTTGCTACTGCTGTTCAGGAGGATTTAAACTAATGTGGCAGGGGGATGGGAACAAGTGCAGAGAGACAGAGGGGTGTAAAATGAGGGTAGAAGCAGAAAGTAGTAAGGTGAAAAGTAAAAGTGGCAAGCAGGCAAATCCAGGGCAAAAAGCAAAAAGGGCCACTTTTCAACATAATTGTATAAGGGCTAAGAGTGTTGTAAAAACAAGCCTAAAGGCTTTGTGTGTCAGTGTGAGGAGCATTCGTAACAAGGTGGATGAATTGAATGTGCAGATAGTTATTAATGAATATGATATAGTTGGGATCACAGAGACATGGCTCCAGGGTGACCAAGGATGGGAGCTCAACATCCAGGGATATTCAATATTCAGGAGGGATAGACAGGAAAGAAAAGGAGGTGGGGTAGCATTGCTGGTTAGAGAGGAGATTAACACAATAGAAAGGAAGGACATTAGCCTGGAGGATGTGGTATCGATATGGGTAGAGCTGCATAACACTAAGGGGCAGAAAATGCTGGTGGGAGTTGTGTACAGGCCACCTAACAGTAGTAGTGAGGTTGGGGATGGCATTAAACAGGAAATTAGAAATGTGTGCAATAAAGGAACGGTAGTTATAATGGATGACTTCAATCTACATATAGATTGGGTGAACCAAATTGGTAAGGGTGCTGAGGAAGAGGATTTCTTGGAATGTATGCGGGATGGTTTTCTGAACCAACATGTCGAGGAACCAACTAGAGAGCAGGCCATTCTAGATTGGGTATTGAGCAATGAGGAAGGGTTAATTAGCAATCTTGTCGTGTGAGGCCCCTTGGGTAAGAGTGACCATAATATGGTGGAATTCTTCATTAAGATGGAGAGTGACATAGTTAATTCAGAAACAAAGGTTCTGAACTTAAAGAAGGGTAACTTTGAAGGTATGAGACGTGAATTAGCTAAGATAGACTGGCAAATGATACTTAAAGGGTTGACGGTGGATATGCAATGGCAAGCATTTAAAGATCGCATGGATGAACTAAAACAATTGTTCATCCCAGTTCCAGTTTGGCAAAAGAATAAACCAGGAGTGCACCCGTGGCTGACAAGGGAAATTAGGGATAGTATCAAGTCCAAAGAAGAAACATATAAATTAGCAAAAAAAAGCAGCACACCTGAGGACTGGGAGAAATTCAGAGACCAGCAGAGGAGGACAAAGGGCTTAATTAGGAAAGGGAAAAAAGATTATGAGAGAAAGCTGGCAGGGAACATAAAAACTGACTGTAAAAGCTTTTATAGATACTTGAAAAGAAAAAGATTGGTCAAGACAAATGTTGGTCCTTTACAGTCAGGAACAGGTGAATTGATCATAGGGAACAAAGACATGGCAGACCAATTGATTAACTACTTTGGTTCTGTCTTCACTAAGGAGGACATAAATAATCTTCCGGAAATAGTAAGGGACCGAGGGTCTAGTGAGATGGAGGAACTGAAGGAAATACATGTTAGTAGGGAAGTGGTGTTAGTTAAATTGAAGGGATTAAAGGCAGATAAATCCCCAGGGCCAGATGGTCTGCAACCCATCTTAAGGAAGTAGCCCAAGAAATAGTGGATGCATTAGTGATAATTTTTCAAAACTCCTTAGATTCTGGATTGGTTCCTGAGGATTGGAGGGTGGCTAATGTAACCCCACTTTTTAAAAAAGGAGGGAGAGAAAAACCGGAGAATTATAGACCAGTAGTCTGACATCGGTGGTGGGGAAAATGCTAGAGTCGGTTATCAAAGATGTGATAACAGCACATTTGGAAAGAGGTGAAATCATCGGACAAAGTCAGCATGGATTTGTGAAAGGAAAATCATGTCTGATCAATCTTATAGAATTTTTTGAAGATGTAACTAGTAGAGTGGATAGGGGAAGCCAGTGGATGTGGTATATTTAGATTTTCAAAAGGCTTTTGACAAGGTCCCACACAGGAGATTAGTGTGCAAACTTAAAGCACACGGTATTGGGGGTATGGTATTGATGTGGATAGAGAATTGGTTGGCAGACAGGAAGCAAAGAGTGGGAGTAAACGGGACCTTTTCAGAATGGCAGGCAGTGACTAGTGGGGTACCGCAAGGCTCAATGCTGGGACCCCAGTTGTTTACAATATATATTAATGATATAGACGAGGGAATTAAATGCAGCATCTCCAAGTTTGCGGATGACACGAAGCTGGGCGGTGGTGTTAGTTGTGAGGAGGATGCTAAGAGGATGCAGGGTGACTTGGATAGGTTAGGTGAGTGGGCAAATTCATGGCAGATTCAATTTAATGCGGATAAATGTGAGGTTATCCACTTTGGTTGCAAGAACAGGAAAACAGATTATTATCTGAACAGTGGCCGATTAGGAAAAGGGGAGGTGCAACGAGACCTAGATGTCATTGTACACCAGTCATTGAAGGGTGGGTATGCAGGTACAGCAGGCGGTGAAAAAGGGAAATGGTATGTTGGCATTCATAGCAAAAGAATTTGAGTACAGGAGCAGGGAGGTTCTACTGCAGTTGTACAAGGCCTTGGTGAGACCGCACCTAGAGTACTGTGTGCAGTTTTGGTCCCCTAATCTGAGGAAAGACATTTTTGCCATAGAGGGAGTACAGAGAAGGTTCACCAGATCGATTCCTGGGATGGCAGGACTTTCATATGAAGAAAGACTGGATCAACTAGGCTTATACTCACTGGAATTTAGAAGATTGAGGGGGGATCTTATTGAAACGTATCAAATTCTAAAGGGATTGGACAGGCTAGATGCAGGAAGATTGTTTCCGATGTTGGGGAAGTCCAGAACGAGGGGTCACAGTTTAAGGATAAAGGGGAAGCCTTTTGGGACCGAGATGAGGAAAAACTTCTTCACACAGAGAGTGGTGAATCTGTGGAATTCTCTGCCACAGGAAACAGTTGAGGCCGGTTCATTGGCTATATTTAAGAGTGAGTTAGATGTGGCCCTTGTGGCTAAAGGGATCAGGGGGTATGGAGAGAAAGGAGGTACAGGGTTCTGAGTTGGATGATCAGCCATGATCATACTGAATGGCGGTGCAGGCTCAAAGGGCCGAATGGCCTTCTCCTGCACCTATTTTCTATGTTTCTATGTTTGTCTTCCCCACAGAGACATAAAAGTAAAGAAAACCATGGATTCATTCAAAGAAAAATATCCAACATGCCCACTCGCCAAAAAAAATTAATGTTGGAAACGGCACCAAAAAAGAGTGAAAAGCACAGATTATAAAACACAAATGAAAGAGTCCAGGCTTATTCAATTCAGCTCAGTTTTCGTTATCTGTAGGCAGCCCTGATTCATAATTGCCCAAAATAGCAACAAACAAGAAGCGACCAGAAACCAGAAACAATTCATAACATGAGCCAAGAGCTCAATCCACAAACCATGCCAACTCAACCCAAAACTCTGGCACCATCCTCCCACAGTTTTGAGAGAGAGAGAGAGAGAGAGAGAGAGAGAGCATTCAAATGCAGGGACCTTCCTTCATTGAGTGAGAGGATGGTAGATGGCGTTGAACACCCACTCACTTTCTCAATGATTTTCAATCTTCCTCGACCCTGTAATTGGCAAGATCGGCAGGAAATAGAGTCAATCATGGGCTTGAGACTCATTCCAGGCTTCTTAGCCTTGAGGCCTCACAATCTGCTTGAAGCCTCACAGAACCCTCTCAGAGATAACAAAGTGCCAGGTTGCTCAATCAGCCCAAAAGCACACCTCCAAGATAGAGATCACTGCAGCAGAACCACATTTGAAAGAACAAGAAGTACTTTCAGAAACCATCTGGAGGATGTTGGTCTTGGTCATGTTGTTTGCTGGCATCATCTTCTTCTGGAAGATGTCCTCACCCAGCTTGGCATAGATGAAACTCATGATCTACCAATTTTATTGTCTCTTACCACCTTACAGAATTGCCACAGCAGACCAAATAGGAAAGTTTCCTATGAAACCAGGTGCAACACACAAACTGCTGGAGGAACTCAGTGGGCCAGGCAGTATCTGTGGAGGGAAATGGACAGTCAACGTTTCAGGTCATGTCACACCACCTGTACGGAAATCAGATGGGAGATGGCCAGTATAAAAAGATGGAGGGAAGGGGTGAAACAAGAACTGGCAAGTGATGGGATCATATTTATTATTATTGACATATGATGTGAAATTTGTTGTTTTGTTGCAGTAGTACAGTGCAAAGACATAAAAACCTATAAATTACAATATTAAATAAATAGAGTAAAAAAGGAATAACATGGTAATGTTTATGGGCCATTCAGAATAATGGTAATGGTGGAGATGAAGCTGTTCCCAAACTACTGAGTATGGGTCTTCAGACTCCTGTGATAGTAACAATGAGGGCATGTCCTGGATCATTAGGGTTCTTAATGACGGATGTCACCTTCCTGAGGCACTGCAGTTTGAAGATATTTTCAATGGTGTGGACAGTTATGCCTGTCATGGAAGTGGCTGTGTCTGTAATCCTCTGCAGCCCCTTGCGGTCATGTCCATCGGAGACTCCATACCAGGCTGTGATGCAATCAGTAGAACGCTGTCCACTGAATGTGCATCTATAGAAATTTGTATAAGTCTTTGGTAACTTAACAAATCTCTTCAAACTCCTAATGAAGTAGAGCTGCTGGCATGCCTTCTTTGTGATTGCATTGGTAGATTAGGCTCGGGCTAAATCCTCTGAGATGTTGATGCCCAGGACTCTGAAGCTGCTCACTCTTTCCATCACTGGAAGCCCTTGATGTGTTCTCCCAACTTCCCCTTCCTGAAGTCCACAATCAATTCCTTGGTCTTGCTGACACGGAGTGCAAGATTGTTGTTGCAACACCACTCATCTCGCTTCTGTTATCTCACCTCCTCATTGCCATCTGAGATTCTACCAACAACGTTGGTCTCATTGGCAAGTTTACAGATAGCATTTGAACTGTGCTTTGCCACATTATCATTAATGCAGAGAAAGAGAGTAGAGCAGTGGGCTAAGCATGCATCTTTGAGGTGTCCCTGTGTTGATAGTCAGCAAGAAAGAGACACTAACTGGTCTTCTGGTGAGGAAGTCAAAGACGCAGTTGGTTTTGAAGTTGGATCCCGGCCGGGAGAATGGAATGGCACCAGAGCTGGGGGGGTGGTGGGGGGTGTTGTAATAGGTGACAACATGCTGATGGAATCTAATAGGAGAGAAAGGTGGAGCTTGGAATCAAGGGAAGGAAGTGGGAAAGGCAAAGGGGAGTAGTATGGGAGGCCTGTGTAGGTAATGGGGGGCAAATAAGAGATAGTGTGGGGGCCAGGTAGATTAGGAGGGGAGAGAAGAGGGATGGGGGGGGGGGCCATTACAGGAAGTTGGATATTTCAGTGCTCAAGTGTAGACTTCCCAGGTGGAATATGAGGAGTTGTATCTCTAATTAAGAAAACTAGTGTCTGCTCTGCTAAAGCTGCAGTGCCTTGGGATGTATATATGTGTGCTCAACAGGCTGCTGAAAGCTTCTTGGAATTTGCCCTTATCTGACTTGTGTTTCATTGAGCAGCAGGCAGCTCATAGTTGGAACAACAATCGGATATGCTGGAAATACTCAGAGTTTGACACCATGCTTAGGAAGAGGAAGAATTAACTTTTGAGATTGACAGTCTTTCATTAGAAAATCAAAAGTTATTGAGCTGAAACAGTAAGCCTCAATAGACAATGCTGAACCTGTTGTGGATAGAACTAAGCTTGACCTGAATTTTAAATGTCGATAGCTACCTAGATTTGGTGTATGCCGTTGGCTGCTTATTAACAAACCGCTCTTATCAAAGTTATAAATTCTCCCTCTTTGTTTAGGATTCTGGCTGTCTCTAGATCTACCCCTATGTAATCATTGCTGACAAAAGGAGAGACGGCTACTCCATCTCCGAACAAGACACGAAAGTGGCCGCACACGAGGAAATCTGCAGATGCTGGAAATTCAAACAACACACACAAAATGCTGGTGGAACACAGCTGGCCAGGCAGCATCTACAAACTTTGTATAAGGATGCTATAAGCACCTATAAGGTCCTGATGAAGGGTCTCGGCCCGAAACGTCAACTGTGCTTCTCCTTATAGATGCTGCCTGGCCTGCTGTGTTCCATCAGCATTTTGTGTGTGTTGACTGAAGTGGCCACATCTGGTGTCTCAGCACAAGTTAAAGATTCCTAGAATGTTTCTAAAGTGGCAGCAATTAATCCAGAATTCCCTCCAGTTAGAACCTGCTAGAGATTCAGCTCACTTGAGCACACTGAGCCTGGGAACGATGCAGTGCAACTTAGCTTCACAATGACTAATTTGCTGAACTGAACTGAAATATTTTGAAACCAAAATGTGGTTTTGTAATGATAGCAGACTTTAAAAATGAGTCAGAAATTGTTAAGCAGTGATTCTGTGATTTACCAGAAAAAAATTATGAAGCCAAAAATATAACTAATAAAAAGGATGAAAATGCTGATTAGATCAAGATTTCTAACGTTAAACTCTGTTAAATTAATATCTCACAGAGATGCTGACTTGGAGATTGATTACTTCTGGCCAAGTTACATAGAAATCTGTACACTGATATGCCTTTGTGATTGTACTGAATCATCAACAGCTTAAAGGTTCCCAACTCAATTAATTTTCCATTCAAACATTGATTCTTTTCTAAGATTCAATATTTGAGAATGTTTGTCATTTCCTGTACACAAGTGTAAAGGAGAACAAAATTATTGTTACTCTGGATCTGATGCAACATAAAAAAACACAAAAAATAGAGAATATAGTAATTTAAGAAGCACACTAATTATAACAGAAAAGATAGCTCATATACATAGATTGCACAAGTGCATGGACGTCAGCCAGTGAGAACAGCGAGAAGAGTTTAAAAGCAGACACCTTATAGAGCGGGTGTCGGAGTAGAGGGAGACAGAGAAGGAAGGCTTTGGCTCAACAGAGCATAGGTGTTAATGGGTTGAGGCGAGGTAGGTTGCCTGTGTAGAATACAAACAGGAAGAATATGTGTGAGGCCAGAGTTCTGTGCTCGGTGTCAGATGTGGGAAGTCTGGTAGACCCCCAGCCTCCCGGACGGCCACTTCTGCGCCAGGGGCATCGAACTGCAGTTCCTTAGGGACTGCGTTAGGGAATTGGAGAGGCAGCTCGATGACCTTCATCTGGTCAGGAAAAGTGAGGAGCTGATAGATAGGAGCTATAGGCAGATAGACACACCGGGGCCTGGGGAGACAGGTAAGTGGGTAACAGTCAGGAGAGGGAAGGCCAAGCATCAGAGACTAGAGAGTACCCCTGTGGCTGTCCCCCTTGACAATAAGTACTCCTGCTTGAGTACCGTTGGGGGGGACAGCCTACCTGGAGGAAGCAACAGTGGCTGTGCCTCTGGCACAGAGTCTGGCCCTGTGGCTCAGAAGGGTAGGGAAAGGAAGAGGATGGCAGCAGTGATAGGGGACTCTATAGTTAGGGGGTCAGACAGGCGATTCTGTGGACACAGGAAAGAAACACAGATGGTAGTTTGCCTCCCAGGTGCCAGGGTCCGGGGTGTTTCTGATTGCATCCACGATATCCTGAATGGGAAGGAGAACAGCCAGAGGTCGTGGTACATATTGTTACAAATGACATAGGCAGGAAAAGGGAGGAGGTCCTGAAAGCAGACTACAGGGAGTTAGGAAGGAAGTTGAGAAGCAGGATCACAAAGGTAGTCATCTCGTGACTACTGCCTGTGCCACGTGACAGTGAGAATAGGAATAGAGTGAGGTGGAGGATAAATGCGTGGCTGAGGGATTGGAGCAGGGGGCAGGGATTCAGATTTCTGGATCATTGGGACCTCTTTTGGGGCAGGTGTGACCTATACAAAAAGGACTGGTTGCACTTGAATCCCAAGGGGACCAATATCCTGGCAGGGAGGTTTGCTAAGGCTGCTGGGGAGAGTTTAAGTTAGAATTGCTGGGGGATGGGAACCAAACTGAAGAGATGGAGGAAGAGGTGGTTGGCTCACAGAGAAAGCTTGGAGATGCCAGAGGAAGGATAGGCAGGTGATCGAGAAGGGACATGCCCAAACTGATGGTTTGAGATGTGTCTATTTTAATGCAAGGAGTATTATGAATAAAGTGGATGAGCTTAGAGTGTGGATCAATACTTGGAGCTATGATATTGTGGCCATTGCAGAGACTTGGATGGCTCAGGGGCAGGAATGGTTCCTTAGAGTGCCAGGCTTTAGATGTTTCAGAAAGGACAGGGAGGGAGGCAAAAGAGGTGGGGGCGTGGCACTGTTGATCAGAGATAGTGTCACGGCTGCAGAAAAGGTGGACGTCATGGAGGGATTGTCTATGGAGTCTCTGTGGGTGGAAGTTAGGAACAGGAAGGGGTCAATAACTCTACTGGGTGTTTTTCTAGACCAGCCAATAATAACAGGGACATCGATGAGCAGATAGGGAGACAGATTCTGGAAAGGAGTAATAATAACTGGGTTGTCATGGTGGGAGATTTTAATTTCCAAAATATCAATTGACATGTCCCTAGAGCGAGGGGTTTAGATGGGGTGGAGTTTGTTAGATGTGTTCAGGAAGGTTTCTTGACACAATATGTAGATAAGCCTACAAGAGGAGAGGCTGTACTTGATCTGGTATTGGGAAATGAACCCAGTCAGGTGTCAGATCTCTCAGTGGGAGAGCATTTTGGAGATAGTGATCATAATTTTATCTCCTTTACCACAGCATTGGAGAGGGATAGGAACAGAGAAATTAGGAAAGCGTTTATTTGGAGTAAGGGGAAATATGAGGCTATCAGAGAGGCGGAGAGAGAAGGACTAAAGGCATCTCGGAGAGAAGCCATTTTTTTAAACTCATTGGGGAAAAGAGACTAGACTGCACAGGCGCGTGACGTAGCACGCCAAAGGTTTTAAAAAAAGACTGCCCCATACAGCAGCCATCATCGTAGCCGCCATCGTTGGAGTGGATTGAGTCAGAGTGGGACGGCTTTGGCTTCAGCGTGAACAGGCAGGGGCGAGGGTAGGTTCTGGTAAGTTTTGTTTTGTTTGTTTAGAGTAGAGAGAATGCCAGGCAGGATGTTGGAATGCTCCTCTTGCAGGAAGTGGGAAGTCAGGGAGACCTCCAGTGTCCCTGACAACGACACCTGCAAGAAGTGCATCCAGCTGCAGTTCCTAACAAACCACGTTAGGGAACTGGAGCAGGAGCTGGATGACCTCCGGATCATTCAGGAGAATGAAGAGTTTATAGATAGTAGTTTCAGGGAGGTAGTTACACCAAAGGAGCAGGGCACAGGTAATTGGGTTACCGTCAGGCGAGGGAAGGGGAAAGGGCAGGCAGAGCAGGGCTCCTGTGGCCATTCCCCACAACAACAAAGAATTGAAAATACACGTGGACTAAGATGTTAACTGTCCTGTGCTATCATCAGTGGGATCATCAGTTGATCTGCCACCTGTCCTCAGGAGTTTCAGCCGGCTTATGATCAAGACTCCCTCGAGGTGGTGGGCCAGCAGTGCTAAAGCACCACCTCCCACTGGTGAGCTTAACAACTTGGCATCTGCCTCTATCAGAGTTGTTGGTCGCTTCCATCCAACAGATAGTCTACTCTTCAGGTGTCTATGCAGCTACTGAAGAGTTTACAAAAGATGGATACACTATCCGACTATCTGCCCCTCTGGACGTACTTGGTCCACACCCATGATGATTCTGCCTCTGCTGCCTCAGCTACAGCCCTGCTGGTTGACTTGATCTCTCTTCTAGTGAAGCCAAGGTCACACAGCCACTTCTGGAAAGTGAACGCAATAAAGCCACGGCACCCTACTTCGAATGGATAGCATGAGACCTTCCAGCCTCTGTCTCTGCACTCTGATCTTAATTCTGCATACTTGGTTAACGTGCGCTCATGGGCTTCATCGATGTTGTCTTCCCAGGGGACTGTGAGTTCACCAATAACCACTTCTCTACTGGTGTCAGACCAGACGATTATATCTGGATGCAATGTGGTGAAAACTATTTGCTCTGGGAAACTGCCTTTCCCATCCAGGTCGGCCTTGACACACCAATCATTGGCTGAAGAAAGTATGCTTGATTGTGGGCCTGCGTTGTACACCCTTGACTTGGAGCCTTCTTTCACAAAGGATATGCGATGTTCTGTGCAGCATGGGGCATGAGATAAGTTGTGCTGCAGTACTCTCTGCTGAACCGCTTCTGTTACAACTTTGAGAATGTTGTTATGTCTCCAAGTGTACATGCCACTGGAAAGATTGACTCTGCATGCACTCAAAATATGCTGAAGTGTTCCCTTCTCACCACAAGCAGCACACCTGTCTGTCTTCATACCAGGTGCTGAGGTTGGCAGGTGTTGGGAGCAGGTCATACACTGCTCTATATAGAAAAGAAATGCGGAGCGGTTCCATCTGCCACAGGACATTCCAAGATAGATGTCGTTGTTCAACACTTTCCCACCAGGTCCAACCAAGCCCCTTGTTTGGTCAGGCCAGCTGCTTTAGCTAACCTCTTCTCCTCTTCTACCTCTCGTATTTCATACGTTACAAGCTCACGACGCTCCTTACCTGTAGAAGATGACCACCACTCGTGGGTTGTCCATCCAAGTCCCTGGCGGCCTAGCTGGGTAGCCCCAACCGTCTCCTTGGGCTTCAATCTAGACTCTGCCTCATCAACTGCTGCCCGGGCTGGCCACTTCCTGCCTGATCTCACATCCGGCTGGGTGTTCTTGATGACAGGGTCTTTTAGTCTCAAAGCATCAAGAATGATTCTACCTTGACTACCTTGACCTCTTCAACAAAGGATTGCACTGGGATGGTAAGCTTTGTCTGGCTACTGTGGACTGCAATATTAGTGAGGCTGCTCGGTACTCCAAGCCACTTCTTCACATACTTGTTGATCTTCCATTCCATTGCCTCAACATGGGACATTGCCACTTCATAGACAGTTAGTGGCCACATTATCCGTAGCATCAGTCCGTACTGCAAGCACCACAACTTCAACTTGCCAGGCAAGCCACGCTTGTCGACAGACATCAGACCTCTGCTGATCTGTTCTCCTGTCTCTTGAACCCTCTTGGTGTCTCTCAGCTCCTCTGTGTACTATCGCCCGGGGCTCTTAACTGGTTGGTCCTGAATGGATGGAATCTCCTCTCCACAAAGGGTGAAATGAAAGTCAACCAGCTTTCCTCTCCTAAGAACAAGGCTCCTTAACTTCTTGGTCCTGAGCTTCATTCTTCCCCAATCCATTAGCTCCTCGAGTCTTTCCACTGCCTCTGTGCTAGGACCAAAAAGGGTGAGATCTTCCTGAACGCACGTACTGGTGGCAACTCCCCTCCGCCATCAAGTACGACACCTGGTCTCACTGATTCTACAGCCCTCACAATGACCTCCATGGCTAACACAAAAAGGATGGGTGAAATCGCACATCCCATCGGGATACCAATGTCCGAGCTCTGCCACCTAGTTGTAAACTGCTGAGTGGAAAACCTCATCTGGAAATCATTGTAGTACTGCATAACGAAGTTCCTCACCTTAGCAGGAATCCATAGGAATTCCATCGCAAACTTAATCAAGACATGGGGAACAGGACCATATGCATTTGCAAGATCAAGCCAAACTACAGCCAGATTTCTTCTCAACTTTTTCGACCCCTGGATGGTATGCCATATCATGCTAGTATGTTCTAGGCATCCCAGGAAGCCTGTTATTCCTGCCTTCTGCACAGATGTCTTTACCAATCCATTCTCTATCACAAATGAAGATATTCTTTCTGCTAGAATGCCAAACATAATCTTCCCCTCTACATTCAGGAGTGAAATTGGTCAGAACTGATTCAATGAAATAGAAATCTCAAATTTACTTACTTTTCTGATTACTTAAGAAAGAAACCAGGAGAGCTGAAAGAGGTTGCTTTGGCAGTCAAGGTGAAGGATAATCCAAAGAGCTTCTACAGGTATACTAAGAGCAAAAGGAGAGTAAGGGATAAAATTGGTCCTCTTGAAGATCAGAGTGGTCGGCTATGTATGGAATCAAAAGAAATCGGGGAGATCCTAAATGGGTTTTTTGCATCTGTATTTACTAAGGAAACTGGCATGGAGTCAATGGAAATAAGGCAAACAGGTAGTGAGGTCATGGAACCTATACAGATTGAAGAGGAGGAGGTGCTGCTATCTTGAGGCAAATCAGAGTAGATAAATCCCCAGGACCTGACAGGGTATTCCCTCGGACCTTGAAGGATACTAGTGTTGAAATTGCAGGGGCCCTGTCAGATGTATTCAAAATGTCAGTATCTATGGGTGAGGTGCCGGAGGATTGGAGGATAGCTCAAGTTTTTCTGTTGTTTAAAAAAGGCTCTAAAAGTAATCCGGGAAATTATAGACCAGTAAGTTTGACATTGGTAGTAGGTAAATTATTGGAAGGAGTACTAAGAGATAGGATCTACAAATATTTAGATAGACTTATTAGGGAGAGTCAGTACGGCTTTGTGTGAGGTAGGTCATGTTTAACAAATCTATCAGAGTTACAAGGAAAGTGGATGAAGGGAAGGCAGTGGATGTTGTCTACATGGACTTCAGTGAGGCCTTTGACAAGGTCCTGCATGGGAGGTTAGTTAGGAAGATTCAGTCGCTAGGTATACATGGTGAGGTAGTAAATTGGATTAGACATTGGCTCAATGGGAGAAGTCAGAGAGTGGTAGTGGAGGATTGCTTCTCTGAGTGGAGGCCTGTGACTAGTGGTGTGCCACAGGGATCAGTGCTGGGTCCATTGTTATTTGTCATTTATATCAATGATCTGGATGATAATGTGGTAAATTGGATCAGCACATTTGCTGATGATAAAAAGATGATAAAAAGGTGTAGTGGACAGTGAGGAAGGTTTTCAAAGCTTGCAGAGGGATTTGGACCAGCTGGAAAAATGGGCTGAAAATGGCAGGTGGCGGTTAATACAGACAAGTGTGAGGTATTGCACTTTGGAAGGACAAACCAAGGTAAAACATACAAGGTAAATGGTAGGGCACTGAGGAGTGAGGTAGAACAGAGGGATCTGGGAATACAGATAAAAAATTCTCTAAAATGGTGTCTCAGGTAGATAGGGTAGTAAAGAGAGCTTTTGGTACATTGGCCTTTATAAATCAAAGTATTGAGTATAAGAGTTGGAATGTTATGGTGGCATTGTATAAAGCATTGGTGAGGTCATATTTGGAGTATTGTGTGCAGTTTTGGTCACCGAATTACAGGAAGGATATTAATAAGGTTGAAAGAGTGCAGAGAAGGTTTACAAGGATGTTGCCAGAACTTGAGAAACTGAGTTACAGAGAAAGGTTGAATAGGTTAGGACTTTATTCCCTGCAGTGTAGAAGAATGAGGGGAGATTTGATAGAGGTATATAAAATTATGATTGGTATAGATAGAGTGAATGCAAGCAGGCTTTTTCCACTGAGGCTAGGGGAGAAAAAAGCCAGGGGACATGGGTTAAGGGTGAAGGGGGAAAAGTGTAAAGGGAACATGGGAAGGGGGGCTTCTTCACACAGAGAGTGGTGGGAGTGTGGAATGAGCTGCCAGATGAAGTGGTAAATGCGGGCTCACTTTTAACATTTAAGAAAAACTTGGACAGGTACATGGATGAGAGGTGTATGGAGGGATATGGGCTGGGTGCAGGTCAATGGGACTAGGCAGAAAAATGGTTCAGCACAGCCAAGATGGGTCAAAAGACCTGTTTCTGTGCTGTAATGTTCTATGGTTCTATAGTTCTAATTTGGAAGCATAAATTGGGAACAGATGTTCTCAGGAAAATGTACAGAAGAAATGTGACAAATGTTCAGCGGATATTTGCGTGGGGTTCTGCATAGGTACATTCCAATGAGACAGGGAAAGGATGGTAGGGTACAGGAAACGTGGTGTACAAAGGCGTAAATCTAGTCAAGAAGAAAAGAAGAGCTTATAAAATGTTCAAAAAACTAGGTAATGATAGGGATCTAGAATATAAGGCTAGGAGGAAGGAGCTTAAGAAAGAAATTAGGAGAGCCAGCAGGGGCCATGAGAAGTGCTTGGTTGACAGGATTAAGGAAACCCCAAAGCGTTCTACAAGTATGTGAAGAGCAAGAGGGTAAGACGTGAGAGAATAGGACCAATCAAGTGTGACAGTGGAAAAGTGTGTATGGAACCAGAGGAGATAGCAGAGGTATTTAATGAATACTTTGCTTCAGTATTCACTACGGAAAAGGATCTTGGCAATTGTAGGGATGACTTACAACGGATTGAAAAGCTTGAGCATGTAAATATTAAGAAAAAGAATATGCTGGAGCTTTTGGAAAGCATCAAGTTGGATAAGTCACCAGGACCAGACGAAATGTACCCTAGGCTACTGTGGGAGGTGAGGGAGGAGATTGCTGAGCCTCTGGCGATGATCTTTGCAACATCAATGGAGACGGGAGAAGTTCCGGAGAATTGGAGGGTTGCAGATGTTGTTGAATTATATACAGGAAAGGGAGTAGAGATAGCCCGGAAAATTATAGACCAGTGAGTCTTACTTCAGTAGTTGGTAAGCTGATGGAGAAGATTCTGAGAGGAAGGACTTATGAAGATTTGGAGAGGCATAATATGATTAGGAATAGTCAGCATGGCTTTGTCAAAGGCAGGTTGTGCCTTTAGGATCCTGATTGAATTTTTTGATGATGTGACTGAAGGGAGAGCTGTAGATTTAGTGTATATGGATTTCAGCAAGGCATTTGACAAGGTCACCCATGCAACGCTTATTGAGAAAGTAAGGAGACATGGGATCCAAAGGGAAATTGCTTTGTGGATCCAGAACTGGCTTGCCCACAGAAGGCAAAGAGTGGTTGTAGACGGGTCATATTCTGCATGGAGATCGGTCACCAGTGGTGTGTCTCAGGGATCTGATGGAGCACAATAAAACACAGAGATAAAGAACACAATAAGTATACTGTAACTACATAAGATAGCTTATATATATAGATTGATAGCACATCCATAAAGTGACACTAGGCACAGAAGTGTCTGTACATAGGTGACTCTGATAGGAAGTGGTGGTGGGAGGTGTGGAGGGTTGGGTTACTGGGTGGAGGTGATGATCAGCTTTACTGCTTGGGGAAAGTAATTGTTGTTGAGTTTGGTGATCCTGGCATGGATGTTATGTAGCCTCCTCTCTGATGGGACAGGGAATAAACAGTCTATGAGCAGAGTGTGTGGGATCCTTCATGATGTTACTGGCCCTTTTACATCACTGTTCTGTATGTATGTCTGTGATGACAGGTAGGCTGCTGCCAGTGATGTGTTGGGCAGTTTTAACTACCCATTGTGGAGCCTTCCCGTCCACTGCAGTCTGCGGTGCAGTTCCCACACCATACAGGGACACAGCTGCTGGTTTGTAGGAAGTCTTGAGTATGGATGTGCATAGTCCAGCTCACCAACCTCCTCAGAAAGCAGAAGTGTTGGTAAGTTTTTCTGATCGTGTAGGATATGTTCTGGGACCATGAGATGTACACTCCCAGTTCCAATGGAAAGAGGGGTGTGAGTTCACTATCTCCTTTGTCTTGCTGACATCGAGGTACCATGCCTCGACTCCTCCACTTTCAGAAATGACATGATGACAGCACCGACACAGAACAGGCCGGTTAGCCCACAGAGTCTCGCCAAACACGAGGCTGAATTAAACTAGTTCTCTCCTGTGGGAACGTGGTCTGTATCTCTCTTTCCTTTGCAAACTCATGTGTCAGCCACTTGAACATCAATATCATATCTGCACTCACCACTCCCCTGACAGCCAGACTCCGCGTGAAAACAACTTGCTACGCTCGTCTCCTTCCTCTCACTTTAAACGTACATCCTCTATGACTTGTCATTTCAGATCGATTTGTTGCCCTGATCATTTCCCCAAAACGACAGATGCTTGCAAACGTTACTCTGATCCCTCCCAATTAACAGAATCCACACATTTTAGTACTGTGTGCCTGAAGGTTATTTTTATACGTGCAGTAAATGGTGACACCGCCTACGCGACCAACGTTTACTGTCTATTCTTAATTTCATTTCAGAATGTGGCACATCTAATCTCATTCCTTGTAGATCAGACATTTTCACACAGCTGTTGGGTAGAGAGTTCCAAGATTTATCGCCATTACCAGTCGCAATGTCGATTTATTTCCCAGTCAGGATGTTAAGTGATCTTGCGGGGAGTTTGTCTGGTGCATTCGGCGCGGGTTTCTGAGGCGCCAGAGAAGCCGCGGTAAATCGCGGCGACGCTCTTTGCAGATGATACAAACATTGCAGCTAGGGCGTGCAGTTATGGTGGAGGTGGGAAAAGTTTCGCATCTGAAAATTGCTTCAGTTTCGTACTTTTAGACAAAGTTATGTAACACAATCTCCAATTCTAGAATACGCGAAGCTATGCCATAAAATTAATTTATGACTGTGAAAATTAAAACTTGAGACAACAATGCCCGCTAAGGCATTTAAATGTCATTGTGGTCAAATCATGTATTAGGCTGATAACATATAAATCCATTTCTACATCTGAGATGTGTGGTTGGACAGAATTCTCTACCATGTCTGGTTCAGTTCCTGAGAACAGTCAGCAACTCAAACTGTTCATCAGTCAGAGATGAACAGAAATTGTGTGTAAGAGAGGATGACACAAACAGCAACGACGGAAGGGTGAGCGGGTGAGAGAAGAGCGCCCTCCAGCCAGCCTCACTGACCCAGAGCCTGCCCGGTGCTTCCAGACTGACCCATTCCCCGAATGGTGCGGTTCGGGGGGGCGGGGGGAAGGCGCACACCTTCCTTCCTGGCAGAAGAGCCTGCAGCCCCGCAGCAAATGACAAACCTTGCTGCAAGGTTCGGCTCCGACTGCACTGGCTCACACAAGTCATTTATTATCCTCTCCCTCTACATACTGGTGAGGTTTTCCTATAAATGTGGTAAGCTTAACCGCTTTCAATAACTGTTTAGAAATGTATCAGAAAATGTTCATAGTATCAAACATTCATAAGTCAGGTCAATCATAAAGGGTGTCCAGTTTGTAACCCAGGGACATCCTGCATCAAAATGTATCTACCCAACACACGGGCAGATGGTTGGCAACTCTCAAAAATAGGTTTACAAATAGATTAATAATGAAGGAAAAATTAGACTACAAGATAAATGTAGTCCAAAAACTGATGGTATAAACTTCCACTGATGTTTAAAAATAAGGAGTTAAATGCAGAGTGAGCCTGGAGAATTAATAACAGAAAACGAGGAGCTAGACGGAGAGTATTTTCTGACAGCCTTCATTATAAGTACGTTGTGTCTCTGATGCTATGTGCCTGTGATGCTGCTATAAGCAGTTGCTTGTTTCTCGTTACACCTGATGCGTATGTGCTTGTGCATATGACTATAAATTGCACAAGCAGGACCGCAAAGTATTAATCTCAGGACTACTGCCTATGCCACGCGACAGTGAGAATAGGAATAGGATGAGGTGGAGGATAAATGCATGGCTGAGGGATTGGAGCAGGGGGCAGGGATTCAGATTTCTGGATCATTGGGACCTCTTTTGAGACAGGTGTGACCTGTACAAAAAGGACGGGCTGCACTTGAATCCCGGGGGACCAATATCCTGGCGGGAGGCTACTGGGGAGAGTTTAAACTAGAATTTCTGGGAGGTGGGAACCGAACTGCAGTGATGGAGGAAAGGGAGGTTGGCTCACAAATAGAGAAAACTTAGAGACAGTGCGAAAGGGAGAATAGGCAGGTGACAGAGAAGGGATGCGCTCAGACCGAAGGTTTGTGATGTGTCTGTTTTAATACAAGAAGCATCATGAACAAAGCGGATGAGCTTAGAGCGTGGATCTTCACTCGGAGCTATGATGTTGTGGCCATTACAGAGACTTGGATGGCTCAAGTGCCAGGTTTTAGATGTTTCAGAAAGGACAGGGAGGGAGGCAAAAGAGGTGGGGGCGTGGCACTGTCGATCAGAGATAGTATCACGGCTGCAGAAAAGAAATGAAATTAGGAGAGCCAGAAGGGGCCAGGAGAAGGCCTTGGCAGACAAGATTAAGGAAAACCCCAAGGCATTCTACAAGTATGTGAAGAGCAAGAGGATAAGATGTGAGAGAATAGGACCTATCAAGTCCAGTCACTTTTTATTGTCATTTTGACCATAACTGCTGGTGCAGTACACAGTAAAAATGAGACAACATTTTTCAGGACCATGGTGCTACATGAAACAGTACAAAAACTACACTGAACTACGTAAAAACAACACAGTAAAAAAACTACACTAGACCACAGACCTACCCAGGACTGCATAAAGTGCACAAAACAGTGCAGGCATTACAATAAATAATAAACAAGACAACAGGCACAGTAGAGGGCAGTAAGTTGGTTCTGGGTATTGAGGAGTCTGATGGCTTGGGGGAAGAAACTGTTACATAGTCTGGTCGTGAGAGCCCGAATGCTTCGGTGCCTTTTCCCAGATGGCAGGAGGGAGAAGAATTTGTATAAGGGGTACGTGGGGTCCTTCATAATGCTGTTTGCTTTGCAGATGCAGCGTGTAGTGTAAATGTCTGTCATGGCGGGAGGAGAGACTTCAGCTGACCTCACTATCCGCTGCAGGGTCTTGTGATCCGAGATGGTGCAATTTCCGAACCAGGCAGTGATGCAGCTGCTCAGGATGCTCTCAATACAACCCCTGTAGAATGTGATGAGGATGGGGGGTGGAGATGGACTTTCCTCAGCCTTCACAGAAAGTAGAGACGCTGCTGGGCTTTCTTTGCTATGGAGCTGGTGTTGAGGGACCAGCTGAGATCCTCCGCCAGGTGAACACTGTTATGTACCCCATAACTGGGTGTCTAACCAGCAGAGGAAGAAGTATCCGTTAGAGTCTGGTGGTACTATTTTCAAACAGTGTTTATTAGAAAAGTATACAAATCAATATCAACAATGCAAATATATAGATAATACACGCTAGCAATACTAAACCTAAAAGTGTGAGTATAATAATAATCAATAATAAACAAGCTCTATCGATGTCTAGGGGATAATGAATTGTCATATATGAATATAAAGTTCAGTTCAGTTCATACGTGCTGAGGTAGATGTTGGTCGTGGTGTTGTAATTGTTGGAGAGAAAGAGCAGTAACGGCTACAGACAGGCAAACCTTCCTTTACATTCTTGATCCGTCGATGTGTTGTGGCCATTCAGGTATGACCCCTCTGTCCTTCAGCTGGACCGTTCTTCTATGGTGGACCCGTCACCCAGGCAAGGGCGGACACACACACAAGCCCCCACTGGCCCTGCTATAACACTGTGAGTTAAACTGACCAATCCTTCGTTCGGTCTCCGATGCCCCACACCTTCTCGTGGGTTCCAACACTCAAGCAGTGCTCACTAGTGTGTCTCCTGGTGTGTCTGAGGGGTGTCTCCCCAGACCTCACTTTTATCCCTACTCACGGGGTCTCAGGTGTCAATCAGTTTTGAATGGCTTTGTCCATCAAACCAGCCCACTCCGGCTGTTCACTGAGGAATTTTAATGAACAGAATAGTATAAGGTAAACAATCCTCTCAAAAGCCATAAGTCTTTCAGAAGTCATAATATGGTGGAACAACAAGTCTCTCTCCCCCTTCTTTATCTCTCTCTTATCTGTAGCAGATGTTCCAATTCCAGCATGTTTTTCCCTCACATCTCTCTCTCTCATTAGCAGCATAACAACAGTAACAGTTTGTGAATCTCCCGGAGGGGGGGGGGGCATGGGCAACTCTGCACCCTTCTGCCCATCAGAGTTGTTCATCCTTCGTAACAACACCAAGAAATTTGGTGCTCTTAGCGATCTCTACCGAAGAGCCGTCAATGTTCAGCGGAGAGTGGTCACTCTGTGCCCTCCTGAAGTCAACAACCATCTCTTTTGTTTTGTTCACATTCAGAGACAGGTTGTTGGCTCTGCACCAGTCCTTTAGCCGCTGCACCTCTTCTCTATTAGCTGACTCATCGTTCTTGCTGATGAGATCCACCACAGTCGTGTCATTGGCAAACTTGATGATGTGGTTTGAGCTGTGTATTGCTGCACAGTCATGGGTCAGCAGAGTGAACAGCAGTGGACTGAGCACACAGTCCTGAGGGGGCCCCCCCATGCTCAGTGTGATGGTGTTGGAGATGCTGCCTCCGATCCAGACTGACTGAGGTCTCCAAGTCAGGAAGTCTAGTATCCAGTTGCAGAGGGAGGTGTTTCCAATGAGCTTTCCAATCAGTGTGACAGTGGAAAAATGTGTATGGAACCGGAGGAGATCGCAGAGGTATTTAATGAGTACTTTGATTCAGTATTCACTACGGAAAAGGATCTTGGCAATTGTAGGGATGACTTGCAGTGGACTGAAAAGCTTGAGCATGTAGATATTAAGAAAGAGGATGTGCTGAAGCTTTTGGAAAGCATCAAGTTGAATAAGTCACCGGGACCAGATAAAAGATGTACCCCAGGCTACTGTGGAAGGTGAGGTAGGAGATTGCTGAGCCTTTGGCGATGATCTTTGCATCATCAATGAGGACGGGTGAGGTTCTGGGGTATTGGAGGGTTGCGGATGTTGTTCTCTTATTCAAGAAAGGGAGTAGGGATAGCCTGGGAAATTATAGACCAGTGAGTCTTACTTCATTGTTGGTAAGTTGATGGAGAAGATCCTGAGAGGCAGGATTTATGAACATTTGGAGAGGCATAATATAATTAGGAATAGTCAGCATGGCTTTGTTAAAGGCAGGTCGTGCCTCACAAGCCTGATTTATTTTTTTTGATGAATGTACAGCCATAGATGTTGTGTATATGGTTTTTTGCTGATGACACAAAGGTTGGGGGTGTTATGGACAGTGTGGAGGGCTGTCTGAGGTTACAGCGGGGCATTGATGAGCTGCAGGAGATGTCAGGGACAAGTTTTTTACACAGATAGAGTGGTGAGTGCATGGAATCGGCTGCTGACGATGGTGGTGGAGGTGGAAACAATAGGGTCTTTTAGGAGACTCCTGGATGGGTACATGGAGTTTAGAAAAATAGAGGGTTATGGTTAAGCCTAGGTAGTTCTAAGGTAAGGACATGTTCGGTACAGCTTTGTGGGCCAAAGGGCCTGTACTGTGCTGTAGGTTTTCTATGTTTCTATGTTTCTAAATTCATCTTTGACAAAGTACCATTCCAGAAATAGCTGTAAATTGAGGACTAGAAGTGAGGGGGGAACTTCAGCAAAATTACTGTCACCGGGGCTGTGGTAGAGCAAATTGTTGGAGCTATGGACTGACAAGTCATGGACTTCATCATAGGATCTTTAAAAAGTGGCTAGTGCTGTAGCTTATGCAGTAACTTTCCAAAATTCCTTTAGGTTGGGGAAGACTTCATCAGATAAGCTTAGTCTGATTACAGAAAGCCAGTATGGCTTTATCAGGGTTTGGTCATGCCTCACAAGCCTGACTGAATTCTTCGAGAATGTTACAAAGCTCATTGATGAAGAAAGAGCAATGAATGTAGTGTAAAAAGTCAGGAGGCATTCCCAGGACCTTTCAACAGACTTCAGTCATCACAAGCAGTTCCCTGTTTTTGTGTGGCAGGTGATTACTTAAAAAGAACTCGGGGTCTTTCGGGATTTTTCAGCAGGCATCAGTCATTGCAGTTCATTAGGCACTTGGCAAAGTCCAAAATCCTGATGACTGAAGCTCACCACAAAGCCCCAAAAGGCTCCAACCTCACACTGCCTCACCAAAACAAGCAACTGCTTGAGATGACTGAAATGTAAAAGGTAGGCAAGAGTGGACATTGGACTGCCGCAAAATCACTAGAGAATAATGGGGGACAAACTCAATGAGTATTTTGTATCAGTCTTCACTGTGGAGGAAACAGAATCAGGGTTAATATCACCGGCATATGTTGTGAAATTTGTTAACTTAGCAGCAGCAGTACAAAGCAATAAATGATAATATAGAAAAAATAAGTAAATCAATTACAGTAAGTATATATATGTAATTAAATAGTTAAATTTAAAATAGTTCAAAAATAAATAATAGAAGTGAGGTATGTGTCCTTGGGTTCAACGTCCATTTAGGAACCGGATGGTAGAGGGAAGGAAGCTGTTCGTGAATGCTGAGGGTGTGACAAGACACCAGCAATGTGCCAGAAACCCGACAGTGTCAGAAGTGAGTGTGGTTGTTATTATGAAGGTGAAGTGTTTGGAAATAGAAAGGTCTGAAACCTGGAATCTGGGTGATCTTTCAAGAATCACTAGATTCTGGAAGAGTTCCGGAGGAATGGAAAATTACAAATGACACTTCACTCTTTAAGAAGGAGGGAGGGAAAAGACAGGAAATTATAGGCCAGTTAGCCAGACTTCAGTATTGGGAAAATGTTGGGAGTCCATTATTAAGATTGATGTTTTGGGGTACTTGGAAGCACATGATAAAGTAGACCAAAGTCAGCATGGTTTCCTTCAGAGATGTTCCACACAAGTCGTTGATGGGACTGTTCCTTTTTATGTTATATGTCAATGATCTGAATGATGGAATTGATGGCTTTGTGGCCAATTCACAGATGATATGAAGATAGGTGGAGGGGCAGGTAGTGTTGAGGAAGCAGGGAGTCTGTAGAAGAACTAGACAGATTATGGGAATGGACAAAGAAGTGGCAGATGGAATATAGTGTAGGAATTTGTATGGTCATGCACTTTGGTAGAAGGAATAAGGGCATAGTTTATTTAGTAAATGGGTAGCAAATTCAGAAATCAGATGTGCAAAGAGACTTGGGACTCATCATGCAGGATTCCTTAAAGGTTAACTTGCAGGTTGAGTTGGTGGTAAGGAATGAAAGAAATAGAAATATAGAAACCCTACAGCACAATACAGGCCCTTCGGCCCACAAAACTGTGCTGAACATGTCCTTACCTTAGAACTACCTAGGGTTATCCATAACCCTCTATTTTTCTAAGCTCCATGTACCTATCCAGGAGTCTCTTAAAAGACCCTATCGTATCCACCTCCACCACCGTCACCGGAAGCCCATTCCACACACTCACCACTCTCTGCAGAAAAAACTTACCCCTGACGTCTCCTCTGTACCTACTTCCAAGCACCTTAAAATTCTGCCCTCTCATGTTAGCCATTTCAGCCCTGGGAAAAAGCCTCTGACAACCCACATGATCAATGCCTCTCATCATCTTATACACCTTTATCAGGTCACCTCTCATCCTCTGTTGCTCCAAGGAGAAAAGTCCGAGTTCACTCAACCTATTCTCATAAGGCATGCTCCCCAATCCAGGCAACATCCTTGTAAATCTCCTCTTCACCCTTTCTATGGCTTCCACATCCTTCCTGTAGTGAGGCAACCAGAACTGAGCACAGTACTCCAAGTGGGGTCTGACCAGGGTCCTATATAGCTGCAACATTACCTCTTGGCTATTGAACTCAGTCCCATGATTGATGAAGGCCAATACACTGTATGCCTTCTTAACCACAGAGTCAACCTGCGCAGCAGCTTTGAGTGTCCTATGGACTCAGATACCAAGATCCCTCTGATCATCCACAATGCCAAGTGCATTAATGCTATATTCTGACATCATATTTGACCTACCAAAATGAACCACCTCACACTTGAACTCCATCAGCCACTTTTCAGTCCAGTTTTTCATCCTATTGATGTCCCACTGTAACCTCTGACAGCCCTCCACACTATCCACAACACCCCCAACCTTTGTGTTATCAGCAAACTTACTAACCCATCCTTCTACTTCCTTATCCAGGTCATTTATAAAAATCACGAAGAGTAGGGCTCCCAGAACAGATCCCTGAGGCACACCACTGGTCACCGACCTCCATACAGAATATGACCCGGCTACAATCCCTCTTTGCCTTCTGTGGGCAAGCCAATTCTGGATCCACAAAGCAATGTCCCCTTGAATCCCATGCCTCCTTACTTTTCAATAAGCCTTGCATGGGGTACCTTATCAAATGCCTTGCTGAAATCCATATACAATATATCTACTGCTCTTCCTTCATCAATGTGTTTAGTCACATCCTCAAAAAATTCAATCAGTCTTGTAAGGCATGACCTCCTTCAACAAAACCATGCTGACTATTCCTAATCATATTATGCCTCTCCAAATCTTCATAAATCCTGCCTCTCGGGATCTTCTGCATCAATTTATCAACCACTGAGGTAAGACTCACTGGTCCATAATTTCCTGGTCTATCTCTACTCCATTTCTTGAATAAGGGAACAACATCTGCAACCCTCCAAACCTCTGGAACTTCTCCTGTCTCCATTGACGATGAAAAGATTGTTGTGGTCCGGTCCGTGATGTCCGCATTCCAGTTCACAGTCCAGTCCATCGATCCTTATTCCAGGCTTTCCAGTTTTCCCCAGTTCCATTGAGGCACCTAATTCTCATTTCGGGCTGGCATGTAAATACCTCTGCAAACCAAAAATCGGTCACTGGAATGTTCTCTCCCCACTGTTCCCAACGAGGGGTCCCAGCTCTGTGTTCCAAGACCTTATCCAGGCGCCGTGCTCCAGCCCTGTTCAAGTCTGAGGTTCGTGTCCTCATCCAGTTCTGGTGCTTCTTCCAGTCCATGTGCCTTGCCCAGCCCAGTAGTTCCTCGCCTGGTCCAGTCCAGGAGTCCCTCGTCCAGTCTGGGAATCCCTCATCCAGTCCAAGCCTAGTCCTAGAACCTCGTCCAGTCCCAAGTCTTTGCCTGGATCGGGGTTCCGAGCCCCTGTCCAGTCTCTGGCTCGGAGTCCTAGTCCAGGCTCCTAGTTCCAAGTTCCTTTTCCAGGTCCCGCTTTCCTAGTCTGAGTCCTTGCCCATGCCCAGTGCGCATGTCTCGCCCGTGGCTGTGTCTATGTCCAGCGTCGTTTCCTCCCAACTTCCCTGGCTTTCTGAATTAACCTAGTACCTCTATGTCTGTGTCTTGCATTTGGGTCCGTTATCACCGCCCCCCCTTGCAACAAAGATCATTGCCAGTAAATAAATATAGAGAAAAATAAACTGAATTACAGTAAGTATATATACTCATGTCTATTAAATAGATCAGTTAAAATAAGTAATGCAAAATAAAACAGACATAAGTAGTGAGGTAGTGTTCATGGGTTCAATGTCTGGACATTGTATAGTGTCCTGAATGATGGACACTATATTCGTAAGGCACTATTCCTTGAAGATGCCTTGGATACGATGGAGGCTAGTACCCATGGGAGCTGACTAATTTTACAAGTTTCTACCACTTACTTCAATCTTGTGTAGTAGCACCACCCTTCCCATACCAGACTGTGATGCAGCCAGTTAGAATGGTCTCCACGGTACATTTCTAGATGTTTTCAAGTGTTTTAGTTGATAAACCAAAACTCCTCAAACTCCTAATGAAATATAACCGCCGTCTTGCCTTTATCGCTACATCAATGTGTTGTGTTCAGGTTAGGTCCTCAGAGATATTGACACCCAGGAACTTGAAATTGCTCATTCTCTCCACTTCTGATCCCTCTCTGAGGATTCCACAACCAGCTCTTTGGTCTTACTGACACTGAGTGCAAGGTTATTGCTACAACCCCACTCAACTAAATGATATATGTCACTCCTGAACACCCTCTCATCACTATCTGAAATTCTGCCAACAATAGTTAAATGATCAGCAAATTTATAGATGGCATTTGAGCTGTGCCTAGCCACACAGTCATGGGTGTAGAGAGAGTAGAGCAGTGGGCTAAGTGAGGTGTGCTCATGTTGATTGTCAGCAAGGTGGAGATTGTGGTCTTCCGGTTAGGAAGTCGATGATCCAGTTGCAGAGGGAGGTACAGAGGCCCAGGTTCTATAGCTTTTTGATCAAGACCGTAGGAATGATGGTGTTAAATACTGAGCTATAGTCAAAAAACTACATCCTGACAAAGGTACTTGCATTGCCCAGATGATCTGAGGCCGTGTAGAGAGCCATTGAGATTGCATCTCCAATAGACCTATAGATAGGCAAACTGCAGTGGGTTCCTGAGAAGGTGTTGATTCTAGTCATAACCAATCTTCAAAACCATAGATGTGAGTGTCTCTGGACGATAGTCATTGAGGCAGCTCACACTGCTCTTCTTGGGCACTGGTATAATTGTTGCCCTTTTGAAGCAGGTGAAAACTTCCAACCATAGCAATGAGAGATCGAAGATGTCTTTAAATACCCCCACCAGTTTGTTGACACAGGTTTTCAGAGCCTTACCAGGTATTCCATTGGGTCCTGCTGCCTTGCAAGGGTTCACCTTCTTGAAAGACAGCCTGATGTCAGCCTGCTAGACAGAGATCATAGGGTCACCAGGTGCTGAAGTGCTCGTCATAGCTGTGTTTTCTCCCCTTTCAAAGCAAGCACAAAAGCCATCGAGCTCGTCTAGGAGTGAAGCATCACTGCCATTCATGATGCTGGGTTTTGCTTTGTAGGAAGTAATGGCCTGCAAACACTGCCAGAGTTGACGTGTATCTGATGTCACCTCCAAACTTGCTCAGAATTATTTCTTCACTCTTGAAATAGCCTTCTGCAAGTCATGCTCAGTTTTCTTATACAGACCTGGGCCACCAAACTTAAATACCACAGATCTACAGACTATGAACCTCCTGGTTCTTCCATGGCTTTTGGTTTGGTGATGTACAGTAAGCTTGGGGTTTGAGTCCATAGGACACTCAAAGCTGCTATGCAGGTTGACTCTGTGGTTAAGAAGGCATACGGTGCATTAGGCTTCATCAACCATGGGATTGTGCTGCAGGTTTTCTATGTTCTATATATTTCATTGTACTGCTGCCATAAAGTTAACACATTTTACAACATATGCCAGTGATATTAAGCCTGATACTGAAATGTAATGATAGCATTCGGCATTGGAAAGGGTGTAAAGGAGGTTCCCGGGAATGAAAGTGTTACGTATGAGGAGCATTTGATGGTCCTGTATTTGCTAGAGTTTAGAAGAATGAGGGGGTTGTCATTGAAATATATTGAAAATTGAAAGGTCTAGATAGAGTGGATGTGGAGAGGATGCTTTCAAGATTCATTTTGGAAGGTCAAATTTGAAAACAGAATACAGAGTTAATGGCAAGATTCTTAGCAGTGTGGAGGAACATCAAGATGGTCCATAGACCTCTCAAAGTTGACAGGGTTGTTAAGAAGGCATGTGGTGAGTTGGCCTTCATTAGTTGGGGATGGAGTTGAGAACCACATAGTAATATTGCAGCTCTATAAAACCCTGGTTAGACCAGACATGGAATATTGTGTTCAGTTTTGATCACCTCATGAAAGGAAGGATTTGAAGGTTTTAGAGAGGATGCAAAGGACATTTACCTAGGTACAGGGTACAGCATCGACTAGAGGGCATGTTTTATGAATATACAGTAGTTGAGTGAGCTAAGGCTTTTCTCTTTGAGGGAAGTAGGATGAGTGGGAACCTGATAGAGGAGTACAAGATGATTAGAGGCAGAGCCTGGATAGCTAGAGACTTTTTCCCAGGGTAGAAATGGCTAAAACAAGTGGGCATAATTTTAAGGTGACTGGAGGTAAGTATCAGAGAGATATCAGAGGCAAATTCTTTGCACAAAAGGCGTTGGGTGCATGGAACACCCTGTCAGGGGTGGTATAGAGGCATACACATTAGGGGCATTTAAGAAATTCTTAGATAGGCACGTGGATGACAGAAAAATAGAGTTAATTAGAAAGGAAGGGTTAACGATCTTAGAGTATGTTAAAAGGTAGCACAACATCATGGGCCAAAGGGCCAGTCCTGTGCTATAATGTTACATAGAAACATAGAAAACCTACAGCACAAAACAGGCCCTTCAGCCCACAAAGTTGTGCCAAACATGACCCTACCTTAGAAATTACTAGGCTTACCTATAGTCCTCTATGTTTCTAAGCTCCATGTACCTATCTAAAAATCTCTTAAAAGACCCTATCGTATCCACCTCCACCACCATTGCCGGCAGCCCATTCCACACACTCACCACTCTCTGAGTAAAAAACTTAGCCCTGACATCTCCTCTGTACCTACTCCCCAGCAACTTAAACCTGTGTCGCCTTGTGGCAACCATTTTAGCCCTGGGAAAAAGCCTCTGACTATCCACACAATCAATGCCTCTCATCATCTTCTACACCTCTATCAGGTCACCTCTCATCCTCCGTTGCTCCAAGGAGAAAAGGCTGAGTTCACTCAACCGGTTTTCATTAGGCATGCTCCCCAATCCAGGCAACATCCTTGTAAATCTCCTCTGCACCCTTTCTATGGCTTCCACATCCTTCCTGTAGTGAGGCGACCAGAACTGAGCACAATACTCCAAGTGGGGTCTGACCAGGGTCCTATATAGCTGAAACATCACCTCTTGGCTCCTAAATTCAATTCCACAACTGATGAAGGCCAATACACTGTACGCCTTTTTAACCACAGAGTCAACCTGCATAGCTGCTTTGAGCGTCCTATGGACTCGGACCCAAAGACCCCTCTGATCCTCCTCACTGCCGAGAGTCTTACCATTAATACTATATTCTGCCATCATATTTGACCTACCAAAATGAGCCACTTCACACTTATTTGGGTTTAACACCATCTGCCACTTCTCAGCCCAGTTTTGCATCCTATCAATGTCTCACTGTAACCTCTGACAGCTGTCCAGACTATCCACAACACCCCCAACCTTTGTGTCATCAGCAAATTTGCTAAACCATCCCTCCACTTTCTCATCCAGGTCATTTATACAAATCACTAAGTGTCAGGGTCCCAGAACAGATCCCTGAGGCACTCCACTGGTGACCGACCTCCATGCAGAATATGACCCATCTACAAATACTCTTTGCCTTCTGTGGGCAAGCCAGTTCTGTATCCACAAAGCAATGTCCCCTTGGATCCCATGCCACCTTACTTTCTCAATAAGCCTTGCATGGGGTACCTTATCAAATGCCTTGCTGAAATCCATATACACTACATCTACTGCTCTTCCTTCATCAATATGTTTAGTCACATCCTCAAAAAATTCAATCAGGCTCATAAGGCACGACCTGCCTTTGACAAAGCCATGCTGACTATTCCTGATCATATCATACCTCCCTAAATGTTCATAAATCCTACCTCTCAGGATCTTCTCCATCAACTTACCAACCACTGATGTAAGACTCTCTGGTCTATAATTTCCTGGGCTATCTCTACTCCCTTTCTTGAATAAAGGAACAACATCCACAACCCTCCAATCCTATGGAATCTCTCCTGTCTCCATTGATGATTCAAAGATAATCGCCAGAGGCTCAGCAATCTCCTCCCTCACCTCCCACAGTAGCCTGGGATCCATCTCATCCAGTCCCAGCGACTTATCCAACTTGATGCTTTCCAAAAGCTCCAGCACATCCTCTTTCTTAATATCTACATGCTCAAGCTTTTCAGTCTGCTGCAAATCATTCCTACAATCACCAAGATCCTTTTCCATAGTGAATACTGAAGTAAAGTATTCATTAAGTACCTCTGCTATTTCCTCTGGTTCCAAACATACTTTCCCACTGTCACACTTGATAGGTGCTGTTCTTTCATATCTTATCCTCTTGCTCTATACATACTTGTAGAATGCCTTGGGGGTTTTCCTTAATCCTGCCCACCAAGGCCTTCTCTTGGCCTAATTTCCTTCTTAAGCTCCTTCCTATTAGCCTTATAATCTTCTATATCTCTAACATTACCTAGCTTTCTGAACCTTTTGTAAGCTTTTCCTTTCTTCTTGACTAGATTTGTTACAGCCTTTGTACACCACGGTTCCTGTACCATAGAACCATAGAACATTACAGCACAGAAACAGGGCTTTTGGCCCTTCTTGGCTGTGCCGAACCATTTTTCTGCTAAATTCCACTGACCTGCTCCTGGACCATATCCCTCCATACCCCTCTCATCCATGTACCTGTCCAAGTTTTTCTTAAATGTTAAAAGCATTTACCACTTCATCTGGCAGCTCATTCTACACTCCCACCATTCTCTGTGTGAAGAAGCCCCCCTGATGTTCCCATTAAACATTTCACCCTTCACCCTTAACCCATGTCCTCTGTTTTTTTTCTCCCCTAGCCTCAGTGGAAAAAGCCTGCTTGCATTCACTCTATTGATATCCATTATAATTTTATATACCTCTATCAAATCTCCCCTCATTCTTCTATGCTCCAGGGAATAAAGTCCTAACCTATTCAACCTTTCTCTGTAACACAGTTTCTCAAGTCCCAACAACATCCTTGTAAACCTTCTCTGCACTCTTTCAACCTTATTAATATCCTTCCTGTAATTAGGTGACCAAAACTGCACACAATACTCCAAATTCGGCCTTATACAACTTCACCATAACATTCCAACTCTTATATTCAATACTTTGATTTATAAAGGCCAATGTACCAAAAGCTCTCTTTACTACCCTATCTACCTGTGATGCCACTTTTAGGGAATTTTGTATCTGTATTCCCAGATCCCCCTGTTCTGCTGCACTCTACTGTTATGGTCCTGGCTGGCATTCCCCACTTTTTCTCTGTCCTTGCTAATTGGTCCTTAATCCGCACACTTGATTCCCAATCTTTCCTAATTCCTCTCAATCACCAGCACCTGGTTTCCATTAGCCACCAGAGGATAAGACTCCGACAGCTCTGGTCAGCCCTAGCCAGATTGTTGGTTGACTCTCAGAGAGAGGAACCTTGCTCCAGGTCTTCAACCCCGTATCTCTCCATAAACCAAGTCTCCCAGGTCCTGACTCAGCCTGGTGCCGATTCTACACTCGCTACGGAGATTCTGCCTCCTGATCCTGCCCCCGCGTCGGAGTCCTGCACTTGGGTTCGTTTTCCTGCCCCGTCCCTGTCACATCCTCAGTGCCCGACCATTTACCTTGTATGTTCGGTTTTTCCTTCCAAAGTGCAATACCTCACACTTGTCTGTATTAAACTCCATCTGCCATTTTTCAGCCCATTTTTCCAGCTGGTCCAAATCCCTCTGCAAGCTTTGAAAACCTTCCTCACTGTCCACTACACCTCCAATCTTTGTATCATCAGCAAATTTACTGATCCAATTTACCACATTATCATCCAGATCATTGATATAGATGGCAAATAACAATGGACCCAGCACTGATCCCTGTGGCACACCACTAGTCACAGGCCTCCACTCAGAGAAGCAATCCTCCACTACCACTCTCTGGCTTCTTCCATTGAGCCAATGTCTAATCCAATTTACTATCACACCATGTATACCTAGCGAATGAATCTTCCTAACTAACCTCCCATGCGGGACCTTGTCAAAGGCCTTACTGAAGTCCATGTAGACAACATCCACTGCCTTCCCTTCATCCACTTTCCTTGTAACCTCCTCGAAAAACTCAAAGATTAGTTAAACATGACCTACCACGCACAAAGCCATGTTAACTCTCCCTAATAAGACCCTGTCTATCTAAATACTTGTAGATCCTATCTCTTAGTACTCCTTCCAATAATTTACCTACTACCGACGTCAAATTTACTGGCCTATAATTTCCCAGATTACTTTTAGAGCTTTTTTTAAACAACAGAACAACATGAGCCATCCTCCAATCCTCCAGCACCTCACCTGTATATACCGACGTTTTGAATATATCTGCCAGGGCCCCTGCAATTTCAACACTAGTCTCTTTCAAGGTCCGAGGGAATACCCTGTCAGGTCCTGGGGATTTATCTGCTCTGATTTGCCTCAAGACAGCAAGCACCTCCTCCTCTTCAATCTGTATAGGTTCCATGACCTCTCTACTTGTTTGCCTTATTTCCATTGACTCCATGCCAGTTTCCTTAGTAAATACAGATGCAAAAAAACCATTTAAGATCTCCCCCATTTCTTTTGGTTCCATACATAGCTGACCACTCTGATCTTCAAGAGGACTAACTTTATCCCTTACTATCCTTTTGCTCTTAATATACCTGTAGAAGCTCTTTGGATTATCCTTCACCTTGACTGCCAAAGCTACCTCATGTCTTCTTTTAGCCCTCCTGATTTCTTTCTAAAGTATTTTTTTGCATTTTTTATACTCCTCAAGTACCCTACCATTACTTCCCTGTCTCATTGGAATGTACCTATGCAGACCTCCACACAAACATCCCCTGAACGTTTGCCACATTTCTTCCGTACTTTTACCTAAGAACATCAGTTTCCAATTTCAACTTCCAAGTTCCTGCCTGATAGCCTCATAATTCCCCTTACTCCAATTAAGCACTTTTCTAATTTGTCTGTTCCTATCTCTCCAATGCTATTGTAAAGGAAGTAGAATTATGATCACTGTCTCCAAAATGCTCTCCCACTGAGATCTGACACCTGACAAGGTTCATTTCCCAATACCAAATCAAGTACAACCTCTCCTCTTGTAGACTTATCTACATATTGTGTCAAGAAATCTTCCTGAACACATCTAACAAACTCCACCCCATCTAAACCCTTTGCTCTAGGGAGACGCCAATTGATACTTGGGAAATTAAAATCTCCCAACGTGACAATTCTGTTATTCTTACACCCTTCCAGGATCTGTTTCCCTATCTGCTCCTCTATAACCCTGTTAATATTTTGCGGCCTATAATAAACACCCCGTAAAGTTATTGACCCCTTGCTGTTCCTAACCTCCACCCACATAGACAATCCCTCCATGGCGTCGACCTTTTCTGCAGCCGTGATACTATCTCTGATCAACAGTGCCACGCCCCCACCTCTTTTGCCTCCCTCCCTGTCCTTTCTGAAACATCTAAAACCCGGCACTTGAAGTAACCATTCCTGTCCCTGATCCATCCAAGTCTCTGTAATGGCCACCACATCATATCTCCAAGTACTGATCCATGATCTAAGCTGATCCACTTTGTTCACTCCTTGCGTTAAAATAGATGCATTTTAAACTTTCGGTCTGAGCGTGTCCCTTCTCTATCACCTGCCTATCCTCCCTCTTGCACTGTCTCCAAGCTTTCTTTATTTTTGAGCCAACCTCCTCTTCCCCAGTCTCTTCAGTTCGGTTCCCACCCCCAACAATTCTTCTTTAAACTCTCCCCAGTAGCCTTAGCAAACCTTCCCGCCAGGATATTGGGCCCCCTGGGATTTAAGTGCAACCTGTCCTTTTTGTACAGGTCACACCTGCCCCTAAAGATGTCCCAATGATCCAGAAATCTGAATCCCTGCCCCCTGCTCCAATCCCTCAGCCACGCATTTATCCTCCACCTCACTCTATTCCTATTCTCACTGTCACAAGGCGCAGGCAGTAGTCCTGAGATTACTACTTTGTGGTCCTGCTTCTCAACTTCCTTCCTAACTCCTTGTAGTCTTTTTTCAGGACCTCTTCCCTTTTCCTACCTATGTCATTGGTACCAATATGTACCACAACCTCTGGCTGTTCTCTTTCCCACTGCAGGATATCTTGGGTGTGATCGAAACATCCCAGCCCCTATATTCTATGTAAATAGCAAATACTTGATGCCAAAAAGGGAGGGAAATAGTGAATTTTTTTGTTTAACTCCAAGGTTCTTTTAGAAGTCAGGAAAGAGGCATAAATAATTTTATTAATAGTTGATAGAATAAAGAAAAATTCCATTCAAATCCACAAATCACAATAAACCAATTAGAAAATACTTATTTAATACTGCAGTAAAAATTAACCAATGGGAAGACACTTATACACTTAATTACATACAGAGAAGCTCTAGAATTACACTTAATATAGCCACTAGAAGTTTATTAAACTGTTATGCATATAACGGCAACTTAAAATACAAGCAGATAATTCATTGTTAAACTGCAAAGAAAGTAACAATAATACCCGATAATACCCCTGCCCCAACTGATTCTAAATCATACATTTAGATTCATTACATCTGAAAATTCTGAGGCAGACAAACTTGTGGCATTAATGTTATATATAAAATAACCGAAAAACTACTTGGGTGATGAAATATCAAGGTATATATATATATTTCAAGTATTCATATGATTATGTCATAGGCACAGTTAGGCAAGCTTGAAATATTATATTAATGATTACCTTTAAACATGTAAAAAAGATGTAAATTATGATAAGGCATATTATCATAAGTACATTTCTACTTTTCCCAAGGCTTCAGCAGTGTCATTGCTTACTCTTTCTAAAGCTGCAGCAACATCTTTGATCTTTCTTATTCTCCTTGCAACACCATAAAATGGGAATAAATTTGATGCAAAATTATCTCCTTCTGAAGCGTCTCGTTTACTTCTAGACTCCGGAGGTAAGACCTGTTTATGCCTCAGGGTAAGAAAACATACCTTAAATAACAAGATCCTAACCAATTATGTGGAAGAGAAGTGTAGGTTCCATTTTCGCATTGTCTATGAACTTAGACCATTTCTTATTACTTGACAGGAGCTTTGTTGTATTGTAATATTTTTCTGATAGTCATTAATACAAATAAACCTACATTATGAGTCATTGCAACTGGCACTTGTGAGTAGGGAAAACTGACAAAAATATACCAACAAATAATATTAGAATACACTTCATAATGTCCAGTAGTTGTAAACTTGATTGAAGTGTTCTGGCTGGTTAGTGATTTGCTCACTGCAGTACAACAGCATAGGCTCTATGAACAGAGGTTACTAGCACGTTAACCACAGCGCTTGTTGTTATCGTGGATCACTTTAGCTCGCTTGTAGTGGCTGGCGTGCACTATCTACTTACTTTTATCTTCTACTTTCACCACCAAGTTGGCAATTAACAGCACTTGATAAGGACCTTCCCATCCAGCTCCCAGTGGATCCATATGCAATTTCTTAATCACTCATCAGGAATCAGGGTGTGGCTTCCCAAGTGGCAGAAACCTATTGAGAAGCAGAGTGGATAGCTTGGATAAATTTCACACAATATTTCTGCCATAATGTGTATAGCAATCTCATTGAGATTAAGGTCCACTGCAGTGACCCTGTAACCACCTCAGCCGGACTTTGTTTGGGTTGCTCTGATGCTACACAAGATTGGTAGGCCATGGTACACATTCCTCATGATACATAGTCATTCTGTTGTTTGATGGTTCCGATCATTCATTTGACCTGTCCCAATGACGCTGGGTGATGTAGACAATGAGAAGACCATTCAATGTTCATCAGTCAACATAATTCCTGAGTAACATTCCCAGTGAAACGTATTCCCTGGTCAGAGTCAATGTGACATGGCAATCCCCATCTAGGAATATTGTCCTTGATTAGAGTGTTTGTGTGTGGGTAGGGGGTTGGGGCAGTGGTTTTCTTTGCTGGAGCTGCTTCCTCCCATCTTTAAAACTTGTCAACTATTCCAGTATGCCTGAGTACCCTTAACGCTTTGGAAAAGTAATGTAGTCCACTTGTAAATGGATCAGGTGGGGCAAGAACACTTAATTCAGGTTGCTTTTCTGCTGCTCCAGGATTTGTTTTCTGACATGTTATGACTTTTTCAAATGTTTGACAAGTTTGTACCTTGAACTTTGGGTTCCACCACCATTGGGAGAATCTGCTGATCATCTTTGGTGTCCTATGGAGTGTATCTACTGTGCTGGATAAGGAAACAACATAGTTGGGGCTACTAATCTATGACTAGAGGCATATCTCCATGTTTCATCACTGTTTATTCTGCCACCATTCTCCATCCAGAACCACTTTTCCTGGTTAGAGCATTGAGCTTGCATCTCTTGGATATCTCATATGTTCATCTGTGATAAAGAGTTCACCTTTGTTCCCATAATTCCATAAGAGGATAAGACGTGAGAGAATAGGACCAATCAAGTGTGACAGTGGAAAAGTGTGTGTGGAATTGGAGGAGATAGCAGAGGTACTTAATGAATACTTTGCTTCAGTATTCACTACGGAAAAGGATCTGGGTGATTGTAGGAATGACTTACAGTGGACTGAAAAGCTTGAGCATGTAGATACTGAGGAAGAGGATGTGCTGGAGCTTTTGAAAAGCATCAAGTTGGATAATTCACCAGGACCGGACGAGATGTACCCCAGGCTACTGTGGGAGGAGATTGCTGAGCCTCTGGCGCTGATCTTTGCATCATCAATGGGGCATGGAGAGGTTCTGGAGGATTGGAGGGTTGCAGATGTTGTTCCCTTATTCAAGAAAGGGAGTAGATATAGCCCAGGAAATTATAGACCAGTGGTTGGTGAGCTGATGGAGAAGATCCTGAGAGGTAGGATTTATGAACATTTGGAGAGACATAACATGATTAGGAATAGGCAGCATGGTTTTGTCAAAGGCAGGTCGTGCCTCACGAGCCTATTTGAATTTTTTGAGGATGTGACTAAACACATTGATGAAGGAAGATCAGTAGATGTAGTGTATATGGATTTCCACAAGGCATTTGATAAGGTACCCCATACAAGGCTTATTGAGAAAGTAAGGAGGCATGGGATCTAAGGGGAAATTGCTTTGTGGATCCAGAACTGGCTTTCCCACAGAAGGCAAAGAGTGGTTGTAGACAGGTCATATTCTGCATGGAGGTCGGTCAGCAGTGGAGTGCCTCAGGGATCTGTTCAGGGACCCTTACTTTTTGTGATTTTTATAAATGACCTGGATGAGGAAGTGGAGGGATGATTTGCTGATGAAAATTTGCTGATGACACAAAGATTAGGGGTGTTGAGGATAGTGTGGAGGGCTGTCAGAGGTTACAACGGGACATTGATAGGATATAAAACTAGGCTGAGAAGTGGCTGATGGAGTTCAACCCAGATAAGTGCGAGGTGATTCATTTTGGTAGGTCAAATATGAAGGCAGAATATAGTATTAATGATAAGACTCTTGGCAGTGTGGAGGATCAGAGGGGTCTTGGGGTCCAAGTCCACAGGACACTCAAATCTGCTGTGCACGTTGACTGTGTGGTTGAGAAAGCATGCGGTACATTGGCCTTCATCAATCGTGGGATTGAGTTTAGGAGCTGAGAGGTAATATTACAGCTATATAGGACCCTGATCAGACCCCACTTGGAGTACTGTGCTCAGTTCTGATCGCCTCACTACAGGAACGATGTGGAAGCCATAAAAGGTGAAGAGGATATTTACAAGGATGTTGCCTAGATTTGGGAGTGTGCCTTATGAGAATAGGTTGAGTGAACTTGGCCTTTTCTCCTTGGAGCGACAGAGGGTGAGAGATCTGATAGAGATGTAGATGATGAGAGGCATTGATCATTTAGATAGTCAGAGGCATTTCCCCAGGGCTGAAATGGCTAGCACAAGAGGGCACAGTTTTAAGGTGCTTGGGAGTAGGTACAGAGGAGATGTCAGGGGTATGTGTTTTACACAGAGAGTAGTGAGTGCATGGAATGGGTTGCCAGCGACGGTGATGGAGGCGGATTCAATAGAGTCTTTTAAGAGTCTCCTGGACAGGTACATGGAGCTTAGAAAAATAGAGGGCTATGGGTAACCCTAGGTAACTTCTCAGGTAAGAACATGTTCGGCACAGCTTTGTGGGCTGAAGGGCCTGTATTGTGTTGTAGGTTTTCTATGTTTCTAATTCCAGTTGTTGGGTTCACTGTATATATTCTCAGTACTTTGTTTATTTCTCTTATTGATGCCTTTGTTGCAATTTCATCTAGGAATGCATTTCCACAGCTTTCCATTGTAGTCATTTTGGAGTGGCTTTCACATTTTAATTCAACAACTTCTGACGGCAATTTATGACATTCATGAGTTCTTGAACTAGTTGGCCATTCTTTGCTGGTGTTCCTACAGCTATAAGAAATCCCCTTTGTCTCCTTAAGTTTCCAAAGTCATGAAAAACTCCAAAAGCATATCAAGAATTGGTACAGATATTAGCTGATCTTCCTTCTGTCAACTTACAGGCTTCCATCAAAGCTTTTAGTTCTGCCTGTTGCACAGATATACCTGGGACCATGCTTCCTGTTGCCAGCACTTCAGTTCCAGAAACAATTGCCCATCCAGGCATTTGAATTCCTCTCTCAATCACTGAGGAGCCATCAGTGTATAGAATCAGTTCTTTGGCAGAGTAATAATCAACAATAATTAGAATCAGAATTAGATTTAATATCATTGCATATGTTGTGAAATTTATTGTTATGTAGCAGCAGTACATTGCAATACATAATAATAAAAATTGTCAATTATGTAAGTATAATATTTTTTAAAGCTAAATTAAATAAGTAGTGCAAAAAAAAGAAACAAAATGCAGTGATGTAGTGTTCATGGGTTCAATGTCCATTCAGAAATCGGATGGCGGAGGAAGAAGCTGTTCCTGAATTGTTAAGTGTGTGCCTTCAAGCTTCTGTATCTCCTTCCTGATGGTAGCAATGAGAACAAGGCATGACCTGGGTGATGGGGGTCCTTAATGATGGATTCCACAAGGCATTGCTCCTTGAATTGCCCTAGATACTACAGAGGCTGGTGCTCTTGATGGAGCTGACTAAGTTTACAACTCTTTACAGCTTATTTGGATCCTGTGCAGTGGCCCCCACCCCCATACCAGATGGTGATGCAACCAGTTAGAATTCTCACCACAGTACATCTGTGGAAATTTGTGACATACCAAATCTCCTGATATTCCTAATGAAATATAGCTGCTGTCATGCCTTCTTTGTAGCCGCCTTGATATACTGGGTCCAGGATTGACCCTCATAAATATTGTTACCCAGGAACTTGAAATTGCTCGTTCTTTCCTCTATTGATCCCTCTATGAGGACTGGCGTGTGTTCCCTCATTTTACCCTTTGTGGATTGTGTTAACTTCTGATCTGTAGTCAATAAACAGCAGCCTGACAAAAGAGTTAGCACTGTCCAGGCGATCCAACTTCTCCACGTGCTGTTCCTTATCGTGGTGGGGAGGTTTCAGTGCCTTCATGATCCTGGGAGCTATACCATCTGGGACTTCAGTCCCTGGTAGGTTCAGCCTTGCTGGGCAGGTTCCAGGTGAAGGTCCTCCAGGTTGGGGGTTGGGCGTAGGGCCAGCAACCCTACCCTGTAAAATCTTTCCCGCTACAGAAACCGAAACAAGGAAATTTATTGATACCAGTGAGAGGAGTGATGCAGAACTAGGAGCAGAAATTATGATGGATGGAGATCAAAGCCACCAGGACATCTCTGGACTGAGAGCTAATCTTCTTTCACCCACAGAATCTATCCATATTGGATGCTGGAATGTTCGAATTTTATATCAAACTGGAAAGCTTGCACAGACTATCAAAGAAATGCATAACTACCGACTGCAGCTGCTTGGAATACAAGAAACACATTGGACAGATTCTGGAAAGCAACCCCTAGCATCTGGCGATACAATCATATGTTCAGGCTGCAAGGACAACATTTGCAAGGACAACATTTACAAGGTGCCACTCATCATGGACAGGGATGCCTCGAGGGCCTTATTAGAATGGAACCCCATCTATGGAAGACTCCTGTATGTTCGTTTAAACTCTAAGTTCCCTAGACTGTCCATAATTGTGGTATATGCACCTACTGAGGATGTGGAAGAAGAAACTAAAGATGAGTTTTATAACAGCCTTCAAGCTGCTGTTGAAAAGATCCCGAAACACAATGTGCTCATTATAATGGAGGACCTTAATGCAAGAATTGGGAATGAAAACAGCAATTGTGAAAGTACTACTGAAGGCATGATGTTGGAGTCATGAATGACAATGGTGAAAGACTTTATAACTTTTGTGAAATGAACCATCTTACAGTAGGAGGCACCATTTTCCAGCAGAAAGATATCCATAAGGTCATGTGGAAATTCCCAGATGGGAAAGCAGAGTCAGATTGACCATATCATTATCAACAACAAATGGAAGAGATCACTCAACGATGTTCGGGTAAAAAGGCTAGCGGATGTTGGCAGCGATCACCATCTCCTTGTAGCAAAAGTGGAACTAAAATTGAGGAAAGTGAGAACGGGCTTAGGCAGAGGCCAACACTTTGATTCCAGCAAACTTCAAAACTTTGAGATACAGAGAAAATTTACACTCCAACTTACAAACAGATTTAGCATACTGACATGACAATCCACGACTTTAATAAAGTGATGAAGGAGACTAGTAAGGAGATCCTGGGATAACAAAAGAAACGGAAAGAAGATTAGTGAGACAACCTGGATGAAAATAACGAAAAGGAAAGAAACCAAGAAAGGAATGCCGAGTATAACTTCCCGTCGCCTGAGGGAGAGACTTGCTGCTGAATATGCGGAGAATGACAAGGATGTTAAACGAAGCTGCAGAAAGGACAAGCAACAGTATTTTGAGACACTTGCCTCCAAAGCTGAAGAAGCTGCAAAAAATATGGATATGAGAACATTATACAAAATAACCAAGTGCATGAAGGGGAACTATGGAAACAAGCATGATATTGCTATAAAAGCAAAGGATGGCAATATTATCAAAAACAAGAAAGGAATAACCACCAGATGGAAAGAGCATTTTGAAGCAGTTTTGAACACCTTGAGAAACCCCTAAGATTTATGAGAGTAATGAAGACCTTGATATCTCCACGGAACTACCCACAGTTGAAGAAGTCCAGCAAGCCATTAAGAAAATGAAATCAGGAAAGGCACCCGGAGAAGATGAGATGAGTGCAGAAATGCTTAAGGGAGGTGGCAGAGAAATGTGCCGTGTGCTGTGTCAAATCTTTAACACCATCTGGAAAAGTGAAGAAATACCTGAGGAGTGGAAAACTGGACTTACTGTAAAACTGCCAAAGAAAGGAGATTTAAGTATATGCGACAACTGGGGAGGTGTTACACTCCTCTCAATTACAAAGTTTTCAGTCGCATCTTGTTAAATCGGATCTCAGAGGTTGTGGAAGATATCATCCGGAAAGAACAAGCTGGTTTTAGAAAAGGTCGATCTTGCATAGACCATATATTCGTACTAAGACAAATTCTCGAACAATCTGCAGAGTGGAACAGCAATCTTTATGTACTATTTGTGGACTTCGAAAAAGTATTTGACAGTATCCACTGAGAAACACTCTGGAAAATTTTAAGAAGATACAGATTTCCCCAAAAAATTGTAAACATTATCCAAATGATGTACAGCGACTTTCAGTGCAAAGTGATTTGTGGAAAGCAACTGACAGAAAGCTTCAGGGTATGCACAGGAGTTAAACAGCGATGTATCCTATCACCTTTGCTCTTCATTTTAGCAATGGATTGGCTTCTGAGGGAAACAATCACAGAAAAGAAATAGGGTATTCAATGGACACTTACCTCAACACTTGAAGACCTAGTTTTTGCTGACGATATCAGTCTGCTAGTGAATCGTCATTGTGACATTCCGGAGAAATCAGACAGACTTACATCATATGCATCGCAACTTGGGATGAACATTCAAGTGAGAAAAACAAAGATCATGAAGATGAACGCTTCCAACCTCCAACCAGTAATCATCAATAATCAGCAAGTGGAAGAGGTAGATGAGTTCAAGTACCTTGGGAGTAAAGTCAGCACTGATGGAGATAGTGGTAAGGACATATTAGCAAGACTATCCAAAGCAAATAAAGCTTTTGGCAGCCTCAATGCAGTTTGGAAATCCACACAACTCAAACTTAACACCAAAATCAGCATTTTTAAAAGCAACATCCTAAGCGTTGCTTTTTTATGGAAGTGAATGTGGAAGATGACGGAAGATATCTGCAAGAAACTTGACACGTTCCAGACAAAGTGTCTACAATGTATCAAGAAGATCCTCTGGCCTGAGAAAATCAGAAACCAAGACTTGCTTACATCTTGCGATATAGAATCAATCTCAGTTTGTGTGAAAAGAAGACGATGGAGATGGCTGGGTCATGTAATGAGAATGCCAACTGATCAACTAGCAAAAGTAGCACTAAGTGGACCCCACACGGAAAGTGAAGTAGGGGTAGGCCCAAAATGACAGACAAACATACTTTATTGATCCCGAGGGAAATTGGGTTTCGTTACAGCCGCACCAACCAAGAATAGTGAAGAAATATAGCAATATAAACCCATAAATAATTAAATAATAATAAGTTAATCATGCCAAGTGGAAATAAGTCCAGGACCAGCCTATTGGCTCAGAGTGTCTGACACTCCGAGGGAGGAGTTGTAAAGTTTGATGGCCACAGGCAGGAATGACTTCCTATGATGCTCAGTGTTACATCTCGGTGGAATGAGTCTCTGGCTGAATGTACTCCTGTGCCTAACCAGTACATTATGGAGTGGATGGGAGTCATTGTCCAAGATGGCATGCAACTTGGACAGCATCCTCTTTTCAGACACCACCATCAGAGAGTCCAGTTCCACGCCCACATCACTGGCCTTACAAATGAGTTTGTTGATTCTGTTGGTGTCTGCTACCCTCAGCCTGCTGCCCCAGCACACAACAGCAAACATGATAGCACTGGCCACCACAGCCTCGTTTGTGCCTGACGTGGCGAAGATCTGTGGAAGCAGAACTGAAAGAAGTAGGCATGAACTGGGTAACGGCGAGAAACAGAGCGAAAGACCGGCAGAAATGGAAGACCCTTGTGGAGGACCCATGTGCCACCTAGGCACTAAGGGTTCAGATGACAACTACGAGCTGATCCAAGGCTACATCAAGAGCCAATGAGATCGCATCCGCTGTAGACCTATTATAGCGATAGGCAAATTGCAGTGGTCCAGGTCCTTGCTGAGGCAGGAGTTGATTCTAGCCATAACCAACTTCTGAAAGCACCTTACCACCATAGATGTGAGTGCTACTAGATGATGGTCATTAAGGCAGCTTACCCTGCTCTTCTTAGGCACTGGTATGAATGTTGCCCTTTCTAAGCAGGTGGGAACTTGCGAATGTAGCAATGAGAGATTGAAAATGTCTTTGAACACACCCACCAATTGGTTGGCAAAAGGTTTTCAGAGCCCTACGAGGTAAACCATTGGAATGCAGAACCATTGATTATGCAGAAAGTTTGAAGTTAATAACTCAACTCATCGGGGTGATTGATAAGTTTGTGGCCTAAGGTAGGAGATGAGTTATTAACTTCAAACTTTCTGCATAATCACTCAAAGAGTTGAACTGCATGTGCATATAATGAGAGCTGTGTAACTCATCTCCTTCTACCTTAGGCCACAAACTTATCAATCACCCATCTGTGCACACTTTCTGGAGGTTCAAGATCCGTATGCTCCACGACCGCTGAACTAAGTGTGCAAATGTAGGAGGGGCCTATGTTGAAAAATAAATGTGCTAGGTTTTCTAAAATTGACTCCTTCTACCTTAGGCCACAAATTTATCAATCACCCCTCGTACAATGCACATCAACTTTATTGTTTTGCCTTTTTGCTTGTTCGTTTTGCTGATTTTGCAGTTTCTCGCAAGTTTCGCATTTCATTCAATTAGAAAAAGGCGTTACTTGTCCCATTAACACTTCCAATTGCTCACACATCTGATCAAACCAACCATGCCATCCTATCTGTAAATCAATATCAGGATCTTATCCCATACGTTCACAATATCACCTAGGAGCCTCATTTCATTACATTCAACATTGATGGCATATTTCATCAGGACATTTTCAATAGTTTCATCAAGCTTAAATTTTAGTAAAAGCTCTTAAATAAGTTTCACGTGTTTGGCCATTGTATGGATTTGATCTTAATTCATATGTATTTTTTATTACTTTGACAAGGATCTTGAAATTTTTTGTTTGCAGCTGAAATTTTTACAGGTTGTCCTGAAATCCAAATTTAATTATTTTTCCCCATGCCCCACTAGCTTGCATGTATTTAAGTTTTCTCATGCACTCCATTGGCTGGTGCAATTTATTACCTTGTTATCTGTGCTCCACTGCTTGTATGAATTTACCTTTTGATGCTGTACTGGTTTGTATGTGTAGTCTGCGTTCCCCCAGTTTTGCACTTTGTTCTACCAGGTTGCATTTCCTTTTTACTGATCTATTTTTAAAAATAGCAGCGCAACGCTCCTCACTCGTAACTCATATCAGATATTCAAAGTCAAAGCTGATTTTTCTCTCAGACAACAGAGGAACATAAGAGGAAGTTCCTATCCCTTTTGCTTAGGTGCTGAATATTTTCTCTTTGCCTTAGATAGTTTCAAGTTCTAAATCTCTGAAATCCTGCCAACTACACCAATTGATGGATTTTTGCATTTAAATTCAAAGTTCTTTTAGAAGTTAGGAATGAGGCATAAAACTTGATATTTCATGATCATTTTATTAAGAACTGATAGAACAAAGAGAACAGGAATATAACATTGACAGGTGTCTACTACTTTAAGAAATTAAAGATAGCGACTGAGAGTGACTTCTCCCAGCTCATCAGCGAAACAGTATATTCCTCCTATTCTAATGTCTCTATTGTCCTTTTCAGGGTGGTTGGGGTCCTATAAGGATCTTTGATCCGCAGAGGCACTCAAAAACTGTGGTTATGCACGACAGCATATTCCTGTTCCTGAAGCTCGCTAATCAGCCATATTTCAGTATGTCCAAATTTGGCCTGAAGTCACGTGACTTCAAGGCCTGCGTGACCTTGTGGACATGAATTCTTGCCAGTGTCGCATACTGAAGTGTAGCAGGAGCCGGAACATCAAAGATAGCGAGAGTGGTTGTTGGAGCGCTCTGCACTCGGTAATCAAAATGCTGATTCTTGAGTTGGGGAACTCAGAATAAAAAAAGCAATGCTTCAGACTGATTGTAACATTGAAATAATGACTGTTATCATTGTGGAAGGAGTGGTATCTGTCTCTCCCTTGTTAGTGAGAGAGAGAGAGAGAGAGCCTGTTGAAAAGTTGGAGTGAACAGTTAGATTTTAATGGACTGTAGACCATGGTCTCTGTTTGGGGACTTGGCTGTTGCTGGCACGGTGGGTGGTGGGAATGCTGATGCTCTATGCTAGACTGGGGGGAGGAGAGGGTTAACAAAGAACAATACAGCACAGTACAGGCCATTCAGCCCACAATGTTGTGCCAACCCTTAAACCCAGCCTCCCATATAATCCTCCACCTTAAATTCCTCCATATATCTGTCTAGTAGTCTCTTAAATTTCACTAGTGGGATGCACTGACTCAGGCAGTGCATCCCACACACCAACCACTCTCTGAGTAAAAAACCTTCCTCTAATATCCCCCTTGAACTTCCCTCCCCTTACCTTAAAGCCATGTCCTCTTGTATTGAGCAGTGGTGCCCTGGGGAAGAGGCACTGGCTATCCACTCTATCTATTCCTCTTAATATCCTGTATACCTCTATCATATCTCCTCTCATCCTCCTTCTCTCCAGAGAGTAAAGCCCTAGCTCCCTTAATCTCTGATCATAATGCATACTCTCTAAACCAGGCAGAATCCTGGTAAATCTCCTCTGTACCCTTTCCAATGATTCCACATCCTTCCTATACTGAGGTGACCAGAACTGGACACAGTACTCCAAGTGTGGCCTAACCAGAGTTTTATATAGCTACATCATTACCCTGCGACTCTTAAACTCTATCCTTCAACTTATGAAAGCTAACATCCCATAAGCTTTCTTAACTACCCTATCTACCTGTGAGGCAACTTTCAGGGATCTATGGACATGTACCCCCAGATCCCTCTGCTCCTCCACACTCCCAAGTATCCTGCCATTTACTTTGTACTCTGCCTTGGAGTTTGTCCTTCCAAAGTGTACCACCTCACACTTCTCCGGGTTGAACTCCATCTGCCACTTCTCAGCCCACTTCTGCATCCTATCAATGTCTCTCTGCAATCTTCAACAATCCTCAACACTATCCACAACACCACCAACCTTTGTGTCATCTGCAAACTTGCCAACCCACCCTTCTGCCCCCACATCCAGGTCATTAATAAAAATCACGAAAGGTAGAGGTCCCAGAACTGATCATTGTGGGTCACCTCTAGTCACAACCCTCCAATCCGAATGCACTCCCTCCACCATGACCCTCTGCTTTCTGCAGGCAAGCCAATTCTGAATCCACCTGGCCAAACTTCCCTGGATCCCATGCCTTCTGACTTTCTGAATAAGCCTAGCGTGCGGAACCTTGTCAAATGCCTTACAAAATCCATGTAGATCACTGCACTACCCTCATCTATATGCCTGGTCACCTGCTCAAAGAACTCTATCAGGCTTGTTAGACATGATTGCCCTTCACAAAGCCATACTGATTGTCCCTGATCAAACCATGATTCTCTAAATGCCCGTTGATCCTATCTCTAAGAATCTTTTCCAACAGCTTTCCTACCACAGACGTAAGGCTCACTGATCCATAATTACCCAGACGATCCCTACTATCTTTTTTGAACAAGTGCATTCGTCTCCTTCCAATCCTCCGGTACCATTCCCGTGGACAACGAGGACATAAAGATCCTAGCCATAGGCTCAGCAATCTCTTCCCCCACCTCGTGGAGCAGCCTGGGGAATATTCCGTCAGGCCCCGGGGACTTATCCGTCCTAATGTATTTTAACAACTCCAACACCTCTTCTCCCTTAATATCAACATGTTCCAGAACATCAACCTCACTCATATTGTCCTCACCGTCATCAAGTTCCCTCTCACTGGTGAATACCAAAGAGAAGTATTCATTGAGGACCTTGCTCACTTCCACAGCCTCCAGGCACATCTTCCCACCTTTATCTCTAATCAATCCTATCTTCACTCCTGTCAATCTTTTGTTCTTCACATAATTGAAGAATGCCTTGGGGTTTTCCTTTACCCTACTCGCCAAGGCCTTCTCATGCCTTCTTGCCCTCCTCAGTCTCTTCTTAAGCTCCTTTCTTGCTACCCCATATTCCTCAATAGACTCATCTGATCCTTGCTTCCTAAACCTTACGTATGCTGCCTTCTTCCACCTGACTAGATTTTCCACTTCACTTGTCACCCATGGTTCCTTCATGGTTCTTTATCTTCCTCACTGGGACAAATTTATCCCTAACATCCTGCAAGAGATCCTTAAACATCGACCACATGTCCATAGTACATTTCCCTGCAAAAACATGATCCCAATTCACACCCGCAAGTTCTAGCCTTATAGCCTCATGATTTGCCCTTCCCCAATTAAAAATTTTCCTGTCCTCTCTGATTCTATCCTTTTTCATGATAATGTTAAAGGCCAGGGAGCGGTGATCACTGTCCCCCAGATGCTCACCCACTGTGACATCTGTGACCCGACCCGATTTGTTACCTAATACTAGATCTAGTATGGCATTCCCCCAGTTGGCCTGTCAACATACTGTGACAGGAATCCGTCGTGGATGCACTTGAAAAACTCTGCCCCGTCTAAACCATTGGAACTAATCAGGTGCCAATCAATATTAGGGAAGTTAAAGTCACCCATGATAACAGCCCTGTTATTTTTGCACCTGTCCACCTTTGCACTGAAATCCAGGAACATTGAGAATCCATTCCTGCCCTGGTGCCAGCCAAGTCTCTGTAATGGCCACTACATCATAATTCCAAATATGTATCCAGGCTCTCAGTTCATCACCTTTGTTCCTGATGCTTCTTGCAATGAAGTACACACACTTTAGCCCTTCTACCTTACTACCTTTACACCCTTTATTCTGGTTCTCTTTCCTCAAAGCCTCTTTATATGTTAGATCTGGCTTTACTCCAAGCACTATATTTGCAGCTCTCTCATGACCATTATCCTCCTCCCCCTCACTATCTGCTCTAACACTCTGGTTCCCCTCCCCCTGCAAATCTAGTTTAACCCCCCCGGAGCAGCACTAGCAAACCTTCCCGCAAGCATATTAGTCCTCCTCCAGTTCCGGTGCAACCCGCCCCGTTGGAACAGACCCCACCTTCCCTGGAACAAGGCCCAATTGTCCAGAAACATGAAGCCCTCCCTCCTGCACCAACTCCTTAGCCACGTATTTAGCTGCATTATCTTCCTATTTCTAGCCTCACTAGCACGTGGCATGGGTAGCAATCCTGAGATTGCAACCCTGGAGGTCCTGTCCTTCAACTTTGCACCTAACTCCCTAAACTGTCTTTGCAGGACCTCCTCCCTCTTCCTATCCACGTCATTGGTCCCTACATGGACCATGACATCTGACTGCTCACCCTCCCTCCTGAAAATACGGAGAACTCGATACGAGATATCGCGGACCCTGGCACCAGGGAGGGAACAGACCATCCGAGATTCTCGATGTCTTCCACAGAACCTCTTATCTGTACACCTAACTATCGAATCCCCTATCACTACTGCTCTCCTCTTTTCCCTCCTTCCCTTCTGAGCTGAGGGTCCAGTCTCGGTGCCAGAGATTGCAACTTGTCCCTGGTAGGTCGTCCCCACCAACAGTATCCAAAATGGTATACTTATTATTGATGGGAACGGCCACAGGGGTGCTCTGCTCGTTCTGTCTATTCCCCTTCCCTCTCCTGACAGTCACCCAGCTTCCTGCCTCCTGACTTTTAGGGGTAACTATCTCCCTGTAACTCCTGTTTATTTTTGCCTCTGCCTCACGAATGATCCGAAGTTCATCCAGCTCCAGCTCTAGTTCCCTAACTCAGCTTGTCAGGAGCTGCAGCTGAATGCACCTTTTACAAGTATAGTCATCAGGGACAATTGCTTGCGGCTGCTTGTGCATGAGGAGGGGGCAGGGGTCTTGGGGCTGCATCGTTTTTCAGTGATTCATTCTTTGGGGGATTTTCTTCTGTTTCAGGGTGTCTGCAGGGAGCAAGAATCTCAGGCTGTATATTGTATACATTCTCTGATATTAAATGGAAGTATTGAACTATCATGATGAGAAGGTCATGGGTGGACAATTGTTGTTTCAACTTTGAGATGGTTGTAAGTAGATCGATACAGTGTTGAATGGCCAGATTGGATTTGACCAAGTTTTTACTTGTTTAGATAATAAGGTTGAACAGTACATTGCAAAGAAAATTCCACCCCAAATTTGTATGGAATGAGATTGTGTCAAGGTATTGTATGGGACTCTGGAAGTAACACTGCAACATCAAAGTGTGTCTATATTTTTGTATCAAGATACCATCAACTCCCTTTGTGCAGGACAAATAATTCTAAGAATACAACATCGTTGCTTTCAACAGAAACAAAACTTGAACAAAGGTGATTCTGCAGATGCTGAAATCGAGAGCAACACACACAATATACTGAAGGAACTCGGCAGGTTAGGCAGCATCTAATGAAATGAATAAACAGTCAATGTTTCAGGCAGAGGCACTTCATCAGAACTGGAAAGGGAGAAATGTCAGAATGAAAAGGTGGAGGAGAGGAAAGAGGACAAGCTAGAGAGTGATAGGTGAAGCCAGGTTGATGGGAAAGGTAAAGGGCTGGAGAAGAAGGAATCTGATAGGAGAGGAGAATGAACCATGGGAAGGAGGAGCACCGGGGGAGGTGATAGGCAGGTGAGGAGAAGAGGTAAGAGATCAGAGTGGGAAATAGAAGAAAGCTGTTAAGGGTGACGGGTTAAGGGTCATTCTTCAAGCCCTCTCCTGATGAGGGCTTTTTCCTCCTCTGCTGCATTCCTCACATTCCATTGAGGATTCCCTAAATACAGGAGGCATTACAAAGTGCTGGGGAATCGGAGGGTGGTTATTGCTTTTGTGCCTTATCCTCGTAAAGTGGGGTCTTTGGATCTGCATTTTCTTCCCTGTAAATAGAGTGAATGATTTGAATGCAGAGAAATGTCTGTAGTGTGGCCACATGTGCCAGTTTATGAGAGGGGGAGAGGGGAGAGGTGTGTGAGTGAGGGTTTTGCCTTTAAGAGATTATGTGAATATATTGGCCCTCGCCCAGTTGATTCTCCTCCTTCCCTTTTTTTCTCTGATAAGTGTTTTCTCCCTGTGGAAATGAACTGTTTTAGGTTTTGCAGTTCCATGTGAAGTTTTTAAAAAAGAGAAGTACAAGCCTGAGTTTTTAATCCTTGTGTTTCTAATCTGTTACTTATTTGTTTCTTGTGTTTTTAGTCTGTTGTTTCTCATTCAATTGATTTTAGGGATAACTCACATTTCACACTGGCCATGTGAAATTTTAGTTGATGGGGTAGAAATTTGGGCAACTTTATTCCGGATATGAGGTGCCCACATTTCAGAGGGACATAAACATTTGGGAAGCAAATCTAGTAGGTTTTGTTTTTTTGTGTTTTCTAGGTACTCAGTGACTAATCAGGAGCAAGTATTTTTGTGTTGTATCTCTCTGCATTACAGAATGGCAAAGCGGTGAACGCTGACTTACCCTGTGATACATCCCTGGGGGTGGCATTTGAACTTGCACACTGGACCAACGGGTCAGATTACTGCATTTGTATGAGGACTCCTTATTACACTGTGGAAGGATGCCACTAATATTGATCCCTTTGATGACGAGGAAAACACTGTTGGGGGAAATTATCTGGCTTCTCAGGTTTTTACATACTGTTTTGGGGGGAGCTGGGAGGGAGTAGTCTTTCCCAGACAAATTCAACCCACAGTATAGTATCAAGCAATCTGAGGGGTCTTCAGCCGGTGGAGTGAGTGCTTTAAGGGCTGGTATTTCCCTACCAGTATAATTGGAAGGTCTATTAAAGTGATTTCCCCACCTGACAGAGTGTTGGTGTAGGTGATACGATGAGCACAGGTACAAGGTGGCAATGTGGATGGCAATTGTGAGCAGTAACAGTAGTCTGGCATCGCTGTGCCTAAGCCACATGGTATTGTGAAGGTGGGCACCTGCTCGATGCTGAATGGCACGTACTGGATATGCCATTCCCTGGCCTACCTGTGGCTCCCACAGGATGGTGCAGCTGATAGTTGTAAACCACCCCAGAGCACCTTTTCCATACTGGTTGGCATAGTATTACAGAGAAAGGAAGGTTTTGAATGATAGCCTTTCCCAGCATGGTATGGCCAGACTGTCCCGGGAACTGGTATCAATAGCTTAGATTATCTACTGACAAAGAAAGGTGGTACTTGCACTGTTACTGCTGCAGCTACATTCCTGATGGGTCGGGGGACATCTCTCACCTGGTTGATCACATCTGTGAGTCAGTATATAAGATTAAGTGGGGGGTCAGCTCATTGGCTATAACACTCTGGAGTGGTTCTAGACTTGTGGACTACTGTAGTACACTGGGGGTGACTTTTGGGTTTACAGTACTGTACTTTTCTTTTATATGTAGTTTAGTTGGAAGTTTGCAAGGGCCATACTGGCCTGAGGGTCAGATTGTAATGCTGCCACGACTTTCGAGGGGTGGAATGTCCTGTGGCGGGCATGGCTTATTTGCTGTCAAGAGCCACTTCCATTGTGTCGATTGTGATTGGTCAGTTTAAGAACTGCAGCCACTCTTCCCATTGGTTGGCTTGCATGCCACAGCAACTAGTGTCCAGTTTCAAACACCTTGGGGGTATAAAGAATAGCACACCTGAGAGATTCTCTCTCTCTCTCTCTTCCTTTGTCCCCGGACCCATCAGGAAGGTATGCTCCACTTTTAACTAAATATCTGTTTGTTGAATATTTAGTGTAACTTGGGGAAACGAATGTTTGGTCAAAATTTTTACTGTTTGCAAATAAATGACCAATATACTTATTCACAGACAGTGTTTTTTGTCTCACTTACCAAACCCACGAACCAACTTCAAGTGTCGCCTCACCTGGAAGGACGGTTTGGGGCCCTGAATGAAGGTGAGGGAGGAGGTAAATGAACAGATGTAGCACTTCTGTCCAGTTGGGAGGGACGAATGGACAAGAAAATCACAGAAGGAGTGATCTCTGTAGAAAGCAGAGAATGGGGTGGGGGAGGTAATGATGGTGTTTGATGGTGGAACTTACAGAGAATTATGTGTTGGATGTAGAAGTTCATGGAGTGGTAGGTGAGGACAAGAGGAACTCTATCCCTGTTAAGGTGCCAGGAAGATAGGGTGAGCACAAATGCCTGAGAAATGGAAAGGGTGAGGGCAGAATTAACTGTGAAGGAAGGAAAACCCTGCTCTTTGAAGAAGGAGGACATCTCCTGATGTCCTGGAAAGGAAAGCTTCATCCTGGGAGAAGATGTGGTGGAGACAAAGGAACTGAGAAAAGGCATGTTTACAGGAGACAGCATGGGAAGCAGTATAGTCAAGGTAGCTGTGGGAATCAGTAGGTTTGTAAAAGATGTTGGTAGGCAGTTTGTTTCCAGAAATTGGGACAGTGAGATCAAGAAAGGGAAGAGAGGTGTCAGTAATAGATCAAGGCAGGGTGGAAGTTGGAGGCAATGTTGATGAAATTGATGAGCTCAGCATTGGTGCAATGCAGTTATCAGTGCAGTGCCAAAAGAGTTGTGGAGCATTATCGGGGAAGACTGCTAACATGAACTACAAATCCTGATCCAAAAGTTGACCATCAAGTCCCAAAAGGTAGCAATGGTTTCTCACATGGAAGGGCTCAGGACTTTAGTAGTTAATATAAAACTTTCTGTGTTATTTAAGGCTTCCAACATTTGCCTCTTTTCTATTAACTGAATTGTTTTGCTTTATCATTTGCATTTATCACAGGAAGTAATAAAAACTATTTGACTCAAAACCAAAATACCATTAAGCTTTTCATATAAATCTTTACACGCTGTGGTTTCATACCGTAATAATTCAACCTACTGCATCGAAAACTTTTTATACATCTCACAAGACAGACACAGTGGTTCAAAAGCAGACTAGAGAGATCAGATTCAAGTCAGAATTAGGCTCAGGAAAAGATCTTGGTACTATAGTTCCAGGATGGATAATCTTGCTTTCAACAGAGTCACGACTAAAAACAGAGTGAGGCCTCAGTCGGTCAGGGTAGACCATGGACGTTGTATCCTAGCAGTTTAGATACACAAGCCTGGGCAGTATGAAATGGAGAACAAGCTGTTCAACAGTGCTTCTCCCTATAGATGCTGCCTAGCCTGCTGTGTTCCACCAGCATTTTGTGTGTGTTGCTTGAATTTCCAGCATCTGCAGATTTCCTCATTGTTGCTCATGTAGCAAGCTCCCCTTCTCCAAGCATCTGATGAACCCAAAGGAATGGCAGAGTTTGGTACCAGCAGCATCGCAGGAGTTGCCAGTTAGCATTTAACTCAGTGTAGGACTGCCTTAAGGACTCCAGCTCTGGATCTTTCCCTTGGATTTTACTCCTGAAGCCTTCCCCATGAGTGGGTATAGCCACAAGGCAGTGTTGGTTTGAGATCAGAGTTTTCCTTCTCCAAGGCGAGCTGCCAACCACACTGACGAGCCCCATCTACCCAAACCAACAGGTTTTAAGGTGCCAGTGACCCACCTTTCCCCTTCTCCTGTCAGTAGGAACAGTTCTGCCTGGTTCAGTAGCTAAGCCACACGTGAAGGCCAGAAGCTGGACTTGGCTGTCAGAGCTACTTGAGGGGATGGCCATTAGGAGCATTTATGTACAAATATTGATGAAAAACTACCATTTTGAAATCAAACTATAAAATGGTAATCAGTGATAAGAGCTGCAGGCCATTTAGCATCTCTGTTCCTCAAGTCCACTTTCCTGCCCTTTCCTCAATCATTCCCCTACTGATTATTAACCTCTCTAACTCCATTTCAAATATACCCAAGGACAGATACCTAGTGTTCCTGTTTCACCCTGCACAGATGCTGCCTGACCTACTGAGTATTTCCAGTGTTTTTTTAAAATTTGGGTAGAAGTTTCAATAGTGGAAATCCTAAATATGACTGTAAAGCCCATTACTTACTAGTAACAGTGATGTCATATTGAATAAGTCATAAATTATGCTCTCAAAGGCTATATTAATGTCTGGAGAAAGGAAGATGACAGCTTGACAGTATGGCTTCCTTCTTTATTCTGAGAATGATAATGAATATGATTGAAGAAAATATTCCTTCCATCATGAAGACCATTAGCTGTCAGTGCACGGAAGAGGATGGCAGACAGATAAATTTAGTATAAACACAAGAAATAATGCAAATGCTGGAAATCCAAAGCAATGCACACAAAATACTGGAGGAATTCAGCAATTCAGGGGAATGAGGGGTGATCTCAAAACATTCCAAATGTTAAAAGGCCTGAACAGATTAGATATGCAAAGTTATTTCCCATAGTAGGGGATTCTAGGACAAGAGAGCACAACTCCAGGATTGAAGGACGTCCATTTAGAACAGAGATGCGGAGTAATTACTTTAGTCAGAAGGTGGTAAATCTGTGAAATTTGTTGCCACGAGCAGCTGTGTAGGCCAAGTCACTGGGTGAATTTAAGGCAGAGATAGACAAATTCTTGATTAGCCAGGGCATTAAAGGGTATGGGGAGAAGGCAGGGGAGTGGGGATGACCAGAAGAAATGGATCAGCCCATGATTGGAGCACTCGATGGGCTGAATGGCCTACTTCTGCTCCTATATCTTATGGTCTTATTCAGGCAGCATCAATGGAACTAAATAAACAGTTGATGTTTTGGGCCAAGACCCTTCTTCAGGACTGGAAAGGAAGGAGGAAGATGCCAGAATAAAAAGATGGGGGGAGGGGAAGAAGGATAGCTAGAATGTGATAGGTGAAGTCAGGTGGGTAGGAAAGGGCTGGAGAGGAAGGAATCCGATAGGAGAGGAGAGTTGACCATAGGAGAAAGAGAAGGAGGAAGGGATCCAGGGGGAGGAGATAGGCAGGTGACAAGAGGTAAGAGGCCAGAGTTGGGAAGAGAAGGAGGGGAGGGGAAGTCCTTTTTTTTACAGGAAGGAGAAATCAATCTTCCTGCTACTCAGATGGAATATAAGATATTGCTCCTCCACCCTGAGGTCATCATGGCACAAGAGGAGGCCATGTAATGACATGTTGGAATTAGAATGGGAATCGGAATTAAAATGTTGGGCCAGGACTTCCGGTAAGATGGCGATTGTTTAGCTGCTCCGAACTTTTGTTCCATTACTGTCGCTACCTTTGCACTAAATGTCTCCATTTTTTAAACCTTAGTTAGGAATTATTTCGGTATCTCTTACTTGCCTGTGAATAAATCTAACTTACAATGTCTAGCAAGAGTTCTAAATCCGGGAGAAAAGAAGCTATGACCCCGTCGGACGAGACTCTGGTTGCGCTGGGAAAGCTCCGAGACGAAATCTTAAAGGAATTTAAAACCGCTTTCAAACAGTTAGAAGACAAACTGGATCGGATCAACGATAAAGTGGACAAACATGCTGAACACTTATCTCGCATCGATTCGACTTCTGAAGATTTAGAAAGTCGTGTTCGATACTTGGAGACTCTCTGTTCCAGCTTAGAGGAAAAATCTAATAAACTTCTTTCCAAAATGGTGGATCTCGAAAATCGCAGCAGACGCTGTAACATCAGAATTCTGGGATTACCAGAGGCGACTGAAAAGGGATCAACCGTGAAGTTTTTCGCCGAGTTTCTCTGTGAGTTATTCGGGAAAGATTTGCTTCCAAAGCCGCCCGAGCTCGAACGGGCACACAGAGTTTACATTCCCCCCACGACCAGTAATCTTGTGTTTCCATCAATACCAGGTAAAACACAGTCTGATTGTGGAGGCACGTCGCAGAGGTTCTTTTTCTTTCCAGGATACAACCATTCACTTTGTGGAAGATTTTGCACCCCAGACCTTAAAGATGCGCGCTGAGTTTAAAGGCGTAATGAAAGTGCTTTTTGATCGTGGTTTCAAACCTTCCCTTCGTAACCCTGCTGATCTACGAATCAAGCTTAATACCGGGGAATTCAAGTGGTTCAAATCAGCAAAGGAAGCTGAAGCGTTTGTGGCAAGTCTTCCGGCTATCCAGTCATCTTCGGAATCTGATCGGACCTCCTAAAATGGTGGATAAGTACTCCTCGTAGTAAAATTACTTTCTCTGGACTCGGAATTCACTTGAATCACTCAGACATTATTCATTGAAACTTTAAGGGCTGTTGACAATCTCTCCCGGGATTTGGTGTGTGTGTAACCTATTTTTATTCTTGTATAACTTTACCTACAGAGTTCTACAACTAATTCTAACTTGTTTTGGAGGTTCAAAGTCTTTAGTGAAGGCCTCCCTGTTTGACAGTTCACAGTTCAACTGCTGATTTATTTTTCCTTTGCTTTAAATATTTATTTATTTTATCTTTTTCTTTTCTTCACCCCTTTTTTCTCATCTCTGAATTTTTCTCTCCCTTCTCTGTAAATGGTTGATAAATACTCATCTTGAATTTATAATTTTCCCCTTCCTCTTCTTTTTTCTTTTTCCTTCTTACCTTTTTTTTCCCTTTCTCTTACTTTATTCTTCTATAATTTTTCGCGGGTAGGTTAGTTTTGGTTTTCTTCCAATTTTCTCTGTATTAAGTTGTATATTTCTGCAGAAGGTGTTCTAATCTGTAGTTATGTTTTCTAGTGCATAAACTAGTTATTATTTGCTATAGTATTTATACGGAACTGTTGTTAATGACACAGATCTGGAAGTTGTATTTGGGTTAATTTTTTTGGTAGAGCTAGCTACTTGTTTTGGTAGCCGTCTAGTTTTGGGTTGTGCGGATGGGGTGGGTTTTCCAGTTCCAACATCTCTTTATTGCTTAGGACATGTTTATATTTTGACCTTACGAATCTATGTTTACATCTCTGCTTCCAGACTGCTATTGTACTGCTTGATTTTTTTATATGCCTGCTGCCTTTTATGCATTAGTAATTGATAATGGCTAGTGCACTTAAATTCGTGAGCTGGAATGTAAAGGGACTGAACCACCCTGTTAAAAGGAGGAAGGTATTCTCACATATTAAACAACTCAAAGCTGACGTTGCTTTCCTCCAAGAAACTCATATTCGTTGTTTTGATAACTCCCGGCTTCTGTCAAAGTGGGCAGGTCAGCATTTTCATTCATCCTTTGCCGCTAAAGCTAGGGGAGTTTCCATTCCTATTAACTCAAATATTCCTTTTGAACTCCATAATAAAATATCTGATACAAATGGCCGCTTTATTATTGTTTCTGGTAAACTATATAACACTAAAGTTGCACTAGCAAACCTGTATGCCCCCAACTTTGATGATGTTAACTTTTTTGAACGGTTTTTTTCCTCACTACCAGACTTAAACTCATACTCTCTTATATTGGGTGGTGACTTCAACTTTTGGTTGGATCCTAAACTGGACCGATCGTCCTCTGTTACCAGATCACCTACTAAATCTGCCTTAGCTATTCAATCGTTTCTCTCTAATTTTGGTATCTCTGATATATGGCGTTTCCTCCATCCTACGGAGAGAGATTATTCTTTTTTCTCATATGTTCACCATACCTTCACTAGAATTGACTATTTCTTACTCGATAACCAACTTATCCCATTTGCCCACTCTTGTGACTATCAGAGTATACTGATCTCTGACCATGCCCCAATTACCCTCTCTCTGAACTTTCCTGGTCTCCCTCAGAGGAACAAACACTGGCGGTTCGATTCAACTTTACTATCAGATGATGATTTCGTAAAATTTATTAAGGACTAGATAACCTTTTATTTTAATACTAATACTTCACCTGAAGTGCCATCCCAGATTGTCTGGGATGCCAAGAAAGCATATCTGAGGGGTCAAATAATCTCTTACACAGCAAATCTCAATAGAAGATCCCGTGCAGATCGAGCAGACCTCATTAACCAGATTAAAGATTTGGATCAAATATATGCCCAAACTAAGAACCCTGAATTATACAAGAAGCGCGTTGAACTCCAAACTAAATTTAACCTTCTGTCCACTCAACCTGTCGAACGCCAACTTCTCGAAAGCAAGAGCCGCTTTTACATTCATGGGGATAAGTCTGGTAAATTCCTAGCCAATCAGCTGAGGCGTTCCAAAGCCAAACAACATATTACAAAGATCCGGAAGGAGAACGGAGACTTTACATCGGATCATTTAGAAATTAATGATGCATTTAAAAAATTTTATTCTCGGCTTTATTCCTCTGAATCCCTGAATGACAATATCTCTGTGGATCAATTTTTACAGAATCTGAATATCCCCTCACTTTCATCTGATTTCAAAGCCAAACTCAATGCGCCTATATCACCAGATGAAATATCTTTTGCAATTTCTGCACTGTCCTCAGGGAAATCTCCTGGACCTGATGGGTTCCCTGTGGAATTTTATAAATCATTCTCCTCACTTCTTTCTCCTCAGTTACTTTCAGTATTATCTGACTCGTTTAATTACGGCAAATTGCCACCCTCTTTCAACGAGGCATCTATTATTCTTCTTTTAAAAAAGGGCAAAGACCCAACAGAGTGTTCCTCGTACAGGCCGATCTCTCTGCTCAATGTTGATGTAAAGATCTTAGCTAAAGTGTTGGCTCATAGATTAGAAACCGTTATCCCCTCCATTATCTCTGATGACCAAACAGGCTTTATTAAAAACCATCTCCCTTTTTTTAACATTTGGCGTCTATTTAATATTTTATACTCAGTTCCAACTGGGACTCCTGAATGTGTTATCTCCCTTGATGCGGAGAAAGCATTTGACCGTATAGAGTGGAACTACCTTTTTGCAGTCTTAGAAAAATTTGACCTCGGCCAAAGTTTCATCTCTTGGATCCAATTGCTGTACCTGTGTCCTACTGCTTCTGTTCTAACTAATTTTCAGAAATCCCAAGTATTTAATCTCAAACGTGGCACCCGTCAGGGATGCCCCTTAAGTCCCTTTCTCTTTGATTTGGCTATCAAACCTCTGGCGATAGCATTTCGAAATTGTCCTGAATTGACCGGGATTTGGAGAGGGGGTGTTGAGCATAAAGTTTCTCTCTATGCTGATGACTTATTACTCTTTCTCTCAAATCCGTCTACATCTTTACCTCTAATGTTTTCACTTCTTGACCAGTTTAGCCAGATCTCTGGCTATAAACTCAACTTACATAAGAGTGAACTTTTCCCAATTAATAAAGAAGCACAAGAACTAATATTTCGTGATCTCCCTTTTAAAGTAGTCCATAATCAATTTACTTATCTTGGAATTACAGTCACAAGGAAGTTTAAAGATCTCTTTCGTGAAAACTTTGTCAATCTTTCATATGCTATAAAACAGAGTCTGGTACAATGGTCACCTCTATCTATGTCCTTGGTAGGTCGTATTAATGTTGTTAAAATGTATGTTCTCCCCAAATTTTTATACTTATTTCAATCTATCCCAATTTTTATTCCTAAATCTTTTTTTGATTCCTTAGACTCTATTATTTTGTCATATCTGTGGCAGAATAAGCGCTCTAGAATTAATAAAATCCACCTCCAAAAATCTAAAAAAGAGGGTGGCATGGCTTTACCTAACTTTCGCTTATATTACTGGGCAACTAATATACGTTGTGCTGCCTTCTGGTCTTTCTTCCACGGTCAACCCGAGTGCCCTAACTGGGTGGCAATGGAGTTGAGCTCCACTAAAGAATTATCTATACCTGCACTTCTTGGCTCTGCACTCCCTAGCAGTCTGCCCAGATCAATAGCTAATCCTCTGGTTAGACACACTTTGCATATATGGGCTCAGTTCAGGAAATGCTATGGTTTCCAGGGGTTTTCCGTTTCTAGCCCTGTCGCGCATAATCACCTTTTTTTTACCTACTACGTACGATTCAGCATTCCATGTTTGGTACAGGAAGGGCATTAGACATTTTGAAGATCTCTTCATTGATAATCGCTTCGCTTCTTTTCAGCAGCTCTCCATTAAGTTCAACCTGCCTAACGCTCACTTTTTCAGATATCTCCAAATCCGACACTTTACTGCTCCTTTAATTCCTAACTTTCCTGAAATGCCTGTGAAAAATGCTATGGACCTATTTTTTTCCATTAATCCACTAGGTAAAGGTTTAATTTCAATTATCCGAGATAAACTAGCAGCCTTACGATGGGTCCCTGTGGATAAAATTAAAATGGCCTGGGAGCAGGATTTAAATATCTCCTTATCCGAGGAGAGCTGGGACTCAGTTCTCAAATCGGTTAACTCAACCTCCCTTTGTGCTCGCCTTTGCCTCTTACAGTTTAAGATTGTTCATAGAGCCCATATGTCTAAATCTAAACTATCTCGATTCTACCCTGGCATTAGTCCGCTCTGTGATAAATGCAAGAGGGGCGTGGCCTCTCTCATCCATATGTACTGGTTCTGTCCTAGCTTGGAGAAATTCTGGAAAGATCTCTTCACTACATTATCGGGTATTCTGAATCAGCACCTAGAACCTAACCCCTTAATTGGTCTGTTCGGTTTTTGGGGCGAGACAGATTTATGTCTGGGTCCGACCAAATGCTGAATACTATCCTTTGCCTCTCTCCTGGTGAGACGCTTGATCCTCCTTAGATGGAGAGATGTTGCCCCGCCCACTCATGTGCAATGGCTTAACGACATTATGGCCTGCTTGGACCTCGAAAAAATTCATTATTCAGTTCTTAATTCGGATCTAAAGTTCCATAAGGTCTGGGGACCTTTTATCGAGTACTTTCATAACCTTCCTCTTGACTAGGGTTTTTTTTTCTTCTTTTCGGTCCCTTGCTTTCAGCTCCCTTTTTTTTTCTGGTAGTAGGCATTATTATCCTCTGTTACTAAGTGTATTCACAGTCTGGGAGTTTAACTGTCCAGACTTATACTCTTTATACTGTGTGGTGGTTGGTCTGGAGTTGTTTTTTTCTTGTGTTGTGGGGCTTGGGGAGGACACTAAGCTCACTTGTCTTTAATTTAGGTGCTTTTTTGTTAAATTCTCTTCCTTTGTAGCATATTGTTATTGTATGCTTAATCTTGCACTGTATTAATGCTCCTCATTGGGATTTGGGGTTTTTAATTTTGTAAAATGGTTTGAAAAACTAATAAAAAAATTTAAAAAAAATAAAAATAAAAAAATGTTGGGCCACCAGGAAGTTCCACTTTTGGCGGATGGAGCAGAGATGCTTGACGAATTAGTCTCCTTATTTACAACAGGTCTCACCAATGTAAAGGAGACTAAATTGGGAGCACCAGACACAATAGTCAACTCTGGCAGATTCACAGATGAAGTATTGCCTCAGCTGGAAAATAAATTTAGCAACTGGATTCTGTGGTTGCTCTTGTTTAAATAAAAATGCTTTATTTATTACTATGTAACATGTTTTTGTAGAGGCTTATTTACAACATGTTAAAGAAGCAAAACTATTTTTATTCAAAATTAAAAGACTTTTCTTGGCAAGGTAAACAATTGGTGTCAAAAGAACAATTGAGATAGTAGTTATGGGAGCTTTAAAACTCCTGATTTCATTAGTGAAAACTACTGTTCAGATTCCTTGATTATTCATGTAGGATACTTTGCTTCATTCAATTCCAGAAAAGCTGTAAAGTTGAACACCGAATGAGGCCAATAATCAGCACCAACTTTTCCTTCATAAGATCAATTATTAAGCTTTTTTTTGGGAGATGGACTGTGTAAAACTTACTAGTAGATTTTCAATATGAAGAGAAAATAACTGGGAGAAATAAACTTCTTAAATATAAACTACCACTGCTGCAAATGCTTAGGCCAGGCTGCATCAGTAGAGAGTTAATATTTTAGGGTAATGACCCTTTAACAGAAATCAGAAATTATAAATAAAGTAAATCTAGGTTGGGGTAAAACAAAGAGAAATTTAGAGATAGGATGGGAAGGCAAAAGTTTTTTTTTTAAAAAGGAAGGATGCTGTAAAGTTAATATTTTTATACTTATTTATTACTTCAAACAGTACAGCACAGGAAATGGCCAAATACTTTCTAAATTTAAAATACAAAATTATAAAAAAAAACATTTGGAACTTTAATCAAATGTCTAACCATTCAGTAAAGTCTCAGCTTAGGATCCAAGGTCTCAGCAAAAACACTAGATAATGATTCAAGTCATTCAATGGTGTGTGGTGATCTGAGTCTTGCTTAATTTACTAGCCAAGCAACCATTCATCAGGGATCAAAGAAACCACTTCCAGTGGCACCTACAAAATACTTTAACTGGTACATAAAAATAACTAAGTAGCAAATTGCAGATAAAAAGTTGATATTTTACATCTAAATACCAAATGCTAAATAAATACAAAAAAGAATTTACAGATAGTGGACAACAGACATTGTAAAAAATGCTGTTGAAGTTTGGGGAAAAAAAATCATAAGATAATCAACAGATCTGCAAAGGTAGAAGCAGAGTTAATGTTTCATACCAAAGACTCACTGTCAGAAGTAGAAAGTTGAGAAAACAAAGGCATATTAAGTTGCACAGAAGACAGAAGTGGAGAGTGCAAATGGGATGTTGATGACAGGAAGGAGAGCAAAGATGTTCCAGTGACACAACAGTTTTCAGTGCTATCCAAGAGAGGGATCATTCTGGAATTTAAAAGGCCGGGGGGGGGGGGGGGGTGGGGGGGGGGGCAACATGCTGGAACTGTGAGATACAGAACACAGAAGTCAATGGAAATCTGAAATAACCCAGAATAATGTTACTCAACAGATTAGGTAACATCTAAGTAGAAAGAAAAAAACTGAATGAACATTAAAGGTGGCAAAAATGAACTGCTGAAGGAACTCATCTGGTCAGGAATAAGTTGGCATTCCTTGAGCTTGTACTGGTCTTCACAGGAAGCCAAAGGAGAGGTCAGAGTGGGATGGAGAATTAAAGCAACCGGCAAATGAGAGCTTAGAAATTTAACATCTATTCATTGCTCTGCAATTGACCAGCTTGTGCAAAGGATGCATATTATCCATGTAACATGTACAGCACATACCAATCATAGATTGGGAACTAATAATTCACACAAATCTATGCTAGAAAACATCCACTGCTGAGGATTTCCTGATTTACTGGTTGGTACTTTGCTATAATTTTTTTTTACAAAGTAAGGTACATCATCTTTGTCAGCTTCATTCAGATGAAAAATGTAAGGTGCCTGATCATATAATGATGTGTGTATATGGAAGATTCCAACAGAAAACTGAAAGGGAAACCTCAACAAAAAAATTATCACAGGTATACATCAAACGCGAAAGACCTAAAGCCATTATTCCAAAGTACCAGGAGATCATGCAACCAAACAAAGTTAGCCAATGGTATTGTGAAAGTTGCACAGCTTAAGTTGTAAGTGGTGCTATATTTCTCTGATACGTACAAGGAACAGAAGAATACACACATGTTGAAACTTTGATTCAGTAAATTGTAGTGAAGATTCAATACTGTTGCTTGATTTGTGAAATATCTGAATATTCCATCATGTAGGGCTGCATTAGCACAGTGGTAATATTTCAAGACTAGTTTACAAGGTTGGGGCTGAAGATTTGAAGACACCCAGTTTTATCAATACCACCAATCATCTCTATATTGTGAACTGGTTGTCGGATATCCAATAACAGATACACAGAAGTTTGCATCCACTACGACAATCTCTGACCACTGATTCCATCCACTACCACAATCTCTGACCACTGATTCCATCCTTCTCCCTAGCCACAGTATGAAAATGGATCAGACTACTCACAACCTCAGTGTCCCAGTCCTAAGATTGTTCCAGTATCCATAAGACCATAAGACACTCAACCCCATACACCTGCCTTCTTGCCATATCCTGTGGTACCATGTGCTGGAAGGAGAACAAAAAGGAATACAAAGAATTTAAATTAAGAGGGATTCCAAACTTTAGATCTTATTCTTAGACAATTAATTCAGATTGACTTACAAAATGCAGAAGTGCAAAATGAGGAGACGTAAGGCAAGGAAAGTCAAGCTTCTGCAGTGTGCAACAAATCAATTCTAAAGTGTAGCCCACTGATCTACTCCCCACACCTACGATTGTGTAGCTAGGCACAGCGCAAACAATGTCTATAAATTAGCTGATGACACAACCTTGTCGACAGAATTTCAGATGGTGATGAGGAGGTTTTCAGGACCGAGGTAGATCAGTTGGTTGAGTGGTAGCACAGCAACAACCTTGCACTCAACGTCAGTGAAACTAAGGAATGTTTGTGGACTTCAGGGAGGGTAAATTGAGGGAACACACACCAGTTTTCATCCAGGGATCAGAAATGTAAAGGGCGACCAGCTTTAAGAAATTATTTTAGTCAGACTGTGGTAGATCTGTGGAATTTTGCCATTAACGGCTGTGGAGGCCAGGTCATTGGGTGCATTTAAGACTGAGATAAGTAGGTTCTTGATGTCAAAAAGGGTATGGGAGAAAGTAGGGAAATGGGAATGACTCGAAGAATTGGATCAGTCAATGATTGAAGGTGGGGCAGATTCAATGGGCTGAATGGCCTACTCTGCTCCTATATCTTATGGTTTTATAAGTTCCTGGGTGTCAACATCTCTGAGGATCTATCCTGTGCCCAACATCAGAATCAGATTTACTATCACAGGCATGTTGTGAAATTTGAAAACTTAGTGGCAACAATGCAATGAAATACATGATAAATACAGAAAAATAAGTAGTAAATCAATTACAGAAAGTATATAAATGTATATTAAATAGTGAAATTAACAGTACAAAAACAGAAAAAAGTGAGATAGTGTAAATGGGTTCAATATCCATTTAGAAATCAGGTGGCAAAGAAGAAGTTGTTCCTGAATTGTTGAGTGTGTGCCTTCAGGCTTCAGTATTTCCTTCCTGGCAGTAACAATGAGAAGAAGGCATGTCCTGGGTGATGAGGATCTTTAATAATGGATGCCAACTTTCTGAGGCACCTTTCCTTGAAGATGTCTTAGATGCTATGGAGACTTGTACTCATGTTGGAGCTGACTAATTTTACACTTTCTGTAGCTTCTTTCGGTTCTGTGCAGTAGCTCCAACAACAACCCCCCACCCCACCCCCCCCCCATACCAGACAGTGATGCAGAATGCCCTCCATGGTGTTTTAGGTGGCAAACCAAACCTATACAAACTCCAAATGAAATATAGCGGCTGTCTTGCCTTCTTTATAGCTGCATCGATATGTTGGGACCAGGTTAGATCCTCAGAGATCTTGACACTCAGGAAACACAGAAACACAGAAAACCTTCAGCACAATACAGGCCCTCCAGCCCACAAAGTTGTGCTGAACTTGTCCCTACCTTAAAAATTACTAGGCTTACCTATAGTCCTCTATGTTTCTAAGCTCCATGTACCTATCTAAAAGTCTCTTAAAAGACCCTATCGTATCCACCTCCACCACCATTGCCGGCAGCCCATTCCACGCACTCACCACTCTCTGAGTAAAAAACTTACCCGACATCTCCTCTGTACCTACTCCCCAGCACCTTAAACCTGTGTCCTCTTGTGGCAACCATTTCAGCCCTGGGAAAAAGCCTCTGATTATCCACACGATCAATGCCTCTCATCATCTTATACACTTCTATCAGGTCACCTCTCATCCTCCGTCGCTCCAAGGAGAAAAGGCCGAGTTCACTCAACCTATTCTCATAAGGCATGCTCCGCAATCCAGGCAACATCCTGGTAACTTTCCTATGCACCCTTTCTATGGTTTCCACATCCTTCCTGTACTGAGGCAACCAGAACTGAGCACAGTACTCCAAGTGGGGTCTGACCAGGGTCCTATATAGCTGCAACATTACCTCTCAGCTCCTAAACTCAATTCCACGATTCTTAACCACAGAGTCAACCTGCGCAGCTGCTTTGAGCATCCTATGGACTATCCTATGGATCCCCAAGATCCCTCTGATCCTCCACACTGCCAAGAGTCTTACCATTAATACTACATTCTGCCATCATATTTGACCTACCAAAATGAACCACCTCACACTTATCTGGGTTGAACTCCATCTGCCATTTCTCAATCCTATCAAGCTGTAACCTGACAGACCTCCACACTATCCACAACACCCTTGACCTTTGTGTCATCAGCAAATTTACTAACCCAGCCCTCCACTTCCTCATCCAGGGCATTTATAAAAATCACAAAGGGGTACCAGAACAGATCCCTGAGGCACACCATTGGTCACCAACCTCCATGCAGAATATGACCCGTCTACAACCACACTTTGTCTTCTGTGGGCAAGCCAATTCAGGATCCACAAAGCAATGTCCCCTTGGATCCCATGCCTCCTTACTTTCTCAATAAGCCTTGCATGGGGTACCTTGTCAAATGCTTTGCTGAAATCCATATACACAACATCTACTGCTTTACCTTCATCAATGTGCTTTGTCACATCCTCAAAAAATTCAATCAGGCTTGTAAGGCACAACCTGTCTTCGACAAAGCCATGCTGACTATTCCTAATCATATTATGCCTCTCCAAATGTTTATAAGTCCTGCCTCTCAGGAGCTTCTCCATCAACTTACCAACCACTGAAGTCAGACTCACTGGTCTATAATTTCCTGATCTATCTCTACTCCCTTTCTTGATATACATAAAACCTTAACCTCCACATTTGCCTGTGGCAACGAATTCCACAGATTCACTACTCTCCAGCTAAAGAAATTCCTCCTAATCTCCATTCTAAAAGGACACCCCTTTATTCTGAGGCTGTGTCCTCTGGTCTTAAGACATTCCCACCATAGGAACCATCCTCTCCACATCCACTCTATCAAGATCTTTCACTATTCAATGGGTTTCAATTAAGTCACCGCTTATTTTACTGAATTCCAGTGAATATAGGGCCAGGGCCATCAAATGCTCATCATATTACAAGCCGTTTAATCCTGGAATCATTTTTGTGAACAGCCTTTGAACCCTCTCCAGTTTCAGCATATCCTTTCTAAGGTAAGGGACACAAAACTTCTCACAATATCCTAGGTGAGGCCTCATCAGTGTTTTGTAAAGTCTCAGCATTACATTCTTGCCTTTATATTCTAGTTCTCTTGAAATGAATGCTAACATTACGTTTGCCTTCCTCACCACAGACTCAATCTGCAAATTAACCTTTAGGAAATCCTGCACCAGAACTCCCCAATCCCTCTGCACCCTTTTTGTACTTTCTCTCCATTTAGAAAATAGTCAACCCTTTCATTTCTTCTACCAAAATGTATGACCATACACTGCCCAACATTGTATTCCATCTGCCACTTCTTTGCCCATTCTCCTAATCTGTCTGTCATCTGTGGCTTTGCTATTTCCTCAAAACAACCTGCCCCTCCTATCTTCATATTGTCTGCAAACTTTGCAACAGAGCCATCAATTCCATCATCCAAATCATTAACATATAACGTAAAGATAATCGGTCCCCGCACAGACCCCTGTGGAATACCGCTAGGCACCGGCAGCCAAATAGAAAAGGCTCCCTTTATTCCTACTCTTTGCCTCCTGCCAATCAGCCAGATTTATCCATGCTAGAATCTTTCCTATAACACCATGGGCTTCTAGCTTGTTAAGCAGCCTCACGTGGAGTACCTTGTCAAAGGCCTTCTGAAAATCCAAGTACATGACATCAACTGATTCTCCTTTCTCTATCCTGCTTATTATTTCTTCAAAGAACTCCAACAGATTTGTCAGGCAAGATTTTCTCTTGAGGAAACCATGCTGACTTTGACCTATTTTATCATGTGCCTCCAAGTACCCAAAACAACATCCTTAACAATCGACTCCAACATCTTCGCCACCACTGAGGTCTACTAATTGGCCTATAATTTCCTTTCATCTGCCTCTCTCCCTTCTTGAATAGTGGAAAGACATTTGCAATTTTCTTGTCTTCCGGAACCATTCCAGAATCCAATAATTCTTGAAAGATCATTACCAATACCTCCACAATCTCCCTAGCCACCTCTTTCAGAACCCTGAAGTGTACTACATCTGGTCCAGGTGACTTAACCACCTTCTGACCTTTAATTTTCCCAAGCACCTAGTAATAGCATTGCACGCACTTCTTTCCCAACACTCCTGAACTTCCAGCATACTGTTAGTGTCTTCTACAGTGAAGATGGATGCAAAACACTTAATTAGTTGTGCACTATTTCCTAGTCTCCTATTACTACCTCTCAAGTATTGTTTTCCAGCGGTCCAATATCCACTCTTGCCTCTCTTTTACACTTTATGTATCCAAAGAAACTTTTGGGTATCCTCTTTAATATTATGGGATAGCTTTCTTTTGTATTCCATCTTTACCTTCTTAATGACCGTTTTAGTAAACTTCTGTTGATATTTCAAAGCTTCTCAATCCTCTAACTTCCCACTAATTTTTCCTCTATCATATGCCCTCTCTTTGACTTTTATAGAACCATAGAACACTACAGCACAGTACAGGCCCTTCAGCCCTCCATGTTGTGCCGACCCATATAATCCTTAAAAAAAAGTACTAAACCCACAGTACCCCACAACCTTCCATTTTTCTTTCATCCATGTGCCTGTCCAAGAGGCTCTTAAATACCCCTAATGTTTTAGCCTCCACCACCATCCCTGGGATGGTGGCTTTGACTTCGCTTGTTAACTATGGTTGTGTCATCTTGCCTTTAGAATACTTCTTCCTCTTTGGAATGTATATATATCTTGTACCTTCCAAATTGCTTCCAGAAATTCCAGCCATTGCTGCTCTGCTGTCATCCCTGCCAGTGTTCTTTTCCAATCAATTCTGACCGACTTCTCTCTCATGTCTCTGGAATTTCCTATACTCCACTGTAATACTGTTACATCTGACTTTAGCTTCTCACATAGGTGCTTGTATCGTCCAGCTGACCTAAAGCAAAAATGAAGAGCCAATGAGATTGCTCCTGCCATGGGCCTATTGTGGTGATAGGCAAATTGCAGTGGGTCCAGGTCCTTGCTGAGGCAGGAGCTGATTCTTGCCATGACCAGCCTCCCAAAACATTTCACCAGCATAGATGCTACTGGATGATAGTCATTAAGGCAGCTCACACCACTATTCTTGGGCACAGGTATAATTGTTGCCCTTTTGAAGCAAGTGGGAACTTCGAACTGTAGCAGTGAGAGGTTGAAAATGTCTTTGAATACACCTTCCAGCTGGTTGGTACAAGTTTTCAGAGGCTTACCTCGTACTCTATTGGGGCCTGTCACCTTGTGAGGATGGCACCGGCCTCTGAGACAGAGATCACAGGGTCACTGGATGCAACATATTGATGCAATTGCAAAGAAGGCACAACAGCAGCTATATTTCATTAGGAGTTTGAGGAGAATTGGTATGTCACCATTTCCAGAAATGTACTGCAGAAAACATTCTAACTGGTTGCATCACCATCTGGTATGGAGGTGCTACTACACAGGATTGGAAAAAACTTAGCCAGCATCATCATGGGCACTAGACTCACAGCATCCAAGACGCCTTCAAAACATGATGCCTTAAAAAGATAGCATCCATCAATAAGGACCTTCACCATCTAGGACATGCTCTCTTCTCATTGCTGCCATCAAGGAGGTGATACAGAAGCCTGAAGACACACACTCAGTGTTTCATGAACAGCTTCTTCCCCTCTGCTATCAGATTTCTGATTGGACGATGAACCCATGAACACCTCCTCAGTATTTTCCTTCTCTTTTTGCACTACTTATTTAAGTTTTGTATATACGCACTTCTTATTGTAATTTTTTAAAAAATTATGTATTGCAATGTATTGCTGCCTAGAAGCAATGAATTTCACAAAATATATCAGTGATATTAAACCTGTTTCTTTTCTTATTCTGAGCTTGTAGATTCAGTGAACTAGGGTTGGGAGTCAACTAAAGATAAATTACCTAAGGGATATTCTCTAAAGTAGCAAGTACTTTAAAAATATCCTGTTATTATAAGTTCATTTTCTGACAGGGTAGAATGCAGTTGCTACATGTTATAATAGTACAACATGAAGCCAACAACCTTTTGTTGATTCAGTAGGTTGAAGCACTCTAGACATGAGCTTTATTTGTCACACGTACAATGAAACATCGAAACATACAGTGAAATGCGTCATTTGCATCAAATCAAATTAGCAAGGATTAGACTGGGGCAGCCTACCACTGTCACCAAACTTCCAGTGCCAACATAGCATGCCCACAACCTATAACCCTAACTGTATGTCTTTGGAATATAGGAGGAAACCAGAGCAGCTAGAGAAAACCCACGTGATCATGGGGAGAATGTATAAACTCCTGACAGACAGCAATGGGTATCAATTCCTGATTGGTGATCGCTGGCGCTGTAAAGTGATTGCACTGTTATGCTACCGTGCTTTCCTTATTACCTAGGACTGGTGCAATAACAAAGCAGCTCTGAGAAAATTCTTAATTTTTAAAATGTATTTTATGTTTAATAGATGAATACAAAAGCTAACGCAAGTTCCAACTTTCAAAGCAGAAATATATTTATTACTTAGAGGTGCAGCAATGTTTAACAGCAAAGAGCATTAAATTTCAAAAGAAATACAGTTATAGCACTAAAGTCTACATAATTGATGGAAAAATAGATTTAATAATATCTCCTAACTATTCAATGCATGATGAAATAATATACTGGCAAGGATATTCATCTCTAAGAAAGTCTTACAGTAAGTTTCCTTTCTGCGAAGCTGGTTCTGCAAAGTAAAGTACTGAAAAAGTCTTAGCAATATCATATACAATCACTACTCTGATTGATAATCAAAACTAAGTAATGACTGTGAAATCATGACCAAGAAACTCCCACAAGTGTTAACTTGAAAAAAGACACTTAAGTTTCTCTGAATTACATAAGTGCCTGCACTTCAAGTAGATTTATTGGATTAAAATAATCTGTCGATATGAGAACATAATGAGGGTCTGTATAAATGCAAGTTCTTTTACTTAAGCAAATGATAAGGTAATTCATTGCTTTGATTGAATCTTCATGACAGTACTAACTGTCCATCTGTTTTGTCAATAGAAATGACTAGTGATTCATGATTACAGGTTACAGCATCACATAATGTATATGCATTCAAAAGTGAAGCTGTTCACAAGAAAATTATATGGACCCATGACATTAAAATATATGTAGCAACTTTTAATTTAAAGCAAAAATGTTAAAACAAACAATTCTAAATAAGATCCCTTAAATATGGAAAAAGATCATTAAAATTTATTTTCTGAAGCACCTTGACAAGAATCCAACAATGCCTTTAGTCTTCTGCTTCATACCTAAAAGTATTAAACACAGTTAGTGTTCTACTTACAGCAAAAATTTAAAAGTACGGACTCTAAATATCCCAAGCAATTTTTAAGACTATTGTTACTGATGTAAAGAAATAACTGGAAATTTTCTACTTGGAACATATAACTTTTAATTAAGTAGTACTCAACGCAAAAGACCCATAACATACTGGTAATTAAAAAAGAAAAATTAGAAAAAGACAACTCGTCCATAAAAGCTGTTATCGAATACCATCACCAACAATAACTCATAACACTAACAAGGTCTTAGCTTTGAAGGCTATGGGCCAAATTGTGGAAAATGGAATTAATTTGGGCAGACACCTGATGGCCAGTTGTCTCTGCACAACTCTAAAATTAAAACCAGCTATTTCCAGTTAACAAGAATTGTAGGGAAATTCCTGCTGACTATTATGTATCTTATGGATAGGGGAATCAAGGGATATGGGGACAAGGCAGGAACTGGGTATTGATAGTAATTGATCAGTCATGATCTCAAAATGGCGGTGCAGGCTCAAAGGGCTGAATGGTCTACTTCTGCACCTATTGTCTATTACTCCTTTCTCCCTACCTTCCTTCCCTCATCCATTTCACCAAAGTGATAAAAAATGAACTCCATATCATCCAGTATCCCACCTAGTCTTTAAATGTAACTTTTTACAGTCACCAGCTTTTTATTTAAATATTCCTAGTAAATTTGCACCTATTACATAATAAGCCAGCTACCCATAACAAAGGCTAACTATGAAAGAAGTTAATTTTATTTATTGAATATGACCAAGGCTAGCAATATTTTATCTCAAAGGATCTGGAGCAGTTGAGTTGCTTACTTGAAAAGCTGGATTTCTTTTGAAGGTTCTCCAATGGTGTCATTAGATAGGAGTCCCAAGATTTAGACCCAACTACAACTAAGGAAGATCATGCTATTTTCAAGTCGGAATTACATGTAACTTGCAGAGACCACCAGCCTTCCACCTCCAATCCCCTAGAAGGTGTCATTCCCACATCCTTGCAGCTCTTGTTCTTTTAGAGGGTTGAATTCACGGATTTGGACATGTCAGAAAAGCCTAGCTGTTTCACTGCAGAGCATTTTGCAGCCAAAGTGTGTGCTTATAATGAGCAAAATGGTAGAGTACAGAACGTGGTGCTAATTAAGTGGCCTGCTTTGTCTTGGTAAGCTTGGCAAGTGGTGTTAGAGCTACACTCATCCAGTCAAGTGCACAGTATTCCCATTTGCCTTATAGACTTTAAGGAGTCAGGAGGTGAATTACTTAGTACATATTATCCAATCTCTGACCATTTATATAGCTGATCCAGTTAAATTGCTGGACAACAATCATTCCATTATGTTACATAAAGGATTCAACGAATGTCAAAAATAAACGGTTGCATAATTTTGTGAGGTAAATGCTATTTGTAAATTATCAGCTACATCTTACTGACATCTAGATTTTGCTGCACATTGATATACGCTGATTATTATCTGAGTCATTAACTTAAGATGTGGCAAACATCAGCAAAATCCCCACCTTTGACATTACAATGGGAAGGAAATTTATAATGAAACTTTTTGGTTGTGTCTGGAATTGCCCTGACAAACTCATGTGCATAAATGAGGTTTGGTTGACTGCCCTTAATTATCACAACTTTCTTCCTTTGTACATGCTGGGGCTTCAGTCAATGAATGGCATTTCCTTTGATTTCCATCTAATTAAATTTTACTAAGGATTTTCTGTTCTCCTTTACTAATGCTACACTCTGTTCAATACTGATTTCATATCAAGGAAAGTAATTCTCACCTCAACATTAAAGTAGTTCTATACTTAAATAACTTGTGACCTCAATTCTTCCCTAATTTATCCAATTCAAATAATCTGTCCAGATATTGAAAATCTAGCTGGCTCCTACTTGAAACTTGCTGGTATTGATTTCAAAAGTACTCATCTCCCTCATCCACACTCAAAAGTGTTTCCTTTTGCACAAGATATTAATCTGGTAGCTCTCCTCTCAATCTCTATTCCTACTGAATGGCAGAACCAGAAATGGGAATGGTACCAGAGATTGAGTCTAATTCAGAGCAAAAAGCAAACTGCATGAGGGACTCCAGAGGTCAAGCAGCATCTGTAGGGGAAAAGAAATTCTCAAAGGTCAAGACTCTGCAACAGGCTAGTGAATGGAGAGGAAGATAGTACAAAGAGGGGAGGTAGGTGGACCAAGAAGGATTATGGATGATGAACCAACTCAAGGTTTTGTTCAAAGACAATATGATTCTCTTTGTTTTCTATTAGATCATCCTAGTTGTACATGATAAGCATTCCATGCACTTTTACCAATCAACTGTGGGGCTAGAACCCTGTGAAACAATCTCCTCAGGGTCTTAAATGCATGTTTTACTGCAGTGGATTTTGTAAATACGACTTATTTTTCTAGTTTACATTGGGCCTCATTATGACAATATCTTTTCTTCGAGCTGTGAAATTTGCAACCTTCTAAAATTTTCCAACTTCAGGCAAACTGGTCTCCATTGTTCCCTTTATCACATTTATCCCCTCTTTTGCTCTGTTTTGTTAAAATGCTTGCTAATGGTCAGTACTCATGCTCCTTATCATCTGATTTGTCTGAACCTATTTCCACGTGGTCTTTTGCTTTCAATCGTCCACTTTTCCTCCATATCTGAGAAAGAGTCCCAGAAGCCAAATATTAAATATTTCTCTTTCTTCAGATGCTGTTTAACCTGTGGTGGGAAATGGACAGTCAATATTTCAGGTTGAGACCCTGAAATGAAATCGTAGAAGGAAGATAGCTAGTATAAAGAGGTGAGGGGAAGGGGTAAAGCTGCTATGCCATAGACAGATGCATGTAAAAATAAAACCTTCTCAAAACATCTTCCATTGTTACTAGTGGATACAATTTTCATTTTGTCCCTTCTTAGTTAATGGCTGGGGGAATCACTGTGTTATTCTTCATTAAGAACTTACATTTAATGCCACTTTTCATGACATCCCAGAACTTTTGAAATAAAAAAAGTCAATTTGCAACAAACAATGGTCAGGTAATAAACTCAAGAGATTCTACAGATGCTGGAAATCCAGAAGAACAAACACAAAAATGCTAAAGGAACTCAGCAGATCAGTCAGCATCTATGGAGAGAAATGCAGAGTCAATTTTTCAGGCTGAGAACCTCCATCAGGACTGGAAAGGAAGAAAGAAGAAGCCAGAATAACAAGTTAGGGGGAGGAGAAGGAGTACAAGCTGGCGAATGAGAAGTAAAACCAGATGAGGGGAAAGATAAGTGGGTGGGGGAGGTGAGATGAAGTGAGAAGCTGGGAAGTGATAGGTGGAAGAGGTAAAGAGCTGAAGAAGAACAAATCTGATAGACAAGGAGAGTAGACCATGGGAAGAAGGGAAGGAGCAGGTGCAAAAGAGGGAGGTGATTGTGAGGTGGGGAGTACAGAAAGGGAAAGAGTTGAGCCAGAATGGGGAATAGAAAAAGAGGGAAGAGAAAGGGGAGAGAAATTACATCAAGTTAGAGAAATCAATGTACATCCTGATTTCCTCGTATTTCCACAAGGAAACCTGCAGATGCTGGAAATTCAAGCAACAGACACAAAATGCTGGTGGAATGCAGCAGGCCAGGCAGCATCCCTTTTGCCAATCACCTTTCCAGCTCTTAGCTTCACCCTTCCCCTCCTGTCTTCTCCTATCATTTTGGATTTCCCCCTCCCCCTCCTACTTTCAAATCTCTTACTATCTTTTCTTTCAGTTAGTCCTGACGAAGGGTCTCGGCCCGAAACGTCGACTGTACTTCTTCCTATAGATGCTGCCTGGCCTGCTGCGTTCCACCAGCAATTTGTGTGTGTTACATCCTGTCCAGTTGGAAGCTACCCAGAGCCTCCAACCTGACAGCATTCTTTTGTCCCTCCGACTGAGGGTGATCTCATTGTGGCAGTAGAGGAGGCCATGGACCAAAATGTTGGAACGGGAATGGGAAGGTGAATTAAAATGAGTGGCCACCAAGAAAGCTCACCCTTTGTGGCGGACAGAGTGAGGGTGTTTGGTGAAGTGCTTCCCAATCTACATCAGGTCTCACTGGCCACATCAGGAGCTCTGTATATAGTAGATGACCGCAACAGATTCGCAGATTGCATCACTGAAAGGACTGTTTGGGGCTCTGAATGGTGGTGAGGGAGGAGATGTTGGGGCAGGTGTAGCACTTGTCCCACTTGCCAGGATAAGAATTAGGAGGATGATCAATGGAGAGGGAAGAGTGAACAAGGAAGTCACGTAGAGAGCAATCCCTGCAGAAAGCAAAGTGGAGTCAGGAAAGATGTGTTCTGTGGTAGGATCCTGTTGAAGATGGTGGAAATTATGGAGAATTATGTTTTGGATGGGGTGGTAGGCAAGGACAAGGGGAACCCTATCCTTGTTATGGTGAGGGCAGATATCTGTTCTCATTCCATCTCCTCGGTCAGGTAACCTGCTTTTAGTGATATTCATTGTAGATAATTTATAAACAAGATACCATGGATAATCTTTGTTGCAAGTGAAAGCCTACTTATCTCTCAGTATGGTACTCCCTTTCTGCTGAACATCTGACCATGAAGAGTTCCTTGCCACTGTAGTAGAGTGATGACTCTGGTTTTGTGTTCATCTTTGAAATGTGCTGTACAATTGCAGCAGAGTGCACTATGCTGGGAGAGGGGCTTGATAAGGTAACTTCATTGAAAGTGGGCAAATAGCACAGATGTAATGAGAAGGCATTTAAGCACTGCAATTAAATCACTTAATCTTCTTCAAAACCACAAATACGATGAGGAAGCAATGTGTATTCTGCTGACGTCACTGAGATTTACTTCCTCTGCACTCTCATCAAAATGTATTCCTTTTGTCAGAGTAGGACTAGAGCTACTTAACTGATACAGTATAGTCTTATCCAAAAATTGCTTAAGATTGGGTATTGACTTCCAGATAAAATGTGATGGCAGATTTAAATATCACTGAAGAACTAAATAGATACTGAAATTTGAGGGTTTACAGTATTACTGAACAGCTGAATAAAAATGGCCAAGTTCAAATTGTACTGTGGAATATAGTCAAGAATTATTATTCGTTATGCCAACTTACTGTGAAAGGCGTTTGCGTAATTCCTTTACTTGCTCATTCTTCTTGGTTAATAATTCTTTCATGTTGCGATAAGCGGCTGTTTCCTGAAATTTCTTCTCTAATTCCTGTGAATCAAATTAAGATTTAATTGAAAGAGTATCACATAATTTGGCATTCAAACAGAACATTTATGACTGACTCCTCATCTTTTTCTCTCTAGTCCTAATGAAGGGCCTCAGCCGGAAACATCAACTACACACTTTTCCTTAGATATTGCCTGGCTTGCTAAGTTCCTCCAGCATTTTGTGTGCGTTGCTTGGATTTCCAGCATCAACAGATTTTCTCTTATTTATGACTGAGTGAGGCTTTCCAGTTTGAAAGTTCAGTAAAAGTTCGAAGTAAATTTATTATCAAAGTACATATATTTCACCATATACAATCCTAAGATTCATTTTCTTGCAAAAACCCATTAATAGAATAATGAAAAAATGCACCAAATGGGCATTCAATCAGTGAGCAAAAACAACTGTGCAAATACAAAAACAAAGAAATAATAACTAACTACACAAACAAGCAATAAATATCGAGAACATGACGTGAAGAGTTATTGAAATTGAATCCATAGGCTGGACCGAATTGAAGTAGAGTGAAGTTATTCCCTTTGATTCAAGCACCTGATGGCTGAGGGGTAATAACTGTTCCTGAACCTGGTGGTCCAAGTCCTGAGGCCATGTATCTTCTTCCTAATGGCAGCAGCAAGAAGAAAGCATGACCTGGGAAGTGGGAGTCCCTGATGATGGATGTTGCTTTCCTGTGACAACACTCCATGCAGATGTCTCAATGCTGGGGAGGCCTTTACCTGTGTCTGGACTGCATCCACTACTTTTGTAGGATTTTCTGTTCAGGGGCATTGGTGTTTCCACACCAATGTGATGCAGCCAGTCAATATACTCTCCATCAAACATCTATAGAAGCTTGTCAAGTTTTACATGTCATGATGAATCTTCACAAATTCCTAAGAAAGTAGAGGTGCTGCCGTGCTTTTTTTTATAAAGTGTTGGACAGGTCCTCTGAAATGGTAATACCGAGAAATTTAAAGTTGCTGACTTACTCCATCTCTGATCCTCTGAAGCAGACTGGCTCATGGACCCCTGGTTTCCTCCTCCTGAGGTCAATAATCAGCTCCTTGATCTTGCTAATATTGAGTAAGAGGTTGTTGGTATGGCATCACTCAGTCAGATTTTCCATTTTCCTCCTTTATGCTGATTTGTCACCACCTTTGACTCAGCAAACTTGAATATGGCATTGATGCTGGGGTTAGCCACACCATCATAAGTATAAAGCGAGTAGAGCAGGGGGTTAAGCACACAGCCTTATGGTGCACCTGTACTGATGAAGATTAGGGGGGGAGATGTTGTTGCTAATCTGAACTGACTGGGATCTACATTTGAGGAAATGGAGGATCCAATTGCACAAGGAGGTATTGAGGCCAAGATCTTGAAGCTTATTGATTAGGTTTGAGGGGATAATAGCAAGTTGCACTCAATGAAGAGCATCTTGATGTACACATCTTTGCTGTTCAGATGTTCCAGGGTTGAGTGAAGAGCCAATGAGAAGAGTTGCATTGTGCTGGTAGGCAAATTGGAGCAGATCCAAGTTGTATATGGGGCAGGAGGTGATATGTTGATAGGAGAGTTCTAATAAAATAGCAAAACACTTTATCTGCCATCATTTATAATGATGAATATATGCTTCCGTTTTCTCTGGGCAGAGTCTACTTTGGCACAAAGCACAAAATGAGAAATAAGAAACTAGCTGGCCCATTATAATCACAGAGTAACAGCACAGAAGTGAGCTCTGTGTATGCCATTCGGCTTTACAATTCAAACGCCAGGAGTAAGATATGTTAAAGTGCCGGGGTTAGGACTCAATGTATTTAAGTAAACTACTTAAGAACTTTTTAAAAGCTATTATTAATGCTTTTTGAGAGGGTGATTTTAGATGCATATCATATTTTTACTGAGTTAAGTATTGTATGTAATTAGTTTTGCTACAATAAGTGTATGGGACATTGGAAAAATGTTGAATTTCCCCATGGGGATGAATAAAGTATCTATCTATCTATCTTCAACCCAAATCATTCAAGCAACCAGGCTGCCTTTCTGAGCTTGTCCCATTTGCCTGAGTTTGATCCATATTCCTCTAGGTTTTTTCTATCCACGTACCTACCCAATATCTTTTAAATATTGTAATTGTACCCAGCTCTACCACTTCCTTTGGCAGCTCATTCCATTTACTTACCACTCTCAAGTTGAAAAACATGACCTTTGGGTCTCCTCTAGATATTTCCCTTCTCACTTATGCCCTCTAGCTTTTGGACATCCCTACCCTGGGAAAAAGACTGTGTTGTTCCGCCTAATCTCATGATGCGACAAACCTCTATAAGGCTTCATTGATGAGACTTTTACTTGGGTGATCGCACACAGGGTACAAGTTGCAGATAGATGGGTAACCATCAGGAAACACAAGGGAAGTACAGGGTGCTCCTGTGGCCATTCCCCTCAACAGCTAATACCACTTTGGATGCTGCTGGGGGGCATGATTTATCAAGGTATAAGAGCAGCAGCCAGGTCAGTGGAACTATAGCCCACTCTGAGGCTCAGCAGGAAGGGTAAAGTCAGGCACAACAATAGTGATAAAAGACTCGTTAGTTAGGAGGACAGACAGAAGATTCTGTTACAGTGGAAGAAATACAATTGTGTTGCCTCCCAGGTGTCAAGATCTGGGATGTATCTGAGTGGCTGCAGAAAATTCTTAAGTGGAAGGGCAAACAGCCAGAGGTCGCTGGACACATCAGTACAAACACAGGCAGAACAAGGGATGGGGTCCTGCAGAATTAGTATAAGGAGTTACAGTAGATAAATTAAATTGCATATAAGAGCTTAGGAGAATCAATGGCACCTAACGGTGACTCCTTTGCTTGCATCTTCAGAAACAGCTCTATTTCCATCTTTAATATCTCTATTTTTCCCTTTCAGGGTTCTTTTGAAGGCCCTGACCTGGAGTTACACGCTGACTTCATTTCTTTGTGGGAATGACACCCACTCTTGGGGTTCCACAACTGGCTGTTATTTGGCATGTCAAGGACACGACACAAGAGCTTTGCTCGCCTTCGGAGGTCTGAGATTTCGTGGCTCTGGAGACGGGAGACGGGAAGTGTACGTCGCTTTTAGTCCACTGGGTACAAATGAATCCCTTGACAAATATGAGGTATAAGAGCATGCATAAGAGGGAGATCTGAAGGGCAAAAAGAAGGTATAAGAAGGTATGAGATAGATTTATCAAGCAGGGTTAAAGATATCTAAAGAGATTTAGTTACATTAAAAGGGTGACTAGGAAGAGACTAGGTCCTCTTAAAGACCATCAGGAGACTATTTATGGAACCGCAGGAGATGGCCAAGATTGTTAATGTCTATTTGTCATTGGTTTACCAAGGAGAATATCATGGATAGTGAAGAAATTAGGGTAATACGCAGGGAGGTCTTGGGACATGTGCATATTATGAGAAACGAAGTATTTGCAGCCTTGAAGTATACTGAGGTGGGCATATCCCCTGAGCCTGACCAGCTACACCCCTAGACCTTATAGGTGGCTACGGAAAAATTGTGAAAGCCCTTGCGTGATATTTCTTCATCATTTGCCATTGGTCAAGTTCCAGAAAATGGAGGGTGATAAATGTTGTTCCATTGTTCAAGGGTAGTAAGGACAGTTCAGGACAATCGACTGACTTCAGTGTAGGAATGTTACTGGATGGAATTCTGAATGATAAGATCTACCATTACTTGGATACTGATACCATTACTGATCAAGAATAATCAGCATGGTTTTGTGCATGGAAGGTCATGCCTGTCAAATCTTTTGGAGTTTTTTTAAAGTTACCTTTTCAGGCATCTCCTGAGTTAAAACAGACAGATGAAGGGAGGGCAGTAGACATTGTTTATATGAACATAACTAAGGCTTTTGATAAGGTTCCATATGGCATATACACTGATCTGGTTGCATGGGATTCAGAGGGAGGTACCCTAGATGGATTCAGAATTGGCTCAATAATGGGAAGCAGACATTAGTGGTTGAAGGTCGATTCTCTGACTAGAGACCTGTGACTAGTGGAATGCACCAGGGTTTAGTGTTGGGATCCCTATTATTCAATAGACAATAGTCGCAGGAGTAGGCCATTTGGCCCTTCGAGCCAGCACCGCCATTCAATGTGATCATGGCTGATCATCCACAATCAGTACCCCATTCCTACCTTCTCCCCATATCTCTCAACTCCGCTATCTTTAAGAGCTCTATCTAACTCTTTCTTAAAAGCATCCAGAGAATTGGCCTCCACTGAGGCAGAGCATTCCATAGATCCACAATTCCTTGGGTGAATAAGTTTTTCCTCAACTCTGTTCTAAATGGCCTACCCCTTATTCTTAAACTGTGGCCTCTGGTTCTGGACTCCCCCAACATCTGGAACATGTTTCCTGCGTTCCATGTTTCCACCAGGAACATATTCATTATTTACGTAAATGATTTGGATATGAATTGACATAGTATGTTAATATACTACTTGGATGTTGCTTACATGGACTTTAGTAAGGCCTTTGACAAGGTCCTGCATGGGAGCTTAGTCAAGAAGATTCAGTCGCTTGGCATTCAGGATGAGGTAGTAAATTGGATTAGACATTGGCTTCGTGAAGAAGCCAGAGTGCCTCTCTGACTGGAGGCCAGTGACAAGTGATGTGTCACAGGGATCGGTGCTGGGTCCATTGGTGTTTGTTATCAATATCAACAATCTAGATGATAATGTAGTTAACTGGATCAGCAAATTTGTGGAAGGTATCAAGATTGGGGGTGTAGTAGACAGCGAGGAAGTCTCTCAAAGCTTGCAGGTGGATCATGGACAAACTGAAACAATTGACTGAAAAATGGCAGATGGAATTTAATGCAGAGAAGTATGAGGTGTTACACGTTGAGAGGACAAACCAGGGTAGAATTTGCGCTGAGGACTGCCATAGAACAGAGGGATATGGAAATACAGATTCATAATTCCTTGAAAGTAGTGTCACAGATAGATAGCTCGCAAAGAGAGGTTTTGGAACACTGGCCCTCATAAATTAAAATACAGTACTGAGTACAGGAATTGTAATGTTATATTGAAGTTGTATCAGACATTGATGAGCCTAATTGAGAGTACTATGTATAATTCTGGTCGCACCTTTGGGAAAGATATCAATAAGATTGAAAGAATGCAGAGAAATCTTACAAGGATATTGCCAGGACTTAAGGATCTGAATTATAGGGATTGGTTGAATAGTTAAGACTATTCCCTAGAGCACAGGAGAATGAGAGGAAATTTGATAGAAGTATACAAAATTATGAGGGGTATTACAAAATTATTATAGGGCAAATGCAAGCAGGCTTCCTCTACTGAGGTTGGGTGAGACTAGAACTAGAGGTTATGGGTTAAAGGTAAGGGGAATTCAGAGGGTGGTGAGAGTATGGAAAGAGATGATAATGGAAGTGGTGGAATCTGGTTCAATTTCAACATTTCAGAGAAATTTGGACAGGTACATGGATGGGAGAGGTATGGAGGTATGGTCCAGGTACAGGTTGATGGACTTGGCAGATTAATAGTTTGACCTAGGTGAGCCAAAGGACCCGTTTCTGTGTTGTAGTGACCGTTGACTAAATTAGGGGTCTTGGTGATAGTCAAGTACATTACAATGGATTACACAGAGATCTTGATCAATTAGAGAGATGCGCTGAGGAATGGCAACTAGACTTCAACTTACATGCATTTTGGAAATTCAAATCAGAAAAAGACCTACAGAGAATGCAGGGCACTGACGAAGCTTATGGAATAAAGGGACCTGAGAGAACAATACACAGTTCACTGACAGCAGCCATGCAAGTAAACAAGGTGGTGCAGAGAGCATAATTAGTCAGGACATCACACTTAAGAATAGAGACATTCTATGTAAGTCAATGGTGAGACTGCACTTGGAATATTACATAAATACAAGAGATTCTGCAGGTGCTGGAAATCCACATAAAATGTTGGAGGGACACAGCCCAGCAGGGAGCGTCTATGGAGAGGAATGACAGTCATCATTTTGGGAATATACATTGAAATTGAAATATCTTTATTGTCATTGCATAGTACAATTTGTCATGCACCAATACAGCGAAAATGAGTTTGCAACTCACGTACTCAATGTGAGTCCCCTCCTCTACTCCCTTTACACCCATGACTGTGCTGCCACACACAGCTCTAATCTGCTGAGCAAATCTGCAGATGATACAGCATTGATCGGCTTTATTTCTCGCAGTGACGGGACAGCCTACAGAGGAGAGGTTAACACCCTGACACGGTGGTACCAAGATGTCCCTCAATGTCCAAAAAACAAAAGAGCTGATTGTCGATTACAGGAGGAACGGAGCCAGGCTCGCTCTGAACAACATCAATGCAACTGCAGTTGAGAGGGTGAGTAGTTTCAAGTTCCTCAGTATGCACATCACTGAAGATATTACCTGGACTGTACATACTGGCTGTGTGGCAAAAAAAGCACAGCAGCGTCTCTTCCACCTCAGGCGACTGAAGAAGTTTGGCATGAGCCCCCAAATCCTCACGACCTTCTACAGGGCACCATTGAGAGCATCTTGACTGGCTGTATCACTGCCTGGGTCGGGAACTGCACCAACCTTAATCGCTGGGCACTGCAGAAAGTGGTACAGACAGCCCGGCGCATCTGTGAATATGAACTTCCCTCCACTGAGGACTTTTACAGCAGCAGGTGTGTAAAGAAGGCCTAGAAGATCATCAGGGACACCAGTCACCCCGACCATAAACTATTTCAGCTGCTTCCGTCTGGCAAATGGTATTAAGGCCAGGGCCAGGGCCAACAGGCTATAGGACAGCTTCTTTCTATAAGTCATTAGACTTATAAATTCACATCTGTACATTGCGACAGAGACATAATGCAAAAATTTTTACTCCCTCACATTGTGGGATGGATGTAAGATTTAAATAAATTCAAATTACTACCTCTCCAGCATTACTTTTTATCAGTCTGATATCCATTCGTCTCTCTTTTACTCTTTATATATCTAAAAAAACTTTCTGTATTCTTTATATTATTGGCTAGCTTACCTTCATATTTTATCTTTCTCTCTTTATTACTCTTTTATTTGCCTTCTGTTGGTTTTTAAAAGCAACCCAATCCTTCACCTTCCCACTATTTTTTACTATATCATATGCCCTCTCCCTTGCTTTTATACCGTCTTTAACTTCCCTTGTAAGCCATGGTTGCCTCAATCTCACTTTAGAATACTTATTCATCTTTGGGATGCATCTTTCCTGTGCATTCCAAATTGCTTCCAGAAATTCCAACCATTGCTGTTCTGTCGTCATTCCTACTACAGTCCCTTTCTTCAACTTTTGCCAGCTCCTCTTTCATGCCTCTATAATTTCCTTTACTCCACTGCAATACTGATACATCTGATTTTAGCTTCTCCCTCCCAAACTGCAGGGTGAATTCTATCATATTATGATCACTGTCTTCTAAGGGCTCCTTTACCTTAAGCTCCTCAATCAAACCTGGGCCATTACATAACACTCTATCCAGAATTGTCATTCCCATAATGGGCAAACCACAAGCTGCTCTAAAATGCCATCTAGTAGGCATTTTACAAATTCCCCCTCTCGGGTTCTAGCACCAATCATTTTTTTTCCTTTTTACATGCCTTTTCTATCTCTTGTTGTAGTTTGTAGCCCACATCCAGGCTACTGCTCAGAGGCCTGTATATAACTCCCAATGGGAAGTTTTTGCCCTTGCAATTTCTTAACTCTACCCATAAGGATTCTACATCTTCCGATCCTATGTAACCTCTTTCTAAGGATTTGATTTCATTTTTTAACTAACTAAGCCACCCAACCCCCTCAGCTTACCCTTTCAATACAATGCATATCCTTGGATGAAAAGCTCCCAACTATGATCTTTCACTGATGACCACAACCTCATACCTGCAATCTCCAACTACAAGGTCATTTAACCTTATTCCATATACTGTGTGCATTCAGTCCTGTATACATCATCATCTTTGATGTTAGCATCCTGTTATACATTCATCCCACTGACTGCAGTTTTGCCCTATCATCTGCTTGTCCTTCCACACACTCTCACTGCACACTGCATACCAACTGCCCAATCCTCAACCCTATCACTCTGGTTCCCATCCTCTGCCAAATTAGTCTAAACCCTCCCCAACAGCTCTAGCAATCCTGTCTATTTACTGGAAATTGCAGGTTTTCCAAGTATACACCCACAATCATAATCCATCACTTTATAAACCTTAAATACTAATGGTCAATGATTTTTCCAATAGCTTTTGTATAGATGGTATGTTGCAATAAACAAGACTTAAAATTGTAACTCAAGAAATTTGAGGAAACTATGAGAGATATTCTGGGCTTCATACAATGCCTGTGTTTTGTCATATTTAGCAATGATTCCACAATGTCTCTGAGGAAAATCCCAGCAACTCAACAAAATAGCTTTTCTCCCTCATGGAAAAGACCACAGAATTCTAGAATTCTGTCTTTAACACAGAAAATCAGAGCAGGAGTCATTCTGGTTATTATGCCCAATCAACCACTTCAATATGCTGTTCCTACCGTCTCCTCATATCGCTTAATACTTCAGTATTATTCTACTTCTAAATTAGCCTGTTATTTCACAAGCAGCAGAAGCACTTTCATTTACTCTGGTGATTTGGTGGAGACTTCAGACTTCTGGTAAGATGGCTGCTTGCTCAGATGTAACTGCTTTTATGGGGCCAACCTAAGGTGTTATTGTCTTTTTTAAACATTTTTTACGATAGCAAGACCCTGCTGGACATTAAGAACTTAAAGTACTTAATGCAAGATGCTTGTTGGCAGAGAAACTGAAGAAGCTGAATTTGTTACAGACTGTGATGCTGTCTGTGACAGAGAGGCGTTGGTGCATGAAGGAGGTGATGTTGGAGACGGGCACTCCCAGAGGCGGTGCGGTGCATCGTCCGTGCTGAAGTCAGTGCTGCCCCTCAGTGTTCACTGCAGAAGACAAGCTGTATTATGTTAGACTGCAGACTGCTGCATCTCTCATGGACTCAGGGACTTGGACTACATATTCTTGTGTGACTGTATTTTACTGCTATCTTATATGTACTATATGTACGTTGTGCTGTGTATGATTATTGGTACTGTGTTTTGACCTTTGACCCAGAAGTAACACTGTTTCATTTGGCTGTATTCTGGTATGGTTAAATCACAATTAAACTTGAACTAAATCTATAGCTTGTCTCTAAGCCATTTTTCCTCAATGAAAACTATGTTTTGTTTTTAAATGCTTCACAGAAGCTCTGCTTCCTAATCTTAACATGGTTTACTGAAATTTCATTAATTCGGTTTCATATTTTCACATCCAATAAAGAGGCTCATGGACTCTTGCATGCATTTTTGATTGACACAATTTCATAGAATCATTGTGCCCCTACTAGTCAAAAATGGAACCAATTGCAATTCCTCATGTCTCAACACTCTGACTACAGTTGCATGTGTTATGGTGCTTCAAGTCCTCATTCAGTTACTTTTTATCTGATGAAAGTTTCAGTTTCCACTACCTTTTCAAATAAAGTCCAAACATCCCACCTATGCTTTGGATGAAAAACATTTCTTCAACTCACGTCAAATCCTTGTACCAATAACTTAAACTGACCCCTCTACCAAGTGAAAGATGTCTTTCCTGTCCATATTTTGTAGGATTCACAATATTTTGTGCATGTGCCCTTCTGCTTCCTTCATTTCAAAGAGGAGAGCTCCAGCCTAATAAATACCTTCTTATAAAAAAATTCTCCAGTTCATCCATATAAATTTCCATTATAACTGTATATAAACTAATACTTTATATAGTTTGAACACAATTCCTGATTCCTATAGTCCATGCTTTAGCTGAAAAAGGGAAGTATGCCTTATGACCTCGCAATAACCTCCCTCCGATCTTCAGGGACCTGTGGACTCCTTGTTCCTCAATAATAGTTAGTCTCCTGATGTACCCATTCCATGGGTGCCTCATTGTTGATGCCATCAATAACATTTGTCAACAACCTTTCTTGCCAAGGCAGGGCAGGATCTCTAGCTCCCAAAAGCATGTAATTTCCTCTAAGTTAACTAATTTCAGTGTATTCAGTATTATTTATACAATATACTGAAAATCATAACATTTTTAGTAAAATCATGCCCTAGTAATTTTCCTCTTTCACCACTGTATATATGGGTTTTGACAGAGCACCACAAGGAGCTCTCTAGCAATATACAAGAGAGTCCTTCGAATGGCTGCAGTCAGTCTGCTGAAAACCTGCTCCTTTTCAACTTGTGTACACAAAGACCTCCTCAAGATAGGCCAGCTACAGGCATCTGTCCAGGACCAACTGAAGGAGCAGTCTGGCAATCTAGCTGTAGAACATGGATGAGTGTGTGTTCTTTCAAAGATGAAGGTCCCCTTGCGAAGGGGGGAAATTAGTACCCTGATCCCACATATCAGGCCACCGTTTCTGGCATATATTAGTTCAAGTACACCATATCTCTTCCTAAGTAGGATAGCAATCTGCTCATGTTTGGCATCTTTCTGCACCTGCAAGAAGACAATCTGCTGAAATACAACACTTCTCTGTTGGAGATTATAATTGAGATTATACACAGTTATAAGTCAAGGACAGTATAAAAATAAAAGAGAAGTATAACACAGCAAAGATGAGCGGGAAGCCAGAGGATTGGGAAACTTTTAAAGAGCAACAGAAGATTACTAAAAAGGCAATACCGTGAGAAAAAATGAGGTACGAAAGTAAGCTAGTCAAGAATATCAAGGAGGATAGTAAATGCTTCTTTAGGTATGTAAAGAGGAAAAAATTAGTTAAGACCAAAGTTGGGCCCTTGAAGACAGAAACGGGTGAATTTATTATGGGGAACAAGGAAATGGCAGACGAGTTGAATAGGTACTTTGGATCTGCCTTCAAACTATCTCCCAGATGTAATAGTGGCCAGAGGACCTAGGGTAACTGAGGAACTGAAGGAAATTCGCATTAGACAGAAAATGGTGTTGGGTAGACTGATGGGACTGAAGGCTGATAGATCCCCAGGGCACTTAAGGAGGTGGCTCTAGAAATCGTGGACACATTGGTAATCATTTTCCAATGTTCCATAGATTCAGGATCAGTTCCTGTGGATTGTAGAGTAGCTAATATTATCCCACTTTTTAAGAAAGGAGGGAGAAAGAAAACAGGGAATTATAGACCAGTTAGCCTGACATCAGTGGTAGGGAAGATGCTGGAGTTGATTATGAAACATGAAACAGCGGCACATTTGGATAGCAGTAACAAGTCAGCATGGATTTACAAAGGGGAAGTCATGCTTGACTAATCTTCTGGAATTTTTTGAAGACGTAACTAGGAAAATGGACAAGGGAGAGCCAGTAGATGTAGTGTACATGGACTTTCAGAAAGCCTTTGATAAGGTCCCACATAGGAGATTAATGGGCAAAATTAGAGCACGTGGTATTGGGGGTATGGTACTGACGTGGGAAGAAAATCAGTTGGCAGACAGGAAACAAAGAGTAGGGATCAACAGGTCCCTTTCAGAATGGCGGGCAGTGACTAGTGGGGTACCGCAAGGTTTGGTGCTGGGACCGCAGCTATTTACAATATACATTAATGATTTAGGTGAAGGGATTAGAAGTAACATTAGCAAATTTGCAGATGACACAAAGCTGGGTGGCAGTGTGAAATGTGAGGAGGATGTTATGAGAATGCAGAGTGACTTGGACAGGTTGGGTGAGTGGGCAGATGCAGTTTAATGTGGATAAATATGAGGTTATCCACTTTAGTGGCAAGAACAGGAAGGCAGATTACTACCTGAATGTTATTAAGTTAGGAAAAAGGGAAGAACAATGAGATCTAGGTGTCCTTGTTCATCAGTCACTGTAAGTAAGCATGCAGGTACAGCAGGCAGTGAAGAAAACTAATGGCACATTGGCCTTCATAACAAGGGGAGTTGAGTATAGGAGCAAAGAGGTACTTCTGCAGTTGTACAGGGCCCCAGTGAGACCACACCTGGAGTATTGTGTGCAGTTTTGGTCTCCAAATTTGAGGAAGGACATTCTTGCTATTGTGGGAGTGCAGCGTATGTTCACAAGGTTAATTCCCGGGATGGCGGGACTGTCACGTGTTGAAAGATTGGAGTAAATGGGCTTGTGTACACTGGAATTTAGAAGGATAAGAGGGGATCTGATTGAAACATATAAGATTATTATGGGATTGGACAAGCTAGAGACAGGAAACATGTTCCCGATGTTGGGGGAGTCCAGAACCAGAGGCCACAGTTTAAGAATAAGTGGTAGGCCATTTAGAACAGAGTTCAGGAAAAACTTTTTCGCCCAGAGAGTTGCGGATCTGTGGAATGCTCTGCCTCAGAAGACAGTGGAGGCCAATTCTCTGGATGCTTTCAAGAGAGAGTTAGATAGAGCTCTTAAAGATAGCGGAGTCAAGGGATATAGGGAGAAGGCAGGAACGGGGTACTGATTGTGGATGATCAGCCATGATCACAGTGAATGGCGGTGCTGGCTCAAAGGGCCGAATGGCCTACACCTGCACCTATTGTCTATTGCGATCAGTGAACTATTCACATATAACAACCCACTGCACCTGTGGAATCACAAGTTACTTATGGATTGTTTCCCTGCATCCAGTATCAATGTTTTTTAACTCTTAAATAGGATAAAATGTTTTTATGTAGCAATTAATATGAATCTGGTATCCACTAACTAAAAGGTTAAGTAAGCAGATTTATAGTTGCAAGAAATGTCTGTGAATCCTTTGCAAATACCTGGTTTTTCTGCATTAATTACTCATAAAATGTGGTCTGATCTTCATCCAAGTCACAATAATACACAAACACAATCTGCCTCAATTAATAACACACAAACAATTGTACTTTTCATGTCTTTATTGAACATGTTGTTTACTCATTCACAGTCCAGGCTGGAAAAAGTATGTGAACGCTTGTATTTAAGGACCAGTAGAAGGTCCTTGAGCAGCAATAACCTCCACCAAACATTTCCTATAGTTGCTGATCAGACTTGCACATCAACAAGGAGGAATTTTAGACCATGCCTCCATACAAAACTGTTTCGGTTCATCAATATTTCTGGGATACCTTGCATGAACATCCCACTTCAGGTCATGCCACAGCATCTCAATTGGGTTCAGGTCTGACTTGGCCATTCCAAAACATTAAATTTCTTCTTTTTAAACCATTCTGATGCTGATTTACTCATTTTTCAGGTCATTACCTTGTTGCATCATCCAACTTCTATTAAGCTTCAAGGTGATAGACCTCTACCCTGGCAGCAAAGCAGCCTCAAATCATGAGCTTCACAGTTGTGATGAGGTTTTGGTGTTGGTGTGAGTACCCTTTTTCTTCCAAGCATAGCAATATGCATTTCTGCCAAAAAGTTTAGCTTTTGTCACTTCTATCCAAGGACATTGTCCCAGAAGTGTTGGGGAACATCCCAGATGGTCTTTTGCAAACTACTTGCTCAGCATTTTTCTTATAGTCAACACATGAACAGAGACTTTAGCAAGTTCTAGAGATTACTGCAGGTCTTCTATTCTCTTCGGTTCTTTTTCACCTCCTTCAGCATTGCACATTGTGCTTTTGGAGTTATCTTTGTAGGATGTCCTGTGGGAATAGTACTGAATTTCCTCCATTTGTAGACAATTTCTCTTACTGTGGACCGATGAACACTCAGGTCTTTAGATAAGCTTTTGTAACCTTTTCTAGCTTCATGCATCTCGACAATTCTTCTCCTTAGGTCCTCTGAAAGTTGTTTTGATTGAGGCATGGTGCACATAAACAGATCTTTCTTAAGAAGAGCAGGCTCTGTCAGTAACCTGACTTACAAACATAGGAAACCTACAGGCCCTTTGGCCCACAAAGTTCTGCCAAACATGTCCCTACCTTAGAAATTACTAGGCTTACCTATAGTCGTCTATTTTTCTAAGCTCCATGTACCTATCTAAAAGTCTCTTAAAAGATCCTATTGTATCCACCTCCACCACCATTGCCGGCAGCCCATTCCACACTCACCACTCTCTGAGTAAAAAACTTACCCCTGACATCTCCTCTGTGCTTACTCCCCAGCACCTCAAACCTGTGTCCTCTTGTGGCAACCATTTCAGCCCTGGGGAGAAAGCCTCTGACTATCCACATGATCAATGCCTCTCATCATCTTATATACCTCTATCAGGTCACCTCTCATCCTCCATTGCTCCAAGGAGAAAAGGCCGAGTTTACTCAAACTATTCTCATAAGGTATGCTCCCCAATGCAGGCAACATCCTTGTAAATCTTCTCTTTACCCTTTCTATGGCTTCCACTTCATTATTGTAGTGAGGTGACCACAATTGAGCACAGTACTCCAAGTGGAGTCTGACCAGGGTCCTATATAGCTGCAACATTACCTCTCAGCTCCTAAATTCAATTTCACGATTGAAGGCCAATACATCGCATGCCTTCTTAACCACAGAGTCAACCTGTGCATCTGCTTTGAGCATCCTATGGACTCGGACCCCAAGATCCCTCTGATCCTCCACACTGCCAAGAGTCTTATCATTAATACTATATTCTGCCATCATATTTGACCTACCAAAATGAACCACCTCACACTTATCTGGGTTGAACTCCATCTGCCACTTCTCAGCCCAGTTTTGCATCCTATCAATGTCCCTCTGTAACCGCTGACAGCCCTCCACACTATCCACAACACACTCAACCCGTGCGTCATCAGCAAACTTACTAACTTATCCCTCCACTTCCTCATCCAGGTCATTTATAAAAATCACGAAGAGTAAGGGTCCCAGATCATATCCCTGAGGCACTCCACTGGTGACCACCAAACAGAATATGGCCTGTCTACACCACTCTTTGCCTTCTGTGGTCAAGCCATTTCTAGATCCACAAAGCAATGTCCCCCTTGGATCCCATGCCTCCTTACTTTCTCAATAAGCCTTGCATGGGGTACCTTATCAATGCCTTGCTGAAATCCATATACACCACATCTACTGCTCTTACTTCATCAATGTGCTTAGTCACATCCTCATAAAATTCAATCAAGCTCGTAAGGCACGACCTGCCCTTGACAAAGCCATGCTGACTACTCCTAATCATATTATACCTCTCCAAATGTTCATAAATCCTCCCTCTCAGGATCTTCTCCATCAACTTACCAACCACTTAGGTAAGACTCACTGGTCTATAATTTCCTGGGCTATCTCTACTCACTTTCTTGAATAAAGGAACAACATTCGCAACCCTCCAATCCTCCGAAACCTCTCCCATCCCCATGAAGATGCGAAGATCATCGCCAGAGGTTCAGCAATCTCCTCCCTCGCCTCCCACAGTAGCCTGGGGTACATCTCATGCGGTTCCAGCGACTTATCCAACTTGATGCTTCCCAAAAGCTCCAGCACATCCATTTTTTTAATATCTACATGCTCAAGCTTTTCAGTCTGCTGCAAGTCATCACTACAATCACCAAGATCCTTTTCCATAGTGAATACTGAAGTATTCATTAAGTATCTCTGCTATTTCCTCCGGTTCCAAACACACTTTCCCACTGTCATACTTGATAGGTCCTATTCTTTCACGTCTTATCCTCTTGCTCTTCACATACTTGTAGAGTGCCTTGGGGCTTTCCTTAATCCTGCCCACCAAGGCCTTCTCATGGCCCCTTTTGGTTCTCCTAATTCCTTCTAAAGCTCCTTCCTATTAGGTTTATAATCTTCTAGATCTCTAACATTACCTAGCTCTCTGAATCTTTTGTAGGCTTGTCTTTTCTTCTTGACTAGATTTATTACAGCCTTTTGTACACCATGATTCCTGTACCCTACCATAACTTTCCTGTCTCATTGGACTTTGTGTTCTTTTTATAGGGCAGGGTACCTCTACAACCCACATCTCCAATCTCATCTCATTGATCGGAACACCTGATTCCAAACAGCTTTTGTAGAAGACATTACCCCAGAGGTTCACATTCTTTTTTGAGCCTAGACTGTAATTGTTTAAATTGTAAAGAAGTACAATTGTTTGCGTGTTATTAGTTTAGACAGATTGTGTTTGTCTATTGTGACTTAGTTGAAGATAAAACCACATTTCATGAGTAACTAATGCAGAAAAACAGATAATTTCAAACAGTTCACAAACTTTTTCTTGCAACTATGATTGTAAATTTTAAAAGGAAATTATAGAGCTAAATGGAAAAAGCAAAACAAGGCTAATTGGAATGACTCTTTCAAACTGTGACAATCAGCCAAATGGCTTTCCAACATATCTTTCTGTGAACCACCTGAATAATACTATTACTATTTAATAAAAAAATACATTCATTCTAGAAGTGGGCACTGATAGCATATCCAGCAATATGTTCATCATTTCTGTAAAACCTGCACATTTATCATAAAACTGCTTGTTAGGCAGTGTGTAGATATGAATTCATCTCTGTATGGGACTACAGCATGTAGTTCCAGTGAAGCCAGGGATGGAAAGATTACTTCCCTAAAAGGTCAGTATTAAATCAATTATGAGTACAATGCAGTTGGATTCTACTTTCTCTCATAGCTATTTTTCCGCCACTATAGCCTGAATTAAAGTGCAGAGGCTCACCAGGATGTTGCCTGGATTGAAGTGAATTGGCTATAAGAAGATTGACTAACTTCATTATCTCTGGAGCATCAGAGGCTGAACGATGACCTAATAGGAGTTCATAGAATTATGATAGATAGTCTTCTTCCCTAACTGGATATATCAAAAACTAGAGGGCATGGTTTTCTATGGACAGAAGGGCTAAGTTGAAAGAAGATCTATAAGGCAAGCTTTTTGTTTAACACACAGAGTAGCAGGTGCCTGAGATGTGCTGCCAGGGGCAGTAGTAGAAGCAGATGTGATAGCAATGTTTAAGAGCCATTTAAACACATACATGAACAAGTAGTGAATGGGGGGATATGGACCATGTGTAAGCCGATGGGATTTGTTTAAATTACCACTATATTTGGCATGAACATAATGTGCTGAAGGGTCTTTTCACGTGTTGTACTGTTCCCTGTTCTAACCACTTATTTGTTTTATTCCCTGTCTATTGGACTTTAATCTTTAGGCCCATTTCTCCAAATCTCAGCCATTCTTACAGTCTTTTAAAGGTCGCTATTGTATCAGATTCAGATTCATCACAATTACATCAAAACGTACAGTGAAATGCATTGGATTGTTATCACCCTCTGCATCGTGCCTGGCAGTGTGTTCAAGGAGTCCACTGATCTGCGTAAAAAAATAAAATCTACCTCTGACATCTCTCCTAAATTTCCACTCATCTTAAAATGGATGACTGGTACTGGTACCTCAGTAATTCAGCCAGCGTAATCAAAGACATACACACCCTGGACATTCTCTCTTTTCCCTTCCAATCGGGAAGAAAACACAAAATCCTGAGAATGTACTGCCACGCTCCAGCTTCTATCCTGCTGTTATAAGACTACTGAATGTTTCCCTTGTATGATAAGATGGATTCTTGACCTCACAATCTACCTCACTGTGACCTTGAAACTTATTTCTCTGAACAGCAACACTTTATTCTGTACCATTTATCTTAATGCCCATTGAAATTAATTGATTTGTATGGATGATATGCAAGAGAAGTTTTTCACTGTACCTTGGTACATGTGACAATAATAACTCTATTTACCAATTTACGAGCAATTATCCATTTCTATTCAATGAAGAAGAATTCAATACAAACCTTCTCAGCTAACAAAAGATCTTCTTGTACTTTTAGCAGATCATGTTTGGTGGCAATGAGATTACTTTCTAAACTTTTCTGGTTCTCACTGCTCTTATTCAGGCTCTTCTCAAAATCAGCCTTCAGTGTGGCCAATGTTGCTTCAAGATCAGCAACCTCCTGTGTTTTCAATTTGGACTAAGAAAAAAGTTGAAATGTAATTGTTAATAACTGTAATGTAAAAGGCCATTAGAAAATTAAATGCAGTTGACTATTATACCTATTGTGTGCTTTTATACTTCAATGCAATTCAATATGATCTGGGATTATTAAATAATACATACCAAAGCACCATTCAGGCAGCCAACAGGAAGCAAGTAAATTTCAATTAAAATATGACTCTAGTCACAAACATGCAATAAACAATAACATTTATAAAAATATAGCTATTCTTTAGTAATGTGGTTTAAAAAAGTTTCAATTTTTAAAATAAAATAACTGGCATCTTCAACATCAAAACCACTATTTGCACTTCATTATCAGGTTTCAATAAGAACAAAGAAATGGTTCCCAAATTTGAAAGCTCAGAATCACAGAAATTTATGAGTCTGAGTGCCCTACTGCCCTTCCCCAACTCACAGACACACTCTCATCTTGCACTGGTCTCTTATCGTTTATTTCTGCTGTTTCACATATTTTTACTACTGCTTGTTTTATTACAATAGCGCTCGTAACATTGAACTATTTTATAAGCTTGCACCTTGTACGTTATGTCAGCCTGTCAATATTCAGGCCATGCCACTCAGTGACTTGTGCTAATATTATTTGAGACTGTGTGTACTGGATCATAACTCCATGTGCTATGTGTGACTAAATCTACTCTGTTTTGCACTTTGGCCCTAGAGAAACAATGTTTCATTTAGTTGTATACACGTGTATGAAACCATAAGAATAGGCGCAGAATCAGGCTATTCGGGCCATTAAGTCTGCTCCATTATTCCATAATGGCTGATTTATTATCTCTCCCAACCCCATTCACTTGCCTTTTCCTGTAACCTTTGATGCCCTTACTAATCAAGAACCTATGAACCACCACTTTGAATATACCCAATGGTTTGGCCTCCACAGCTAGCTGTGGAAATGCATTCCACATATTCATTACAGTCTGTCTAAAGAAATTCCTCCTCATCTGTTCTAAAGGGACATCCTTCTACTTAGAAGCTGCACCCTCTTGACCTAGATTTCCCCCCACTTTAGTAAGTAATGTCTCCATATCCACTCTATATTCAAAAGGTTTCAATGAGATCCCCATCATTCTTCTAAACTCCTTCAAGTATAGGCCCAGATTCATCAAACACTCTTCGTACATTAATACTTTCATTTCCAGAATCATTCTCTTGACCATCTCCAATGCCAGCACATCATAAGGAATACAAAACTGATCAGAATATTCAAAGTGCAGTCTGCCCACTGTCTTATAAAGCCTCAGCATTATGTCCTCGCTTTTATATTCTAGTCTTTTTGAAAGGAATGCTAACATTGCATTTGCCTTCCTTGCCACCGATTCAACCTACAAGTTAACCTTTAGGGATTCCTGCACCAGGACTCCCAAGTCCTTTTGTGCTCCTTATTTCTGAATTTTCTCCCTATTTAGAAAATTGTCTACACCTTTATTCCTTCTATCAAAATGTATAACTATACACTTCCATATACATACTCTACCTGCCATTTATATGCCCATTGTCTAAGTCTCTCTGCAGACTCCCTGCTTCCTCAACACTACCTATCTTTGTATTGTCCATAAACCTGGCCACAAAGTCATCAATTCCATCATCCAGATCATTGAAATATAACATAAAAAGAGGTCCCAATAACAACCTCTGCAGAACACCTCTAATCACTGGCAACCAACAAGAAAAGGTCCCCTTATTCACACTCCATGCCTCTTGCCACTCAGCCAATCTTCTATTCATGCAAGTACCTGTCCTGTAATACCATGGGTTCAGGTTAAGCAACCTCATGTGCAACACCTTGTTAAAGGCCTCTGGAAATCCAAGTAAAATCTCCTTTGTCTATTTTGTCTCTTATTTACTCAAATAATTCCAACAGATTTGTCAGACAAGATATCCCTTTTAAAGAAACCATACTGAATTTGGCCTATTTTATCATGTGCCTCCAAGTACACCAAAACTTCATATTTAATAATGGATTCCAACATCTTCCCAACTGAAGTCAAGCTAACTGGCCTATAATTTCTGCTTTTTGCTTCACTCATTTTCCAATCCTCTGGACCCATTCCAGTGATTCATGAACGATCATTACTAATTCTTCCACAACCTCTTCAGCTACCTCTTTCCGAACCGTGGGTGTAGTCCACCTAGTCCAGTTGACTTGTCTACCTTCAGACCTTTCAGCTTCTAAAACACCTTCACCTTAGTAATAGCATCTACACTCACTTCTACCACGATACTCTCAAATTTCTGGCATACCACTAGTGTCTTCCACAGTGAAGACTGACACAAAAAACTTAAAAGTTCATCCACTATTTCTTTGTCCCCAATTACTATCTCTCCATCTTCATTTTCCAGCCCCTTACCTGTCCCACTTGCCTGGCTTCATCTATCAGCTTCTAGTTATCCTTCCCCTTCCCTCACCTTTTATCCTTATATCCTTCTAGCTTCCTTCTAGTTATCCTTCTAGCTTCCCCTTCCCTCACCTTTTTATTCTGGCATCTTCCCCCTTCCTTTCCAGTCCTGAAGAAGGATCTCAGCCCTAAACATTTAATGACTGTTCATTCTTTTCTATGAATGATGCCTGACCTGCTGTGTTCCTCCAGCATTTTCTACAATTTGCTTTGGATTTCCAGTATCTGCAGAATTTCTTGTGTTTATGAGTAGGCAAATAAACTGGAATTTTAAAGTGTAAACTGTTGACATGGACTTTGTGTGCCGAGGGCCTGTTTCTGAGCTATATGAGAGCTGTTTGGGAAATGAAGGGAGGGATAAAAGTACACAAGTTCATAGAAGGCCATTAGCAACAGAGTAAAAAAACTATCAGGTGCAGAAATGCTGCATTCTAGGGTACCAAGGAGCAGACAGCAGGAACTGGCTACAATTTCTTCTTTTTGAATAGTAGCACTCTTTGCAGAGGACTAAAGATTTATAAATCTTTTTTTTAAATAATCTATTTAAAAATAAGGGCGTAGAACAAAGAAAGGAGATCAAACATCTAAGTGGTAACAGGAGGTCTTCTAGAACCATAAACAGAGATGAAATTAATCATGACTTGGAAGAACACGAGTTCATAAATGACAAATAATAGGCATTTTTAAAGACAACCACATGGGATCATGAGTGGACAGAAGAAATGCAGTTATGAGCAGAATGTTATTCAGAAAGCATTTGATAAAATCTTACATAACCGTTAATATTCCAAGGGTACTAAAGTGTTTGAGCATCAAACTAATTACGCCGAGAAGCTGAGTATACTCAGAGTTATACTCTCCCCACCTCTCCTTCCATTAGAGAAAGTGGTTTCCCAGGGGAATACAGCTCCTTCTGATAGTTTATATTTTACTTGGGGTTAGGAGGCAAATTTTGAATATTGCAGGAACACAAAACTTGAACGTATAACCTTGTGAGGACTGTAGCAGACTTCAGGATGATGAATGGAAACGAAGATGAAATTTATCACAATGAAACATTGAAAGGTACATTTGGAAAGGAAACACCAACTGAACAGTACTATGTAGGAGTACAAAGAACAGAATATTCTGGGAATATTTGATGGCAAAAGGGAAATTTAATAAAGCGGTCACAACAAAATGTAGAATCTGAATTTGACAAAAAGTGGCATGGAGCTCTTCTTTTTTATATCATTCATCAGGCCTCAAATGCAGTATTTTTTCCACATGGAAAGGAAAATCTTGCAGAGAACCCATGAACTATGCAATGATGCCAGGAATGTAGCATTTATGAAATGTGTAGAAATTAGGGTGATGGTCAGAGAAGAGGGAAGGTTCAGAGATCGGGTGCGGCAGGTGATTGTCAGACATGGGGAATGGCGAGGGAGAGGTCGGAGATAGGGAGAGTGCAGAGGCCAGTAAAGTAACATTATGAATACTCTGACAGTCCCTCCCACAGCACTATATGGCACAAATTAGTAAAACACTACACCTAACTGCTCAATCAGATGCAGTAGTTGATCCTTCTGAATGTTCAGTGATGATAACTTTACTCTCAGCAAAAGCAAACTGTTCTTTAGGGTGACATTGTAAGTGCGAAGTTTAGGTGTTCTATCTATTTCTTCGTGAATTTCCTCTGGACACTCTATTTCCTCCTATTTCTTAAAGATTTATAGTCTGTAGGTTAGTTGACCCATAATGACTGGAAGAATCTGGGAAAGTCAATTAAAATGGGGGGGGGGGGGAGAATAAAACAGGACCTGTGTGAAATTGATAGTCAACTCAGATTTGGTGGACTGAAGTGTGTGTTTCTGTGCTCTACAGCTCTATAACTAACTTATCACTGCTTAGTAACTTTTTTTAAAAAATATAATGAAAGTTGGTGCCCATCACCACTTCAGGCAGTGAATTCCAGAATTATTTCACATTGAAAGAATTAACTATCCAATAATTTATCTGTTAATAACTTTAAACCTGTCAGCCCAAAACATTGATCGCTATGTTGAGGAATATAGCTGTTGTCTAACTAAAATTTCACAAATTTCTTATTCCCAATAGTCCTGTATTGTGAAGGATTTTGTTCATCTAAAAAGAAATTTGGGTGTCTTGTGGATTTTGATTATGGATGTCAGTTCCTTCATAAAGCCAATAGAGGGACTGGGGTAGTGCAGGAAATCCACAGACCAGGCCAAACATCACAAAACCAAGGTCAGAATACATGGCCACAAAACTCTGATGAATTTAGAAGCACCTAGTTTACTTGGTTGTACCAAAGCCAAGGCTGCAGACTAATGTAGGAAAATTTCTTATTTTACTATTACTGTTATTATTATTATTATTATTTTAGTTACATGGAGTGCATCCTTGATTTGTATACAATTCTTGTATACAAATTTGTATACAATTCTTCCTACTCAAATGCTCCTGTCCACTAGCAGGGGAAGGCTTTCGGTCCTTACACCCACATTGTTTTCCCAATTGCTTGCTGTAGCTGTATTTTAACTTTAAATGAATTGTGTACAAAGCACGAGGTACTTTTGAACAGCCATACTTTTTAACCTTTCATCATGTAAAAACACTCTGCTTTTCTGTTTTTTCTACCAAAGTGTATTTCATACATTTTCAGTGTATTCTATGTGCTTCAACTTCATCTCTTCACTTAACCAACTTCTATCTTCCTAAAATCTCGCCACATCCTCCTCATAGCCCACACTGCCACCTAGCTTTGTAACATTATAAATCTAGACATATTATAATTCTCTTCCTCACCTAACTCGTAGATATAGATAATGAATGTGGTCCTTGGCAGCACTCTACTGGTCACAGTTTTCCACCCTAAAAATGACTCATTTATGTCTAATCATTTTTTAATTCATTTATTGATTATCAATCCAGTCTCATCCACAGATTTTCTTCAATAATCTTTTCTGTGGCATTTTATTTGAGGTCTTCTGATATTCCAAAGGTACAACATCAACTTGCTCCTTCTACTGAGCTGGCATACTTTATTTCAGATTTCTCCTGATGTTGGTGAGGGGCCAGTCCTGATACTGGAACCTCATGCAATGCCAGTTCTTCTGTCAAGGGAGGTGAAGACTATGCAAATTGGTGTCAACCTCCAGTTGGTCTCCGGGGTTTGATGTGACATCAGGCCTGCCTAACAATCAATCTTTGGAGTCTCACACAATGCCAGCACTGCTCTTAGTTTGGTCTCCAAAATCCGTCATGGTATCAGGCCTGCTTGTTGATTAGTTTGTGGGGTGTCACATAGTGTTAGGCTGATTCATAGTTAGTCTTTGGGCTTTTGCAGTGGCTTCCCTGTCCATTGGTCAGCCTATGGGGCTTCAAGTACTGAAAACCTGCCCACTGGTCTATTTCGAGAACCTTACATAGTGTCAGGCTTGCCAACTGGTCAGACTCCAAACCACGTCAGGCCTGCTGTTGATCAGTTTCTGGGGTCTCACATCATTCGATCTCCAGTCCAGTGTCTCTTTGCTTTAGTCTCTGCAATAAGAGTGCTAGATCTGTCTGACAGTAAATATCTATGGCACTCACCACAGAACATAGAACGGTACAGAAAAAGTCCTTCGGCTTACAATGCTGTTTAACCTACAGAAATCTACTCCACGATCAATCTAACCCTTCCCCCATACACTCAGTGGCCAGTTTATTCGGTACCTTCTGAAATTAATAAAGTGCCCACTGAGTGTATATTTGCAGTCTTCTGCTGTTGTAGCCCATCCACTTCAAGGTTCGATGTGTTGTACATTCAGAAATGCTCTGCTGCACACCATTGTTGTAACATGTGGCTACTTGAGTTACAGTCTCTTTTCTGTCAGCTTGAACCAGTCTGGCCATTCTCCTCCGAGTTCTCTCATTAACAAGGCATTTTGTCCTCAGAACTGCTATTCACTGGGATTTCTTTTTCATACCATTCAGTTAACTTGTGAGACTTGTGCATGAAAATCCCAGGAGATTGGTAGTTTGAGATACTCAAGCTACCCCGTCTAGCAGCAACAATCATTCTCCAATCAAAGTAACTTAGATCACATTTCTTTCACATTCTGATGTTTGGTCTGAACGGTAACTGAAACCTCTTGGCCACATCTGCATGCTTTTATGCATTCGGCTGCTGCACATGATTGGCTGATTATTTCATTAACAAGTAGGTGTCCAGGCACCCACCAATCTGTGTTTAAAAAATAACTACCTTGACATCTCCCCTAAATATTTCTCCATTCTCATTAAATGGATTTCTCTGGTATTGGCCACTGCTCCCCGGGAATAAGATACTAGCTGTTCACTCTATCTATTCCGCTCACAATTTTATATACCTCTATCAAATCACCTCGCATCCTCCTTCACTCCAAAGGGAAAAGCTCCAGCTCACTCAACCTTTCCTGATAAGATATGATTTCTAATCCAACCAGCATCCCAGCAAATCTTCTCTGCACCATTTCTAAAGCTTCCACATCCTTCCCATAATGAGGTAACCAGAAATTAACACAATACCCCAAATGTGGTCTAACCAGAGGGTTATTTTTACAACTTCAACATCACCTTGTACTTTAATACTACCTTAAACTCAATCCCCAACTATGAAGGGCAGCACTTCGAATGCCTTTTTAACCACCCTATCAACTTGCACAGTAACTTTGAGGGATTTATGGACTTAGACCAAGATCCCTATGCTCCTCCGTGCTGATAAGATTCCAACTATTAACCTTGTATTCTGTCTTCCAGTTCAACCTTCACACTTTTTCACATTGAAATCCATTTCCTGATTCTCCATCCAGCTCTGCAAACTGTGTCTCTTCCATTGTAACATGTGGCTACTTGTTCGGCAGTTTGAACGGGGCACAACTGGGCAAGCACATGAAAGTCGGCCTGTGTGACAGCTGGAGAGTTTAAAAAGCGAGCAGATTAACGGAGCGGGCGACAGAGTAGTGGCAGACAGAGTAGGAAGGCTCTGGCTCGAGAGGCTTTGGCAAGCAGAGGCTGAGGACGAGCTTGCTCCCAGTAGGGTAAGGCTGGGTAAGCTCCTTTAATTAATCTAATTAAGTTAGGAGTAGGTAATGGAGGCAGCAGTTAGGGCAGTCGGGTGCTCCATTTGCAGTATGTGGGAAGAGGCAGAAATAAACAGGAGTTTAAGGGAGATAGTCACCACTAAAAGTCAGGAAACAGATAGCTGGGTGACTGTCAGAAGAGGGAAGGGGAATAGACAGGAAGAGCAGAGCATCCTTGTGGCCATTCCCATCAATAGTAAGTATACCGTTTTGGATACTGTTGGTGGGGATGACCTACCAGGGACAAGTTGCAGTGGTCGCATCTCTTGCACCAAGACTGGACCCTCAGCTCAGAAAAGAAGGAGGGAAAAGAGGAGAGCAGTAGTGATCAGGGATTCGATAGCTAGGGGGACAGATAAGAGGTTCTGTGGGAGAGATCGAGAATCCCAGATGGTCTGTTGCCTCCCTGGTGCCAGGGTCCACAATACCTCGGATCGAGTTCTCCGTATTCTCAAGAGGGAGGGTGAGCAGCCAGATGTCGTGGTCCATGGACCAATGACATGGATAAGAAGAAGGAAGAGGTCTTACAAAGAGAATTTAGGGAGTTATGTGCAAAGTTGAAGGACAAGACCTCCAGGGTTGCAATCTCAGGATTGCTACCCATGCCACGTGCTAGTGAGGCTAGAAATAGGAAGATAATATAGCTAAATACGTGGCTAAGGAGTTGGTGCAGGAGGGAGGGCTTCATGTTTCTGGACAATTGGGCCTTGTTCCAGGGAAGGTGAGACCTGCTCTGACGGGACGGGTTGCACCTGAACTGGACGGGAACTAATATGCTTGTGGGAAGGTTTGCTAGTGCTGCTTCGGGGGGTTTAAAATAGATTTGCAGGGGGAGGGGAACCAGAGTGTTAGAGCATATAGTGAGGTGGAGGAGGATAATGGTCATGCGAGAGCTGCAAGTATAGTGCATGGAGTAAAGCCAGATCTAACATATAAAGAGGCTTTGAGGAAAGAGAAGCAGAATAAAGGGTGTAAAGGTAGTAAGGTAGAAGGGCTAAAGTACATGTACTTCAATGTAAGAAGCATCAGGAACAAAGGTGATGAACTGAGAGCCTGGATACATACTTGGAATTATGATGTAGTGGCCATTACAGAGACTTGGCTGGCACCAGGGCAGGAACGGATTCTCAATATTTCTGGATTTCAGTGTTTTAAAAGGGATGGGGGGGGGAGGGGTGGCATTACTGCTCAGGGATACTATTACAGCTACAGAAAGGATGGTTAATGTAGCAGGATCCTCTTTGAGTCAGTATGGGTGAAAGTCAGGAACAGGAAGGTAGCAGTTACTCTATTGGGAGTATTCTATAGACCCCCTGGTAGCAGCAGAGATACCAAGAGCAGATTGGGAGGCAAATTCTGGAAAGGTGCAAAAATAACAGGGTTGTTATCATGGGTGACTTTAACTTCCCTAATATTGATTGGCACCTGATTAGTTCCAATGGCTTAGATGGGGCAGAGTTTGTTAAGTGTGTCCAGGACGGATTCCTGTCACAATATGTTGACAGGCCGACTGGGGGAATGCCATTCTAGATCTAGTATTAGGTAATGAACCAGGTCAGGTCACAGATCTCTCAGTGGGTGAGCATCTTGAGGACACTGACCACTGCTCCCTGGCCTTTACCATTATTATGGAAAAGGATAGAATCAGAGAGGACAGGAAAATTTTTACTTGGGGAAGGGCAAATTATGAGGCTAAAAGGCTAGAACTTGCAGGTGTGAATTGGGATGATGTTTTTGCAGGGAAATGTACTATGGACATGTGGTCGATGTTTAGAGATCTTTAGCAGGCTGTTAGGGATAAATTTGTCCCGGTGAGGAAGATAAAGAATGGTAGGGTGAAGGAACCATGGGTGACGAGAGGTGGAAAATCTAGTCAGGTGGAAGAAGGCAGCACACGAGGTTTACGAAACAAGGATCAGATGGGGCTATTGAGGAATTTAGGGTAGCAAGAAAGGAGCTTAAGAAGGGGCTGAGGAGAGCAAGAAGGGGGCATGAGAAGACCTTGGTGAGTAGGGTAAAGGAAAACCCCAAGGCATTCTTCAATTATATGAAGAACAAAAGGATGACAGGAGTGAAAGTCGGAGTGATTAGAGATAAAGGTGGGAAGATGTGCCTGGAGGCTGTGGAAGTGAGCGAGGTCCTCAATGAATACTTCTCTTCGGTATTCACCAATGAGAGGGAACTTGATGATGGTGAGGACAATATGAGTGAGGCTGAAGTTCTGGAGCATGTTGATATTAAGGGAGAGAAGGTATTGGAGTTGTTAAAATACATTAGGACGGATAAGTCCCTAGGGCAAGGGAAGAGATTACAGAGCCTCTGGCTAGGATCTTTATGTCCTCGTTGTCCACGGGAATGGTACTGGAGGATTGGAGAGAGGCAAATGTTGTCCCCTTGTTCAAAAAAGGTAGTAGGGATAGTCCGGGTAATTATAGAGCAGCGAGCCTTACGTCTGTGGTGGGAAAGTTGTTGGAAAAGATTCTTAGAGATAGGATCTATGGGCATTCAGAGAATCATGGTCTGATCAGGGACAGTCAGCATGGCTTTGTGAAACAAAGCCTGTTAAGAGTTCTTTGAAGAGGTGACCAGGCATATAAATGAGGGTAGTGCAGTGAATGTGACCTACATGGATTTTACTAAGGCATTTGATAAGGTTCCACATGGTAGTCTTATTCAGAAAGTCAGAAGGCATGGGATGCAGGGAGGTTTGGCCAGGTGGATTCAGAATTGGCTTGCCTGCAGAAAGCAGAGGGTCTTGGTGGAGGGAGTACATTTGGATTGGAGGGTTGTGACTAATGGTGTCCCACAGGGATCAGTTCTGGGACCCCTACTTTTTGTGATTTTTATTAACGACCTGGATGTTGGGGTAGAAGGGTGGGTTGGCAAGTTTGCAGATGACACAAAAGTTGGTAGTGTCGTGGATAGTGTAGAGGATTGTTGAAGATTGCAGAGAGACATTGATAGGATGCAGAAGTGGGCTGAGAAGTGGCAGATGGTGTTCAACCTGGAGAAGTGTGAGGTGGTATACTTTGGAAGGACAAACTCCAAGACAGAGTACAAAGTAAATGGCAGGATACCTGGTATTGTGGAGGAGCAGAGGGATCTGGGGGTACATGCCCACAGATCCCTGAAAGTTGCCTCACAGGTGGATAGGGTAGTTGAGAAAGCTTATGGGGTGTTAGCTTTCATAAATTGACGGATAGAGTTTAAGAGCTGCGAGGTAATGACGCAGCTCTATAAAACTCTGTGTTAGGCCAAACTTGGAATACTGTGTCCAGTTCCGGTCACCTCACTATAGGAAGGATGTGGAAGCATTGGAAAGGGTACAGAGGAGATTTACCAGGATGCTGCCTGGTTTAGAGAGTGTGCATTATGATCAGAGATTAAGTGAGCTAGGGCTTTGGAGAAGGAGGATGAGAGGAGACATGATAGAGGTATACAAGTGTACAATGTCCGGTGTATGTTACTAAAAAGGGCTTCTTTGGTTTGTTATGAGTAGGAATGTTTCTTTGTCTGTTAAATGTTTCTCTCGCCGTTGTTTCGCTTTAGAATGGCTGATATGGTAATTGTATTCATTTGTTAATCAATGGGGAATGTTATTGTGTTTTGTGAGGCTGGGAACTTGGGGGAGGGGTTGCGCAGGCTTGGGGGTGAAGGGAGTCGGGAGGAGAGACAGACGAGGAAGGTGGACGGGGGCTGGACGGCTCGTAGGACCACCGCGACTGGCGCTAGACGGCTCGTAAGACCACCGGGTGGTCCCAGGGGTGACGACGTGGCTGTCGGATGATTCGTTGATTGAGCTCCTACGATGTGCACTACACTGACTGAACTTTGATAAGTTGGCGCCTTTTGTTTTTTTCTTTCCTTGTATATATATATTGTATTGCCTAATACTTCTTTAGTTAATGTTAGTAAATTCTATAAAGTGTATGTCATATCGGTATTTGGTGTGAAATTGATACGGTGAGCGGCGCGAGGCATAAACTCGATTCTCACAGCACTTGCGTGTATGGGAGGTGGGTTGGTGTGTGGCTGGATCTCCTTTTCCCCTAGACATATACCAGCTTGTTGGGTAAGTGTTACATTTGTGGGGTGCTCGTCCGGGATTGGATTGTCAGGGTGCTGTGGAATCGCGCAGGTAGTGAGCAAAGATGGAGAGAGAGAAAATTGTTCACTAGTGCGGATTTGAAGGTGTACCGGTACAGTACGCATGCGTAGTGAGCGGAGTGGATTTTCGAGTTTCGGGAGATGTGTTAGTGCGGGGGTTAAGTTTGGTGAAAGGTATGGGGCAGGTAGAATTGGTAGCTAGACGGTGTGGTAAAGAGATGGAGTCTAGCTGGGTGTTGGTTAGTACGACTGCTGACGTCAGGACGTTGGAACTGCTGGCGACGGTCAGTGTACCGGGGGAGGAGGGGCTGTGGGGACTCCACACTCTCTCCGAGGATGAGGCTGAGGAGACATCGGAGGAGGAGCTAGAGCTAGAGGAAAACCCCGGAGAGGTGGCAGGCACTAGCAAAGGGAGGAGGGAGGAGGGAGTCGTGACTAGGCCCCGCCCCCCAGGTAGGGTGGAAGCCTCCGAGCTGGCAGCCGCACTTAACTCCCTGGTGGGAGTGGCCGAGAGGCCACGGCTGAAGCTGGGGGTGTTCTCCGGAGCCAAGCCTACTCCAGACGGGGAGGTGGACTATGAGACCTGGATCGAGCATACGTCCTTGATGTTAGAGGAGTGGCCAGGCTCGGAGGAGGAGAAGCGGCAGCAATTGGTGGGAAGTTTGAGGGGTTTAGCAGCCAAAACAGTTCGGGAGTGGAAAGCTGAAAAGTCTGGGGCCTCAGTGGAGGAATGTATACAAGTTTTGGAGGGAGCGTTTGGGTTGTCAGGGGAACCCTGGCTGCTTTTAGCAGAGTTCCAACGCCTGGAACAATGGAGAGGGGAAAAGCTCTCCGAGTACATATTTAGAATGGAGGGGATGCTCTCGGGGCTGTGGTGCCGGGGGGTAGTGAAGGCGCCTGACGTGGCTAGCGTGAGGATGAGTCAGATATTCAGTGGCTCTCTGGAGGAGGACAAGGTGGCGTGGACTATTCAGCAGGCTTATAGGAAAGGCCCCCCTCCATCGTTGGGGCAACTGATTAGAGAGGTGCAGGAGGAAGAGAGAGCGTTGGGGCAGAAAAGGGGCGCGGGCCTACGGGAGCAAACCTCAGCGATACAGGAAGTGGTGGCTGGGTGGAGGAATGACAACCCACCGAGGGGTAGAGAATCCCCTCTGGAGGGGAGGGACAGGGGAGGTACCCACTCTCAGGGGTGACCAGTGCCGTGGGTTGGGAGTGGGAGTCATCCTGGGAGAGGAGTGGCGGCAGGCAGTGTGTGCTATAGCTGTGGAGAGGAGGGACACTTTAGGTGGGATTGTGAGAGACCAGGAGTTCTCGGAGGGCGATGTGGGAGTGTCCGAAGCTATTGAGACGTTGGTGTTGGTGTGTCCTGACCCGGTGGAAACCGGTGGTGCTGCCCTCCTGGTGGGGACTAATTCCCCCGTTGTGCGACAGCTCCTGGGAGCTTGTAAGGAGAAAGCGGGGGAAGACTTTCTGGAGACCCTCTCGGTGCATCCAGTGTTTCGAGCAGTGTTCGAAGAAGGGGTTGCCTCCCTCGGACTGGACCCGGAGTGTAAATGAGGGACGGTGTGGTGTACGCAGGCGAGGCCCAAGGTGATCCGACCCGGGGAGGTAGCACTAGTGATGGGGACCCCCAGATTCCCAGAAGTGCCGACGGGCGAAGCCCTGTTAGTAGACGCCCCGGACCATCTTGAAGGGGAGACACGATTTCCGGCGGGGGCGCTGGTGAGGCCCGAAGTGCAGAGACCAGGGGTGGTACATGCGAGGCGTATAGCTATAAGTGTCAGGAACACCACGGCAAGAGACATCACCTTTAAGAGGGGAATGCCGCTGGCACACCTGTTCCCGGTGACGGTAATGTCTAGCGCACCAGTGAGGACCCCTGACGGGGAGGGATCGGAGCATCGAAGGGAGCTGACCGCTGAAGTCTTTAACTTCCGGGATTCCCCTGTGTCGCCAGAGTGGAAACGCAGGCTAGTGGAGAAGATGCTGAAGATGGAAGCTGTTTTTTCTCGGGGCGAGTTTGATGTTGGCTGCTCCAAAAGCACTCGCCACACCATTCGGGTAATGGAGGACACCCCGTTCAGAGAGAGATCCCAGCGGCTGGCTCCAGCAGATGTTGAGGACGTGCGGCAGCACTTGTGCACGTTGAAGGAGGCCGGAATCATAGCTGAGTCCCGAAGTCCTTATGCGTCCCCAATAGTGGTGGCACGGAAGAAGAATGGGCGAGTGCGCATGTGTGTTGACTACAGGACGTTGAATCGGCGAACTGTCCCTGATCAATATACTGTCCCAAGAGTCGAGGATGCGCTGGCCTGCCTGAGCGGTGCTAAGTGGTTCAGTGTGCTGGATTTAAGAAGTGGGTATTACCAGATCCCGATGAGTCCAGGCGATAAAGACCGCTTTTATCTGCCCGCTGGGGTTCTTTCAGTTCGAACGAATGCCCCAAGGCATATCGGGAGCCCCAGCCACCTTCCAGAGGCTCATGGAGAGAACTGTGGGGGATATGAATCTGTTAGAGGTGCTGGTGTACCTGGACGATTTGATAGTGTATGGATCGACTTTGGAGGAACATGAGGAGAGGTTGTTGAAGGTGTTGGGCCGGCTTAATGAAGAAGGGTTGAAGCTTTCCCTGGACAAATGCCAGTTCTGCAAGTCGTCGGTTAGCTACGTTGGCCATATCATTTCGCGAGAGGGAGTGGCTACTGATCCAACCAAGATAGAGGCCGTGACCACCTGGCCGAGACCCCAGAAAGTGGGCACTCTGCGCTCATTTTTGGGGTTCTGTGGGTATTACCGGCGATTTGTGAAAGGATACGCCAAAGTGTGTCACCCGTTGACTCAGCTGTTGTGTGGCTATCCCCCGGTGGGAAAGAAAAGGACGGGGGACCAGAGGCAGGACGCTGGAGGATACTGGAACCCGGCTGAACCTTTTGGCTCGAGATGGGATTATCAATGTGAAGAGGCGTTCCGATCTTTGAAAAGGGCACTGACCCAGGCCCCGGTGTTGGCTTTTGCCGATCCCCAGAAGCCATATGTGCTGCACACGGATGCCAGTCGAGAGGGTCTCAGGGCTGTTCTGTACCAGGAGCATGGCAAAGCATTGAGGCCGGTAGCCTTTGTCAGCCGAAGCTTGTCGCCATCGGAGAGAAACTATCCCACTCACAAGTTGGAGTTCCTGGCGCTGAAGTGGGCGGTGGTGGACAAGTTGGGCGATTACCTGTACGGAGCCAAGTTTGAGGTGCGAACGGATAACAATCCTCTCACTTATATTTTGACTTTGGCGAAGCTGGATGCCACAGGACATCGGTGGCTGGCGGCCTTGTCGGTATATGATTTCAGCCTGAGGTACCGGCCCGGAAGCAAGAATGTCGATGCGGATGCTTTGTCTCGTCGGGAGCCGGGGGAACAGGAGAGGGACGAGGAGTGGGAGAGTGTCCCTGCCCCTGGAGTGAAGGCAATGTGTCAGTTTGCTATCACCGTGAAGGCCGAGGGAAGAGGGAGGCTGGAACGAGCCGTGGACCATTTGGGGGGTTTTGATGATGCCATACCCCTAGCTTACTGTGACCTGACCGCACTGCGGACTAAACAGTTGCCGGAACTGAGTCCGGGGGAAGTGGCAGCTGCTCAGCAAAATGACCCGGGCATTGGCACAGCGTGGAGAGTGGTCGAGAGGGGGGATGGGGCGTTGGCTGAGAAGGCGAAACACCCATTCGTGCCCCTGTTGTTGAAGGAGTGGTCTCGGTTGAAGTTAAAGAACCAAATCTTGTACCGGGTAACGGCGCCTCCGGACCAACCCCACTGTTGGCAACTGGTCCTGCCGGAGGAGTATCGGCAGGCTGTACTCCAGGCCCTACATGATGATTCTGGACACTTGGGGGTGGAAAAGACCTATGGATTACTCAAAGACCGGTTCTACTGACCCCGGATGAGGGGGTAAGTCGAAGAATACTGTAGGGGCTGCAGTTGTTGCATCCGGAGGAAGACCCTGCCCACGTTGGCAGCTCCACTGTCGCACTTGCAGAGTGCGGGACCTCTGGACCTGGTATGTATGGATTTTCTGTCGATTGAGACTGACACCAGCAACACCGCGAATGTCTTAGTCATCACCGATCATTACACTCGCTATGCTCAGGCATTTCCCACTAAGGATCAGAGGGCGACGACAGTGGCGAAGGTGTTATGGGAGAAGTATTTTGTTCATTATGGCCTTCCCAGGCGAATCCATAGCGATCAGGGGCGGGACTTTGAGAGCCGCCTTATCCATGAATTACTGACTATGCTTGGGGTTGAGAAATCCAGGACTACCCCTTATCACCCACAGGGAGATCCTCAGCCAGAGAGGTTCAACAGGACCCTGTTGGATATGCTCGGGACGCTGGAGATTGGGCAGAAAAGCAGGTGGAGTCGTCATATTGGACAATTGGTTCACTGTTACAATTGTACTCGCAATGATGCTACCGGATATTCGCCCTATTATCTGACGTTCGGGCGGGAAGCGAGGTTGCCCATTGACTTGTGTTTTGGGGGTGAAGTGGGTGAATTACCCGGGAAGTCCCATCTAAAGTATGTGTCCGACATGAAGAGGGAGTTACAGCGGGCGTACGAGTTGGCCGAGGCGGCAGCTACCAAACAAAATCAGAGGAATAAGATGCGGTATGATCGAAAGGTGAAGTTTGTTCAATTATTGCCGGGCGACCGGGTCCTTTTACGGAATTTGGGACTCCCTGGTAAGCACAAGTTGGCAGATCAATGGGCGGCCAGCCCCTATGTAATAGAGAGCCAGATGCCGAACCTGCCAGTTTACCGGGTGAAACCTGAGGATGGGAAAGGGCCTATCAAGGTACTCCATCGGAATCACCTGCTGCCACTGGGTCAAGCGGTGCAGGTGGATACGGAGCCAGAGTGGGAGGTTACGCCTAGTACAAGGACTCTGCGAGGGCGCAGAGAAAGGGAAGAGCCCGCTGCTGAAGAGCGGGGACGGGTCCCTCACCCGGGAATGGCTACTGATTCGGAAGAGGACGACTCAGATGAGTGGCCCCTGTTCCCATTCGCTGGTGCTTCAGTACCAGGAGAGGAGGCTCCGGGCCCTTCCCATACTGAATTGGGTGAGAGGAGGGAAGGTCTTGAGGGTCAGATGGAGAGGCAGCCAACAGTGGTGGGAGAGAGGGTGGAGCCCGAGCGTGAGCCGGAGAGATCTCAGGTGAGTGAGGACCCCCGTGAGGAAGGGGGTGAGGGTGTGTCAGGAAGACCTGGGGTGTCCGAGACAGTGGGTTCGCAGGTGGAGAGGGAGCCCAGTGGGGCAGAAGGGGTATGGAGATCTCAGAGGATTAGGCGCCCCCCGGAGCGGTTGACATATGTGGTACCAGGAGAACCGAGTGTGATGTCTACTGCTCTGGGTAGTTATGTCACTGCTTTCTGCACCTGGGTGGGGTTTTGTGTGTTGCAAGAAGCTTTGGAGAACTCTAGTAATGCCATGAGGGCATGACATTTGCTGGTGGGGAGAGAATGTACAATGTCCGGTGTATGTTACTAAAAAAGGCTTCTTTGGTTTGTTACGAGTAGGAATGTTTCTTTGTCTGTTAAATGTTTCTCTCGCCGTTGTTTCGCTTTAGAATGGCTGATATGGTAATTGTATTCATTTGTTAATCAATGGGGAATGTTATTGTGTTTTGTGAGGCTGGGAACTTGGGGGAGGGGTTGCGCGGGCTTGGGGGTGAAGGGAGTCGGGAGGAGAGACGGACGAGGAAGGTGGACGGGGGCTGGACGGCTCGTAGGACCACCGCGACTGGCGCTAGACGGCTCGTAAGACCACCGGGTGGTCCCAGGGGTGACGACGTGGCTGTCGGATGATTCGTTGATTGAGCTCCTACGATGTGCACTACACTGACTGAACTTTGATAAGTTGGCGCCTTTTGTTTTTTTCTTTCCTTGTATATATATATTGTATTGCCTAATACTTCTTTAGTTAATGTTAGTAAATTCAATAAAGTGTATGTCATATCGGTATTTGGTGTGAAGTTGATACGGTGAGCGGCACGAGGCATAAACTCGATTCTCACAGCACCTGCGTGTACGGGAGGTGGGTTGGTGTGTGGCTGGATCTCCTTTTCCCCTAGACATATACCAGCCTGTTGGGTAAGTGTTACACAAGATATTAGGAGGAATGGATAGAGTAGACAGCCTCTTACCCAGGGCACCACTGCTCAATACAAGAGGACATGGCTTTAAGGTAAGGGGTGGAAAGTTCAAGGGGGATATTAGAGGAACGTTTTTTACTCAGAGAGTGGTTAGTGTGTGGAATGCACTGCCTGAGTCTGTGGTGGAGGTAGATACACCGGTGAAATTTAAGAGACTACTAGAAAGTTATGAGACTACTAGAAAATATGGAGGAAGTTAAGGTGGGGGGGATATATGGGAGGCACGGTTTAAGGGTCAGCATAACATTGTGGGCCAAAGGGCCTGTACTGTGCTGTACTATTCTATGTTCTATGTAACCTACAATAACCATAGAACATTACAGCACAGAAACAGGCCTTTTGGCCCTTCTTGGCTGTGCCAAACCATTTTTCTGCCTAGTCCCACTGACCTGAATCTGGGCCATATCCCTCCAAACCCCTCTCATCCATATACCTGTCCCAAGTCTTTCTTAAATGTCAAAAGTGAGCCCGCATTCACCACTTCATCTGGTAGCTCATTCTACACTCCCACCACTCTCTGCATGAAGAACCCCCCCAATGTTCCCTTTAAACTTTTCCCCCCTTCACCCTTAACCCATGACTTCTGGTTTTTTTCTCCCCTGGCCTCAGTGGAAAAAACCTGCTTGCATTCATTCTAACTATACCCGTCATAATTTTATACATCTCTATCAAATCACCCCTCATTCTTCTACGCTCCAGGGAATAAAGTCCTAACCTATTCAACCTTTCTCTGTAACTCAGTTTCTCAAGTTCCGGCAACATCCTTGTAAACCTTCTCTGCACTCTTTCAACCTTATTAATATCCTTCCTGTAATTAGGTGACCAAAACTGCACACAATACTCCAAATTCGGCCTCACCAATGTCTTATACAACCTCACCATACCATTCCAACTCTTATACTCAATACTTTGGTCTGGTTTATAAAGGCCAATGTACCAGAATCTCTCTTTACAACCCTATCTACTTGTGAAGCCACTTTTAGAGAATTATGTATCTGTACTCCCAGATTCCTCTATTCTACTGCACTCCTCAGTGCCCTACCATTTACCTTGTATGTTCTACCTTGGTTTGACCTTCCAAAGTGCAAAACCTCACATTTGTCCGCATTAAACTCCATCTGCCATTTTTCAGCCCATTCCTCCAACTGGTCCAAATCCCTCTGCAAGCTTTGTAAACCTTCTTCACTGTCCACTACACCTCCAATCTTTGTATCATCAGCAAATTTACTGATCCAATATGCCACATTATCATCCAGATCATTGATATAGATGACAAATAACAACGGACCCAGCACTGATCCCTGTGGCACACCACTAGTCACAGGCCTCCACTCAGAGAAGCAATCCTCCACTACCGCTCTCTGGCTTCTCCCATTGAGCCAATGTCTAATCCAATTTATTACCTCTCCATGTATACCTAGCGACTGAATCTTCCTAACTAACCTCCCATGCGGGACCTTGTCAAAGGCCTTACTGAAGTCCATGTATACAACATCCACTGCTTCCTTTCATCCACTTTCCTGGTAACTTGCTCGAAAAACTCTAATAGATTGGTTAAACATGACGTACCACGCACAAGGTCATGCTGACTTTTTCTAATAAATCCCTGTCTATCCAAATACTTGTAGATCCTATCTCTTAGTATTCCTTCCAATAATTTACCTACTACCGATGTCAAACTTGCCAGCCTAAAATTTCCCGGCTTACTTTTTGAGCCAATTTTAAACCACGGAACTACATGAGCTATCCTCCAATCCTCCGGCACCTGACCCATGGATATTGACATTTTAAATATTTCTGCCAGGGCCCTTGCAATTTCAACACTAGTCTTCAAGGTCCAAGGGAAAACCCTGTCAGGTCCAGGGGGATTTATCTACTCTGATTTGCCTCAAGACAGCAAGCACCTCCTCCTCTTCAATCTGTATAAGTTCCATGACCTCCCTACTTGTTTGGCTTGTTTCCATAGACTCCTTCCAGTTTCCTTAGTAAATACAGTTGCAAAAAACCCATTTATTATCTCTCCCATTTCTTTTGGTTCCATACATAGCCGACCACTCTGATCTTCAAGAGGACCAATTTTATCCCTTACTATCCTTTTGCTCTTAACATGCCTGTAGAAGCTCTTAGGATTATCCTTCACCCTAACTGCCAAAGCAACCTCATGTCTTCTTTTAGCCCTCCTGATTTCTTCCTTAAGTATTTTCTTACTCTTTTTATACTCCTCAAGCATCTTATTTCCTCCCTGTTGCCTATACATTTTATATATCTCTCTCTTCTTTATCAGAGTTCCAATATCCCTCGAGAACCAAGGTTCCTTATTCATTTTACCTTTAACCCTGACAGGAACATACAGACTCTGCACTCTCAAAATTTCTCCTTTGAAGGCCTCCCACTTACCAAACACATCCTTGCCAGAGAACAACCTGTCCCAATCTACGCTTTTTAGATCTTTTTTCATTTCTTCAAATTTGGCCTTTTTCCAGTTTAGAACTTCAACCCGAGGACCAGATCTATCTTTATCCGTGATCAAGTTGAAACTAATGACGTTATGATCACTAGAACCAAAGTGTTACCCTACACACACTTCCGTCACCTGCCCTAACTCATTTCCTAATATTTCATCTAATATTTCTAATCTAATATTTCATCCTCCCTAGCTGGTACATCTATATATTGATTTAGAAAACTTTCCTGAACACATTTCACAGACTCTAACCCATCTAGACCTTTAACAGTATGGGAGTCCCAATCAATGTGTGGAAAATTAAAATCCCCTACAATCACAACTTTCTGTCTCCTGCAGTTGTCTGTTATCTCTCTGCAGATTTGCTCCTCCAATTCTCGCTGACTTTTGGGTGGTCTATAATACAACCCTATTAATTTGGTCATACCTTTCCTGTTTCTCAGCTCCACCCATATGGTCTCAGTAGACAAGCCCTCTAATCTGTCCTGCCGAAGCATTGCTGTAATATTTTCCCTGACTAGCAAAGCCACCCCCCCTCCTCCACCCTTCATCCCTCTGCCTCTATCACGTCTGAAACATCGGAACCCTGGAACATTGAGCTGCCAGTCCTGCCCCTCCTGTAGCCAAGTTTCAGTAATGGCTATGATGTCAGAATTCCACGTGTCAATCCAGGCCCTCAGCTCGTCTGCCTTTCCCACAATACTCCTCGCATTGAAATATACACACCTCAGAAGATTATTACCACCACACACAATCTTATTATTTGTGACTTGGCATGAACTACTAACATCATTTATTTTTACCCCCGTTCCACTATCTACTCTAGTACTCTGGTTCCCATCCCCCTGCAAATCTAGTTTAAACCCTCCCCAGTAACACTAGCAAACCTCCCTGCCAGTATATTGGTCCCCTTGTAGTTCAGGTGTAACCCATCTCTCTTGTACAGGTCCCACCTGCCCCAGAAGAGGTCCCAATGATCTAGAAATCTGAAACCCTGCCCCCACACCAGTTTCTCAGCCACGTGTTCATCTGCCAGAGCATCCTACTCTTACCCTCACTTGCACGTGGCACAGGCAGCAATCCGGTGATTACTACCCTCGAGGTCCTGTTTTTCAACTTCCTATCAAGCTCTCTGTACTCACTTTTCAGGACCTCTTGACTCTTTCTACCTATGTCATTGGTACCGATGTGTACCACAATATCCGGCTGATCTCCCTCCCACTTCAGAATGCTGTGCACGTGATCAGAGACATCCCTGATCCTGGCACCCGGGAGGCAACAAACCATCCAGGAGTCTCTGTCACGACCACAGAATCTCCTGTCTATACCCCTGACTATGGAGTCTCCTATAACTACCGCTCTCCTCTTCTCCCTTATACCGTATTCACAACACCAACCTTCACATCATCTAACTTACTCATCCACTCCCTCATCCAAGTCACTTTTAAAAATCACAAATAATGGTAGTCATTGAACAGATCTCTGTGAAACACCACTAATCACTGACCTCCAGGCAGAATACACTCCATCTACCATCAGCCCTCTGCCTTCTAAGGGAAAGTCAATTCTGAATCCACATAGCAAAGTTTCCAAGGATCTCATATTTCTCAAGATTTTCTGGATGAGCCTACCTTGGGAACTATGTCAAACATTGTACTAAAATCTATGTCCACCATATCCACCGCTCTATTTCATCAATTTGTTTTGTCACCCTTCAAAACATTTAATCAGGCTCATGAGGCATGACTATCCTTACTAAACCATGCTATCACTAATAAGACTGTTTCTCCAAATGCTTATAAATTCTGTCCCCAAGAATCCTCTCCATTACTTTGCCCACCACTGACTGACACAAGATTCACTGGTCTGAAATTCCCAAGGATTATCACTTTTACCTTTCTTGAACAAAGGAATATTTGCCATCCTCCAATTTTCTGGTACTACTCTTGTGGCCAGGGAAGACACAAAGATACCTCAGCAACCTCTTCTCTCACATCCTATAGTAACTTGAAGAATATCCCACCCAGTCCCAAGGACCTATCTACTCTAGTGTTTTTGAGAAGCTCCAACGCTATCTCTTTCTTAAGTTCAACTTGTTCAACCACATTTACCTGTTCTATGCTGATTCACATTTATCAAAGGTCCCCTCATTGGTGAATACTGAAACAAAGCATTTATTAAAGACAATCCTCATCTCCTCCAACCCTAGGGACTTCTTTTTCCCTTTATCCCAGAGCAGTTCTACTTTCACTCCAGTTATCCACCTGTTATTCACATATGTGTTGAACATCTTGGGGTTTTCCTTAATCCTGCTTGCTAAGGCCTTTTCATGTTCTTTTCCAGATTTCCCAAGTCTCTTCCTAATCTCCTTTTTAGCTACCTTCCAACTCTCAGGAACCCTGTATGATTTTTGCTTCCTAAACCTTAAGCATGTTTTCTTCTTTCTCTTGACTAAATGCTCCAACTCCCTTGTTAAATATGGTTCTTTCAACTTATCATGCTTTCCCATCTCATAGGGACATTAAGAAGAGGGACGCCTCACGTCTTAATAAGCTGGTAAGGAAGGCGGGCTCTGTCGTGGGCACAGAACTGGAGAGTATGACATCGGTAGCAGAGCGAAGGGCGCTGAGTAGGCTATGGTCAATCATGGAAAACCCTGAACATCCTCTGCATAGCACCATCCAGAGACAGAGAAGCAGCTTCAGCGGCAGGTTGCTATCGATGCAATGCTCCTCAGACAGGATGAAGAGATCATTACTCCCCAATGCCATTCGGCTTTACAATTCAACCGCCAGGGGTAAGATATGTTAAAGTGCTGGGGTTAGGACTGAGCTTAAGTTACCACTCAATGTATTTTAGTAAACTATTTAAGAACTTTTTAAAAGCTATTTATTAATGCTTTTTTTGAGAGGGTGATTTTAGACGCATATCATATTTATACTGAGTTAAGTATTGTATGTAATTAGTTTTGATACAATAAGTGTATGGGACATTGGAAAAATGTTGAATTTCCCCATGGGGATGAATAAAGTATCTATCTATCTATCAAACATATCCAGAACCCCATGCAACCTAAGGTTGCTCCCTAAGCAACCTCCACATTTATACTGTGCATTTCCCTGAGAACATTTTATACTCTCAATAATGTTCATTGGAACACATTTTATGCTCCTAGGTTCATGCCTAATAATAATATATGTAGTAATATTGTCCAATATAATAAGCCTTCCCTCAGTTAAATATTTTCACATGTCATCAGATCCTGTTCTTACCCATGGCTATGCTAAAGGTCAGGGAGTTGTGGTTACTATCTTGGAAATGCTCACTCACTAAGTAGCCTGTCATCTGACCAGGTTTATTGCCCCTAATACTAGATCTAGTATGGCCTCTCCTCTGGTCTTCCTGTCCACATACTGTGTCAGAAGACCCTCCTAGACATAGCCATCAAATTCTGCCCCATCTAAACCTTTTGCATTAAGTAGGTGCCAATCAATATTAGGGAACTTGATGTCACCCAATTCAACAACCCTGTTTTTACTGCACCTTTCCAAAACCTGCCTACTTATCGCTTATCTGTTCCTCACAGACTTGGTTGGTACTAGGGTGGTGGGGCGGGCGGGCACTATGGAATACTCCCAAGAAAGTGATAGCTGAGGTGCTAAAGATTGCATTAAGTAATAACAATCTGCAATTGGATAATCTATACACAAACACACATTGGGTTCTAGAAATCTTACTCATTGTCTTACTGATGTCAAATATTATTTTTGACTTAACTAAATAACATTTTTAAAAATCTAAATAACATGTACATTTATAATTCTCCTAACTATACCTATTTTTGCAAATGCATACTTGAAATGAACGTTGACATTGCTGTCCACTACCATCCCTTATTACTGGGATACAATGTGGGGAACCCTGCTTTTGTACTTCCCTGGCTATCAAGAAGGTAGCATCCTATATACTTTCCTAACCACCTAACGTCCCTACCATGCTGCTTACAAGAATCTGCAGATGTAGGTATCAGGATCCCTTTGTGCATCCACCACTTTCAGCATGCTTTGACATGGACTCATAACTCTGAGAAGAAATTTCTCCTTGTCCACATCTTAAATAGATGTCCCTTAACTTGAAGGGAAAACATCCTTTCAATGTCCACCCTGTCCAACCAACTTAGAAAATAATATTTCATTAAGGTCACCTCTTTTGTTTGAAGCGCTGATGAGAATCAGACAAACTTGTTCAACATTTCCTCAGAAAAGAACCCTAGAAATGAATCCAGTGAACCTTCTCCAAAATGGCTGTAATGCAAATATACACCTCCATAAATAAGAAAATCAAAATAGTACACTGTACTGCACTTGTGGTTTCGTCAACACCCCACACAGGTGCAGGAAAAGTTCTCCACTTTTATTCTCCAACTATTTTGTAACAAAGGCCAAAATCAAAGCAAGGTTTGCTTAGGAGTGAACTAGAAAGTAATCTAAGGGGAGTTTTCTCCCAAAATGCTATGGATAATAGGTCAATTGAAATTTTCAAAGCCACACTTGTTAGACTTATTATTATTATATTTATAAGAACGGACAAAAGCAGGTAAATTGAATTGAGATATGAAATAATTAAATTGCAGAACTAGTTCAAGAGTTGAATGGTCTCCTTCTATTCCTTGAAAGGACGTACCCTTAAAAATCAAACCCTTGTTTTTTGAAGCTGTAAATCACCCCTTCCATCTCCACAGATCATAATTGTATCTTAAGCAAATATCAAAAAGAATACTATTAAATATTTCTGTATCCTTATTGAGTAGAGTATTTGTAACATCTAATTTTAAATTTGCCTTACCTCTTGATCCTCTTGGGATTTTTCTAAATCCTTAAGAACGCACTCTAATTTGACCTTTTCATCCAGTGCATTCGTAGCCTAAAATTCCAGTGATTAAAAATAGTCATACATTTCAAGAAACATACGTGAAATTAGAATACTGTTCTCACACTTTTTCATTTCTTGATTGCCAATGATCATGGTGATAACCACATTACCTGTGCTTCTACAGTTTTTAATCTTGATTTCAGCTTATCATTCTCCTCTTGGAGTCGTGTAATTTCCTGTACAAATAAAGGTAAAATTCATACATTCTCATAAGAACTTATCCTGTCTGTATCACAGATGAAAGCAAAAATGTTTAAATAAAATTAAGGCACTGCTTCTTTTTTTGGCAAAAATAATGGGCCTCCATGCAAAGACTGCTAGCTAATGATTCTGTGGACTTTAAATTCTACGTCTGTGGATCACAGTGTGGATGTCTACAATGTGCCTGCACCTGAAATATAGCACCACTCTAGATTCATGATTGAGTTCAGGGATATGCTACAACTTTCTGAGCCAAGGATCAGGAGCACTAAATAGCTGATTGCCCCACTTTATAACCTAAGCGGTATGGGAAAGAGAGGTGCCAGGGTGAGGCAAAGAAGTTGGAATGTGGTGTGGCAGAGCAGAGAGAGTAAATGAAGATCCATGGCTTTTGTATGATTGGCCACCTGCTCATCACTGTCTTAGGGCATTTGACCTATTATCCTGAATGATGTAAATTTGTTCTGCCCCTCTTTTCATATTTCAGCTCTAGATCTGCAGGTAGGTCAAGATCTAGATCCAATCTGGTTCTGACTTACATGCTTGGCTGCACTCTAAAACAGATGTCAGCGGTGAAAGCTAGACCATGTCAAGAAAAGGAAGAGAATGAGGGATGGATAAACTTGGATTGGGCACTGTCTCACAAACGAGGTCCCTCACATTATTCTCTCTGTAATATTTCATTCAAAACCATTTTGTTTTAAATCTGTTAGCAGAATATATGACCAAAATACTTAATAAGAAGTTTAACAGAAGGGATCAACAAAAAGCCAGAACTGATGGAATGAAGAGATTAAAGGCAGCTAAGATAGAAAGAGACAATATGATAAATAAACAACAATTTAAGCACATAAAAAGACTAAATCAATGACAGAGAACTTTGACTGAATTGCTCAGGAATATGGGTAATCATTTAACAGCATGTTGAGAACTTAATTTCTTCAATATATAGAAAATAGTACAGCACAGAAAAAGGTCCTTCAGTCAATGATGTCTGTGCCAAATATGATGCTAGTTTTAATTAATCCCATCTTCCTGCACGTTGCCCATATCCCTTCAGTCCCCACACACCCTCTTGCCTGACTAAATGCTTCTTAAAAATAACTATTGTATCTGCTTCCAACACCACCCCTTCAACCCCACCTGACAGGACATTCACAGTGACAGATACCTGAAGGGGTGAAAAAACTGCTTTGCATGCATCTTTTAAACTTATGCACTCTCACATGAAAGCTATGCCCTCCAATATTTGGCATTTCTTCCCTGGACGAAAGTATCAGACCATGTACTTAATCTATAGCCTTAAATATATTTAAGTCACACTTTCCTCAAATCTCACCTTGCTCAAGAGTTCTGACACTCCTCCTTCATTTAATGGTGCAAGTTTTGGTTTACTGATTTCTGTGCTTGCCTGCAGGGAGCAAATGAATATACTGGATTATCACATCACATGGCAAGGTATAGATAGCAACATAAAGACTTAGTGTCAGCCTCTAAATAAAGTATGATGGGTACTGTGAGTTTCCATTATATAAAGGCATGAAGGTAAATTTAAAAATTGCTTATTTAAAAAAAATAGGATAGACGACTGCTGACCTGTTGAATACTTCTAACATTTTCTATTTTTTAAGAAAGGGATCTTTCTGGACTTGGTGAGATTATGAAACTGAACATGTGTAAATTTTAGAGTGCTTTACAGTGTAACCAAACCTAGTTAATTTTAAAATTACAATGGAAAAGAACCAAGATAGATTAGCATAAAAAGAAGTGAAATAGGAGATAAATATTTTATGAGGCACATACTCAATATAATACAGCAAAGATGGGCCACAATCAGTGACAGAACACCTGAAACAATTCACAATGAAATAGAGAAGGGCTCAGAGTAAATACGTTCTTACAAGGAATCTCCAAACTCTGAGCATAACAGTGTAGAATAAGGGAAAAGGAAGGGGTATCTTACATTAGATGAAAGGGCTCAATACTGCACAATCCTAGAGGAATACAGAAGAAAACATAGAAAGAAAACAAGGAAAAAAGATTCTTCACCAGATCTGAAACATTAATTCTTTTGACAAATGCTGCCTCACCTGCTGTTTCTAACATTTTCTTTTTTTCCCCCCTCAACAAGACAACAGCTAATTCTGGACTTAGTAATTTAAAGGGAAACTCAATAATAAGTCACAAATATGATGAAATGCAAAGATACAGAAATGATTCCTACTCTGAATGGCATAATTCTGAAGTTAGCATAGAAATGACAGACTTGGATGTATCTGTGGATAAATCTTTGCAGGGAACAGGGCAGATTAAGAAAGTGGTTAAAATATGATCCATTAACAAGGAAACATTATTTAAAAAAATAGGGCACAAAAAGAGAATAATCCAATGCTGGTGCTGACATTTAAACAATGATATGATGGTCCTGCAGAAGATATTTACTAAAATGGTTCCAAGGATTTCTTTTACTAGGACCGTTATCTACAGAACAGAAAAAGTTAAGATCAGATATGACCGTGTATAAAATCTTGACAAATAAGACAAACTGAGACAAAGCTTTCCCATTACAAGAGGGTTCAAGGATCAAAGGACATAATATTTAAATTGTTCTAGGGTAACTTGAAAAATAGTTATTTTTACATAAGTGCATAGTCATAATCTGGAATGTACAAACTTAAAAGTGTAGCTAATGCAAAACCAATTACAACTTTCAAAAGGGAAGCAAATAAATATTTCAAGGTAAGTATATTCAGGGCTATGACAAAAGAGCAAGGGAATGGAACTGAATGGATTAATCTTAAAAGAACCAGCAAGATGTATGATGAGCCTAATTATCTGAAGTCATGTTGTAATGTTTCTGTGTATCTGCATGGTTACAGAAATGTTATGTTAAACTCTATCTTCTATTCCAAACCTGAAAGAGTTTAATTTTCAAATGTAAAATAACTCAACAAAACTTTATATTAAACCTACCTTTTTTCCTGATGAAGTAAATTCTGTCTTTTCAAATTCTGCCACTTGTTCCAAGAGCTCTCTGAAGTTAAAATAAAAGAAACAGAGAAATTAGCATCAAGTTGTTAAAATATTTAAAACAACTGTAATTTTGGTTTTTTTTGTGACTGTATGTTTCTTTGTAACTATATGTGCTATGTGTGACTGGATGTACTCTGCACCTTGATCCCGGAGGAACACTGTTTCATTTAGATATACATGTGAAAATTAAACTTGAACTTGAATGGGCATTCAGTTAATATACTCCTTTAAAGGTAGAATATGCATCTTTTAGGGGCAGCACAGTAGTGTAGTGGTTAGTACAATCATTTTACAACACCAATGATCATCAATCAGGGTTTGAATCCTAATGTTGTCTGTAAGAAGCTTGTAAGTTCTCCGAGACTGCATGGGTTGCCGCCAGGTGCTCTAGTTTCCTCCCATGTTCCATAGAAGTACGATTGGGTTTAGGGCTCATAAGTTGTGGTCATGTTGCGTTGGCACCGGAAGTGTGGTGACACTCGTAGGTTGCCCCCAACACAGTCCTCTCTGATTTGACTTGATGCAAATGATGCATTTCACTGCACATTTCTATGTTCATGTGACAAATAAAGCTGATCATTTTATGTTTTATAATGACAAAAGTATGCTATATTTACAGGTGTCCATTCAGCTGTGCTATCATAGGGCTTCCAAGTCTGGTCAAATTATGTTTCCTAAGCTTTAGTAAGTCTTCCAATTTATAAGAACCATACACCTTACTCTGAATGTCACTGGGTTCCTCACTCATCAGCTTCCCTAATATACATAAAGGGTTTGTTCTGCAAAAACCTTTGTACTTAATTCCTCACTTCTATGACTTATGCTTTTTTTCCCTAACAATCATACTTGTGTTATATTATTTTCGTAACTTGAAGCCAAGCATTCTCTTTTTAACTCCATAATTTGCAAACTTATCTCAAAACTTACTTCAATTGTTCTCTAGCTAAGTGCAACTACCAGTTTCCTACCTGGTTGATTTAGCAATCCTTCTTTGTCAATTACTTTTTCCAAAAAAATATTAAATGTTAATAAAATTTATGTACTGTGTTTTTTTCTCGTCTCCACCACTGTACTTATAAAATAACATTTCACAGAAGACATGACAAGGAAGAGGGGCTGGAAAGGTAGGTACAAAAAGAATACAGGGAAATGAGAAATTTGGAGAAAAGGCTTGGACAAGTCAACAGAGCTGTTCTCCACTTGTGTTTTTCCAATTTGTGTCTTGGATAGAGCCTACTTCCCTGTGATTTGAAAATGCCATTCGGCCTGGCTAGAAATGAAAGAATGGAAAGCGCAAAGAGCACAAAGTGACACCAGAAGTTAACAGGTGGTAGCACTACAGTCACTCGTTCTGCCTGGCATGTAAATTATTCTTGCATCTTGTGGATGAAGGAGAATATGTCACAGTGAACCATAAAACAATCTAAAAAAACAGGGTGGGGCATTTGGGAGGGGGAAGGGGTGGAAAGATGGAAAGGTTATTAAGCAAAACAAGACAAGGGAAATGAATATTTAGTAACCTCTCCAGTTACAACCAAAAACTAGTGCTTAGATAGTGTAGTGGAAAGATAATTCAAACAAACTAAGAGAAATTGGAAGAAGGTGTAGATGGTCCGGTTGTTATGCACCATATTAGGAGAAATAACATTAAACTATCGAGGAAGTCATGCTAAGAGAGCCATGGGAACAATTTCAATTGTGAGAAAAGGACAATATGAGTGATGATCTAGTTTATTGCTGGAGCAACATGTTAATTAGTATGCAGAGATAAGCAGTACTTTGAAAAAAATATTCAGCCCCACAAGTATTTTCATTTTTATTGTCTTATTTTCTAATTTAAAATACATTGGAGTAGGATTTTTAGGCTAATCTACAAAACACTGTGCATCACATTAGATCAAAGAAAATTCTAAAAACTGCCAACAATTTACTAAAAATTAAAAACCAGAAATGTGAGGCTGAGAAACTTATTCATCCCATTTGTAATTACTATACTAACTTGTCTCAGATACAGTACTGTATATCACCTTACCAACTCATCCAATTTGTTGATGTAGAAAATTGGAGGATCACCTGTTTTCAATGAATAAATATGTGCTCTCTCTGTAAGTTTTAACAATATGGTAGATTTTCAACAGACCAAACCAAAATTAAGACAAAAGAGCATACAAGACAAGTCAGGGAAATGATAATAGAGAAGCACAAATCTGAGGAAGGGTACAAGACCATCTCAAAGGCATTGATCATACCTCAAAGCTCAGAGCAGTTCATCATGAAAAAGTGGAAAAAATATGAAACCACAGCTACACTGCCTAGGTCAGGTTACCCCTCTAAATTTAGTCGCCAGTGAAGAATGGCACTTGTAAGAGAGGCTACTGCGACACCAGTCACTCTGAGTGAGCTGCAAAAGTCGATGGCTGCAACTGGAGATGAAGTTCATTTTGCTCTAAAATCTCCAAGGCCTAGCACAAAAAGGGCATTTATGGAAGAGTCGCTGGCTATTAAAAAGCATATCCTTGCCTGTAAAGACTTTGCAAAGTATCACTAGAAGATACCGTAAAGACATGGAAGAAGGTCTTGTAGAATACCTGAGATGGCTTTTTAGAGCAGCTCGTGGTTGAGCCCACTAAGGGAAAGGTTATTCTGGATTGGATGTTGTGCAATGAACCGGATTGGAATAGGGAGATTAAGGTAAAGGAACGCTTGGGAGACAGTGATCATAATACTTCAGCCTGCAATTTGAGAGGGAGAAACTAAAGTCAGTTGTACCAGTGTTACAGTGAAGTGAAGGGAATTATGGAGGCATGAGAAAGGAGCTGGACAAAGTTAATTGGAAGGGAATATTAGCAGGAATGACAGAACAATTTTGGAAGGCATAGAATAGATACATCCCAAAGAAGTAGTAGTATTCTAAAGGCAGGATTACATAACTGTGGCTGATAAGGGAAGTCAAAAACAACATAAAACAAAAGAGAGGGCATATAATAGAGCAAAAATCAGTAGGAAGTTAGAGAATTGGGAAGCTTTTAAAAACCAAAAGAAGGCAACTAAAAAGCCAGGAAAGAAAAGATGAAATATGAAGGTAAGCTAGCCAATAACATCAAAGAGGATATGCTTTTTTTTCAGATATATAAAGAATAATAGAGGCAAAAGTAGATATTGGACCGCTGGACATTGGAGAGGAAGTAATAGGGACAAGGAAATAGTGGACAATTAAGTATCTTGCATCCATCTTCACTCTGGAAGATATTAACAGTATGCCGGAAGCTCAACATTGCTATTACTAGGTGCTTAGGAACTTAAAGGCCAGAAAGTAGATAAGTCATCTGGACCAGTGGAGTATGCCTCAGGGTTCTGAAAGAGATGGCTAGGGAGATTGTGGAGGCACAGCTTCACCACTGTCTGGCTAAAGAAATTTCTCATCTCCATTCTAAAAGAACACCCCTCTATTCTGAGGCTGTGTCTTCTGGTCTTACAGCGGATGTGGAGAGGATATATCCTATGTGGGAAGGGTCTATCAAGGTCTTTCACCATTCAATTGGTTTCAATGAAGCCATCCCTCATTAGTCAGAATTCTAGTGAATACAGGCCCAAAGCTATCAAAAGCTTTTCATATGTCAAACCATTTAATCCTGGAATCCTCTTTGTGAGCCTCCTTTAAACCTCTCCCAGTTTCAGTACATCCTTTAGGGGCCCAAAACTGCTCACAATACTCCAAGCAAGGCTTCACCAGTACTTTATAAAGTCTCATTCTCGCTTTTACATTCTAGTCCTCTTGAAATGAATGCTAACGTTGCATTTGGCTTCTCAACCTACAAATTAACCTTTAGGGAATCCTGCACAAGGACTAGAAACTAATAAACCCTTTTATTTCTTCTACCAAAATGCATGATTCAAGAAGGGAGGGAGGCAGAAGAAAGGAAATTACAGGCCAGTTAGCCCGACCTCAGTGGTTGGGAGGATGTTGGAGTCCATTCTTAAATATGAGGATAGACAAAGGATGTTGAGCACTTGGATTTGCAGAAGGCTTCTGACAAAGTGTCACACGTGAGCTGCTCACAACATTAGAGCTCATAGTATTACAGTGAAGATGCTAGCATGAATAGAGGATTGGCTGACTGACAGGAGGCAAAGAGTGGGAATAAAGGGAGCCTTTTTTGGTTGGCTGCTGGTGTCTAGTGGTGTTCTACAAGGGTCTGTGTTGGGACAGCTTCTTTTTCACATTACAAGTTAATGATTTGGATGATGGAATTTGTAGGCAAGTCAGCAGATGATACAAAGATAGGTGAAGGGGCAGGTAGCATTGAAGAAGTAGGGAGGCTGCAGAAGGACTCAAAAAAGATCAGGAGAATGGTCAAAAGAAGTGGCAGATGGAATACAGTGTTGGGACATGCACTTTGGTAGAAGGAACTAAAGAATTGACTAGTACTGATGAAGGGTCTCATCCCAAAACGTCGACTGCTTCCATAGTAGCTGTTTGTCCAGCTGAGTTCCTCCAGCAATTTGTATTTGTTTTAAAATACAAATTTGTATTTTCTAATCAGACAGAAAATACAAAAATTCAAGGTGCACAGGGACTTGGGAGTCCTCATGCAGGACTGCCTAAAGGTTAATTTGCAGGCTGAGTCGGTGGTGAAGAAGTAAATACATTAGCATTCACTTCAAGAAGACTAGAATAGCAAAGATGTAATGTTGAGGCGTCATAATGGTGAGGCCACACTTGGAGAAATGAGAGCAGTTTTGAGCCCTTCATCTAAGATAGGATGTGCTAACATTGGAGAGGGTTAAGAGGAGGCTCACGAGAATAATTCCGGGAATGAAAGGGTTATTGTATGTTGAGCATTTAATGGCTCTGGGCCTATGTTCACTAGAACTTAGAAGAATGATGGGGGATCTATTTGAAACCTATCGAATGTTGAAAGGCATGGATAGAATGGATGCAGAGAGGATATCCCCTATAGTGGGGATTCTAGGACCAGAGGGCACAGCTTCAGAATAGAGGGACTTCCATTCAGAATACAGATGATGAGGAATTTCTTTAGCCAGAGGGTGGTAAATCTGTAAATTCATTACAACAGGTGGCTGTGGAGGCCAGGTCATTGGGCGTATTTAAGGCAGAGGTTGATAGGTGCACGATAGATTATGGGAAGAAGGCAAAAGAATGGGGTTGAGAGGGAAAATAGGTCAGCCATGAAGAAATGGCAGAGTAGATTTGATGGGCCATATAGCCCAATTCTGCTCCTACATTTTATGGTCTTATAAATTAAGTAGATAGGGGTATTGATAAGTTTTTCCACAAGATTGAAAGAGAGGAGGAAAGGTACTATTAGGATTGCTCCCCAAAATGCAACACTGAACAAATGGGCTGAATTACCTCCTTCCATGTCATTGAGTAGAAGATAAGACAACACCTGACCCACATCAAATGACTGTGCATATAGGAAATGATGGATATTTACTTTCCAGGGCTTATTGCTAAATTCAGCTTTCTAGCACAGTGGCATGACTTTTTGAATTAGTTAGAGTTGACGGTTATAAAGTCAAACTTTTAACAAAATATTCCTTTGCTCAGTTTTTTTTTGTTGTAAACAACATTCAGTCTCCAGCTCTTAATGCAAATTGCAAGGAATTAGTTTGAAGTTGGATGTACAGCTTTGTAAACAGTTACCGAATATGGCTGCTAGCCCACAGCAGCTGGCTGCCTGCTAACAGGTCTGTTTTACAAAGTGAAGTGACCAAGTGATTTCTTATCTCCATTCACCAAATACAAGACATTGAGGATATGTCCCTTAGCACATCAAACATGGTTACAAGTTAAGGTGTTTGTGTACTCAGAGGGTCAGCTCTCATAGTATTAATTGTGGATGTTCGGAATGTTGGTCGCCAGAAGCTTTTGAGAGCATCTTTTTGAGTTACTTTGTCCCAGCCAACGTATTTAGAAAACATCATATGCAGATGATTTAATTTAGTAGAAAAAAGTATAAATATCACAAACATTGGAAATGTTAGGAATGATCAGGAGAATGACAAAAAGATGGAATACAGATACAAAATTCCTTCAAAGTGGCGTCACAGGTAGATAGGGTAGTAAAGAGAGCTTTTGGAACATTGGCCTTTATAAATCAAAGTATTGAGTATAAGAGTTGGAATGTTATGGTGCGGTTGTATAAGGCATTGGTGAGGCTGAATTTAGAGCATTGTGTACAGTTTTGGTCACCGAATTACAGGAAAGATATTAATAAAGTTGAAAGAGTGCAGAGAAGGTTTACAAGGATGTTGCCGGGACTTGAGAAACTGTGTTACAGAGAAAAGTTGAATAGGTTAGGACTTTATTCCCTGGAGTATAGAAGAATGAGGGGAGACTTGATAGAGGTATATACCCATCATAATTTTACAGATAGAGTGAATGCAAGCAGGCTTTTTCCACTGAGGATAGGGGAGAAAAAAGAACAGAGGATATGAGTTAAGGGTGAAGGGGGAAAAGTTTAAAGGGAACATTAGCGGGGGCTTCTTCACACAGAGAGTGGTGGGAGTGTGGAATGAGCTGCCAGATGAAGTGGTAAATGCGGGCTCACTTTTAACATTTAAGAAAAACTTGGACAGGTACATGGATGAGAGGTGTATGGAGGGATATGGTCCAGGTGCAGGTCAGTGGGATTTGGCAGAAAAATGGTTCGGCACAGCCAAGAAGGGCCAAAAGGCCTGTTTCTGACTGCAATGTTCTATGGTTCTATGGGATTACAGAAAGAAGAACTAGAATTTATTCCTGACATTCGGTGGCTGAGACGGATGACACGCTCGTCTGCAATTCATTGTTATGTTCTTCTAGATTATAAGAATTGTACCTGTGCTTTGAAATCATTTGCTGTTCATAAATCTTCTGTAATTCAGAAATATTTTATAAGTTAGAAATCTTCTGCAAGCACTAAATGGGTGTTAAAAACTATTTATCTAAATTTAAACTTGTATCATTAAAACAAAATACTGTAACTGTGTTTAATCTACTCTGTTAGCTGAAAGAATCTCCTTGGTAGGGATGGGGACTCACCAGTCAGCTAAATCTTGCTGTAGAGTTCAATGTAAGTTTATTATCAAAGTGCATTTATGACACCATACACACCCCCTGAGATTCATTTTCTTGTGGGAATACTCAATAAATCCAATAACCATAATAGAATCAATGAAATACCACACCAAAAGGACTGCCAACCAATGTGCAAAAGACAAGAAACTATGTAAATACAAGAGTAACAATAATAAATAAGCAATAAATATCTAGAACATGTCAATAATCAGCTCCTTAGCTTTGCTGACATTGAGTAAGAGGTTCTTGCTGTGGCACTACTCAGCCAGATTTTTAAATCTTCCTTCCTATATGCTGATTTGTTACCACCTTTGATTCACCATATGACAGTGGTCAGCAAACTTAAATTGTGCTTTGGAATTGTGCTCAGCCAAACAGTCCTAACTATAAAGTGAGCAGAGCAAGGGGCTAAGAACACAGCCTTGTGGTGCACCTGTGCTGATGGAGATTTTGGAAGAGATGTTATTGCCAGTCTGAACTGACTGGGGTCTGCAACTGAGGAAATCGAGGATTCAATTGCACAAGGAGGTACTGAGGCCAAGATCTTGAAGCCTATTGATTAGTTTTGAGGGGATGATAATATTGAATGCTGAACTGTAGTTGATAAAAAGCATCCTGGTGTACGCACCTGATGATGATACAAAGTCTAGACAAAAGCTAGTCTTTGAAGAGTAGGAGAATACAATAACCTTATAGTGAGGGTACCCGCAGATAGGTAGATATAGATAAAAATCAGATAGGGCTTAAAATTTTCTTTTGACTTAGAGCTTTGCAAACGGGAACCCAATACCATCACAGAAGTTGTTAGCATCATCTCCATAAACAAACCTGACAGAATTAGAGAGAAACACAAAGAAGTCTGTAGATGTTGGAAATCCATAGCAACTCACACAAAATGCTGGATCCTCCAGCATTTCACACTTGTTGCTTAGGATTAATAAGTGACTGAACCATTTAAAATATTGAGGGAGGCAAGAGATGAGATTTCTGGTGCCTTGACCAGCATCTTCGTGTCCTCTCTGGGCACAGGTGAGATCCTGGAACACTGGCAAGTACCATTTAAGAAGGTAACTTATAGACCAGTAAGTCTCTCATCAGTTGTAGGGAAATTGCTGGAGAAAATTCTTAGGGATAGAATGAATGAGCATTTGGAAATCTATGGCCTAATTAGAGACAGCCAGCAGGTTTTGTGCACGGCAGGTTGCATCTTATCAATTTGATTGATTTTTTAATAAAGATGATGAGAGAGATCGATGAGGGTAGGGCAGTGGATGTTGTCTACATAGATTTTAGTAACATGTTTGACAGAAGTCCCTCATGGGAGACTAATCCAGAAAATTAAGATGAATTGGCTGTTTGGATTCAGAACTGGCTTGCATACAGAAGACAGAAGGTAGTGGTTGAATGGCCTTACTTGAGCTGGAGGTCTGTAATTCCACAAGGATGTGTGCTAGGACGTCTGCTGTTTGTGATTTATATAAGTAACTTGAATGAAAATGTAGATGGGTGAATTAGTAAATTTGCAGATGATAAATTGATAGAGTTGTGGAGAAACTCAGATTGATGGAGTTGTGTATAGCGTAGAAGACTGAGGAAGAATACAATGCAATATAAACCAGTTGCAGATATGGGCAAAGAAAAGGCAGATTGAGTTTAACCCAGATAAATGTGAGGTGTTGCACCTTGATATAGCAAATACAAGGAGACAATACACTGAAGGGCAAGATCCTTGGGATCTTGGAATTCAAGTTCATAGCTCCTTGAAAGTAGCTACACAGGTCAAATAGGTGGTTAGGAAGTCTTATGGAATGCTTGTTGAGGCACTAAGTTCAAAGATAAGAGGTTACGTTGAAACTTTATAAAACTGTTTGGGCCACATCTGGAGCATTGTGTTCTGGTCTTCACACTATAGGAAGGATATTGAAGCTTTGAAGAGGGTGCAGAAGAGGTTTACCAGGTAGGCACCTGGTTTACAGGGCATGTGCCCTCACAAGAGGCTAGATAAACTTGGGTTGTTTTCTCTAGAGTGGTGGAGGCTGAGGGGAGATCTGACGGAGGTTTACAATATTACGAGAGGCACAGATAGAGTAGACAGGGAATGTCTGTTTCCCGGGGTTAAAATGTCTAATACCAGAGGGCATGCATTGAAGGAGAGAGGGGGTAGGTTCAAGGGAAATGTGAGGGTGTTTTTTTACTCAGAGCCGTGGATGCCTGGAATACACTGCCTGGTATGGTGGTAGAAGCTTCTAAGAGACGTTAGATGTAAGAGATGTAAAGAAGATGAAGGGATACGGACATTGTATAGGTAGGAGGGATTAGTGCTTGGGTGTTTTCGATTTGCTTTTTAGCTGGCTCGGCACGACACTGTGGGCCAAAGGGTCTGTTCATGCTTAACTATTCTATGTTCTATTGTGAACTTGCAGGCTCTAAAATCTGACATTTTTTTCTGAGCACAGTTGTGCACTTTTGTGATAGGCATGCTTTTTCCAATACTTGTACCTGTAAAATACTGTCATTTGTTTTTCACTTTTACTGTACAAGTGTTTCTAATTTGAGCAGTACACATTTTCTCCTGTTATAATTGAAATCAGTACAATGGATTCCAGTTAATTAGGGTATATTCAGCCCAGTACATTTTGGCCGAATTAAGTGGCTGTCCCAATCAGTCGAAGTTTCAAGGAAGTAGCTAAAAAGGAATAAAAAAGACAAATGGAGTAACAAATTAGGTATTTAAATGAAATACAAAACAAATTATAACACTACCGATACTACCACAGTACTATAAAATTGCGTATTCATTTCTACTATTTATCAGTGGAGAAATTTATCCATGTCAAGTTCTTTTGACAGTAAGTGAATCAGTGCAGACACCTGGTGCAGATAATAGGTTGCCTTCATACAATACTGTTGACAATTGTATCCTCCATCTTCATTAACATTGTAACATTCAAGATTATTGTAGATAACTTCTAATTCTCTGCAGTTTCTAACTTGAAGTAGTGAAATAGTTTCATTTTCACTCGCCGAGCCTCAAATGCTTGAAACTACGGTGAGCAAAACAGTTCTGAAATGTCCTACTGTTTATTCCTCTTCAACTATTAGTGGCAAAATTGCTGCTTCTTGAACACAAACACACACAACTGACGCTATTTAAAACCTGTTCGCTTTAAGCATGATATTGTGTCTAATGGCCATGAAAATGCATGTGACTGATACTAGTTAGAAAGTGTTTGGCAACAATCTCCTGACCCAATTAAGCGGTATAGTATTCCAAATAAACAAAGGGAATTCTGGTTATTTTCTTCTTATTATTTTCTTCTCGGTCTCTAAGAATTGTTCCAGAAACCAAAAACACAGAAGAATAGTCAGAATAGACTTAACATGTTCATGCTTGACAAACTATTAAATTCAATTTAGAAATAAGAGTAAACAAAAGTAATGCAGTGGGACTAATATGTATAAATATTCAAATAGACTCTCAGCTAAGAAAAAAGCATGTGAGATCATAATAAAATAATTAATAAGTTAGCTATAAGAACGTTATATAGAGATTAAAGTCAGTTATTCAATCAGGTTAAGATTGGCATTGCTTTTTTTCTAGTGCCAGGATCACGATTCACAATTTAGATAAATGATACTGTTATGACCCCAGCCCCCTCCTTTGTGAGAATCGCAAGAGAGAGAGAGAAGCCTTACGGTTTGGAATGTGGGCTGGCCTCTCAGCCAGGCAAAAGCCATGGACATAGCCATTGTCTTGGGAGACACCTTTGTGGAATAAGGGACTGGACTACGTGCAAACCCTCAGGGCAATGTGGGCTGGGTGATGGGGGAAAGATTGCCTCACCCCCACCCTGATTGACATCTACAACAATGCCGGTCCAGATAAAAGGTAGGCTGCCGAGGCGGGGCCTCAGACGCACCAAGGAGACACACGAAGAAGACACGATAGCGCTTCCCGTCGGAGCGGGAAGCCATTTTGAAAGAAGCCACGTGTGTTAGATTCCCGATCGGGAGTCTGTGGCTGAAACCAAAGGAAAACCGTTTTAACTAACAACCGGGATTTTCTTCGTAAAGACGACGGGCAAGTGTTCCTTCTTTCTCACCACTCTCTCTCTCCAACACGTGAAATGCCAGCGGTTCCCAAACGGAAAAGCCTGCAGATTTATGAGTGACTTTTATATTCCATTGGACTCAGTATTCCCTTAGACAACGATAGAGCTTATTTCTGATTGATTATTACTATACCTATGCTTTAGATTGAGTTTTGACGATGTATATGATCTGAATGTTTTGTATTAACCATACGTTTGTGCCCCTTTATAAATAAAAACGTTTGAAAATAGTACCATCAGACTTCAGCGGACCTCTCTATCTTTGCTGGTAAGTCACCCGGTTACTGGGAACGTAACAATACGGAGCAGGAAAAAAGTAATAAAAATAGCCTCAGATACTCCCAAATGTAAGCAAATATTCCTGAAAGTTCTCACAGCTGTCAATCTGACTTCTCTATAACATTGAGTCCTGCAGCAGTATCAACTGTTGGGAATCTACCACTGAATCTGCACCATCTGGTTCATTAACTCCACTTACTTCAGTGGAAAGGACATGCAAGTTACATTTAACTTAGATTTTGAACTAATTGGTTTCACTTTCCATGGCTAAGTTTTAATTACAATTTTTTTTTAAATTTAATAGAATGGCTAGTTTGTTATAATTTTTGAATGTATTTGTTAGCAGATTTGATAGCTGATAAACATGAGGGTATGATTTAGCTGATTGCTAAAGTATTTCTTAGGGAGATAGGTGCAAGATCTTACTATCTACAAATGCAAAATATAACATTCTTGTAGCTAACTTATTAATTATTTTGTTATGATCTCACATGCGTTTATCTTAGCTGTGAGTCTATTTGAATACAGGTATCCACCGCTTTACAAAAGTTCGTTTTACACCACTTCGCTTTTATGAAGACCTACATTAGTACCTGCTTGCGCTAACCGAAAGAAATCCGGAGGATTTTCACTTTTACGAAAAAAGGCAAAATGCAAAAATAGTGTTCAGCATTTGTTTTGCAGTGAGCCGTTGTAGAGGCAGCACGCACCCTGAGCAGCAAGAGTGGCGAAAAGCGAGAATAGCGTTCAGCATTTGCTTTGCAGTGAGCCGTATCAGAGGCAGCGCACACCCTGAGCAGCAAGAGTGGCGAAAAGCGAGAATAGCGTTCAGCATTTGCTTTGCAGTGAGCCGTATTAGAGGCAGCGTGCAGCCCGCAGCCCAAGCCACGAGAGTGGCGAAGCAAGAATAGCGCTCAGCGTTTGTTTTGCAGTGAGCTGTTATAGAGGTAGCGCATACCCAGAACAGCAAGAGTGGCAAAAAGCATCTCAGCATAAAGCCATCATAGCTTTAAACTGTTCGAAATTTTCGCTAGAATTGACAGTGCTGCAATGATTGCAGAAAAGTATGACTTTAATTTTGAAAGGGCATGTAGGTTTAGGGCAGGTTTGCAGAATGTTTTGAGCGCTTACAAAGAACTGTATGATAGAAAAATGCGTGAACCTTCCAGTGTGCTCGCTGTCTTCCCGATTCTGGTAAGTGAAACTATACTGTACATAATTTCTACTTTATATGGACTGTGTATTTATCATAACATTCCTGCTTTTACTATATGTTAGCATTATTTTAGGGTTTGTGTGTTATTTGGTATGATTGGGTAGGTTTTTTTTTTGGGTCTGGGAATGCTCAAAAATTTTTCCCATATAAATTAATAGTACGGACCAATGACGTGGGTAGGAAAAGTGAGGAGGTCCTGAAAGGTGAGTTTAGGGAGTTAGGCGCCAAGTTAAAGGACAGGACCTCCAGGATAGCAATCTCAGGATTGCTACCAGTGTCCCGTGCAGGTGGGTTTAGAAATAGTACGATAGTGCAGATCAACACGTGGCTGAAGACGTGGTGCAGGAGGGAGGGCTTCAGATTTATAGATAAATGGGCAGTTTTCCAGGAAAGGTGGGACCTGTTCTGGCGGGACGGTTTACATCTGAACTGGAGGGGGACAAATATTCTTGCAGGTAGGTTTGCTAGAGAGGCTCCGGTGGATTTAAACTAGATATGAGGGGGGAGGGGAACCAGAGTGTGGGAACAGATGTCTGGAAGAAGGAAGAAAAAGAAGACAGTAAAGTTCTTTGTACTGTTAGAGATAAACAGAGAGGATGAGGTGGAGAATTTCTTAAATGCATTTATTTTAATGCTAGGAGCATTGTAAGAAAGGTGGATGAGCTTAGAGCATGGATTGATACCTGGAAATATGATGTTGTAGCTATTAGTGAAACATCGTTGCAGGAGGGGTATGATTGGCAACTAAATATTCCAGGATTTTATTGCTTCAGATGTCATAGAATCAGAGGGACAAGAGGGGGAGGTGTTGCGTTGCTTGACAGAGAAAATATTACAGCGGTGTTCTGGCAGGATAAGGGATAAGCTGTTCTTAGAGGGCTCATCTAGGGAGACCATTTGGGTGGAATTGAGGAATGGGAAAGGTGTAGTAACACTTATAGGGATGTATTATAGACCACCTAATGGGGAGCGAGAATTGGAGGAGCAAATTTGCAAGGAGATAGCAGATATTTGTAGTAAGCACAGGGTTGTGATTGTGGGAAATTTTAATTTTCCACACATAGACTGGGAAGTCCATACTGTAAAAGGGATGGATGGTTTGGAGTTTGTAAAGTGTGCACAGGATAGTTTTTTGCAGCAATACATAGAGGTACCAACTAGAGAAGGGGCAGTGTTGGATCTTCTGTTAAGGAATGAAATAGGTCAGGTGACGGAGGTATGTGTTGGGGAACACTTCAGGTCCAGTGATCACAATGCCATTAGTTTCAATATAATTATGGAGAAGGATAGGACTGGACACAGGGTTGAGATTTTTGACTGGAGAAAGGCTAACTTTGAGGTGATGCCAAAGGATTTAGAAGGAGTGGATTGGGACAATTTGTTTTATGGGAAGGATGTAATAGACAAAATGGCAGTCATTTAAAGGTGAAATTTTGAGGGAACAGAATCTTTATGTTCCTGTTAGATTGAAAGGAAGGTTAAAAGTTTGAGAGAGCCATGGCTTTCAAGGGATATTGGAAACTTGGTTAGGAAAAAGAGAGATGGAGTAAATGAGGTGCTCAAAGAATATAAAGAATGTAAGGAGAATCTTAAGAAAGATTTTCATATTGAAAACCCAGACTCCAGCACCATCAACGCAGGTTCCATCGACCATGGATTCGCCCCGGCTGTCCCAGCGACCCAGGGCATTTTGAAAATCCGGACTCCAGCACCATCAATGCGGGTTCCATCGACCATGGATTCATCCCGGCTGTCGATCTCAGCTGCCCCAGCGACCCAGGGCATTTTGAAAATCCGGACTCCAGCACCATCAACGCGGGTTCCATCGACCATGGACAGCTTCAAAGCGATTGCACAACCACCGACTGCGACTCCAGCCTTGAACTCCAGGCCGGGTCTTCACATGCTGCGATTGTGACTCCCATCTCCCCTTCCCCCACCACCACTCTGCAATCCCCTCTCCCTCAGATCCCATCATCAGCTCCTGGGCCCTCAGAGGCTCCATCTTCCTCTCACCCCAACCCTTCCCTCTCCACTGACACTACCAGCCTCCCTACCCCCTCTGATCCCAACTCTTATCCGTGCCGGGCCTTTACCATTCCCTCCGACCTTCAACTCTCTGAGACAGAAAGCTCTGTCCTCAGTAAGGGCCTCAGCTTTGTCCCCCTTCGCCCACACCTCAGCAAGTTCCGCGTACACCATGACGCTGAACTCTTCTTCCGCCGGCTCCATCTCCAAGCTTATTTCTTTGGCAAGGATTCTCCTACCCCCACCGATGACCCCTTCTCCCATCTTCAACCCTCCTCCTCTTCATGGACACCCCGCTCTGGATCTCTTTATTGCTAATTGCCAACAGGACATCAACCGTCTCAACTTCACCACACCCTGTTCCAATTCCAACCTCACTCCTTCCAAACGCTCTGCTCTCCACTACCTCCACATCAACCTCAACCTCACTATAAAACCTGCTGATAACGGGGGAGCTATTGTTGTCTGGTGTACTGACCTCTACCTGGCCGAGGCACAGCGACAACGCTCTGATACCTCCTCTTATTTACCCCTTGATCATGACTCCACTAAGGAGCACCAGGCCACTGTCTTCTATACCATCACCAACCTTATTAGCTCCGGGGATCTCCCATCCACTGCCATCAACCTCATAGTTCCCACACCCCGCACTTCCCATTTCTACCCCCTACCCAAGATCCACAAACCTGCCTGTCCAGGTAGACCTATTGTCTCAGCTTGCTCCTGCCCCACTGAACTCATTTCTGCATACCTTCCCACTTGTTCAATCTCTTCCCACCTATGTTCGTGACACTTCTCACGCTTGGAATTTTTTCAATGATTTTAAGTTCCCTGGCTTCCACCGCCTTATTTTCACCATGGACGTCCAGTCCCTATATACCTCCATCCCCCACCCGGACGGTCTCAAAGCTCTTCGCTTCTTTTTGGATTCCAGACCTAACCAATTCCCCTCTACCACCACTCTCCTCCGTCTAGCAGAATTAGTTCTAACTCTCAATAATTTCTCCTTTGGCTCCTCCCACTTCCTCCAAACCAAGGGTGTAGCCATGGGCACCCGCATGGGTCCCAGTTATGCCTCCCATTTTGTTGGCTTTGTGGAACAGTCCATGTTCCAAGTCTATACGGGTATCCGTCCCCCTCTTTTCCTTTGCTACATCAACGTCTGCATTGGCGCTGCCTCCTGCACGCATGCTGAGCTCGTTGACTTCATTAACTTTGCCTCCAACTTCCATCCTGCCCTCAAATTTACCTGGTCCATTTCCGACACCTCCCTCCCCTTTCTTGATCTCTCTGTCTCCATCTCTGGAAACAGCTTATCTGATGATATCTACTAAAAGCCTACAGGCTCTCACAGCTACCTGGACTATTCCTCTTCCCACCCTGTCTCTTGCAAAAATGCTATCCCCTTCTCACAATTCCTCCTTCTCTGCCGCATCTGCTCTCAGGATGAGGCTTTTCATTCCAGGACGAAGGAGATGTCTTCCTTTTTTTAAACAAAGGGGCTTCCCTTCTTCCACCATCAACTCTGTTCTCAAATGCATCTCTCCCATTTTCCGCACATCTGCCCTCACCCCATCCGCCCGCCACCCCACTCGGGATAGGGTTCCCTTTGTCCTCACCTACCACCCCAACAGCCTCCAGGTCCAACGTATAATTCTCCGTAACTTCCGCCACCTCCAACGGGATCCCACTACCAAGCACATCTTTCCCTTCCCCCCCCCCCCTTTCTGCTTTCAGCAGGGATCGCTCCCTACGCAACTCCCTTGTCCACTCGTCCCCCCCATCCCTTCCCACCAATCTCCCTCCTGGCACTTATCCTTGTAAACGAAACAAGTGCTACGCCTGCCCTTACACTTCCTCCCTCACCACCATTCAGGGCCCCAGACAGTCCCTCCAGGTGAGGCGACACTTCACCTGTGAGTCGGCTGGTGTGGTATACTGCGTCCAGTGCTCCCAGTGTGGCCTTTTATATATTGGTGAGAACTGACGCAGACTGGGAGACCGTTTCGCTGAACACCTACGCTCGGTCCACCAGAGAAAGCAGGATCTCCCAGTGGCCACACATTTTAATTCCACGTCCCATTCCCATTCTGATATGTCAATCCATGGCCTCCTCTACTGTCAAAATGAATCCAAACACAGGTTGGAGGAATAGAACCTTATATACCAGCTGGGCAGCCTCCAACCTGATGGCATGAACATTGACTTCTCTAACTTCTGTTAATGCCCCTCCTCCCCTTCTTACCCCATTCCTGACATATTTAGTTGTTTGTTTTCTTTCTCTCTCTCTGCCCATCACACTGCCTGTTCTCCATCTCTCTCTGGTGCATCCCCCCCCCCCCCCCAACCACTTTCTTTCTCCCGAGGCCTCCCGTCCCATGATCCTTTCCCTTCTCCAGCTCTGTATCACTTTCGCCAATCACCTTTCCAGCTCTTAGCTTCATCCCACCCCCTCCGGTCTTCTCCCATTATTTCGCATTTCCCCCTCCCCTCCACTACTTTCAAATCTCTTAGTATCTCTCCTTTCAGTTAGTCCTGACGAAGGGTCTCGGCCCGAAACGTAGACAGCGCTTCTCCTTATAGATGCTGCCTGGCCAGCTGTGTTCCACCAGCATTTTGTGTGTGTTGTTTGAATTTCCAGCATCTGTAGATTTCCTTGTGTTTGCTCTTAAGAAAGAAATTAGAAAAGCTAAAAGAAGATACAAGATTGCTTTGGCAAGTAAGGTGAAAATAAATCCGAAGGGTTTCTACGGTTATATTAATAGCAAAAGGATAGTGAGGGATAAAATTGGTCCCTTAGAGAATCAGAGTGGACAGCAATGTGTGGAGCCGAAAGAGATGGGGGAGATTTTGAACAATTTCTTTTCTTTGGTATTCACTAAGGAGAAGGATATTGAATTGTGTAAGGTAAGGGAAACAAGTAGGGAAGTTATGGAAACTATGACGATTAAAGAGGAGGAAATACTGGCGCTTTTAAGGAATATAAAAGTGGATAAATCTCTGGGTCCTGACAGGATATTCCCTAGGACCTTGAGGGAGGTTAGTGTAGAAATAGCAGAGGCTCTGACAGAAATATTTCAAATGTCATTAGAAACGGGGATGGTGCCAGAGGATTGGCGTATTGCTCATGCGGTTCCATTGTTTAAAAAGGGTTTTAAGAGTAAACCTAGAAAAAAAAGAGTAAACCTAGCAATTATAGGCCTGTCAGTTTGATGTCAGTGGTGGGTAAATTAATGGAAAGTATTCTTAGAGATGGTATATATAATTATCTGGATAGACAGGGTCTGATTAGGAACAGTCATCATGGATTTGTGCGTGGAAGGTCATGTTTGACAAATCTTATTGAATTTTTGAAGAGGTTACGAGGAAAGTTGATGAGGGTAAAGCAGTGGATGTTGTCTATATGGACTTCAGTAAGGTCTTTGACAAGGTTCCACAAGGAAGGTTAGTTAGGAAGGTTCAATCGTTATTTATTAATATTGAAGTAGTAAAATGGATTCAACAGTGGCTGGATGCGAGATGCCAGAGAGTAGTGGTGGATAACTGTTTGTCAGGTTGGAGGCCGGTGACTAGTAGTGTGCCTCAGGGATCTGTACTGGGTCCAATGTGGTTTGTCATATACATTAATGATCTGGATGATGGGGTGGTAAATTGTATTAGTAAATATATATATGACACTAAGGTAGGTGGCGTTGTGGATAATGAAGTAGGTTTTCAAAGTTTGCGGAGAGATTTAAGCCAGTTAGAAGAGTGGGCTGAGCGATGGCAGATGGAGTTTAATGCTGATAAGTGTGAGGTGCTACATTTTGGTAGGAATAATCCAAATAGGACATACATGGTAAATGGTAGGGCATTGAAGAATGCAGTAGAACAGAGTGATCTAGGAATAATGGTGCATAGTTCCCTGAAGGTGGAAACTCATGTGGATAGGGTGATGAAGAAAGCTTTTGGTATCCTAGCCTTGATTGAGTATAGGAGTTGGAATGTAATGTTAAAATTGTACAAGGCATTGGTAAGGCCGAATTTGGAGTATTGTGTACAGTTCTGGTCACCGAATTATAGGAAAGATGTCAACATAATAGAGAGAGTACAGAGAAAATTTACTAGAATGTTACCTGGGTTTCAGCACCTAAGTTACAGGGAAAGATTAAACAAGTTAGGTCTTTATTCTTTGGAGCGTAGAAGATTGAGGGAGGACTTGATAGAGGTATTTAAAATTATGAGGGGGATAGATAGAGTTGACGTGGCTTGGCTTTTTCCATTAAGAGTAGGGGAGATTCAAACAAGAGGACATGAGTTGAGACTTGGGGGCAAAAGTTTAAGGGTAACACGAGGGGGAATTTCTTTACTCAGAGAGTGGTAGCTGTGTGGAACGAGCTTCCAGTAGAAGTGGTAGAGGCAGGTTTGATATTGTCATTTAAAGTAAAATTGGATAGGTATATGGACAGGAAAGGAATTGAGGGTTATGGGCTGAGTGCGGGTCAGTGGGATTAGGTGAGATTAACTGTTCGGCACGGACTAGAAGGGCCGAGATGGCTGTAATTGTTATATGGTTATATGGTAATTGCTTTACACCACTTTGGCTTATGAAAGGTTTCATAGGAACACTCTACTTTCGGATAGCAGGGGACACCTGCATTTATACATATTAGTCTCACTGCATTACCTTTGTTCACTCTTTTTTCTAAATTGACTATCAATAAAATATCTAATAAAGTATTCAGGAGAAATGTGGGATATGCAACCATTTGATGGAGTGGTTAGGATGCATTCAGGAACAACGTATATAAAATGTAGTTACACATTTATCAAGAGTTAGTTCCCAACACACATACCAATTCCATCTGAGCGTCTATGGGAAGAAATGAACAGTTAATATTTTGGGTTGAGACTCTTCACCTGGACTGGAGACTCGAGCAGCTAGTGAAAGGTCTGGACACAAAATGTTGACTGTCCAATTCTCTCCATAGATGCTCTAAGACCCTTTGAGCTCCTCCAGCATCTAGTCTGTTATCCCAGATCCCAGCATCTGCAGTCATCTGTTTCCTCAGTTCCACCTGAAGTGGATTTGCTGCAGACAAGCTTGCTAACTCATTAAATATCAGTATGCAAATTTCCTAAACTGATGAAATGCAATGAATTTGAGGATGACTATAATGTTATTAGTCGGTTTGTTTCCTTATGTAAATGAAACACAAAACGCAAAAAGACAAAAATTACTACAAGTTACAATAAGAAATATAATAAGTAAATAGAGCAAATTAGTTACACAGATGATGTACCTGGTAGTGTACTGAAAACCTGTGCCAGCCAACTGGCTAGAGTGTTCAAGGACATCTTCAACCTCTCACTGTTACGGTCAGAGGTTCCCACCTGCTTCAAAATGGTGTCACTTATACAAGTGCTCAAGAAGAGTAGGGTGAGCTGCTTCAATAACTATTGACCAGTAACCCCCACATCTACTGTGAAGAAGTACTTTGAAAGACTGGTCATGGCTAAAATTAACTCCTACCTGAGGAAGGATCTGGACCTGCTGCAATTTGCCTACTACCATTACATGTCTACAATAGATGCAATCTCAGTGACTCACAATTCAACCTTGGACCACCTGAACAACAATGCCTCTATCAGACTGCCGTTTATTGATTACAGTTCAGCGTTCAACACCATCATCCCATCAGTACTAATCAACAAGCTTCAAAACCTGGGCCACTGTACCTCCCTCTGCCACAGGATCCTTGTCGTCCTCAAAGGAGAATCCACTGTCATTGCAGATCAGTAATAACATCTCCACCTTACTGACCATGAACACAAACATACATCAAGGATGTGCGCTTAGCCCATTTTTTACTCTCTCTACATTCATGACTGTGTGGTTAGGCATAGCTCAAATACCATCTAAATATTCCCTGATGACACCACGATTGCTTGCTGAATTTCAGGTGGCAACAGGGAAACATACACAAGTGAGATGGATCAGCTGGTTGAATAATGGTTCATCCTCTTGAATGACACTTTGTCATCAGCTTCTGAAACAGAGATCCAGAGATCACAGGGTCACCAAATGCTGTGGGTAATTGCACAAGTGTAGTGGTATTCTCCCTTTCAAAACATGCATAAAAGGTTATTATGGAGTGATGCATCACACCCATTTTCGCAGTTAGGTTTCACCTTATAGGAAGTAATAGCATGCAAACCCTGCTACAGTTGTTGTACATGCAACTGTGTCTCTAACTTCACACAGAATTGCCTTTTCGCTCTTACAATGGACTTCCATAGGTCGTACTTGAATTTCTTGTAGGGCTCTGAATCACTAATTTTGAATTGCCAGAAATAGCCCTCAGCAGACTGAGAATCATCTGGTTCACGCAAGGTATCTGGTTCGTAGGATACCTCAATAATTCCTAAAGTCTTGCTAAAGCAGGATTTGAACTACCTTCATAATGATACCAGAACTTTCTAAGATGGAAATAGTAATAACATATATCAATATTTTCCACGTTAATAATCTTTTATCTCCTCATCTTCCATTTGTTCATTGCTTTTACCCATGGAGCTCTAAGCTACCTCCAATGCTTAAAGAAAATTTCACATGGAAGTGCTCTATTAATGAATGTAATACGCAAATGTAAGATGTGACAGACCAGACAAGTTTATCTGAAACTTCATTTTAACAACAAAAAGCATTTTATGTTAATAATTTCTTCATAGCAAATTAGCTCTAATGAATTTAGATTGCTAATTTTGTACTTGGATTAATGTAACTACACTTTTAAAAATGTTAAATGATCTACCTGTTTTCCAGATCAGAAATGTCCGTTTGCAACTTCAGGTACCATTTCTCAGCCTGGCAGAACAACTGACGCAGAAGCAGCACATTAGTGTAGGTGGTGTTGATGAGCTCGGACTCTACCTCACTATGAACAACAACCTTCAGTCCATCTAGAATTTCTGTCACTTCATCCACAGTAAATGTGTCTTCAGTCAGTCTGGTACAAAAATAATAAATATTAGATAAAGTATTCCTAAATCATTAAATATCCCTTTATATTACTTTAAAACTAAAATCAATTTATATATATATATATGCATTAAGCTGATATTATGATAATGACTATTGCCCAGTTGAGATGGTAAGGAAAGGAATTATTAGAGTAGCTTTTCCATTGCCAGAATTAAGCCAGTAGCCAGAATATATTCAAGAAGTTGTGTTTTTTTTTCTCCTTGTTCTACCTGAGCCTTAATCTAATATTTTTGTACACAACTGAACTTTGGAACTTACCTAAATAGGAAAAGAAAACTGACATAACTAAAGTGTCATTCAGTCCTGGAAATATTGATAGCAATGGCTTTGAGATGTTGAGTCTAGATGTCTTGCTTGATAGTTTTCTAACTTACAGATTTGTTGTATGCATAGAAACAAAACCAAGCAACTCAGATGATAGGAAAGACTTTACCAAGCTCCACTAAGTAACTAAGTTTTAGAGTAACTGTTTTGAATTTAGATGCCAGTTAGGGTGTTGTTATTTTGGATAATTGTCCTCAAATAATGAGTGCTGGTTTTCCTTAGACCAGCGCAGTTTTTGCAGTGATGTTAGATAGGCAGTTCCAGAGCAATGAACAAACAGCAATATAGTTTAACATCTTGGCAAAAGAGTGTGTCCAAGACATTGTTCCTAGTTTTTTTTCAGCAGTAGAAATCACAGGAGAAGTTGCAGTCACAATAAACTTGTTTAATCTGCAAAGAACATCCTATTTAATCAAAACTGTAACCACAGTGTGGAAATGGTGGGACAGATATTACATCATAAATAATACTTAACAAACTAATTTTCTGCTGTACAAATGAACAAGAGATTCTGCAGATGCTGGAAATATGTTGCTCTGCTGTAAAAAGATGTCAAGCTTATTGAGTGGCAATTGAACTTTACAAGTCATACATGAGCAACAGTATGCATTTAACGTGCATAGCCTATTCTATCACTCAATGTGATTATGGGTTTTCTGCAGAAAAGTGGTACTGAGATACAAGATCATCATAATCCTATCAAACAGTAGAGTAGGTATGAGGAGCTCAATGGCCTTTTTCTATTTTATTATATTCCTACCCTGACCAACAACTCAACTTCATGTAATCAATAATCTATTACCCTTCCACGAATATATCTGGCTAATAAAATCCCAAGTATCTTAAACTTGAAAATGATTGAGCATCAACACTGCTGTTAATGGAAGTGTTCCAATTCAGTTCCACCCTTAGCTTGAGGTTTACCTACAGACTTTTACCACCATAAAATCAGCAAGCTGTTTTATTATGTCACCCCTCCTGCTGTGAAACGGGGACCAGGGAAAGAGAGAGAGAGAGACTGTGATTATGTCAAATTACCAGGTGAACAGGATACTGCAAATCTGTATCTTTATTGATGCTTTGCTGTACACTTGAGTGCTCGGTGGAGGGTGCAGATGCTTTTTTTGCCGGTGGGGGGGGGGGGGGGGTCGTTGCTTTGGTGCTGTTTATGCATGGGAGGAGGGAGCTGGGGGGGGGTTGGGGTTTTAACATTTAACTGTCATTCATTCTTTGGGGCACTCCTCTGTCTTCATGGATGTTTGCAAAGAAAAATAATTTCAGTATGTATATTGTATACATTACTCTGACATTACATGTACTTATTGAAACCTATTGAATTGATTTACTTGTTTTCCAACAATATTCGGTACATATTCCTATAATAGACAAGAGACAATAGGTGCAGAAGTAGACCATTCAGCCCTTCGTGCCTGCACCGCCATTTTGAGATCATAGCTGATCAACTACTATCAATACCTGGTTCCTGCCTTGTCCCCATATCCCTTGATTCCCCTATCCATAAGATACCTATCTAGCTCCTTCTTGAAAGCATCCAGAGAATTGGCCTCCACTACCTTCCGAGGCAGTGCATTCCAGACCCCCACAACTCTGGGAGAAGAAGTTTTTCCTTAACTCTGTCCTAAATGACCTACCCCTTATTCTCAAACCATGCCCTCTGGTACTGGACTCTCCCAGCATCTGGAACTTATTTCCTGCCTCTATCTTGTCCAATCCCTTAATAATCTTATATGTTTCAATCAGATCCCCTCTCAATCTCCAATTCCAAATTCCAAATTTCAAATTCCAGCGTGTACAAGCCCAGTCTCTCTAACCTCTCTGCGTATTGTAATGATATAAAATAATTCTATTAACTGTTTTCAGGAGGCTATTTTTTGCCTTATATAATTGTAAAAAAAGGTTTTACCACTGATTTTTCTTTTCACTTCCAAAACATCAACAATTTTCAGATTTTCCAATGTAAGCTGCACAGTCTCTGCTTCATGCAAATAGAATAATAGAATGGCATAGTACAGGAAGCAGCCTTTTGATTGATTATGTCCTTCCTGGACAAATTAGTTCCTCTCTCCAGCCCCTTCTCTGTGGCTTTCCAAATTTTTCTTTATTCTACAGGACAATTAGCCAGACTACAGTGAAACTCATCTGCACCACATCTACAGGTAAATTAAGTCAGTCTATTTTTGATTAAATTCTGCTGACTTCCTCTTTGTTAGCTTTACAACTGCTATATTGCCTTCTCCCCTTGAATCCTTCCTAACATTTATTAACTTTAAAATCTTTGCAACTGCCCCATTTATCTTTTCAGCCTAAACCTTTGCAATGTACACTCAGAGAACACTTTAGGTACAATTGTACATCTGTTCATTAATGCAAATATCTAATCAGCCAGTCATGTGCCAGGAACTCAATGTATAAAAGGATGAAGACATGACCAAGAAGTCAATTGTTGTTCAGACCAAACATCAGAATAGGGAAGATATGTAATCACAAGTTGGCACCAGGCAGAGTGGTTTGAGTATCTCAAAAGCTGCTGATCTCCTGGAATTTTTCACGCACAACAGTCTCTAGGATAAGTAATGGTGCGGAAAAAGAACAACCAGTGAGCAGACAAAAACACCTTGTCAATGAGAGAAGTCAGAGAATGGCCATACTAGTTCAAGACAAGGCGGCAACGGTAACTCAAGTAACCACATGTATCAACAGTGGTGTGTAAAAGAGCATTTCTCAATGTACATGTGGAACCTTAAACTGGATGAGCTACAACAACAGAAGACCACAAACATAGTGGTCACTCAGTGGCCACTTTATCAAGTGTAGGAGGTACCAGGTATCATCTGGGCACCACAGTAGTGTAGTGTTTAGCGTGGTGCTATTACAGTACAGGACGTTCCGGGGTTCAGAGTTCAATTCTGGCACGTTCTGTAAGGAGTCTCTGAACATCCTCCCCATGGAATGTGGGTTTTCCCTGGGTGCTCTGGTTTCCTCCCACAGTCCAAAGATGTACTGGGTACGTTAATTGGTCAGTGTAAATTGTCCCATGATAAGTTTGCGTTAATTGAATTTGTGGAGTTGTTGGGGTGGCTTGGCTTGAAGGGCTGCAAGATCCCACTCCAGACTGCATCACTAAATAAAATAAATAAATAAATAGATCACAGAGTGTAGGTGGAACCAGTTCCAAGGATACTGTTTCTACCTGTCTCAGCACAGTATCAGTAACCCCTTCCCTACTTCACTCTTTTATGTGTCACTTGCTAATGTTCATACACTTATAGTAATTCCAATACAACCCACATAATAATTCAGAGACTGCAGTCTTTGCTAAATTCTTATATAATACTCCACCAACAGCAAATTTTGTCTAATATGAACTGCAAGAATTGGATTGTCCACTTACTCTTTCATATTCTTTCAAGGTATACTTCACACTAGTAAACATGCCTGGTTTGCATTGTTCTGACACTTCTGCCCGACCCAATTCATAACCTCGCACTTCTTAGCCTTAAGTAGTTCTGCGCTAAACATTCCTTCTGACTCCTCACTTGAGGTGTGTTGATGCTGGAAATGCTATGAGAGGTTAGATAGTAAACTAGATGCTAACACTAGGAGTATCAGAATTGGTCAGAATTCTCAGCATTCAATGTTTGCTGCTTAAAACAAATGATCACTTCTCCATTCCTACACACCCATTTCTGCAGAATCTTCAGAAATAATTAAATGTATTGAGATCTAGGAAATGGAATGATCCCAGACCTGAAAAGCCACTGCCACTTTACATTTTGTTTATAATGTATTTACAATATTTGACTGAAACCGATTACGTAGAGATATGGTGATAAATAATCCACGGTCAACAGGGAGGCATCACTTAAAAACAAACTCCTGAATACTAGATAATTTAAAAGAAAACAACCCATAATTGTATACCATTTCAAATTTCACACATAAATTTCTTGGAATATTTAAAACTAGCGTAGCAGAATGTCATTTTAGGGCTACATGCTAAATCCCAATATTGTAAAACAAGATAAAAGACTACATTTTATCAGACTAAATTTAATGTAAAGTGGGATAGTGATATTACAAGACCAAAACTAGAAAATAAATATTCCGTTTGCCTGTCAGACATAGCATGAACACTTGACAATATAAACCCATGTTTTATCTATACTGTATATTAATCATTTTTAAAAATTTTACATCTTCAAAGAACAATTACCTTTTACATTAAAACACCCTGGTGACTTATTTACAATTACATACAATATATAATATTCACTCTTTCTTCTCATCATCATTGGATAATTATGCACACCTGCTGTCCTTCAGATCTTGAATGCAAGAATCGACGGTTTTCAATCTCAATGCTCTTTTCGAACGAGCAAAGCGCATGTAGCTGATTACTGCATTCTGATGATGTTCATTTAATCCCAGCTCAGCCTGAGAAATAAAAATATAAACTTAATTTCCTATTTACAGAAAATCAATGGTTAATTATTTTATGCAATGGTATAGAGCATAGGTCGGCAACCCGCGGCTCTTTCATCTCTGTGCTGCGGCTCCCTGTGGCTTTGGAAAATAAATGATGAGTATTTAATTAAAATGTATTTTATGTTAGTTTGTTAGTTTTTGAAATGTAATTCTAAATTTGAAGATTATGGTGATCTTGTACAATCTAAATAAAACGTGTTTTTTGTCGCTATTAATATACGTCACCACTGCCAATGCCTGAAACCCACCAGTGCGCGATTTCTTTAATTTTTCGATCCAAGGTAGGCTAACTATGGAGAATTCTAAAAAAAGAAAAGTGACTGAAGAAAACAGAATGTTTAATGATACGTGGGCAGATTCATTTGCTTTCACTGCTGACGAGACTGGTTTACCGGTATGCTTAATATGCAATGAGAAACTAGCAAACAACAAAAAGTCAAATGTCGCAAGACATTTCCAGAATAAAAACGCAGCCTTTGCTCAAAAATATCCGGATGGAGATGAGAGAAAAAAAGCCGTTTCGGAACTGATGCAGAAGGTTGATCTGAGCAAAAATCATTTCAAGAAGTGGATGAAGTCTGGAAAATCAACTACATATGCTAGTTTTGTTGCCGCTCAGGAAATAGTCAGGCACGGGAAGCAGTTTACAGATGGTGAATATATAAAAGAATCTTTCATTAAGATTTCAGAACATCTATTCACGGACTTTAAAAACAAGAGTGAAATTGTGCAGAAAATCAGGGATATGCCCCTCTCTGCACAGACTGTCAAAGACAGAACCATAAAAATGGCAGAAGACATCACAAGACAGCAAATTAAAGACATCAATTCAGCTGTGGCCTACTCGATTGCCTGTGACGAGTCTAAAGACAAAGGTGATATTGAACAAATAGCGCTGTTCTGCCGGTATGTAAACTCTGCCGGGCCACAGGAAGAAATGATTGAGTTGATACCTCTAAAAGGCCAAACATGGGGGGAGGACATCTGTGAGGCTGTCTTGAATTGTTTAAGAGCCAAAGGAATAAAGACCACCCACCTGGTGTCAGTAGCTACTGATGGGGCACCAAGTATGACAGGAGCGCACAAGGGGTTTGTGGCTTTACTGCAGAAGTCGCTGGACAGAAAGCTGCTGACTTTTCACTGCATCTTGCACCAAGAGGCACTGTGCGCTCAAACATTTCCTCCGGAATGCACAGAAGTAATGGATGTTGTCATTCACATTGTCAATAAAATAATGGCAAAAAGTTTAAATCACCATCAATTCCGTTTGTTACTGGACGAGCTGGAAAGCGCATATTCTGATCTCCTGCTGCACAACAAAGTCCGGTGGCTGTCCGGAGGGGAGGTGCTGAAACGCTTTGTCGCGTGTCTGGAAGAAGTGAAAACTTTCCTGGGCAGCAAAGGGCTCACCTTTCCTGAGCTGGAACAACCAGAGTGGCTGGAAAAGCTACACTTCATGGTAGACATGACAGTGCACCTGAACACGCTGAACACAGCTCTTCAGGGGAAAGGACGCACAGCCCTGCACATGTTGGAGGATGTTTTGGCATTCGAGCGCAAGTTGACGGTGCTTGCCAGAGATTTACAGAAAGGCACATTGTCTCACTTCCCCAATTTGAGAGAGTTCAAACAAGCTCACGACATGATAAATTCGGAGTATTTACATTCTGCAATCATCACAATGCAAACATCGTTTGGGAAACGCTTCTGTGAGTTCAGAGAGGAAAAAAAACACATTATCCTTCCCGGTCACTCCCGTAAGCATCGATCCATCCCTACTGAATACGACTGCATTGGCAGGTGTGAGTCAACCTGATCTTGAGATTGAACTGGCCGACATAGCCGACAAAGACATATGGGTGTCCAAGTTTAGACGCTTGACAGCAGACCTTGAAGATGTTGCCCGTCAGAAGGCCGTTCTTGCTCAGAATCACAAATGGAGTGATATTGAAAACCTCCCCAAACCGGACAAACTTGTGTTCGAAACATGGAATGCTATCCCCAACATTTATGTAAACATTAAAAAGTATGCGCTTGGAGTCCTGTCGATCTTCGGATCCACATATGTATGTGAGCAGGTGTTCTCCAACATGAACTTTATTAAAAACAAACATCGCGCACGCCTCACAGATGACAGCTTGCGATCCTGTGTAAAGATGAAGGTGACGACATACAGCCCTGATGTGCAGACGCTGTGCGCTGAGATCCAGGAGCAGAAATCCCATTAACCAAGTATGATAAATATTTTAATTGCCTATTATTTTACGTATATTCATATTTTTTCATTGTTCAGTGAAATAGTCCTTTTATTTTTCAGGTTGACAGCTGGCTGACGTTATTTTTGGTTTGCTGCTGGTGGATAATTTAAGTTCGGCATTTTTCATAAATACAAGAAGGACTCAAATAGACATTGAGTATTTTACTTAAAAGTAACCTTCAACCCAACGTCTTTTTTTCGGAGTTCAAAATGTTTTTGTTGCATGCAGAAATGTAATTTCGTTTTCTCTGCAGGAGTTAATCGATTTCATAAATGCAACACATTATAGTTTGTTTATACATAGCATAAAGGCAAAAAAAACGTTGTATGCAGTGTTATTTCATTTTAAATGTCAAACGGGTTTTGTGGCTCCCAGTGTTTTATTTTCTGTGGGAAACGGGTCCAAATGGTTCTTTCAGTGGTAAAGGTTGCCAACCCCTGGTATAGAGTGACAGAGTACTACAACACAGGAAAGGCTCTAGTTCATGCTGTTCCAATCATCTCTAGTCCCATTTACCTGCAATGTGACAAACTAAATCAATGACTAACACTATTATACTGAAAAAAAGATTAATTATTTAGGCAGAACAACTCAATATTAGCTATACTGACAAGGGTATAAACTGCATAGTTTAATCCCCTCATAACCACTGGCTTCAGCAGCAAGAGATCACAAACATAGACTCAGTGGACACTTTATTAGATACAAGAGATACCTAATGTACAAGGGATACCTAATAAATTGGCCACTAGAGCCAAGGATTTAGAAACCACTGTTTGTAAATAACTCTGATATCAGTGATGTTCGGAATTAATAGTAAATGCATTGAGTGAAAAATAAAAGAAATTAACTCATTATTTTACTTAATGAAAAAGCACCTTTCTACTGAGGATGAGAAACCCTATTTAAATGAACATGGGCACTACTATGTCGGCAAAAACCTGAGGGGCAAGATACAAAGTCCATCTGGCCCTGCAACTCAGTTAAGACAAAAGAACCTTCCCAGAACACGACTGAGAATCAAGGGTCAAAGCAGAGACCAGAAATGCCAGCATCTGACTTTCAGCCTGAGGCATACTTTGGTGTTGCAGTGGGTGAAAATCCCTGAAGCTTTGACTTGAGCACAGCAATTAGACAGTAGCACACTACAAGATCACCAACCGAACATTAGCCTCCATTGTTTTTCAACTTCTAACAAATGGTTGGCACAGAATCCGTGGGCCAAAGAGGTGAGAAATTACTTTTTTTAAAATGAAAGTATATTAAAGCCATCACATTTTGACAGCAAGCTTTTTTTCTTAGAAATGTACTTGAAACATTTTTCACCCATTCAATGTTGAATTGACCTGACTAACGTGGCTATAAAACAGGAGCAGATGACAATTCTCTTCATGGGAACTAGGCACAGGAAAATCAAATTGAATTGAATCAGCATTAAGCATACTGCAATGCATTTTTTGTGGTCTCAATGAAGTTGGTGGTCAGCATCAGAACAAGGGTCAAAGTGGAGAACAATGAAAGTCATTTGGCCCAATAATATACTAAAGAGGTATAATGTAACATTTGACCAGAAACACCAGTACTTCTATATTAAGATCAATGAGACGTATAATTTCCAGTGGATCAGTAACATTGTTTAATAAAGCATTCAATCACTTCTATCAATACCTATCTGTATTAGTAAAAGCACCACTTTTACTAACACAATATTCTTAATATTTTAAAATATTTTGTAACTACTGAATAATTAATCATTAAAAATAATTAAATAATTAATTTGGTTGAATAATTAAATACTGAATAATCAATCTGCTTGTTTTAATTTCCTTTGATACATAGGAGCTATGTATCTATTTTCTGTCCATTAGAGACTTGTATCTACTTAATGTCTGTTTGTATTTTGTGGCATGTTTATTATGGTAATCTGTCACATGGGTTGGGTCATGGTGAAAGTAAATGAATATTCACGCTTTCTCTTAGTTTAGTCTAGTCCAGTGGAGAGGGGGTGAGCTATGGGAAATCATCATTTTTTTTAAAGTTGATTGCTAACTTTGCTTAGTTATGCTATTCGAAATACTTAGTCAAGATAATTACACTTAGTAATAGCACTAGCTAGATTGCCAATTATGCTATTATACCACTTAGTATCCCTAATATCGCTATTGGACTGCTAATTAGACAGTTATAATCGCTAATTTAACTTCATTAGTTGTTTATAAATTGCTACAAGATTGTTTGTCTTTGCTGGGGTCATAATAAAGAATCAAATATACATATTTTGATTTGGAAATTCGTTATTCGGAAGTGCGTCATAAAATGTTGATTACCCTGGCTTAGTCTCAGTGGTTTTGATTTGTTTTCAAATAACCACTACACTCAGTTTGTGAACTTTAACATCAATATGTTTAATACTTATTTTTTTGCCCACTGTCTCAAACCCTTCTAATTCATTTTAACTATTACTAACTTCTGTTACTTGGTAATAAATTAGTATTATTAGAAAATATCACATCAACACATAATACATTAACTCTCCTCTTGGTGATTCATGGAATCTTAGAAAGGAAAACCACAACAAATCCTTCAGTATATTAATTGTCTACCCTCAAAAAAGTAAGATATTTTATAGCAACACACACAAAATGCTGGAGGAACTCAGCAGGCCAGACAGCATCCATGGAAAAAGAGTGCAGTCAATGTTTCAGGCCAAGACCCTTCATCAGGACTCGTCAAGGTGTTTAAAATTTTGTTTTCTTGTTGCTAAAAGTTTTCAATTCAGTCAGTTTATTATTAATTCTATGTGTTAAAATTTACATGAATAACTTACAGGGCAAGTTCCAAAAGTTCAAGTACAACTACTAGACAAACCAAGGGAACAACAGGTTTTTTTGTCACCTCTACAGGATCCAAATAGCTTTCTCTTCTTTATTACCTTTTAGAAATTTTTACAAACAGGCAAAGTAAGCACACAAATAGATGTTATAGACATCGTTGCTAGGTGACAATGTCTGTTTTGTTGGAGATAATGAAGAGCAATACAAGAAGAAATATTGGCAGAAGAAGCATTGAACAAAGGCTTATTTGATATTGATCTATACCAAGGTTAACTCTGTTGTGACTTTTAGCTGCCATACTATCATGTAGTAGATGCAAGATGATGGCAATTTTGAGCAGGCAGCCAAATTTGTGAGGAATGTTCCACAGTCTTTGATTGACAAAAGTAAAATGTCTTGAGATCAATATAGATCATATGCACTGCTGGTGTTGCTCCGAATATTCCTCTTTGGGGCTGACGTGGTGAAGATCATACCTTTAGTTGGACAGAACCAATAATTCATACCATTAGACCGTAAGACATAGGAGCAGAATTAGGCTAATCAGCCCATCAAGTCTGCTCTGGCATTCCATCATGGCTGATTTATAATCCCTCTCAACCGCAATCTCCTGCCTTCTCTTCATAACCTTTGATGCTCTTACTAATCAACCTCTGCTTTAAATATACCCAATGACTTGGCCTTCACAGCTGTCCGTGGCAATGAATTCCCTAGATTCACTACCCTCTAACTACAAAAATTCCTCCTCATCTGTGTTCTAAAGGGATGTCCCAGTATTTTGAGGCTATGTCCTCTGTTCTTAAGACTCCCCCACTATAGTAAACATCCTCTCCATGCCCACTCTGTCTAGGTCTTTCAATATTTGAAGTTTCATTAAGATCCCCCTCCCATTCTTCTAAACGCTAGCAAGTACAGGCCCTGAGCCACCAAACACTCCCTGTAAACATTAACCCTTTTATTCCCAGAATCATTCTTGTCAACTTCCACTGGACCTTCTCCAATGCCAGCACATTTTTCTTAGTTAAGGGGCCCAAAACTACTCACAAGTGCAATCTAACCAATGCCTTATAAAGTCTTAGCTTGCTTTTATAATCTAGTCCTCTTGAAATGAATGCTAACATTACATTTTCCTCCCTTACCACCAACTCAACTTGCAAGTTAACCTTTAGGGAATCCTGCATGAGAAGTCCCAAGTCTCTTCACGCTGCTGATTTCTTAAGTATCACCAAAGTGCATAACCTTGCACTATATTCCAACTACTATGCCTTTGCCCACTCCAAGTCCTTCTGAAGACTCCCTGATTCCTCAATGCTACCTGCCCCTCCATTTATCTTCATATCATCCACAAACTTGGCCAGAAAGCCATCAATTCCGTCATCCAAATCATTGACATACAACATGAAAATATCAGCAGCAGCTCTTTGGCCACTGTAAGAAGGCAATCAAGGAGGACCACAGTAATATCTGGTCCTGTGGGAAACAGCAGGGAAAGCCCTCTGGAGTTATTGGTATCATATTTGTCTCCTTTCTTGAAACTGTTCATGATTGGAGCATGTTAGAAGTTCCCTGGTATGCCTTCCTCTTCCTGGAGTTGACAGATTATTATAACACTGTGAATGAAGTTCTTGCTTAAGTTTTAGAACCTCAGCAATAATTCCACCTGCTTCAGAAGCCTTGTCGTCTTTTAGTTGTTTATAACTTACAAGGCTAGACAAGACACTGTTCTCTGGGATGTTCAATTCAAGTCAATGATCAAGCTGTGATTATGGAGTTCTTCAAACTGAACATAAGAAACGGAAACAGAACTAGCCTCTCAAATAGTGATGACTTTCAGCAGACTGAAAAGCTTGAGCATGTAGACATTAAGAAAGAGGATGTGCTAGTACTCTTGAAAAGCATCAAGTTGGATAAGTCACTGGGACTGGATGAGATGTACCCTAGACTACTGTGGGAGGCAAGGGAGGAGATTGCTGAGCCTCTGGAGGGTTGCAAATGCTGTTCCTTTATTCAAAAGAGGGAGTAGAGATAGCCCAGGAAATTATAGAAATTACCTCAATGGTTGGTAAGTTGATGGAGAAGATCCTGAGAGGCAGGGATTTATGAATATTTGGAGAGATACAATATGATTAGGAGTAGTCAGCATGGACATATGAGCACTATGTACAACCTTAAATTGTATTAGGGCATGTTTGGCACAAATAGAAAAGGAATTAACTAATTGTAAAATTTTCTCCCACTGCTCTGTGGGTAAAAGACAATGAAGTTCTTTTTCCCATTCCTTCTTAATGTTATCTGATATCCCTGGTTGTATTTTCATGATCATATTATAAATGATAGCTACTAAACCCTTCTGACAAGGATTCAGAGCTAGGATTTTTTCCGTACTATCCATTGGACATAATTTCAGAAAGGACTGTAACATATTATTCAAAAAATTTCTAACTTGTAAGTATCTAAAAAAATTAGTTTTAGGCAAATTATATTTATTGGACAACTAAGGTTGTACATAGGGCTCATATGTCCAAGGACAAACTTTCTCGATTTTATTCTCATGTTAACCCAATCTGCGACAGATGTCATTCTGAAGTCACTTCGTTGACTCACATGTTTTGGTCTTGCCCCGTTTGCAAAATTACTGGAAAGATATATTTGGTATTATTTCAACAGTTTTGAACATCAAATTGCAACCGCATCCTATTGCTGCAATTTTCAGTTTACCAGTGGTGGATAACAGTTGTTTATCCCCCTCAGCCCGGCGGATGATTGCATTTGTTACATTAATGGCTAGAAGATCTATCCTACTGAACTGGAAAGAAATTAATCCTCCAACTACATTTCAGTGGTTTTCTCAAACTATCTCTTGTTTGAGTTTAGAAAAAAATTAGAAATGTCGTTTTTAACCCTTCAGTTAAATTTGAAGAAACTTGGAGACCATTTATTCAACACTTTCGTATGAGCTAAACTGATTTTTCCTAAATCTTATTCTTATCATCTTTAATTATTTGGATAGAGGTGCGGAGTTATTGACACTACTGTGTATATTTAATATAATGCAATGGCCCATGTCGGTTAGGTTTTTTTCTTATTTTTTCCATTTTCTGTAACCACTACAGAACCATACTGTAACCATGGTGGAGGATTACAAATACCTGGGTGAATTGACAATAAACTGGACTGGTCAAAGAACACTCTACAAGAAGGGGCAAAGCCTTTCTGAGGACTGAGGTCCTTTAACATCTGCCGGACGATGCTGAGGATGTTCTACGAGTCTGTGGTGGCCAGTGCTATCATGTTTGCTGTTGTGTGCTGGGGCAGCAGGCTGTGGGTAGCAGACACTGACAGAATCAACAAACTCATTCGTAAGGCCAGTGATGTTGTGGGGGTGGAACTGGACTCTCTGACGGTGGTGTCTGAAAAGAGGATGCTGTCCAAGTTGCATACCATCTTGGACAATGACTCCCATCCACTCCATAATGTACTGGTTAGGCACAGGAGTACATTCAGCCAGAGACTCATTCCACCGAGATGTAACACTGAGCGGCATAGGAAGTCTTTCCTACCTGTGGCCATCTAACTTTACAACTCCTCCCTTGGAGTGTCAGACACACTGAGCCAATAAGCTGGTCCTGGACTTATTTCCACTTGTCATGATTGACTTATTATTTAATTATTTATGGTTTCATATTGCTATATTTCTTTACTATTCTTGGTGCGGCTGTAATGAAACCCAATTTCCCTCGGGATCAATAAAGTATGTCTGTCTATCTATGAGTTTGGGAGGTTATTATATGTGGATTATCAACTGTTTGTATTTGTACTTTAACCTATTAACTATATACTCTCAAGCTCTTTGTACTCGATGTTTTACTTATGCTTGTTTAAAAATTAATAAAAAATTTAAAAAGTAGTCAGCATGGCTTCGTCAAGGGCAGGTCGTGCCTTACGAGCCTAATTGAATTTTTTGAGGATGTGACTAACCACATTGATGAAGGAAGAGCAGTAGATGTAGTGTGTATGGATTTTAGAAAGGCATTTGATAAGGTACCCCATGCAAGGCTTATTGAGAAAGTAAGGAGGCATGGGATCCAAGGGGACATGGCTTTGTGGATTCAGAACTGGCTTGCCCATGGAAGGAAAAGAGTGGTTGTAGACAGGTCATATTCTGCATGGAGGTCAGTCACCAGTGGGGTGCCTCAGGGATCTGTTCTGGAACCCTTACTTTTCATGATTTTTATAATTGACCTGGATGAGGAAGTGGAGAAATGGGTTAGTAAGTTTGTGATGACACAAAGGTTGGAGGTGTTGTGGATAGTATGGAGGGCTGTCAGAGGTTACAGTGGGACATTGATAGGATGCAAAACTGGGCAGAGAAGTGGCAAATGGAGTTCAACCCAGGTAAGTGAGAAGTGGTTCATTTTGGTAGGTCATATATGATCACAGAATATAGTATTAATGGTAAGACTCTTGGCAGTGTGGAGGATCAGAGGGATCTTGGGGTCCGGGTCCGTAGGACGCTCAAAGCAGCTGCGCAGGTTGACTCTGTGGTTAAGAAGGCATACGGTGTATTGGCCTTCATCAATTGTGGAATTGAATTTAGGAGCCGAGAGGTAATGTTGCAGCTATATAGGACCCTGGTCAGCCCACCCATGGAGTACTGTGCTCAGTTCTGGTCACCTCACTACAGGAAGGATGTGGAAGCCATAGAAAGGGTGCAGAGGAGATTTACAAGGATGTTGCCTGGATTGGGGAGCATGCCTTATGAGAATAGGTTGAGTGAACTCGGCCTTTTCTCCTTGGAGTGACAGAGGATGAGAGGCATTGATCGTGTGGATAGTCAGAGGCTTTTTTCCCAGGGCTGAAATGGTTGCCACAAGAGGACACAGGTTTAAGGCGCTGGGGAGTAGGGACAGAGATGTCAGGGGTAAGTTTCTTTACTCAGAGACTGGTGAATTCGTGGAATGGGCTGCCGGCAATGGTGGTGGAGGCGGATACAATAGGGTCCTTTAAGAGACTTTTCGATAGGTACATGGAGCTTAGTAAAATAGAGGGCTATGGGGAAGCCTAGTAATTTTTTAAGGTAGGGACATGTTCGGCACAACTTTGTGGGCCGAAGAGCCTGTATTGTACTGTAGGTTTTCTATGTTTCCATGTGTACTTCACCATTCAAAGGGACCATGTCTGAACTCTTATTTTAGAACTTATTTCAGCAAGTACTGACTGTCTATCCTTGATGAATTCTTCTCCATTTTTGGCTCTCAGTCCGTATGTAGATAGTCTTGGTTTTCTGTCCTCTTCTTTAAATCACGAGTTTTCTGTTGAACTTCAGCCTACAAGAACCAAGAGTACTGTTTCTATTTATCAAAGATGTGGTGAAGTTTTCAATCCAAGAACTTATGTTTGTTGTTATAAAACCCCTGAATCTACTGGTCATTTTCATCAGGCTTTCGTAATGTTTTCTGGTAGATAACCAAGGGTCGCTCCAAAGGTGATAATTATGGTGGACTTTGGGGCAGTCCAGATGTTGAGAATACTTTGAAGCTCCTGGTGCTTGGGGTTTTTCAAGATGCCTGTTAAGTGTTGTCTGAAGAGAGTCATTTAACACTGACTCCTTTGGTACATTGTTGTTGTGTCGGACTGATGGAGATAATGAAGTGGATTAGGTAGTGCTCAGTCCTACAATCATCTGTCCTCATCACAGTAATGTAGACATCCTTGTAGACTCTTGTTTTGACAATAGCATAATGATAAAGATTTCAGTACTAGGAATGTTAACATGAGATCTTGTGATTGTCCCCATACAAAATAAGGTATTAGCTCTGACAAGACATGCTTCCAGAATTTTGTCAAGACGATAATTCTGTTGCTGTTACAATTCTCTATTCCCTCCCTGCAACTATACTTTTCCAGAGATGGATGATTCAATAGAATATATTCAGTCCACTAGCACAGCCTTTGACCTGCTGAGGAAAACAAAGTCAAGTGCTCAGATCCTGCACAGTAGTGACCTCTTTTGTCCTATGTGCCTTGAAGACCTGGATTATCTACAATAGGCACCTCAAAGCACTACAGAGGTACCACCAACACTATCTCCACAAGATCCTCTAAATTCACTAGAAAGATAAGCAAACAATAATCAACAAATTCTCCATAGCCAGCACATCTAGCATTAAAACCCTAATTACATATAGTCACCTTGGATCTGCAGTGTCAACAGTACATGCCCAACCCGACACCAAAAACAGTGTTCCATTAGAAAATTAAAACTTCAGAAGTTACTAAGCCATAGCTAACTAAGGAGGTATAACCACAAACAAGAGAAAATCTGCAGATGCCGGAAATCCAAGCGTTGGAGAGGGTGAGCAACTTTAAATTTTTACCAGGATGTTGCCTGGTTTGGAGAACAAGTCATATGAAGCAAGGTTAGCAGAGCTGGGACTTTTCTCTTTAGAACATAGATGAATGAGAGGGGACTTGATAGAGGTCTACAAGATTATGAGAGGCATAGATAGGGTGGATTGTCAGTACCTGTTTCCCAGGGCACCAATAGCAAACACCAGAGGGCATATGTACAAAATTAAGGGAAGGAAGTTTAGGGGAGACATCAGGGATAAGTGTGTGTTTTTTTTTAAATTACACAGAGGGTTGTGAGGGCCTGGAATGACTTGCCAGGGATGGTGGTGGAGGCTAAAACATTAGGGGTATTTAAGAGCCTCTTAGACAGGCACATGGATGAAAGAAAAATGGAGGGTTATGGGGTAGTGTGGGTTTAGTACTTTTTTTTAAAGGATTATATGGGTCAGCACAACATGGAGGGCTGAAGGGCCTGTACTGTGCTGTAGTGTTCTATGGTTCTATATTCCTTGGTGTTATCATTTCAGAAGATTTGTCCTGGGTGCAGCACAGAAGTGCCATTATGAAAAAAGCACAACAGCACTTCTACTTTCTCAGAACTTTGCAAAGATATGGTACATCATCTAAAACTGACAAACTTCTATATATGTTTAGTAGAGAGTATAATGACTGGTTGCATCATGGTTTAGTATGGAAATACCAATGCCCTTGAATGGGAAAACCTACAAAAATGTAGTGGATATGGCCCAGTCCATGATAGATAAAGCCCTTCCCACCATTGAGCACATCTGCTGTCACAGAAAAGCAGCATCCATCAAAGCTATGCTCTATTCTCGCTGTGGCCATCAGGAGGAAGGTACAAGAGTCTAAGAACCCATCCCACCAGGTTCAGAAATAGGCATAACCCCTCAACCATTAGGCACATGAACCAAAGGGGATAACTTCACACGTCCCATCACTAAACTGTTTCCACAATCTGTAAACTGACTTTAAAGGAAATCATAGAAAAGTACAGCACAAAAACAGGCTTTTGGCCCATCTAGTCTGTGCTGAACCTACCTAGTCCCATCAACCTGCACCTGGACCATAGCCATCCACACCCCTACCATCCATGTACTATTGGAGTATAAATTTTGCTGTGTAACCAAAACTATGTAGTCATTTCGAAACTTGCTATTTGCTATGCATGTATCCAATTCTGTAGAACAAAATCCTAAGAATGTAGAAGACAATGGTGTGTTAATGAAAGGTAGCTAAGAGATGTAGATTATGTAGTCTGAGCTTGCTATTTGCTATGCACGTACCCAATTTAGTAGGAGAATGAAATCTTAAGAATGTAGAAGACGATGGTGTGTTAATGAGAGGTAGCTAAGAGATGTAGATTAGAACATGATTAAGTCAATGGGTAGAAACAATAGTGGCGGATGTACTTGTGATACACAACTATAGACCAATTGGATATGCTAATGCAACTAAACCAGGAGATTGCTATAAAAAATGCTATGTCCAAAGGATCGGTGGGCAATCAGCGACTAGCTCAATGACTGTCTCAGCTTTGATTTGCAAATTAAAGTTTAATACTTCTTGAAGAATCTTCTGCGTCTCCTGGTCATTTGTGGGGCATGAGAAACCACGACAGTACCTATACAAATTTCTCTCAAACATTGAAATTGAGCTTGTATGTATCACTTGCACTGGCAGCTTGTTCCACACTCTCACAACCAACTGAGTGAAGAAGTTTTCTCTGACGTTCTCCTTAAACTTTTCGCCTTTTACCCTTAACCCATGACCTTTGATTGCAGTCCCACCCAAACTCAGTGGGAAAAGTCTGCTTGCACTTACCCTTATATATACACCCCTCATAATTTTGCATACCTCTATCAAATCTCCCCTCAATCTTCTATATTCCAAGGAATAAAGTCCTAACCTGTTCAATCTTTCCTTACATTCAGGTCCTCCAGTCCTGGCAACATCCTTATAAATTTTCTCTGTACTCTTTCAAACTTGTTTACGTCTTTCCTGCAGTTAGGTGACCAAAACTGCACACAATACTCCAAATTAGGCCTCACCAAGGTCTTCAACATAACATTCCATCTCCTGTACTCAATACCTTGGTTTCTGAAGGCCAATGGGCCAAAGGTTATCTTCATGACCCTATCTACTAGTGCCACCACTTCCAATGAATTAGGGACCTGCGTTCTCAGATCCCTTTATTCTCAGCGCCCTGTCGTTCCTGGTTGTTCCTATTGAAGTGCAACACCTCACATTTGTCTCAATATTTATTGCTTTTTTTTCCTCTACTTGTAGAGTTTGTTGTCTTTTGCACATTGGTTACCTGTCCTGTTGGGTGCAGTCCTCCATTGATTCTATTGTGTTTCTTGTATGTACTGCAAATGCCCACAAGGATATTAATCTCAGGACTGTGATGTCATACATGTACTTTGATTTAAAAAGAAACTTACTTTGAACTTTCTTATATTCTGAATAGTACCAGCAGATCACAAGGCAGCAAGTACAATGTCACCATTTAAGAAATAGGAAAGATAATAAACTACACACCAATAATCCTGACAGTTCTTGATGGCAAAATACTGAAATCAATCATTAAAGATATAACAACAGAGTACCTGGAAAATTATATAATCATGAGGCATCTAAGTCAAATAATGAAAAATGTGTAGTTTGGGTGATTTATCCAGGGCCAATAAAGAGAACGAGTGAATATAGTCACGAACAAGAGAAAATCTGAAGATACTGGAAATCCAAGCAGCACACATAAATTCCTGGAGGAACTCGACAGGCCAGGCAGTATCTATGGAAGAATACAGTTGACATTTTAGACTGAGACCCTTCATCAGGACTGGATAAAAGAAGTTGAGTCAGAGTAAGAAAGCCCATTAAAGTTCCTCCAGCATTTTGTGTGTGCTGTATGTTAGTGAATACAGTACATCTTTGTTTTAAGAGACATTTGATAAACACTGCAAAAAGGGCTGTCATGTTGTACAAGGATGAGGGGTTCATAATTTTAGCATGTTAACTCGGTTTTTATCTCTTTTCAGATAGGTCTCCTATGCAATTCCAGTAACTACTGTGTTCTGCATCTGACGGTGCCAGCACTTCTCTGCCCAACATGCTCATTCAGCTTCCTCAATTTGCACTCTACCGGACAGATCAAGTGAGATTAACAAGTATTAATCACCCGGAGAGCATCAGCAGCATTTATGGCACCTGGTTTCTATCATCTTTGTTCGTTCCACTCTTTCGCCCAAGACTTAAACACACCAGTCTCCTTACTTGCCCAATCCAAATGAAAAGTGATGGACCCTGCTTCTCTCACCATGGATGCAGCCTGGTCTTCTCTCCCGCACTTTGTTTATACGGTATCTTCAAGTTTCCTGTATCTGCAGGTTTGTTTTTCCCCAACACACTCCCGGGTCTTTTAAAGAACTAAATCCTATACTGACACTGTTTTCCAATGAATACCAACTCCCGGCAAAAGCGACATTCCACATCTGTGCTACTAATGCGTGCGATGGTGCACGTTGAAGTAAATCACACAGACGGACGTTTGCCAGTCCTCCGAAAAAGCGCAAAACCTAGTTCCTGGGCTTCCGTGGAACGACCGGCCCTTTACAGCAACCCAAGACCCTCGGCACCAGTTCAAGTATACTACGACTGTTTAAAAGCTCTGGTCGCCCCGCGCCTACCATGTCGGATTCGCATATCACGGTCCCCCGACTCCCAGCCTCTCCTCGCCCGCCGTCGGCACTACACAAATGCGGCGCTCAGCCGCCCGAGGCCCGACAGACTCATCACCACGACAACGGCATACGTCAGCCGAGCACGTGAGATCGGTGCCCTCCAATCACGATCCCCCACTCAGAGCCCTGCAGCGGCAAATGGTTGAAAGCACTGAATGATGAAGGATGAGGGGGGGCCTGTATCCTCGCAGTATTGCTCTATGACTCGTATTTTATTTTTGTTTCCGATTCCCAACAACTTCTTTTGCAAACGCTGGGCTGCAAGTTCATACTTATCAGTACTGTAGTTTGGCCCTTCGTTCGCCCAGTCAGAGACGCAAGAGGCTGCAGATGCTGGAATCTGGGATCAGGACTGCTACAGACTTTCGATCTAAAACGTAGATAAATCACTTCCTCCCACAGATAATTTCCCACTCAAGATCAATAAAGTACTTATTATTATGCTATTCGACCAACTGAGATCCTCCAGCAGATTGCTTTTTGCTACATTCACAATCTCATTTTATCATATGGAACCTCAGAAAAAGTGTAACTACCTTAAAAAAAAAGTGATTGCAGAAACGACAGAAGGACATCTCTGTCCTCGGGGTAAATCATTTCAAGAGTTACCAGCTCCCAATTCATGAGTTGCTCCCTGAATGCTGCCCACCAAAGAGTCACAATGGATAAGATCTACAAGAGAAGTGTCCTGATGAAGGGTTTTGGCCTAAAGCATCAACTCTACTGTTTTCCATAGATGCTGCCTGGCCTGCTGAGTTCCTCTAGCATGTGTGTTGCTTGGATTTCCAGCATCTGTAAATTTTCTCTTGTTTGTGGTTGGACTACAAGAGAAATGCAGGTCAGAAGTTTGAAAACACCAAGCCCAAGGACAGCTTCTATCAATATTTTAGATTCCAGATTCCAGCATCTTCAGTTTCTCACGTTCCCAATGTAGTTAATGGATTTGAAGTTCTTCACCTAGTTTTAGAAAAAAACTTTAGCAGGAATGCCATCTGCTTCAGACATCTGTTAATATCTCATGGTTAACAATTCTCTATCAGTCACATCAAAGTATTGCCAAGTCTGATGTTTGTATAACTGTAGCCTATCTGCTGTTTGCTTGCACTCTACTTTTTTAAACTGCATGCTATTTCAAGGATCCTCCACATTTAAAGATCAGTTTTCTATTTATAAAAAAAAGGTCTTCTGCTAATCTGCATGTCACCACACAATAGACCACTCTTTATATCTTGTGAGCCACCTCTCAATTAAGACAGACACTGAACACATCTGCGCTGCTCCAAAGAGTGCTACATGAAGTCATTCTTACCCTCGGGTTATTAGGCTCTATAATGAGTCAACCTATAGCTGGGGAAGTGAAGACACTCTCCTGTTAGTCCTGACGAAGGGTCTTGGCCCAAGACGTCGACAGCACTTCTCCCTATAGACGCTGCCTGACCTGCTGCGTTCCACCAGCATTTTGTGTGTGTTGTTACACCCTCCTGTTACACTGCTTGAGATAACTTATTTTTGTTCTTTCTTAGGTCTTTTCTAATATTTGTATATCTGTGAATGTGTAATGCTACAATGACACTGTAATTTCCTTTGGGATCAATAAAGTATTGACTATTCCACAATGAACTTCACCACTGCCTGGAGTGCAGCAGCACAGGAATTTACACTGATTCGTTGTCTTCTTTGTGATAGCCAGTCTTCTATTTTCCCCCAATGACATAAGCAATTGTGCTTCAGCTTTTTATGTAATATGCTTTTGTATGACTTTGAAAATCAAAATATAGTTCATCCATTGACTCTGCTTGTTACGTTCTCAAATAATTCATGTGATTTGCATTTCATGAAACCACATTGACTTGAAGCATCAAGCTTCTCTAAACCACTAGCTATTTATTCCATGATACCTTCCAATGATTTGTTAAGCTTTCCTACACTGAACAAGGGAATCACAATCACAGTTTATGTTTACTGGTATCCTTTCAGAACTAGAGTTCTAAAAGCTTCAAAGTCTATGTATTTCTTTGAATGAAGGCCACTAGGTCTTAATGACTTATCTTGTGCTGCCTTTATGGCAGTTATTTAGTTTATAATATTTTCGCTTAGTAATTTGTTAGCATTTTTCTAGTTAAAGTTAGGATTGTTTAAATCAATTTATTTGTCTGTAATACATCGCGGCTGCGATGACGTCACATCCGGGTTCGCCGCGTCTTGTGGGAAAATACCGGTTTGAGATATACGCAAGGGTGGGGGTCACTCACATGTGCCACCATAGCGCCGGCTAGGTTTTCTCTATGCAACAAAGACACAGTGAAAGCAACGCTATAAGTCATTAGATAATCGATATGTTGAGTTAAAATGTTAACGCCGATTCTGTTAAAAGTAACGACGGTCGGTAAGGTTTATGTTTTCGTCAGTTAAAGAGTCGGGATAGTTTGTATTGAAGTGTATCTAAAGCAGTCAATGGAGCAGCTAGGTTCTGACTGTATACTGCACTTTAATGTAATGTAGTTATTGTAGTTTTACCTTTGCAAGTATTCACAATGTAAATGTGATATTTAGAAGGAAACAAACACTGTACCAATCTTGTATTGTTTCATCAACAGTTTTCGCCATACGTTAATGTGAAGAGTGAACAGTAAATGGTTAATCTTACTACTGCCTTGTTTGCATTGACTCTGGTTTATCTCGACGTTTACCTCGGCGTTACGTCACACCCGAGCGAGAACGTTACTGTGAAAAAGCGGCATTATCAGGTGTTTAAAGTGCAGCCATGTCAACTCGGTCCAGCATCAAGTCATTGCCATCCTGCGACAGGGGCAGTAGGGCATCAAGTAAGGCCACCCAAGCAAGAGCTAAAGCAGAAGCCGCCAAGGTGCGAGCGCGCTTTGCCAAAGAAGAATTAGAAGTAAAAATGAAAGCGGCTGCCAGAGAAGCCGAAAACCAGAAGGAAAAGGCTGCCAGAGAAGCCGAAAACCAGAAGGAAAAGGCTGCCAGAGAAGCCGAAAACCAGAAGGAAAAGGCTGCCAGAGAAGCCGAAAACGAGTTGGAAAGGAAAAGGGTAGAGGCACAGTTAGAAGTGCTGAAGCTAGAACGAGAAGCAGCAGCTGCCAGGGTGGAAGCAGAGTTAATAGAAGATGCTGAAGAAATGCATGATCCGGTTGACGGAAAATCTACCTCAGAAAAGATCAGATTGGAACGCACAAGCGACTATGTCCAATCTCAAATAGAACGGAAGACTCTTTCTTCCTCTCCTTACTTATTCGATAACGTCCCACTTCATGAGGAGTCTCGGAGAGGCCCGACGGCATCACGTCCATCCGAGGAAGATAATTTACCCTCACAACTCCGCGATGAATCCAGGAATGAAAGGGCTCATGACCAGTATTTCTCGACACCGAACTTACCAGATTTGGGGAGAAGAGAGGCAAAGACCGAGTCCAGACCAGCAAATTCCATAACAGATGTACGCCCTCAGTCGCGTACCTGCGGACATGTTCCCTCAGCCCGCACGCCACTTGCAGACGAACCCGTAGCACAGTATTTCGCACGACGGGATCTCATCACTTCAGGACTATACCAGTTCGACGATAAACCTGAAAATTACCGTGCATGGCACTCCACATTCACCAACGCTATCGACGGAGTCCAGCTCAGAGCAACCCAGGAGTTGGATCTTATGGCAAAATGGCTGGGAAAAGAATCATGTGAACAGGTGAGACGCATGCGTTCAGTGTACATCAACAAACCCGAGCTAGCATTGAAGAAAGCATGGGAGAGACTTCAGGAGGGCTACGGAGCCCCCGAAATTATTGAGGCGGCGCTATGCCAAAGTTTAGGAAATTTTCCTAAGGTGTCAGCCAAGGACCACACCAAGCTAAGAGAATTCGGAGATTTACTCATGGACATTCAAGGCGCCAAAGAAGATGGCTACTCAGCTAGTCTAGTATACCTAGATACTCCATCCGGGATTAGACAACTCGTGGACAAACTTCCATTTGGGCTGCAGGACAGGTGGTTGTCCGTTGCCTCAGATTACAAGGAAGAACACGAAGGTCGATTTCCTCCCTTCGAGTATTTCACTAGGTTTGTGTGCAAGGAGGTGAAGAAGCGAAATGATCCTAGCCTCATAGGTCCAGGAAGCAGTACAATTTACACCAAGCCAGATAAATCCACTTCGAATAATTCCAACATTACTAAACCAGTCTCAGCGCTTAAGACTGAAGTCTTTACAACTAACAACGACCCTAGCAAGAATTGTCCATTGCATGACAAACCCCACCCCCTCAAAAGATGCAGAACGTTTAGGGAAAAACCCCTTGAAGAGAGGAAGGCCCTCCTCGAGGAGAAAGGAATATGTTTTAGATGCTGTTCCTCGACCTCTCACTGTGCTAGAGAGTGTACGATCGCCGTGAAGTGCCCGGAATGTAATAGCACTAATCACGACAGGCCTGCATCCTGGCCCGTTACCGCAAACTGACAACGCTCCTTCACCTCCACAACAGGACGGCGGGGAGGGAGAAGCTCACTCCAGGACAACCGTTGTCAGCTCGAGCTGTACGGAAGTTTGCGGTCAAGCTCAGGCAAGCCGTTCTTGTTCAAAGATCCGTCTCACTAAGGTGTACCCTAAGGGAGCCAAAGACAAGGCCATCAAAGCCTACGTAATTCTGGATGATCAGAGCAACCGCTCGCTAGTCAGTCCAGAGTTCTTTAACTTGTTCAATATTGAGAGTGAGCAGTTCCCATACTACCTTAGAACTTGCTCAGGCAACATGAAAACTTACGGAAGGAGGGCCGAAGGCTTCCAGATCGAGTCCCTGGATGGTAAAGTCCTCATCTGTCTCTCTCCACTCGTAGAGTGCAAGAAAATCTTGAATAACCGCACTGAGATCCCTACGCCAAGTGCGGTGCTACACCAACCACATCACCACATCGCCAAACACATCCCAGAGCTGGATCCAGAAGCAGAAATACTCCTGCAATTAGGGAGGGATGTTCTCCAGGTACACAAGGTTAGGCAGCAGGTCAATGGACCACACGACGCCCCCTTTGCCCAACGCCTGGATCTGGGCTGGGTGGTGATAGGAGAGGTGTGCCCTGGCAACGAACACAAATCAACGGTTAACACACTCAAGACCAATGTGCTAGAGAGTAGCCGCCATACGATTCTTCAACCCCGCACAAGTTCCATGTGCGTCCAGGAAGCACCACAAGGCTTTAACAAGCGCAAAGTAACTGACGATACGCTGGGTCAGTCAGTCTTTGCTCAAAAGGAGCATGATAATAAACTTGCTCCATTGGCTCAAGACACCATCATCTTAAAAACAGAGGACACCAAGGTCTTCAGAGACAAAGCAAATAGTGGGGTCGCCCCACTACCTTTCAGAGAACCACGCCAGTGCTTGCCAAACAACAAAGAGCAGGCAGTCAGGCGGTTCACGTCCTTGCAAAAAACCACGAAAAGGAAACCTGAGATGCAGCAACGCATCCGATCGACCCACGAGGTACTGGGCACACTAATGGCAGAGGTCACAGCCATTATGAATCCATGACCACTCCTACCCGTGTCTTCTGACCCGGAAAACCCCTTCATACTCTCACCATCAATGCTCCTTACGCAGAAGACAGGAGCTGCCCCTCCACCAGGGGACTTCTCCGATAAGGACCTGTACACAAAGCAATGGAGAAGGAACCTTCAAGTTGGAGATTTAGTCCTGCTCAGGGACAAGCAAATCGCCCGCAACTGCTGGCCAATGGCCAGAATCACTGCCACATTCCCTAGTAGGGATGGACATGTCAGGAAAGTCGAGTTGAAAACTACCGACCAAGGCGATGGGAAAATTTACCAAAGGCCTGTTACAGAAGTCATTCCACTTCTACCTAATGACTGATTTAGAGACTGAAGTTTGTATTATGTTCATTGTGACCTTACGAAGGTCAAACGGGGAGTGTGCTGCCTTTATGGCAGTTATTTAGTTTATAATATTTTCGCTTAGTAATTTGTTAGCATTTTTCTAGTTAAAGTTAGGATTGTTTAAATCAATTTATTTGTCTGTAATACATCGCGGCTGCGATGACGTCACATCTGGGTTCGCCGCGTCTTGTGGGAAAATACCGGTTTGAGATACACGCAAGGGTAGGGGTCACTCACATGTGCCACCATAGCGCCGGCTAGGTTTTCAAAGACACAGTGAAAGCAACGCTGTAAGTCATTAGATAATCGATATGTTGAGTTAAAATGTTAACGCCGATTCTGTTAAAAGTAACGACGGTCGGTAAGGTTTATGTTTTCGTCAGTTAAAGAGTCGGGATAGTTTGTATTGAAGTGTATCTAAAGCAGTCAATGGAGCAGCTAGATTCTGACTGTATGCTGCACTTTAATGTAATGTAGTTATTGTAGTTTTACCTTTGCAAGTATTCACAATGTAAATGTAATATTTAGAAGGAAACAAACACTGTACCAATCTTGTATTGTTTTATCAACAGTTTTCACCATACGTTAATGTGAAGAGTGAACAGTAAATGGTTAATCTTACTGCGGCCTTGTTTGCATTGACTCTGGTTTATCTCGACGTTTACCTCGGCGTTACGTCACACCCGAGCGAGAACGTTACATATCTCCCTTTAGCTTCATTAGATATTTCAACATACTATTTTGTCTAATAATGTTTTTGTTTGTTCTTTAATCTCTGTGCACTGGGTCCTTATTTTAATGGGTTCTTTGGGGTTTCTTGTTTTGTGGCTACCTGTAAAGAGTCAAATCTCAAGGTTGTATAATGAATACATACTGAAAATTCTTCCCTCTTGTTTGAAACTACCCACCTATACCCAAAGGGATATTTTCAATGTTCTCCAATGTGAACATTGGTATAAGTTATTTCCTATTTCCTTGTCTCCTGATATTAATGCCCCAGTCTTGTTTTCCCACACATCTTCACTATCCTCTTTGTCTTTGTATCAAAGAAGCTTGTCTTATCGATCAGTTTCATGTTATATGCCATTGTATTCTTACAATAAATTTTCTCTCTCCTGATGCACCATCAATAACTCTCGGAGACGAGAGGTGAACGATAGGCTTTTATTAGCAGCAAAATGGAGCACGGCATCTCGGAGACTGAGGGGGGAGCAGTGCCTCCAATCGCCTTTATACAGGGGTCTGTGGGAGGAGCCACAGGAGCAGTCAGCAGAGGGGCGTGTCCAGACAGGTATACACATAGTTTACCACATCTCCACTGTAGCTTTTCATCCTCTACTGCTTGTTCCTGAAAAAATCTCAGTTGTCTAGTCTACCATTAGCTTTTGTCACTTTGTTTGCTCTAGTTTTTGATGTAATAGTTTCCTTGACCTCCTTTCTTAACCAAAAAGTTCACAATTTTCATCTTTCTGATTAGGATACATTGCTGATGAGTATTATGAACTAAAATCAGCTGACCTACTTGTCCAGTCCATTTTAAACAACCTGATGTTTGGACAATTTAAATGCCAGGCCAGATGGATTGAAAAGACAAGGTGTCAGGACTAGAGGTGAGGGTCAGGCCAGTACTGCTCACTGCTTCAAAATGTTTATTCGGCTCTGCGGCAAACTGAGGCTGAAGCTGTGGCCTGCTCCGCGCTTTGTGTCTATGGACTCACTCTCATCCTGACTCATCATTGCTTACTTTTATTGTTTGCATGATTTGTTTTTTTCTCTCTCGGCACATTAGGAGTTAGACTGTCTTTTTTATGGGTTCTTTTGGCTTTCTTTTGTAAGGAGATGAATCTCAGGGTTGTGTAATGTATACATACTTTGAACTTTAAACAACTCATTGTAGCAATGTGCTACACACAGCGCTGAAATAACGACACGCAGTCGGTAAGTCGTTTCGAGACTAGTTTATTCAAACTTTGCAGCGCTGGCATTTAATCCCTAGCGCCCGCCCTCTCCAGGCGGAAATGACATCAAAGGTGCATTACCAAAGTCTCTCCCCACGTGCTGGCTATTTGTGAGCCGGTTCGCCTGTGCAGAAAGTGGGTCGGCACATAACCCCCCCCCCCCCCCAGAACCGGCGATACACCCCCCCCCCCAAATGTCCACAGTCTGGATCAGCCTCTGTTTGGGAGGTCTGCCTCTGCGCTGTGGTGCCTGAACCTTGACCGGCTGCGCCAAGTCCACATGGGCTGGTTTGAGTTGGTTCACTGTGAAAACCTCCTCTCTCCCTCCAATGTCCAGGACGTACATGGACCCGTTGTTGTTGATCACCTTGAACGGCCCCTTGTACGGCCGCTGTAGCAGTGCCTGGTGTCCACCCCTTTGTACAAACACAAACTTACAGTTCTGCAGGTCTTTGGGTACATGGGTCAGGGTCCGTCCGTGCTGTGAAATCGGTACGGGGGCCAGGTTGCCGAGCCTTTCATGTAGTCTATCCAGGACTGCTGCGGGTTCTTCCTCTTGCCCCCTTGGGGCTGGTATGAACTCTCCCGGGACGGCCAGGGGTGCGCCATACACCCACTCGGCCAAAGATCCTCTTTGGGCGCTGTGCGAATTCCAAGCAGGACCCAGGGAAGCTTGTCCACCCAGTTAGGTCCTCTCAGGCGGGCCATGAGAGCCAACTTCAAGTGACGGTGGAAGCATTCCACTAGTCCGTTCGACTGTGGGTGGTAGGCAGTAGTGTGGTGTAGCTGCATTCCCAACAGGCTGGCCACAGCCGACCACAGGCTGAAGGTGAACTGGGCGCTTCTGTCGGAGGTAATGTGGGCCGGTCCCCCGAAGCATGCTTCCCAGGTTGCAATCAGTGCTCGGGCGCAGGAATCGGCAGATGTGTCGGTGAGCGGGACCGCCTCTGGCCACCTCGTGAACCGGTCTACCATAGTTAGGAGGTACCGCGCTCCTCGGGACACTGGTAGGGGGCCCATGATATCCACATGAATGTGGTCGAACCTCCAGTGGGTGGGTTCGAACTGCTGCGGGGGGGCTTTAGTGTGCCGCTGCACCTTGGCTGTTTGGCACTGCGCGCATGTTCTGGCCCATTCACTGACCTGCTTGCGAAGTCCGTGCCACGCGAACTTGCTGGAGGCCAGCCGGACGGTTGTCCTGATAGATGGGTGCGCCAAACCGTATATGGAGTCGAAAACTCGCCGCCTCCAGGCTGCTGGGACGATAGGGCGAGGTTGGCCGGTAGCCAAGTTGCACAGGAGGGTCCTATCACCTGGGCCTACGAGAAAGTCCTGCAGCTGCAAATCCGAGACTGCGGTCCTGTAGCTGGGCATCTCGTCTGCCTGCTGCACCTCCACCAGTGCTGCATAGTCCACCCCCAGGGACAGGGCCTGGACAGCTGGTCTGGAGAGTGTGTCCACCACGATGTTGGCCTTTCCCAAGACATGCTGGATGTCCGTCGTGTACTCGGAGATGTAGGACAGATGTCACTGCTGGCGAGTCGACCAGGGATCGGACACCTTCATGAACGCGAAGGTCAACGGTTTGTGGTCCGTGAACGCGGTGAACGGTCTGCCTTCTAAGAAGTACCTGAAATGCCGGATTGCCAGATACTGTGCCAACAGCTCCCGATCGAAAGCACTGTACTTGAGTTCGGGTGCTCGTAGGTGTGGTGAACTACATATACCTGTCTGGACACGCCCCCCCCTGCTGACTGCTCCTGTGGCTCCTCCCACAGACCCCTGTATAAAGTTGATTGGAGGTACTGCTCCTCCCTCAGTCTCCAGGATGTTGTGTGATGGTCTCTTGCTGCTGACTGCTCTCTTCCAGCTAATAAAAGCCTATCTCTCGCCTCACGTCTCCGAGAGTTATTGATGGTGCATCAGTAGGTGCTTGCTGAAGAACGCCAGGGGTTGCCAGCGCCCCTCGATGAGCTGCTCCAGCACCCCACCAACTGCTGTGTCAGATGCGTCCACCGTGGGGGCGGTCGGAACGTCCGTTCTGGGGTGCACCAGCATTGTGGCATCTGCCAAGGCTTCCTTGGCTTTAACGAAAGCAGCAGCGGCCACCTCGTCCCAAGTAATGTCCTTGCCTTTACCGGACATCAGGGTAAACAAAGGGCGCATGATACGGGCTGCTGAGGGGAGGAAACGGTGGTAGAAGTTCACCATACCAACGAACTCCTGCAGGCCTTTGACCGTGTTGGGCCGGGCAAAGTGGCGGATCGCGTCTACCTTGGTGGGCAGAGGTGTTGCCCCGTCTTTGGTAATCCTGTGGCCCAGGAAGTCGATGGTATCGAGACTGAACTGGCATTTAGCCTGGTTGATTGTGAGGCCGAAATCACTCAGGCGGGAGTAGAGCTGGCGGAGGTGGGACAGATGCTCCTGGTGACTTCTGCTGGCTATAAGGATGTCGTCCAAATAGATGAACGCAAAGTCCAGGTCGTGTCCCACCACATCCATTAGCCTCTGGAACGTCTGTGCGGCATTCTTCAGGCCGAACGGCATTCGGAGGAGCTCGAACAGGCCGAACGGGGTGATAAGTGCTGTTTTGGGGATGTCTTCAGGGTGCACCGGGATTTGATGGTATCCCCGGACGAGATCTACTTTGGAAAATATTCTTGCCCCGTGCAGGCTTGCTGCAAAGTCCTGTATGTGCGGCACAGGATAGCGGTCTGGAGTTGTAGCCTTGTTCAGTCTGCGGTAGTTGCCGCATGGTCTCCAACCCCCAGCTGCTTTGGGCATCATGTGCAGGGGGGAGGCCCATGGGCTGTCGGACCTCCATACGATCCCCAATTCCTCCATCTTTTTGAACTCCTCCTTCGCCAGGTGGAGCTTTTCCGGGGGGAGCCTTCGTGCATGGGCGTGGAGGGGTGGTCCCTTGGTCGGGATGTGGTGCTGAACCCCGTGTCTGGGCATGGCTGCCATGAATTGCTGTGCCAGAGTCGATGTCCGCCAGGATTCTGGTGAATTCGTTGTCCGACAGCGTGATGGAGTCCAGGTGTGGGGCCGGCAACTTGGCTTCACCCAGGGAGAACGTCTGGAAAGTCTCGGCATGTACCAGTCTTTTCCCTTGCAAGTCGACCAGCAGGCTGTGAGCTCACAAGAAGTCCGCCCCCAGGAGTGGTTGGGCCACCGCAGCCAGTGTGAAGTCCCACATGAACCGGATGGCGCCAAACTGCAGCTGCAGTGTGCAGGTGCCGTAGGTCCGTATCGTGCTGCCATTTGCAGCCCTCAGGGTGGGTCCTGGCTTCCTGTTGCGGGTGTCGTACCCCGTCGGGGGCAAGATGCTGATTTCCGCTCCGCTGTCGACCAAGAAGCGGCGTCCCGACTGTTTGTCCTAGACGTACAAGAGGCTGTCCTGGTGGCCAGCCACCATAGTCATTAGCGGCAGGTGGCCCTGGCCCTGGCCCTTGCAGGGTGGGTGACAATGGTGGGCTTCTGTGCCCCACCTCTGGTGGTAGAAACACCACTGTTCACTGGCCTCCTCACTCCTGCCTCTGTGTTGTGTGTGCCCCCCTGCTGGGCCTGGTCTGGTCCGTTGCTGGGCACGTGGCCTGGTAATCTGACCGACGGATGCCACACTCTCCCTCTTGGCTTTCCACAACACGTCTGCCCGGGCTGCCGGGGGTTGCTGAAATCTGCGTCGGCCAGCAGCAGATGTATGTCCTCGGGCAGCTGCTCTAGGAACGCCTGCTCAAACATGAGGCAGGGCTTGTGTCCGTCAGCCAGGGCCAGCATCTCCTTCATCAATGTTGATGGCAGTCTGTCTCCCAAACCGTCCAGGTGAAGCAGGCGGGCACCCTGCTCACGCCGTGAGAGGCCAAAGGTCCCAATGAGCAGCGCTTTGAATGCTTCATATTTGCCTTCTTCCGGGGGCGACTGTATGAAATCCGCAACCTGGGCGGCCGTCTCCTGGTCAAGTGCACTCACCACGTGGTAGTAACGCGTGGAATCAGAGGATATCTGCCGAATCTGGAACTGGGCTTCTGCTTGGCTAAACCACACGCGTGGTCGCAGCGTCCAGAAAGTCGGCAGTTTTAGCGAAACTGCGTGAACAGATGAAGTGTCAGTCATCTTTGGTCCAAATCCCGTTTGGACTGTCGAGGTCACCAATGTAGCGATGTGCTACACACAGCGCTGAAATAACGACACGCAGTTGGTAAGTCGTTTTGAGACTAGTTTATTCAAACTTTGCGGCTCTGGCACTTAATCCCTAGCGCCCACCCTCTCCGGACGGAAATGATGTCAGAAGTGCATTACCAAAGTCTCCCCCCGCGTGCTGGCTATTTGTGAGCCGGTTCGCCTGCGCAGAAAGTGGGTCATCACAGAACCTTCTTTACTGTTAATATTTTGTGCACCCACTATCTGATTTATAAAGAAAACAAAATAAACTGCAAATATTGGAAATGTGAAATAAAATGAGAAATTGCTGGAAACACTGTTGAATGAAAAACAAATTTCATGTCCCTTTGTTAGAAAAGGGAAAGAGAAAACAAACAAGTTTTCAATAACAGTGAAGATGGGGAAGAGACAGACAGCATCAACATCAATTTCTCTAATTTCTGGTAACCACTCTGCTCTGTTTATCCCCTCCCTTTTTATTTTCCTGTGTCCTTCTGGCTCCTTTACCTCTTCTCTTTCTCCATCCTCGCCCTCCCAACCTGCCTATCCACACATTCCTTCCTCCCTCTGGTTCCCACCTTCTTACTCTTTATTCCATGGTCTAGTGTCGTCTGCTATTGGATTCCATCTTATTTTTACCGATCACCTCCCAGCTTCTTACATCATCTCCCCTCTCTTGGATCCACCCATCACCTGCCAGCTCCTGCTGCTCCCTCTCCCAATACCCTTTTATTCTGGTTTCTACTCTTTCTTTCCAGATGAAGGGTCTCAGCTTTAAACATTGATTGTTTCCCTCCACAGATGCTGCCTGACCTGCTGAATTCCTCCAGCATTTTGTATGTTTCTCTAAAACTTCCTAGTTTATTTTTTACTGTTTAATAATGGAGTGGCATTGGCAGTACTCTAATCTAAAGGGCAGACCCTGAAACAAGAACTTGTAAGATCAAGACAATATCTTAGATTAGGAGAATGGGCAAAGAGGTAGCAGTTAGAAAATAGTGTTGAGAAATCTATGATAATGAACTTTGGTAGGAGGAATAAAAGCATGAACTATTTTCTAAACAGGGAGAAAATTAAAATATCCAAGGTGCAAAGGGATTTGGGAATCCTTTTGCAGGGTTCCCTAAAGGGTAATTTGCAGGTTGAGATGGTGGTGAGGAAGGTAAATGTAATGCTAGCATTCATTTTATTTCAAGAGGACTAGAATATAAAATCAAGGATGTAATGCTGAGGCTGCACAAGGCACTGGTGAGGCCTCACTTGGAGTATTGAGAGTAGTTTTGGGCCCCTTATTTAAGAAAGGATGTGCTGACATTGGAGAAGGTTCAGCGGAGGTTCATCAGAATGGTTTCAGCAATGAAAGGGTTATCACGTCACCGGCTACTGAAGCTCTGGAATTTAGAAGGATAGAGGGCAGCTCATTAAACCTATCGAATGTTGGAAGGCCTGGATAAAGTGGGTGTGAAGAGGTTGTTTCCTTTGATGGGGTGGGGGGGGGGGGGTCTAAGACCAGAAGCCACAGTCTTAAAATAGGACTTCCATTTAGAACAGAAATGAAGATGAATTTCTTTAGCCAGAGTGTGGTGAATCTGTGGAATTTGTTGCCACAGGTGGCTGTGGAGGCCAGGTAATTGGGTGGATTTAGGAGGAGGTTGATAGGTTCTTGATTAGTCAGGGTGTGAAAGATTAGGAGGAGTAGGCAGAAGAGGAAAATGGATCAGCCATGATGAAAAGGTGGAGCAGAGCCCATTGGCCGAATATTCTAATTCTGCTTCCATATCTTATGGTCTTATAATAGAAATTTTTCTACTTAATTCACAAGCACCATCATTGAGTTGGTGTGTTCACTTTAAGAGATGGGGTTTGACATAATGACGTAAGTGTAAGGTGACTGCTTTTGGTTTGTTCAATTGGAAGTAAAGGACTGTGGGTTTTGTTGAGCACATAAAATGACTCTCATGTTTTATTCACAAAATCTTACAATACCATTGCATTGGTACTTTCCCTGAATGATAGTATCCTATCTTTTTCATTTCCGATGCCTTTGGAATATTGAATAACCCTGGAGTATTGAACTGCCTTTCCTGGTCATTCTGCAAACACACCTCTCCAATAGCTTTTAAATATCTAATTTCTATTTTACCCATTAGCTCATCCATCTAGTTACAAATACTGCATATACTTTGTTGTCATAAAAATACTGAACTTCGACTTTTTACAATTTTTACCTACTCCTGATTCAATTTCTGCTGTAATTTTGCTTAGATTTTCTGTCCCTTTATCTCATGTTTGATTTTTATTCACCTCTTCACTATCCTGTACCAACGATTTCTCATTGCCTTTCAATTTATTAAACATCCTGTCACTTGAACCCTGGCTTCCCAACATAATTAGTTTAAAGCATTCTCTATAACACCAATTATGCAATTTGCAGCACTACTTCTCCCAGCAGAGTTCACAAGAAGACCTTCTCAACTGAAGAGCTTTCTGTCTGTCCCACACTAGTGCCAGGGACCATGAATTAGAACACAAACAAGAGAAAATCTGTAGATGCTGCAAATCTGAGCAACATACACAAAAATGCTGGAGGCATCATCTATGGAAAAAAGCACAGTTGACATTTTGGACTGAAACCCTTCGGCAGGACTGGAGAAGAAAAGCTGAGGAGTAGATTTGAAAGGTGGGTGGAGGGGAGAGAGAAACACCAGGTTATAGGTGAAACTTGAAGGGAAGGGATGAAGCAAAGAGCTAGGAAATTTATTGGTGAAAGAGACAGAAGGCCATGGAAGAAAGCAAAAAAAAGGGGGAAGAGCACTATGAATTAAAAACCGCTTCTCTCATATGTTCACTTGTCAAATCTTATTTACCCTCTGCCGATTTGCATGTACTCGGGTAATAATCTGACAATTATCACCTTTGTGATCTTGCTTTCTCATTTTGCAAGCAGCTGATCATAATTCCCCGTCAAAACTTTCTTCTTAGTCCTACTTACCTGGACAAGCATTTCTAAGGCTACATCCACACTAGACCGGATAATTTTGAAAACGCCGGTTTCGCGTAAAAATAATAGGCATCCACACTATGCGTTTTTGAAAATATCTCTATCCACGTTGAAATGGAGATTTCGGCGAATCTCCTCCTCCTGTGCATGAGCAGGACACATCTACCGAAAACAAACGACATGTTTGGTGTCGAATCTCACTGTAAAAGTGCGCGTTTGTGTAGTTACAGACTAGAAAAACTTAAAACGACGGACAGCTGTTGGGTCTCGCACAGGAGAACTTAAAAGTTAAAAAAAACAAATACTGGAGCGTACGGAGGCAACCGACAGGGAATTCACGGACAGATTGACCCAGCTGATGACGAACATTGAAAAACTGACTAACTCTGTTGCATTAATAAAGCCCCTTGTTAAATGTATAAAACATGTCTGCATCAGTGTTATCTTGTATTTCCATACAATGTTACAATAGGCTGTTACACATCTATTGTCAGAGAAGTACTTGCATAAATAGGTAAACCACCTTCATACAAGCAAGGACAGAAAATAGGGCAAAGCGAGTATACTTATTTATTCAGTAAGTTATGGGTCAAAGTATTTGGTGAGTACATTTCTAACTCTTCTGGCTTCAGTCTTGTTGTCGTCTGTTCTGAAATTGTTAGTTTGCGTTCAAGAAAACAATGAAATTGTGCGCTGCCATCTGATACCATTTTCAAAAGTCTCCGGTTACTCCGTCAACACTGATCTGTCTGAGCAGCATTTTCAAAAATATCCACCCTGGAAATCATTTCTGAAAAGCTCCGGTTTCGGGGGACGAAAATGCCGTTTTGGTGTGGACGGAGGGTAAAAACGAAGAGAAAAAGCTTCGGTTACGGATTTATCCTGTGGTGTGTGGACGTAGCCTCAGTTATTTTCAGAAGCTTTCTTGAAAAAAAATGTAGCATCTTCACTGACTTTAATCCAAAGGAGGAGCTTCTCATATGGTCTCTTCATTGAGAGCACTAGGAAGCAAAAAGAACAAAAGCTCTCCTTTTCCCTATTGCCCACCAATGTGCTCTATCAAGCACCCCCTTCCCCACCTGCGGTCAAGCCTGAAGTCCTAGATTGACCTCATCAGGCACACAGAACGATAGTCACCCTCAACCCTAAAGGATTGTGCAAGGTCTACTAAATGCTCCAAGTGTGGGTTAATTAGGACATTATATAGCTGCAACATAACTTGCCATTTGCGTAACTGTCTTTCATGCCGTTTATTTCAGCAATGCACTCTAGTCCAGGATCACCCTGCATTTAGAGATCAACATTCTATTATTAAGCAATTTTCTATGATACTTTATTGATTAATTTAAGAAGTACTCATTCAATCCATAAGGGTCTAAAGTAGTTAACCACATATCGAAACATAGAAAACCTACAGCACATACGGGCCCTTCTGCCCACAGAGCTGTGCTGAACATGTCCCTATCTTAGAAATTACCTAGGGTTACCTATAGCCCTCTATTTTGCTCGGCTCCATGTACCTATCCAGGAGTCTCTTTAAAAGACCCTATCGTATCCACCTCCACCACCGTTGCCGGCAGCCCATTCCATGCACTCACCACTCTCTGAGTAAAAGACTTCCTCCTGACATCTCCTCTGTACCTACTTCCAAGCATCTTAAAACTGTGCCCTTTCATGCTAGCCATTTCAGTCCTCGGAAAAAGCCTCTGACTATCCACACAATCAATGCCTTTCATCATCTTATACACCTCTATCAGGTCACCTCTCATCCTCCATCGCTCCAAGTAGAAAAGGCCAAGTTCACTCAACCTATTCTCATAAGGCATGCTCCCCAATCCAGGCAACATCCTTGTAAATCTCCTCTGCACCCTTTCTATATTTCCACATCCTTCCTGTATTGAGGCGACCAGAACTGAGCACAGTACTCCAAGTGGGGTCTGCCAGGGTCCTATATAGCTGCAACATTACCTCTCGGCTCCTAAACTCAATCCCACAGTTGATGAAGGCCAATGCACCATATGCCTTCTTAACCACAGGGTCAACCTGAACAGCAGCTTTGAATGTTCTATGCTCTCAGACCCCAAGATCCCTCTGATCCTCCATACTGCCAAGAGTCTTACTATTAATACTATATTCTGAGCGGCGGATCTTTTCTAAATTTAAATAAGACATAATATCACATAGCCATTGAAGATGTGTAGGAAGGGTAAACTCCTTCAATTTAAGCAAGATTGCTCTCCTTGCTAAAAGAGAGGTAAAAACTAAAACCTGTAGGTTAGAAGTATTAAATTCAGTCTTAAATTCAAAACAATCTTTTTATGATATCTGGGGACCTTTCCTAAATTACTTTTCCAATTTATAAAGTTTAACAGTGCACAGACTTTTATGTATATTTTTATCTTCTCTTCTTAAGCAAATATGTTTTCTTTTCTAATTTATCCATTATCACCCATCAGCTTTTTTGTTTGGTACTTGGTAGGGGGTTAACTTTTTTTTATATAAAAAATTTATTTTATGATGTATGACCTATCTTTAAATTTTTGATTACAGAGTGGTATACCTTTATGTGTTATGCTATAACATTCTGATCAATTTTATCACAATATATGTACACAAGTTATGTTGAGATGTATCTATGTGTTGCACTCTGTAAATCTTTTTTTTCTTCTGAATAAAAATACTGTTAAAAAATACTATATTCTGCCATCATATTTGACCTACCAAAATGAACCACTTCACACTTACCTGGGTTGAACTCTGTCACTTCTCAGCCCAGTTTTGTTCCACTGTAACCTCTGACAACCCTCCACACTATCCACAACACCCTTGACCTTTGTGTCATCAGCAAACTTACTAACATCCCTCTACTTCCTCATCCAGGTCATTTATAAAAATCACAAAGAGTTGGGGTCCCAGAACAGATCCCTGAGGCACACCATTGGTCACCAACCTCCATGCAGAATATGACCTGTCTACAACCACTCTTTGCCTTCTGTGGGTAAGCCAGTTCTGGATCCACAAAGCATTGGCTCCTTGGACCCCATGCCTCCTTACCCTCTCAATAAGCTTTGCATGGGGTACCTTATCAAATGCCTTGTGAAATTCATATGCACTACATCTACACTCTACCTTCATCAATGTATTTAGTCACATCCTCAAAAAATTCAATCAGGCTCGTTAGACACAACCTGCCGTTAACAAAGCCATGCTGACTATTCCTAATCATATTATACCTTTCCAAATGTTCATAAATACAGCCCCTCAGGATCTTCTCCATCAAATTACCAACCACTGAAGTAAGACTCTCTTGTCTATAATTTCCTGGGCTATCTCTACTCCCTTTCTTAAATAAAGGAACAACATTCGCTACCCTCCAATCCTCGGGAACCTGTCCCGTCCCCATTGATGATGCAAAGCCAGAGGCTCAGCAATCTCCTCCCTTGCCTCCCACAGTAGCCTGGGGTACATCTAATCTGGTCCTGGTGACGTATCCAACTTGATGCTTTCCAAAAGTTCCAGCACATCCTCTTTCTTAATATCTACATGCTCAATCTTTTCCGTCCTCTGTAAGTCATGCCTACAATCGCCAATATCCTTTTCCATAGTGAATACTGAAGCAAGGTAATCATTAAGTACCTCTGCTATCGCCTCCTGTTCCATACACATTTTTCCACTGTTACACTTGATTGGTCCTATTCTCTCACATCTTATCCTCTTGCTTTTTACATACTGGTAGAATGCCTTGAGATTTTCCTTAATCCTGTCCACCAAGGCCTTCTCATGGCCCCTTCTGGCTCTCCTAATTTCATTCTTAAGTTCCTTCCTGCTAGCCTTCTAATTTTCTAGATCTCCATCATTACCTAGTTCTTTGAACCTTTCGTAAGCTTTTCTTTTCTTCTTGACTAGATTTACAACAGTCTTTGTACACCACGGTTCCTGTACCCTACCATCCTTTCCCTGTCTCATTGGAATGTACCTATGCAGAACCCCACACAAATATCCCCTGAACATTTGCCACATTTCTCTGTACATTTCTGAGAACATCTGTTCCCAATTTATGCTTCAAAGTTCCTGCCTGATAGTCTCATATTTCCCCTTACTCCAATTAAATGCTTTCCTAACTTGTCTGTTTCTATCCCTCTCCAATGCTATGGTAACAATAGAACATTCTGTGCACTTGTACTGCTTCTGTGACACTGTAATTTCCTTTGGGATCAATAAAGTATCTAACGATCTACCATTATCTGTAGTGGTTTGTACCAGGTTGAAATAATCTAAAAAATATTTTAGTGTTTAGTTATAACTTAGTTTGTTCAAATTTTAAGAACATATTAAAATATAAAATATTAATGTAAATATCCAGGATGTTTATTGGATGTTAATATGTTCAAATTTTAAGAACATATTAAAATATAAAATATTAATGTAAATATCCAGGATGTTTATTGGATCTGGATTTATTCTCTAAATACATAACAATGACATGGAAGGCCACAACCAAGTTCTTTAAAAGGCAAAGATGTCAGTGTTTTGGATGTAAACTTTAAATTAGAAGATTAGGCAATGGGGTAAAGCTGGAAAATGCACTGAGGCCATATCTTGTCTAGCCTCCCACAAAGTCTAAGAATGCATTCGGTAACGCCTGCAGGTTTATCCTCCTTAATGTGTTGCATGACAGCAAACACCCTCTCCTTGGTAAAATGAATGTTCTACAAGACATCACTTATCTCTTGAGCAACCGTGATTTTCTTAGTAAATATTGAAGAGAAATATTTCTTAAAAATCCCACCCATTTTCTGCTGCTCCAAGACATAGACAACCCTGCTGATCTCTAACCTGTGTATTCTCTCCCTAGCTACTCATTTACTCTTAAAATAACTATGGGAATCCTTGGGATAGTCCTTAACCTGACCTGCCAGATCCATCTCATTCCCTCTCTTTGCCCTCCTGAGTTCCCTCTTAAACTATTTATAGTCATCAAAGGAATAACTTGCCTTCAACTTCCTACTTTTTTTTAACCAGGGCCTCTAAATTTCTCATCAGCCAAGGTTCCCTTAACTTGCCAGCTTCACCCTTTATCTACATTTATGAGCAATTTCTGGTTAAGGTGGTGCTACTGAACATATGCGACAGTTTCCTGGTGGTCAAACAGCTAAGAAGTCTGACTAAAACATCACTAAAAATACCTTTTCTGAGGTAAATTGTATTACGCTGTTTAGACAATTTAAATGCCGTTCCAGATCGGAGAGGAGAGCCAATTTTGCTCACTCTCCACGATGTTCATTCCTCTCTCCAGGGTGCCGGAGCCTTTCGCTATTCCATTTTTGGTCAATTTAAATGCTGGCCCACGTAGACTGAAAAGACAGGGTGTCGGTCCAGGCGAGAACCAAATTCACTTGTTCTCCACAATGGTCATCTCCATGGCACTGAAAACTGCCCCAGCTGCTATGTTCTGTGTCTGCTAATACGATGAACTGATAAGCGAGGGCTTGGGCCTACTCTGAGTTGCTCCGGGGCTCAGATCTGAGCACTCTTTTCTTTGGTTTGGAATGCTGTTGTTCGCTTCATGACTTGTATTTTTTTTTCTTTCTCTTGTGCATCTAGTGTTAGTCTTTTATTTTTATTTATATGTTTTTTCTTTATATCGGGTTATTTCAGGTTTCTTGCTTTGTGGCTACCTGTGAGCAAGCAAATCTCAAGGTTGTTTAATTTACTTTGATAATAAATGTATTTGAGTCTGAGTAGGAATGTACTGCTGCTGGATTCTCGATATCATAAGTCAGAGAAAGCAAACAAATCAAGCACACAAATGAATGTGTATGCATTATTAATTACAGGCTGGGATGTTATCAGAGATGATGAGATGGGATAGGTGAAGCAAACACGAGTCTGTGGGGCGCTGCGGTACAATAGTCACTGCTGTCACCTCACGCTCCAGCAATCTCAGTTCAGTCCTGTCTGTGTGGAGATGGCAGATTTTCCCCACAACCATACAAATTTGCTCCGAGTACTCCAATTTATCTCCATATCCTAAAGATCAGCCAGAAGGTTAATTGGCCACTGTAAATTATCCCGTGATGATGAGTGGCAAAAGAATTAAAAAGTTAATGGACATGTGATAAAATAAAATTTTAATGGGAAATAAAAGGGGGAATGTGACTGATCGGATTACTTTGCTGGGAGCTGCCATGGCCCACCTTCCACATCATAATAAGCAAAGCGAGATCTGTAAGAGGGGCGTATAAAGTGTGCAAACAAGAGAAAATCTACAGATGCTGGAAATTCAAGCAACACACACAAAATGCTGGTGGAATGCAGCAGGTCAGGCAGCATCTATAGGAAGAAGTAGTCGACGTTTCGGGACAAGAACCTTCTTCAGGACTAATGGAAAAAAGAGATAGTAAGAGATTTGAAAGTGGGAGGGGGAGGGGGAGATGATAGGAGAAAACAGGAGGGGGAGGGATGAAGCCAAGAGCTGGGAAGTTGATTGGCAAAAGGGATACAAGGCTGGAGAAGGGGGAGTATCATAGGACAGAAGGCCTTGGAAGAAAGAAAGGGGGAGGGGAGCACCAGAGGGAGATACAGAAAAGGCAAGGAGTTATTGTGAGAGGGAAAGAGAGAGAAAAAAAATAAAAATTAGGGATGGGTTAAGGGGAGGAGGGGCATTAACAGAAGTTAGAGAAATCAATAGTCATGCCATCAGGTTGGAGGCTATCCAGACGGAATACAAGGTGTTGTTCCTCCAACCTGAGTGTGGATTCATCTCGACAGTAGAGGAGGCCATGGATTGACATATCGGAATGGGAATGGGATGTGGAATTAAAATGTGTGGCCACTGGGAGATCCTGCTTCCTCTGGTGGACAAAGCGTAGGTGTTCAACAAAACGGTCTTCCCGTCTGCATCTGGTCTCACCAATATATAGGTCACACCGGGAGCACCGGACACAGTATACCACACCAGCTGACTCACAGGTGAAGTGTTGCCTCACCTGGAAGGACTGTCTGGGGCCCTGAATGGTGGTGAGGGAGGAAGTGTAAGGGCAGGTGTAGAACTTGTTCCGCTTACAAGGATAAGCGTCAGGAGGGAGATCAGCGGGAAGGTATGGCAGGGGGCAAGGGAATCGTGTAGGGAGCAATCCCTGCAGAATGTAGTAAGTGGGGGGAGGGAAACATGCACTTGGTGGTGGGATCTCATTGGAGATGGCAGAAGTTACGGAGAATTATGTGTTGGACACGGAGGATGGTGGGGTGGTAGGCGTGGACAAAAGGAACCCTATCCCATATCCCTACTGGGGTGGCGGGAGAATGGGGTGAGAGCAGGTGTGCGTGAAATAGGAAAGATGTGTTTGAGGGCAGAGTTGATGGTGGAGGAAGGGAAGCCCCTTTCTTTAAAAAAGGAAGATACCTCCTTTGTCCTGGAATGAAAAGCCTCATTCTGAGAGCAGATGTGGCAGAGACGGAGGAATTGAGAGAAGGGGAATGCAGTTTTACAAGTAACAGGTGGGAAGAGGAATAGTCCAGGTAGCTGTGAGAGTCCGTGGGCTTATAGTGGACATCAGTAGTTAAGCTGTCTCCAGAGATAGAGACAGAGAGATCAAGGAAGGGGAGGGAGGTGTCAGAAATGGACCAGGTGAATTTGAGGGCAGGGTGTAAATTGGAGGCAAAGTTGATGAAATCAACGAGCTCAGCATGCGTGCAGGAAGCAGCGCCAATGCAGTCGTCGATGTAGCGAGGAAAAGTGGGGGACGGATACCAGTATAGGCTTGGAACATGGACTGTTCCACATAGCCAACAAAAAAGCAGGCATAACTGGGACCCATGCGGGTGCCCATGGCAACATGTTTAGTTTGAAGGAAGGGGAAGGAGCCAAAAGAGAAATTATAAAGAGCAAGGACCAATTCCGCTAGATGGAGGAGAGTGGTGGTAGAAGGGAATTGGTTAGGTCTGGAATCCAGGAAGAAACGGAGAGCTTCGAGACCTTCCTGGTGGGGGATCAACTCTGCCCTCAAACACATCTCTCCCATTTCACACACATCTGCTCTCACCCCATCCTCCCGCCACCCCACCAGCCTCCGTGTCCAACATATAATTCTCCATAGCTTCCGCCATCTCCAACGGGATCCCACCACCAAGCACATCTTTCCCTCCCCCCCCTTCTGCTTTCCACAGGGATCACTCCCTACGTGACTCCCTTGTCCACTCGTCCCCCCATCCCTTCCCACCGATCTCCCTCCCAGCACTTATCCTCCCTCACCACCATTCAGAGCCCCAGACAGTCCTTCCAGGTGAGGCGACACTTCACCTGTGAGTCTGCTGGTGTGATATACTGTGTCTGGTGCTCCTGGTGTGGCCTTTTATATATTGGTGAGACCCGACACAGACTGGAAGACCGTTTTGCTGAACACCTACGCTCGGTCCTCCAGAGAAAGCAGGATCTCCCAGTGGCCACACATTTTAATTCCACGTCCCATTCCCATTCTGATATGTCTATCCATGGCCTCCTCTACTGTCAAGATGAATCCACACTCAGGTTGGAGGAACAACACCTTATATACCGGCTGGGTAGCCTCTGACCTGATGGCACGAACATTGATTTCTCCAACTTCTGTTAATGCCCCTCCTCCCCTTCTCACCCCATCCCTAATTTTTAATTTTCTTCTCTCTGTTCCTCTCACAATCACTCCTTGCCTGTTCTCCATTTTCCTCTGGTGCTCCCCTCCCCCTTTCTTTCTCCCTTGACCTCCTGTCCCATGATCCTCCCCCTTCTCCAGCTCTGTGTCCCTTTTGCCAATCATCTTCCCAGCTCTTAGCTTCATCCCTCCCCCTCCTGTCTTCTCCAATCATTTCAGATCTCCCCCTCCCCCTTTCAACTCTCTTACTACCTTTTCTTTCAGTTAGACCTGATGCAGGGTCTCGGCCCACAAAGTCGACTGTACTTGTTCCTATAGATGCTGTCTGGCCTGCTGTGTTCCACCAGCATTGTGTGTGTGTTGCATATGAAGGGTGGATCATTTGTAAACAGGGAGGGAGGAATGGGGCTTGTTTTGCTGTGGTGGCACTTGCAGGCTGCCCCCAGGACACCTCCCTGAGGCACCCCTTATAAAACAGAAATCTAGACAAGTGTAACACTGTAGAGTTAAACATAATAAACACATTGAAATGTTCAAAGGGCACTTTAGTAACATATATACAAAGTTTAAAAAAAAACTAGAACAATGGAAAACTGCTGAAGGAAAAGGGATAGCTGTACAACTAAACTCAGGCAATTGAACCACCAGCTCCAGTCATGTGCTTGGGTTTGAATACAACAGGTAGGATAGGGATCACAATCATGAGATAGAGACTGCCAGTTATTTCAGGCATAAACGTTAACATCTGCACACAGCCTATACTAAAAATTATGGAGTTAGAATTCAGGGCACTTTAGATTCATCCACATTTGGTCAAGTTGCTCACGTGCTTGCAGAAGAGACCTTGTTCAGATTTCTTAATCAGAATCAGATTTATTAGCCCTGACATACACTATGATAGTTGCCGTTTTGTGGTAGTAGCACAGTACTAAACAAATAAAGTTACAATAAATAAATGGTGCAATAGCAAGGTATTGTTCCTGGGTCCAAGGACCATTCAGAAATCTGATGGCAGAGGGGAAGAAGCTGTGCCTAAAATGTTGGGTGTGGGTTTTCATGCTCCGATACCTCCTCCATAGGGCACACCTCAGATAGTGAGGGTCCTTAATGACAGAAGCTATTTTCTCGAGGCATCGCCTTTTGAAGATGTTATTGATGGTAGGGAGGGTTGTGCCTATGGTAGAGCTGCTGAGTCTACAATCCTCCGAAGTCTCTTTCCATCCTTTGACTTGGAACCTCAATAACATCCAGTGATGCAACCAGTCAGAATGTACCCCACAGTAGAAGCTTGTGTATTTGGTGACATATCAAATCCTCTCAAGCACCTGATCAAGTCTAGCAGCAGGTGTGCACTCTTCGTGATTGCATCAATGCTTTGATGCTCTGATAACCAAGAACATGCAGCTGCTCACCGTTCCATACTACTGACTGTTCAATAAGAAGTGGTGTGGTCTGCCCTCCTCTTCCTGAAGTCCAGTCAATTCCTTTCTCTTGTTGATGTTGAGTGTAAAGTTGTTAGACTGTAAGACATCAGAATCAGAGTCAATATTATTGGCACGTCGTGAAATCCGATGTTTTGCAGCAGCAGAATTTGGCCATTCAGCCCATTGGATCTGCTCCATCATTCAGTCATGACTGATATCTCTCAACTCTACTCTTCTACCTACTCCCCATAACCTCAGACACCTTTACTAATCAAGAACCTATCGACCCCTGCTTTAAATATACACAAACACTTGACCTCCACAGCCACCTGCGGCAATGAATTCCATAGATGCATGACCCTCTGGCTAAACAAATTTGTCATGTTTAAAGTAACACCTTTGTATTCTGAGGAAGTGCTCTCTGGTCCTAGACTCACCCCTATAGGAATTTTCCTCTAAATGGCCACTCCTTTCAATGTTTGACAGATTTCATTGAGATAACCCCTCATTCTTCCAAACTGCAGTGATTATGGGCCCAGAGCCATCAAACGCCCCTTGTATGTTATCCCTTTCATTCCAGAATTATTCTGGAACCTTCTTTGGACAGTCACCAATGCAGCACATACTATCACAATTAAAGGGTCCAAAATTGGTCAATACTTTAAGAGCAGTCTGACTAATGCATTATAAAGCATCAGCATTACATACTTGCTTTTATATTTTAGTCCTCTTGAAATGAATATTAACATTGCATTTGCCTTCCTCATCACAGACTCAACCTGCAATTTTACCTTTAGGGAATCTTGCACAAGAACTCCCAAGTACCTTTACACCTCTGATTTGTGAATTTCCTGTATGTTCAGAAAATAGTCTACACCTTTATTCCTACTACCAAAGTACATAAACATGCACTTTCCTACACTGTATTCCATCTACCACTTGTTTGCCCATTCTTCTAAATCCTTCTGCAGACTCCTTCTGGAACACTAACTGCTCTACCTACAATATAATATGCAAAGTGGTCCCAACACCAACCCCCGCAGAACACCATTAGTCACTGGCAGCCAATCAGAAAAGGCCCTCTTTATTTCATCTCTTTGCCTCCTGTCAGTTAGCTAATCTTCTATCCATGCTAGTATCTTTCCTGTAATAACATAGGCTCTTATATTGTTAAGCAGCCTCACGTGCGGTACCTTGTCAAAGGTCTTCTGAAAATTCAGGTAAACAACATCCGCCTGCTCTCCTTTGTCTGCTATTTCTTCAAATAATTCTAACAGAGTTGTCAGGCAAGATTTCCCCTTAAAGACAGCATGCTGACTTTAGCCTATTTTATCATGTGCCTCCAAATAACTTGAAACCTCATCCTTAATAATAGATTCCAACATCTTCTCAAACACTGAAGTCAGGCTAACTGGCCTATAATTTCCTATCTTTTGCCTGCCTCTTTTCTTAAAGAGTAGAGTGACATGAGCAATTTTCCAGTCCTCTGGAACTATTCCAGAATCTAGTAATTCTTTACTGATTACTATTAACGTCTCCACAATCCCTTCAGCAACCTCTTTAAGAACCATGGGGTGTAGTCCATCTGGTCCAGGTAACTTATTTATCTGCAGAACTTTCAGCTGCGCAAGTACCTTCTCCTTAGTAATAACAACTACATTCACTTCTGCCCCCTGGCACTCTCAAATTTCTGGCACGTCCCTGGTGTCTTCCACAGTGAAGATTGACGGAAAATTCTTATTGAGTTTGTCAGCCATTTCTTTGCCCCCCCCCCCCTCCCATTACTACCTCTCCAACATCATTTTTCAGCAATCCAATATCCACTTTGCCTTTTACTTTTTACATATCTGAAAAAAACTTTTGGCACCCTCTTTTATATATTGGCTAGCTTCATATTTCATCTTTTCTCTCCTATTCCTTTTTTAGTTGCTTTCTGTTGGTTTTTAGAAGCTTCCCAATCCTCTAGCTTCTACTACCCTCCTATATTTTAATGGCATTTCTTTTGCTTTTATGAGGTCCCTGACTTCCCTTGTCAGCCACAGTTGCTTCACCCTCCTTTAGAATGCTGCTTTTTCTTTGGGGTGAAATCATCCTGCACCTTCCAAATTGCCCCAGAAACTCCTGTTATTGCAAATCTACAAACATCCTTGATAGTATCCCCTTGCAATCAACTTTGGCCAGTTTCTCTCTCATGCATCTGATTTTACCCTAAAAAAAAGTAGGTTGAATTCTACATTATGATCTAAGGGTTCCTTTACTTTAAACTCCCTATTCAAATCTGGTTCATTACACAATACTCAATCCAGAAATCCCCTTTCCCTAGTGGGGTCAACCACAAGCAGCTCTTCAAAAAAAAAGACATCTTGTCGGCATTATACAAATTCATTCCCCTGGGATCCAGCACCAATCTGATTTACCCATTCTACCTGCATTTTGAACTTCCTCCCATGCCTTTTCTATCTCCCATTGTAATTTGTATCCCACATCCTGGTTACTGTTCAGAGGCGTGTATATAATTCCCATCTTGACTCTGCCCACAAGGATTCTACATCTTCTGATCCCATGTCACCTCTTTCCAAGGATTTGATTTCATTTTTTACCGAATCACCCCAGCCCTTCTTCCTACTTGTCTGTCCTTTTGATACAAGGTGTATCATTGGATGTTACGATCCCAACTATGACCTTTTTGCTACAACTCTGTGATGCTTATAACATCATACCTGTCTGTCTCTAACAAGATTATCCATCTTATTCTGCATACTGCACAAGTTCAAATGTTTGTTGTTGCGACATCACTCAACGAGCCAACCTACACACCACCTCATCGCCACCTGACATTCTGCCAACAACAGTGGTGTCACTGGCAAATTTATAGATTACATTTGGTCTATGCCCAGCTACACAATCATGGTTAAGTACATATCCTTGAGGTGAGTCTGTTGATTTACCATTGAGAGGAAGGTTTCATTCTACATTGATGGTGGTCTCCTGATGAGGAAATCGAGGATGAAGTTGCAGGAGAAACAGAGGTCCAGGTTTTAAAGTTTGATTAGTACCAAAAGGGATGATGTGTAAATCAATACACAGCAATCTAACATACAGTTGGCCCTCCTTATCCGTGAATTTTGCATGCGCAAATTCAACCAACTGTGATTCGCGAAAACCCGGAAGTGCTCTTCCTGCACTTGTTGTTCGAGCATGTAAAGACTTTTTTTTCTTGTCATTATTTCCTAAACAATGCAGTACAACAACTATTTTACATAGCATTTACATTGTATTAGGTATTATAAGTAATCTAGAAATGATTTAAAGTATACGGGAGGATGTGCGTGGGTTATCGTGGATCGGATCAAAAAAAATCAGAAGTTCTTACTAAGTAAGTCGTAACAAGTACATCTGGTATTATTTAGCGTCAGTTGGTCAAAATGTTTGTCTTCGTATATAGTATATATTTTACCTTTCTATGCATATACAACACTTCAGAACGCAAGTTTCAGCGCCGGGCTCAGGAACAGAAGTTCTCGAGTTCGGTCTAGTGACAGATCGCTCCCGAGTGCGCTCTGCACCATGCCGGGTTAATGTGGAGGATCGAACACCCAAAACCCAATAATTAAACCACTGCGTTGCTTAGTAATAATTGTAGCTTTCATCGGGGCACAGCCTTTCTCACCTTATCCTTTAAAATTGTTTCGATCGTTGACTGACTGTAGCCTAATGCTTTTCCAATGACTGATGGTGTTTCACGTCTTTCCGATCGCTTTATTATTTCCACTTTATTTTCAATCGTGATTATTTTCATGCGCTGCGGATTCAGATCTCTGCCGCTGGGTCCCAATGTCCTGCACTGAGACCAATTAAATAAGGTCTAGGGTTCCATTGGGTTCTAAGATCCACCGCATTGAGACACGTTGAATAAGGGACTTGAGCATCCGTGAATTTAGGTATCTGCAAGGGGTCCCGGAATCAATCCCTCGCGGATAAGGAGGGCCGACTGTATATGTTGTCCAGTTGTTCCAAAGCCGAGCGGAGAACCAGTGAGGTTGTGTCCACAGTAGATTTGTGCAAGTAGGCAATTTGCTCCTTGCTCAGGCAGATGTCAGAAACATAGAAAACCTACAGCACAATACAGGCCCTTCGGCCCACAAAGTTGTGCCGAACATGTCCCTACCTTAGAAATTTCTAGGCTTACCTATAGCCCTCTATTTTTCTAAACTCCATGTACCTGTCCAAAAGTCTCTTAAAAGACCCTAGCGTATCCGCCTCCACCACCATTGTCAGTAGCCCTTTCCACGCACTCACCATTCTCTGAGTAAAAAACTTACCCCTGACATCTCCTACTCCCTAGCGCCTTAAACCTGTGTCCTCTTGTGGCAACCTTTTCAGCCCTGGGAAAAAGCCTGACTATCCACACGATCAATGCCTCTCATTATCTTATACACCTCTATCAGGACACCTCTCATCCTCCGTCACTCCAAGGAGAAAAGGCCGAGCTCACTCAACCTATTCTCATAAGGCATGCTCCCCAATCCAGGCAACATCCTTGTAAATCTCCTCTGCACCCTTTCTGTGGCTTCCACATCCATCCTGAAGTGAGCCAACCAGAACTGAGCACAGTACTCCAAGTGGGGTCTGACCAGGGTCCTATATAGCTGCAATATTACCTCTCGGCTCTTTAAGTTCAATTCCATGATTGATGAAGGCCAATACACCGTATGTCTTCTTAACCACAGAGTCAACTGCTGCTTTGAGCATCCTATGGACTTGGACCTCAAGATCCGTCTGAAACTCCACACTGCCAAGAGTCTTACCATTAATACTTTATTCTGTCATCATATTTGACCTACCAAAATGAACCACTTCACAGTTATTTGGGTTGAACTCTATTTGCCACTTCTCTACCCAGTTTTGCATCCTATCAATGTCCCGCTGTAACCTCTGACAGCCCTCCATACTATCCACAACACCTCCAACCTTTGTGTCATCACAAACTTACTAACCCATCCCTCCACTTCCTCATCCAGGTCATTTATAAAAATCACGAAGAGTAAGGGTTCCAGAATAAATCCCTGAGGCACCCCACTGGTGACTGACCTCCATGCAGAATATGACCCATCTACAACCACTCTTTGCCTTCTGTGGGCAAGCCAGTTCTGGATCCACAAAGCCATGTCCCCTTGGATCCCATGCCTCCTTACTTTCTCAATAAGCCTTGCATGGGGTACCTTATCAAATGCCTTGCTGAAATCCAAACACACTACATCTACGGCTCTAACTTCATCAATGTGTTAGTCACATCCTCAAAAAATTCAATTAGGCTCGCAAGGCATGACCTGCCCTTGACAAAGCCATGCTGACTATTCCTAATCATGCTATACCTCTCCAAATATTCATAAATCCTGCCTTTCAGGATCTTCTCCATCAACTTACCAACCACTGAGGTAAGACTCACTGGTCTGTAACTTCCTGGGCTATCTCTACTCCCATTCTTGAATAAAGGAACAACATCCGCAACCCTCCAATCCTCTGGAACCTCTCCCGTCCCCATTGATGATGCAAAGATCATCACCAGAGGCTCAGCAATCTCCTCCTTCACTTCCCACAGTAGCCTGGAGTACATCTCATCCGGTCCCGGCAACTTATCCAACTGGATGCTTTCCTAAAGCTCCAGCACATCCTCTTTCTTAATATCCACATGCTCAAACTTTTCAGTCTGCTGTAAGTCATCACTACAATCACCAAGATCCTTTTCCATAGTGAATACTGAAGTAAAGTATTCACCAAGTACCTCTGCTATTTCCTCCGGTTCCATACACACTTTCCCACTGTCACACTTGATAGGTCCTACTCTATTACGTCTTATCCTCCTGCTCTTCACATCCTTGTAGAACGCCTTGGGGTTTTCCTTAATCCTGCCCGCCAAGGCCTTCTCATGGCCCCTTCTGGCTCTCCTAATTTCTTTCTTGAGCTCCTTCCTGCTAGCCTTATAATCTTCTAGATCTCTAACATTTCCTAGCTCTCTGAACCTTTTTTAAGCTTTTCTTTTCTTCTTGACTAGATTTATTACAGCCTTTGTACACCACAGTTCCTGTACCCTGCTATAACTTCCCTGTCTCATTGGAACGTACCTGTGCAGAACTGCACACAAATATCCCCTGAATATTTGCCACATTTCTTCCGTACTTTTCCCTGAGAACATCATTGATGATGAATTGGTCAAGGTTGGTCATGAATAGTTATTTCCATTCATGACCAACCTCTCAAAGCACTTCACTACAGTGGATGTGAATGCTGCCAGGCGATCGTCATTGAGGCAGTTCACACTGCACTTCTCAGGCATCCTTTATTCCTTAATAAAGTAATAAAACTACACCTCCTCACAAGTCAAGAAAGGCACAGCAGCGCCTGCACTCTTTGGGAAAATTGAGGTGTGCATGACCCTCTGTTGCAAGCCGCTTACCACCAAAACAGGTCTACAGCAGATACTATCTCTCTGGCCCTATTCTCAGTTATGTTAAGACTGTTGTTTATTGATTACAGCTCCACCTACAATACAATTCCATGCAAATTCACCTCCAAGCTCCAACACCTGAAACTTAACACCTCCCTTTGCAACTGGATCCCTGGCTTCCTGATCAACAGGCTACACCTAGTAAGGATTGGTGGCAACACCACCAGAGTTATCCCGAAGCTGGCGCCCCACAAGGCCCCTACCCTATTCGCTGTATACTTACGACTGCATGACCAGATTCTGCTCCAACTCCATCTACAAGTTTGCAAATTTTACAATCATAGTGAATCATATTACAGATAATGCATAGTCAGAGTACAGGAAGCAGAGCGAGCCTAGTGATATGGTGTCTTGACAATATTTCCCTCAATGTGAGCGAGAGCTGGAGGACAGTGCACATGCTCCTGTTTATACCCAGTGCTGAGGTCAACGGGATGAGTTTAACAAGTTCTTAGGAGTGAATATCGCCAATAGCCCACACTTGTCTATCCATGGTCAAGAAAGCTCACCAGCACCTCTGCTTCCTAGAAGACAAACTCATCCTGCCCCTTTTGACCCTCACCAATTTTTAATCAAAGTACCACAGATCCTATTCAGATGCAAATAGGCTTGGTATGGCAACTGCTCTGCAAGAAACTGCAGAATTACAGATACAGCTCAGCACATCACAGGAACTAGCCTCTCCTCCATGGACTCTGTCTAGACCTTACCGCTTCTGTAAAGCAGCCAGAACCAGAATGATCACACCCTGGACATTCTCTCTTCTTCAGCCCTTCCATCAGGCAGAAGATATGAAAGGCTGAAATCACATACCACCATGCTCAAGGACAGTTTCTATCCCACTGTTGTAAGGTTTCCCAGCAATAATAAGATGCACTTTCTGACCTCATAATCCACCACTCTGTGACATTGCACCTGTCTGACTGCTGCATTTTGTAATGCTACACTTTATTCTGCATTCTGTTCAATTTTACAGTTCTATCTTATACTACCTCAATGCACCGTTGTAATAAATTGATCTGTATAGAGGGCATGCAAGACAAGTGTTTCATTGTACCTTTGCAGGTGACTAACTTACTTACTGTCCCTTTCCTCCCACCCCTAAACCCTAACTAGTGTCCACTCCCTTCCCAAAGCCTGTTCACTAATCCACTCTCCCCCAAAGACCACCCATACTCCACTCCTTAACCCCATCACTCTCCAAACACCTCCCCAAGTTGCCTCCTGCCACACGCTCCCCCTCTCACCCCTTCCCTACTCCCTCCTCTGCAAAGGTCCCTAATACTTCTCTACCCCTCCCTCCTCTAAAGCCCGTTTTCCCCTTTCCCTACTCCCATAAGACCAACCCCTCCCAAAGCCCTTGCTTGCCCCAACCCAAGCCTACCCTCATTCCCAATCCCCTCTTCTCCCCCGCCTCCATCCCTTTTCCTCCTCCTCCCGCTGCAGTGTTAGTCCCACAGCTGATCAGTACTCCCTAATACACAAGGCGACAGACCCCCTCCCGAAACACACAGTGCCCACATCCAGTCAGTCAGCTGCGCTCCGCACCCACAGCCGACCCACACTCGGACAGATGCGGGCGCACATGCCACCATCCATCACCGCTACACGCCAAATCCTTCCATGCAGCCAAACTTTATGAAACGTACGTCCTTGCCCACCCCCTTCTTTCGGCCCCGGCCGCGATTGGTTGAGTCTGAGGAGGTCGAAGCGGTTGGTTGGTCACTGACACTGACAATCGGAGCGTGTTTCCGGTTCCGGCAGCAGCAAGTTAGGCTGCGGCGAGACGGCATGGGCGCGCGGAAGGGCCGGCAGTAGTTGTGTCCTGTTAACCGGCGTCATGGCTGAGCGGGAGCACAAGAGCCTCGATGACTTCTTCGCCAAAAGAGACAAGAAAAAGAAGAAAGACAAGACCAAAATGGTGAAGGCAGGGCCAGTCGCGCCGTCCAAAGCTGCCGTGGCGGCTGAGACCGTGGCCTTGTCAGCGCAACCTAACTCGGCCCCGGAGCCGGCCGTGACAGCGGCCTCGCCCACCGACCCAGCCGACGCGGCGCCTGTAGCAATCCCCGCCCCGATTGCAGTCGCCAAGAAGCCTAAGAAGGAGAAGGAGCGAATGGTGAAGGGAGAGAGCCAGGACCTGCAGCAGGAGCCGACCAGGGTGAGCAACGCGGGCAGGTTGGGCCTTGCCGTCACCCCGGCCTTGTGAGTGGGCCACATGAGGGAATAGGGTCGTTGACGAGAATGCTGTCCCAGCTATCTGTGGAGGAGTAAAGGGCTGCTGATATTGCGAGAACAGAGAGAAAGAGTTTTTTTCCCCCTGAGGGGGCGTTACGTGGTTGAAGGTCGATTTATACTTTGCATGTTTGGTGGGGAAGGGTGAGGAAAGAAGATATTGGGAGGTTTTAGGTTTTACTTGAGTGGGCAATCGGGGAAGAAAGAAAAGGATTTAGTTCTGTATTTCTCCAATTTTGGCCTCATTGGTTTATTTTGCCATTCTTATGGTCGATTGTACATCCTTCGTTCTTCCCATTTTCTCTTATTTTAAAACATACACGTTGAGCGTTTATTTCCCGTTTTGTCTGATTAGTTGTAAATTTGGACCCAACAGTGCTAACGTGGTTTTATGTTGCCGTATTGCATTTTGTCAGTTGAACGTTTGGACCACGTTTATGCAAACAGCTGCAACTAACAAGGAGTCGTTTTTAAAACATTTTTCATTTCGTAGATTTTGGTTAGTTAAATGTTTTTAAGCGAATAGCTTTAAGAATGTTGTTGTAACTAATCTAAGAAAGCGGGGAGTATTCCATGACATTTCTGATGTGTCTTGTAAATGGATGAATGCTCACAGAATAGTTATGTTTTGATCTACTCTAGTCAACCACTATTTATGGTAAATATGTACTTGGGTGTCAGTGCCTACCCCAACATACAGTATTCTAATTCTGACCTCTAGTTTTTACTATTTATTGGTATTCAGTGTTGAATAGACTTTTTGAGCTGTGCCACCCAGCAAATCTCCAATTTAACCCTTGCCTAGTCATGGGACAACTTACAATGAACAATTAACATACCAACTGGCACATCTTTGGATGTAAGAGGAAACTCAAGCAGTCACGGGAAGAGCATGCAAACTTTTTACAGGCTGTGGCAGGAAATTAACCCGGATCTCTGATACAGTGGTCAGCAAGCACACTACACAACTGCCGCCCATAGGATTGATTTCCTTTGCCATTCCTATTGGCAATTGTACATCTTTCATTCTTCCCTTTTCTCTTAATTATTTGAGAGGGATAATCCCTTTCAAAATGTTGAGAGGGATAGATAGAGTTGACATGAATAGGCTGTTTCCATTGAGAGTAGGGGAGATTCAAACGAGAGGACATGATTTGAGAGTTAGGGGGCAAAAGTTTAAGGGAAACACGAGGGGGTATTTCTTTACTCAGAGAGTGATAGCTGTGTGGAATGAGCTTCCTGTAGAAGTAGTAGAGGCCAGTTCAGTTGTGTCATTTAAGGTAAAATTGGATAGGTATATGGACAGGAAAGGAGTGGAGGGTTATGGGCTGAGTGCGGGTAGGTGGGACTAGGTGAGATTAAGAGTTCGGCACAGACTAGGAGGGCCGGAATGGCCTGTTTCCGTGCTGTGATTGTTATATGGTTATATGGTTATTTTAAAATGTGCATGTTAATCTTGGAGTCATTATTTAAAGTGATACCGTTGAACATAAGGGGGGGATAAAGGTGGTTATTGGTGGGCATTTAATGTTGTATTAGTGACCCCTTGTGAGATTGAGTGTAATTTGATGAGCTGCAAGTAGAAGTATGAATGATCATTTTTGTTTCTGATACAGTACTGGAGGAGCTGAAAAATTTTAACTATAGATTCTTGAAGAATACTTGTAGGCTTTTCCTGGGGCTCAGATGATTTATTATCTGTGTGCTAGGTACTATTTTCTGTAAGATGCCCATATAAGTTGCTGACTTTTGTGTCACACCCTCTATGCCATCATTGGGGAAAGTAACTGGCCTTTTTTAAATGTCATTGCTCTTCAGTGTATTAGCTCAGGTGATGAATCAGAGTGGAGGAGGTTATTACATCTGTGTCTTTAAGTTCTCTGAAAGGGTTAAAGTCAGATGGGGCTCAGCAGTTCAAGCTGTATCTCTGGATGATTCATGTACTGGATTGAAATACATCAGGACGGAGTACAGAAGGTGGCCAAGTGTAAAGAAGTGCGAGCGAGAGATGGTGACGGGTAAAACCAGGTGCAGATTGTGCTGGGAGGGGATAGGAAGGGTATATACCAAGGGTGGAGAAAACCAGGTGGAAAGGCATGTAGTGATGGCTCAAAGTAGGGTAATGAGTGGGAAAATTAGAAAAGCTAAATTAAAGGAGTTAATGGGGGTGGGTGGGATAAGGAGAGGAGCTATCATTAGTTCCTGCTTTGGTTGGATTGCAATATGGGGAGAATGTGTAGACTACCTGCAGTTCTTCACAAGATGGACACAAGTAGGACACCTGGTTGAAGAGTTGTGTGGTCATTGTCTCGATGAGGGTAGGCCATTTAGTACTGAGATGAGAAATTTCTTTACTCAGGATGGTTACCTTTCATATTTTTCTACTTTAATGGGCTGCAGTGATTTAGTCACTGAGTTCATTCAGTACTTGGATCCTCAGGTTGGAGTGGACAGATGTGGGCAAAATGCAGGGGAAATTGGACATTATCTTGATCCAGCTTGAAGATCTGCCCACTGCTGTAGTATTCTCGGGGTGGTTGGTTATGCCACCATATCTAAAATGTGTTGATTTTTGAGGGGAGTTATTTTTATCCTGTGGCTGGAAATTCATCTCAACCGAAGAAAGGTGTGAATTATTTAGGCCCTTGATTTATTCTGCACTTCATTTTTTAAAAATTTGTGAATAAGCTACATTTTATTTGTGATTTGCAGAGATCTATTAGGTGTTTGGAATTGAGGAAAAAGTGTTGGAATTGGATCATAGGTCAGGAATCTTATTGGAAGAAGTAAATGAGCATTGAGGAACTGAAGAAAGTACTTGTGTTCTTAAAGGTTAAGATTAACATTCAATAGAAGCAGCTTAGCATTTGTCTGCTGACCTACCTTGTTACTAACAGTTTTACCAAACTGCAGGTTTGGGAATATAGCTAATAAAGTAGATAAGGAATCCTTGGGCCTCAGGTAAAGTATGCGAATGATACTAAACCAGGTGGTATTATAACGATGCAAAAAGGCTTGGATTGAGCAAATGAGTGAATACTTGGCAGTGCAGTATAGTTTCAGATAGGGTTAGGCAAACTGGTCATAAGGATCTAGTGTTTTGACTAGTGTGTCAGTCTTGGATTGCAGGGCAAGAGATTTAGGACGAAGGAGAAAGTGGAGTTCACCAGCGTGGTGTTATAGGAGCTGTGACACAATATACTTAAAAACAGATTTTAAGATGCAAGGTATCATGGGGTATGTGGAGAGAATGGAAAATGGCATTGAAGTGGTTGATCAGCCATGATCTAATAGATGTTAGAACAGGCTTCAAGGGCCAAAGGGTTTGCTTTCTATTTATCTCGTTTACGTAAGCTCTTGTCCCTAAAACCCACTGTTGACCTGATCCTTAACCACTCTCAATTTGCCAATGGCTTAGTATACTTAGGCCTTTTGTATACCCACACCATTGGAAGTCACGTCTCCATCTCAGATTTGGTTGCCTTTCTTATTCTAGTCATTACATAATAGTGCATTAGCCCATTTAATCAAAGAATGCAGTAGGTCACTCTGTGATTGTGTAGATGACCGAGTTATCAAATTCTGTTCTCTCCTTTCAGCGTAATACATTTTTGACACTTTAAGTGTGGATAACATTTACTCTTGAAACCTCCATTCTAATAGGTGTGCATTATATGCATTGAGTTTTGAAAATGTTGTTTTGCCGATTATTTTAAATACTGTTTCCTGCTTGCATTTTTTTCTGTATTCACTGTTTAATTTTCTGTGTTCATTCTTTAACTTGGACTGTGAGCCATCTATACTTTAAGGGACAAATCTATTTTTTCTTCAGTCTCTCCATGTTGGTGGCTTCTCAAATCAATTATTTTAGTAAATCCTCTCTACACTTCTTGTCTCGGCGAGTACAGTAGACCTTCACTAATCTGACATCCTGTCATCTGGTTCCTTTGATAATCCGGCACTGATGTCAAATTTTCCGCGCCACTGTAATTTCAAGTTTCCTGGGCCACTGTACCAATCCGTTGCGCATTGTTTTGGTTGTGCTAGATGTGTTCACGTGTTGGTGCGCTCTTGTAAGCACAGACAGACAATTCCTGCTTGTTTTCCTGTATTTATTGATATCATTTGTGTGAAGCGCGGCTGCCCGGCACCTGTCCGTCTCACTTGCCATCAGCGGGGGAGCTGGTGTGCGCTGGGTTGGTCCGCCTTGTCACCTGCCTGCCAGCAGTCGCGCACTGTCCTCCATCACCTGGCCTTCTCTTCTGCCTACGACCTCAAATCAGACGTGGTGACCCGCTGAATTTAAGCATATTACTAAGCAGAGGAAAAGAAACTAACGAGGATTCCCTCAGTAACTGTGAGTGAAGAGGGAAGAGCCCAGCACTGAATCCCTGGCCGCCTGGTGGTTTCGTGAAATGTGGCGTATAGAAGACCTCTTCTCCGACTTCTGCTTCTGCTCACCCAGATGTGATGCCACCAGCATCAACAGTTTTTGAAGAAACTGTAGTGCCTGTTTCAGCATCAGTTCCTGATGCTTCACTTATTTATCAAGATAAAGATGATCCTGACAATCCCACATGTGCAGACATGTAACTTTACCTAAAGGTATATTAAATGTCTCACTTTAGAAGCGGAAATGCTCCAACTGTTCTGTATAAGTTAATTCCTGTGCATTTACCTGTACCCTTTATTTTATCTGTGCCTGTACAATATATTACTTAATTAAAAATTCACTTGTGAATCATTTAATATTTCTGTTTCATTGTTATCTAACTTGTATTGATTTACATGATATTGTAGCGATGTACTACATACAGAGCTAGAGACGACATGCAATCGGTAAGTCGTTTGGAGATTATTCAAACTTTGCGGCGCTGGCATTTAATCCCTAGTGCCCGCCCTCTCCGGGCGGAAACCGTGCGCTGGCTATTTGTGAGCCGGTTCATCTGCGCAGAAAGTGGGTCGCCACATAACCCTCTCCCCCCCCCCCCCCAGAACTGGCGATACACCCCCCAATGTCCACAGTCTGGATCAGCCCCTGTTTGGGAGGTCTGCCTCTGCGCCGCGGTGCCTGAACCTCGACCGGCTGCGCCAAGTCCACATGGGCTGGTTTGAGTCGGTCCACCAGGGAAACGTCTCTGAGAGTTATTGATGGTGCATCAGTAGGTGCTTGCTGAAGAATGCCAGGGGTTGCCAGCGCCCCTCGATGAACTGCTCCAGCACCCCACGGACTGCTGTGTCAGATGCGTCCACCGTGAGGGTGATCGGAACGTCCGTTCTGGGGTGCACCAGCATTGCGGCATCTGCCAAGGCTTACTTGGCTTTAACGAAAGTGGCTGCAGCCTCCTCATCCCAAGTAATGTCCTTGCCTTTACCGGACATCAGGGTGGACAAAGGGCGCATGATACGGGCTGCTGAGGGGAGGAAACGGTGGTAGAAGTTCACCATACCAACGAACACCTGCAGACCTTTGACCGTGTTGGGCCGGGCAAAGTGGCGGATTGCATCTACCTTGGCGGGCAGAGTTGTTGCCCCGTCTTTGGTAATCCTGTGGCCCAGGAAGTCGATGGTATCGAGACTGAACTGGCATTTGGCCGGGTTGATCGTGAGGCTGAAATCACTCAGACAGTAGAGCTGGCGGAGGTGGGACAGATGCTCCTGGTGACTTCTGCTGGCTATAAGGATGTCGTCCAAATAGATGAACGCAAAGCCCAGGTCATGTCCCACCGCATCCATTAGCCTCTGGAACGTCTGTGCGGCATTCTTCAGGCCGAACGGGGTGATGAATGCTGTTTTGAGGATGTCTTCAGGATGCACCAGGATTTAATGGTATCCCTGGATGAGGTCTACTTTGGAAAATATTCTTGCCCCGTTCAGGTTTGCTGCAAAGTCCTGTATGTGCGACACGGGGTAGCGGTCTGGAGTTGTAGCCTTGTTCAGTCTGCGGTAGTCACCGCATGGTCTCCAACCCCCAGCTGCTTTGGGCACCATGTGCAGGGGGGAGGCCCATGGGCTGTCAGACCTCCGTACGATCCCCCAATTCCTCCATCTTTTTGAACTCCTCCTTCACCAGGCGGAACTTTTCTGGGGGGGGAGCCTTCATGCGCGGGCGTGGAGGGGTGGTCCCTTGGTCGTGATGTGGTGCTGAACCCCGTGTCTGGGCATGGCTGCCGTGAACTGCAGTGCCAGAATCGATGGAAAGTCCGCCAGGATTCTGGTGAATTTGTTGTCCGACAGCGTGATGGAGTCCAGGTGTGGGGCCGGCAACTTGGCTTCACCCAGGGAGAACGTCTGGGAAGTCTCGGCATGTACCAGTCTTTTCCCTTGCAAGTCGACCAGCAGGCTGTGAGCTCACAAGAAGTCCACCCCCAGGAGTGGTTGGGCCACCGCAGCCAGTGTGAAGTCCCACGTGAACCAGCTGGCGCCGAACTGCAACTGCACTGTGCAGGTGCCGTAGGTCCGTATCGTGCTGCCGTTTGCGGCCCTCAGGGTGGGTCCTGGCTTCCTATTGCGGGTGTCGTACCCCGTCGGGGGCAAGACGCTGATTTCCGCTCCGGTGTCGATCAAGAAGCGGCGTCCGGACTGTTTATCCTAGACGTACAAGAGGCTGTCCTAGTGGCTGGCCAGCCACCATAGTTATTAGCGGCTGCTGGCCCTGGCCCTTGCAGGGTGGGCGACAATGGTGGGCTTTTGTGCCCCCACCGCTGGTGGTAGAAGCACCACTGTTCAGTGTCCTCCTCACTCCTGCCTCTGTGTTGTGTGCGCCCCCCTGCCGGGCCTGGTCTGGTCTGCTGTTGGGCGCGTGGTCTGGTAATCTGACCGACGGATGCCACGCTCTCCCTCTTGGCTTTCCACAGCACATCTGCCCGGGCCGCCACCTTCCGGGGGTTGCTGAAATCTGCGTCGGCCAGCAGCAGATGTATGTCCTCAGGCAGCTGCTCTAGGAACGCCTGCTCAAACATGAGGCAGGGCTTGTGTCCGTCAGCCAGGGCCAGCATCTCGTTCATCAATGCTGATGGCAGTCTGTCTCCCAAACCGTCCAGGTGAAGCAGGCAGGCACCCCGCTCACGCCGCGAGAGGCCAAATGTCCCAATGAGCAGCGCTTTGAATGCTTCATATTTGCCTTCTTCCGGGGGCGACTGTATGAAATCCGCAACCTGGGTGGCCGTCTCCTGGTCAAGGGCGCTCACCACGTGGTAGTAACGCGTGGAATCAGAGGATATCTGCCGAATCTGGAACTCGGCTTCTGCTTGACTAAACCACACGCGTGGTCGCAGCGTCCAGAAAGTCGGCAGTTTCAGCGAAACTGTGTGAACAGATGAAGAGTCGGTCATCTTTGGTCCAAATCCCATTTGGACCGTCGGGGTCACCAATGTAGCGATGTACTACATACAGAGCTAGAGACGACACGCAGTCGGTAAGTTGTTTCGAGACTAGTTTATTCAAACTTCGCGGCGCTGGCATTTAATCCCTAGTGCCTGCCCTCTCCAGGTGGAAATGATGTCAGAGGTGCATTACCAAAGTCTCTTCCCGTGCGCTGTCTATTTGTGTGCCAGTTCACCTGCGCAGAAAGTGGGTCGCCACTATACTTTAAAGGTATGATGAGGCAGTTAGCTATTGCTTAATGTGATCCTTCTGTAATTTGGCATTTTCACTAATCTGGCACTCCTCAGGTCCCAGTGGTGCTGGATTATATAAGGTCAACCAGTAACTGCAATGTGTGGAATTGATGCATATGTAGCTGGACTCTAGTGAAATTTTTAAAAAGTGCTAAACTTTCATTTTGATAAACCTTTTGATAATCCTCTAGCTCTTTACCTGAACTACTTAAACGTACCACATATCATTTGTTGCTGCTCTTGTTTTTAAAAAAAATATCAAAATGCATTATTCACACCGCTCTACATTAGTTATCTTTAATTTATCTTGAAGTTAAGCTGTCCTTCTGAAATTCACTGACCCTTGTTTACTGCTGCACATCTGTTAGGCATCATCTGAAGATTTTCCCTAAGTCTGAATTCAGGGCACAACTATGTCTAAAAGATTAGTGAGTGATCTTGCTGATTCTTGGATGGCTTGAATCAGCATTTTGGGTAGGTAATCTAGGTGTAGGGACGTGACCATTGCAATACCGTGAATGCAGTTAGCCAACTATTTGTAGCTGGATTATTGTATTATAGAAGAATGATCTGTGGAATGCTCAATGGTCTGTTTTTATACCAGAGTTTTGTTTTCCTTGGGTGCTTCAGTTCATCACAGAGTACTGACTCTCATTTCTTAATTTTTAATATTTGGTTCTGTTTTTTCACATTATACCAAACCTCTGTTTTACAGACTTTTGTTTATTTTTAAAATAATCAATGTATTTAAGTGTACAAACTAATATTTAGATCTCTTACAGGAGGATGAGGAATGGAAGGAGTTTGAACAAAAGGAAGTTGATTACAGTGGTTTAAGGATTCATGCCTTACAAATCAGGTGAGCAACAGCCTTTCAGTTACGGAGATTTCTTTTTCACTAAGCTTAAAATCACACTACAAGATGTAGTCATATAGTGGGATTTGTTTTGTTTGCTTGGTGATTACATTTGTGCTACAAATACTAAGCAATGACCACTCTAGGAGAATCCAAGCACCTACTCTTAATGCTCAATTGTTTTGCCAGCACTGAGTTGCCCATCAATTCAATAATCTTCTCAGTTATTTCTCTTTGCAGATATAATGCATCCTCCTTGTACCTGTTATCATCAATCTTTGTAGTATTAGTAAATTTAGCCCGTTTAATAAAAAAAAAAGTAGAATTCTTGTTGATTGATTTTATTTATACATTTACTAAGAGAAGGTGGATGTCCCTGGCACTGCCTGGGTGTATTGTTCTCAGTTACTGTTGAAACTGAGGTAGTTGAGACTCAACTCGATGTGTTTCTGGAGTCTTATTGGGTAAAAGTAGCATGTTTCCTTTCCTGAAAGGTATTAGTGCTTCAAATGTTCTGTAACAAAGTGGTAGTTTCATACTTACTATTATTAAGGCTGGTTTTCAGTTTCAAGATTATTTTAATTGCATGAGTTCAAATTCTTCAGCTGTCTTGATGGATTTGAACTTCAGAGCTCCACTGGTTTAGTCACTTATTGCCTATGGTATGCTGCCTCAAGCTGATAATATCCTAACTTTGGTTAGAATCCATCTGGACTCTTGTTTTGGTAGTAACTGTAGTGAAGGATATGTTTTTAAAAATAGTAAATAGTATTTTATAATAATAAAATAATTTATAGTAAATAATGATAATATATTTTTAAAAAATAGTGAAGGTAGTGAAATCAATAAGGAGTTGAATTTCTTTCTTTGCATCAGATTTGTGATAATTGTCATGTGGAACAGAAACAATCCCATTGGTCCACCACATACATGTTTGCCATTGTAACTGTTTGTTGAAATATGATTCAACCATACATAAATACCCATGAACAGCCAAATGAAACAGTGTTTCTCTGGGGCCAAGGTACCAACAGTCACACTCAGCACAAGGTACATACAACACATTTAAGATAGCAGTAAACATGTAGTCACACAAAAAATATACTCCCATTTATCCACATTAGGTCCATAGTTCCTATGCCTTCATTAAGCTTGCAGAGAGATTTAGGCCAGTTAGAAGGGTGGGCTGAAAGATGGCAGATGGAGTTTAATGCTGATAAGTGTGAGGTGCTACATTTTGGTAGGACTAATCAAAATAGGACATACATGGTAAACGGTAGTGCATTGAGGAATGCAGTAGAACAGAGTGATCTAGGAATAATGGTGCATAGTTCTCTGAAGATGGAATCTCATGTGGATAGGGTGGTGAAGAAAGCTTTTGGTATGCTGACCTTTATAAATCAGCATTGAGTATAGGAGTTGGGATGTAATGTTAAAATTGTACAAGGCATTGGTGAGGCCAAATTTGGAGTATTGTGTACAGTTCTGGTCACCAATTTATAGGAAAGATGTCAACAAAATAGAGAGAGTACAGAGGAGATTTACTAGAATGTAACCTGAGTTTCAGCACCTAAGTTACAGAGAAAGGTTGAACAAGTTAGGTCTTTATTCTTTGGAGCATAGAAGGTTGAGGGGGGGACTTGATAGAGGTATTTAAAATTATGAGGGGATAGATAGAGTTGATGTGGATAGGCTTTTTCCATTGAGAGTAAGGGAGATCCAAACAAGAGGACATGATTTGAGAGTTAAGGGGCAGAAGTTTAGGGGTAACACGAGGGGGGACTTCTTTACTCAGAGTGGTAGCTGTGTGGAACGAGCTTCCAGTAGAAGTGGTTAGAGGCAGGTTTGATTTTGTCATTTAAAATTATCCTTCCCCTTTCACATCCACCTATCTTCCCCTCACCTGACTTCACTCCAGGTTGTACTCCTTCTCCCCCTACGTTCTATTCCCCCTTCTTTTCCACTCCTGATGAAGGGTCTTGGCCTAAAAACATTGGTTGTTCATTTCAATAGATGTTTTCTGACCAGAGTTCTTCATGCACATTGTGTGTGTTACTGTAGGTATTAGTCTAGATGTTTTTATGACTAATGGTGTGCTGTAGTGACTGGTGCTGAGCCCATTGTTTGTCACCTATATTAGTGATTGGGATGAAAATGTGGTAAACTTGATCAGCAAATTTGCATATGACACCAAGGTTGGACATATAGTGGATGAGGAAGGCTGTCAAAGCTTGCAGTGAGATCTGGACAATCTGGACAAATGGGCCGAAAAATGGCAGATGGTAATGAATGCAGGCAAGAGTGAAGTATTGCACTTTGGGAGGACAAACCAGGGTAGGACTTGCACAGTGAACGGCAGAGCTCTGAGAAGTGCAGTAGAACATCGGGACCTGGGAATGCAGATCCATAATTGCTTGAAAGTAGCATTACAGGTAGATATGGCCATAAAAGAGCTTTTGGCATATTGGCCTTCATAAATCAGAGTATTGATTAAGGGAGTTGGGGTATTGTGTTGAAGTGGTATAACACATTGGTGAGGCCAAATTTGGAGTATTGGTGTAGTTCTGGTTACCTATCTACAGAAAAGATATTAATGAGATTGAAAGAGAAAATTTACAAGCATGACTTGAGGACCTGAGTTATAATGAAAAATTGAGTAGGTTAGGACTTTATTCCCCGGAGTGTAGGAGAATGAGGGGAGATTTGACTAATTTAGGAAGGGTATAGATAGGGTAAATTCAAGTGGGCTTTCTCCACTGAGATTGGGTGAGACTAGAGCTAGAGGCAAGGGTGAAAGTCAAAATATTTCAGGGGAACTTCACTTAGAGGGCAACGTAAACGTGGAGCAAGTAGCCAACGGAAGTGTGGATGCAGGTTTGATTGGAACATTTTAGAGAAGTTTGGATAAGAACATGGATGGGTGGGCAATGGAGGGCTGTTGTCCAGGTGCAGGTTGATGGGACTAGCAAAATAAGTTTGGCATTGGCTAGATGGGCTAAAGATCCTTTTTCTATGCTGTAGCGCCCTATGATCAAATGTTATGAAAGTCTCTACCTCCAGCAACTCTTCAGGCAGTACATTGCAAACTCCAGCAACCCTCTTGAAAAATGTACACTCAGATTCACTATGATTCATTGATGTGGGCGAAAGATTCTTAATACTTACCCCTTCTGTAATCCTCCTAATTCACTGCTCCTGTCAGGTCACTCCTCAGCCTCCTCTACTCCAGATAAAACAAAATAGCCTACCGTAGATTCCGGACTACAGAGCGCACCTGATTAAAAGCCGCTGGCTCTAATTTTAGAAAGAAAATCAATTTTGTACTTGTACAGGCCGCACCGGATTTTCGGCCGCAGGTGTCCCACGTTGTAATATGAGATATTTACACAGAAAGATATTACACGTGAGGATTTTTTAACTTTTAATTAATTCCATATGGTAACATAAACAAATACATATTGCAAATGCTTTTTTTCGAACCGTGCCTGTAACGCGGCTACTTTTAAATATACGTTACGTATACTTTTTTACTGAACAACATTCCAATATCTCCTAACGACTGGTAAAAAATATATATACTGCAGCCTACCAGGAAAAGTTATTGATCGCCTTTAACTTAAAAGCAGCGTTCGCTCAGATCTAATGCCGCTCGCGTAATGCACTCGCCCCCCTCCTTCCCGTTTATCGCAAACGGCATTTTTCCCACAAGACGCGGCGAGACCGGGTGTGACGTCATAGCATCCCGCGATGTAGTACAGAAAACAAATAGTTAAAACACTTCTAAATTTAACTAACAAATGAATTACTAAGCGAAAATATTATAAACTAAATAACTGCCATAAAGGCAGCACAATGCTTTTCTTCGAGTGTTTTCCATGTTGATGAGGGTGAGTACAAATGACTGATTTACAATAATTTAATTGTGAAAGTGCGCTTGATTTATCGTACAATTTCATTGGACCTCTGTGAACTACTCATCAATTTTATTGGTCTACTGTTACGAGGCAAAATGTTTTTGGCGGCATGAAAAAAATCATGCATTAGCCGCACCGTAGTAAAGGCCGCAGTGTTCAAAGCTGTTCAAAATGTGGGGGAAAAAGTAGCGGCTTATAATCCGACATCTACGGTATTTATTCTCTCTATAATCTTAAGGCTCCAATCCAGGCAACATCCTGGTAAATCTCCTCTGCCTCCTCTGCTGCAATACATCCTTCCTGTAGTTTGGCAGTTAGCACTGCATGCTCTACTGCCATGTAATGTAAGCAAAGCTTTATAAAGCTGTAACATGTTCGAGTTCTTGTATTCTGTGTCACTTTCAGAGTTTTAAGGGCTGGATGTCTTAACATTTTCTATGAAAAGTAAGGCATTCAGTTTTTGATAATCACGATGATGTTTCAGGTCTCAAATAACCTTTCTCTTTTCCTTTTGTTATTGGAAGTTGACAGAATTGTAAGATGTGTTCTGTCTTTGAGCTGTTGAGGAAATTCCTACTCACCTGTAACTGAAAGGTGTTGCAACTGGTCATGTACTACAAATGAAATTGGGTTGCTTCTGACCTGTGTTTGTGTACATCTGGAGCAATGTGGAATGTGTTCAAAGATGGAAAGGTGACAGTCTATTCATCGTAGCTCCAAAGTTCCCATTCTAAAATCAAGCATCCTGATTCTTGCCTCATTTATGAGTCTGACATATTAATTGAAGGATAATTATAATGTATTGTATGTCTATATATAATTTTAAGCTATTTGGACTTCTGATTTTTAGTTTAATGCTAGCCTTTACTAACTGTAGTGATGAAAGAGAGGAAGAAGATAATGAGAAGAAAGAAGATCAAGATGAGAATGGAGAGAATATCTTGTATAGAGAAGGAGACAGGACCATTGGACCTTGGAACAAGATAACGCCAGTGCAGACACCTGTCACTGTGGGTAAGCATAGACAGTGAGAAATCAGATTGAAGGACTTTTACTCCTAAATTCCCACATTACTAACTTGTCAAAAATTTAGAACCATCAGGCAATGTACTGTGACATTATTGACAACAAACAAATGTAAATTATAAAGCTATTTACGTGGAATTTTATGTAGAACTTTTACATGCACCACGTGCACCATGAAATAGTTGTCAAAGAAGGACTGTGTTTAAATAAATCTCTATTCTTAATTATACCACTATTTGTCTTGTGGAACTGCATATCTCTATAACTTGACCTTTAATTGAAAGCTTTTGTGGTTTGAATGGAACCTTTGACGCATGGGTGTCTTAACATGAAATCTAAACAAGATTTAAGTGTTTTTAAAATCTGAGTTGTATTGCTGTAATAATTCTTTTCAAGATGTGAGATTATGTAATATTATTTCCTGTACAGAAGTGCAAGGAGAACAAAATACTCTGAATCTGTTTCAGCACATATAAACACAAAGATAAAGAACACAATAATTTAAAAAAAAATACACAAAGATAAATACATAAGATAGCTTTTATGCATTTTTTTGTCCATAAAGTAATGCTAGGCTGTACATAAGGTTACTGGTGGGGAAATAATGCAGTGGTGGAGTTAGTGGGTGGAGGTGTTGATCAGTCTTGCTGCTTGGGGAAAGTTAACTGTTTTTGTATCTTGTCCAGGCGTGGATGCTACATAGCCTCCTCCCTGATGGTCCATGAACAGGATGTGTGGGATCCTTCAAGTTATCCCGCACCTTTCTGTATATATGTCCTTCATGGCAGGTAGGCTGTTGCCAGTAATGCATTGGGCAGTTTGAGGAACTTTCCTGTCTGCTGCGTTGCAGTTCCCATGTTGAGCAGCATTCTTTAGATGCTCCCTACTGCACATCTGTAGAATGACATGAGTACCGATGTGCAAAGTTTCTTCAGCCTCCTCAGAATGTAGAGGCTTTCTTGACTAGGATATATTTTGGGACCAAGGGAGGTTGTGCACTGTTTTACACTTCCTACAGCTATGCCGGCAATGTAAAGGGGGTCGTGAGTGGTGCACGTTTTCCTGAAGGTGATTATCATCTTTTTTTCCTTGTTGACATTGTCTTTTTGAGGCTATTTGTTTGGCACCAGGCCTTGAGCTCTTTCACCTCCTCTCTGTAGGCAGTTTAATCACTCTTGGTTAAGAGACCCATGACTATCCTGTCATCAGCAAACTTGATGATATGATTGCTCGGATGTTTGTCCATACAGTCATGTGTGAGCAGAGTGTACAGTGTTGGCTTCAGCACACAGCTCTGGGCGTGCCCGGGAAGATGTTGGCAGGGAAGAGCAGTTGTGCATCCTGACAATCTGAGGTCTGTTGGTTAGGAAATTCAACACACAGTTGCAGAGGTATATTTAGACTAAGGTCTGTGGGACAATAGTGTTGAAGGCTGACTTCCCACTGATGTTCAAGAGTAATTGGATTTGTAAATCGTCCCCATTCTCAAGCTCTTGGGCGGTATAGCTTTTTATGTAGCTGTTAAACACCTACCTCTATTAACTCTTGCATCTGTAAGTTTGGAGCTGCATTTGAAGGTTCCATCTATTAACGGAGGGCTTGCATTTGTGTTCGCAAGAAGAAGCATGCAGCTTGTGAGGCATTTGGTATTTTGTTTTGGAGAACTTTTTCTATATTGTTTTCCCTTGTTTATTTCTGTTTTGTTAATCATTTCCTGAGCAAAAGGGTAGGAATAATAATTCTGCAAGGCTTTTTGGTGCTTTAAAACTCAGCTGAAGTGGTTGTTCTTAATCCTAATTCTTGTTTCTTCCAGAACAGGCTATAGATTTGTGTAGTTGACCTAGGATCTAACCATATAGGCATAATGTACCATATTGATTTATTGTTACTCTCTTAACGTGTAAAGTTTTGAACTGCTTTAGAAAGTTGACATTTTGTTTAATTTCATTATGATTCTAGTTGAAGAAGTCCCAGAAGCAAAACCAACTGGTGTGTATCGACCTCCTGGAGCCAGATCGGGTAGCGTGAGAAGAACGCAATCACAAGGACCACCCGAGATCTTCAATGATGTACAGTTTCCATCCCTACAGGCATCAGCAAAGCATGTAGAAACCAGAAAGTAAGCTTTGATGTGTTTACTTGCTGTCGGTGATTACCTATTTCTTTGATCACCACAATGTGTTTAAAGCATTTTTCTACTTGTGATGAAAGCATTTTTCAGTGATGTTTCAAGATTTATTTAAATTTTTTTAAAACTTTTGAAGTTTTTTGATATAGTCTTACCGTTTGCCCAAAGACACTGTACTTAAATCTTGCTGGTTGTACTGCAGTGCACTCGTGAATATAGCATCATCCTGTTTCTTGGCTTATTTTCAACAATACAGAAACATAAAATATCTATGTAGCCTTTACTTCAAGAAAGAGTCTGGCCAGTCACTTTGTTTAAAAATGAGCAAGGATTAAAAGTGGGCCAATGAGTACATACACTTACTGTAGTATGAATTAAGGAACATTCAATTGTGATTTGTCATCATTCAGTCAGGGCAGCAATGAATGTTCCCAAATCTTACTCGACTCATGGATAGAGAGGTCGATGGAATAGACTATGTACTGTACATAATAAATATATAAAATAGTTAATTCCCTAGTTACTGTTAATGTCCAATCTCCAAAGAAGTGAATACAGGTATTGGTAGTTCAGATTACCAAACATGGATTCAATAGTCTTTTAAGAGGCTCCTGGATAGGTATATGGAGCTTAGAAAAACAGAGGGCTATGGGTAACCCTAGGTAATTTCTAAAGTAAGTACATGTTCAGCGCAGCATTGTGGGCTGAAGGACCTGTATTGTGCTGTAGGTTTTCTATGTTTCTATGTCTTCCCCCACCCACTAGACAGTCCTTCCAGGTGAGGCAACAGTTCACCAGTGAATCTCTATTGTGTCCAGTGCAGCTTCCTATACATTGCTGAGGTCCATTGTAAATTGGGGGACCACTTCATAGAGCACTTCCTCTCCATTCGCCAGAAGTGGAACTTCCCAGTGGCCAAACATTTTCATTCTGATTTCTGTTCTGACATGTTGGCCTCTTGTGCCACAATGAGGCCACCCTCAGGGTAAGGAGCGACACCTTGTATTCCATCTGAATATCCTCCACCCTGATGGCATGAATATCGATTTCTCTCTTTGGTTTAAAAAAAAATTCCCTTTCCGTCTCCTTTTGTATTTCTTATTCTGGCCTCTTACCTCTTCTCACCTGCCTGTCACCTCTCCCTGGGTCCCCTTCTCCTCTCTCCTATCTCTCTCATCTCTTATCTCCAACCCTTTGCCTTTCCTACACACCTGGCTTCACCTACTTGCTAACCTTCTTCCCCTCCCTTTTTATTCTGGTGTCTTCCCTCTTCATTCCAGTCCTGAAGACTGGTCTCGGCCCAAAATAAGTCTTATTCATTTCCATAGATGCTGCCTGACTGGCTGAGTTCCTCCAGCATTTTGCTTTGCATCTGCAGAATTTCTCATATTTAGATTAAAATCAATGCCTGAAATATAAAACTATTTATTGTTGCTGTTAAAAGTTCTAGGAGCTTAAATTGACTCTAGATTAATTCTCAGAGGGCTTCTGCCCAGTGTGCTGTATTGGGTATTTGAAGGAAGAATTGAAAATGAAGATCTGTATTTTGTACAGAAAATCCAATTTGCTTTGTCTACTAATCACTTCACATTTTGGAATTCACTTAAATTTACTTTTCAATAATCAGAGTTTTCATTTTTAATTTGTACAATCTCTACAAACAAATAGAGTACCATGACTGAGTTGTCATATGGACTAAAGCAGCTAAACCAAATCTGGTCATAATAACCCAAGTTTAGGATTCTGTAGGTGCAGATACTTGGAGCAAGAGTCCAGTTATAATTATATTTAAATGGCGGATTGCTGCTCTTATTATTGCAGAGAATTCTTAGTTGCAAAACTTTCTGGTTGTTTTAAGAAGTTGGATATAAAATTTGAAGATTGTGTCTGAGAATACAGATTTCTTGGATTTTTCCAAGGTTTAGCAGAATACCTTTGGGAAAGACTGTTTATAGGAAGGTCCTTTAGCCACATAACTATAGAAGGTTCGGTATTGCATTAACCTATAGTATTCAAGGCATGGCACAGTTATTGTCCATTTTGCTTTAAGAGGCAGAGAATAATCCTGCATATTTGCATGTATTAGCATGGGTAGAGAATTGGTTAACCAATAGAAAGCAGAGTTGGGATACATGGATGTTTTTCTGCTTCGCGATCAGCGGTGAGCAGTGTGCCTCGGGTCGATGCTGGGTCCACAACTGTTCATGATAATAGATTGATGATTTGGAAGAGGGGTCCAAGTATAGTGTATGTATCACAGTTTGCTGATGACACTAAATTGAGTGGAAAAGCAAATTGTGCAGAGGATATGGAGAGTTTGCAGAGATATAGATAGGATAAGTGAGTGGGCAAGGGTCTGGCAGATGGGAGTACAATGTTGATAGATGTGAGGTCATCCATTTTGGAAGGGAAAATGAAAGATCAGATTATTATTTAAATGGTAAAAGATTGCAGCATGCTGCTGTGCAGAAGGACTTGGGAGTGCTTGTGTGTGAATCACAAAAGGTTGGTTTGCAGGTGCAGCAAGCCATCAAGAAGGCAAATGGAATGTTGGCTTTCATTGCAAGAGGGATTGAATTTAAGAGCAGGGAGATTATGCTGCAACTGTATAGGGTAATAGTGAGGCTGCATCTGGAGTATTGCTTGCAGTTCTGGTCCCTTTACTTGAGGAAGGATATACTTGCTTTGGAGGTGGTGCAGAGGAGGTTGATCCTAAAGATGAGGGGATTAGACTGTGAGGAGAGATTGAGTTTCCTGGGTCTGTACTTGCTGAAATTCAGAAGGATGAGAGGAGATCTTACAGAAACATAAAATTATGAAAGAGATAGGTAAGATGGAGGCAGGAAAGTTGTTTCCAGTCGAACTAGGGAACATAGCCTCAAGATTTGGGGGAGTAAATTTAGGAGGGAGATGAGGAAGAACTGCGTTTCCCAAAGAGTGGTGCATCTGTGGAACACTCTGCCCAATGAAGCAGTGGAGTCTACCTCAGTAAATATTATTTAAGACAAGGTTGGATAGATTTTTGCGTAGTAGGGGAATTGAGAGCAGGTAGGTGGAGATGAGTCCATGGTTAGATCAGTCATGATTTTATTGAATGGCGGAGCAGGCTCGATGGGCCAGATGGCCTACTCCTGCTCCTATTTGTTAGTTATGTTTTTATTAAGCATGCATGCTGTAAGATCAGGGAACTAACTAATGTATTTCAAATTTAGGCTCATTTTGCAAGATTGAACATTTGTACAGAGCAGAAATTGTATGCAGGATGTTACCACGTTTTAACTGGGTAGTGGAGTTTAATGTGTGCTTTCTTTAGTAATCTATGTTGAATTATTCCTGCCTAATTGTTTTTGAGTTCATTTTTATGATTTTGTAGGAAAATCCTAGTAGCCTGATGTTCCAGAGATGAAATCAATGCAGTGGTACAGGAACACAAGATAGGAACAGGGATAAGCCAGCGAGTTCCTCAGCCTGCTCTGTCACTCAGTGTGACTATGACTGATCTACCCTTGGTGCAGTAACTCCTGTCAGATCCCCATTGCCTTCAGTCCTCCAATCTTTCAAAACTATCTACCTCTGCTTTAAAGTTCAAAATGCATAAGAACAAATCATGCAAATAGCTCACAGAACATTTAACATCAAATTGCAGAATCTCCAAAAAGTGAGTCCACAGCCACGAGCCACAGAGGTGAGTGAAGCTGCTCCAGGAACTGATGGCCACAGGTACCAAATCACTCAGTTCAGTGCTGCATTGATGGCTGTAAGTCGCAGCCACAGAGCCAGTTCCACGCTGAAGCACCTTGATCAAATCGTGCAAATAGTAAAGTGTTCATTGCTGAAAATATTAAAAACCAAACCACAGCAGAAAGTTAGTCAGCATCCACGAGCCGCTGTGGTGATTGAACCGTACAACATGGGACCCAAGTATCCTGAACTATCCATCGGCTGCAGTGAGAGTGAAACTGAACAGGCGATACTGAGCAGCTGTTCGTTACCTGCTCACTGATTTTAATCTTGTTCAACGTTTCAATCGGCATGGAATAATAGAACCGACCACGGGTTTGCATTCGCCATTAGGAATTGATGCAGCTACCCTGAGGGATGGCCATAGTTGCACTTCATGCTGAATACCCCAGAAGATTGCAGAAGCGCCAGATCGTTCTGTTACCACAAAATAACATTCTTGAAAAGGAACTTGTCAGCTGCAGTCAATTGCAGTTCAGAAGTGGTAGGAGTATTTATTCAAAATTGAGGGCATCCAGTAGTTTTTAAGTTGTCTGCAAGATGTCGCCATTGGTCACTGGTGCCATCTTGCTTTTAATACTTATAATGAATAGCTTCCACATGTCTCTGGGGTAGAGAAATCCAGAGGGTCACCACCTGTGAGAAAATTCTAGAAAGCTGGGCAGATGTGCAATGCCATAACTTCACTTCAGATTTTGAATTCAGTCCTGTGAGAACTGTGTAGCATTGAGATCATTATGGCATTTTCAACTGTTTCCGCAGCCTGCAATGCTATTGCATGCCATCAGTCTACCAGAAAGCTCCTTACCATTTTAATCTGAACCCTAAGGGATGTCAACAAGCTGGAAATTGTGTATCCATCTTAAAACACAAGTCTCCGCTAGATGGCTGCAGCTTACCAAGGCTTTTCAGACATCATATAACCATGCACATGATGGTTTGAGAGGTCCAATAGAAGGCTCTTGGAGAATCTGCTGGTGATATTGCTGATCTCCATCATCCTTGCTAGGAAATAATCATTCCATATTGGTTACTGGGTCAGAATCCTTGAGCTGTTCAGCTAACATCTATTCTACACAGCCTACATCAGACTTGCTGCTGTCTGTTGAAGGGCAGTTGGGGATGGGCACACGACAAATATATCCTCACTTAGCCATTCTTGACCTAACTGTTAATGCCTATGCCTTGTGAAAGCAATTTGTAGCATGAACAATATGAGGCCTTCAATTGCACAGGCTGTGGTGCAGAAACTAATTATCTATTTGAACAAAAACGGGTTGATGTTTGTCTGAAGTTCATCGAGATTTGCCTCAGCCATCAGACATATCTTTAATTCTGTGGACATTTGTGGAGCTTTCATGCCCTGTTTTAGTTAGGCAGTTGGGTAACAAAAGTTAATGTAATTACTAAAGGAAAAGTACAGCCATTTTGGATAAATGCTTTGTGCTCACACCACATTGCAGACCGTTCTTAAATTTTTGTACTCTAAATGAAGCAGTTATTACTGTTGTATTGCAAAACCTTCTATCCAGCCTCGCTATTTAGGAATGGCGTTTTTTGTCATAAGCTATAGTGGAGCACATTTGTGGAGGTTTAACAAAAGTGTAGGTGCTCGATTGCCTGCTGTAGGTAAGGTTGTTGTTCCTTGAATGTAGTTCAGCCTCCATGTGCAAAGTTCTGTTTCCTAGATACTTAGAGTTTAATATTTTTTCCCCTCACTACTATTGCTTTCAGAGCCTGATTACATTTATAAAATGTGGCCTTTTTTGGGTAGAGGAGAATCTGCTCTTTTTAAAACTTATGTACGTGTTAGGCAGATTGGAGTGTCATGGGTAATCTCCCTTATTGAAAAACAGCATATTTATTTTTATGTGGCTGTCGGGACTATTCAAAAAATGAAGATGATTATATTTATGGTACATAATTTAATATTATTTGATATGTTTTCTTATTATATTTGAACATTTATCTAGCTGACCTTGATTTATTTTTTCCCAGAGATAAAGAAATGGAAAAGACCTTTGAGATGGTGAAATACAAAAACAGAGCCAGAGAGGATGGTTCTAAAAGTCAGTCCGTTCAGCTAGAACTTGGCAACCAATTTGCTGTTCTTGAAGAGCAGTAAATATTGGTGCATATTTTACAGACTGCTGCTCTGTGTTCCATCCCAGGTAACTAAGCAACATGGAAACCACCTGTCTTCACCACACAATGCAAGAAAAAATGTTTAATTGAGGTGGCATAGGCTTCTGTGGACAAATGAGGCATCATGTGAATTTTCAGCTTGCAGCACAATAACTGCTGTCATCTGCATTGGACTCGAATTAATACAAGGGTTTGAATGAAGTGTCAGTCTTGGAATGACATTTTTGGATAAAGAATGAAAATGCAGCCATTAAGTGGTCCATTTGTTTATAATCCTGCTTTCTAGATGAATGTTGAGCCTCAAAGGCGACTACCTCAGTTTGGCAGTGAGAACTGTGGACACCATTTTGACTGTACCTCGTTTGCCATCACTTATTTTAAAAGGAGTGTTACAACACTAGTTCAACATTACAGAGTATTAATCTGCTAAATTCCTGGGAGCAGAAATAGAAATTGTTTGACAGGCTTCAAATTGCATTTGAGGCTGCATAACATTAAGTGACCTTACCATAAAATAAAAATCTTGTGTGGAATCTTTTAAAACATCTGGTTTTCAGCTAGGTGGCTGCATGCAAAGGCCTGGACTGCATCCCCTCCTTGCTTAAGATCATTCACAATCTGTTGTTTTTGGAAGTGATGCAGAAATGTAATATACGGCAGCATCCTCCATGTATGCTTGATGCTCATAGAGCTTTAATCTGACTTGGATCTTGGGTAAATGAATATTTTAGACATTTACTTTGTAAGTAGCAACACCTGCAAGAACCCAGGGTCCTCAAATTTGTAACAGTGTAAAACTAAAGTGGTGACCAACAGTTAAAACCTGGATATGGGGAATGGGAAAACAAGGATTTGCAAACAAGTGTTCCTTTTAGAATTATTTGCATTATATCACTTGAACAATCAAAATCTAGTGTTTGTTATGTGACATGAATAATGACTCTTATCACAATCTTTGGAGGTTGAATTCAATTCATCCATCTTTTGTGTATTTATGTAATTAGCTATTATGAGACCTTAACATTGCCGGGGGCTGGGGGGGGGGGGGGGGGTGGTATCGGGGAAATAAAGCTTAAGGTTGTAGTTTAAAAAAAAAGACAACTGCAACTATTTATGAAGACTGGTACAGTATTTTCTTAAAGCTTTAAGACCACTTTTAAAATTGGATGTAGTGAAATAAGTGCATCTTGGGCTCTGACCAGTTGCGTTTTGAAATTCCCTTCCTTTAACTTGCAATAAAACTAATTTCCTTCAATAACTAGCAGCAACACTTGGTAGGCATAATTGGGTTGTTTTAAGATGCAGATTTAGAACCTATTTTGTGCTATACAAATGGAACAGCAGCTATTGTCTGAACTTATTTGATTCCTGGGCATGTATTATGGCTGTACTGGTGGAACAAAAAATAAATTAATAAATCTGCAACATGTGAATACTTTGTTTCTTTATAATGGCTATAAATTGGAGTTTTTTTTTGTCATAATAACTTGGGTTTTTGTGATTTGTGTCTCAATCTTTTGCTGTAGGGGCATGGTAATTATGGGAGGGGGTGAAGAGAATTCTAGTGCTGCATGAAACAACTCTGCAACTGAATCAGCTACTAGATAGAGTAACTGCTCTGTTGAGGTACATTTATTAGTGGCATTTGGTATTGTACTGGGATTTAACTTGGTTTCAAAGCATTGCCTAGTTCAGTATTGTGCTATTGTATTCAAAGTCAGCTTTTGTTCAGTACCAGTGAAAACATTTCCTGGCATTTTGTTTTGATGATTTGAGCCTTTAAATGAGAATAGTTGTTGAGTTTCCATTCTAATTTGATGGACATTTGGTATCATGTCTCTTCATTACTGTATTCTCTTGTATTTGGGAGTTTCTGTGCTCTGCGGTTTCCGAGAGGATTCTGGGAGGCAGAGATAGACAATAGGTGCAGAAGTAGACCATTCAGCCCTTCGAGCTGCACCGCCATTTTGAGATCATGGCTGATCAATTCCTATCAATACCCAGTTCCTGCCTTGCCCCCATATCCCTTGATTCCCCTATCCATAAGATATCTATCTAGCTCCTTCTTGAAAGCATCCAGAGAATTGGCCTCCACTACCTTCTGAGGCAGTGCATTCCAGACCCCCACAACTCTCTGGGAGAAGAAGTTTTTCCTTAACTCTGTCCTAAATGACCTACCCCTTATTCTCAAACCATGCCCTCTGGTACTGGACTCTCCCAGCATCTGGAACATATTTCCTGCCTCTATCTTGTCCAATCCCTTAATAATCTTATATGTTTCAATCAGATCCCCTCTCAATTCCAGCGTGTACAAGCCCAGTCTCTCTAACCTCTCTGCGTAAGACAGTCCAGACATCCCAGGAATTAACCTCGTGAATCTACGCTGCATTTCCTCTACAGCCAGGATGTCCTTCCTCAACCCTGGAGACCAAAACTGTACACAATACTCCAGGTGTGGTCTCACCAGGGCCCTGTACAAATGCAAGAGGATTTCCTTGCTCTTGTACTCAATTCCCTTTGTAATAAAGACCAACATTCCATTAGCCTTCTTCACTGCCTGCTGCACTTGCTCATTCACCTTCAGTGACTGATGAACAAGGACTCCGAGATCTCTTTGTATTTCTCCCTTACCCAACTCTACACCGTTCAGATAATAATCTGCCTTCCTGTTCTTACTCCCAAAGTGGATAACCTCACACTTATTCACATTAAACGCCATCTGCCAAGTATCTGCCCACTCACCCAGCCTATCCAAGTCACCCTGAATTCTCCTAACATCCTCATCACATGTCACACTGCCACCCAGCTTAGTATCATCAGCAAATTTGCTGATGTTATTTTCTATGCCTTCATCCAAATCGTTAACGTAAATGGTAAACAACTGTGGTCCCAATACCGAGCCCTGTGGCACCCCACTAGTCACCACCTGCCATTCCGAGAAACACCCATTCACCGCTACCCTTTGCTTTCTATCTGCCAACCAGTTTTCTATCCATGTTAATGCCTTCCCCCCGATGCCCTGTGCTTTGATTTTACCCACCAATCTTCTATGTGGGACCTTATCAAATGCCTTCTGAAAATAAGCTCATTGTGAGAAGGCTGCGGTTCGACTCCATTTCACTGATTAAAGCTATTGTTCACCGACTGAAGCATCGAAGCAAGTACAGAAGGTGTATGCCTTTGATTGCCGGTGAGATGGCTCTGCTGCCAGAGAAGGAAAGGCCTGCTGTTATGCCCGGGGATTATTACCTAGGTTTTCTGCATTTTGGATATGGACTTGGACTATAGACTACTTTTCAGTCTTATTCTGTGTTTTTTGCCTGACCTTTCTTGTTTTCCTTTTTGTGTGCATGGGGAGGAGATTGATGATTGTGCTGCTGTTCTTTACTTTTCTTGGTTTCGTGGCTATCTGGAAAAGAATGAACCTTTTGAACCCTTTAATATCCTAATCAAAATTTAACCGATGGTGGGCAAAGCAAGTTGAAATGCTGTCAATTGAAAATAAAACACTGCAGCAAACATACAATTGGGGAGGCAGTCACGATTGAAAGGTGGAAATAAATCAAATACCAAATAATAAGAGAATGAGCACCAAAGGTGAAATGACAGTTCCATTGTGATTTAATGTATTCGATGGGTTAGTGAGGCTGAAGGTCCCTTAGGCCAAACTATGCTGACTACTTTTATCAATCAGATTTTGCACAGTAATCTTCATCACTGTTTCAAAGAAATGTGTAGGTGAAAAAGGTGGATAAAAAATAAAGGTTTATGGATAGTGTTTAATTGATGTATAATATGGAATACAAGATCAAAAATTAAGCTATTAAAACAAATCTTGGAGGAATAAATACTAAACAATAAGATATATCATTCTACTACCTTATGTAATAGATTCCTAGAGGGTTTCAAAATCTAGTTGGATGTTGCTTTAAAATGGTAACTTGACAGTCCAGTATCATCTTAGTAAAAATCAGGGAATGGTCCAGCAGGAATCTTGTCTGCCTATTGAATTGACTTTATTTCTTGCATCCTTCACCTACAGGAGTAAAAATCTTTACGTCTCTGCCTAAATGTTCAATGTGCAATTTATAGTAATTTGTAATAAATAGTATGTACAAGACAGTCAGTGTAGCATAGAAATACAATTGTATCAGTGTGAATTAAAGCGGTCTGATGGCCTGGTGGAAGAAGCTGTCCCAGACCCTATTGGTCCTGGCTTTAATGCTAGGATACCATATCCCAGATGGTAGCAGCTGAACAGTTCGTGGTTGGGGTTACTTGGGTCCCCAGTGATCCCATGGGCCCTTTTTTTTTAATGCACCTGTCGCTGTAAATGTCCTGTATAGTGGGAAGTGCACATCTACAGATTCACTGGGCTGTCCGCACCACTCTGCAAACAGTTCCCATACCAGGCAGTGATGCAGCCAGTTGAGATGCTCTCAATTACACCCCTGTAGAAAGTCCTTAGGATTTGGGGATTCATGCCAATTACTTCAACTGTCTGGGGTGAAAGAGGCACTGTTGTGCTTTTTTTTTTAACCACACAGCTGTTATGTACAGACCACGTGAGATCTTTGCTGATGTGTATGCTGAGGAACTTAAAGCTGTTCACCCTCTAAACCCCAGATCCATTGATGTCAATAGGAGTTAACCCGTCTCCATTCCTCCTGTAGTCCACAACCAGCTCCTTTGCTTTTGCAACATTGAGGGAGAGGTGATGATTTCCTCTCTGTAGGCTGCCTCGTTATTTGAGAAGAGGCCAATTATCAGCAAATTTAATTAGCAGATTGGAGCTGTGAGTGGCGACACAGTTGTGGGTGTACAGGGAGTAAAGGAGGGGGCTGCTGTGTTGAGGGGCAGAAGTGAGAGAGCCCACTCTTGCCACCTGCTGGCATTCTGACAAAGTCCAGGATCCAGCCACATAAGGCAGGGTGAAGGCTGAGGTCTCTGAGCTTCTTGTCAAGCCTGGAGGGAATTATGGTGTTGAATGCTGAACTGTAGTTCAAGAACAGCATTCTCACATAAGCATGCTTCTTCTCCAGATGTGTAAGGACGGTGTGTAGAGCTGTGACCATTGCATCATGCGTCATCTGTCCATTGGTTGTGTTGGTGGGTGAATTGTAGGGGGGACCATATGCTGCAGATGTAGTCCTTGACCAGCCTTTCAAAGTATTTGCTTATTATTGAGGTGAGTGCGACAGGACACCAGTCATTGGTCTTTTTAGGTACAGGGACAATGCACTCTACACTGGGAGAGGGAGAGATTAAAAATGTTAGTAAACATACCTGCCAGTTGTGCCACACGTTCTGAGTACCCCGGTCTGGGATGCCGTTCATTCCCGCAGCCTTGCGACTGTCCTCTCATTGGAAACACCTGTGTACTTCAGCCTCAGAGATGACCAAGGTGAAGGTCTCTTCGGCAGCTCTCCTTGGGGGCTCGGTGTTGGCAACGTCGAACCGAGCACAAAAAAGATTTCTAGCTCATCTGGGAGAGAGGCAGTGATATTGGGAGCTCCACTACACTTTGCTTTCAAGTCTACAATGGTATGCAGACCTTGCCACAAGCTACGTGTGCTGTTGGAGAGTTGTCTGAATCTTGTCCCTGTATTGTTGTTGCACTGCCTTGATGACTTTGTGTAGATTGTAGCAGCATTTCTTGTTCCTGTTGGTTAACAGCAACGTAAGCTGTCTTGCGTGATTAGTACAGCACGCATGGAACTGTTGATCCAGGGTTTCTGGTTTGCATTGGCCTGGACTGATTTTTCTTTTTTGGGATCCTTCTAATGACCTTCTACATAAAGCTCAACAGTATGGACTTCAGAAGCATATTCAAAGTGTAAAGTTAAGATGATATCATTGTAGGTTTTGTTAAAATGCCACCATTTCTCAAGCACCCTGGCTGTAATTGTTTAAAGATACAAAATGCTGGAGGAACTCAGTAGGTCAGGCAGCATCTAAGAAGGGAAATAAACCCTCCATAGACACTGCCTAACTTGCTGAGGTCCTCCAGCATTGTATGCTTCTTGTTCAATATTTCCTGTAGTATCTCGTCTCTGTGGCTGTTTTAACATGTTAATTTCAGTAATTATGTAAAATGAAAAGGTGATTCTATTTTCTGCTTGCTGGTTTCTATTTTCATATAAAGCTGAAAGGGAAGGGGAGTACAGGAATGGTTACTGAAGTCTCCAGAATAAAACAGTTTAGAAAGGAATAAGAATTTAATTTCGGGCAACACGGAGACCAAATTGAAAAGGGTGGTGAATATAGGACTGATGGTATTCCATGAATGTACGCAGTATACAAAATAAGGCAGATGATCTTTTTAACACAAATAGAAATTGGCAGGTATGATTGAAAGAAGATCACAGCTGGGAGCTTAACATCCAGGAATACACATTGTATTAAAAGTACAATGTAAATTAAAAGTAAAAGGTGGGCAGAGGGGGTGGAATGGCTTCGTTGGTAAAAACAGAAATCAAAGCTTTAAAAAGAAGTGACATAGGATCAGAACATGTAGAATCCCTGGGTGGTAGAGGAAAAGAAAGTGCAAGGGTAAAAATACTCCGAGTTGTATACAAGTCTCTGAACAGTAGCCAGTATGTGGGGTACAAATTACAATGGGAGATGGAAAAGATCAATGTTATGATGCTCACTAGGAATTTCATTATGCAGATAGATGGGGAAAAATCAGGTTTGTGCTGGGTACAAAGAGGAGGAATTAGTAGAATGCCCAGAAGATGGCTTTTTAGAGCACTTTGTGGTTGAGCCTGCCTAGGGAAAAGGCAATTCTGGAATGTGTTGTATAATGAACCAGATTTAATAAGGTAAAGGAACCTGGAGGAAGCAGTGATCATATGCAGTGAAGCAAAATTCACCCTGCAGCTTGACACTAACCGGTATGATGGTAGAGCAGCAACAGCTTGTGTTTCTAGGAATAATTTGGAAGACACAGGTCCATCCCAAAGAAGCATTTTAAAAGGAAGAATGAGACAATTGGCAGCATAATGCAAGAGAGGGCATACAATGTAGCAGAGATTAGTGGGAAGCTTTTAAAAACCAACAGAAGGCAACGAAGAAAGCAATAAGAGAACAGATGAAATATGAAGGTAAGCTAGCAAATAATATAAAGGATTCAAAAGGATTTTTTCAGATATAGAGTAAAAAGATGGGCAAGAATGGACAGACTACTGGAAAATGACACTTGAGAGGTAATAATGGGGAACAAAGAAATAGCAGACAAACTGAACAAGTATTTTGTGTGAGGATTCATTGTGAAAGACACCAGCAGTATGCCAGAAATTCAAATGTGTCTAGGCAGAAGTGAGTGTAGCTATTACTAAGGCAAAGCTGCTTGGAAAGCTGAAAAGTCCGAAGGTAGATATTTGGACCAGCTGGACTACATCCTAGGGTTCTGAAAGCGGTAACTGGAGAAATTATGTAGGCACTAGTGATCTCTCAAGAATCACTAGGTTCTGGAAATGTCTATCCACTACAAAGCAAGATACAAACTTGTGGTATTACAGGAAAAACTAGCATGGACAGAAGATTGGGAATAAAGGGCACTTTTTCTGGTTGACTGCTGGTGACTAGTGGTGTTCTGCATTGGTTGTTGCTGGATCCACTACTTTGTACATTAAATGTTAATGATCTGGATGATGGAATTGACGGCTTTGTGGCTAAGTTTGCAGACGATGCAAAAATGGTCGAAATGGCAGATGGAATACAACGTAGATAAGTGTATAGAAACAGAACAATACAGGTCCTTCAACCCACAATGCTGTGCCAAACATGTACTTTAGAAATTACCTGGGGTTAACCATAGCCCTCTATTTTTCTATATTCCATGTACCTATCCAGGAGTCTCTTAAAAGACCATATTGTATCCGCCTCCACCACCATCTCCAGCAGCCCATTCCATGAACTTGCCACTCCCTGCGTTTTTAAAAACAGCAGCTTACCCCTGACGTGTCCTCTGTACCTACTTCCAAGCACCTTAAAACTGTGCCCTCTCGAGTTAGCCATTTCAGCCCTGGGAAAAAGCCTCTGACTATCCACATGATCAATGCCTCTGATCATCTTAGACACCTCTATCAGGTCACCTCTCATCCTCCGTCACTCCAAGGAGAAAAGGCCGAGAGTTTACTCAACCTATTCTCAAAAGGCATGCTCCCCAATCCAGGCAACATCTTTGTAAATCTCCTCTGCATCCTTTCCATATTTCCACATCCTTCCACAGTACTCCAAATGGGGTCTGACCAGGGTCCTATATAGCTGCAACATTACCTCTCTGCTCCTAAACTCAATCCCACGGTTGCTGAAGGCCAATGCAATGTATGCCTTCTGAACTGCACATTCAACCTGTGCAGCAGCTTTGAGTGTCCTATGGACTTAGACCTCAAGATCCTTCTGATCCTCCACACTGTATGGTCATGCACTTTTGTAGTACGATTAAAGGTGTAGACTGTTTTCTAAATGGAAGCAAATTCAGAAATTGGAGGTGCAAGGGGAGTGCTAGTGCAGTATTTACACAGTTAATCAGTAGTAAAGAAGGCAAATGTAATGTTAGCATTTGTTAGACTGCATTTAGAATACCTTGAGCAGTTTTGGATCCCATATCTAAGAAATAATGTGCTGACATTGGAGAGCATCCAGAGGTTTGCGAGAATAATATTTTGTTATAATGCAATAAGATACATTTTGGTGGGCTGCAAAGATGTTTGTTGGTAAGGCAGTGTGAAAACTTGGGGAATTTTGAAACTTTTCAGCGGGGCTGTAATCGTAAGCATCTCTTAGGCGCTCGGCAGGGGCCAATAAAAAGTGAAGTATAAGTGGAGCAGCCAGGCTTGGGCGAGAACAGTTGCAGGCTAGAATTTAATCTTGAGAAGTTAGAGGCATAACAAGTGTAGGCAGGGTAGTAGTTTAGGCAGTAGAATGCTCCTTCTGTGAGATGTGAGATTCCAGGGTGTCTTAAGTCTCAATGATGACTACATCTACAGGAAGTGCATCCAACTGCAGTTCCAGACAAGTAATGGAATTAGAGCTCAATGTACTCAGGCCCATAAGGGAGGCTGAAAACCTCCTAGATGAGATTTTTACTCGCACTCAGAGTTCAGGCTTCATGTGTGACCACCAGGTCACAGGTAAGCAGTCAGTGTAGGGTTTCCCTCAGCAACAATTATACCTTTTTGGATACTGCTGGTGTGGGGATGACCTATCGGGGCACAGCAGCAGGCAGACCAGTGGCAAGCTCTGAGGCTCAGCAGGGAAAGTTAAATCAGACAGAGCAATAGCAAAGAAGACTCGGTGGGGAGGACGCGGCTGGATAGGAGATTCTGTGACCATGAAAGAGATGCCAGGATGGAGTGTTGCCTCCCAGGTGCTAGGGTCCAGGATGTCTGCAGAAGATTCTCAAGAGAAAGGGTGAGCAGCCAGAGGCCATGCACAATCGCACCAATGACATGGCTAGAAAAGAGGAGGAGGTCCTTGCTTAGTGAGTATAGGGAGTTGGAGAAGAGGCTGAACAGCAAAACCTCTAAAGTAGTAATCCCTGGATTACTTCCAGTATCATGTGCTCATCAAAGCAGGAATAGGATGATGGTTGCAGTAAGTATTGAGACTTGCTCATTGAAAGCCACTCCTTTGTGGAAAGTGGGGATTGGCCCATGTAAGGAGCATTGCAGACCTTCTGATCAGCTTCCATTTAGTCATACCACCACTAGAGTTTAAATCTAGTGGGTGGTAACCATGTGTTAATTTTTGTGGCTCTAAAATTAATCAGAAGAAAAACATGGGAGGCTGGGATAAACATATAGGCTTCATACTTTTAGTGAGGCGTGCACTTAATGATGGCTTAATGACGCATGCCATTCACGTACTTTTACATATAACCTGTAATGAATTATGTAAAGAACAAAGGTGCTTAATCAAATATATTTACAATACTACTCAAGTATTATTGAAATATTAAATACACAACACTCTGCTTGGCTATGAAACCCCAATTCAATAAAGAATGCATCTCCAATTTAAATACTGAATATACACATACATTCAGTATACCATATAATACAGCCACTATATAGATGTCTAGAGCATAGCAAATTCAAAATTCTCCTGTTCAGGCCTCAATATTTAATTGCTTTGGAGGATTTTTTACACTTGTCAGGCAATGCTTTTCCTGACAAGGAGGGTCACTTCTGTAGTACCTTGTCAGGTAGAACTTCCTTGTTTAAGGAGCCCTCAATTTGTCTCAACTGTTTGTCCTGCATACTCCTGAGATTGGATTTGAGGAGATCCAAGCATGAGTGCAAGGGATGACCCAGTAATAAAGCTGGTGAATTGCTGGTTTTAGAGTGTACTGCATAGTGATATGTAAGGAGGAAATGGCCAACCTACTGTTTTAAGTGTCAGTGTAGTGTGTTCAGCTGACATGGCTCACAGGGCATTCTTGAGACTGTAGACAAACCTTTCCACCAAGCCATTTATAGCTGGCTGGCTGTCTTATTCCATTCATTTCAGGAATGACAAATTGTGGTTTATTGTCATTGACAAGTGTTCTGGAACTCAAGTACTTGAGAAGAGGATTCTCAACATTTCAATAGTGTGTGGAGGTGATTTGAAAACACTTCTGGCTATTTTGTAGCTGCATCCTATACCACCAAGAAATTTGTGCCCATGAAAGGTCCAGCAAAATCTATATGAATCCTCTACCAGGACAATCCTAGGGATACAGAACAGCTGCTCTTGGCATCTTGAACAGTGCATGGTGATCTGCTGCTCTAGCCCAGGCCACCAGACAAAGCCCTAAGCCAGCGCTTTCATTTGACCATGTATGTAGATCCTCCTGCACTTTAGCTCTCAGCTTGGCTAGTTCAACAACTCTCAATCCCCATGTAAGGCAACATCCATCAAGGGCAATTTCATCCCAATGCTGCTAAAAATGGGGGGGGGGGGAACTGCGATTTCTGCTGCACATTCCAGCCATGAGACATGAGAGTGTGGGGTCTTTTCTGGTTTCCCTTTGGATCTTCTCTGCCATAATAGGCATTTGATTTGCATTAAGGAAAATACATCGTGTCCTGCAAAGTTTTCAGGGTAAACAGGACAACCATGAGCATTTCCATTAGTTGTTCTCTTGAATTTGTGCTTGTAATTGTTTCTTGGAGAATACAGAACCCATTTCTACATTCATGCTGCTTCTCTTAGTGGAACACTCTTCTATGGATTGCAAAAGGACATCAGTGGTCGATGATCAGTAGTGAGGGTAAACTCTCTCCCATATAGGTACTGGTTGAAACGTTTTACACCCCAAACCAACCAACCAGACTCAAGGCCTATGTTAATCTGTGTAATTTTTCTCTGCAGCAGTAAAGGAACGTGACACAAAGGCAATGGGGTGTTCACTTGCATCATTCAGTACATGTGACATGACAGCAGACACCATAAGGTGAGGAGTCACAGGCGAGCTTCACTGTACGATGTGGATCATAATGTGTGAGCACAGTGTCTGAGGTCACCATTTCCTTTGCCTTTTGGAAAGCCACCTCACACTGCTTTGCCATTGCCATTTCTTCATGATCTGTAGAGTTCAAAGTGGTGGAGATCTATTATAGTAATGACATATCCTAAAAAGGACCACAACTGTGACATGCCTTTTGACCTTGGGGCATCCACCTCTGCTTGGTTTAAATAATTCACACTCATTGCATCGTGCTCTAAAGCCCCAATTTTTTGCGGGCCCCCTCCGATGTTCTGGGGAGAAGCAGCACTCAGGCAGTGGGTTCCGTCCGGTCTATCAGTGGATTCTTACTATTACTTTTAAATTTTATTTTCTTGTGCCTCTAGGTCCCAATACTTTCTAGAAACTCTAGTTTGGCTTGACACTGAGAGGATGTTTCCTATTGTGGGTGACTCCAGGACCAGAGGGTTTAGCTTCAGAATAGAGGGACATTCATGTAGGACAGAGAGGAGTTGGCATTTCAGGCCAAGTCCTGATGAAGGGTCTTGGCCTGAAACGTCCACTCTTTACTCATTTCCATAGATGCTGCCTGGCCTGCTGAGTTCATTCAGCATTTTGTATGTGTTGCCTCTAGTTTGTATTAGATTCGTAGGTTCTCAAAGCAAATGTTGAATTTGTATAAGAAGATTATAGAAAGATTTTGGACAGTGACTTGCATGCAAGGTCAGAGTTGTTACTACAAAATTAATTTGAAATTATCCATTAATGTAGATCCTCAACATCAGAAATAAAAAGCAAAATTGCTGGAAAAGCCCAATGGAGCAGGCAGTGGCTGTAGAGAAAGTTCAGTTTTCAAGTCACTGACTTTAAACATGGCAGAGTTTTAATGAAACTTTGTCAATGCAAAATTAATTTTTTTTTCATCACCTCTCCCCCAACAGAGCCCCCTGCATATTCCAAACTGCAAGTTATTTATGTTTTGGGAAACACAAGCTTTCACCATATCTCACAATGTCATTATTAACATTTGGTTTGGGTGGGAGGGATGTTGGGGTGTCTAGGCAAGGAATAGACTGAGAGGTTGAAACAAAACACTAAAGCACTTGCTATGGCTCAAACCTATGGTATAAATTTCCCAAACAGACTAACTCACTCAACACACACAAAATGCTGGTGGAACACAGCTGGCCAGGCAGCATCTATAAGGAGAAGCAATGTCGACGTTTCGGGCCGAGACCCTTCGTCAGGACTAACTGAAAGAAGAGATACTAAGAGATTTGAAAATAGTAGGGGGAGGGGGAAATGCGAAATGATAGGAGAAGACCGGAGGGGGTGGGATGAAGCTAAGAGCTGGAAAGGTGATTAGTGAAAGTGATACAGAGCTGAAGAAGGGAAAAGATCATGGGACAGGAGGCCTCAGGAGAAACAATGGGAGAGGTGGGGAGCACCAGAGGGAGATGGAGAACAGGCAGGGTGATGGGCAGAGAGAGAGAAAAAAAACAAACAACTAAATATGTCAGGGATGGAGTAAGAAGGGGAGGAGGGGCATTAACAGAAGTTAGAGAAGTCAATGTTCATGCCATCAGGTTGGAGGCTACCCAGCCGGTATGTTGTTCCTCCAACCTGAGTGTGGATTCATCTTGACAGTAGAGGAGGCCATGGATAGACATATCAGAATGGGAATGGGACGTGGAATTAAAATGTGTGGCCACTGGGAGATCCTGCTTTCTCTTGCGGACTGCATGTAGATGTTCAGCGAAATGGTCTCCCAGTCTGCGTCGGGTCTCACCAATATATAAAAGGCCACACCGGGACCACCGGACGCAGTATACCACACCAGCCGACTCACAGGTTAAGTGTCACCTCACCTGGAAGGACTGTCTGGGGCCCTGAATGGTGGTGAGGGAGGAAGTGTAAGGGCAGGTGTAGCACTTGTTCCACTTACAAGGATAAGTGCCAGGAGGGAGATCAGTGGGAAGGGATTGGGGGGACAAGTGGACAAGGGAGTCGCGTAGAGAGTGATCCCTGCGGAAAGCAGAAGTGGCGGGAGGGAAAGATGCGCTTGGTAGTGGGATCCCGGTGGAGGTGGCGGAAGTTACGGAGAATTATACGTTGGACCTGGAGGCTGGTGGGGTGGTAGGTGAGGACAAGGGGAACCCTATCCCGAGTGCGGTGGCGGGCGGATGGGGTGAGGGCAGATGTGCGGAAAATGGGAGAGATAGATGCGTTTGAGAGCAGAGTTGATGGTGGAAGAAGGGAAGCCCCTTTGTTTAAAAAAGTAAGACATCTCCTCCGTCCTAGAATGAAAAGCCTCATCCTGAGAGCAGATGCGGTGGAGACAGAGGAATTGTGAGAAGGGGATAGCATTTTTGCAAGAGACAGGGTGAGAAGAGGAATAGTCCAGGAATACTCACTCTGCATCAGGTTGGTTTCATGGAAGTGTTCTGACATTGGAATGAACACCAAAATCTAGTTGTGGGCAGATCATATACAGAATGTCAAATAAGTTATGATAATGGCTATTTAATATGTTTCATACTACAGTATCTGATAGTATTGGAGTATAAAAGTATAAATTTACCAAAACTATGAAGTCAGTTCTGAGCTTGCTATTTGCTATGCATGTACTCAATTTAGTAGAATGAAATCTTAGGAATGTAGAGGTAGCTAAAGAGCTAAAGAAATGTAGATTAGAACATTGCTCAGTTCTGAGTTTGCTATTTGCTATGCATGTACCCAATTTGGTAGGAGACTGCAGTCTTAAGATGACAATGGTGTGTTAATGAGAGGTAGCTACAGAAAGAGCTTGCTATTTGCTATGCATATATCCTAAAAATGTAGAAGACAATGGTATGTTAATGAGAGGTAGCTAAGAGATGTAGATTAGAACATGATTAAGTCAATTGATAGAAACAATAGGGACAATGATGTACGTGAGGTACGTGTAATACACAACTATAGATCGATTACATATGCTAATGCAACTGGACCAGGAGATTGCTATAAAAAATGCTGTGTCCGGGGATCGGTGGGCAATCAGCGACTAGCTCAATGACTGTCTCAGCTTTGATTTGCAAATTAAAGTTTAACCCTTCTTGAAGAATCTTCTGCGTCTCCTGGTCATTTGTGAGGCACGAAAAACCACGACAATAGCAGAAATCTGCTGAGCAGGATTAAATACAATGGATTATAAACTAAACCTTTCCACAACAATTTGATATCTACACAGCTTACCTCTAGTAGTTGCATATTGAAAAATTAGTGAATAATGATTTACTATGCCCAGATTGACATGTGTCCACAATCTTACAAATAAATACAGCTGAATAAATTTACAATTTGAAACCAAACAGTTCTCATAGATAACACACACAAAATGCTGGTAGAACACAGCAGGCTAGGCAGCATCTATAGGGAGAAGCGCTGTCGACGTCTCGGCCCGAAATGTCAACAGCGCTTCTCCCTATAGATGCTGCCTAGCCTGCTGTGTTCTACCAGCATTTTGTGTGTGTTGTTTGAATTTCCAGCATCTGCAGATTTCCTCATGTTAGTTCTCAGACCTTTCCTTGGATTGTATTTTTGAATTGTGTTCCTGAGCTACTCAACTGGTTATAACTTTTTGGTTTCCCAATGTCATCAGCTTGTTCCATTGTTTTTGCCAAGCAATTTGCTTTGGTAAAGGCATGTACATGATTATCTCTGTCACTGCTCTTTCCCCTGCAGGCACTGACAAGCAACGGTGTAAGACGCTTTTGGAGCTGAAGTGTTACCATATTGTTCAGCTTGCGGTTGGAAAATGATGAAGGTAGAATGATAATGCTACCATTTCTCTCAGAACAGTGAGAACACTTACCACACATCTGTTCATCATTAAAAAAGTTTAAAATTGCTTACTTACATGTGATTTATTCAGTAGTGTGACCATGTTGTTTGGTGAACAAGACTGCAAGAATGGAGAAAATTCATATGGGAACAATGTTGTGCCGACCCTAAACCCTGCCTCTCATATAAACCCCCACCTTAAATTCCTCCATATACCTGTCTAGCAGTCTCTTAAATTTCACTAGAGTATCTGCCTCCACCACAGACTCAGATAGTGCATTCCACGCACCAACCACTCTCCGAGTAAAAAAAACTTCCTCTAATATCCCCCTTGAACTTTCCACCCCTTACCTTAAAGCCATGTCCTCTTGTATTGAGCAGTGGTGCCCAGGGGAAGAGGCACTGGCTGTCCACTCTATCTATTCCTCTTAATATCTTGTATACCTCTATAATGAGAGCATCCTCCTTCTCTCCAAAGAGTAAAGCCCTAGCTCCCTTAATCTCTGATCATAATGCATACTCTCTAAACCAGGCAGCATCTTGGTAAATCTCCTCTGTACCCTTTTCAATGCTTCCATATCCTTCCTATAATGAGGCGACCACCATAACCCTCTGCTTTCTGCAAGGCAAGCCAATTCTGAATCCACCTGGCCAAACTTCCCTGGATCCCATGCCTTCTGACTTTCTGAATAGGCCTACCGTGTGGAATTGTAAACCCTATTGTCCTATTGTAAACTACAACAGTCTTCTACACTATCCGCAACTCCACCATAGTTTGTGTCATCTACAAACTTCCACATCTGTGTTATTTCTAAAAATCCCAGAACAGATCATTGGTCATCATCCTCCAGGCAGAATATGCTCCACCTAACACCACCCTTTGCCTGCAGGGGGCAAGCTGATTCTGAATACTTGCAACCAAGTTTCCCTGGATTCCATGCTTCCTGACTTTCTGAATAAATCTACCACAGGGAACACCACATCTATCATCTTCCTTCCCTCTATCTTCAGTGTTTTGTCATATCTTTAAAGGATTCTATCAAGCTCATGAGAACAACCTGACCTCACAAAGCCATGCAGACTATCCCTAATAAGCCCACACTTCTCCAAATGCACGTAAATCCTCTCTAATAGTTTTCCCACCTTAATAATACCCAGGATTATCCCTATCAACTTTCTTGAAAAAAAGAATAACATTTGCCATCCTCCAATTTTCTGGTACTACCCATGGCCAGTGAGGACACAAAGATCATCGCCAAAGGTACAGTTATCTCCTCTCACTTCCCATATTAACCTGGGGTATATCCCATCCAGTCCAGAGAACTTATTCATTTTTTTTAAAATCAAAAGATCCAGCATATCCTCTTACTTAACATCGACATATTCCAGCATTTCAGCCTGTTTTATGCTGTCCTCAGATTCATCAAGTTCCCTCTCACTAGTGAATAATGAAGCTAAATACTCATTCAGGATCTTCCCTACCTCCAGGAGTTTTTCTTCTTTTGTCCTTAATTGATCCTACTCCAGTCATCTTGTTCTTCACTTGAGTGTAGAATGCCTTGGCTTTTTTTCTTAATCCTACTCGCTAGGGCTTTTGGGAGTGCCAGGTGGATGGGATCATTGGGACCTCTTCTGGGGCAAGTGTGACCTGTACAAAAGGGACGGGTTTGCTAGAGCTTTTGGGAGTGGGTTAAACTAATATGGCAGGGGGATGAGAACCAGTATGATAGAGCTGAGGATGAGTCAGCAGGTTTACAAGATGATGTAATATGTAATATGAATGTAAGGAAGGATAAGCCAATGATTGGGTACAACAACAGACAGAGCACAGAGTTAAGTTGTACTACAGAGGCAAAATTCATAAGGGCAAAGAATACAGGACCAAAGGTGCTGTATTTTAAATGTACATAGCTTTCAGAATAAGGCGAACAAACTTGTGGCACAATTAGAAATTGGTTGGTATGACACTGTGAGCATCACTGAGTCATGGCTGAAAGATCATAGTTAGGAGTTTAACACCAAAGGATATACTTTGTATAGAAAGGAAAGGCAGGAAGGTATAGGCGGTCGTGTGGCTCTATTGGCAAGAGATGGAATTACATCTTTAGAAAGAGGTGAGATAGGGTCAGAGAATGTCAAATCTTTGTGGGTAGAATTAAGAAACTGCAAAAGTAAAAAAACCATTATGGTAATAAGGGTAATGTCACAATTGTAAAGGGGACTTCAATATGCAAGGGGATTGGGAAAATCAGGTTGGTGTTGGGTCGCGAGAGGAAATTTGTTGAATGCCTAGGAGATGGCTTTTTAAAGCAGCTTGTGCTTGAACCTACTCAGGGGAAAGGCCATCTTAAATTGGGTGTTGAGTAATAATCCAGATTTTATTAGGAGGCTTAAGATAAAGGAACCCTTAGGAGGCAGTGATCATAATGATTGAATTCATACTGCAATTTGAGAGGGAGAAACAAGTCAGATGTACCAGTATCACAATAGGATAATGGGAATTAAAGAGGTATGAGAGAGGAGCTTGCCCAGGTGGATTGGAGAGGGATACTGGCAGGGATGACAGCAGACCAGAGGTGGCTGAAGTTTCTGAGAATAGTTCAAAGGTGCAGGATAGATATGTGCTACAGAAGTTGTTCTCAAATGGCAAAAGAGAAAAAAATGACAGGCTAGTTAGCATAACCTCAGTAGCTGGGAAAGGGCTGAAGTCCATTATTAAGTACAAGGTACTTGGAGACCAATTATAAAATAAGTCAAAGTCAGCATGGTTTCTGTAAAGGGAAATCTTACCTGACAAATCTGTTAGAATTCTTCAAGGAAGTAGCAAGTAGGGTAGACAAAGGAGAGGCAGTGGATGTCACTTACTTAGAACTTTCAGAAAGCGTTTGATAAGGTGCTGATGAGGCTGAGCAACATAAAATCCTGTTGTATTGCAGGCATAGATAGAGGCATGCCTGACAGCCAGGAGGCAGCGAGTGGGAATAAAGGGGCCCATTTCTGGTTGGCTGCCAGAGACTAGTGGTGTTCCTCAGGGGTCAGTATTGGGACCCCTACTTCTCACATTGTTTATCAATGATTTAGAAAGTGGAATTGATGGCTTTGTGGCCAAGTCTGCAGATGATATGACGATAAGTGGAGGGGTAGGTATTGCTGAGGAAGCAATACGATTGCAGCAGAACTTAAGACAAATCGGAAAAATGGGCAAAAAATTGGCACGTGGAATACAGTGTTGGGAAATGTAGGATAATTCATTTTATTAAAAGGAACAATTGTGTAGAGTGTTATCTAAATGGGGAGAAAATTCAAACATCAGAGGTGCAAAGGCACTTAGGAGTCCTTGTGCAAGACTCCCATAAGTCTCCAGGACTGGGACCAGACGAGATGTACTGCAGGCTACTGTGGGAGGCGAGGGAGGAGATTGCTGAGACTCTGGCGATGGATGACCTTTCCATCATCAATGGGGATGGGAGAGGTTCCGGAGGATTGCAGATGTTGTTCCCTTATTCAAGAAAGGGCGTAGAGATAGCCCAGGAAATTATAGACCAGAGAATCTTACTTTAGAGGTGGGTAAGTTGATAGAAAAGAAAGAGGCATAATATGATTAGGAGTAGTCAGCATGGCTTTGTCAAAGGCAGCTCATGCCTTATGAGTCTGATTGAATTTTTTGAGGATGTGACTAAACACGTTGATGAAGGCAGAGCAGTAGATGCAGTGTATATGGATTTCAGCAAGAGATTTGATAAGGTACCCCATGCAAGGCTTATTGAAAAAGTAAGGAGGCATGGGATCCAAGGGGACACTGCTTTGTGGATCCAGAACTGGCCCGCTCACAGAAGGCAAAGTGCAGTTGTAGACGGGTCATATTCTGCGTGAAGGTCGGTGACCAGTGGTGTGCCTCAGGGATCTGTTCTGGGAGCCCTACTCTTGGTGATTTTTATAATTGAGATGTAATATTGCAGCTATATAGGACCCTGATCAGACCCCACTTGGAGTACTGTGCTCAGTTGTGATCACCTCACTACGAGAAGGATGTGGAAACCATAGAAAGGGTGCAGGGGAGAGTTACAAGGATGTTGCCTGGTTTGGAGAGAATGCCTTATGAGAATAGATTGAGTGAACTTGGCCTTTTCTTCTTGGGGTGACGGAGGATGAGAGGTGACCTGATAGAGGTGTACAAGATGATGAGAGATATTGATCATGTGGATAGTCAGAGGCTTTTTCCCCAAGGCTGAAATGGCTAGCACAAGAGTGCACAGTTTTAAGTTGCTTGGAAGTAGGTACAGAGGAGACGTCAGGGGTAAATAATTGTTTTTTTTAAATGCAGAGAGTGGTGAGTGCGTGGAATGGGCTGCCGGTGACAGTGGTGGAGGCAGAAATGATAGGGCCTTTTAAGAGACTCCTGGACAGGTACATGAAGCTTAGAAAAATAGAGGGCTATGGGCAACCCTAGGTAATTTCTAAGGTAAGGACATGTTCGCCACAGCTTTATGGCTGAAGGGCCTGTATTGTGCTGTAGGTTTTCTATGTTTCTAGAAGGTTAATTCACAGCTTGAGTCGGTGGTAAAGAAGGCAAATGCAATGTTGGCATTTATTTCAAATGAAATAGAATATCAAAATAAGGAAATAATGCTGAAATTTTTAAAGGCACTAGTCAGGCAGCACTTGAGAGTATTGTCAACAGTTTTGGGCCCCATAATCTCAGAAAGGATGTGTTGTCATTGGAGAGAATCCAGAGGTTCACAAGGATTATTTTGTAAATGAAGAGGCATCTGACAGCTTTGGACCTGAACTCACTGGAACTTAGAAGAATGTGTGGAGATCTCATTAAAACCTACCAAATATTGAAAGGACTAGATAAGCTGGATGTGGAGAGGATATTCCTCTGGTAGGGATATCCAGAACTAGAGGGCACAGCCTCAGAATTGAGGGCAACCTTTTGGAACAGAAGGTGGGTTTTTTTTAGCCAAAGACAAGTGAATCTGTGGAATGCTCTGCCGTAGACTGGAGGCCTTATCCATGGGTATATTTAAAGCAGAAGTCAGTAGATTCCTGTTTGGTCAGGGCATCAAGGGATATAGTGAGAGGGCAGGTGTATGGGGTTGAATTGGATCTGGGACCAGCCATAATAAAATGGCAGCATGGACACAATGGGCTGAATGGCCTAATTCTGGTCCTATTTCTTGTGGTCTAAACAGCCTCCACATTGCAATTATGCATTTCCCAGAGTTCATCTGTTCCCAGTTTATGCTCCTAACTTGCTAATAGCATCATAATTCACCTTTTCCCAATTTAATACTTTTCCATACTGTCGACTCCTATCCCTGCCCAAGGCTATGGTAAAAGTCAAGAGTAGTGGTCACCCACGATCTATCACCTGACCAGGTTCATTGCCTATTACTAGATCCAGTATGACCTCCCACCTAGACAGCCTATCCACATAGAGGAAAGGCCATACTGGATCTTCTGGAAATCCTTCCTGGACACACTCAAATTTCACCCATCTAAACCTTTTACACTAAAAAGGCTGAAGTCACTCATAACAACGATGTTATCTTTGCATTTTTCAAAAATTTGCCTTCCGCTCCAATCTTCAGTTTCTCTGTTACTATTGGGGTATTTTGAAACCTTTAACCTTCCAATTTTTATTTTAGATATATCCAGGCAGCACCTGTGAACAGTTAGTACTTGTCACAACTATATATCCCACCACTCCATTTTTGAAACATTATTTCTATCTGACATACATTATGTTTGGTATAATTATGACAAAGAATCCACCTCATAAGATCCTCTGCAGCTGTTGATGTCTTCCCATACCTCTCGAACTGTGGGATTAACAGTCACCTGGCTTCATAGCCAGAGAATAGTGTCCAGTGACTTGTGCCTCCAATTTCTCATCTACTTGCAAGTGAAGTTACATTTTCAATGTAACTGAAGTATCAGTTTCGATACATACTTTGATGACAGCCCCCCCCCCCCCACCCCCCAATTCCACTGTCATTTCTTGAATTTTTCAATCTACTGGTCCAACAAAGTGTATAATAAATCTTTGGCCTATTTTGAAATGGGCTGGTCTTTCAAATGGATATTTACAAGTTACTAAGCAACTGTTTCCACCCCCAATGCTGCACAAGTATCAATCCTGCCTCATCCTGCTTAGGACTTGGTAGAACTTGGAGGCTTGGCTACTGAAGAAATGCCTCACGATTATGGAGTAGTGAGAGTATAGTTATCATGTGGAGACAAAGGGGAGAAACCTACATTGGAAACAAGGTTGAGCAGGTGCCTGTGTTTATGGAATGAGAGAGCCAGGCAGTTTGTTGCAATAGTCACATGCAGCAGCTGATGAACTGAAATTGGGTAATATTTTAGGGCAAGGTACAGGATTTATCTTCAGACTGCTATAGAACTTGTCTGCAAAGAAAGATGTAGACTGTAGATGCTTGAGCAAAAAGAAACTGTTGGAAGATCTTCAACTTCACACCCCCATAGTAATGATTTTTAAAAATAGTTCCTCAACTTGTGTTGAAATCTTATAATAAAGTGAAATATTCCTCCAACTCTAACCAACTTTATTACTTTTGACTCCCACGTTCTAAGGTTTCCTGTCCACTATACTGGTAGACATTGCTTCTTTCTGTGAGTACTTTTCCCTATAAAATCCTTACAGTATTTTAAAATATCTTTTGATCAACAAATCCACCCATTCTTCCCTCCCCCAGACATTGAAAATAAAATGACAATACACACAAAGATAATTATTAATACTCAACATAAATCCTGTCGAGATTTCATGTTTTTGGCTTGACAAACTAGCATTTTCTCAGCACAAGCGCCCAAACACGTTCTTCAAATCATCTCTTACCAGCTTTTCCAGGTTAGTTTACTGCTTTTATATATATATATATATATATATATATATATATATATATATATATATATATATATATACACACACATACACACACACACACACACACACAAACCTCATTTCCAGAAAAGTTGGGATATTTTCCAAAATGCAATAATAACAAAAATCTGTGATGTTAATTCATGTGAACCTTTACTTAACTGACAAAAGTACAAAGAAAAGATTTTCAATAGTTTTACTGACCAACTTAATTGTATTTTGTAAATATACACAAATTTAGAATTTGATGGCTGCAACACACTCAACAACACTTTTTAATCGTTTTGGAACTGATGATACTAACTGTAGTAGATTTGCAATTGGAAATTTTGTTCATTCTTGTTTGATATAAGACTTCAGCTGCTCAACAGTCCGTGGTCTTTGTCTGATTCTCCTCTTCATGACGCGCCATACATTTTCAATAGGAGATAGATCTGGACTGGCAGCAGGTCAGTCAAGCACACACTCTGTGTCTACAAAGCCACGCTGTTATAGCCCGTGCAGAGTGTGGTCTGGCATTGTCCTGAAATAAGCATGGACGTCCCAGGAAGAGACGTCGCCTTGATGGCAACGTATGTTTCTCTAAAATCCTAATATACGCCTCAGAGTCAATGGTACCTTCACATACATGCAACTCACCCATGCCGTGGGCACTGATGCATCCCCATACCATCACAGATGCTGGCTTTTGCACCTTTGGCTGATAACAATCAGGATGATCGTTTTCATCTTTGGCACGGAGAACTCGACGCCTGTTTTTCCCGAAAACTAGCTGAAATGTAGACTCATCTGAACACAGCACACGCTTCCACAGTCTTTCAGTCCATCTGAGATGAGCTCGGGCCCAGAGAACTCGCCGGCATTTCAGCATAGAGTTGATGTATGACTTCCTCCTTGCGTAATACAGTTTCAAGTTGCATTTCTGGATGAAGCGACGGACGGTGTTTAGTGACAATGGTTTTCCGAAGTACTCCCGAGCCCAGGTGGCTATAATTGTCACAGTAACATGACCGTTTCTTAGGCAGTGCTGCCTGAGGGCTCAAAGATCACACGCATTCAACAGTGGTTTCCGACCTTGCCCTTTACGCACTGAGATGTCTCTGAATTATCTGAATCTTTTCACAATATTATGGACTGTAGATGTTGAAAGACCTAAATTCTCTGCAATCTTGCGTTGAGAAATGTTCCTTTTGAACTAACAATTCTCTCACGAATTTTGGCACAAAGGGGTGAGCCACGACCCATCCTTGCTTGGAAAGACTGAGCCTTTGATGGACGCTACTTTTATACCCAGTCATGATACCTCACCTGCTACCAATTAGCCTACTTAATGTGGAGTCTTCCAAACCGGTGTTACTTGAATATTCTGTGCACTTTTCAATCTTATTTTAACTCTGTCCCAACTTTTGTTGAGTGTGTTGCAGCCATCAAATTCTAAATTTGTGTATATTTACAAAATACAATTAAGTTGGTCAGTAAAACTATTGAAAATCTTTTCTTTGTACTTTTGTCAGTTAAATGAAGGTTCACGTGAATTAATATATCACAGATTTTTGTTTTTATTGCATTTTGGAAAATATCCCAGCTTTTCTGGAAATGGGGTTTCTATATATATATATATATATATATATATATTTATAAAAACTGTATTTGAGGTACTCTTTACTCATTACTGTTGAAGACTGATATTCTGACCATATGTACTTTGCATTTACCCAACCTCTTCATCAATCTACCTGTGAACTGTCTCTTCGGCAGTAGAGGGAGAGAGTACGGGGAATTCGTAAAGTAATGTATGCACAAACAAAAGTGCTTTGCACCATTTTGGGAAGCTGGGGGGGGGGGGGGGGGGGTTGGAGAGGCAGGAAAGAGGTGGTGAAATGGCAGCCAGGTCCACCAGCTCTGTGATATTAACACAGATCACTTACTTTACCACACTTCTGAGCTTCTCATAATTCCAATAACATTCTATTTCACTAAGGTCCAACATTAATGACATTATATTGACCCACACTGAACTTTGCTGACTAGATTTGTCCACTTGTTTGAGCAACATTTGCTCCTATTGACATTGTCTGTATTGTAATTTAAATCTCCAGATTCATTCTTCCCTCGTATAGGGAAAACCAGAAGCCCCATTGCAGATGCCTGGCCAACCATCAGTCACAACCAACTGGACATAGCATTTATATTCTTTGGGAGCTCCACTATCTCCATTGAGGAGGAGCTTAGGAGAACAATGGCGCCTAATGGCAACTCCTTTGCTTGGATCTTCGCAAACTGCTCTATTTCTATCTTTAATACCTCCATTTTCCCCTTTCAGAGCTCTTTTGAAGACACACGCTGACTTCAGTTCTTTGCGGGAATGGGACCCGCTCTCAAGGTCTCACAACTGGTCGCTATTTGATATGCCAAGGACGCGGCCTAGAAGATTAGCATGTCTTCAGGATACTGAGGCTCTGGAGGTGGGCGGACTTGAAGTCGCTGCCGCCACAGGGAACTGGTGTGTCATGGGAGACAGAAGATCGAAAGCTGCTGGCTGTGTGCCCAGAGATGTGAGTTCTTTGGGCACAGAGCACGGAAGAAGCGACGCAACAGACTTTTAACATCATAAATCAGCGAGTTGTTTGTTATGTCTCCCCTGTCGCTGTGAAATAGGGACACCTCTTTTTCTCTTATTGGGGGAGAGGGAGAGACCGTGCTATGTCGAATTACTGGGTGAACGAACAGTCTTCGGGGTACTGCAAGTCTGTGTCTTTATTGTATTGATGCTTGCTGCATTCTATAATGCTCGATGGTGGTTGCTGATGTGTTTTATTGCTGGCGGGGAGTGGGTCATGCTGCTTTTGTGTGGGGGGGAACTGGGGGGCTTTGGGGGTCTAACATTTAACTGTCATTTATTCTTTGGGGCATTCCACTGTTTTCGTGGATGTTTTTGAATAAAAAGGATTTCAGGATGTATATTTTATACATTTCTCTGACATTAAGTGTGCATTTGAAACCTTTGATCTCTAAATCGTCAATAGGAATACTCTAGTACCATAAGTGTAACTTACTGAAAGTTTCAAGAAGAGCATCGATATTCAGCCAAGTCATCCAACAGGCAATTCTGGGAACAACTGCTGGCCCTTTATTCCTGGATACGTGATATAATTGAGCGAGTGGCTTACTGCTCAGCGATTTGCCACCTTCCAAATGTCCAACACGTACCTCACAACAGGTCACTGCTTGGAAAACTTCCACCTTATAGGCTGGTATTTGGGCAAATAATTAAAAAGATAGAACTTTTGGCCTAATATTTTAAAATTGGTGTACATGTGACCAAGCTCCCATTTTCTCCCAAATAACTGACATATCCCTGCCATGTCCACTTTCCACTTTCTAGGGTTTGAACGCAATCCACCCAAGATGACTCAAATGTCAATAGCCTGCAGAAAGCAGTACGTGATATCAACAGGGAGCATATTGTTGATCAGTATATGGTTAACTTGCTCAACACACATCAGAGTCCTCTAAGTATTCACTGGGACTGCAACTTTTAAAGAGCAGCAAGCATTTTTGGACATTCTCCAATCTATCATCAACAAAGTTAGACAATGAACAATGTTATGCACATAGTTCCCCTACACACCCACACTGATTCTCACCTATTAGCTCTTAAGTACCCAAATGTTCAACTGTCCCAGCAACAGATTTTGTACCAACCATATAATTTCCCCTTTACACAAGTAGATAATTCACAGGTCCTTAAAACTTTATGCTGCCTTCTGCCTATCTTGGTCATTTCTGACATCAGATTACTCAAAAGTAAGTTTACATCTACTTGGAAATAATTATGTTCAGAATTAGAACTACATTTTCAATTCCCTCAAAACTATATTCAAAACTACTAATGGAGAATCAGCTTCTGTTCACTACACTGTACAGTAGATGATCACAGTGTGTATCATCTCACACCCCAGCTGGGGAATGTATTTTGATAAGAGTATAAAGTTTGTCCATGAAGCAGATGCTTAAGCTACTCAAGAGCCTATAAGTAATCAATGTTGGCGTTGAATGTTTCATGTAATCTTGATAAGACATGGGGCAATAGCAAGTGGCAATTTAAAAGCCTTGGATGTATAACTGTTGCTACAATAGAAGAGTTGGATGCATTTAGTACACTTTTTGTTATAGATAACTGGTTTCTTCTGCCACTGGGTTTTCTACACAGCTGTTACTGTTTAGTACAGATGAACCCTCATAAATTATTAACAATTATGGAAACTAATAAAAAAGAAATATTAATTATTCAACATTTATCAAATTTACTTTTCACTTAGATGATTTTTGGCTCTTTAGCACCTTATCGCCACAGAGACATTAAAAGATAATTCAGTCAGCAACCAAAGTTTTCTAGGCAAATATATTTAAAATACAAACAAAAATGTAAATGAATAATTATTTGTGCGGCAAATATCAGATGGCCTTGGCAGTAAATTTTAGGAAGAATATTTGTTTTTAGTTTTCCAACATTTACCCCATTAGCAGCTGGAATTAAGGTGCCTGATGGTGGAAATCCATTCCATGCCATTTAGCCACCGTCAGGAACATTCACCTGATCTCAGATGCAATTGTGGCTCGGCTGTGCAATATCTGTAAAGTTTATCAATAAAGGGGAATAGTCATTCACGTTTTTCTACTCCTTTTTGGATCAATGTGGTCGTCAGACAACTTCCGTTTCCGAGCTCCACTGCCTGTCCCATCAGTAAGGTAGTAATTCTCTATTAGAGGGGGGCGCTCCTGGAAAGAAAAAGAGAAATATACAACTGACTTATCTTGAACATTAGTGGTAGCTCCCAACAACCTTAAACATGTCTGTTATTTTTCATCTGTCAGACTGTCAATATTCAGTTATCACTATTTACATGCAGGCTGATTAAATCATGAAATAAATAATTTATAGTTTACATCTAATTAGCATTTATGCCCCAGATAGCAGTAATTATGACTCCAGAATAAAAGAGATGTAGTGTTTGAGCTGTGATCTTGTGTAAATTCCTGTCAAAAACCAAGCTCTAAAGGCTGAATCATTTTTGTTGTTTTTACCTTCCATCACAAATAATTCACACAACCAGCTGCAACTCCCACCTCACTATCAAAAGACAGACTCAGCTTAAACCCATTGGTCAGATCCCAGTTCCAAGCTCATTTGATTCACTTTGTGTGGTTTCAAGAAATGATTGAGAACACAGTATATAGCAAAAGTGTACCAGATCAGGCCAGAACCTGAAAAGAACATTAAAACACTGCTGAATATCAGATTTTTAAAGAAGCTTTAGAATAGAAATATGATGCATTGAATCTGGAATCAGAGTCTGGTGAAGTTTAGGATGTAGAACTTTGCCAAAATGACCTAAACTTAAAAGGTTTAAGTAAACTGCTGGAGGAACTCAATGGGTCAGGCAGCATTTGTTGGATACAATGATATCCAAATGAAGGGTCTCAAAAATACAAAGTTCAAAGTAAAATATCAAAGTACATACACAGTTGCAAGAAAAAGTTTGTGAACACTTTGCAGTTACCTGGTTTTCTGCATTAATTACTCATAAAATACGGTCTGCTCTTCATCTAAGTCACAATAACAGGCAAACACAATCTGTCTAAACTAATACACACAAAGTATATCCATGTACAGTTGCAAGAAAAAAAGCTTGTGAACCCTTTGCAATTACCTGCATTAATTACTTGTAAAATGTTGTTTGATCTTCATCTAAGTCACAATAATAGACAAACACAATGTCTAAATTAGTTACACATGAACAATTGTAGTCTTCATATCTTTATTGAACACATTGTTTAATCATTCACAGTCCAGGATGGAAAATGTATGTGAACCCTTGTATTTAATAACTGGCAGAGTCTCCTTTAGCAGCAATAATCTCCACCAAATTTTCACGTGGCCACTGATTAGACTTGCACAATGGCAAGGATGAATTTTAGACCATTCCTCCATACAAAACTGCTTCAGTTCATCAATACTTCTGGCATCTTGCATGAACAGCCCTCTTCAGGTCATGCCACAGCATCTCAATTGGGTTAAGGTCTGGGCTCTGACTTGGCCATTCCAAAACATGAATTTTCTTCTTCTTAAAACATTGTTATTGATTTACTCGTGTTTCAGATCATTGTCCTATTGCACCAACTCTATTAAGCTTCAGATGATGAGCTGCTACTCGACATTCTCCTGTAATATATTTTTATAATTTTGAATTAATTGCTCCCTCAATGACTGCATGCTGTTCAGGCCCTGAAGCAGCAAAGCAGCCCCAAACCATGATGTCCCTTCCACCATGGTATACAGTTGGACTGAGGTTTTGGTGTTGGTGGGCAGTGCCCTCTTTCCTCCAAATGTAGCAGTGCACACTTCTGCCAAAAAGTTCAATTTTTGTCTTTTTCCCTGGAGAACAGTAGTTTCTTCCACGAAAACCATTCTTGTTTGGTGCTTTTCTTATACTGGACACATGAACAGAGACTTCAGCAAGTTCTAGAGTTTCCTGCAGGTCTTTGCTGTTACCCTTGAGTTCCTTTTCACCTCCTTCAGCATTGCACTTTGTGCTCTTGGTGTGATCTTTGCAGGATGCCCACTCCTATGGAGAGTAGCACAATTTCTCTTACTGTGGATGATTGAAATGCTTTTGTAGCTTTTTCCAGCTTCATGCATCTCTACAATTCTTCTTCTAAGATCCTCTGAAAGCTGTTTTGATTGAGGCATAGTGCATATAAACAGATCTTTCTTGAGAAGAGCAGGTTCTGTCAGTAACCTGAGTTGGTGTGTCTTTTTGAAAAGGCAGGGCACTTCTGCAACCCTATCTTATCTCATTGATTGAAACACCTGACTCCAAATAGCTTTTGTAGAAGGCATTACCCCAGAGGTTCACAGAGTTTTGAACCTAGACTGTGATTGTTTTAATGGTGTACTCAGTATTGATAAGTAGTACAATTGTTTGTATGTTATTAACTTAGGCAGATTATGTTTGTCTTTTATTGTGACTTAAAATGTGGTCTAATCTTCCATCTATGAGTAATTAATGCAAAAAACTAGGTAATTGCAAAGGGGTCATAAACATTTTCTGGCGAGTGTATGTTAGTACACTTGAGACTAATTTTTTGAAGGCATTGATAAGGAAAGAGTAGAAAAGATTTATATGAAGAACCATACTTAAACTGACAAATAGCAATGTGTAAAAGACAAACTGCAAATAAAAAATAGAGAACATTGGTTATAAAGAGTCATTGAAAGACTGTAATCATAGAATCTGTTCAGAGTAGTGGTGAATGAAATTATCCACGTCGGTTCAGGAGCCTGATGGTCATGGCATAATAACTGTTCCTGAACCTAGTGCTGTGGGACTTAGGCTTCTGGACCTCTTATCCAATGATAGTAACAAGATGGCATGGCCTGGATGGTGGAGGTCTTTGACAATAGATGTTGCTTTCTCCTGGTAGTGCTCCAGTGTAAAGGGGCTCAATGGTGGGAAGCAGCCCATATAAAATGCTGGAGTATAAAACATATGTAAATACAGAATTTTAACAAAGACAAAGGTCTCGCTCAAGTAAGAAATGGATTTGAATTGTGAACAAGGTGGGACATCAGAAACCTGATTGGATAAGGACTAACCAATCAGGATGGACGGTCTACGGGGGGGTATAAATACCACTTGACTAGACATGCCCAGGCATAATCTCTGATGAAGATGGCAGAATTTACCATCAAAACACTGGGTGTAATTGATACTTGTGCCTGCCTGGACGCATGAGAAGAGTTTATTTGACATACAATGTCTCTTCTGCCATCATTGATGCTGCCCTCACCTACATCTCTTCCATTTCCTGGACATCTGCCCTTACACCACCTTCTTGCTGTCTTAACAGCGATAGTTCCTTTCAAAGAGAGTTCAATAGTGGGGAGGGCTTTGCCTTTGATGGACTGGGCTATATCCACTATTTTCTGCAGCCTTTTCTGTTTCCAGGTATTGGCATTTCCATACCAGGCCATGATACAACTAATTAGAATACTCCCTACTGCACATCTATAGAAGTTTATCAAAGCTTTTGGTGACATGCTGAATCTGCTCAAGCATCTAAGAAAGTAGATGTGCAACTCTACTTTAAGAAGTGAAATTAGAGGACTCCACCAGAACGGTCAACATTCCAATTCCATTTACAGATGTACCTGACACACTGAATTCCTCCAGCAGAGATTTTTTTTCACTTCAGATTCTAGTATCTGAAGTGTCTTGCATCTTCACTTGAAAGGTAAGCTGAATTGAATCAGCCAAGGCTCAGCTGGTAGCATCTCCCTTCCAAGTCAGTATGTGGTGGGTTCAATCCCACGTCTGTGAGATGTGTACAATATCCTAGCTGATGCCCCAGCATGGGAATGATGTATTGCTGTGGATGTTTTCTCCTGGATTAGATGTTAAACCAAGGATGGTAATAGCTCTTTAGCACTATTAAAAAAAAATGAATGTTCTCTTCGGTGACTTTGTGTAGCTCAACAGATTGTCTGGTCATTATCACATTGCATTGGCTTTAAAGAATGTTCGTCGCACCTCTTGCAGTATTACACTGACCACACAAAGGGTCCTTAACCTGATTTTTCCCTATGGATGCTGCTCAACATACTGAGTGTTTCTAGCATCTTTCCTTTCTTGCTTCAAAACTGGCTGTAAAGCACCTTCAGACATCATAAAGGCCTTAACTATCTTCATGTCTGTTTCTTCCTTGTGTGTTAAGTGATTCTTTTTGTATTTAAATATTTAAAAAATAATCAGTGGCAAGATAAATAGAAAGAAAGACTTTTCAAAAATTTTAGTTTAAACGTTTACAAACTTTGCAGCCTATGCCACACATCATTTTTATGCAGATTAAGAATGTAGGACAAACCTGTATGAGATAGTCTGCAATGTATTCTGGTTTGAGACACAATACATTATGTTCCATGGCCTCAGCCAAGTTCACTCTCAGGTCTTCTGCTTTAAGTTTGCTGAAGTCAGCAAAGAGATGAGTGGCTTCTTTGTATTCAGGAACCAAATGACTCGGAAGGACCTGAAATAAACATTTACATTTATAACAAAGAGCCAAACTAAGACTATTTGCTGCATCCTTCAAACAGAGTTTATGCCAGTGTATTTTGTCTGTTTTACAGACAGAAAGAGGTGATGAATAGTTGGGAAGGAACCTGGTGCGGCAGGGCTGACCTCCTTTGTTCCTCCTGATCTTCCTGGTATCACACTTCAAAAATAAAAAAAAAAGATACCTAACTGAAAATCTGACACACTAAATCCTAGATGGGCACTTGGCTGAGAATACAGATATAGAGCACAGAACTTAAGCCATTAAGTCCAGAGACCTTGCCTTCCTCCAGTCTAACACTAATCCTAATTTTTATTCTTACCACAATCAATCCAAGTTCAATAATTTCAGGCAACATACTTTCAGCTTTTATCAGAATCAGACAATATTCCTGCAGGTTATCCACCTCTAATATTAATTCAGTTTACTTCTTTCCACAGACTCTGCTTGATGTGTTGGCCATTTCATACAGCTCGGACACATTTTTAGAAGTTCAAAAAGGATCTAATGTGTTCCCAGGATTCCCTGTGAATGCGGAGAAGCACATATCAGCCAGAACTGACACACGGTGGTAGCATAAAAATGCAATCACATAGGATTGACTTTGACAGCACAAAACTACTGTACTTTTGGGACCGCCTGGTAAAGGAAGACACTGAAATAAACCTAGAAGAAAAGAATTTTAACAGACGAAGGTCCCGCTTTAAGTAAGGACTGGAATTCAATTGTAAACAAGGTGGGACAGCGGAAACCCGGTTGAATGAGGGCTAGCCAATCAGGAGGACGGTTGAAGGGTGTATAAATACCACCAGATTAGGCAAGCCCAGGCATCATCCCTGATGAAGACGGCAGAGTCTGTCATTGAAAGTGTTTAAAATCGATACCTGTGCCCAGCTGGAAGTCTGAGAAGAGTTTATTTGTTTTTATAAGTTCTTGAGCTTGTTTCACTGTCTAATTTCCCTCATTAGCATATCAATCAGATAAGCTTCATCAATAGTATATAACCATAGGAACCTTATCCCATTTGAAAATCTCTATCCCATCCATCACTTGCAACTTAAAATCAATTTGTTTTCTCTTTCCCAGTTAGACCTAAAATGTTAAATGTGTGTGTATGTCTCTCTCTCTCTCCCCCCACAGATGCTATCTGATTGGCTTGGTGCTTCCAGCTTACTTTAGATGTTATACTGTGGTGGCCAGTGCTATCATGTTTGCTGTTGTGTGCTGGGGCAGCAGGCTGAGGGTAGCAGACACCAACAGAATCAACAAACTTATTCGTAAGGCCAGTGATGTTGTGGGGGTGGAATTGGACTCTCTGACGGAGGTGTCTGAAAAGAGGATGCTGTCCAAGTTGCATGCCATCTTGGACAATGACTCCCATCCACTCCATAATGTACTGGTTAGGCACAGGAGTACATTCAACCAGAGACTCATTCCACTGAGATGTAACACTGAGCGTCATGGGAAGTCATTCCTACCTGTGGCCATCAAACTTTACAACTCCTCCCTCGGAGTGTCAGACACCCTGTGCCAATAGGCTGGTCCTGGACTTATTTCCACTTGGCATGATCAACATTATTATTTAATTATTTATGGTTTTATATTGCTATATTTCTACACTATTCTTTGGTGTAGCTGTAATGAAACCCAATTTCCCTCGGGATCAATAAAGTCTGTCTGTCTGTCTGTATACACATCCTATTAATAAGTACAGAGCATCAATGGATCAGGAGAAAGGAACCAACCCAGTAAGCTCCCTTGTGAGTCAGGCAACCTGACCAATCACCAAATGAACAACAACATTAAAAGCTGCAAGGTTAAGAATAAATAATGTGCTTCCTAATTAAGATTTAAAAAACTTTCTTTCACCTGCAGGAACTAAAACTGCCCTGATATCCACAAAGTTAAAACCTGGGCAACAATGGGGAATAAGACTTTAGTTGGAATGTGATTTGGGTAGGGATCAGAATGGTAGAGGTGCAATAAGCTGAATGTGTGTTGAAACCACTTGAGCCAAAAGCCAAAAAGTTACATCAAAAACATTTATGACCAGTTAAATATTATAAACACACAAAAGTTAACAATTCTATCATTAAAATGTTCAGTGCTTCTAAAGGAAGAATGTTTCCCAAATGATATTATGATTAGAATCTGATCGATTATTATTTTGTTTTCTACTTCTGTTGGAGGATGAAAGCTTTATAAATTTCTTTGCTTTCTGTTTTAATTTGTTCTTCATTCCTGGAGCTAACCAAGTAGCAAATTAGCTCCAGCAATGATTAGATATTTTAAGTGCAACTATTGTGCTTATTTTTGCTGCTCAAGACTTGCAGCTGATTTTAATTGCCCTGGAAAGTGTAGAATGCAAGCTGCTGAAATCCCCAGAGACGATGCACACACAGGCAATGCAAGATGTTTGGAATCATAATTTGTGTAAAAGAACTGACCTTGGCTCCACCAGAAAGCAAAAGCCTCCTGAAACCTGCCTCCTTGGTGTGATCAAAATTTAAAATAACTTTCCAGCCACTGAATGCACCAATCTGCAGAGATAAGACAAGTTATATGAGATCACAAAAGATGTACACTGAAGAAACTGGTCACTTGGCTAAACCCACCACTCCATATCCGTGCTCTACTTGTGCCTCCTCTAGCTTTCTACTTGCAATTCTATCAACAGGACTCTCCACTCCCTTCCCCAGTGTCCAGTCTCCCCATAAACACACCTGTGCTGGCTCCTTCCAAAATTTCCCATGAGAGCAAGTTCCACGTTCTCCCTACTCTACGGGCGGCAGAGGAGATTCTATCAAAATCTTGTCTAGATTTCCTGGTAACTCTCTGATCATCTTACATTGATGGTTTTACTTTCTCTCTTCTACACAAGCAGAAAGGAAAATAAGCAGCTTTGAAGGAAAATAACCTCATTCTCTTCAGCTTTTCCCATCTATAAACTTACACATCTGATATCATTCTTGGGAGCATCTTCTCCAGTGCCTCTACATCGTTTTTGCAGAGATGATACCAAAAGTGCAAAAGTGTATACAATATTTTATGTAAGGATAAACAGACTGGCTCTCATTTCAGTTACTTGCAAGGCAGTTGTTGGACATCATGCCTCAATGTATGCTAACTCTTCACCTTCAGAGGCATGGTAGTAACCATGTGAAGTCTCACTCTTGCTTTCAAACCTTTAGTCCATTTCATCTTTTAAGGTCATTGGGGACCTGAGTCACTCCAACCATAATCTATTCCAGCTACTACCATCCAGGAAACAATACCACAGCATAAAAGCCAGGACCAACAGGCTCTGGGACAGCTTCTTCTACCAAGCCATCAGACTGATGAACTCACACTAATTTGAGTGTATTTCTATGTTACATTGATTGTTCTATTTATTATCAAATATTATCAATTACTATGATTGCACATTTAGATGGAGACGTAACGTAAAAATTTTTACTCCTCATGTATGTGAATGATGTAAGAAATAAAGTCAATCCAATTCAAATTCTTTCATTCAGTCTAGTTCGATAACAATAAAACAAACATTCAAAAAGGAAATTTCATAAACTTCTTCATCATACAAAAAATTACATTCCTTGTTGAACTTTATACCCAGTCTGTGCTGTGTGTCTGGAATGTCCAACATTCGGCTGTCTACTTGCCAAGGCAATGTTGTCCATACACCTGATGTCTGCCCAATGGAGTTTCCTGTATTTAATAACACAGGAAGTCCATGTGAGAGACCTATAAAACTGCAGCAGTATGGCCAATTTATGATTACAGTACCTCAGCACTATCATTCTTTTGTCTTAGCACTTCCAGTTTCTTTCTCCATCGCATAGCAGCTACTGCAAGTTTTTTCTGTTGTAGACTAATTCCAGGAAGCACATCAAGGATGAAACTACTGCCCCATTCATAGTTTTCCTCCTGGAAAAGATACGGAATCATGAGCTGCACTGAAACATCTGTTTGTCTCTCCACTGATACCACCTGACGTGCTTAATATTTAGAACATTTTCTGTTTTCTTTTTGGACTTTTAGAGTCTTACTAATTAAGGTAATTTAGACCCCACAATAAGATCAAGGAAAGATAATTATTCAGCAAAAGAATCCCTTGATATGAATGAAGAGAGAGTACATTACAATTAATTTTTGTTACATATACGCCTCGACCTTTGAAGGAATATCAAGCGGAAACACAAATTAAAAGGCTGCTTCTCATTAGTTCCAATGGTTACATTCCAAAGTTCAAAAAATCTCAGACATAAAAATCTGAATGCTTTAAAATATCAATACAAGTATCCAAAATAAAAAAATAACTATACCAACAATAAAAAACAAATGTCAAACAACATTCTCTCTGAATGAAAAGCAAACGTTAAACATAAAGTCTATCTACTGTAGTTATGATCTGATCTATCAACAGAATGCTAGCACTGTTGCAAGCTGTACACAGAAGCAGAACATTAACAGGAAAGGTGTCTCAGTGTTAGGGCAAAGTACATCTTGGAACTGTAATTACTTTCATATGGCTTCTGCATAACTTTAACTAGTGGCATGTACAAAAGAATTAGAAGTAAAAACCTCAAAAATAAGTTTATTATCTGAATGAGACAAATGCTTGAGATGGATACATAACCTGGATAAATCTGGCAGCAGCTCTGCATGCCTCTAAATAGGATCGATGAAGAACCCATTTCCCAGCTGCCATAGAAGCCAAATATTTTTCATTGCGCAATGGCTGTCCGACAATGATGTGTGTACAGGATGGATCAAAACACTGTCTGTCAAGTACCACTGCACCTAAAAATAAGCAAAAATCCACACTTTCCTTGAGTCATTGCATTTAAACACTTATTCACTGTTAATGATTGGGAGGTTCATCTTATGCCATAGAAACCCAGCATCCTTAAATGTGCATAAGCATAATTAATCTTAATTAAGCATAAGCATAATTAATCTGATTAAAGGTCAATGACCTAAAAAGTTAGCTCTATTTCTCTCTCCATAGATGCTGCCTAGCCTATTGAGTATTGCCACCATATTTTCAGCCAAAGTTGTGCTGTCGTAATGCATGAGTACATCCATACACAAGTCAATGAGAAACTTGCTTGCAGCGGCATTATACCCACACTGTATCAAATAAGCAGCATTCACAAGAAAAACACAAGTTAAACATAAACCATACAAAATCTTTCCCAGAAAGAACACAATTAGAACAAAGAAGGTCAATCAGTGCAAAGTAATCACAATATTGCTAAATTACAATGATTAACGTTTGCCAGTTGGCTCAAGAACTGAATATTGCAGGGAAGTAGTTATTATAAAGCTGGGGGGGGGGGGGGGGGTGTGTGACACCTCAGACTTCTGTATTTCTTGCTCGATGGTAGCTGTCCAAAGGTGTTAAGACTAGGTCGGTGGGGATCTTTGATGATAGAAGCTGCCTTCTTGAAGCAGCGACCTCTGTAAATACTACCAATGGTGAGGACAGATGTGTCTGTATGTTCCTGTGTAGTACTGAGCACCCAAGGTATTGTGATTTTAGAAGATTCAGTACAAATTGGATTTACCATTACCACAGATTTATAAGAGATCACATTTGGCTCTTTTAGAACTAGCCTGGGAACCTATTGCTTTCCCTGTAAATCATCTTCTATCACATGCCCATCCAATTCCCCATTAAAAGTCCTGTTAACTATTTCTGTGAATCTTTCAGTAGTTTCAGACTGTAACCACTGCATTGAAAGACTATTTCACGTTGCCAGTGTGGCTTTTGCCCGTCACTTTGAATCTGTGTCTCCTGGTCCTTGATGGAACAGGCTCTCTCTCTCTCTACCTCACCCTAGCCAGCTGCATCTTGTGCACCTGCACCAAACTTCTACTCTCTCCTTAGAATCATAGAACAAAGCAACATGGACACAGATTCTTCAGCATGCTGAACAATATGCCAGTCTAAGCTAGCCTCGTTTGATCCATATCCTTGTAACCCTCCTCGTTTCATAAGAACCAGCCCAGCTGCTCCAATCCAAAACTATAGCTGAAATCCCTCATCCCTGGAATCATTCCATTAAACCTTCACTGCATTCCATTTAGCATCTTTATGTTACTTCAGACTTAAATTTGAATAAACAGATGACAATTTTTACTTTAAAGTTTGATAGTGCAATATTTCCCCTAGTTCTGAGTAATCCTTTAATTATTTATTAATGGAGCTCTTTAGTAGATGTGCCACTAGTGCAATACTGAATATATGGCAACCAACTTACACACAGCAAGCTCCCGCAAAACATAAATGTGAAAATGATGTGATTGGTTTAGAGATAAACATTGTCCAGGACATGAGCCAGAACTTCTCTGCTCCACATCCAAATACCGTAGATTCCGGACTACAGAGCGCACCTGATTAAAAGCCGCTGGCTCTAATTTTAGAAAGAAAATCAATTTTTTACTTGTACAGGCCGCACCGGATTTTCGGCCGCAGGTGTCCCACGTTGTAATATGAGATATTAACACAGAAAGATATTACACGTGAGGATTTTTTAACTTTTAATTAAATCCATATGGTAACATAAACAAATACATATTGCAAATGCTTTTTTTCGAACCGTGCCTGTAACGCGGCTACTTTTAAATATACGTTGCGTATACTTTTTTACTGAAAAACATTCCAATATCTCCTAACGACTGGTAAAAAATATATATACTGCAGCCTACCAGGAAAAGTTATTGATCGCCTTTAACTTAAAAGCAGCGTTCGCTCAGATCCAATGCCGCTCGCGTAATGCCGCTCGCCCCCCTCCTTCCCATTTATCGCAAACTGGCATTTTTCCCACAAGACGCGGCGAAACCGGGTGTGACGTCATAGCATCCCGCGATGTAGTACAGAAAACAAATATAGTTAAAACACTTCTAACTTTAACTAGAAAATGAATTACTAAGCGAAAATATTATAAACTAAATAACTGCCATAAAGGCAGCACAATGCTTTTCTTCGAGTGTTTTCCATGTTGATGAGGGTGAGTACAAATGACTGATTTACAATAATTTAATTGTGAAAGTGCGCTTGATTTATCGTACAATTTCATTGGACCTCTGTGAACTACTCATCAATTTTATTGGTCTACTGTTACGAGGCAAAATGTTTTTGGCGGCATGAAAAAAATCATGCATTAGCCGCACCGTATTAAAGGCCGCAGAGTTCAAAGCTGTTCAAAATGTGGGAAAAAAGTAGCGGCTTATAATCCGACATCTACGGTAATACTATTGAATCCTTTAAATCTACCTACAAGATAAAGCCCCCCAACAAAGGCAGTACCCTCTTCATATGACAGTGGAGTATCAGCCTTTTCCCCATAATCTTTAATTCCCATATTATGCAAAAATCTAAGTCTTAAATACACTATTTAATGAGGCAGCCTCTACTGCTTCCTTGGACAGAGAATTCCACAGATTCACTACTCTGACATTTCTTTCTCATCTCCACCTTCTCCCCCAAACCTTGAGGAGATCAGAACCAGATGTAGTCTCACCGGTACCCTGTACGGTTGCAGCATAAACTCCCTGCTTTTAAATTCAATCCCGCTAGCAATGAAGGTAGCCTTCCATTTGCCTTCTTGATAACCCATTACACTTGAAAACCAACATTTTGTGGTTCATGCAACAGTACTCCAGGCCCTCTGCACAACAGCATACTGCAATATTTCACCATTTAAATAATAACCTGATCTTCTATTCTCCCCTCAGCCATCAGATTTCAGAACAGTTGATGAATAAGTGAACACTATTAATTAGTTGAGCAAACACGAGGAAATCTGCAGATGCTGGAAATTCAAACAACACACACAAAATGCTGGTAGAACACAGCAGGCTAAGCAGCATCTATAGGGAGAAGCGCTGTCAACGTTTCGGGCCGAGACCCTTCGTCAGGACAAAGATGCTGCCTAGCCTGCTGTGTTCTACCAGCATTTTGTGTGTGTTGACTATTAATTAGTTATTCCTTTTCCTTTCTTTTTCAATATTTTTATTGATTTCTTACATAAAAGAATACAGTGTACAGTAGGATAGATAATATATATTGATTACAATATATTGAAATCACAAATATAGTCTCATTACCCCATATCCATATAAATTAAATTTAAACATAATATTGAAGAGATAATTTTATTATACAAAAAAATCTAAACCCACTACCAGAAAAAAAACAGCTGTTTGGTTAAAAAAGAGGAAAAAATCCTTATCATATAGTAAAACATTATTAGTCAACATCTGTGCTTAATAGCAAATCAAAGATTTTGAAAATAATTCAAAAGGTCCCCACAATGTTAAAAAATCTTGTCTAGGTTCAGAAATTGAACAGCGAATCTTCTCTAAATTTAAGCAAGATATAACATCATGTTACCAATGAGTATGAGTAGGCAAGAGTGGCATCCTTCCACTTGAGCAACAATGCCCTCCTGGCTATAAGAAAAATAAAGGCCAAAATGTGCAAATCATGTGTCTCCAAAATAATATCATTTCCTCCAACAATACCAAATAAAACAGTCAAAGGATTAGGTTTAAAATTTACTTTAAAAAGCACCGAAAAAGTTTGGAATACATCCTTCCAATATTTTTCAAGACTCGGACAAGTCCAAAACATATGAATTAGTGAAGCTTCTCCTATTGTTACATCTATCACAATAGGGAGATATATCAGAATAAAAATGAGACAGCTTACCTTTAGTCATGTGGGCCCTATGAATCACTTTAAATTGTAGAAGGAATGACAGGCACATAACGATGAGGTATTAACCAATTTAAAAATTTCATTCCAAGTATCCTCAGAAATTGGAATCTGTAAATCTTGCTCCCAGAGATTTTTAATTTTGTCTAAAGGATTATTTCTCATTTCCAACAACATACCATAAATATTAGATATAGATCCATTATGGAAGGGTTTCAAATTAAAAATTGTATCAAGTAAATTCTTATCTGGACTTTTAGGAAATGTATGTACTTGAGAACGCAGAAACATCGAAAAAAGTGGGTTTTGGGTAGGCTATACTTAGCTGACAGTTGTTCAAATGAAGAGAGACTATCTCCAACAAACAAATCCTGAAAACATTTAATACCCAATCTATTCCACTCTTTGAAAATTACATCAGTCATAGGTTTAAACAAATTTAGGGAAAAAAAGGACTTGAAAGTGAAAAACTCAATAAACCAAAGTATTTTCTAAATTGTACCCAAATCATCAAAGTGTGTTTAACTACAAAATTATCAGTTAAATTAAAGATAAAGAAATTGAGGATCCAAGAAGAGAAATGATAGAAAATTTCTTAACAGAATTAGCTTCTAAAGAAACCCAGACCGGACAGTCATCTTGATTAATATAATATAGCTAAAACATAAGATTCTGTATATCGAGTGCCCAGTAATAAAACCTAAAATTGGGTAAGGCTAAACCTCCATACTTTTTAGCTTTTTGAAGATGAACTTTATTTAATCGAGAAATTTTATTTTCCCATATATAAGAAGATATAATAGAATCCAGAGAATCAAAAAAGGATTTAGGAATAAAAACAGGTACGGCATGAAATAAATATAAAAATTTAGGTAAAATATTCATTTTAATAGAATTAATTCAGTCAATCAACGATAAAGAGAGGGGTGACCAATTTGATAGTGCCTTCTTAACATAATTCATAAGTGTAAAAAATTTTCTTTAAAAAGGAATTTATAATTCCTGGTAATTATTACACCCAAATAAGTAAGTTGATTTCTTACAATTTTAAAAGGAAGGTTAACCATATAACAATTACAGCACGGAAGCAGGCCATCTCGGCACTTCTAGTCTGTGCCGAATGCTTAATCTCACCTAATCCCACTGACCTGCACTCAGCCCATAACCCTCAATTCCTTTCCTGTCCATATACCTATCCAATTTTACTTTAACTGCCAATAGTGAACCTGCCTCTACCACTTCTACTGGAAGCTCATTCCACACAGCTACCACTCTCTGAGTAAAGAAATTCCCCCTCATGTTACCCTTAAACTTTTGCTCCCTAAGTCTCAACTCACATCCTCTTGTTTGAATCTCCCCTACTCTCAATGGAAAAAGCCTATCCACGTCAACTCTATCTATCCCCCTCATAATTTTAACTACTTCTATCAAGTCCCCCCTCAACCTTCTACGCTCCAAAGAATAAAGACCTAACTTGTACAATCTTTCCCTGTAACTTAGGTGCTGAAACCCAGGTAACATTCTAGTAAATCTTCTCTGTACTCTCTCTAGTTTGTTGACATCTTTTCTATTAGTTAGTATTAACTAATACCAAATTATTCAAAGGAAAAAGTTGGATCCTTATCCTTTTTAAGAATAAGCAAAATAGAGGCTTAATATAAAGATTGTGGCAACCTACCTAATTTAAAAGAGTCCGAAAGGACTGAATGTAAGTGGGGTATAAGCAAAGAGGAAAAAGCCTTATAAAACTCTCCAGAAAATCCATCAGGACCCAAAGCCTTCCCCGAGTGCAAAGAGTAAACAACCTCGGCAATTTCCTCACAAGTAATGGGTTGATCCAGCTATTTTCAATTATCAGAAACTGTAGGAATGTTTATTTGATCTAAGAAATTATTCATTACAGTAGTATCTTTAGGATGATCAGAACTATAAACTTTAGACTAGAATTCTCTAAAAATATTGCTTATTTCTAAATGATCAGATATTTTATCACCATTAGCTTTAAAAATTTCTTTAATTTGACGTTTAACTATAAAGATCTTTAATTGGTTCGCCAATAGTTTACCCATTTTATCTCCATGAACATAAAACTGACTTTTATCTTTTAAAAGTTGAGTTTCAATTGGATAAGTTAAAAGCAGATTGTATTTAGTTTCAATTTCAACACGTCTTTTATATAAAACAGGATCTGGAGCCAAAGCACATTTTTGGTCTAATTGTTTCAACTGATTGGCAAATTCAATTCTCTCTATATTAGCTTTTTTCTGAATACTTGTGGTAAAAGAAATAATCTGTCCTCTAATATAAGCCTTAAAAGCATCCCATTAAATAAGACTAGAAGTCTCTTCTAGCATTTTGTCTTCCAAAAAAAAGAGTAATTTGTCTCTCCTAAAATTTTTTAAAATCCTTATGTGATAACAGAGTTGGATTAAACACCAGAATCTGCTTATTTAGGAGACACCTGGAAGATTTAAAGATAAAAACACAGGAGCATGATCTGAAACATCAATTTCTTTATATTCACAGGATTGAACCAATGGAATCAATTGACTATCAACAAAATATAATAATTCCTGAAATATGTATGAACATGAGAAAAAAAAAGAGTACTCTTTAACTGTTGGATACAAAAAACACCAAATAATATCACATTTCATTAGAAAAGGTTGAATAAAGGAGGCAGATCTACTAAAGGTTAATCATTTAAAAGATGAGCGATCTAAAACAGGGTCTAAACAGTTGAAGCCTCCGCCTAAAACTACAGAATACAGACTTAAATTTGGTAAAAGCGAAAAAAGGCGTTCAGAAAAACCTGGATCATCTATATTTGGGGCATACAAATTAGCAAAAACCATTAATTTATTATCTAATTTCCCTGAGACTATAACAAAATGCCCACTGGTATCAGACACTACATTATGTTGAACGAAAGAAACTGAATTGTCTGTAAGAATCGAAACTCCTCTGGCCTTAGCCTGAAAGGGGGAATGAAACAATAATCCCTTCCAACGGCTGAAAAGACGCAAGTTATCACATTTACAAACATATGTTTCTTGTAAAAATATAACTGAGACATTCAATTTCTTAATATAATTAAATATCTTATTTATTATGTTTCGCGGGATGGTTTAATCCTTTCACATTAAAACTAAGTAAATTAATAATACGATCCATTTTAAATATTACTTGAGAGGTTAGAATAAAAACCGCTAGAATGTATATTAAATCCAATGAGCTTTAAGATATAGTAACCAAGCAACAAATGAAGTTAAGAGAACCAAACAGCTGAAAGAAACCCACCCCCCACCCAAAGAGAGAAAGTTGACCAAAGAGCAGTCGACAGCTAAACCTACCAACATTACCCTCCCAAAACAATGTACTGGCTGAGCAAAAAATTTTCAAGACTAACTGCATTCCAACAAGACACAACAAAAATCAGAGCAAAATTAAACTAAAATTAAAATTAAAAACAAAATTAAAATTGTTCATTAAAAGAAAGTAATGAACAGTTAGACTGCTGCTTCTAAAAAAGGATCCATCAGGCAGACGCAACATAGAATTCTGTAGGGAATTATTGAACATTTAAACTTCTGATACTGATTCGGAAATTAAAAAATCCTGCAATTCTTGAACGGAACCATTTCTGAGAGCCATTTTTCAAAATGATTCTAAGACAAGCGGGGTAACGAAGAGAGGGCTTGAAACCTTTATTATACAATTCTGACATAACCTTTTTAAACTTGAAGCATTCATTCAACACCTTGGGTGAAAAATCCTCCACAATTCTGATCTTCTGGCCTTCATAATCAATCATGCCTTTCTGACGAGATTCACGAATTAAAATTTCCTTTGTTTTAAAGTCGTGAAGACAAATTATCACTGAACTGGGTCATTCTCCTGGAGGAGGTCTTGGTACTGGCGATCTATGAGCTCGGTCTATTTTAGGTGGAGATTTTAAAAATATTTGGAAATAAGTCAGCCAAAAGGTTTGCAAAAAATTTGGAAGGCTGATTACCTTCTATTAACTCTTTAAAACTCAGAATTCATAAATTATTTCTTCTGCTTCTATTTTCTAAGTTGATAATCTTCTGTCTTAATTTTTCATTAATCTTTGACTGTTTATCACAGATCTTTTCCAGGTCATCAATTTTCGCATCCAACATCGTCAAAGTGTCATCATTCTCTTTTATCTGGTTATTGTGTTCACTTAAAGTTTTTTGAATAGAATCCAATTTTACATCTATTCGTTTAAATTCAGCACTGAGTTGCTGAAATTTCTGCAGGAACTCCTCCGAGAGTTTATTTGTATGCTTCTGAAGTGTCTCCAAAGTAGATTCCAAAGTTATAGGAGCTCTTCTTTTTTAGTAGCTTTGGCGCTCCCCATCGTAAAACAATATTGCGTTTAAAAGTAAGTTTTCAAAACAAGTTAGAAACAGCAACTATAAAAAACGCTGCTCCTCCATCGACAGCCAGTAGGTTTCTCAGTTATTCCTTTTCCTGTACTATATTGTGATTTATATTAATTTATGTATTTTAATTGTAGTTTTACATATTTGACAATTTTCATATCAGTAAGTCAGTGATATTAAATCTTACTGTGATCATTTGCAACTGCCTGAATGCTGCTTCAATGTTACATAGCATCACAGTATGTAAGTGTTAAAAAATTGAATAGAGAATGAAGATTTAGAATACCGTAGATTTCGCACTACAGAGCGCACCTGATTAAAAGCCGCTGGCTCTAATTTTAGAAAGAAAATCAATTTTGTACTTGTACAAGCCGCACCGGATTTTAAGCCGCAGGTGTCCCACGTTGTAATATGAGATATTTACACAGAAAGATATTACACGTGAGGATTTTTTAACTTTTAATTAAATCCGTATGGTAACATAAACAAATACATATTGCAAATGCTTTTTTTCGAACCGTGCCTGTAACACGGCTACTTTTAAAATACATACGTATCGGTAACACACAAATTACGTTGCGTATACTTTTTTTATCGCCTTTATTGATAAAGTTATATATAGTTATTGATCGCCTTCTTCATCTTCCTCCTGCGCACTAAAACCATCAAAGTCCTCTTCTTCAGTGTCCGAATTGAACAACCTCAGGATCTCATCACTCACTTCAGTCTCTTCGTTGTCGCTCTCACTTGAGCGCACGCGATCCTCTTCATCACGCAGCAGTCCAGCCTTTCGAAAGCCGTTGGTGATGGTGGATGTTGTGACATGGCTCCAAGCATTTAGGATCCACTGGCAGACTTGAGTTAAAGATGCTCTTCGCATGTGGCCTGTTTTGGTAAAGGATTTCTCGCCGCTCGTCATCCAAGTCTCCCACTCAATGCGCAGTGCCACTTTAAATGCCCGGTTCACGCTGATGTCCAGTGGCTGCAAATACTTCATGGTGCCCCCAGGAATCACAGCTGGAATTGAGTTTGTACTCTTGATGGCAGCTTTCACTGAATCTGTTATATGAGCCCTCATGCTGTCCATAACGAGCAACGCTATTTTTATGTGAAAAAATCCCCCCGGTCGCTTGGCGTAGCACTCTCTGAGCCAATCCTTCATTAGACTCTCCATCATCCAACCTTTCTTATTGACTTTCACCATGATTTCTTTTGGGAATTTTTCCTTTGGCATTGTCAGCCGCTTAAAAATCACCATCGGTGGAAGCTTTAGTCCGGATGCTGTGCAGCTCAGAACACAAGTAAAATGCGTTCTCTCATGGCCACTTGTTTTCAGTATGATGGACGAGTCACCTTTTTTATTAACAGTCCGAGTGAGAGGCAGGTCAAATATCAAAGGTACTTCATCCATATTTATGATTTCATCTGGCCCGATGGAATTCTCCGCTATCTTTGTTTGAGTGAACGTGCGGAAGTTAGCAAGTTTTTCCTCATGGTCGGGAGGGAGTTGCTGACAGAGAGTCGTGCGTACCCTGATGGACAGGCCTTTTCGTCTCATAAATCTAAAACACCACGATGGCCCACCTCTAAAATCTTCGATTTTCATTTTGGTGGCGATTGCTTTAGCCTTCAGTCTGATCTGCACGGTGGAAACACCGCGGCCGCCTGCTCTCTGTGTGTTAACCCAGTCTTCAAGAAAGTTTTCAAGTTCGGGCCATCTGCTATGATTACCTCTGAAAGCTTTTGTCGTCTTTTTGCATTGATTCAGTTCTTCGTGCTGGCGTCTCCACCTTCTCACCATCGATTCATTTATGCCAAGATTACGTGCAGCAGCTCGATTTCCTTCTTCAACCGCCAGATTGATTGCCTTTAACTTAAAAGCTGCATCATATGCTTTTCTTCGAGTGTTTTCCATGTTGATGAGGGTGAGTACAAATGACTGATTTACAATAATTTGTGAAAGTGCGCTTGATTTATCGTACAATTTCATTGGACCTCTGTGAACTACTCATCAATTTTATTGGTCTACTGTTACGAGGCAAAATGTTTTTGGTGGCATGAAAAAAAACCATGCATTAGCCGCACCGTAGTAAAAGCCGCAGTGTTCAATGCTGTTCAAAGCATGGGAAAAAAGTAGCGGCTTATAATCCGACATCTACGGTACTTCAAAAATAAAGATCAGCTTTATTTGTCATACATACATTGAAATATACAGTGAAATGCATCACTTGCATCAAATCAAATCAGCAGACTTCAGGATGATGAACGGAAACAAAGATGAAATTTATCACAATGAAGCATTAAAAGATACATTTGGAAAGAAGAGACCAACTGAACAGTACTACGTAGAAGAAATAGGAAGAACAGAAACTTGGGAATATTTGATGGCAAAAGGCAAGTGGTGAAGTGGTGAAAACAAAATGCAGAAACTGGGTTTGACAAAAAATGGCATGAGTTCTACCTTTATATATCACTCATCAGGCCTCAAATACAATATTGTTCCACATGGAAAGGAAAAACTTGCAGAGATCTCATGAAATATGCTATGATGCCAAAAATGTAGCATTTTTGGAAATAGTACAGAAACTGGGGACGACTGGCAGATGTGAAGAGATGGGGGAGGGGTCAGTGTTAGAGAGTGGCAAGGTCACCAGAGAAAGGGAGACCCAGGGGTTTGTCAGAGATGTAGTGTCAAGGGAGGAGTCAGAGATAGGGAGAGGTGGGATGACAGTAAAATAGCACATTAAAGAATCATTATGAATATTGTGGTAGAAGAATATTTTCTTTTTAAGATACTGCACAAATTAAAAAAAAACACACCTAGCTGTTCGATCAGATGGCAGTAGTCAATCCGTTCCTGAGGGTTCAGTGATGATAACTGGAATCTCCGCTGAACAGAAGGCTCATTATTCTCACCAATAGCAACCTGAAAGTTTTACCAATAACATTAGTAAGAGTTCCATTCCTCACCAACTTCACTTACTCTCTTGTAATCATCTGAAGCTGAATCAGTGTTTGCAGCCTCTATCTCCGAGAGGAACTTCTCAAATATCTGTCAATGTTGAAGCTATTTCCACCTCCATAACGTCCCTCAACTCTGCCTCAGCTCATATGACACTAAAACTCACATCTATCCCTTAGATTTTTCAAGGATTAGTGATTCCAACTTGCATTTCCCCTAAGCTTCCCAGCCTTGACTGGCTTTTGGGAAAGCCACTGGCAAATTTAAAAATTGATTAACCAGGGAAGCCACCTATTAAAGGAAAAAAAAATACTAATTGAGAAAATAGCTAGGATTGTCTTTATTTGGGACATCATGCTGCTTAATTGGGGCAGGACATTCTTGCTGAACAGTTTTTATCTGGCCTCAGTCACCTGCACTTGTGTGGTTGTTAGACACCACGTTGTGCTTAGAGTGAACAGTTTTTAAATAGTGTCAGTTGTGTGTGCTTGGGCCAAGAAACTTATTGATGAATTACGACACCACTTCGTGCGGGAAGACAGCCCATTATCTGCACTAGGTGTCTGCACTGATTTTGTTTGTTTATAAACAAAGAAAAGAACACAGTAACATACATTGGATGAATTTCTCCACCAATGACTATTAGGAACCAATACAGTTTTATAGTACTGAAGTAATATTGGTAATGTTCTCATTTGTTCTGTATTTCATTTAAATACGTAATTTGTTACTCTGTTAAACAGTAAGTTGGCTTTTTTTAAATACCTTTTTAACTACAGTAGATTCCAGTTGGATGGTGGGGTGGAGATATGTCTCTACCAAAGGAGGTGCAAGGTCCTCCTTCCATCCGCTAATCAGGTCACCCTTGGGCAAGGTGCAGCATCTACTTATCCCCCTAATCAGGGTCACGGGAAGCCATGGGAGCTGGTAGAGTGAGCAGCTGGTGCATATCACAAGTCCTGGTTATGCAACCATTGACAACAAGCAAACAATCCCTGAAGAGTATCGATAATGGCTAGAGTTACCCGTCGTGTAACAACAATGCCCAGACGGTGGTAATGGCAAACCACGTCTGTAGAAAAAAAACTGCCAAGAACAATCGTGGTCATGGATAGAGAAAAGAATAAGAACAACAGTGTGAAAGGAGTCAAAGGACAGATGGAAGACAATGATCGACACAGCATATAATGATGATGATGATATTCCAGTTAACCAAGGCACATTGAGACCAATATATTTTGGCCCAATTAAGTCGCTACCCCAAATGATGAAGTTTTCTGGAAATAGTTAAAAGGTATATTAAAAAAACAAACCAAGTAACAAGTAATGTATTCAAATGAAATACAGAACAAATTAGAACACTACCAATACCTTTACAGTACTATAAAACTGGATTAATTCCAAATAGTTATCAAAGAAGGAATTCATCCAGCGTATACTGCCATGTTCCTTTGATTGTAAATGAACAAAATTAGTGCAGACACCTAGGGAGTTGCCTGCAATTGAATCCTCCAAATCTTCACTTTCATTGTTAACATTGAAGATGATTGTCGATACCTTCAAATTCTTCGTAGTTCCTAACTTGTTGGAAGTAGTGAAGTCATTTCTGGCATCTCCAAGTCTGAAAGCTTGAAACTGCAGTGAGCACAGCAGTTCTGAACTCTTATTGCTTATTTCTCACCAACTATCAGTGACAAAAAAATCACTGCTTTTTTAAGACAAACACGTGCAACTGATACTATTTAAAAACTGTTCACATTAAGCACGGTATTATGTCTAATGGCCACACAAGCTTGTGCAACTGACACTAGTGAGAAACTGTTCAGCAACAGTCCCTTGTCCCAATTAAACAGCATAGGGTCCCAGGAAAGGGGATCCCGATGATTTTCTCAATTAGTTTTGGTTCTTTAAGAGATGTCCCAAGTAAGCAACTGAGCCAATTAACTGATAGTTCAATTTACTGGAATCCACTATATTTCCAAGAAATGGCTAATTGGGGCAGTCGCTTAATTGGGCCAAAATGTACTGGTCCCAATTAACTGGGATCCATTGTATATTCAAGGCATAATAAAAGTGAAAGTTATTAATATGATCATGAGCTACTTGGAACCACAGACACAGCAAGACATTTTCTTCGTCTGCTGGAATTTGAAATCTCTGGAGTGAGACATTAGATGTCATGGCTTTATGATTATTGAGGCTCAGCACCTACTGAGACACTGAGGAAAAAAATGTCTAAAGACTAGATTACGAAAAAAGTGAACATAAACACTAGACTGAAATACAAAATAAAATCTCAGCACATCTTTTGCTTGAAAAGAGCAGAAACAATTCAGAAGTGTGTTGTTATTGATTCTTTAAAGTTATTGTACAAGCAGAATGTTAAGGTTAAATCTAAATTTGGTTAGGATTCAAAAAGCTTGGGGAAAAATAGTGTACTTGTGTAGATGATTTGTATGAGCATCATGTTAATACTCCTCACTTACAAATCACTTCCTTGTTACAATAAATACTGAGTATTTCCCGACCTGTTCTTTAGGCTGTGGTGCCACTGGAGGTTTTGCTAGCGGAAAAGCAATACTGGGTGCTTGAGGTGTAGGGGTGAGGTGATCACCTTTCATTGAAGTGTCACATTTTGCTGCTACAACTTCATGTGGAATTTCTGCAACATAAGTAGAGTCAATATCAAAGACTTCATCAACATTTTAAAAAACTATATACAATCATATCAAGCAGTAGTAAGTTAAGGCAACTGGACTTGCTGTGTTGTCTAGAAAATATTTTGCCATTCATCTGAGGCTTCTTCTGATCCATGGTGAGTAGCTTCCAGCTTATATACTCTGTGAGATGTTTAAAGGTATAGCAATCACATGAGGGTCATTAAGAGTCATAGAGGTAAGGGTCATTAGTTTTCACTTTGCATGAATGGAGGTGTGAACTGTTGTGGAGACACTGGGGTAGAGATGTTAGGACTGCATTGTAAGTAGCTGAACTAAGGGGTGAGGTACGACACCACTACACTTCCTTACACTATATTCTATCTGCCACTGCCAAAAGTCCTTCTGTAGACTCCCTGCTTCCTTAACACTACCTGCCCCTCCACCTGTCTTTGTGTTAACTGCAATCTTGGCTACAAAGCCATCAACTTCATCATCCAAAGCATTAATATACAACATTGCGAAGTAGTCCCGACAGAGACCCCTGCAGAACACCACTAATAACCAGCAGACAACCAGAAAAGGCCCTCTTTATTCCCACTCTTTGCCACCTGCCATTCAGCCAATCTATCTATGCTAGATCCTTTCCAGTAATACCATAGGCTCTTATCTTGTTAAGTAGCATCATATGCACCACCTTGTCAAAGGCCTTCTGAAAATTCAAGTAAACAACATTCACTGACTCTCCTTTGTTTGCACTGACTGTGGTCTCCCAAAGAGGGAGTCAAGGGTCCAGATATAGAGGGAGGTAAAGAGACCTGGGTTTTGGAGATTGTTGATTAGTACTAAGGGTATGAAGGTGTTGAATACCGTGAGGGAAACAATAAACAGAAGCATGACGTAGGTATTGCTATTGTCCAGGTAATCCAAGGCCAAGTTGACAGCTAGTGAGGCTGCACCACTATAGAACTTTTGTGGCAATAGGGAAATTGTGACGGGTCTAGGACCTTGCTTAGGCAGGAGCTGATTTTGGCTATGACCAATTTCTCAAAACACTTCAATACAGTAGAAGTGAGTACAAATAGGTGATAGTCATTGAGTCAGCTCACTCTGCTCTTGTTGGGCACATGTATAATTGTGGCTCTTTAGAAGTAAGTGGGAAACTCCGACTGCAACAGTGGTAGATTGAATCTGTTCTTGAGTACTTCCGACAGCTGGTTGGCACAGGTTTTCAATGCCCTACCATTGAGACCTGATACCTTGCGTGGATTCATCCTCCTGAAAGATGTCCTGACATCAGCCTCCGAGACCGAGATCACAGGGTCATCAGATACTGCACGGATTCACACAGGTATAGTTTATTCTCCCTTTGAAAGCATACATAAAAGGCTTTGAGCTCATTTGGGGGAGGGGGGGGGGGAGGTGAAGCATCACAGCCATTCATGATTTTAGGTTTCACCTTGTAGGAAGCAATGGAATGCAAACCCTGCAGAGCTTGCATGCATCAGATTCAGTCTCTTCAATTAGAATAGCTTTTTAGTTCTTCAAAGATGATCTGTTTTGAATGCCACTGATCTAACCCTCAGCCAACTGCTTATCTCCTAGTACATCTATGGCTTTTGGTTTGGGTTATATTCTCGAAGGCACACACTCATCCTTTCAGGTCTCGATGAAGCTGGTGACATCTGTGGCATATTCATTTTTAAATTTAAAGAAGAATTTAAAATTTCATAAACATACTGTTTGAAATAGATGAGTTATTTGAAATTTCTCTGTATTGGCATCATTCATTCCAATAGATATTGTGGAAATCTTGCAAAACTGGGAATGAAGTTTAATGAAGAGTTACAAATAAATTGCCTTTCCTTCCCTCCTTACTAAACATGTTTTTATACACAAATCAAGGCCTTAAGATGTTTCTAATATGGCATTTATGTAAGTATTAAATATCACAGAAGGCCACTTGAAATTTTAAATATTTTACAAAATCTAGCAGCTCATTGTTTCTGCTGTTTTAGCATGACAAAGACAGAACAACTGATGGAAAATATCCAAAAACACACTTAAATGAATTCTAAAAATTGAGTAAACAATAACTTTTAAGGTGCAGGAAAAATAGTTTAAAGTACCAATTGCAGCCATTTCTGAATCAGTTAAAGATTCTCTGTGTTCTGTATTTCGCTCCACCACCTGCTCCGTGTTCTTCTGGAACTGCTCGGAGTACTGAGAGGGGCTGCTAGGCCACTGCATATTGTTGGCCAGCTTGGCTCTCTCTTCCCTAGCTGTAGGATCATCCCAAATGATCTGCTCATTTTGTGATGGTTCTGTATTGATGTCCATTACAGCTGGATGTGAGCACCTAAAGATCAGGATATGAGAATCATTGAGTCAGAATCAAACTGCATGAAAAAAGTTTTTTGGCCCAGTCTATATTAATCAAGATGTCCATCTATGCTAATCCTATTTACTCACATTTCACCCATATCCCCTTTAACCTCTCCTATTCAGGTACCTGTCTAAGTGTCTTCTAAATGTTGTTAATATATCTGTTTCAACCAGTTCTTCGGGCTGCTCATTCAGTAAAAGGACCACCCTTTGGGTGAAAAAGCTTCTTCTCAGATTCCTGTTAAATCTCTCAACTCTTACCTTAAACTCAGCTCTTGATTGTCCAGTCCTGGAGAACAGACTGCATGCATTCACCCATCTATGCATCTCAGGGATTTATACACCTCCATATGTTCTTCTACACTTCAAGCCCTAGCCTGCTCAACCTCCCTCTATAACTCAGTCCCTCAAGTCCTAGCAACATCTTCCTACACGTATTCTGCACTGTTTCCAGTGTACTGAATGTGCAGATGCAAGTGGAACATCTGTGTTTATAAACTGATGGCTCTAATATTTTCAAATAAATATTGTATTATTTTCGGCAGGAAACTGTAAAGAGGCTCTTTAGCCCAAATGGTCCAAGATTTCTATCAAAGTGAGTCCCTTGTAGTCTTTCCTATCCTTGCACCTGTCGAACTGGCTTTTAGATGCGAAGGAAAACACTTCCTTTGGCAATCATTCATATATGGACTATCCTCTGGGTAAAAATGTTGCCTTTCAGGGTTCTAATAAATATTTCCCCTCACCCCAAAACCTATGTCCTTTAATTATTGATTCCCCAACCCTGGGAAAGAGAATATCACCCTATCTATGCTCCTCATAATTTTCTACACCTCTGTCCCTTGAGTCTTGGCCACATTCTTGTAAATCTCCTCAACACGCTTTCCAATTTAATGGCATCCATCCTATGAGTAAAACTGAATACAAATTCTAAGCTATTGAATTCTCATTAGATCAACGAATAAAACTGGAATTCAATAACGTAGCTGAACTGCAAATAAAAATAAAAATGAAACACTTAAGTTTAAAAATGCATTTGAGACATGCAAACTAATTCTCAGACTAAACACATTGCATTATTTGAACAGTGTGGGCATGTATGTCCACATTATAACCATTAAAAATAAACATTATGTCTACAAGGCATTTATCAAAACTATACCAAAACATTCCATAACTTCTTTGCAAAAAACACCATTTAAAAGTCAACATTCAAGAGACCTGAGGGATTCCAGTGCTCTGCTACGCCCTGCACGAAGGGCACCATCAGCTGAAGGGGAGTATTCCAGAATTCCCCTTGATACGGCTGCACGGTGTCCTACCGATTTCTCCACTCTTGTAGCAGACATTATTTCCTGTAACTGGCGCTGAAAATTCTCTCTCATTTCAGAAGTTTCTGTCAAATCTGTAAAATGTTATATAAAGAAAGAAAAAGTTGTAGTTTATAAACCTTTTGGGCTGCACAGGCATGATAAGTGACAGCCTCAGAGGCTATCGAAGTTTGGGGAGCGAATGCAAGGCTGGTGCGTTAAGTGTCGACATCAGAGGTCTAAACTCAGCTGCAACAAAATAGTAGTCTCAAGTGCAGCAGCCATTGTTAGGGTGAGCCAGTGATAAGAGTGAGAAGGCTTTGGCTTGACAGGCTTTAGTGTGAACAGGCAGAAGCAGTTATGAAGAGGGAAGCATTTTTCTCTTTTTTTTAATGTATAGTCAAGATGAAATGGTCCTCCTGTCAGATGTGAGAATTCAGAATACCTGACATTTTCCCTAATGACTACACCTGCAGGAAGTGCACCCAACTTCGGTGCCTGACTGACAGGGTCACAGAGCTGGAGCTGGAGTTAGATGTACTCAGGATCATTTGGGAAGCTGAAGATATTATAGATGATGCTTTCGAAGAGGTGGTCACACCCAGAGTACAGGCTTCAGACAGTAGATAGGTAACCACCAGAAGAGACAAGGGTATTAAGAAGTCAGTGCAGATTCCCACTGTGACCATTCCCCTCAACAACAAGTATACCTCTATGGATACTGCTGTGGGGGGTGGGGGGGGGGGGCAGATGACCCTTCATATCACAGAAGCAGCAGGCAGGCTGGTGGCATGGCGGCCAGCTCTGAAGCTTGACGGGGAAGGGCAAAATCAGGCAGAGTAGTAGTTATAAGTGACAGAAAGGAAGTTGTGTGGCCGCAAAAGAGACAGCAGGATGGTGTGCTGCCTCCTGGATGCAAGGCTCCGTGATGTATCAGAGTGGCTGCGGGATATTCTCAGTGGTGAGGAGGAACAGCCAAAGGTCATGGTGCACATTGACACCAGTGACATAGGCAGAAAAGGGGAATAGTTCCTATACAGAGTTAGAAAGAGGCTGAAGAGAAGGACCTCCAAGGTAGTAACCTCCAAATTACTCCCTGTGCCATTGGCTAGCGGACGTAGGAATGGGGCAGTAGCATGGATGAGGAGATGGTGCAGGGGACAGGGTTTCAAACTCTTGGATCATTGGAACAACTTCTGGGGAAGGGGTGACCTGTACAAGAGGGATGGGTCGCACCTGAACTGTTGAAGAACCAATATCCTGGCCGAGAGATTTGATGATGCTACTCAGGAATGTTTAGACTAGTCTTGCAGGGGACTGTGTACCGGAACCCTAGGTCAGCAAGGGAAGGATTGGACCAGAACGTAGATGGCAGGAAAAGTATTGAAAGACAAAATTGAAGTAAGAGGTATGATGGGTTGGATAGTTTGACGTCTGTATATTTTAATACTGGGAGTATTATGGGTAAGGGTGATGAACTTAAGAGTATGGATCAGTAAATGGAACTAAAATGTTGCAGGGATTACTGAAACTTGGTTGAGAGAGGGGCAGGAAAGGGTGATTAATGTACCAGGTTTTCAAAATTTTAGAAAAGGTAGAGGAGGTGGTAAGAGCAGGATAGGGGAGTTGTAATCAAGGACAATATCACAGCTGCACTCAGGGGAGATGTAATGGAGGAGTCAAGCACTGAGTCGATTTGGATAGAACTCGGGAATAGGAAGGATGCAATCACACTGATGGGATTGTACCAAGCCCCCCTAATAGACACAGGGACATTGAGGTACATATAGACATAGCTTGAGCATTTAGACATTAAGAAAGAGGATGTGATGGAGCTTTTGGAAAGCATCAAGTTTGACAAGTCACCAGGACCGGACAAGATATACCCCAGGCTACTGTGGGAGGCGAGGGAGGAGATTGCTGAGCTTTGCATCATCAATGGGGACAGGAGATGTTCCGGAGCACTGGAGGGTTGAAGATGTTGTTCCCTTAATCAAGAAAGGGAGTAGAGATAGCCCTGGAAATTATAGGCCAGTGGTTGGTAAGTTACCTCCGTGGTTGGTAAGTTGATGGAGAAGATCCTGAGAGGCAGGATTTATGAACATTTGGAGAGGCATAATTAGGAATAGTCAGCATAGCTTTGTCAAGGGCAGATCGTGCCTGACCAGCTTGACTGAATTTTTTGAGGATGTAACTAAACACCTTGATGAAGGTAGAGCAGTAGATGTAGTGTATATGGATTTCAGCAAGGCATCTGATAAGGTACCCCATGCAAGGCTTATTGAGAAAGTAAAGAGGCATGGGATCCAAGGGGACATTGCTTTGTGGATCCAGAATTGGCTTGCCCATAGAAGGCAAAGAGTGGTTGTAGACAGGTCATATTCTGCATGGAGGTTGGTGACCAGTGGTGTGCTTCAGAAATCGGTTCTGGGATCCCTTCTCTTTGTGATTTTTATAAATGACCTGGATGAGGAAGTGGAGGGATGGCTTAGTAAATTAGCTGATGATACAAAGGTTGGAGGTGCTGTGGATAGTGTGGAGGGCTGTCAGGTTACAGCGGGATATCAATAGGATGCAAAACTGGGCTCAGAAGTGGCAGATGGAGTTCAACCCAGGAAAATGTGAGGTCGTTCAGTTTGGTAGGTCAAAAAGGATCGCAAAATATAATATTAATAGTAAGACTCTTGGCAGTCTAGAGGATAAGAGGGATCTTGGGTCCAAGTCCATAAAACAATGAAAGCTGCTGTGCAAGTTGGCTGTGTGGTTAAGGAGGCACATGGTGCATTGGCCTTCAACAACCATGGGATTGAGTTTCAGAGCCGAGAGGTAATGTTACAGCTATAAAGGACCTTGGTCAGACCCCACGTGGAATACTGTGCTCAGTTCTGGTCACCTCACTACAGGAAGGATGTGTAAACTATAGAAAGGGTGCAGAAGAGATTTACAAGGATGTTGCCTGGATTGCGGAGTATGCCTTATGAGAATAGGTTGAGTGAACTCGGCCTTTTCTCCTTGGGAGTGTTGGAGGATGAGAGGTGACCTGATAGAGGTATATAAGATGACGATAGGCATTGATCGTGTGGATAGTCAGAGGCTTTTCCCCAGGGCTGAAATGGCTAACACGAGAGGGCACAGTTTTAAGGTGTTTGGAATTAGGTACAGAGGAGATGTCAGGCGTAAGTTTTTTTATGCAGAGTGGGGAGTGCGTGGAATGGGCTGCCGGTGACAGTGGTGGAGGTAGATACGATAGGGTATTTTAAGAGACTCCTGGACAGGTACATGGAGCTTAGAAAAATAGAGGGCTATGGATAATTTCTAAAGTAAGTACATGTGGGCAGAAGGGCCTGTATTGTGTTGTAGATTTTCTATATGTAATCAGATTAAGGAAATGTGTAAAAATGATAAGATTGTTGCATTGGTGGATTTCAACTAATATAAACTGGGACATTCTTAGTGCAAGGAGTTTAGATAGGACAGAATTTGTTAAGAAACCAGGGAGGTTTCTTAACTCAATGTGGATAGTCCAGTGAGAGATACTCATTGGACTATCCGTACTAGACCTGGTGTTGGTTAATAAGCCTGGCCAGGTGACTGACGTTTTAGTGGGTGAACAATTCGGGAACAGTAACCACAACTCCTTAAATCCTTTCAGGATAGCTATAGATAAAGATGGGCATGGGTCTTGGTGGAGAGTTTTACATTGGAGTTGGGCAAATGACGAGAGCATAACGCAAGAACTAAGAAGTGTTAATTGGGAACACCTTTTTTCTGACAAGTCCACATCAGACATGTGGAGGTTGTTTAAAAATCAATTGCACAGAGTACAGAAGGATGTTAGAAGGATTGGTGGGGATGGAAAGATAAGAGAACCTTGGATGTCCAGAGAAATAATGGATTTAGTCATGAAGCAAAAGGGAAAGTATGTAAAGCCTCGTAAGTTAGGATCAAACGAAACACATGAGAATAATAAGGAAGCCAAAAAAGAACTCAAGGAGGGAATTAAGAAAGCCAGGAGGGGCCATGAAAAGTCCTTGGCAAGTAGGATTAAGGTGAGACCCAAGGCATTCCATACATATATCAAGAGGAAGTGAATAACTAGGGAGAGTGTGAGACCACTCAAGGATAAAGGGGGAAACATTTGCTTGGATGTGGAGAATGTGAGTGAGATGCTTAATTAGTACTTTGCTTCAGTGTTTACCAAGGAAAAGGATATGGAGGATCAAGAGGTCAACACTGAGTGCTATAAATAGGTTAGGGTATTGAGAGGCTAAGGAGGAGGAAGTGTTGGGCCTCCTAATAAGTATTAAGGTGAATAGGTCCCCAGGGCCTGATGACATTTACCCAGGTTATGGAAAGAAGCAAGAGATGAGGTTGCTGGGCCCTTGACCAGTACTTTCATGTCCTCTCTGACCAAAGGTGAGGTCCACTGGACTGGCAAGTGGTTAATGTTGTACCTCTATTTAAGAAGGGAACAAGGGAGAATCCTGGGAACTATAGATCGCTGAGTCTCACGTCAGTTGTAGGAAAATTGCTGGAGAAAATTCTTAGGGTTAGGACATAGGAGCATTTGGAAACCTATGGCCTAATTAGGGAGAGCCAGCATGGCTTTGTGCATGGCAGGTTGTGCCTTACCAACCTGATTGAATTTCTTTGACAAGGTGACGAGAGATTGATGGGGCTAGGGCAGTGGATGTTGTCTACATCTGGACAAAGTCCCTCATGGGAGGCTAATCCAGAAGATTATGATGGCATCTATGATGAATTAGCTGTTTTGGATTTAAAACCAGCTTGCATATAAAAGACAGAAGGTAGTGGTTGAGGGGCCTGTAATTTAGTGGTGTTCTGCAGGGATATGCGCTGAGACCTCTGCAGTTTGTGATGTATATAAATGACCTGGATGAAAATGTAGATGGGTGTGTAGAAAGTTTGCAGATGATACCAAGACTGGTGGAGTTGTGGATGGTGTAGAAGACTGACAAAGAATATAATACGCTACAGGTCAGTTACAGATACGAGCAAAGAAATGGCAGATGGAGTTTAACCCAGATAGATGTGAGGTATTGCACCTTGATAGGGAAGTTTCAAGGAGACAGTACACTGTTAAGGGCAAGATCATTAACAGTGTTGCTGAGCAGGGAGATCTTGGGATCCAAGTTCATAGCTCCTTGAAACTGGCTGCACAGGTCGACCAGGTGGTTAAGTAGGCTTATGGAATGCTTGGTGAGTCACTGAGTTTAAAAGACAAAAGGTTATCTTCCAACTTTATAACACTCTTGTTAGACCACATCTGGATTATTGCACATAGCTCTGGGCCTCCCCTATTAAGAAGGATGTTGAGGTTTTGGAAGGGCTGCAGAAGAGGTTTACCAGGATGCTGCCCGGTTTAGATGGCATGTGCTATCACGAGAGGCTAGATAAATTTGGGTTGTTTTCTCTGACGTGCTGGAGGCTAAGGGGAGATCTGATAGATGCTTACAAGATTATAAGAGGCATAGATAGACTGGACAGAGAGTATTGGTTTCCCAGGGTTGAAATAACTAATACCCGAAGGCATGCAATGAAGGTGAGAGGGGGTAGATTCAAAGGGGCTGCGAGGGGCAAATATTTTTTACTTAGAGAGAGAGACATGGATGCCTGGAATGCGCTGCCTGGTATGATGGCAGAAGCAAATAAAGGAATATGGACATGGTGTAGGTGGGAGGGATTAGTATTTGGGTGTTTTACTTTATAGGTGGTTCAGCTGAATGGCCTGTTCCTGTGCTGTACTATTCCATGTTCTATGACAGATTCATGTTGAGAAATCTGCTTTAAACTAAAACTACCATAATATAAACTGATTAACATTGGTGCTACCCGTTGTCTTTGATCTCCAAGGTAAAGCGGTCACATATTTTGAAGATACTGTTTTAAAGTTCTTAATATTCAGCTATAATATGTTCTATAGATGAAAAATACTACAACCATGATATCCACATTGCAGAAGTAAGAAATATCACAATAACAATAACTAGGAAAGCGGTACTGAGGAAACTGTCAGGAGTTTCAGACTGATAAATCTCCAGATCCTGATGAACTTTGTCCTAAGATCTTAAAGGTGGATAATGATATGGTTGAGGCATTATTTTTAATTTTCCAAAATTTCTTTGATTTGGATAAGACGTCATTAGATTGGGAAAGAGCAAATGTCCCTTTATTTTAAAAGGTACAAAGAAAGCAGGATTTAAACATACAGCATTGGAAATTTATTGGAAGCTATAACTTAACATCAGGGCACTTAGAAAAATTCAAGGTAATCACGTAATGTCAACATGTTTTGTAAGGGAAATCAAGTTTGACCAACTTACTGGAGTTTTTGAAGTAACATGTGCTATAAGTAACGGGAAACTTAGATTTACAAAAGGTCAGAATCAAGCAGCACAGAAACAGGCTCTTTGGCCCACCATGCCAAGTACTAAATATTATTTAATCCAATTGAGTAGCACTTGGTCTACTACCTACCAGTGAATTGACAATTCAATTGCTAATACAGATCCTTCTTAAAAGTTCTCGCCACTCATTCAGTCATTCCTGATTCCAGCTACCCTCTGGTTGACTAAATTCTTCCTCTAGACCTTTTACTCCTTCCCTTAATCCCTTGTCCTCTGATGTTAGGAACAGAAACAGAAGATTTTTGTAGAAAATTAAAGCTCATTGTTTAGGAGCTAACATATCAGGATAGAGAGATCACCTGGGTAACTGAAATGTGGGAGCAAAACAAGAACTTGTATTCATATAGCAAATGCACCATGTAGCATTTTCAAGAAGCAAACAGACACCTAATCAGGAAACGTCTATTCAATTACTGAATGTCATATAGGCAGTCAAACAGTTTTGAGAGGGATCATAATAGTAGATAAATAGAACAAGTTGTCTTACACAGTACATGAAGACAGTAAGTGTAGGGAAACTGGAATAGTTTACAGAGGTTGGTTTAGTGTTAGCAGTTGAAGACAAATACATACATACAGGATTTTCCTATATGCTGTTTAAATAAATACTCTTACAATCATGAAGGTTAAGGGTCTGTACAAACATTAATCCATCTGGCTGAGCATTAATCTATTATTAATGAAACAATATTTTCAAGAATACAATGCCAAAATTCAGATAATATTAAATCATCAAAAAGTGTTTGCTTGTTAATGAGTGGCAGTAAGCAGAAACAAATACTGAGGCGAATCGATTTGGTGGATGATAATTAACAAACTCTCATTACCTCCAAAACCTTCATTTTGAGGATTTTTTCCCTCCTGGAGAGTTTGCTCATTACTTGACTTTTCCTCACTTTCACACTCAACTTGCTCATCCACTGCGGCAGTTGTCTGGAAAAAAAATCCATCAAAATCATAAAACAGTAAAATTATGTTTAATTTACGTTAATAACAAAATATGGTACAATTCTTGAGATAGAACGAATTTACTTTGACAAATCAAATAACTAAGGCTGTAGAAAGACTTGTAAACTAAACAAGGGCAATCTGCATGCTACAGAGAGGTTACATTCCTAGAAAACTCTTTGGTACGATTTTTTGCACCATGAAATCCTATGAAGCAAGATGAATCTGCCTTGCTAGTTGCTTACTGAACCTGCTCGTTAACTTTGTGATTTGTATACAACCCACTGAATCAGAATCAGATCAAAATATATGATATCTTTTCAATTTCTCACCATTTAAAAAAGGTTACGACCTGTTTTTCTACCAAAGGTGACCACACTTTTATACACATTATATTCCATCAGCAATGCACTTGCTTGTCTACAGCCTGATGAAGATATTCTGGATCCTCATTACAATCCACTCTGCTGCCAAGCTTTGAAAATCTATTACTTGATCCTCATTTAAATCACAGTTGTACCATAGGTGCCAAACAGCATCATCCACTGTGACACTTAACTAGTCACAACCTTTCAATGCAAAGAAATCCCATTTATGCCCAAGCTTTGTTTTACTCAACCCACCAGTCTACTACCACCTTTGCACCCCAAGTTTGTTTAGTAATCCCTTGTGGCCATCTTTTCAAAGGTCTGAAAGATATGAAAGGGATCAGAAATGGAGAGAGTGAGCAGTTTCAAGTTCCTGGGTGTCAAGATCTCTGAGGATCTAACCTGGTCCCAACATATTGATGCAGTTATAAAGAAGGCAAGACAGTGACTATGCTTCATTAGGAGTTTGAAGAGATTTGGTATGTCAACAAATACACTCAAAAACTTCTACAGTTGTACTGTGGAGAGCATTCTGACAGGCTGCATCACTGTCTGGTAAGGGGGGGGAGGGGGTTACTGCACAGGACCGAATGAAGCTGCAGAGGGCTGTAAATCTAGTCAGCCCCATCTTGGGTACTAGTCTACAAAGTACCCAGGACATCTTCAGGGAGCAGTGTCTTGGAAAGACAGCGTCCGTTATTAAGGACCTCCAGCACCCAGGGTATCCCCTTTTCTCATTGTTACCATCAGGTAGGAAGTACAGAAGCCTAAAGACACACACTCAGCTATTCAGGAACAGCTTCTTCCCCTCTGCCATCCGATTCTTAAATGGATACTGAATCCTTTGACACTACCTCACTTTTTAAAATATGCAGTATTTTTGCTTTTTGCATGTTTTTAAAAAATCTATTCAATATACATATACTGTAATTGATTTACTTGTTTATTTATTTATTTATCTTCTAGATAATGTATTGCATTAAACTGCTGCTGCTGTTAAGTTAACAAATTTCATGTCACATGCTGGTGATAATAAACCTGATTCTGATTCTATATCTATTCTGATAGATGCAGCCTCAAAATATAATACCATAAGACATAGGGGCAGAATTAGGCCAGCTGCCCCATTGTGACTACTCTGCCATTCCATCATAGCTGATTTCTCAACCCCATTCACCTGCTTCCTGTAATCTTTTGTCACCCTGACTAATCAAAAATCTAATATCTCTGCCTTCAAAATAAACTCGATGACTTAGCCTCCACAGCTGTCTGTGGCAATGAATTCCATAGATTCACCACCCTTTGGAAAAAGAAATTCCTCTTCATCTCTGTTCTAAATGGACATCCCTCTACTCTAAGGCTGTACACTCTGGTCCTAGACTCTTCCACTATAGGAAATATCCTCTCGACATCCTCTCTGTCTAGGCTTTTCAATATTCAATAGGTTTCAATGAGAGTCCCCCTCAGTCTTCTAAACTCCAGCGAGTACAGTCCATCAAAACATTCCTCATATGTTAACCCTTTCATTCCCAGAATGTCAAGAACCTTCTCTGGACCCTTCCAATGCAAGCAATTCTTTTCTTACGTAAGGGACCCAAAATGGCTCATGATACTCCAAGAGTGGTCTGACCAATGCTTTATAAAGTTTCAGCATCACATCCTTGCTCTTATATTCTAGTCCTCTTGAAATAAATGCTAACATTGCATTTGCCTTACTTACCACTAACTCAACCTGCAAATTAACCCTCAGGGAATCCTGCATGAGAACTCTGATGTTTGAATTTTATCTTCATTTAGAAAATAGTCCACACCTTTATTCCTTCTACAAAATGCATAACCATACACTTCCCTTCACTATATTCCATCTGCCACTACTTTGCTCATTCCTGCTATCTGTCCACATTCTGCAGACTCCCTGCTTTATCAACACTATCTGTCCTACAACCTATCTTTGTATTATCTGCAAACCTGGCTACAAAGCCATCAATTATGTCATCCAAGTTGTTGACCTATAATGCGCAAATAAGCTTTCCCAATACTGACCCCAGCAGCCAAACAGGATAGCAAACTTTATTCAGACTCTGCCTCCTGCTGTCAGGCATTCTTCTATCCATGCTAGTATCTTTCCTGTAATACCATGGGCACTTATTTTGTTGAGTAGTCTCATGAGTGGGACATTGTCAAATGCCTTCTGAAAATCAAAGTAACATCCACTGACTCTCCTTTGTGTGCACTGCCTGTTATTTCCTCAAAGAATTCCAACAAATTTGTCAGGCAAGATTCCCCCTTAAGGAAACAATGCTGACTTTGGCCTACATGTGCCTCCAAGTACCCCAAAACATCATAATTCATAATGGACTCCAATATCTTCACAACACTGAAGTCAGGCACCTATGCAAAAAAGTACAGTCGATGCTTTGGACTGAAACCCTTCGGTAGGACTGGAGAAAAAAAAGCAGAGGAATAGATTTAAAAGGTGGGGAGGGGAGAGAGAAACACCAATTCCTGCATTCCGCAGGGATTGCTCTCTACATGACTCCCTTGTCTATTCGTCCCTCCCCACTGATCTTCCTCCTAGCACTTATCCTTGTAAGTGGGACAAGTGTTACACCTGCCCCTACTCCTCCTCCGTAAACAGTCCTTCCAGGTGAGGCAACACTTCACCTGCGAGTCTGTTGGCGTCATTTACTGTATCAGCTGCTCCTGGTGTGACCTCTCGTATATCGGTGAGACCCGACATAGACTGGGAGACCGCTTCACTGAGAATCTACACTCTGTCCACCAGAAAAAGCAGGGTCTCCCAGTGGCCACCCATTCTAATTCCACTTTCCATTCCCATTCCAATATGTCTATCCATGGCCTCCTCCACTGTTTTGATGAGGCCACACTTAGGCTGGGGGAAACAACACTTTATATTCCATTTGGGTAGCCTCCAAACTGACGGTATGAATATCGATTTTTCAAACTTCCGGTAATGCCCACCCCAACCTACCTTCACCATTTCCCATCCCCTTTACCCTCCTCTTACCTAATCTCCTTGCCCACCCATTGCCTCCCTCTGGTACTCTTCCCCCGTTTTTCTTCCATGGCCTTCTGTCTCTCACCAATCAACTTCCTAGCTCTTTACTCCACCCTTCCCCCTCCCAGGTTTCACCTATCAGCTCTCTTCCTTCTCCCAACATTTTAAATCTACCCCTCAGCAGCATTGTTTCTCCAGTCCTGCCAAAGGGTTTTGGCCCAAAATGTTGACTGTACTTTTTTCCAGAGATGCTTTCTGGCCTGGCTGAGTTCCTCCAGCATTTTGTGTGTGGGCTCAACCACCAGCTGCTCTAAAAAGACAACTCATAGAAACATAGAAAGCCTACAGCTCAACACAGGCCCTTCAGCTAACAGAGCTATGCTGAACATGTCCTTACTATAGAAAAAACCTAGGGATACCCATAGCCCTCTATTTTTCTAAGCTCCATGTGCTCATTGGCACTCTCCCAATTCTCTCTTTTGGGACTCAGCACCAACCTGATTTTCACAATCTACCTGCACAAGGTAGATCATTTTATCTAGTGCAGTGAGAGATTGGCAGGTATGACATTATGTGCAAGGCTATCGTAACATTGCTCTTTTTACATGCCTTTTCTATCTCATGCTGTAATTTGTATACCACATCCTGGCTACTGTTTGGAGGCCTCCAATCAGGGTCTTTTAACACTTGCAGTTTCTTAAATCTACCCCGAAGGACTCTACACCTTCCAATCCTATGTTACCTCTTTCTAAGGATTTGATTTTTTTTAAACTAACAGAGCCACCCCATCCCCTCTGCCTACCCGCAGAGGAGATGCATGGTGTATCCTTGGATGTTAATCTCCCACTTATGATCTTCTTTCAGCCGTGACTCAGTTTTGCCCACAACATTAATCTCTAACTGCACTAAACAAGATAATCTACCTTATTCCATATACTGAGAGCATTCAAATACACCTTCAGTCATGTATTCATCACCCTTTTCAATTATGCCCCCATATTATACACTTCAACTCATCCCACTGACTGCAATTTTGCCCTATCATCTGCTTGTCCTTCCTCACTTCAACATGTACAGTGGCATGCAGAAGTTTGGGCACCCCGGTCAAAATTTCTGTTACTGTGAATAGTTAAATGAGTAGAAGATGAACTGATCTCCAAAAGTCATAAAGTTAAAAATGAAACATTATTTTCAACATTTTAAGCAAGATTAGAGTATTATTTTTGTTTTATACAATTTTAGAGTGGAAAAAAAGGAAAGGAGAACCATGCAAAAGTTTGGGCACCCCAAGAGATTTCAGCTCTCAGATAACTTTTACCAAGGTCTCAGACTTTAATTAGCTTGTTAGGGCATCATTAGGAAAGGCCAGGTGATGCAAATTTCAAAGCTTTATAAATACCCTAACTCCTCAAATCTCGTCCCAACAATCAGCAGCTATAGGCTCCTCTAAGCAGCGGTCAAGCACTCTGAAAATTAAAATAAATGATACTCACAAAGCAAGAGAAGGCTATAAGAAGATAGCAAAGCGTTTTCAGGTAGCTGTTTCCCCAGTTCGTAATGTAATTAAGAAATGACAGTTAACAGGAACGGTGGAGGTCAAGTTGAGGTCTGGAAGACCAAGAAAACTTTCCGAGAGAACTGCTCGTAGGATTGCTAGAAAGGCAAATCAAAACCCCCATTTGACTGCAAAAGATTTAGCAGACTCTGGAGTGGTGGTGCACTGTTCTACTGTGCAGTGACAGCTGCACAAATATGATCTTCATGGAAGAGTCATCAGAAGAAAACCTTTCCTGCGTCTTCACAAAATTCAGCGTCAGAGGTTTACAAAGGAACATCTAAACAAGCCTGATGCATTTTGGAAACAAGTCCTGTGGACTGATGAAGTTAAAATAGAACTTTTTGGCCGCAATGAGCAAAGGTATGTTTGGAGTAAAAAGGGTGCAGAATTTCATGAAAAGAACACCTCTCCAACTGTTAAGCACAGAGGGGTGGATCGATCATGCTTTGGGCTTGTGTTGCAGCCAGTGGCATGGGGACCATTTCACTGGTAGAGGGAAGAATGAATTCAATTAAATAACACACCGTCTATATAAAAAAAAAGTTGAAGATGAAAAGAGGATGGCTTCTACAATAGGATATTGATCCTAAATACACCTCAAAATCCACAATGGACTATCTCAAGAGGCGCAAGCTGAAGGTTTTGCCATGTCCCCCAACCTAAACATCATTGAGAATCTGTTGATAGACCTCAAAAGATGCAATAGATTACCCCAACAGACTCACAAGTGAAGTGTTGCCTCACCTGGAAGGACTGTTGGGGCCCTGAATGGTGGTAAGAGAGGAGGTGTAGGGACAGGTGTAGCACTTACGCTTGCAGGGATAAGTGCCAGGTGGGAAATCCTTGGAGCAGATGCGGCGGAGACGGAGGAACTGGGAATAGGGAATAGAATTTTTGCATTTGGCAGGGTGGGAAGAGGTATAATCAAGATAGTTATGGGAGTCAGTATGTTTATAGAAGATGTCTATCTCCAGAGATGGAAACCGAGAAATCTGTGGGGAGGGACGTGTGGACCAGACCGTCGCAGAGGGACGATCCCTGCAAAAAGCAGAGGGGTAGAGAGGGAAACTAGAAGCCTTTTGGGCGAAAATCCCCCAAACAAGAATTGAAAGACTCTTAGCTGGCTACAGAAAGTGTTATAAACTCTGATACTTGCCAAAGGTGGTGTTACTAAGTACTGACCATGCAGGGTGCCCAAACTTTTGCTTTGGACCCTTTTCCTTTTTTATTATTTTGAAACTGTAAAAGATGGACATAAAAAAGTAATCTTGCTTAAAATATTAACGAAATATGTCATCTTTAATTTTATGCCTTTTGGAAATCAGCTCATCTTTTACTCGCTTAGCTATTCACAATAACAGAAATTTTGAACAGGGGTGCCCAAACTTTTGCATACCACTGCGCTCTACTTGTCCCATCCTCAGCCTGATCTCCAACAGCTCAAGCAAACCAGCTCAACCTCAGGTTCAGATGTAACCTGTCCTTTTTTGCACAGGTCATACCTTCCCCAGAAGAGATCCCAATGATCCAGAAATCTGAAACCCTGCTCCCTGCACTGTGTCTTCAGCCACACATTCATCTATACAATCATCCTATTTCAGCCCTGACTCACATATGGTACTAGGAGTAATCTACTGTCTACCACCTTGGAGATCCTACTCTTCAGCTAACACACCATTCTGGCCACTATTTCACAGCCACAGATTCACAGAATCTGCTGTCTGTACCCTGTAATTATTGAGTCTCCTACCACTATCGCTCTGACAGACTTTACCCTTCCCTGCTGAGCCACTGGCCCAGCTGCTGCTGCTTCTCTGATGTATCATCCTCCAGCAATATCCTAAGGGGTAGAATTGTTGCTGAGGGAAATGGTCACAAGGTAACCCTGCAATGATTGCCTACTCCTCTTACTTCTCCTAGTGGTCACCCATCTATCTGAAGCCTGCATTCTGGGTGTGACCAACTAAGCAGAATTCTCTTACATAATGTTTGCAGCCTCCAACATGGTCTGGAGTACATCCAGCACTGGTTTCTCAACCTTACATAATGTTTGCAGCCTCCAACATGGTCTGGAGTACATCCAGCACTGGTTTCTCAACCTTGTCAGTCAGGAGCTGAAGTTAGTTGCACTTGCTGCAGATGTTGTCATCAGGTATTCTGAAATCCCACCTCACAGGAGGAACATTCCACTATCTGAACTAACATTCTATTCTGCCTACGCTTGTTATACTTCTCAAGCTTAAGTTCTAGCCTGTGCCTGTTCTCATCCAAACCTGCTAAGCAAAAGCCTGACCACTCACACAATGGCCACTCCAACAATAGCTCTAATATCACGACAGATTTGTCAAACATTGTTTCCCTTTCCTAGTTTCATATTGATTGCCTATGACGTACAAACAAGCTGGATGAACTCAGCAGGTCGGGCAGCATCTGTTGAAAGGAGCAGTCAACGTTTCGGATTGAGACCCTTCGTCAGGACTAAAGAAGGGGGGGAAGGGGCCCTATAAAGAAGGTGGGGGGAGGGTGGAAAACCAATGAGAGGAAAGATCAAGGGGTGGGGGAGGGGAAGCAGGGAGGGGATAGGCAGGTGAGGTGAAGAAGGAATCTAAGGGGAAAGCACTAAGGGTAGTAGAAGGCAGCAGAGTCATGAGAGGTGATAAGCAGCTAGAAGAGGAGACAGAGTGAAGGTGGGATGGGGGAAGGGAGAGGGAGGGAATTACTGGAAGTTGGAGAATTCAATATTCGTACCAAGGGGCTGGAGACTACCCAAACGGTATATGAGATGTTGTTCCTCCAACCAAAGTTTGGCCTCATCATGGCAGTAGAGGAGGCCATGTATGGAGATATCCGAATGGGAATATGAAGGAGAGTTGAAGTGAGTGGCAACCTGGAGATCCTGTCTGCTGTGACGGACGGAGCGTAGGTGCTCGACGAAGCGGTCCCCCAATCTGCGTCGGGTCTCGCCGATGTAGAGGAGGCCACACCGGGAGCATTGGATGCAATAGATTACCCGAACAGACTCACAAGTCAAGTGTTGCCTCACCTGGGCACCTGGGGCCCTGAACGGTGGTAAGAGGGGAGGTGTAGGGACAGGTGTAGCACTTACGCTTGCAGGGATAAGTGCCAGGTGGGAAATCTGTGGGGAGGGACATGTGGACCAGACCGTCGCAGAGGGACGATCCCTGCAAAAAGCAGGGAGGGGTAGAGAGGGAAAGATGTCCTTAGTGGTGGGGTCCTGTTGAAGGTGGCGGAAGTTGCAGAGGATAATATGCTGAATCCGGAGGCTGGTGGGGTGGTAGGTGAGGACAAGGGGGACACGGTCCCTGTTGTGGTGACGGGAGGATGGGGTGAGGGCCGAAGTGCGGGAAATGGAGGAGATGCGGGTGAGGGCATCATTGATGACGGCAGAAGGGAAACTACGATTCTTAAAGAGAGAGGACATTTGGGATGTCCTGGAAAGGAAAGCCTCATCCTTGGAGCAGATGCGGCAGAGACGGAGGAACTGGGAATAGGGAATAGAATTTTTGCATTTGGCAGGGTGGGAAGAGGTATAATCAAGATAGTTATGGGAGTCAGTATGTTTATAGAAGATGTCTATCTCCAGAGATGGAAACCGAGAGATAGAGAAAGGGGCGAGAAGAGTCCAAGATGGACCAAGTGAATTTGAGGGCTGGGTGAAAATTAGAGGCAAAGTCAATGAAATTGACGAGCTCAGCGTGGGTGCAGGAGGCAGCACCAATGTAGTCATCAATGTATCGAAGGAAAAGTTGGGGAGCAGTACCAGTATAGATTTGGAAAATAGACTGTTCCACATAACCCACAAAGAGGCAGGCATAGCTAGGGCCCACGCGCATGCCCATAGCCACACATTTGGTCCGAAGAAAGTGGGAAGAGCCGAAAGAGAAGTTATTAAGTGTGAGTACCAGTTCTGCCAACCTGAGGAGCGTGGTGGTGTTGGGGAACTGGTGAGGTCTATTCAGAAAGTAGCGGAGGGCTTTGAGGCCTTCTTGATTGGGAATTGAAGTGTATAAGGATTGGACATCCATGGTGAAAATGACGCGGTCGGGACCAGGGAACTGGAAGTTATTGAAGAGGTGGAGGGCATGCGATGTACCCCGGATGTAGGTAGGGAGGGACTGAACTATGGGTGACAAAATAGAGTCGAGGTAGCCAGATACAAGTTTGGTGGGACAGGAGCAGGCTGAAACTATAGGCCTACCAGGACAGTCAGGCTTATGGATCTTGGGGAGGAGGTAAAAGCGAGCAGTGTGGGGTGTGGGAATTATGAGTCTTTTGGCTGAGGATGGAAGATCTCTGGAGTTGATAGACATCTTCTATAAACATACTGACTCCCATAACTATCTTGATTATACCTCTTCCCACCCTGCCAAATGCAAATGGTACAGGGGACAATGGTTTGATGTTTTTTGGTTGGGTCCTGTTCCAGGGGTAAGTAAGAGGAGGTGTCAGAGAGCTGCTGTTTGGCCTCACTGAGGTAGAGGTCCATCCGCCAGACCACTACGGCATCACCTTTGTCTGCGGGTTTGATGGTGAGGTTAGGATTAGTGCGGAGAGTGGAGGGCAGTGCGTTCAGAGGGAGTGAGGTTGGAACAGGAGAGAGGAGTGGTGAAGTTGAGACGGTTGATGTTTCGGTGACAATTGGAGATAAAAAGATCGAGTGCAGGTAGAAGGCCTGGTGGGGGTGTCCAGGAGGAGGAGGAGGATTGAAGACGGGAGACTACGACTACTACTATTATGCCTATGACTACTTGCTCGATATGGGTTTCAGCATTTTCGCTATTACTAATGTCATGCCAACTGTTCAACAGTTCCTTATTTTCTCTCTCTGGACTTCTTTAATTCTAGGGCAACATTTGCTACCTTCCATCTGTGGAAATTGTTTTAAATTCTACAGAATTTTGGAAGTTGACCATCAGTACATCCATTATCTTCATAGTGAACCCTTTCAAAGCCCTTGGAAGTAGATCATCAAATCCCAGGAATGTGTCAGCTTTCAGTCTCTTTATTTTTGCAATACTAATTTCTCTGAACATCTCTAGATTTGCATTCCCTCACTATTTCCAAAGTAAGTCTTCTATTAAGAACAAACAGGATATTGCCCAATTTCTTCAATTCTTTATTCCTCAATATATAAAAAACACATTATGCTTAGCTAATCTTCTCCTTTACATATCTGTACATCAACAAAAGCTCCTGTAATCTGTTAGAATGTGCCTTGAAAGCCTTTCATATTCACCTTCCTTATTCTTGGAATACTTCAGTACCCCAGTGCTACATTGTAAAATGTTATAAATCTTTCCATTTTCTTCTATTTTTGGTAATGCTACAAGCTTTTACATTTGAAAGAATATCACTTTTAACTTCTTTTGATAGCTATGGCTGATCACTTTTACAGTTTTTTTGCCTCAAAGTTGAAAAAGTCAGCTGTTACTTATTCACTATGATATACTTTAAGATAGCTTTCTCTACCATAGCCAACTCATGCCTTTGTAGTTTGCTTCATTCAGGTTCAAAATCTGCATCAAATTGAAGTAAATAATTTTCAACCATAATTTAACTTTTTATGATCACTCTTCCCTAAAAGACCCTTTAATTACCATATTATTAGGCGTCTCTTTTTCCATTACACAATACAATGTAAACTTTCCTTCCTTGGCTCCTCAACAAAGTTATCTGGAATACATTCCATATATTCATTCTGCTCAATTGGTTTACCCAGTCTATATGTAGATTAAATTCCACACAATCAGATGTTCACTCTAATTTCCTGACTATTCTGTGCCCTACATTACCATTACTGCATTGGGGCCAGGCAGCATACAACTCCCAATATTTTCCTGCTCCTTGTGATTTCTTAACTCCTCCCACATTAACTCATTTCTCTATATCGCAGTCGCTAAATATTAATGAATCGCCACCTCATTATATGTATCAAAATTAATTATCTCAGAATATTTACTTTCTAACCTTGATCCACTGCAACCACACCTCTGTAATGGCGATTATTTGAAGCCCTTGTTTATTTCTGCTTGTGCCATTAATTCATTGTCTTGTCTTCATGCACTCAGTATCAGACTCCAGTTGCCTTTATAACACATTTCCTGCTCTTACGTAATTTTCATATACTATCCCTTCCTAACAGAGATAATCTTATAGAAATGTATAAAATCATGAGAGTGTAGTTAGGATGAATACACTTAGTCTTCTTTCCAGATTGGGATATCAAGAATCAGAGGGCATAAGTTTAAGGTGAGAGGGGAAGATTTTTAAAAGGAACTTGAGTGACTTTTTTTTAAAATGCAAAGGGTGCTATCTATGTGGAATCAGCTGCTAGATGAAGTGGTTGAGGTAGATACAATAATATCTTTTAGAAAAGTTGGGTAGGTATACTGTTACGCCCGTGGCCCCCTCCTTTTTGAGAATCGCAGGATCGCTATTGATTCGAGTCAGGAGACCCAGGAAATGAGAAAAAGACATGCAGAATCCACAAAGAGTTTGGAATGTGTCCTGGCCTCTGAAAGGCGGAACCATTGATAACGGCTATTGTCTCTTGGAGATGGAATTGTGTATTGAATCCTGTACGATACCTCGAAACCCCTAGGCAATGAACCGGGGGGGGGGGGGGGGGGGTTGGTGGAGGGATTGCATCATCCCACCCTGATTGACATCTGAGACCCTGTGAGTCAGGATAAAAGAGGGTCTGAGGAACAGCCCCTTTGGACGCACCAGAAGAAACGCTAGCGATCCCGTAATAGCAAAAACTGGTGGAAAGGCCACGTGTGTCCTTTTCCATTTGCCCCGGAATCGGTGGGCCCTTTACCACGGCAGAACGGTTTTTAGCTAACAACGGGGAAATCAACTCCCAATGACTCTCGAAGGATTGACATCATAAAAGGAATGGGCAAGTTTTAACCCGTCTTTCTCTCCAACCAAAAAGCTGCAGCTTGAATGAACTACAGTGACTTTTATATTTCCATCGGACAATACATTATCCCCTAGACAACGATAGAGCTATTTCTTATTGATTATTATTATACCCGTGCTTTTAGATTTAGTATTGACAAAGTATATTATCTGTATGTTTGCATTGATATTATTTTGTGTATTTTTATCAACAAATACTGTTAAAAATAGTACCATCAGACTTCAACGGACCTCTCTATCTTTGCTGGTAAGTGACCCAGTTACGGGGTACATAACAATACATATTGGAAAGGTTTAGAAGGTCATGTGTCAAATGCTGGCAAGTGGGACTAGCTGGGGTGGGGCATCCAGGTCTGCATGGACTAGATGAGCCAAAAGACCTGTCTCTGTACTGTAGCGCTCCATGACTCTAAAATACTTATTTTTTTGCCCTGAAAGGTAGCCGTTTATTTCTGACTATGACCTTGTGCCTGGACACCTCAGCCACAAATAACTTCATCTGTTCATCTAACCTGTTAGGCTATGTCAGAATTTTGTAAGTTTTGTTGAGATCACCATTCAGCATAAACTGTAGGGCCTAGTCGAATTAAAGTTTTCCTCAGAGAAAACAGTGCCCCATCTCAAGAGTGATTCTGGCGAACTTTCATTGAGATCTTGCTAGTGCATATATGCCCGGCCTTAGGTTAGGGCAGAATACTACTTCATATTGCAGGTGCTGTCTTTCGAGAGCCTATAAAATTGGTGAAGGATGCCTGTACTTTCATACTTAAATCATCTTGTGTCTTAAAATTGATGAATTAATTTAGATTTACAAAAAAAAATTCTTAAACTTGTGATTTTTACATGGCTGTGAAGTAGTCTGTTAGGTAACTGGGTAACAACTAGAACTAATTACCGTAGATTCCGGACTACAGAGCGCACCTGATTAAAAGCCGCTGGCTCTAATTTTAGAAATAAAATCAATTTTTTAATTGTAAAGGCCGCACCGGATTTTAGGCCGCACCGCTACTTTTAAATATACATACGTATCGGTAACACAAATTACGTTGCATATACTTTTTTACTGAACAGCACGAACAACATTCCAATATCTCCCAGCGACTGGTAAAAATATATATACTGCGAGCCTTTAACTTAAAAGCAGCGTTTTCGCTCGGGTCTGACGCGCTTGTGTAACGCGATCGGGTCTAATCGGGTCTGACGCGCTTGCGTAACGCGATCGGGTCTAATCGGGTCTGACGCGCTCGGGTCTTGCTTTTCTTCGAGTATTTTCCATGTTGATGAGGGTGAGTACAAATGACTGATTTACAATAATTTAATTGTGAAAGTGCGCTTGATTTATCGTACAATTTCATTGGACCTCTGTGAACTACTCATCAATTTTATTGGTCTACTGTTACGAGGCAAAATGTTTACGAGGCGGCATGGAAAAAAAACCATGTATTAGCTGCTCCGGTTTAAAGGCCGCAGAGTTCAAAATGTGGGAGAAAAGTAGCGGCTTATAATCCGGAATCTACGGTAATTACAACAATCCAATCAGACAACTAAGGCACAGCACTTTTTTTTAAAGAATGGCATCCATAGAGTATGGAATCTGGTAAGTAGGTAATTCAGTTAAAGTACAGCAAGATAGGTTTGTACTTCCACTGCAGTACGTGGGAGTTGATGGAAACCATGGCAACTACATTTGAAACGAGTGTATGCAGTTGAAAGAATTATGCCTGAGTTTTTGTTTTATGCATTTACTTTCAGAATACGAAAATCACTTGCAAGACTGGCATTTATTTATTTAAATCTTACTTTACAAGCTTACAAGATGGCCTTTTCAGGAACAGGTCTTTAGAAACATTTCCAAGAGATACTTGCACCAAAGAAAGAATTATGAGAAACTACACAGCTGTTATGTTAAAACGAGGAAGAAAGATAAGTCACTAAAATGTCTTTGGGTTAAAGAAAGATTTGGCAACTGTGGAGATGAGGAAAGGAAGAAAATACGTTATGTCTCAATACTATAGAACCAATGTCAGAAAGAACACAAACCATTTTTTTTTAATAGACTGAGAAGAGAAGGGAATGAAATCTCTTTATTTTAATCAAGTTTTGCAAGATGAATATGCGGAAACATCTTTCAGAAACAAGAACAACAGATGGCCCCCTCAAGCAACTGTTGGAAATCTGCCAGTGAACTTTGCCGAAGCAGTGTCAGTAGGACTGACTCACACAAATTATCCAAGGAAACGTGCATCAATAAAAATAGCATGAATTATACTACATTATACAGCCTTACAGTACCTGTTCATTCTCGGATCTTGCTTCAGATGGGCAGTGGTGAGCACAGACTTTGATTTCTTGAACTGCATTCATATCCAGACTCATATTGGGATTGTATGTGTGAGGATAAAGAGACTCAGGCACTTTCTTCTGTTCATCAGCACACTATCAAATAATATACAAGATACAGTATTCTAATTATCAATCTGTTCATAAAATACAAAAGCAGTAATAATGAAATCATACTCTACTGTAATTTCATTTCAATCAAAATATTGACTTCATATTTCTAAAGCCATTAAATATTTGTGGAATTTAGGATCCAATGAGCCGTTGATACATTGCACCTTTTTCACCATTACAAATCTGTACAAAACCGTGCGGTGAAAGCAGTAAAAACTCATTAGAAGGTCATGGACATGAAATGTTGACCATTTTTCTTTCCATGAATGTTTCATAACTTGTTCTTTTCCACTGTTTTGTTTCTGTCGCAAATTTTCAAGTTTGTGATTTTTAAAAATTTTCAACAAAGTGATTGACCGTGGGAATTAAAAAAAAGAACTGCAGATCAATTGCAGATCTCACAAATCCATGAAGTGAAAAACAGGGATATTTACTTCAGTTGAGAGATCCTCTTTCGGTGGTTAGGTCTAATTTAGCTTTTGTACTGTCTAGTCTGAACATCACACTAGGAACACAATATAAGGGACCTCAATATTTTGTAATATTCTCAGATTCTCAGTAAGGCTAGAGAATCTGAAGGCATCCTCCTTAGAACTGAGGAATTTATTGACATTGTCTCCAAATAACGGAGATTTTTATAAAAATAAGTAGAATCTGGCAGAAACAGACAGACATACTTTTTTGATCCTGAGGGAAATTGGGTTTCGTTACAGTCGCACCAACCAAGAATAGTGTAGAAATATAGCAATATAAAACCATGAATAATTAAATAATAAGTAAATAATGCCAAATGGAAATTAGACCAGGACCAGCCTATTGGCTCAGTGTGTCTGACACTCTGAGGGAGGAGTTGTAAAGTTTGATGGCCACAGGCAGGAATGACTTCCTATGACGCTTAGTGTTGCATCTCGGTGGAATAAGTCTCTGGCTGAATGTACTCCTGTGCCTAACCAGTACATTATGGAGTGGATGGGAGACATTGTCCAAGATGGCATGCAACTTGGACAGCATCCTCTTTTCAGACACCATGATACAAGCCATCAATAACTTAGCAATGTCATTTAGATAGAAACAATGCAGTCGAAAATTTGCTCCTTTAACTGGGTTTTGATGCCCCCCCACTCTCTCTAACTTGGGAGTATTTGATGATATAACAATCACACAAAAGTGTTTCACTTTATACATTTGTAAAGCATTAAAATGATCCAAATATTATGTCTTTTAGATTTGGATAAACTAGTCATCATAATTATCTGAAAACTAGGATGCCATTCTTTTCAAGGAACAATACCATCATCCAATTCTAACTAAGGTCACCAGATCCAAAAACACTAAACAGTTAGTGTAGCTTGAGGTGTCGGTGTTCCGAGTGCAATTCCAACTTCATTTGTAAGGAGTCTGTATGTCCTCCCACATGTCAAAGACATGCCAGTTAGCAGACTTTGTAAATTGTCCCTTGATTAGGCTAGAGTTAAATCAGGGGTTGCTGGGTAACACAGCTCAAAGGGCTGGAAGGGCCTATTTCACACTATAACTAGCTGGAGTTCTTCAATTAAAGAATGATCGAAACTGGATTTTCAAAAGGGATTTATAAAGGCACTTAAGGGAAAACAGCTTTCAGAGATATGGGTCAAGGATGACAGAACACATTTCTCTGCAAGGGGGCAGCTTGATCTTGACTGGCTAACTGGTCTCCTTCGACCACAAACAGAAATGTAGACTCTTGGTTGATGAAATGAGTAATAATTTTGCCTAAAAACATGAATGGATCAGGTAGCAAAATGGCCAATGCACAGGATAAGCCTCTGAATTTTCATTGAGACCAATGTAATTACACAAGTACATTCAAAATAGTTAACAGTTTAAGCAGAAAGCAAAGTAAATTGATCAGATGGATGAAGGGAAAAACAAAGGAATTGTCTATATTGCACCTATGATTGCTAGAATTTCGAATAGTTACAGCCAAATCAACAAAACTTTAGCAATTTTTCTTCTTTGTTTAAAGGAGGACATGGGAAATAGGACAACAAATGGAACAAAGAGTATGAACTGAAAACATTCTCTTTCTAGACATATAGTTGAGTAGGCTACGGTCAATTATGGATAACTCTGAACATCCTCTACATAGCACCATCCAGAGACAGAGAAGCAGTTTCAGCGACAGGTTACTATCGATGCAATGCTCCTCAGACAGGATGAAGAGGTCAATACTCCCCAATGCCATTAGACTTTACAATTCTACCGCCAGGACTTAAGAACTTTTTAAAAGCTATTATTAATGCTTTTTGAGATAGTGATTTAGATGCATATCATATTTTTTACTGAGTTAAGTATTGTATGTAATTAGTTTTGCTACAACAAGTGTATGGGACATTGGAAAAAAGTTGAATTTCCCCATGGGGATGAATAAAGTATCTATCTATCTTTCTTTTCAAATCTTTTTATTAATTTTTAAGAAAAACATAAGAAAAATATTAGTACAAAACATTTGAGAGTACATAATACTATCTATCTATCTATCTATCTAGTTCAACATCCCAACAGTTTGATGTGTAAAGCACTGCCTTAATGGAAATTTTCAGACCATCACTGATGGAATTCAAATAAATAGAAAGTCAAAGCATTTAGGACACTTATTGATGCAGAAACTTTTTGCAGAGCCCCAGGCCAAACTGTGTCATAAAGGAAATAGTTCTCTTACTGCAAATAGCCAGTATTCTGAGACAATGTGAATGCCCTTTTCTTTGACAGACTTGTATTCCCGACTGGTGTCATTCTGCCTGCCCTGGTAAATGAAATGTGTTACCGTTTCATCATAACTCCACCTAAAAATGAAAATATTAAGTTTAAAGGTTTGTTTTGATTTGTCCAAAGTAGAAAAAAAATCAATTTAAGAAGTAGGTACAATGGAACAATAAATCCACACCTGTAATCTGCTCCCAGAGAGGCTGCGATTGCATTCAGATCACCCTGTCGCTTACCAAGCTTCTTACTGACACAAATCACAACATCTGCTAAGATGTTAGGTTCTTCCTGTCAAAGAAAACCACAAAATTGCAGTGAGTGTTTATTTTATTCATATGTAGATACGTTTCATATGAGGGAATGCAAAACCTGAGAAAAAGCATTTCAATTTACAGAATTTCGGTTGGTTGAGATAAAGCTTATATTCCAATATATCAACATATTACACTGACATTGTCACCTTCCAGAATGAATAATCAAAGTTTATTTAGTTTGATCGGAAGCTGGAAAATATCGATGCCAATACTTTATAATGTCTATACTGGAGCAGATGTCATCATTCTAGAACAATGACGGCTAATTTATGGTGAAAGGTGAAGCATTATATTGTTTAAAATAAAAAACATAGAAAGTACGGGGAGTGGAAGACAGAAAGGTTCAACATAGTAGAAAACTACGAGAGACTTCAGGAATCAGTGTTTTCTGTTTTTAATTCTGATTATCAGTAGCTGCAATAATTTTCTGTTTTACTTTGATTTTCAATACCTGTAGTATTTTCCTGTAGAGCTATACAATAGGGAAATTCTAGGCAGTTTCTAAAGTAGGTTACATGGTCAGCATAACATTGTGGGCCAAAGGGCTTGTAATGTGCTGTAGATTTCCATGTATCTGATATTGAAAATGTGGTTTAAAAAAGTATTTGAATAAAACAAATAGAGAAGGAAAAAGATGCCCACATACGAAGCTTTAAATTTATAATTATGAATAGGGAAATGTTACATAATCATAGCATTGTGTTTCAGCCCATCATCTCTATGCAGACTACTCACTCTAAGCACTCATCTACACCAATTCCATTTCCCCCCTCTTCCATTCCCATAAATATCCTCTCCCTTCGGTTCCCAATTACAGTGTAACCTACAGTGACAACCAGCACATCTTTGCCTTTTGGAAAGAAACTGAAGCATCAGAAAGAAACCCATGCATTCATGGGGTGAAAATGTAGACTCAAGCAGACAGCAGCCAAGACTAAGATTAAAACTGCATCCTTAAGAGCTGAGATGTAGCAGCCAATTGCTCCCATACAGTACCACTCTTAAAGGCTTTACAATTTGCCTAAAAATTAAATGTCTCTAAAGCAACAAGTGCTGAAAAAACAAATTCTCATTTTACCTTAGCTGGCTCAACTACATGAAGTTGAGGGCTAGTGGCAGATGATGCTATAGCATTCCGTCTACTGTTAGCTAAAGCCACCTTCAAATTCCTACCAATTACTTCAGAAAGCGGAGTACTCATCTTTCTGTTACGTTGATTTGGATTCTTTGGGGTTTCCAGAATTGCCAATGCTTCCTATAACGAAGAAAGCATAAATGATATAATAGGTGACCAGGAAGAAGTGCAATGCAGTGAAACAGCATCGAAGGATTCAGATGACAATGAAGAGCCAAATCTATTGAGTTTACAAGCATTCACATAACACACAGGTCTGCTTTATGTGGGCCATACATAAATAGAGCTATTTTCACTGAGAACTTTGTTACTATACAACTGTTCTATCAGTAGATTGTCCACTGTAACATTGTGGGACAATTATTTCAGGCTTATAGAAAAACTGCCACTGAATTCATTGTTATTATAATCTGTTTATAACACATAGAATATTGATTTCTGTGTTTCCTGTAATATAACAGTATCTAGAGTAGAAACCACTGAATTAGAGTAACCAGTAATTGTACAACATTAATTTACTCCAAAACAGAACTCATTTGATGTAGACATTTGAAATTCTCGAGCCAAGAGTAAAAATGGAAGCTCAGTTGTGGAGCATTCTCAAGATAGTGATTGATAGATATAAAAGGAATCAATGTGGAACCAGTGTAGGAAAATGGCATGGATGTAAAAGTTCAGCCATCATCTTAATGAATGGTGCAACAGGCCTGAGAGATTGAATGGCCTATTCTCACTCCTATTTCTTATGTTCTAGAGATGACATTTTGGGGCATTGGTGTGGCAAGGCAAACAATTTTTGCCAGTTCAATACCCTTGAATCAATAAAGCTCTTCTGGTGGAAGTGCCTCAAATTCTCTTGGGCAGGGAGTTCCATGATTTAAATGATGAATGATCAGACATACAAGTCAGGATTGCATGGTATTCTGTGGGTATCAGTATTTTAATGCAGATACCCTTATCCTTGATGGTAGAGATCACAGGCTTGGAGGGTGCTATTACAGCACCTTGGGTGAGTAATTGTAGTGCATTTAGTAGATAATACACACAGCAGCCACTGTGTGTCAGTGATACAAATATTAAGTATGGTGAATTCTAAGCCCTTTGGTATGTGACATTTTCATCTTGGAAAACAAAGCCTAGCTATACTTCCTATGAATTTCTATGCTCCTTTCAAGCCACCTGTGCTGGTGGGGATCTCAGGAGGACGTTCAGACTTACCATCCACTTTGCACTTCTGTTTGCATTTCCACCTGAACGTGGATGTGAATGCTTCATGTTTGCCTTTAGGATTCATAACCAGTGCCCTATCACTGTTGGGGATGCAGATGTTATTGCCTCACATCAGCATTTTAAATTTGACTACCACCATTCACTTTTAGATGGTGCAAGAATGCAGAGTGCTGATCTGGCCTGCCGGCCATGAATTTTTCACTTATGTTTACAGTTAGTCCTGTGCTACACTTTAGCAAGTTGGTATTTCATTTTTCAGTACATCTGGCACTATTCTGGGCATACGTTTCTGCAATGACCCAGAGTTGATCTCCTGTCCAATCTATTTAAGTGCCCATCAGGCAGGTCTGCGTAGTCTATCTCACAGGCATGATCGTAGCACCACACAACACAATTAAAGATAATCTTCAGTGTCTTTCACTAACAAAAAAAGCAACACACACACAAAATGCTAGCAGAACTCAGCAGGCCAGACAGCAGCTATGGAAAAGAGTAAACAGTCAACATTTTGGGCTGAGACCCTTCATCAGGACCACAGAAAAAAGATGAGAAGTCAGAGTAAGAAGGTTGGGGGGAGGGGAGGAAGAAATATAAAGTACTGTCGGCCTTCCTTATCCGCAAGTTCCACATGCGCGAATTCAACCAACCACTAATCGAGAAAACCTGGAAGTTCTCTTCCAGCACTTGTTGTTTGAGTATGTACAGACATTTTTTTCTTGTCATTCTTTCTAAACAATGCAGTATAACAACTATTTTACACAGCATTTACATTGTATTAGGTATTATAAGTAATCTAGAGATGATTTAAAGTATACGGGAGGATGTGCGTAGGTTATCGTGGATCAGAATCGAAAAAAAAATCTAAGTTCTCTTACTAAGTAAGTCGGAACAGGTACATCCGGTATTATTTAGCATCAGTTAGTCAAACGTTTGTCTTAGTATATATTTTACCTTTCAATGCATATAAAACACTTAAGAATGTATGTTTCAGCTCAGGGCTCGGGAACGGAAGTTCCTGAGTTTGATCCAGTGACAGATTGCTCTCGAGTGCATTTTCCATCCATGCCTGGTTGATGTGGAGGATCAAAAACCCAAAACCCAATAATTAAACCACTGCGTTGCTTAGTAATAATTGTAGCTTTCATCAGGGCAGGGCCTTTCTCACTTTATCCTTTAAAATTGTTCCGCCCGTTAACCGACTCTAGTCTAACGCTTTTCCAATGACTGATGGCATTTCACCTCTTTCCGATCGCTTTATTATTTCCACTTTATTTTCAATCGTGATCATGATTATTCTTGTGAACAGAAACACTGCGGATTCAGAGTTCCGCCACCGGGTCCTAATGTCCACTGCACTGAGACAGGTTAAATAAGGTCTGGGGTTCCACTAGGTCCTAAGGTCCACCGCATTGAGACAGGTTGAATAAGGGACTTGAGCATCTGCATTTTTTGGTATCCACGAAGGGTTCCGGAACCAATCCCTCGCGGATAAGGAAGGTCGACTGTAGTGGGTGAAACCAGGAAAGGGTGAGGGGTGAAGTAAAGAGCTGGGAAGTTGATCGGTGAAAGTGATAAATGGCTGGGGAAGGGGGGGGGGGGGGGATCTGATAGGAGAGAACAGAAGACCATGGAAGAAAGGGGGAGGAGCACTAGAGGGAGGTGATGGGCAAAAAGGAGATAAGGCGAGAGGGGGAAATGGGATGGGGAATGGTGAAGGAGGAGGGGCAATAACCACAAGTTCAAGAAATCAATGTTCATGCCATCATGTCAGTGGCTACCTAGCCAGAATACAGGTGCTGCTCCTCCAACCTGAGTGTGGCCTCATCGCAGCAGTGGAAGAGAACATGGCTTGACGTGTTGGAGGCAATCAGGGTGAAAGCAGGATTTTGTGGTGGTCACTCCTATTAATGCATGATAGATGCGCCTCCATGGGCAAATTCTTATCAACTAGGTAAAATAAATTTATCCCTTCCATTGATTCACTCACTACTTGCCTGAAAACTAGTCTGGCAACCATGTCCTTCAGAACCCAGCCAGCTTGATCTGTGGTAGTATCACCAAAGCTAGTCTTGATCAGAGACACTGACCAAGTGTATATTCCCAACAAATATATATTCTGTGTTCTTACTTCAAGTGCTTCTTCCAAGTATTATTAAATAGGGAATGGCACTGGTACATAAGCTAAAGGAGGACGGCAGGTGCTAATTGTGAGGAGTTTCCATTGCCATCGGTTAACCTGTTACTATAAGATTTCTTGGGTTCCAGGAGTCAATGCTCAAGGCTGTTGCTTCTGGTGGATCTACCATACTGGACAGGGCACAATGAGCGTAATGGTGGATTTTGGCATATTGTCTTTAAGGTAACAATTAAAGTACAGTATGGCCTTGAATCGTGCAATTCTGAAAAGCAAAACCCATTAGTGGATATTTAGGAAATCAGGATGAACAGATAATGTAGTTCAGGCTACTTCCCAAGACTAACGTAGACAAACAATTTAACACACTAGTTAAATTATTATGCATATTCATTTGGTCACAGAAAACTGCAGATGCTGGGTTGATAATATTGCAAGGGTAGGACAGAGGAATATTCATCAGCTAATAGCTTTGGAGCAGTCAGAGGTTCTGTAGAAGGATCTGATGACTGTGAAAGCTAGTGAACAGAGAATGAGGACAAGGGACATCCTCAACACATCTAACCAATTCCTCTCCATCACCACCCTATCTGTCTAGTGGAACTGGTCATGACACTCAACAATTTCTCTTTCGATTCCTCTTTCTCCAAACCCAAGGTATAGTCATGAGCACCCACACTGGCCTCAGCTATGCCTGCCTTTTTGGCTATGTAGAACTGTCCAGGTTCAAGCCTACACTGGTAATGCTCCCCAAATCTTTTGAGCTATACTGACGACTACAGTGATGCTACTCCCATGTTGACCTCTTCAATTATGCCTTCAACTTCCACCCTACCTTCAAATTTACTTGGGCCATTTCTGACACTTCACTTCCCTTTATCAATCTCTGGAGATCGACTATCTACTGATACCTTTTATAAACCTGATTCTCGCAGCTATCTTGACTATACCCCTTCCCACCCCGTCCCTTGTCGCCACATCTGTTCTCAGGATGAGGCTTTCCATTCCAGAGATGTCCTCCTCCTTCAAAGAACAGGGTTTCCTTCCACTACCATTGATGCTGCCCTCATCCATATCTCCTCTATTTCCGAGACATCTGCCCTCACTCCAACTTCCTATCACTATAACAGAGACCTTGTCCTTTCTACCACACTATAAGCCTCCACAACCAGGCCAACATATCATTCTATAACTTAAGCCATCAACAATGGCATCACTCATCCCCAGGTTCTACAAGGATCACTGTTGACATTTTCCCCCTATTCATGCCTTCCCATTGATCTCCCTCCTGGTACTCTCTGCAAGCATATTAAGTGCTGCCCCTATACCTCCTTCCTCACCACTATTCAGGGCTCTTCCAGGCGAGACAACATTTCACCTACGAACTGCCACCTACTGTATCTGGTGCTGCCTCCTCTACATTAGTGAGACCCAACATAGATTGAGGGACTGCTTCATCAAGCACCTTTGCTCCATCTATCACAAAAGGATGAATTTCCAGTGGCCACCCATTTCAATTTGACTTCTAAATTCCCATTCTGACATTTTGGTTCATGGGCTTCTCTATTCCAACGATGAGGCCAATTTCAGGTTGGAGGGGCAACGCCACATATTCCACCTGGGTAGCCTCTAAACTGATGGCATGAACACTTGATTTCTCTAACTTCCAGAAATTTCTCCACCATCCTCTTCTTTTTCCGTTCCCCATTTTGGTTACCCTCTTACCGCTCTCTTCTCTTTATCTGCCTATCACCCTCCTCTGGTGCCCCTCCTCCTTTCCTTTCTCCCATGGTCCACTGTCCTTTCTTATCTGATTCCTTCTTGTTCAAACCTTTACCTCTTCCACCGATAACACCCCTACAGCTTCTCACTTCACCCCCTTCCCCCTCACCTAGTTTCACCTATCACCTGCCAATTTTACTCCTTCACCTCCTCCCACCTGCTCATTTTGGCTTTATACCATCCTTTCTGGTCTTGGCTTGAAATGTCAACTCTTTATTCCTCACTATAAAAACTGCCTGACCTGAGTTCCTCCAGCATTTTGTGTTAATTGCCCTAGTTTTGTTGGTTCCTTATTTTGTTTTACTGTTCTTAAATAACACAACCTTGTTGTAATAAATATTCCATACCTCCATCATTAACTCCAGTGTTCATCAGCACATATAAATAACCTAAACCAAGTGTTCTTATTACAAAGCTGTTAAATCTGTTGTCAGCAACCTTTTCCGTATTGGTTTAAGAGAATTTGCATCTACCTTAACATCAAAGGATGGCTTGAAGAGCTTGTCCTTACACAGGAATTTTGAAGGTGTATCAAGTCGCAAATTAGCTTCTTTCTGCTGAATGGGTTGTTCAACTTCTGTTTTGTCTGTTTTATTTTGCTGAGATACAACCATCTGGAAGGCTTTACTCTGGAACCTGTTAATATCCAGTGGAGTCACAGCACTGCTCAGCTTGGGTGAGGAAAGCTCAGGTGAACGTTCTGGTAATTTGCACAAATCTGTGGCAGGCTGATGGACTTCTTCAACTAATTCATGCAAAAATTTAATAAGGAGTTAAAATATTTTAACAAAACCATGCATAGTCACAGATTCCAACAATGAAGTTACAGAAATCAACACAAAATTTTCACAACAGGGACATGATCATTCAAATCCTTAGCTCCAAGCAACAACTTTGTACTTACTTAAGGTAATCAACTCAAACTCTCCACTGTGCTTTACCAGATTTCTGCCAAACAAAATTTAACACCAAGGTACAGAAGGATATATTTGGGTATGTGAAAACAAGATCAATCAAAGGTGCAAGTCTGAAGAACCAACTTTACAAAGAGGAGTAATTTAAGACGGCAACAGTAATATTCAATATACAAATTCACGACTTCTAAATACAGAAACAAAATATTGTGGCTGACAGGAATCTGAAATAAAGGCAGAAATGCCATACATACTCCAAATAGCTAAAAACAGATTTACCAGTTTCAAAGTCAGTTGTATGTTTTTTTAAAGAAAACAGAAAGGCCCCTATATACATAAAATAATATTTTTCTTCAAACTTTTTATTTCTTGTCAAACAAAATGACAACACAGTAAATGCATGGAACTTCAATATACATATCTGAAATCTCCAGATAATGAAAGAAGTGTACCAGAAATTCTCAGCAGGGGAAGCAGTATTTATACCCAGCTCTGACATATTAAGTACCGTATATTCTATTTTTGTTCTAGCTTTCCAGTATTTTGCTTTGGATATCTTCATTTAAAATACCAAAGATTAGTCTGTCCACGGAATTTGAGATTCTGTTGTTGCAGAAGCAGAGAATGGTGACATGTGGAAGGCAGCTCTAGCAGGGAAATGTGGAAATTTTGAGCTGCAGGAGATGCCAACAGCACCAACAGGACCATTTAAAAATGAGGTACTAATCTATTGAAACTGCTATGCAGTAGTCTGCATGCACACAAAACAGTTAAAACAGCATGCAGTTGACAGTATCACAACCAATATAAACATAAAATTCCATAGCTCTCCACATCTTGCTGAGAATTCTATTGGATGTTTTTTTAAAAAAACTAATCAGGAGACAAGAGTTCCAACAGTACAACCTAATGTGCAAGTGTGAAAGGCGAATCAATGATATTCAGCTGGAAGTGATGAAGGTGTCCTTTCGAGATCTCCACCATAATTGACACAGATCTTCAGCTAATTCAATTCATACCATCTATGTAATATCAAGAACACTGAATATAGCAAAGAACATAGCATCAAAGAAGATTGTAGCTGAAGTAATAAGGCCTACACTTCAGAATTAGTTCTAACTCTAGTCAAGCTACTTTAGCATAGTTATAGCATTTGTATATATCCAACAATAAGGAAAATTGCCCAGGCACACCCTATTCCTATAAAGCAAGCTACTCACCATCCTATCAGCAAGTGATGGATGGTGTTATCAATTGGATTCAAAAGACTTTAAGAACAATATCAACACCATACAGCACTATAGCACAGAAACAGGTCCTTCAGCCCATCAAGTCTGTGCTGACCTGTTTTTCTACCTACACCTATCTCCCAGCACCCAGATCATAGCCCTCCATACCTCCCTCAATCAAGTACCTATCCAAATTTCTCTTAAATGTTGCAAGTGAACCTGCATTCACTACTTTCACTTGCATAAGCTTCTGCGTGAAGAAGTTGCCTCTTACGTTCCCTTTAAGTATTTCACCTTTCATCCTAAACCTATGAATTCTGATTCATCCAATCTCAAGGGAAAGAAGCCTATATGTACTTACCCTTTCTATACCCTTAATAAATCTGGATACTTTTATAAGATCTACACTTTAGAGGATAAAATCCTAACCTATTCAGCCTTTTGCTATAACTCAGGTCCTCATGTATGTTAACATCTTTATAAATTTTCTCTGCATTCTTTCAAGCTTACTGATATCTTTCCTGCAGGTAGGTGACCAGCACAATACACCAAATTCGGCCTCACCAATGTCTTATACAACTTCAAAACAACATCCCAACTCCTATAGTCAATGATCTGATTAATTAAGGGCAATATGGCAAAAGCTGTCTTTATGATCCTACGTACATGTGATGTCACTTTAAAGGAATTCTGGATCTGTACTCCCAGATCCCTCTGGGTTGTGTCACACCACATTGTGTATGACAAGGTGGACTTTTCTCATTATCTTCAAAATTTACAGCTTGAAAAGGTGTTTTAAAACAATCATTCACACAATACTTACCAGGCTTATTAAAATTTTCTACCAAGAATTTGCTTTCATCAGCCTTCTTTCCTGATCGAGCTGATTCAAATAGCCAAGCAGAAGATACAGCTGGTAAACTCCACTTTTTTGCAGCTTCATACTTGAATCCCTGTGGTTCTTGCAGGATTAAATGGGTGCTGGCAAGCATGTCTTTCTTCACATTAGCTTTTCGAACAAAAAATTCCTGCACTCTAAACAAAGCAAGAAATCTGTTATTTCCACACATCTTTTAATTAAAGCTGTATAAAGTTTTGTATATTATTTATCTGCTTTTGATTTACATTTATTTCATGCTGTTTTTGACTCCAGCTATACCTTTAATTTAAAGAAAACAGTATTAGTGAGACAATCCCATCATTTTATAACTTATTTGTGTGACTCATCATTGTAGTTCCAGTTACTGCAATAATCCAAAGCAGGGGCACCACAGACCACGGCATACGGTGGCTCTAAAGCATAAAGAATATAACCCAAATGATTGAAAGTATGCTGGGACCGAATTAAACTAAAGACGTTACAGTCATATAGAGTTAAGTTTTAGATTGCTATCTATAGTTTGCCCTGATTCAGAACTTGTCACCATGTTCTACAAAAGGCCTCTATTTGAACAAGCAAGGTAAAAGTCAGAAAGTGCCACAACCTGAATAGATTTTGTTTTGTTATGGATGGGAAGAAGGTGAATAAAATACGACTAATATAAAGCTATATCAAATGGCCACAGATGTCCAGAAATCCTCAAACCAGCAATCAAGATGATCTATTTCCTCCAGGTACACTGATTACCTACAGTTGAAGTCAGAAATTTACATACACCTTAGCCAAATACATTTAAGCTCAGTTTTTCACAATTCCTGACATTTAATCCTAGAAAACATTCCCTGTCTTAGGTCAGTTAGGATCACTACTTTATTTTAAGAACGTGAAATGTCAGAATAATAGTAGAGAGAATGATTTGTTTCAGCTTTTATTTCTTTCATCACTTTCCCAGTGGGTCAGAGGTTTACCTACACTTTATTAGTATTTGGTAGCATTGCCTTTAAATTGTTTAACTTGGGTCAAATGTTTTGGGCAGCCTTCCACAAGCTTCTCACAGTAAGTTGCTGGAATTTTGTTCTATTCCTCAAGACAGAACTGGTGTAACTGAGTCAGGTGTGTAGGCCTCCTTGCTCGCACACGCTTTTTCAGTTCTGCCCACAAATTTTCTATTGGATTGAGGTCAGAGCTTGCGATGGCCATTCCAATACCTTGACTTTGTTGTCCTTAAGCAATTTTGCCACAACTTTGGAGGTATGCTTGGGGTCATTGTCCATTTGAAAGACCCATTTGCAACTGAGTTTTAACTTACTGGCTGATGTCTTAAGATGTTGCTTCAATATATCCGCATAATTTTCCTTCCTTGTGATGCCATCTATTTTGTGAAGTGCACCAGTTCCTCCTGCAGCAAAGCACCCCCACAACATGATGCTGCTACCCCCATGCTTCACGATTGGGATGGTGTTCTTCGGCTTGCAAACCTTACCCTTTTCCTTCCAAACATAACGATGGTCATTATGGCCAAACAGTTCAATTTTTATTTCATCAGATCAGAGGACATTTCTCCAGAAAGTAAGATCATTGTCCCCATGTGCACTTGCAAACTGTAGTCTAGCTTTTTTTACGGCAGTTTTGGAGCAGTGGCTTCTTCCTTGTTGAGCAACTTTTCAGGTTATGTCGATATAGGACTCGTTTTACGGATATAGATACTTGTCTACTCGTTTCCTCCAGCACCTTCGCAACGTCCTTTGCTGTTGTTCTGGGATTGATTTGCACTTTTTGCGCCAATGTACATTCATCTTTAGGAGACAGAATGAGTCTCCTTCCTGAGTGGCACAACAGCTGTGTGGTCCCATGGTGTTTATACTTGCGTACTATTGTTTGTACAGATGAATGTGGTACCTTCAGACGTTTGGAAATTGTTCCCAACGGTGAACCAGACTTGACATCATTTTCTGACCTCAATCCGTTAGAAAATTTGTGGGCAGAACTGAAAAAGTGTGTGCAAACAAGGAGGCCTACAAACCTGACTCAGTTACACCAGTTTTGTCTGGAGGAATGGAACAAAATTTACTGTGTGAAGCTTGTGGAAGGCTACCCAAAACGTTTGACCCAAGTTAAGCAACTTAAAAGCAATGCTACCAAATACTAATAAAGTGTATGTAAACCTCTGACCCACTGGGAAAGTGATGAAAGAAATAAAAGCTGAAACAAATCATTCTCTCTACTATTATTCTGACATTTCACATTCTTAAAATAAAGTAGTGATCCTAACTGACCTAAGACAGGGAAAGTTTTCTAGGATTAAATGTCAGGAATTGTGAAAAACGGAGTATTTGGCTAAGGTGTATATAAACTTCTGACTTCCAACTGTATTACTACCATCATTAGAAAAATATTTTAAAGTTATATACAGTGCCTTGAAAAAGTATTCAGCTTTAACAACTATTTTCACATTTTATTGTCTCATTTTCTGAATTTTATATTGAAGGATTTTTGAGCATATCTACAAATCATTGTGCATCATATCAAATCAAAAGGAAAATCTTCAAAATCTGTCAACAATTTACTAAACATTAAAAACCAAAATTGTGAGGCTGAAAAAGTATTCATCCTCCTTTGTAATTACAATGCTAACTTTCTTCAGGTACAATATTGTATCTTATCAACTCACCCAGTATAATGATGTACCTAGATAATTGAAGGATCACCTGTTTTCAATGAATTCAATAGAATAAATATGTGCTCTCTCTGTAAGGTCCAGCAGTATGGTATATTTTCAACAGACCAAACCAAATAAATACAAAAGAACATTCAAGACAAGTCAGAGAAATTATAATAGAGAAGCATAAATCTGTGGAAGGGTACAGACCATCTCAAAAGCACCGAACATACCTCAAAGCTCAGTGCATTCCATTGTGAAAAAGTGGAAAAATTATGTAACTGCAGACACACTGCTTAGGTCAGGCCAGCCATCTAAAGTTAGTTACCGGAGAAGCATGACACTTGTAGAGAAGCTTCTGTGACACCAACAATTACTCTGTGAACTGCAGAATTCAGTGGCTACAACTGGAGATGAAGAAGTCAGTGGCTCCACAATCTCCAAGGCTTTGCACAAAAAGGGTATTTATGGAAAAATGGCAAGAAAGAAGCTTGGCTAAAGTAAGGACATCTTTGCCCATCACTTAGAAGATATGGTAACAATGTGGAGAAGGTCTTATAATCCGATGAGACAAAAGTGGAACTTTTTGCCCTCAACATTAAGTGGTGCATGTGGCACAAATCTAATACTGTGCATCAGGCAAGTAACACCAACCCAACTGTAAAGTATGGTAAAGACAGCATCATGCTATGGGATGCTTTTCAGCAGCAGAAACTGGAAATCTGATCAGTATTGATGGAAAAATGTATCCTGCTAAATATAGAAGAATCCTGAATAAAAACCTGCTAGTCACTGTCAGAAAGCTTAAACTGGAGAGAAGTTTGTCTTTCAGCAGGACAATGACCCAATGCACATTGCTAGAATAACCATGGAGTTGCTTCAATTGAAGAAAATTCTTGTTCTTGACTGGCCCAGTCAGAGTCCTGACCTTAACCCGATCGAACATCTCTAGCAAAACCTTGAGATTCCTGTCCACTGCTGCTCCCCAACTAACCTGGCACAGCTGGAGCAATTTAGCAAGGAGGAACAGGCAAATCTTGCTCCATCATGTTATGCAAAGCTAGTAGAGATTTATCCAAAAAGACTACCGGCTGTAATAGCTACGAGGTGATTCAACTAAATACTGAGCAAAGAAAGATGAATACTATTGAACTAACATTTCAGTTTTTGAATTTTAGCTTTTTATGCTTTACATTTTTCCCTGGCTTTTTAGGCTATTTTGTAAAATCCCTAGTTGTAATGCTCATTTATATGAACAAAGTGCTGGGGGCTGAATACTTTCTCAAGGCACTGTAAATCTACATTGGCTTAATAAAATGGCTTAAAAAGCAAGTCTACAAATTAAGAGCATTTACTCAACTAATACTACATGCATATTAATTTGCAGGTAACACACATAAACATATCAAAAAGGATAGTTTTAAACAATGTGAACAGAAGATAGTCAGTGAATTACTGTTTTCGCATGCATTTACCTTGCTCCAAGTAATTCTGCAATGTTAAATAGTGCATCGCGTTCTACACCAGTAAATTGGCTAATAGATAGCACACAGTTATTCAGAGGATTGCTTCCTTCTATGTAAGATATAGGAGTAAATAAGGGATTGGACTGTGAAGGAAGAATATACTGCTGATCCATACACATTGCCTGCAATAGGAGAAAGATCAAGACTGAACACACTCCTTTAATATCAAAGATGACGACATTTTAATAATAACAAATGTAGTAAAATGCACCCACAATCAAAACTATTTATAGCCATGCATAATAGATATTTATAAGTTTGCAAGCAGTATGTAATGATTTTGTAAGGAGTACTGGAGACAGCACACAGAATTTAACTCCTTTATAAAATCAACATACAATAACATCTAAAAGATAAATCAAAATCAAATGCCATGTATTCCATTTATAAGTAGCAGCAGTTAAAATCTTCAAAATGCAGTCAAAAGTATATTCAATTACAAATGTTTATTATAATCAGCAAAGTAATCAAGACAAAAATATTGAGATTATTCAAAAAGCAGATGATGATGATAAATTAGAGAAAAACTTTGACTGAGCTTCTCTTATCCCAATTGCCCATAGATTGCCTTTCTATTGGGAGATGATAAGTTTTTAATTTTTTTTACCATAATGCTGACAGCATTGGTATTCTAACCACTTTAACTAGGGTTAAAAACTGTGAATAAGCAGCACCCAGGTGTCTGGGTTTATTCCCATTCTGCCCTATCCACCATTCCTTAAATACAACTCACACACTACACATAGCATTGCAAAACACCCCATGACTCTTAATGGTAAAATTTCTAACACTTCATAAGGCCACAAAGATTTATTGGGCAGGTAACCAAAAATCTGCCTAAAGAATAGGTCTAGAGTGCATCCTAAAGGGAAGAAATGGAAAAAAAGGCTAGAGGTTTATTAAGGGAATTCCAGAGCTTATGACGCAAGTAGTTGAAGAAATTGTTACCAGCGCAAGCAAATGAGGGATAATCATGAGGTCAGAAATAAAGGAGTACACTCATCTCAGAAGGTTAACAGATTGAGAGATTATAAAAATCTCCTTATCTGCGGGGGATTGGCTCCGGGACCCCCCGTGGATACCAAAAGACGCGGATGCTCAAGTCCCTTATTTAACCTGTCCCAACCTGCAGTACACCTGCGGTGGTTTTTAGGACCCAGCGGAACCCCGGACTTCATTTAACATTTCTCAGTCTGGTGGACATTAGGACCTGGCGGTGCAGCTCTGAATCCTCAGTGTTTCTGTTCACTAAAATAATCACGATCGAAAATAAGGTGGAAGTAATAAAGCGATCGGAAAGAGGTGAAACGCCATCGGTGATTGGGGGGGGGGGGGGGTCAGGGTGAATCTTACTAAGAAGAATTTAAGCCAAATACAAAGTTAAACATTCTACACAGTGTCAATGGCAAACACTTAAAATGGCGGACAGCGTTCTCCTTCCTCAGTGCATAAGTACGAGTTGTCTGTAAGTCAGACGTTCGTAACTCGGGGACTACCTGTAATACTGAATGTACCTGTTCCAACTTCAAATCCGACTTAAAGACGGACTCAGGAATAGAACTCATTCATAACCTGGGGACTACCTGTACTTTTAAGTCATTTCTAGATTACTTATAATACCTAATACAATGTAAATGCTATGTAAATAGTTGCTATACAGTATTGTTTAGGGAATAATGACAAGAAAAAATAGTCCCAAACAACGTGCTGGAGAGAGAACTTCCGGATTTTCCCGATCCGCGGTTGGTTGAATCCGCGCATGCGGAATCCGCAGATAAGGAGGGCCAACTGTATAGGGGAAAAACAGCAGCAGCTGAAATCAAGAACAAAACACTTTAAAAATGAAGTAATGCTCAACCAGAAGTCAATGTAGGTCAGTATGTACAAAAGCTTGGGGTGAAAAGGATTTAGTGTAAGTGAGAAAATTGGCCACAAGATTATGCATGACCACAGGATTATGGAAGGGAAAATAAGAGCATTATCCTAGTGAGCAACGTAATTGTCATATACAGAGTTAGCAAATGAACAGATTCCAACCTAACTCCTTCAGAACGCTCTGCTCTCCGCTCCCTCTGCACCAATCCCAACCTCACTATAAAACCTACCGATAAGGGGGGGAGCTGTTGTTGTCTGGCGTACTGACCTCTACCTGGCCGAGGCACAGTGACAACTCTCTGATACCTCCTCTTATTTACCCTTTGATCATGACCCCACTAAGGAGCACCAGGCCATTGTCTCCTATACCATCACCAACCTTATCAGCGCTGGGGATCTCCCATCCACTGCCACCAACCTCATAGTTCCCACACCCCGCACTTCGCGTTTCTACCTCCTACCCAAGATCCACAAACCTGCCTGTCCAGGTAGACCTATTGTCTCAGCTTGCTCCTGCCCCACTGAACTCATTTCTGCATACCTTGATACTGTCTTATTCCCCTTGTTCAATCTCTTCCCACCTATGTTCGTGACACTTCTCATGCTTTGCATTTTTTCAATGATTTTAAGTTCCCTGGCCCCCACCGTCTTGTTTTCACCACAGACGTCCAGTCCCTATATACTTCCATCCCCCACCGAGATGGTCTCGAAACTCTTAGCTTTTTTTTGGATTCTAACCAATTCTAACCTAACCAATTCCCCTCTACCACCACTCTCCTCCGTCCAGCGGAATTAGTTCTTACTCTCAATAATTTCTCCTTTGGCTCCTCCCACTTTCTCCAAACCAAGGGTGTAGCCATGGGCACCCGTATGGGTCCCAGATATGCTTGCCTTTTTGTTGGCTTTGTGGAACAGTCCATGTTCCAAATCTATACCGGTATCCATCCCCCTCTTTTCCTTCGCTACATCAACGACTGCATTGGCGCTGCCTCCTGCACGCATGCTGAGCTCGTCGACTTCATTAACTTTGCCTCCAACTTTCACCCTGCCCTCAAATTTACCTGGTCCATTTCCGACACCTCCCTCCCCTTTCTTGATCTTTCTGTCTCCATCTCTGGAGACGGCTTATCTACTGATATCTACTATAAGCCTACAGACTCTCACAACTACCTGGACTATTCCTCTTCCCACCCTGTCTCTTGCAAAAATGCTATCCCCTTCTCACAATTCCTCCTTCTCTGCCGCATCTGCTCTCAGGATGAGGCTTTTCATTCCAGGACGAAGGAGATGTCTCCTTTTTTAAACAAAGGGGCTTCCCTTCTTCCACCATTAACTCTGCTCTCAAACGCATCTCTCCTATTTCCCGCACATCTGCCCTCACCCCATCTGCCTGCCACCCCACTCGGGATAGGGCTCCCCTTGTCCTCACCTACCACCCCACCAGCCTCCAAGTCCAATGTACAATTCTCCGTAACTTCTGCCACCTCCAATGGGATCCCACTACCAAGCACATCTTTCCCTTCCCTCCCCCCTTTCTGCTTTCCAAAGGGATCACTCCCGACACAACTCCCTTGTCCATTTGTCCCCCCAATCCCTTCCCACCGATCTCCTTCCCGGCACTTATCCTTGTAAGCAGAACAAGTGCTACACCTGCCCTTACACTTCCTCCCTCACCACTATTCAGGGCCCCAGACAGTCCTTCCAGGTGATGCGACACTTCACCTGTGAGTCGGCTGGTGTGGTATACTGTGTCTGGTGCTCCCGGTGTGACCTTTTATATATTGGTGAGACCCGACGCAGACTGGGAGACCATTTCGCTGAACACCTACGCTCGGTCCGCAAGAGAAAGCAGGAATCTCCTAGTGGCCACACATTTTAATTCCACGTCCCATTCCCATTCTGATATGTCTATCCATGGCCTCCTCTACTGTCAAGATGAATCCAAACACAGGTTGGAGGAACAACACCTTATATATCGGCTGGGTAGCCTCCAACCTGATGGCATGAACATTGACTTCTCTAACTTCTGTTAATGCCCCTCCTCCCCTTCTTACCCCATCCCTGACATATTTAGTTGTTTGCCTGTTCTCCATCTCCCTCTGGTGCTTCCCCCCCCCCCCCCCCCTTTCTTTCTCCCAAGGCCTCCCGTCCCATGACCTTTTCCCTTCTCCAGCTCTGTATCACTTTCGCCAATCACCTTTCCTGCTCTAGCTTCATCCCACCCCCTCCGGTCTTCTCCTATCATTTCGCATTTCCCTCTCCCCCCACTACTTTCAAATCTCTTACTATCTTTCCTTTCGGTTAGTCCTGACGAAGGGTCTCGGCCCAAAATGTTGACAGTACTTCTCCTTATAGATGCTGCCTGGCCTGCTGTGTTCCACCAGCATTTTGTGTGTGTTGTTGTTAAATGAACAGATAATTGTTTGAGCAGTAGGCAAACTGAAGAAGGTGAAGGAGGTGGAGAAAGGCAGATTGAGTAAAACTAGTTATGTAATCTGGGCTTCAGAACCAAAATGGAAAAAAAATTGGACAGTTTAATTTCATTTAAGTCAGGGGGAGAAGGGACCTAATAGAACTTACTATAATGACTTTAGATTTCCCATATTTAATTGGAATGAGAGATAGAGACAGAGGGTGAGTGAACTAAAGGCAAATGGCATCACCACACACAAAAAAATAATACTCCATTTTCTGATGAAGTGTTAAGAACTAGAAGATAGATGAGAAAAGTATAGCCAAAAGGTCTTTGGGAGAAAATGAGAACAGGGCAGATAAGGGATGAGGCATTGCAGTGATTCCTTGGCTGGATAGACAAGACTGAAATTAGGAAAATGTTTTCCCATAAAGCTGGGTGCTAGGGGAGAGGTGAAGGAGGATGAAGTGGATAATCTTTAACAATGAGCCATACACTAGCTTTGGCACAATCTCAGAGGATGTCAAAAAATATAATTAGTTTACTACTGCGACAGAGCCAGTAACTATCTGAAACGGATCACTCTCTGTACAGTATATCTAATATTGACAACTTGAGGTTGTAAGTAAATAACACATTTGCATCATAAGCTAACACTTATCAATTTCAGATTTTTAAAACTCTGCCCCAAATAATAATTATCATATGTTTTACTGCCAAATAAGAAACGAACTTTGCTTCAGTGTCATTCAGTTGGAAAAGCAGTTAACTGTACTACCTACATTTCATGCAGTAAAACGTCACCCCTAACAATTTTCTTACCAGCCAGGTATTTGTAACTACTTCAGCCACAGTTGCATCCACGCATGTTCCCAATAAAGGTACAAGTGCATAGTCTGCAACAGCTCGGCTGTGGGGTTGTAGAACCTTCCCACCACTTTTCTCAATGACTTCAGACATATACGTTTCATCTTCTTTAGTAAAGCCAAATATTAGAAATCGCTTTTTCTGAAATAGTCCTTCCTCTGCACATTTTGCCTGGTTTGCAGAAGTGCTTGCTGACTCATTATTTAGTGCAGTGCACAGATTGCCAGTTAAGTTACAATTCGCCTTTTCTTCATTTTCAGGACCACCTATATGATAAGAAAAAACATTTGATTAACATTTAAATTATTGAAATTCAAGGAAAAGTGAGAAAGCAAGTTTTAGCAATCGAACAAGACAATAATACAAAATACAAATGTACTAACTTGGAACACAACAAAACAAAAGCTGGAATGGCCTACCATCCCAAATCTGATCTGTGACCAAGGCTGATTTGATGAAGGGAAAGGTAAACTTAGGTAGAGGGACAGGCAGATGGGGGAATGGATTAAGGGGTATGATTAGCTTATGATCAATTGTCTTATAGGTACCTTATGTTACTGGGCAGTCAGACAGAAACTCTACCTGGCAACAGGTAACGCATTAGGCATTGTTCTCTAAAAATGCTAAGCATAACTAAATATGGGTGTGGTATGATTGAAAGGGCATCTTAAGACATAACATTTGAGAGAAGGGGGAAGTGTCAGGGGGAGGTGCCAATATGATGAAGTTAAGTTGTAACCAGACTAATCTTGGCAGAAATAATTATAACTAACCAATAATGAATTAACATCTAATTGTATCTCAGCATGTGATCAAAACTATTTCAAAACTGCATTAACTTGCATAATTATAATATTTCCTGTAATAATCAATGTAATAAATTGTGTGGAATTGTGTTCGGGGGGGGGGGGCAGTGTCCACACTGTCTCTTTGGGAGATCAGTCTGTAACTTCCCCCATAGCATGCTATGAATAAAAAGTGAAGTTTGACGAAGTATCGCTTGTTTTATGGTTTTATTGAATTCGTGGTACCTTGCACTATTTCATTGGGTTGATCCGCCTTTGACAGATTTACCCCAGGCCTGAAATCCTCCAGGGCTTTTGACTGGGGAAGACTGAATGATTTCAACAACTTGAATGATCAACTAAACTCATTTCTGTCCCCAAAGTCTCAAATTTCTGGCATACATGCTACTGTCTTCCACAGTGAAGGACTGACTTCCGCCATTTTTTTTCTCCCATTACTACTGTAATTAAATTATTTTATCTCGGATATGATATTGATGATAATATCCTAGCCTCATTTTCCAGCAGTCTGATATCCACTCTCAACTCTCTTTTACCTTTATGTATCTGAAAAAACTTTTGGTATCCTCTTTAATATCATTGGCTAGCTTACCTTCATATTTCATCTCTTCTCTCCCTATAACATTTAATTTACCTTCTGTTGGTTTTTAAACCTTACTAAAAAGAGGATGGCATCTGACTGAGATGTGAAGAAAGAAATTGGCAACCTAGCTTCAGCTTCAGCCAATTCAGTGTACTTTTATTGACAGATAAGTAAAGCAGCTGAGATCATTAACTACTGGGATATGGGTGGGTAATATCCATCAGTAACAGGTTGCAACATGCTGGGTCACGCTTGCAGATTTGCATAAAATTTACACTAGTAACATCAATGAGTTTGGCACTGAAAATGCTGATGGCCTGAAGTCCATGCTGCCGAACTCCATGGGGAGTGGAGTCTAACATCACTGACTGCGCTGACACATTAGACTCTATCCACATGGAAATCAGTAGCAGAGCATGGAATTTTCAGCAGCCAAGGTGGGGAATCTTCCTCATGTTTTGCCAGGTGAGAATTTAAGGTGGATCATCCAAAACCATTCAAGTGAATGGAGAGAAAATCTATGAGAAAGATATTCTATATTGTTTAATTATTTGCTTCAATGTTCTTAATTATTTAAAACTATTTTAGCTGCTTCCAGTGAGTTTTATTTTCTAGAAATTATTATTAGATCTTAACAGTTTTTGAATTCCTTCGAAGTCCTGGAGGATTTTGCCAACAAACAAAAATAGTATCTAGGCTCATTACAGCAAAAGGGCATTCAGTATGAGGAAGGATATTAACATCAATATCACATCCGAGGTAAAATAATATTTCTAAACATCATGAGACTTGGATCTACAGAGACGCTAAACTTAAAGAAATGTATATAGAAATACAGGAGATTTGATACTTGTTTATAACTAGTGACAAAGAAAAATCTTTAATTTTAACCCAAAATCAAGTTGAAACAGAGATGAAAAGCAATGTCCAATCTTCTGAGGGAAGAAACTGCATCACAAGTTACCATATTTGATATTGAAAAATAAAAGATTAGTCTCTTACCTACAATTTTGTTATTCTCAAGGTACTGTAATAGGAGATCATCATCTGCTTCTGGCTGTCTGTTGGCATTGACTGTGGCTGCTTTCAGCGTATTACTGCCATTCAGAGTCAAATGAGTTTGGTTACTGCTGAGACGATCTGGTATTGGATCAGCAGGCTGGTAATTTGGATGGAAATACTGCCCAACAGGCAGTAGGTGTTTCTTGGAAAAGCAATCCACTAACCATTTTGCTGTAACCACATGTGGCCTAACACAAATATTAGTTTAATTAATATCATTCCATCGAAAAGTTGCAATAAACAGCCACACCTCTGTAAGATGGTCTAGAAATTTCAGTTCAATTCCTAACAAGGCAACTGCAGGATTTCAATTCAATTTGTTACAGATTTTAGAAGTCATTGGTGACAATGACCATAAGTTTGTAAAGTTGTATCATAAAACACCATTTAGTTACTAACAAGAGAAAATCTGCAGAAATCCAACCAACATACACAAAATGCTGGAGGAACCCAGCAGGCCAGGCGGCAACTATCAAAAAAAAGTACAGTCGATGTTTTGGGCTGAAACCCTTTGGCAGGAATAATAACTTCTGAGGGAGTAAAACTGCCACTCTTATCCAGCCTGGCTTACACGTGACTCTAGACACACGAGTATGTCAAGACTCTTCACTGTTCTTTGGAAGGGCCTAGCCATTTTGGCAGCAATTAGAGATGGGCAATAACTTCTCGCCTTGCTTATAATGCCCATATCCTAAAAACAGAATTTCAAAAATTAAATAAGCCTAAGCGAGCATCTATAAATACTTGGCAACCCACATCGACTTAGACAAAATATCAAATGTTGAAATGAAGAAAACAAAGGGGACAAAATCTACAATTAAACTGATCGCAATATTGAACGGCAAACCCATTAATTAGTATTGCTACCAAAATCAAGTTATTGACAGATAGACAGACTTTATTGATCCCGAGGGAAATTGGGTTTCATTACAGCTGCACCAACCAAAAATAGTGTAGAAATATAGCAATATAAAACCATAAATAATGAAATAATAAGTAAATTATGCCAAGTGGAAACAAGTCCAGGACCAGCCTATTGGCACAGGGTGTCTGACACTCCGAGGGAGGAGTTGTAAAGTTTGATGGCCACAGGCAGGAATGACTTCCTATGACGCTCAGTGTTGCATCTCAGTGAAATGAATCTCTGGCTGAATGTACTCCTGTGCCTAACCAGTACATTATGGAGTGGATGGGAGACATTGTCCAAGATGGCATGCAACTTGGACAGCATCCACTTTTCAGACACCACCGTCAGAGAGTCCAGTTCCACCCCCACAACATCACGGGCCTTACGAATGAGTTTGTTGATTCTATTGGTGTCTGCTACCCTCAGCCTACTGCCCCAGCACACAACAGCAAACATGATAGGACTGGCCACCATAGACTTGTAGAACATCCTCAGCATCATCCGGCAGATAATAAAGGACCTCAGTCTCCTCAGGAAGTAGAGACGGCTCTGATCCTTCTTGTAGACAGCTTCAGCCTTATTGAAAGCTTTTGTGCATCTCTTGTCACATTAAGTCACCAAACATTGAAAGGCAAACCTAAATTTGCAGGTACCTGGAATAAAATTTCAAAGGGCAGTAACGGACTCTCAAAATAAAATTTCAGGGAAAAATCAAAGGGAAAAGCGACAGTCAGATAATGTCAGTGGAAAGAGAAACAGGACTGCATTGGAGGTAAAAAACCTTTGTCAAAATTGGTACAGAAACAAACCCAATTTTTTTTTTTAAAAATAGAGAGGGTGAGAAAAGGATAAATGAGACAAAGAGAACTTTGATAGGGTGAAAGCACAGTTGTTGTGTAGATAGACTGCACATATGCAACTGAGAATGGTTGAGGGTGTGTAAAGATAAGAGCAAGTCTGAGAGAGAACATGAATAAAGAATCATTTACATTGGGAAATGAGACAAGTTAGAGAGAAAAAGAAAGAATGCAAAAGTTGCAAATTGCAAGACTGTAGAAAATATCCAGCAGGCTAGGCTATGCTTATGGAGAGAGAAAAACTGAGCCAGTATTACAGATGGCTAACCTAATCCAGATCTGTCAAACTCTGATACAAACAGAGAAGTGATTTATCTGAAGTTATGGAATTCAACGTCAAGTTCAGATGGCATCCTCACATTGAGGATGAAGTTCTATTCCTCAAGGTGTTCTATTGGGTTCCTTTTTAAATAGTACAGAAGTCCAAAGAGAAATATGTCAGAGGATAGAGAAGACAGAAGGGACTTCAGATGCTGGAATCTGGAGCAATGCACAAAGCTGTAGGAATTCATTGGATCAGACAGCGTCTTCAGTCCAGATGAAAGATTTCAACCTGAAACAACTATTTCCCTGCACAACCTGCTGAGTTGCTACAGCTTTATTTGTAGAGAAATGAAAATATGGACAATGGGAAGCAGAGGGATGACCCTGAAGATTGAACAAAGAAGCCATATAAAGCATCATCCGATCTGCCTTTTGAATATGAATAACATGATAGGCAGTAACAAACAATCTTAGTTGTGGCCCCTCACCCATCTCACATTCCTGATCCTCCAGACCAAAGTTCTGGCCACACATCCTGCTTACACTCTGTAGCCCTGGTTCAAATTCCAGACTGATGAGTCGGATGTGAGGCCATCAGGATTTGTGAACAACCGGATACAGGATTATTGGAATTTTACTGTATATACTTAAACAGACAATACTTATGCATGGATAAGACTGATTGCTAGCAACAGACCCTAACTAATTTGGGTTTCTACAGATATGAATAGAATGATTTCGGTTTTTGCCTAAAATCAAGAGCCTTAGGTTGAATTTTTAAATGGATGAATAGCTGGTTTATTTACAAAGTAAATTAAATAAGGAATATGCACTCTAATTAATTTAATCACTTTGTAGAGATTTGCATTCACTTTGACATGGAAGAGTCTTGTTCTGGTGATCAGTATCAAAAAAAGCAAACTAAATCCACTGTAATTCAATGTTGTAAAACAATAAGACATGAAAACTTCCAAGAGGGTGAATACATTTTTTAATATATAGTCACCATATGTAGTTTTGTATTAAATATGAGACAAATTCAAATTTTCCAGCATCATTTAATAATAGAAACATCTTTCGGTTCTGATGAAAGGAAACATTAAATTTGTTTCCCTCCCTGCACATGCTCTTGGTTTTTTTCTGTTTTGATCTAAAAAGCCAATTAAATATTCGGTTTTATCCTAAGTGGCTATATAATGGGAAGTGAGTTATGTTGCTTCTGAATGACGGTTAGACTCCAAGTTGTACTGTATTTACTTTTGAGAACAATTTTTTTTTAAATATTTACTCCCATTAGAGTGCACTCAACTCATGTCCACCAGAATGATTTGAGGAATTAAATGGTTAACTTAAGATAGATACAGAGAATCTATTTTCTCTGCTGGCAGACCCCAGTGCAAAGTAATTCATGCAGAGAATCAATTATTGCTTCACAAATATTCCCCAGAGGTTTTAAATCCTGCAAATAGGTTTTTTTTGTTAGCTAGGGGTTAACCAAGGTAAATCGACTGTACACACAATGATCAAAAGTGTTGGTAATCTAATCAAATAGATGATTTTCAAAGGATTCGTCTTGCTAAAAAGCAAAAACAAATCTGATGCTATAAATTGGAAGTAAAACAGAAACTATGATTCCTGGGATGGCAGGACTTTCATATGAAGAAAGACTGCATCAACTACGTAGGCTTATACCTACTGAAATTTAGAAGATTGAGGGGGGATCTTGTTGAAACGTATAAAATTCTAAAGGGATTGGACAGGCTAGATGCAGGAAGATTGTTTCCGATGTTGGGGAAGTCCAGAACGAGGGGTCACAGTTTAAGGATAAAGGGGAAGCCTTTTAGGACGGAGATGAGGAAAAACTTCTTCACACAGAGAGTGGTGGATCTGTGGAATTCTCTGCCACAGGAAACAGTTGAGGCCGGTTCATTGGCTATATTTAAGTGGAAGTTGGATATGGCCCTTGTGGCTAAAGGGATCGGGGGTATGGAGAGAAAGCAGGTACAGGGTTCTGAGTTGGATGATCAGCCATGATCATACTGAATGGCGGTGCAGGCTCGAAGGGCCGAATGGCCTACTCCTGCACCTATTTTCTATGTTTCTATAAATATTTAACAGGCAACTTTAGTGGAAAAAAGTTTACATCAAAAGAAATTCACTGAAGCGCTGCAAGACATCTGATAATACATAAAGCATCCAAAGTACTTGTTCCTTCTCATCTTTGCTTTGGTAAACTAACCACTATTAACCCATCCAAAAAAATTTATTTATTTTATTTAGAGATACAACACAGAGATACAGCTACACCTCCCATGACCCTGATTTAACCCCAATTTAATCACAAGGCAATTTTACAATGACTAATTAACCTACTCAGTACATCTTTGGACTCTGGGAGAAAACCAGAGCACACGGAAAAAGCCCATGCTGTCCACACAGAGAACGTATGTATTTCTTATAGATGACACCACAATTGAACTTTGAAGCCTGAGATGTAATAACATCCCACTAACTGCTATGCTACTATAGCGCCCAGCACCTACCTACACCATCAAATCCTAAACCTACTATGTTTTTCCTGTAGTTACCAACTGTAGCCTTACCTTGAACAAGAAATGTTTCTTGACAATATTTCAGCAGATTAATACAAGTTACGTGCTTAAACCAACAAACAGCTGTAAACAAGGTTTTTGTATTGTAAAGGGAAGATATGATGTAAAATTGCACACAAACATAATTATATTCATTTCACTCAACTTTTTGTACCAAGCATGCAATGACAATACCTGTGTGACATTTTATTTAAACATTGTTTCAGCTCCTTATCTTCTTCTCCCACAATTATATGAGAAACATCTTCAGAGATTTGATTAAATCGAACACCTCCTCCGAAGTTAATCATCCGTCTTAATTTATCCAACTTCTTACCACCAAATCCAGATAAGTATATCTGACAAAGATATTTATACATCCATATGTCAGATTATATATGTAAAGAGTTACTAGTTTACCACTCATTTGTCAGAAAAATAATATACTGTAATTAAAAGATTTCATAAAAATGTCCTCAAAATGTTTATATGTAATCAAACATACAGCAATATAGATTATCTTTGTAGCTTCAGTCAAATAAAATCATCTATTGAAGATTTTAAGTATTCTTACTTTACATCCATCCAACAAATCCTCAGGAACTTCAGAAAGATTAAGATCCAGTGCTTCAAGATAGTCATTAGGCATTTCCAGCCTAGCAGTCATGGCAGAGGAGAATGCAGACTCATTGATGCAGCTCATGTTAATATTGGAAATATGGCTCACATCTGACAGAGGACGAGCTAAGAATAGGCGAAATACCAATAGTAAAGAGACAACTAGTCAATGAAATGAGTGAAGCTTAGCTAACAGCTGAGAATAAACCTATAGGTATTTTATATACTTGTTAATTAAAATCTAGTTAACTAAAACAACTTCCATTTTCAAAGTAGAGTAGACTGAAGTACATATATGTTACCATATACAATCCCGAGATTCCTTTTGTGGGTAATCACAGTAAAAAATTGTTAAATTGGGTTTAAAAAAAAATTTAGAAATACCAAATTCTAAGGTGCCACCATAAAGACAAGGAAAACACAAGTATGTCCTACTTACGGTTCAGTGCATCTTCAATATTTGTAGGAGTTGAAGTGCTTGGGGCCAAATCCTTAGATTTTCTTTCTGATTCTACTTTATAATTACTTTCATCTTGGCAAGCACCCAGTTTAATAGAATCAAAAAACCACTGGATAGACACGCAATATACATTCCACTTTCGTGCACATTCATACTTCTGACCTGAGCAGACAGCAGAAACACATGCAATTCAATGAGTCATACTATTATTTTTCTCTATATTGATTGTGAACATATACTTTTGAATAAATTCTGTCAACTATTCAAAGACAAGGAATTTTGTATTTAGACATCTGAAGTACAGAGAACTACTGGAGAATTACTTCTTGAACTACACAATGGTTACTATTCTGCAGTGTGCACTATGTGATGGATATTTACAGCCTCTGGAACAAATGTTACGACATAAGTGGGATTTGATGGGGAGGAAGAGACCTGGTTCTGTTTACAGTGAAAGTAAATTTGGAGAAAGATTTGTCAAAACGTAAAACTATAGAGAGAATTATCGAGAAAGAATGTTCAAAATACTGTTCAATAACTTGTATTTGATGAAAGCAGGTATTTCTACATTACTAAGGAACTATGCAAGCAGAGAAGAACACTACACAATTAAGGAAATTGTTGTAGAAGCGTATAGAAAACTGAAAGGGAGTAGACTTCCCAATTCGCAAACTGGAGTGCAGACCAACTGTTATTATTAGTATATTAAACAATCAATGGTCAATCAGATTTATAAGTACATCCATTTTGTTGATTTGCACTTCACCTAGTTTTAAAAGCATTCTGAAAATTTTACTTATTTGCACTATTAAAGAGCCATTAGTGAATTCTTGAAATTGCAACCAAGTTCAAAGAAATCTAATATAGTAGATACAAAAGTTGATATATCCAAATCAGATCAGTACTGAGGGCACTGCATACATAGCTACAGAAATTTCTATTGAACAATTATGTAAATATTTCACATGATTAAGTGAAGATGGCTTTCTTCATTTTGTCATCTATTGACTCATGTGTCATTTACCAATCCAGCTGTGGTCACAGCTCATTTACAAATACAGTGCTCTTTTTACACTCAAAGCAGCACAGTGATAAATAGCACACTATTAATGATACAATTTTTTTTCTATAAGTAGATAACACCTGTATCTTGAGCATAATTAAGATAAAAACAATGGTAGTTTTATTTAGAAAGAAGTGCAGCCAAAACAGAAATAATAACTGCAATATTAAAATTTCAAAGTTTGAAGTACATTATCCAAGTAGCCATACATAAAACAACCTTGAGATTCATCTCCTTACAGGAAGCCACAAAGCAAAGAAACCCAAAAGAATCCATTTAAATAAAAGACCAAACACCCAATGCACAGAGAAAAAAAACAAATCATGCAAGCAATAAAATAAGAAAATAGCATTTAGAACAAAATGAACCCATAGCTCAGAAGAGCCAAAGCAGGCCACAGCCTCAGTTCAGTGTAGATTCCTGTAAATAACACAAAACACTATTGCACTGTAGAGATTTCACAATGGCAATTTTGCAAAGTATAATAACTGTCAGATATGGAGTGTTTACCTTTAGCTTCTTGTACAATGAGATGTGTGCATTCATTCATCTTCAGCTGTCCAGTGTACCGACCCCCATTATCCAGGGTAAGTCGTTGCACTTCCTGTCGGTCCAAGCTGCTGAGTCCCGTCACACAGATGGTGCAGCCAAGGAATGGAGGACAGAGGTGCTCCTCCATATTCACATCTGCAAGGTTAATCATTCTATTTGAAAGAAACCAAGAATCAAACCTGTGCAAGTAATGACAGAGTAACAGTTTCGTTGTGAGTTGTCTCTACATACCAATAAATGAAATGCAATTTTGAACACACTAAAATGCTTTTAGTTAGTGACCACATTCTCAGGGGAGATTCCAAAGTTCTTTGCATCTAATGAATTCTTAAGCATAGTTACTGCTAATAGGTACATACAGCTACTTCGTATCTATCATATCAATTCACTAGAGTTCTTTTAAATCATTTTAACAGTAACTGCAAAGTTTTAGAGCACAACCCATTTTTAATATCACTTTGACACCTACCAATTAATATCATATTTGAAGTCACAATTTTTTTAGCACTGGAACCACAAGGACCCACTCTCTGAGAGTCCTCCAAAATCCGATTCTGTTTCATTATAGCCAGCCTCCTCTTGCTTCTACAAAGCCATTTTAAGTTCTAACTTTCCTTGATATTTAAGAAAAGTTTCTGCTAACCTCTGTGTTCTTTTCAATGAACAGTAATCTTGAATGGCCTGAACTCATCTGCACAGTCTGTCATGAAACTGATGGGTACTCAAGAGTTTTTGTGCATATTAATTTAACCCAGATATCATGAAGTTGACATTAGTGATGTCTCCCTCCATAGTTTAGCCTTTTCCACTCTGAAAGGAAATCAACTGAAGTACCAAAGGCATGGGATAGTTATTGGCTCATCTCATCATAATATAGCCTGAAAATGTAATGCCTGAAAAGTACATTAGGCCATTAACATCAGCTGGCACTTCAAATGAAACACTGAATTTATGTCTATGAATTGCAGATCTCAAAAATAACAGACTGCAATTTTAATGATAATGTTTCACTTTCACTGAGGAGTGACTTGGATCTGCTCCAATCTGCCTACTGTCAAAACAGGTCAAGGGGGACTTCCGGTAAGATGGCGATTGCTTAGCTGCTCCGAACTTTTGTTCCGTTACGGTCGCTATCTTTGCACTAAATGTCTCCATTTTTTAAACCTTAATTAGGAACTTTTTCGGTATCTCTTACTTGCCTGTGAACACATCTAACTTACAATATCTAGCAAGAGTTCTAAATCCGGGAGAAAGGAAGATACGGCTCTCTCAGACGAGACCCTGGCTGCGCTCGGACAGCTCCGAGACGAAATTTTAAAGGAATTCAAAACCGCTTTCAAACAAAGTTTGGAAGACAAACTGGATCGGATCAACAAAAAAGTGGACAAACATGCTGAACACTTATCTCGCATCGATTCGACTTCTGAAGATTTAGAAAGCCGTGTTCGATACTTGGAGACTCTCTGTTCCAGCTTAGAATAAAAATATAACAAACTCCTTTCCAAAATGGTGGATCTCGAAAATCGCAGCAGACGCTGCAATCTTAGAATTCTTGGATTACCAGAGGCCACCGAACAGGGATCAACAGTGAAGTTTTTCGCCGAGTTTCTCTGTGAGATATTCGGGAAAGATTTGCTTCCAAACCTGCCCGAGCTCGAACGGGCACACAGAGTCTACGTTCCCCCCGGAATTCTGGGCTCCCGCCCGCGACCGGTAATTTTGTGCTTCCATCAATACCAGGTAAAACACAGTCTGATTATGGAGGCACGTCGCAGAGGTTCTTTTACTTTCCAGGATACAACCATTCGCTTTGTGGAAGATTTTGCACCCCAGACCTTAAAGATGCGCGCTGAGTTTAAAGGCGCAATGAAAGTGCTTTTTGATCGTGGTTTTAAACCCTCTCTTCGTACTCCTGCTGATCTACGAATCAAGCTTAATACTGGAAAATACAAGTGGTTTAAATCAGCGAAGGAAGCTGAAGCATTTGTGGCAAGTCTTCCGGCTATCCAGTCATCTTCGGAACCTGATTGGACCTCCTAAAACGGTGGATAAGTACTTCTCGTAGTAAAATTACTTTTTCTGGACTCAGACTTTACGTGAATCACTCAAACATTATTCATTGAAACTCTAAGGGCTGTTGACAATCTCTCCCTGGATTTGGTGTGTGTGTAATCTATTTTATTCTTGTATAACTTTATCTACAGAGTCCTACAACTGACTCTAACTTGTTTTGGAGGTTTGAAGTCTTTAATGAAGGCCTCCCTGTTTGTTGGTTCACAGTTTAATTGCTGATTTATATTTCCTCTTTTTAAATATTTATTTATTTATTTATTTTTCTTTCTTTTCTTCACCCTTTTTTCTAATCTCTGAATTTTTTTCTGTCCTCTCTGTAAATGGTTGATAAATACTCATCTTGAAATTATAATTTTCCCTTTCTTTTTTTTTAACCTTTTTTTCCCCCTTTCTCTTACTTCATTCTTCTATAATTTTTCGTGGGTAGGTTAGTTTTGGTTTTCTCCCGATTTTCTCTGTATTAAGTTTTATATTTCTGCAGAAGGTGTTCTAATCTGTAGTTATGTTTTCTAGTGCATAAACTAGTTACTATTTGCTATAGCATTTATACAGAACTGCTGTTAATGACACAGATCTGGAAGTTGTATTTGGGTTAATTTTTTTGGTAGAGCTAGCTACTTGTTTTGGTAGCCGTCTAGTTTTGGGTTGTGTGGGTGGGCTGAGTTTTCCAGTTCCAACAACACTCACTGTATTTATTGTTTCTCTTTATTGCTCAGGACACGTATATGTTTTGATTTTACGAATCTATGTTTACATCTCTGCTCCCAGACTGCTACTGTACTGCTTGACTTTTTATATGCCTGCTGCCTTTTATGCATTAGTAATTGATAATGGCTAGTGCACTTAAATTCGTGAGCTGGAATATAAAGGGATTGAATCACCCTGTTAAAAGGAGGAAGGTATTCTCACATATCAAACAACTCAAAGCTGACATTGCTTTCCTTCAAGAAACTCATATTCGTTGTGTTGATAACTCCCGGCTTCTGTCAAAGTGGGCGGGTCAGCATTTTCATTCATCCTTTGCCGCTAAAGCTAGGGGAGTCTCCATTCTTATTAACTCAAATATTCCTTTTGAACTCCATAATAAAACTTCTGATACAAATGGCCGTTTTATCATTGTTTCTGGTAAACTTTATAACACTAAAGTTGCACTAGCAAACCTGTATGCCCCCAACTTTGATGATGTTAACTTTTTTGAACGGTTTTTTTCCTCACTACCAGACTTAAACTCATACTCTCTTATACTGGGTGGTGACTTCAACTGTTGGTTGGATCCTAAACTGGATCGATCGTCCTCTGTTACTAAATCACCTACTAAATCTGCCTCAGCTATCCAATCGTTTCTCTCTAACTTTGGTATCTCTGATATATGGCGTTTCCTTCATCCTACGGAGAGAGATTATTCTTTTTTCTCACATGTTCACCATACCTTCACTAGAATTGACTATTTCTTACTCGATAACCAACTTATTCCATTTGCCCACTCTTGTGACTATCAGAGTATACTGATTTCTGACCATGCCCCAATTACTCTCTCTGAACTTTCCTGGTCTCCCTCAGAGGAATAAACACTGGCGGTTTGACTCAACTTTATTATCGGATCATGATTTTTTAAAATCATTAAGGATCAGATAACCTTTTATTTTAACACTAATATGTCACCTGAAGTGCCATCCCAGATTGTCTGGGATGCCATGAAAGCATATCTGAGGGGTCAAATAATCTCTTACACAGCAAATCTCAACAGAAGATCCCGTGCAGATTGATTAGACCTCATTAACCAGATTAAAGAATTGGATCAAATATATGCCCAAACTAAGAACCCTGAATTATACAAGAAGCGTGTTGAACTCCAAACTAAATTTAACCTTCTGTCCACTCAACCTATCGAACGCCAACTTCTCGTAAGCAAGAGTCGCTTTTACATTCATGGGGATAAGTCTGGTAAACTCCTAGCCAATCAGCTGAGGCGTTCCAAAGCCAAACAACATATTACAAAGATCCGGAAGGAGAACGGAGACTTTACATCGGATCATTTAGAAATTAATGACGCACTTAAAAATTTTTATTCTCGGCTTTATTCCTCTGAATCTCTGAATGACAATATCTCTGTTGATCAATTTTTACAGAATCTGAATATCCCCTCACTTTCATCTGATTTCAAAGCCAAACTCAATGCGCCTATATCATCAGAAGAAATATCTTTTGCAATTTCTGCACTGTCCTCAGGGAAATCTCCTGGACCTGATGGGTTCCCTGTAAAATTTTATAAATCATTCTCTTCACTTCTTTCTCCTCAGTTACTTTCAGTATTATCTGACTCGTTTAATTACGGCAAATTGCCACCCTCTTTCAATGAGGCATCTATTATTCTTCTTTTAAAAAAGGGCAAAGACCCAACAGAGTGTTCCTCGTATAGGCCGATCTCTCTGCTCAATGTTGATGTAAAGATCTTAGCTAAAGTTTTGGCTCATAGACTAGAAACCGTTATTCCCTCCATTATCTCTGATGACCAAACAGGCTTTATTAAAAACCGTCTCCCTTTTTTTAACATTCGGCGTTTATTTATTATCTTATACTCACCTCCAACTGGGATTCCTGAATGTGTTATTTCCCTCGATGCGGAGAAAGCATTTGATCGTATAGAGTGGAATTACCTTTTTGCAGTCTTAGAAAAATTTGACCTCGGCCAAAGTTTCATCTCCTGGATCCAATTGCTGTACCTGTGTCCTACTGCTTCTGTTTTAACTAATTTTCAGAAATCCCAAGTATTTAATCTCAAACGTGGCACCCGTCAGGGATGCCCCTTAAGATAGATAGATGATAGATAGATACTTTATTCATCCCCATGGGGAAATTCAACATTTTTCCAATGTCCCATACACTTATTGTATCAAAAACTAATTACATACAATACTTAACTCAGTATAAATATGATATGCATCTAAAATCACCCTCTCAAAAAAAGCATTAATAAATAGCTTTTAAAAAGTTCTTAAATAGTTTACTAAAATACACTGAATGGTAATTTAAGCTCAGTCATAACCCCGGCACTTTAACATATCTTTCCCCTGGCGGTTGAATTGTAAAGCCGAATGGCATTGGGGAGTAATGATCTCTTCATCCTGTCTGAGGAGCATTGCATCGATAGCAACCTGCCGCTGAAGCTGCTTCTCTGTCTCTGGATGGTGCTATGCAGTGGATGTTCAGGGTTTTCCATGATTGACCGTAGCCTACTCAGCGCCCTTCGCTCTGCTACCGATGTCATACTCTCCAGTTCTGTGCCCACGACAGAGCCCGCCTTCCTTACCAGCTTATTAAGACGTTATTAAGCTTATTAAGTCCCTTTCTCTTTGATTTGGCTATAGAACCTCTGGCGATAGCATTTCAAAACTGTCCTGAATTGACCGGGATTTGGAGAGGGGGTGTTGAGCATAAAGTTTCCCTCTATGCTGATGACTTATTACTCTTTCTCTCAAATCCGTCTACGTCCTTACCTCTAATGTTTTCACTTCTTGACCAGTTTAGCCAGATCTCTGGCTATAAACTTAATTTACATAAGAGTGAACTTTTCCCAATTAATAAAGAAGCACAAGAACTAACATTTCATGATCTCCCTTTTAAAGTAGTCCATAATCAATTTACTTATCTTGGAATTACAGTCACAAGGAAGTTTAAAGATCTCTTTCATGAAAATTTTGCCAATCTTTCATATGCTATAAAACAGAATCTGGTACAATGGTCACCTCTATCTATGTCTTTGGTAGGTCGTATTAATGTTGTTAAAATGTATGTTCTCCCCAAATTTTTATACTTATTTCAATCTATCCCAATTTTATTCCTAAAACTTTTTTTGATTCCTTAGACTCTATTATTTTGTCATATTTGTGGCAGAATAATCGTTCTAGAATTAATAAAATACATGTCCAAAAATCTAAAAAAGAGGGTGGCATGGCTTTACCTAACTTTCGTTTATATTATTGGGCAGCTAATATACGTTGTGCTACCTTTTGGTCTTTCTTCCATGGCCAACCCGAGTGCCCTAACTGGGTGGCAATGGAGTTGAGCTCCACTAAAGAATTATCTATCTCTGCACTTCTTGGCTCTGCACTCCCTAGTAGTCTGCCCAGATCAATAGCTAATCCTCTCGTTAGACACACTTTGCGTATATGGGCTCAGTTCAGGAAATGCTATGGCTTCCAGGGGTTTTCCGTTTCCAGCCCTGTCGCACATAATCACCTTTTTTTACCTACTACGTACGATTCAGCATTCCATGTTTGGTATAGGAAGGGCATTAGACATTCTGAAGATCTTTTCATTGATAATCGCTTCGCCTCTTTTCAGCAGCTCTCTGTTAAGTTCAATCTGCCTAACGCTCATTTTTTCAGATATCTCCAAATCCGACACTTTATTGCTCCTTTAATTCCTAACTTTCCTGAAATGCCTGCGAAAAATGCTATAGACCTATTTCTTTCCATCAATCCACTAGGTAAAGGTTTAATATCAATTATCCGAGATAAACTAGCAGCCTTACGACGGGCCCCTGTGGATAAAATTAAAATGGCCTGGGAGCAGGATTTAAATATCTCCTTATCCGAGGAGAGCTGGGACTCAGTTCTCAAATCGGTTAACTCAACCTCTCTTTGTGCTCGCCATTGCCTTTACAGTTTAAGATTGTTCATAGAGCCCATATGTCTAAATCTAAACTATCTTTATTCTACCCTAGCATTAGTCCGCTTTGTGATAAATCAAGAGGGGCGTGGCCTCTCTCATCCATATGTACCGGTTCTGTCCCAGTTTGGAGAAATTCTGGAAAGATGTCTTCACTACGTTATCGTGTATTCTGAATCAGCACCTAGAACCAAACCCCTTAATTGCTCTGTTCGGTTTTTGGGGCGAGACAGATTTATGTCTGGGTCCGACCAAATGCCGAATACTATCCTTTGCCTCTCTCCTGGCTAGACGCTTGATCCTCCTTAGATGGAGAGATGTTGCCCCGCCCACTCATGCGCAATGGCTTAACGACATTATGGCCTGTTTGAACCTCGAAAAAATTCATTATTCAGTTCTGAATTCGGATCTAAAGTTCCATAAGGTCTGGGGACCTTTTATCGAGTACTTTCATAACCTTCCTCTTGACTAGGGGTTTTGTTTTTTTTTCTTCTTTTCGGTCCCTTGTTTTCAGCTCCCTTTTTTTTTCTGGTAGTAGGCATTATAATCCTCTGTTGCTAAGTGTATTCACAGTCTGGGAGTTTGACTGTTCTGACTTATACTCTCTATATTGTGTTGTGGTTGGTCTGGAGTTGTTGTTTTTTCTTGTGTTGTGGGGCTTGGGGAGGATACTAAGCTTACTTGTCTTTAATTTAGGTGCTTTTTTGTTAATTCTCTTCCTTTGTAGCATATTGTTATTGTATGCTTAATTTTGCACTGTATTAATGTTCCTCATTGGGATTTGGGGTTTTTAATTTGTAAAATGTTTTGAAAAACTAATTTAAAAAACAAAAAAAAAACAGGGCAACAGCAGATGCCATTTCATTGGCTCTTCACTCAACCCTGGAACATCTGGGCAGTAAAGATGCATACATCAGGATGCTCTTCATTGACTACATCATTTTAAATCGAAGCAAGAGGCGGAGAGGGAAGAAGTAAAGGCATCTCGGAGAGAAGCGGTTTTTTAAAAACTGATCTGGGAAAAGAGACTAGACTGTGCAGGCGCGTGACGTAGCGCACCAAATGTTTTTAAAAAAAGAACACCACATACAGCGGCCATCAACGGAGTGGACTGAGGCAGAGTGGAACGGCTTTGGCTCAACAGGCAGAGGCAAGGTCTGCACGGGGCACGACTGCGCAAGCGCGTGAAAGTTGGCCTCTGTGATCAGTGGGAGAATTTGAAAAGCGAGCAGAGGCTGAGGATGAGCTTCACTCAAGTGAGGTAAGGCCAGGTAAGCTCCTTTAATTAATTTAATTACCTTAGGAGTAGGTAATTGAGGCAGCAGTTAGGGCAGTTGAGTGTAGTATGTGGGAAGTCAGGTTGAGCATAATTGTCCCTGATGATTACACCTGCAAAAGGTGCATCCAGCTGCAGCTCCTGACAGATCGAGTTAGGGAACTGGAGCAAGATGAACTTTGGATCGTTCGGGAGGCAGAGGCAGAAATAAACAGGAGTTACAGGGAGATGGTCACCCCTAAGAGTCAGGAGACAGGTAGCTGGGTGACTGTCAGGAGAAGGAAGGGGATTAGACAGAATGAGCAGAGCACCCCTGTGGCCGTTTCCATCAATAATAAGTATACCATTTTGGATACTGTCGGTGGGGACTACCTACCAGGGACAAGTTGCAGTGGTTGCATCTCTGGTGCCGAGACTGGACCCTCAGCTCAGAAGGGAAGGAGGGAAGGAGGGAAAAGAGGAGAGCAGTAGTGATAGGGGATTCGATAGTTAAGGGGACAGATAGGAGGTTCTGTGGAAGAGATCGAGAACCCCGGATGATCTGTTGACTCCCTGGTGCCAGGGTCCATGATATCTCGGATCGAGTTCTCAGTATTCTCTGGAGGGTGAGCAGCCGGATGTTGTGGCCCATGTAGGGACCAATGACATGGGTAGGAAGAGTGAGGAGGTCGTGAAAGGCGAGTTTAGGGAGTTAGGCACCAAGTTAACAGACAGGACCTCCAGGATAGCAATCTCAGGATTACTACCAGTGCCACGTGCAGGTGGTTTTAGAAATAGTAAGATAACATGTGGCTGAAAACATGGTGCAGGAGGGAGGGCTTCAGATTTATAGATAATTGGGCAGTTTTCCAGGGAAGGTGGGACCTATTCCAGCGGGACGGTTTACATCTGAACTGGAGGGGGACAAGGCTTAGAGCATGGATTGATACCTGGAAATATGATGTTGTAGCTACTAGTGAAACATGGTTGCAGGAGGGGTGTGATTGGCAACCAAATATTCCTGGATTTCGTTGCTTCAGATATGATAGAATCGGAGGGATGGGAGGAGGAGGTGTTGCGTTGCTTGTCAGAGAAAATATTACAGCGGTGCTCTGGCAGGAGAGATTAGAGGGTTCATCTAGGGAGGCTATATGGGTGGAATTGAGGAATGGGAAAGGTGTAGTAACACTTATAGGGGTGTATTATAGACCACCTAATAGGGAGCGAAAATTGGAGGAGCAAATTTGTAAGGAGATAGCAGATATTTGTAGTAAGCACAGGGTTGTGATTGTGGGAGATTTTAATTTTCCACACAAAGACTGGGAAGCCCATACTGTAAAAGGGATGGATGGTTTGGAGTTTGTAAAATGTGTGCAGGATGATTTTCTGCAGCAATACATAGAGGTACAAACTAGAGAAGGGGCAGTGTTTGCTAGTTTACTATACTTTACTATAATTGCTAGTTTACTCTTAGAACCCTCTTTAAACAATGGAACAACATGAGCAATATGCCAATCCTCCAGCACCATCCCCGTTTCTAATGACATTTGAAATATTTCTGTCCTGTTAGGGAATGAAATAGGTCAGGTGACGGAGGTATATGTTGAGGAGCACTTCAGGTTCAGTGATCACAATGCCATTAGTTTCAATATAATTATGGAGAAGGATAGGACTGGACCCAGGGTTGAGATTTTTGATTGGAGAAAGGCTAACTTTCAGGAGATGCGAAAGTATTTAGAAGGAGCGGATTGGGACAATTTGTTTTATGGGAAGGATGTAGTAGAGAAATGGAGGTCATTTAAAGGTGAAATTTTGAGGGTACAGAATCTTTATGTTCCTGTTAGGTTGAAAGGAAAGGTTAAAAGTTTGAGAGAGCCATGGTTTTCAAGGGATATTGAAAACTTGGTTCGGAGAAAGAGAGAGATCTACAATAAATATAGGCAGCATGGAGTAAATGAGGTGCTCGAGAAATATAAAGAATGTAGAAAGAATCTTAATAAAGAAATTAGAAAAGGTAAAAGAAGATAAGAGGTTGCTTTGGCAAGTAAGGTGAAAATAAATCTAAAGGGCTTCTACAGTTATATTAATAGCAAAAGGATAGTGAGGGATAAAATTGGTCCCTTAGAGAATCAGAGTGGACAGCTATGTGTGGAGCCAAAAGAGATGGGGGAGATTTTGAATAATTTCTTTTCTTCAGTATTCACTAAGGAGAAGGATATTGAATTGTGTAAGGTAAGGGAAACAAGTAGGGAATCGTTATGGAAACTATAAAGATTAAAGAGGAGGAAGTACTGGCACTTTAAAGGAATATAAAAGTGGATAAATCTCCAGGTCCTGACAGGATATTCCCTAGGACCTTGAAGGAAGTTAGTGTAGAAATAGCAGGGGCTCTGACAGAAATATTTCAAATGTCATTAGAAACGGGGATGGTGCTGGAGGATTGGCATATTGCTCATGTTGTTCCACTGTTTAAAAAGGGTTCTAAGAGTAAACTAGCAATTATAGGACTGTAAGTTTGACGTCAGTGGTGGGTAAATTAATGGGACGTATTCTTAGAGAAGGTATATATAATTATCTGGATAGTCAGAGTCTGATTAGGAACAGTCAACATGGATTTGTGCATGGAAGGTCATGTTTGACAAATCTTACTGAATTTTTTTGAAGAGATTACTAGGAAAGTTGACGAGGGTAAAGCAGTGGATGTTGTCTATATGGACTTCAGTAAGGCCTTAGACAAGGTTCCACACAGAAGGTTAGTTAGGAAGGTTCAATTGTTGGGTATTAATATACAAATAGTAAAATGGATTCAACAGTGGCTGGATGGGAGATGCCAGAGATTAGTGGTGGACAACTATTAATCAGGTTGGAGGCTGGTGATCAGTGGTGTGCCTCAAGGATCTGTACTGGGTCCAATGTTGTTTGTCATATACATTAATGATCTGGATGATGGGGTGGTAAATTGGATTAGAAAGTATGCAGATGATACTAAGATAGGTGACGTTGTGGATAATGAAGTAGGTTTTCAAACCTTGCAGAGAGATTTAGGCCAGTTAGAAGAGTGGGCTGAAAGATGGCAGATGGAGTTTAATGCTGATAAGTGTGAGGTGCTACATTTTGGTAGGACTAATCAAATTGGAACATACATGGTAAATGGCAGGGCACTGAAGAATGCAGTAGAACAGAGTGATCTAGGAATAATGGTGCATAGTCCCCTGAAGGTGGAATCTCATGTGGATAGGGTGGTGAAGAAAGCTTTTGGTATGCTGGCCTTTATAAATCAGAGCATTGAGTAGATGTTGGGATGTAATGTTAAAATTGTACAAAGTATTGATTGGTAAGGCCAAATTTGGAGTATTGTGTACAGTTCTGGTCACCGAATTATAGGAAAGATGTCAACAAAATAGAGAGAATACAGAGAAGATTTACTAGAATGTTACCTGGGTTTCAGCACCTAAGTCACAGAGAAAGGTTGAACAAGTTAGGCCTTTATTCTTTGGAGTGTAGGAGGTTGAAGGGGGACTTGATAGAGGTATTTAAAATTATGAGGGGGATAGATAGAGTTGACGTGGATAGGCTTTTTCCATTGAGAGTAGGGGAGATTCAAACAAGAGGACACGAATTGAGAGTTAGGGGGCAAAAGTTTAGGGGTAACATGAGGGGGAATTTCTTTACTCAGAGAGTGGTAGCTGTGTGGAACGAGCTTCCAGTAGAAGTGGTAGAGGTAGGTTCGGTATTGTCATTTAAAGTAAAATTGGATAGGTATATGGACAGGAAAGGAATGGAGGGTTATGGGCTGAGTGCAGGTCGGTGGGACTAGGTGAGAGTAAGCATTCAGCACAGACTAAAAGGGCCGAGATGGTCTGTTTCCGCGCTGTACATGTTATATGGTTATATGGACTACAACTCTGCATTCAATACTATCATCCCCTCAAACCTGATAAGCTCCAAGACCTAGACCTAGACCTCCATACCTCCTTGTACAACTGGATCTTCGAATTCTTCATTGTAGATCCAGTCAGTTTGGAATGGCAACAACATCTCCACAATCACTATCAGCACAGGTGTCTGTGTGCTTAGACCCCTGCTCTAATCGATTTGTTCTTGTGATTGTGGCACTATGTACAGCTCCAATGCCATATTTAAGTTTGCTGACAATTCCATTGTTGTTGGCTGAATCAAAGGTGGAAATGAAACAGCATATAGAAAGGAAACTGAAAATCTGGTTGTATGGTATCACAACAAGAAGCTCTCACTCAACATCAGCAAAACCAATGATCTGATTATTTACTACAGAACGAAGAAACTGGAGGTTCATGAGCCAACCTCATTAGGGGATTGGAGGTGGAGAGGATCAGTAACTAAGTACCTTGACGTTATAATTTCAGGGGATCTTTCCTGGGACCAGCACTTACGTACCATTACGAAGAAAGCACAGCAGCACCTCTACTCTCCAGGAGGTTTGCACAGGTTTGGCATGTCATCTAAAACTTTGACCAACTTCTATAAATGCACAATGGAGAGCATCCTGACTGTTTCTCTCATAGCCTGGTATGGAAACACCACTGTTCAATAACAGAAAAGCCTAATAAAGTAGTGGATACAGCGCAGTTCATCACAGGAAATGCCCTCCCCCACCATTGCGCGCATTTACAAGGAGAACTGGTACAAAAGCAGTACTGTATCCATCAAGGACCTCCACCACCCGGCCATGCTTTCTTCTCACTGCTGCCATTGAGGTGGTGGTACAGGAGCTTCAGGTCCCACACCACCAGGTTCAGAAACAGTTATTACCCTTCAACCATCAAGCTCCTGAAACAGTGTGGATAACTTCACTCACTTCAACAGAGTTGATTCCATAACCTATGGACTCATTTTCAAGGACTCCACAACTCAATATTATTTATTTATAATTATTATTCAGTTTTTTTGTATTTTCACAGTTTTTTCACTCTTTTGCACGTTGTTGGTTCATCAGTCTTTGGTCATATGTAGTTGTTAATTGATTCTATCACATTTCTTTGTTTTGCTGTGAATGCCCACAAGAAAATGAATCTCAGGATAGATTACAGGTATACAGTATACATAGTCTCATGCATGTTCCAATCTGTGAAATATTTAAAAGCAAATGGTGCCTTTCCTTCCTGGCTTTCTGCCTGTAAAACTTAATATTTGAGGCTGCTAAGGCTGTTTGGAGACCTCAAAACTATTGATGCCAGTGATGTCACCTGACAGTAGATCAAATCCAAAAAGAAGAATGTCACCATCTATTTCAGCCCAGTGGAAATGAGTCATCTGTTGTGGGAACAGCTTTCCTCTATGTAACCCATCTAAACCAGTCATCATTTTAAACACCTGCAACAAATAGCCCTTCAACATCTCTGCTACAGAGAGAACTACCCAAATTGCTCCAGTTTAACCTGGTAAATGAAATTCCTGGTCTCTAGAAACATTCTTCCAGTAGAAGTGGTAGAGGCAGGTTCAATATTGTCATTTAAAGTAAAATTGGATAGGTACATGGACAGGAAAGGAATGGAGGGTTATGGGCTGAGTGCAGGTCGGTAGGACTAGATGAGAGTAAGCGTTCAGCACGGACTAGAAGGGCCAAGATGGCCTGTTTCCCTGCGGTAATTATTATATGGTTATAAATCTTTCCCACTCCTTCTAAGATTTTCACATTGTTAGTAGTTTACTAAGCTTTCCTAGATTGCAGAATACCTAAGTATACACTGCATTAGAAAACAGAAAATATAAACAGAGAAGAAGAAAGGGGAAAACTAGCCAGTTACCTTGACATTAGTTATTAGGAAAATGTTACAGTCCAATTAAGGAAACAGTTATCAGGCTTGTAAAGCGCAATATGATTATGTAGAATCCACATGATTTCCTGACAGGGAAATAGTGTTAATAACTGCTTAAAAATGTTTTGATGTGTCTAGGGAGATAGGTAAAGGAAAACCAAAGGAAGCAATGTATTTGTATTTTCAAAAGGCATTATTTCTTTATTACAGATTTGTGATGGGGGTAGTAGCATGAATGGAGAACAGACACTACAGGGGTAAAAATGGCTAGGAATGAACAAGGCATTTCCACATCAGCAGCTGTAACTAGGAACCACTAGAACCACTGCTTGGGTTTCAATTATATCCAACTAAATCAAGGACTAACTAGCCATGTAACAAAGTTTGGTACCATACAAAGGGAAATGAGAAATTAAGCTCCAAAAAGGAAACAAAGAGACTGCAAAAACAGATTCAGCAAATTAGGCAAGTGTGTGACAAAATAATACAAAAAATTTCCCCCCAAAACTGTGTCCAGCAAGTGTGAGTGTACATGAATCAGATGCTAAACAGCACAATGGTCTTCATTGCAAAGTGGCATGGAAGATTAAGGACATTTTTCAGCAGTTATTAAGGATCTCCTTGAGACCAGATCTGGAGAAATGAGTACGGTATATTTCAACTTAGGTTTTGAGAAAGAATTAGTTTTCATTGGAGGCAATACACCAGAGGTTTAATAAATTAATTTTTGGAATAAGAAGGAACAATTCAGTAAACCAGGTCTATAATCATGGAGTTGGTAAGAACATGGGTGCTCTCACTGAAACAAGTTCCTGCAGGGGCTTCATAGATCAGATTGCTTTTCTTAGTGGAAGAGATTAAAAGGAATATAGATCAGGGTAAGAAGTTAGTTTTAAGTTAAAGTCAAGCAAAATTTCCTCACAAAAACACAAGAAAGCCAGGGTCAGAAGTAGGTCACCTAGCTCCCCAAACATGCCCTGACATTCAATAGGATCACAGCTGGTCCTCCCCAGGCCTCAATTCTTAATCTGTGCTAGTTGCATATAATCAAGTCTCTGATCTTTAATAAAGGTATACTGCCTCTTTAAATAGGTCTAGTAATCTAGCTTCCATAACCCTCTTGAGCAGAAATTCCAACACACCTAGTTTTAAATTATTACTCTCCTACCTTGTAGCAATGTCCCCTTGTTGGAAGATAAACAACAAGGAAACATGTCAACATGAACACAAACACGAGGAAATCTGCAGAAGCTGGAAATTAAAGCGACACACACAAAATGCTGGTGGAACGCAGCAGGCCAGGCAGCATCTATAGGAAGAAGTACAGTCGACGTTTCGGGCCGAGACCCTTCGTCAGGTCTAACTGAAAGAAGAGATAGTAAGAGGTTTGAAAGTGGGAGGGGGAGGGGGGAGATCCAATGAAGCTAAGAGCTGTAAAGTTGATTGGCAAAAAGGACACAGAGCTGGAGAAGGGGGAGGATCATGGGACGGGAGGCCTAGGGAGAAAGAAAGGGGGAGGGGAGCACCAGAGGGAGATGGAGAACAAGCAAGGAATAATTGTGAGAGAGAAAAATGAGAGACAAAAAAAGGATCGGGGGGAGGGATAAAATAAAAATAAAAATAAATAAAGGATGTCAACATGAACCCTGCATTGGCTCCTTAGGATTTTTATCTTTCAATAAAATTATGTCCATTCTTCTAAACATCAAAGAATACAAACCAAACATATTTACTCAGAAGATTGCAGACCTTTGAAATACTTCCACAAATAAGGATATGGGAACTGATTACATACAACTGTGATAATAGTAGACTTTTGGAATTCAGGGATATCAAAGAATATGGGGATCAAGAAAATGGTGAGGAAGATCAGCCATGATCTTGAGGACCATGCCAACAACAGGGGAGCAGAAATTCTCCAGAGGAACTTGAGACAGATTAGGAGGATATGCGAAATGGCAGATGGAATATAGTGTAGGGAAGTGTAAGGTCATGCACTTTGGTAGAAGAAATAAAGGCGGAGACTATTTTCAAAACTGGGAGGAAATTCAAAAATCAGAGTTGCAAAGGGACTTCGGACTCCTTGTGCAACACTCCATAAAGATTACCTTGCAAGTGGAGCAAGAAGAGCAATCTAACTGGTTGCATCACTGTCTGGTATGGAGGGGCCACTGAACAGGACTGACAAAAGCTGCATCATGGGCACTTGTCTCCCCAGCATTGAGGATAACTTCAAAAGGTGATGTCTCAAAAACGGCACATTGTCATTAAGGACTTCTCACCCAGGAATACCCTATTTTCATCAAGTAGGTGGTACAGGAGCCCGAAGACACACTCTTCATTTCAGGAACAGCTTATTCCTGTTTACCATCAGATTTTTGAATGGACATTGAATCCATGAACACCACCTCACTATTTATTTAATTTTTAAAAATATGTCTTTATTACAATTTAAATTTAGGCTGCCGCAGAACAACTAACTTCATGACGTATGCCAATGATATTAAACCTAATTCTGAGTCAGTGATAAGGAAGGCAAACGCAAAGTTAGCATTCATTTCAAGAGGACTACAATATAAATGCAAGGATGTAATGTGGAGGATTTATAAGGAATTGGTCAAACCTCACTTCGCGTATTGTGAACAGTTTTGGGCTCCTTATCTAAGAAAATGTGCTGGCATTGAAGAGGATTTGGAGGAGGTTTACGAGAATAATTCCTGGAATAAAAGAGTTAACATACGAGGCATGTTTGATGACTCTGGGCCTGTACTCACTGGAGTTTATAAGATTGAGGGGAGATCTCATTGAAACCTATCAAATATTAAAAGGCCTAGTCAGAGTGCATGTGAGGAGGATATTTCCTATAGTGGGTGAGTCTAAGGCTACATCCACACTAGACTGGTTAATTTTGAAAACGCCTGTTTCGCGTAAAAACGATAGGCATCCACTCTATGGGTTTTTAAAAATATCTCCCTTCACATTGAAACGGAGATTTCGGCGAATCTCCTCCTACTGCGCATGCGTAGGACACATCTACTGAAAACAAGCGACATGTTTGGTGTTGAATCTCGCCATGAAAGACAGTGCGAGTTTGTTCAGTTACAGACTAGAAAAACTTAAACGATGGGCAGCTGTTGGCTCTCACGCAGGAGTACTTAAAAGTAAAAAAAATCAAATACTGAAGCGTATGGAGGCAACCGACAGGGAGTTCACGGGAGGTATGACCCGGCTGACGACAAACATTGAAAAACTGACTAACTTTGTTGCATTAATAAAGTACCTTGTTAAATGTATAAAACATGTCTGTATCAGTATTATCTTGTATTTCCATACGTTACATTAGGCTGTTACACATCTATTGTCAGAGAAGTACTTGCATAAATAGGTAAACCACCTTCATACGAGCATGGACAGAAAACAGGGCAAAGTGAGTATACTTATTTATTCAGTAAGTTATGGGTCAAAGTATTTGGTGAGTACATTTCTAACTCTTCTGGCTTTAGTCTCGTTGCCATCTGTTCTGAAATTGTTAGGTTGCATTCAAGAAAACAATGAAATAGCACACTGCTGCCTGACAGTGTTTTTAAATTTCTCCGGTTACCCCGTCCACACTGATCTGCCGAATCGGCATTTTCAAAAATACTCACCCTGGACAGCGTTTGGGGGGACAAAACGCCGTTTTAGTGTGGACGGAGGGTAAAAACAAAGAGAAAAAGCTTCGGTTACGGATTTTTCCGGTGTAGTGTGGACGTAGCCTAAGACCAGAGGACACAGCTTCATAACAGAAGGATGTCCATTTGTACCATTGATGAGGAGGAACCTCTTTAGTCAGTGAGAGGGAGATAAATCTGTGGAATTTATTGCCACGGACAGCTGTGGAGGGCAAGTCATTGCATATATTTAAAGCAGAGGTTGGTGTGTTCTTGATTTGTCAGGGTGATAAAGTTTTAAGGGAATTGGGGAGTCTCAGATTCCAGTAAATAAAGGTTAAGGTTGAGTCTGTGTATTCTGGTTTGAGAATGGCTGCAGCTTGAGCAGCTGTTGTCTCCTGACTTTTCACACCTTTTGATTTCGTGTTTAAATTTCAACTTTGGGTTAAGTACCAACTATGTCTGAGGCTACGTCCACACTACACCAGATAAATCCGTGACCGAAGCTTTTTCTCTTCGTTTTGACCCTCCGTCCACACTAAAACTGTGTTTTAGTCCACTGAATATGGAGCTTTTCTAAAATGCTCTCTAGAATGTGTAATTTTGAAAACACTGGATTGGCCGGAGCAGTGTGGATGGGGTAACCGGAGATTTCTAAAAAACGCTGTCATGACGTACCGGAACAGACGCTGGTGGCAGTGCGCCATCTTGAACGCAACCTAACAATTTCAGAACAGATGGCAACGAGGCTGCAGCCAGAAGAGTTAAAAATGTACTCACCAAATACAAACCCCATTTCCAGAAAAGTTGGGATATTTTCCGAAATGCAATAAAAACAAAAATCTGTCATATATTAATTCACGTGAACCTTCATTTAACTGACAAAAGTACAAAGAAAAGATTTTCAATAGTTTTACTGACCAACTTTTGTAAATATACACAAATTTAGAATTTGATGGCTGCAGCACACTCAACAGAAGTTGGGACAGAGGCATGTTTACCATTGTGCATCAGTGCCCACGGCATGGGTGAGTTGCATGTATGTGAAGGTACCATTGACTCTGAGGCGTATATTAGGATTTTAGAGAGACATATGTTGCCATCAAGGCGACGTCGCTTCCTGGGACGTCCATGCTTATTTCAGCAGGACAATGCCAGACCACATTCTGCATGGGCTACAACAGCGTGACTTTGTAGACACAGGGTGTGTGTGCTTGACTGGCCTGCTGCCAGTCCAGATCTATCTCCTATTGAAAATGTATGGCGCATCATGAAGAGGAGAATCAGACAATGGAGACCACGGACTGTTGAGCAGCTGAAGTCTTATATCAAGCAAGAATGGACAAAATTTCCAATTGCAAATCTACTACAATTGGTATCCTCAGTTCCAAAACGATTAAAAAGTGTTATTAAAAGGAAAGGTGATGAAACACAATGGTAAACTCTGTCCCAACTTTTGTTGAGTGTGTTGCAGCCATCAAATTCTAAATTTGTGTATATTTACAAAATACAATTAAGTTGGTCCATAAAACTATTGAAAATCTTTTCTTTGTACTTTTGTCAGTTAAATAAAGGTTCACATGAATTAACATATCAGATTTTTGTTTTTATTGCATTTTGGAAAATATCCCAACTTTTCTGGAAATGGGTTTTGTACTTTGACCCATAACTTACTGAATAAATAAGTATACTGTACTCACTTTGCCCTGTTTTCTGTCCTTGCTCGTATGAAGGTGGTTTACTTATTTATGCAAGTACTTCTCTGACAATAGATGTGTAACAGCCTAATGTAACTTTGTATGGAAATACAAGATAATACTGATGCAGACATGTTTTAAACATTTAACAAGGGACTTTATTAATGCAACAGAGTTAGTCAGTTTTTCAATGTTCGTTGTCAACTGGGTCATACTGTCCGTGAAATCCCTGTCGGTTGCCTCCATACACTCCAGTATGTTTTTTTTTTAGTTTTAAGTCCTCCTGTGCAAGAGCCAACAGCTGTCTGTCGTTTAAGTTTTTCTAGTCTGTAAATGAACAAATGCTCACCAACTCTTTCACAGCGAGATTCGACACCAAACATGTTGCTTATTTTCGGTAGATGTGTCCTGCACATGCGCAGTAGGAGGAGATTCGTCGAGATCTCCCTTTCAATGTGGACAGAAATACTTATGGACGCCTATCATTTTTACACGAAACGGGCATTTTCAAAATTATCCGGTCTAGTGTGGACGTAGTCTGTAACTGCAGTATGTTTGAATAATGTCTCACAACTGCTTCTTTGAGTGAAAATAAAGATTATAAACTTACAAAACCCACAAGATGATGTCTCCTAACTTTTCACACCTTTTGGTTTCGACAAAAGGTGGAAATAAGGCAGGACATTCTTTACATTCCTTTCTTAATTTTGGTGAAGTCTCTTATCTAAATTATTGAGTTCTGCTCTATTTGAGTAGCTGGAATGTCTATGGATCTGACTGTTCTTTTGTATTGAGATGTTAAAGGTTCAATTTGTCCTGCAGACTCCTTGTCTCACTTGCAGGATGTAACAATCTATACTGTTTTCTGATTACCTCTGCCTGATGTGATTAAGTGTTCCTTGTCAAGTACATTTGCCTCTGTTTTAGGTGATTAAGTGGCTCTTGTCTCGGATTATCACTGTTGATGGCGTTCGTGACAAAGATGGCATTAAAAAACTCTATCTCTGTCCTTAGACAGAGAGACTTTGAGTGTCTGACTCTCTGTGAATGCAGATAGAATGTTCTCTCTCGTAGCTAGCTCTCGAAGCATCGCGGAGGGAAGGTCGTTTTTCTTTTCTTTAACAGATCGGGGAAAAGAGGCACTACTGCGCAGGAGCGTGACGTAGCACGCCAAGGTTTAAAAGGGAGAGAAAAACTTTCAATGGTCTTTTCAATCGAAGCAAGAGGCTGAGAGTGAAAGACGGAAGCATCGCGGAAGGAAGGTTGTTTTTCTTTTCTTTAACTGATTGGGGAAAAGAGGCACTACTGCGCAGGCGTGTGACGTAGCGCGCCAAGGTTTAAAAGGGAGACAGCCATATACAGCAGCCATCATTGGAGTGGACTGAGTTGCAGTGGGACGGCTTTGGCTCAATCAGGCTTCAGCAAGAAACAGGCAGAGGCGAGGGTAGGTTCCGGTAAGTTTCTGTTTTCTTCTTTTTTTTTGTTCAGACTAGAGAATATGCCAGGCAGGATGTTGGAATGTTCCTCTTGCAGGATGTGGAAAGTTAGGGAGACCTCCGGTGTCCCTGACAATGATACCTGCAAGAAGTGCATCCAGCTGCAGCTCCTAATAAACCGCGCAAGGGAACTGGAGCTGGAGCTGGATGACCTCCGGATCATTCGGGAGACTGAGCAGTTTATAAATAGTAGTTTCCAGGAAGTAGTTACACCTAAGGAACAGGGCACAGGTAATTAGGTTACCGTCAGGCGAGGGAAGAGGAAAGGGCAGGTAGTGCAGGGTTCCCCTGTGGCCATTCCCCTCCAAAACAGGTATACCGATTTGGATACCGTTGTGGGGGGGGGGTTTACCTGGGACAAGCTGCGGCAGCCAGATCTCTGGCACTGAGTCTGGTTCTGCAGTGCAGAAGGGAGGGAGGAAGAAGAGGAGAGTGTTAGTGATAGGGGACTCCATAGTCAGGGGTACAGACAGGAGATTCTGTGGTCGTGACAGAGACTCCCGGATGGCTTGTTGCCTCCCGGGTGCCAGGGTCAGGGATGTCTCTGATCGCGTGCACAGCGTTCTGAGGTGGGAGGGTGATCAGCCATATGTTGTGGGTACACATTGGTACCAATGACATAGGTAGAAAGAGTCAGGAGGTCCTGAAGAGTGAGTACAGAGAGCTTGGTAGGAAATTGAAAAACAGGACCTCGAGGGTAGTAATCTCCGGATTGCTGCCTGTGCCACGTGCCAGTGAGGGTAACAGTAGGATGCTCTGGCAGATGAACACGTGGCTGAGAAACTGGTGTAGGGGGCAGGGTTTCAGATTTCTAGATCATTGGGACCTCTTCTGGGGCAGGTGGGACCCGTACAAGAGAGACAGGTTACACCTGAACTACAAAGGGACCAATATACTTGCAGGGAGGTTTGCTAGTGTTATTGGGGAGGGTTTAAACTAGATTTGCAGGGGGATGGGAACCAGAGTGCCAGAGTAGATAGTGGAACGGGGGTAAAAATAAATAATGTCAGTAGCTCATGCAAAGTCACAAATAGTAAGGTTGTGTGTGGTGGTAATAATCTTCTGAGGTATGTATATTTCAATGCAAGGAGTATTGTGGGAAAGGCAGACAAGCTGAGGGCATGGATTGACACGTGAAATTATGACATCATAGCCATTACTGAAACTTGGCTACAGGAGGGGCAGGACTGGCAGCTCAATGTTCCAGGGTTCCGATGTTTCAGACGTGATGGAGGCAGAGGGATGAAGAGTGGGGGTGGGGGGGGGGGTGGCTTTGCTAGTCAGGGAAAATATTACAGCAGTGCTTTGGCAGGAAAGATTAGAGGGCTTGTCTACTGAGGCCATATGGGTGGAGCTGAGAAAAAGGAAAGGTATGACCAGATTAATAGGGTTGTATTATAGACCACCCAATAGTCAGCGAGAATTGGAGGAGCAAATCTGCAGAGAGATTAATAGACAACTGCAGGAGACAGAAAGTTGTGATTGTAGGGGATTTTAATTTTCCACACATTGATTGGGACTCCCATACTGTTAAAGATCTAGATGGGTTAGAGTTTGTGAAATATGTCCAGGAAAGTTTTCTAAATCAATATATAGATGTACTAACTAAGGAGGATGCAATATTAGATCTCCTATTAGGAAATGAGTTAGGGCAGGTGACGGAAGTGTGTGTAGGGGAACACTTTGGTTCCAGTGATCATAAGGTCATTCGTTTCAACTTGATCATGGATAAAGAAAGATCTGGTCCTCGGGTTGAAGTTCTAAACTGGAAAAAGGCCAAATTTGAAGAAATGAGAAAGGATCTAAAAAGCATAGATTGGGACAGGTTGTTCTCTGGCAAGGATGTGATTGTTAAGTGGGAGGCCTTCAAAGGAGAAATTTTGAGAGTGCAGAGTTTCTATGTTCCTGTCAGGGTTAAAGGCAAAACGAATAAGAATAAGGAACCTTGGTTCTTGAGGGATATTGGAACTCTGATAATGAAGAGAGAAATGTATAACATGTATAGGCAACAGGGATGCTTGAGGAGTATAAAATGAGTAAGAAAATACTTGAGAAAGAAATCAGGAAGGCTAAAAGAAGACATGAGGTTGCTTTGGTAGTCAGGGTGAAGAATAATCCCAAGAGCTTCTACAGGTATGTAAAGAGCAAAAGGATAGTAAGGGATAAAATTGGTCCTCTTGAAGATCAGAGTGGTCGGCTATGCATGGAACCAAAAGAAATGGGATAGATATTAAATGGGTTTTTTGCATCTGTATTTACTAAGGAAACTGGCATGGAGTCAATGGAAATAAGGCAAACAAGTAGTGAAGTCATGGAACCTATTCAGATTGAAGAGGAGTAGGTGCTTGCTATCTTGAGGCAAATCAGAGTAGAAAAATCCCCAGGACCTGACAGGGTATTCCCTCGGACGTTGAGGGAGACTAGTGTTTAAATTGCAGGGGCCCTGGCAGAAATATTTAAAATGTCAATATCCTGTCATTTATAAATGTCGGTCAGGTGCCGGAGGATTGGAGGATAGCTCATGTAGCCATTGTTTAAAAAAGGCTCAAAAAGTAAGCTGGGAAATTATAGGCCGGTAAGTTTGACATCGGTAGTAGGTAAATTATTAGAAGGAATACTAAGAGATAGGATCTACAAGTATTTGGATAGACAGGGACTTATTAGAAACAGTCAGCATGGCTTTGTGCGTGGTAGGTCATGTTTAACCAATCTATTAGAGTTTTTCAAGGAAGTTACCAGGAAAGCGGATGAAGGGAAGGCAGTGGATGTTGTATACATGGACTTCAGTAAGGCCTTTGACAAGGTCCTGCATGGAAGGTTAGTTAGGAAGATTTAGTCGCTAGGTATAGATGGAGAGGTAGTAAATTGGATTAGACATTGGCTCAATGGAAGAAGCCAGAGAGTGGTAGTGGAGGATTGCTTCTCTGAGTGGGGGCCTGTGACTAGTGGTGTGCCACAGGGATCAGTGCTGGGTTCATTGTTATTTGTCATCTATATCAATGATCTGGATTATAATGTGGCAAATTAGATCAGTAAATTTGCTGATGATTCAAAGACTGGAGGTGTAGTGGACAGTGAGGAAGGTTTTCAAAACTTGCAGAGGGATTTGGACCAGTTGGAGGAATGGGCAGAAAAATGGCAGATGGAGTTTAATGCGGACAAGTGTGAGATATTGCACTTAGGAAGGTCAAACTAAGGTAGAACATACAAGGTAAATGGTAGGACACTGAGGAGTGCAGTAGAACAGAGGGATCTGGGAGTACAGATACATAATTCCCTAAAAGTGCCGTCACAAGTAGATAGGGTTGTAAAGAGAGCTTTTGGTACATTGGCCTTTATAAATCAAAGTATTGAGTATAACAGTTGGAATGTAATGGTAACGTTGTATAAGACATTGGTGAGACCGAATTTGGAGTATTGTGTGCAGTTTTGGTCACCTAATTACAGGAAGGATATTAATAAGGTTGAAAGAGTGCAGAGAAGGTTTACAAGGATGTTGCCGGTACTTGAGAAACTAAGTTAGAGAAAGGTTGAATAGGTTAGAACTTTATTCCCTGGAGCGTATGAGAATGAGGGGTGATTTGATAGAGGTGTATAAAATTATGATGGGTATAGATAGAGTGAATGCAAGCAGGCTTTTTCCACTGAGGCTAGGGGGAGAAAAAAAACCAGAGGTCATGGGTTAAGGGTGAAGGGGGAGAAGTTTAAAGGGAACATGGGGGGGGGGGCTTCTTCATGCAGAGAGCGTTGGGAGTGTGGAATGAGCTGCCACATGAAGTGGTGAATGCGGGCTCACTTTTGACATTTAAGAAAAACTTGGACAGGTATATGGATGAGAGGGGTTTGGTGGGATATGGCCCAGGTGCAGGTCAGTGGGACTAGGCAGAAAAATGGTTCGGCACAGCCAAGAAGGGCCAAAAGGCCTGTTTCTGTGCTGTAATGTTCTATGCTTCTAATAAAGGAGGAAAAGAATCAACTGTGGTACTTGTTTCATTACATCGGGTTGATCACCGTTGACGAGGGTGTCAAAGGTTATGGAGAGAAGGCAGGAAAATGGGGTTGAAGGGGATAGTAAATCAGCCATGATGAAATGGTGGAGCAGTTTCGATGGGCCAAATGAGCTAACTTTGCTCGTATATCTTACAGTCTTATATCTTCTGTAGGTATTTGTATGTTCTTATGAAGATAGCAAAATTAATACCCTCTGCCACCCACTCAGTGATGTCTTCGTCACTGCCACAGCCATTAGAACCAGATCAATAAAGCATGGGAAGGTCCTAGGTGCTGTCTACTGGAACAACACGGGATTTATTCCAATATCCAAATGGATATTATCAATGTTTCTGGAAAAAAAACACTCATAGGATCAAGATAATCTCAAATGATTACAGGAGCTTGCCTTGCACGAACTGGTAGCTGTGATTATACTTCAAAAAGATAACTTATTGGCTGTAACGGGCATTAGGGCTTTCTAAAATGACATGAAAGATGATACAATATGTGTTCATGCTTCAAAAGTTTCATTGAAATGACTTTCTGTGGATAGTGTCTTAACCTGCTATTTTCAGCATTTTTTTTTATTTCAAAAAATATCTCAATAGGCTGTGAAATACTTAGGGCTTCCTGACACTGGATCATTTCCTTTAATAAAAGGCAATGAATATACATCAGAATGTAACCATTACCTAGCTATCTATGACACTTACTTCTCTTGTGCTTTCTCCCAGCATGCTTTGACCCAGGATGGACGCAAAATGGGTTTTTTAAGATTGGCAGCCACCAGGTACTTCTTGCTTCCAACCTCTCCAGCTATCAGATGAGTCACTGAAATGTTAAAGTCACGAAGAATCCTACCACCCATCAACTGGACTTGTTGATGCACTTCTTCCTTAGGAGGAAACAGAACTTATTCAGTCAAATGAAATAATTACTTACAATGTTAACATATAGTGGTTACATAATATTATTGGCCCATTGAACTTTATTTCAAGCTATCTGATGTGCTCAACTCAGAATATTTCATACAATAAACTGGAACTATTGGCAAGACTTTACTGTCCAGAATTAAAAGATGAACTTTTAATAAAAGAAGGATAATAAAAGAAAATAAAAGAAGGATGGCTGGAGTTGGTTACTGGTCACTGTTAATTGCTGCCAGTGTGTAGGTAGGAGGGGGGAGAAACTGGGTAGAGCTGATGGGAATGTGGGGGGGAATAAAATTAAATTAGTGTAAATGGGTATCAGGTGATTGGCAAGGCCTCATAGGGCCATAAGACTTGCTTCCATTCTCTCTGATCATAGTGTAAAGAAAACTCAATATTACTTGTTAAGCTTCAGTTAGTACCACTTTACTTACTCTGGTTTTCTTCTCCAAGCTGGTGCAGGAAACCACCACATCAGCCATGACCATGTTGTAGACAGGATGAACAGCTTCAGGTACATTCCGTTGTTGCTGAAGACAAAATATAACTACTTGTGGACCAACGATCCTACATCCAAGCTGAGTAGAATGAAGAAAAGTCAAAAAGTAAAACAGTGATTGCTATGCCCATAGCAGGACTGTAACGGCACAAGTATCAACTTTGAAGATGCACATTCTCAAAGAGCTATACAGGGCAGGATCAGACCCTTTCACCCTACTCAGCCATGCCGACCAAGGTGCCGCCCTGCGCTAGTCCCATTTGGCTCATACTCATCTAGATCACAAACTTGTCTAAATGCCTTTTAAATATTACAATTGTACCATCTCTGCCACTTTCTCTGGCATCTCATTCCATATACCCACCACTACTGTGTGGAAAACTTGCTTAAGTCCCCTCTAAATATTTCCCTTTTCATCTCAAACCTATGCCTTCTAGTTTTAGACTCCCCTATCCTGGAAAAAAAACAATGACCACCCACCTTATCTATGCTCCTTCTTCACAAACAAATAAGGTATAATGTTGCTTCAAGCCAGCAGTGGGGTAGTACAGCAGCCATTATTGCACCCTTCCATTTCCAGCCACCCAGGTCCTATCCTGACCTCTGGTACTGTCCGTGTGAAGTTTGCACCAGGAGATCAAGTAGTGGAAACCTATGTAGTCACATCCCCATTCCACTGCTTGCTCTTGATTTCTACCACAATCCAAAGATGCGCTGGTAGATTAATTGTTTACTGTAAATTATCCCTTAGTGTAGGAAAGTGGAGTTAATCAGAGGTTGATGGAGGATACATGTTGCAGAGGTGCAGGGAAATAAACTTTTATCTTCCTTTTCAAATTACTCCACTAGCTCCAGCACCTCCTATACTCCAACTCTACAATTATCAGACAATTGCATTCTAATTCTGGTCTTTTCTGCAGCTGTACATTTTCACCTGCCAAGCCCTTCCAATATTCTGGAATTCTCTCTTTAAACCTCTATCTCTCATGTCTATCTTTAAGACACTTTAAAATTTGCCACATCTACTGCAGTGTTGGGTGGCAGGGTGGAGATAAGCCTCATCAAAGGAGGTATAAGGTGCTCCTACCATCCACTAGCCTGCAGGTCACCCTTGGGCAAAGTGTACCACCTGCTTAGGCCTCGATCAGGGTCACATGAAGCCAAGGGAGCAGGTGGTGGATATCACAAGTCTCGGTTATACAACCACTGACGCCAGGCAGACAATATCTTAAGAGTATTGATAATGGTTGTGGTCACCCATCTTGTAAAGACACTGCCTAGAAGGCAGCACTTCTGTAAAAAAATTTGCCAAAAACAATCATGGTCACGAAACCATAGCCGTCTACATCATATGACACAGCACATAATGGTGATGGTGACTGCAATATACTCTACTACCAAATGCTGTTTAAAAATGCTTCTGTGAACACGGTTCAACATCCTGCCATGTTAAAAGGTTTATACAGATCATTACTGTTGGAAGATATTCAGCCTTTGGAACATTAATGGGGATATCATTTTCCCACATACATAAGTGAGTTGATTAGAGTCAAGAGAAGTAGGAGCCATTAGTATAAACTTCAGATGCACTGAATTAGGCCAGCTATTAAGAATAACAAAAATTAACAGCCTCAAAAATCAAGTCGATTGATAAAAGCATTCTAAACGGAGCTAGGCACACAGAGACAGACAAACAGACATACTTTATTGATCCCGAGGGGAATATCTCCAGTTAAGAGATACAAATAAGATCTACTGAAGCTTGCTTGATGCCAGCAGCAGCAAGTCCTAATAAGAAGTCATCAGCTCATAATATTAACTTCCAACAAATGCTTCTTGACCCACTGAGTATCTCCGGTATTTTCTGCTTTCATCTTTGAACTACATACAGTCTTTCTTCCAATCTTTCTTGGTTGCTGGTACTAGGATCCCTCATAAATCATCATTTCTAACTAATGTATTGTCAAAGGAGTCAGTACCCTGCTTCTAGATAGATAGATAGATAGATACTTTATACATCCCCATGGGGAAATTCAACATTTTTTCCAATGTCCCACATACATAAGTGATTATAATCTAATATTAAATTAAGAATTTTTTTTCTAATCTAGATCAGTTTTCGATCCTATTTGCTAATCACAGCAAGGATTGATTACCACTGTTCCGTGATAGCGCTGTTGTGAATACCACCTTTTCCCCTTAAGCAGGAACACAGCTTACATGTTGATCTACTGCAGGTCTTGAAGAAATGAAGGCTCTACTTTAATTCCAAGAGTTTGAAAAAATATCAACTAAGCAAACCAGCAGAAACAAATACACATTTTCATTCCAAGATTGCCTCAAAACAAATCTGAAGCACAGACTCATGCATATGCTTGGTATTCAACAATTCATTCAATAGTTTGTATTGTGCTGTGATCTAATTAATCATATCAAGGCTTATATGTTTTTTTTTGGGGGGGGGGCAGGGTAGGCAAGTGCTAATATTTCCAAAGGAAAATGCCAACATATACTATTCAAAACTTAGATTCTTCACACCAAGGAATTATCCAAAGAGGTGTAGTGAGGTTTCAGAGCCTCTGACAATATTGCTTTTAAGTCTGCCCTTAGAACACACTGACAGTTTTTGATAATAGGCAAGACTGGGTAAGGCAAACCTTTCTGCTCAGTCAAAGTCAGGACCGTAATTTATAAAACTGTCTAAATAAAGAGATTTTAACAAACATTCCAGTGAACATAAATAATATTTTTAATTAAAAACACTTCAAATACTAATAATGAAACTAATTACAAACACTTGAAAATATTCCTTATGGAGGCCAACATATCCAAGATTAATGACTGGAAGCAGTATTTCTGGAAATTACAGTTGAAGCACGGATACATGCCATTCAGCGCAGAGAGTCCATCCCATCAATGGTACCCACTCAGCTAGTGCCCATTTCCTGCATTCAGTGCATATCCCTCTACGCCCCATCCAAATTATCTATAGGGAAGCAACGTGCCACAATAGAATAGTGAACTCTTCAACTGATAAAGGGCAGTTATGGTCCTCTTTTGTGGATTTCTCAGATCAATCCACTGTGATTGGACTGCTGCAATGTTCAGCCCATCTTTGTATAATTCCTCCCTCGTCCCTACCACGTAGGTGAACTGCGCCAAATTTTGAAGGGTCTCGGCCCAAAACATTGACTGCTTATTTCCACAGATGCTGCCCGATCTGCTGAGTTCCTCCAGCTTGTTGTACGTGTTGCTTTGAAGGCCCCCAGTTGATTTTGAGAGAGTCAAAGTACATCTTTGCAAAAAAGACAAATTGTTCAAGGATCAAGCAGCATCAATGGCGATAAAGATGTTGTCAGTGACTTGGGTCAACTCTGCATCAAGTGTAGAGAGAAGATAGCCAATGTAAAGAGGTGAGAGGAAGCCTGCCAGCTGAGAGGTGAAATCCGCTGAGAGGGTTGGGGATGACGGGAACTTGGAGCCAAATGGGACTGGTGGGACTGAGCATGAAGTGCAGCTGTGTGTGATAGGTGGAAACAGATAAGGGGGAAAAAAGAGCAGATGAAGTCAGGTGCGGGAGGGGAGCTGGACAGTAGAGACAGAGGCAGAAGGTACCAAACAAGAGAAAATCTGCAGACACTAGAAATCCGAGCAACACAAAAATACTGGAGGAATTCAGCCGGCCAGGCAGCCTCTAGGAAAAGAGTACAGTCCATGTTTCAGGCTGAAACCGTTTGGCAGGACAAATTTGGAGGAGAGAATAACTGCACCTCAGCTTCAAACTAATGGAAAACAATTTCAACTTTCCACATCAAATCTCATGAGTTCATTGAGCTGACATATTCAGACAGTGAAGCAAAACTTGAGAAAATTGATTGAAATGTACTGACGGATTTAAGGGGATTTAATTAGTTCCACTTAGAATGTATTTGGGTACTATTTGCTAACTAAAGTAGTAACACGGGACATTGCTTTGTTTATATTTTTGTAGACATAAAAACAAAGATAAAAGTAAAATTCCATTCCACAAGAATAAAACATAAATATCAGCACCTTTTGTAGATGATCATAAGCAGGTCCCTCAAATGGGTCACATACATAAAGTGAGTTGTCCTTTATTTTTAAGCTAAATGTTTCATCTTCATCGATAGTTTGTAGAAATTCTTCTGATTTAAATTCTTTAATTGCCTAGAAAGCAGGAAAAGAATATTTATGTTTACCTGTATTTATGAAATTATAAGAGACTTTAAAGAGTTTAACCAACCTGAAAAGCTTTTGTGAAATACTCAGAACCTTTCCCCTTTGTTTTTATGAATTTCACAAGGAAAGATACTTGACTTGCAGACTTCGCCATTTTCACAATCTAAATTTGGAGATAAAAATATTATAAATTTATATTTAGTCCCTTATTTACTAGTACACTATTACCTTCTAGAATTTATCAAGCAATATGGAACAAAGAATTACCCTTTGACTGTCATTTCAAGGTTTGAAAACAGTAAAGATCCCATAGCAGTGAAAAAGGATGTAGTGCTTTCCCAGTGTATATGATGAATGAAGTCTTCTTGGGCTTCCAGGAGGGTATAGGTATCGATTTTAACCGATGTTTCGATGGCAAACCCTGCCTTCTTCATCAGGCATGATGCCTGGGCATGTCTTGTCCAGTGGTATATATACCCCTGTGACTTTTCCAACTGATTGGTTAATCCTCATCCAATCAGGTTTCCACTGTCCCACCTTGCTTACAATCAAATCAAGTATGAACAAGGCAGTTTGTCATCAAAACATCAGTTAAAATGGATACCTGTACCTGGCTGGTAGCCTGAGAACAGCTTACTCATCCTGCAGCAGCTTCTTACGGCAGTGAAAAAGAGAAACCTCAAATCTACCATTCCCAACTTTTGTGGTAGGTTTCAAACTCATGCTTAACAAGTCATTATCTTCAAGTATCTCAGCTTGTATGCCTGGTCAATCAAGAATACCTTTACACATGTACATCTCAACCCCCACCGATAATGTTATTATTAAATCCCTCTCTGTGTGACTTAGCTGTGTTTTCTACAACTGTGGCTACACTTAAAAAATTTTATTGGTTCCAAACTGCCAGTACTTCCAAAGATGAAGAAAGGCTCTACAGTAAAGCAATACTTGAATATTTCAAAGAACCCTGATCATCCCATAATAATTCCTGCATAACTATTCAATCCTCAAAGAATTCTATTTCCAGTGTAACTAGGGCATTTTGAAAAAAGCCAGAGGTCACAAACATACAATGAAGGGGAACAGTATTTCAACCTGCCCTCCCACCATCGATAATTTGTACACCTGTAACCCCCCCAGACTCCTCTGTCCCTGCACTTCCTTCAGCAAAGCACCTATAATTCCATATCACCCTTCCTCACTTATGCTCCAAAACTTCTCTGCATTGAACTTTTAGCTGTTACACATTTGCCCATTCCGTTCACCCTCTGCTTATGATTCACCAAGCTTTGTGTCACAGAATATAAAACAGTACAACACAGGAACAGGCCCTTTGGTCCACAATGTTGTACCAAACCAGCTAAACAGCAAATCACAAACACCTGAACACTACTCCCTCCTACCAACACAATGTCCACATCCCTCCATCTTCCTCACATCCATGTGTCTATCCAAACATCTCTTAAAAGCCTCTAATGTATTTGCCTCTACTACCATACCATACAGCGCATTCCAGACATCCACCACTCTGAGTAAAAGACTTAACCCTCACATCCGCTTGAACCTACCCCCTCTCAGCTTCAATGCCTGCCCTCTGGTATTAAGACATTTCAACCCTGGGAAACAGACATTCCCTGTCCACTCTATCTACGCCTCTCATAGTCTTATAAACTCCTCACAGCTTCCACAGAAAACAACCCATGTCTATCCAGCCTCTCGCAGTCTAAACTTGGCAGCATTCTGGTAAACACTAAGAAATCTGCAGATGCTGGAAATTCAAACAACACACACAAAATGCTTGTGGAACACAGCAGGCCAGGCAGCATCTATAAGGAGAAGCACTGTCAACGTTTCGGGCCGAGACCCTTCATCAGGACTAACTGAAAGGAGAGATACTAAGAGATTTGAAAGTAGTGGAGGGGAGGGGGAAATGCGAAATAATGGGAGACCGGAGGGGGTGGGATGAAGCTAAGAGCTGGAAAGGTGATTGGCGAAAGTGATACAGAGCTGGAGAAGGGAAAGGGTCATGGACGGGAGGCCTCGGGAGAAAGGAAGGGGTAGGGGGGAGCACCAGAGGGAGATGGAGAACAGGCAGGGTGATGGGCAGAGAGAGAGAGAAAAAAAACAAACAACTAAATATGTCAGGGATGGGGTAAGAAGGGGAGGAGGGGCATTAACGGAAGTTAGAGAAGTCAATGTTCATGCCATCAGGTTGGAGGCTACCCAGCCGGTATATAAGGTGTTGTCCCTCCAACCTGGCGTGGATTCATCTTGACAATAGAGGAGGGAGGCCATGGATAGACATATCAGAATGAGAATGGGACGTGGAATTAAAATGTGTGGCCACTGGGAGATCCTGCTTTCTCTGGCAGACCGAGCGTAGGTGTTCAGCGAAACGGTCTCCCAGTCTGCGTCGGGTCTCACCAATATATAGGCCACACCGGGAGCACCGGCCGCAGTATACCACACCAGCCAGAATTATACGTTGGACCTGGAAGCTGGTGGGGTGGTAGGTGAGGACAAGGGGAACCCTATCCCGAGTGGGGTGGCGGGCGGATGGAGTGAGGGCAGATGTGCAGGAAATGGGAGAGATAGATGCGTTTGAGAGCAGAGTTGATGGTGGAAGAAGGGAAGCCCTTTTGTTTAAAAAAGGAAGACATCTCCTTCATCCTGGAATGAAACTGCTCATCCTGAGAGCAGATGGGGCGGAGATGGAGGAATTGCAAGAAGGGGATGGCATTTTTGCAAGAGACAGGGTGGGAATAGGAATACTATCATACACCTTCCTCCAAGACAAGTTTATTGTCATTTAGCTTTGTACATGCACACACACCATCCATCGAGACGTTTCTCCAAACCAGGGTGTAAAGCACAGTAGTACACATAACACACAATATTCTATGAAATTAAAGATAAAATCTACAGAGGAATTACACATACTGAAAAACATCTAGTTTGAAAAGTAACCACCCACTATGACACTATGCTGTGTGTAACTTAACTATGTCTTTCATTCCATGTACTTCACTTCACCTGTTACGTGATAAGTTATCAAACACCTGGAAATCTATACACGCGATATCAAATCAATAAAAATACCAAAGTGATTAAACTTGATCTCTGTGTTAATTAAGCCAGTTTTCTCCAAGCCCAATAATATTTCAAAAAGCGTCCTCAACAATGGTGTTAACCTGCTTTGTCTTCAGTAACTGGCCACCACATTGTAGTTCAAAGTGCCTCAATGATTTCGTTCCAAATCCCAGGATATGCCTTGATGACATACCTATCTAGTCAATAAACATGCTCTAGCCATCTCTCCCTTCGCTGTTACTTTGCAAGCTTTAACATCAGGTATGTGCGTGTTGCCAAGCCTGCCCTTATTGCTGTGGGGTTTGAGAAGAGTACGCGAGGCCCGAGCGGAGAGAAGATAAAAGGCCCGAAACTGAGACAACCTGGTGTCGGGTCTGAGGGGTGCCTCGCTCCCTCCTTGCCTTCCTCGATGCCACCGGACTTGGCCCGAAACGCAGAACCAAGCCTCAGTGCTCCACCTTCCGAAAACCGTGCGGGCGAGAGGGAATCAGAGCCCCGCTAATGGCTCGTTTTACCTCACCTCAGGCGGCCTCTAGTCCGTCGGTCCCGCCACCGCAAGGACCCCGTTGCCCGGCAACCGTTACCGAGAAATCGGGGACTCTCCTGAGGTGAACCCGAGTGAACGCTGTTTCCTGAAGACCATGATCTTGTGTGAGTTTGCTGTCCGAGGCTTATGAAACTTGAAAGAGTGAATGTTGTCATGCTGTGGTTTTGGGGGGGGGGGGGGGGTAAAGAAGTCAGGCAAATTCCAGGATGGAAATTCGGGCCTCGCGCGTTTCGAGGGCGGAGCTATGACATCATCGCTGGGGTGAATGGGGTCATCGGGGAGGGCACAAACTGGCCAGGAGGCCCAGGTTCAACTCCGGGCCTGACCAGTAAGGGGGCCTACTTCTCCAAGAGTGGACTTACTTGCAGGGTCTGCGGTTCATGTTCTGTGGATTTGTTGTTTGCTTTCGTTTTTATTATTGTTTGCATGAATTTTTTTTGCACTTTAGATTATGACTGTCTTTGTGGTGTGGGGTTCTTCGTGATTTCTATTGCTTGTTTTTGTGATTCCCTGCAAAAAAGATGCAAGATCAAAAAAGATCAAGGTTATTTATGATACGCAAACTTTTATAATAAATGTACTTTGAACTCGGCCAGGGTTTGCATGTTGAGTTCCTCTCAGATTCAGAGACTTAAGTTTTATTTCTGCAATTGTTAGTCTCTAGAATTGTTGCTATCAATCATTTAACGAGACATCTTTTTATATATTTCTTTGTAAACTTTATAGATACTACTTTGATTTTATACCCAATTATATGGTTAAGGTAGAGTTTGAAACTTCAAAATTCTTGCTGGTTCTCAATGACCTTAGCTTCCAGGTTTCCAATATCAGAGTTTAGACTTGTATGATACTGTCCTATATCTTGAAGTTGTCTGCATCTCTCAGAATCAACTATTAAGCTAAATTCCCAACAAAATACCATAGAATTCACACTGCAGTTTGAGGGAGAAGCTAAAATCAGATGTATTAGTATTATTCATGGAGCAAATGGAATTACAGAGGCATGAGAAAGATGGCTAAAGTTGATTGGTAGGGGACACTAGCAGGGATAAATCAGAATCAGGTTTAATATCACTAGCATATATTGTGAAATCTCTAATATTTGCAGCAGCAATACAATAGAGAAAGCAACTGATTTACAATAAGTACAATCAAAAACTTCTATAGTTGTACCATGGAGAGCATTCTGACAGACTGCATCACTGTATGGGGGTGGGGTCTACTGCACAGGACCTAAAGAAGCTGCAGAAGGTTGTAAATCTAGTCAGCTCCATCTTGGGCACTAGCCTACGAAGTACCCAGGACATCTTCAGGGAGCGGTGTCTCAGAAAGGCAGCGTCCATTATTAAGGACTACCAGCACACAGGGCATGCCCTTTTCTCATGTTCGTCAGGTAGGAGATACAGAAGCCTGAAGACACACACTCAGCGATTCAGAAACAGCTTCTTCCCCTCTGCCATCCAATTCCTAAATTGACATTAAAGCTTTGGACACTACCTCACTCTTTTTGTAATATAAAGTATTTGTTTTTGAACATTTTTAAATCTCTGTAATACGTAATTGATTTACTTGTTTATTATTTTTTATTTTATTTTTCTCTCTGCGAGATTATGTATTGCATTGAACTGCTGCTGCTGCTAAGTTAACAAATTTCACGTCACATGCCGGTGATAATAAACCTGATTCTGTTAAGTATATATACAGTAAATAGTTAAATTAGTGCAAAAATAAAGTCAGAAGGTAGTGTTCATGGGTACATTATCCATTCAGAAAGCAGATGGCAGTGTTAAGGGCAATCTTGTGGCAGCTCTCCTTGTACACATGCTGAATGATGGGGAGGGCTTTACCGCTGATGGACTTTAGCAGCCAAAGAATAAGTTTATTTCAAATTCACAGTCTTGCTTTAAAGCCTGTCTCCCCCCACCCGATACCTCGAGAGGCACGTACTGAAACCCCTTGAGGCTATCTTCCTTTGTGCCTGCGCTCTGGCTAATTGTCAGCCGGTTCGAGTGTGCTAGTAATTGGGTCACCACAGGGAGGGCTTTACCTCTGATGGACTTTTTGTAGGTTTTCCCTTCATGGTGTTTCTATACCAAGATGTGTTGCAATCAATCAGAATACTCTCCACGGTGCATATACAGAAGTTTGTCAAAGTTTTAGATGGCACTGAGTCACTGACATTTCCAAGAAAGTAGACGCGCTGCCTCCTTTAACGGCACTGTACTGGTCCCGGGACAAATCCTGTGAAATAATAATGCCAAGGAATTTAAAGTTGCTAACCCTCTCCACCTCTGATCTCATGAGGACTGGCATATGGACCTCCAGCTTCCTCCTCCTGTCGTCAATCAGCTGCTTGGTCTTGCTGACGTTGAGAGGTTGCTGTGGCACCTGTCAGGCAAATTTCAATCTCCCTCATCTATAATCGTTCATTACTAACCTTAAATTCAGCACACAACAGTGGTATCATCAAATTCAAATATTGCATTGAAGCTGTGCTTAGCCTCAGTCACAAGTGAACAGTGGAACAGGGGTCTAAGCACACAGCCTTGTGTGCTGATGGTGATCATGGAAGAGATGAGATCGGATGTGTCACAAATCCTCGCCTATCTCTCCTGCAACTCCATTTCTATACTTTATAATGCCATAAGCTTTGGAATCAGAATTAGGCCATTCAGCCCAGAGTATGTGCCACCATTCAATCATGGCTGATTTTTCCTCAGTCCCATTCTCCTCATAACCCATTTACCTTTCAAGAAAATATTAATCTCGGCCTTAAATGCACTCAGTGACTTGGCCTCCACAGATTCACCAACCTCTGGCTAAAGAAATTCCTGATCTCTGTTCAAAAGGATGTACTTTTATTCTGAAGCTTAGACTCTCCCCACTACTGGAAACATTCTCTTCATGTCCTCTCTGTACATTTCACTAATCAGGTCTATGAACCCCCCCCCCCCTCATTCTTTTGAACTCTTAAGTACAAGCCCAGAGAGATCAAAGACTTCATGTTAAGCCTTTCATTCTTGTGAAAGCCATTGGATGCTGTCCAAGGCCAGCACATACTTCCATAAACAAGAGAAAACCTGCAGATGCTGTTAATCCAAGTAACACACACAAAATGCTGGAGGAACTCAGCCTGCCAAGGCAGCATCTAGGAAGAGAGTATAGTCAAAGTTTTGGGCTGAGACCCTTCAGGACTGGAGACAACGAAGCTGAGTAGATTTAAAAGGTGAGTGGGTAGTTTGGGAGAAACACGAGGTGATAGGTGAAACTGGGAGGGGAAGGGGTGAATGGAATAGCTGGGAAGTTGATTGGTGAAAGTGACAAGTGACACAAGGCTCCAGAAGGGGGAATCTAATAGAAGACAAAAGTGGGGGGGGGGGGCATTACTGGAAGTTTGAGAAATCAATGTTCTTGCCTTCAGGTTGGAGGCTACCCAGACGGAAAATAAAGTATTGAACTTCCGCTAATGCCACCTGTAAGATTCAAAATTAAGATGTGCGTTTCTGAAAGAGGTCTGGGTTAAAGTCAAAGGACAAATGTGATTTAATTATGTCCGGGGACAAATGTGATTTAATTATGTCTGGGTTGGAGTCTGTAAACAAGTGTGATTTAATTATGAATGCAGAAGCCCTGACAAGATTAACTGTTTGTGGAATCATTGAAGTCCTGAGATATGGACTATTGTTTTACAGAAACGTGTAAAAAAACAACTCCAAATATGGAATGGGAAAACACTGTGTACCTCCCGAGTCAGGGAGGAGGGGTGGTAAGGAAGAAGGATAAAACCTGCTGCCCTGTAAGGTTCGGGGTTCCCTTCTCTGAGGGGGCCCAGCTCTGCAGAACTGTTAATAAACTTTGTTTCCTTGAATTTGTCTTGAAGCCATTATTCGGGAGCGTGGCTCGTTTCTGACACCACCCCATTCACTGTTCCCCATCCCCTTATATCCTTGCCTGCGCATCACAGCCCTCTGGTGCAGCTCCTCCCTTTTTTACCTTCCATGGTCTTCTTCCACTCCTATTAGACTTCCCCTTCTCCAGCCCTGTATCCTTCACCAGAATCAACTTCCCAGCTCTTCACTTCACCCCTCCCCCTCCTGCTTTCACCTATCACCTTGTGTTTCTCCCTTCCCTTCCTCCCCCCACCCAACCTTTTAAATCTACTCATCTTTTTTCCTCCAGTCCTGCTGAAGGGTCTCAGCCTGAAACATTGAGTGTACCTTTTTCCCATAGATGCTGCCTGGCCTGCTGAGTTCCTCCAACATTTTGTTTTGCCAGCACATCCTTTCTTAGTTACAGGGCCCAGAATCACTTGAAGTGTTCCAAATGTAGTCTGACCATTGCATAATAAAGCCTCAGCGTACATCATTGCTTTTACGTTCTAGATTTGAGCTGGCCGTAAAACTGTAATTTCCTTCGAGATGTAAGTGTAAATGAACATAGCTGTTGTGTTCTGCCCATCATTACCTGAAAGTGCTTGTGTAGTTAATTGTACATTATTAGCACTGGAGACCAAGAATCTAACCAACCCATCGATTTTCATCCAGTGGCCTGTGGTAAGAGGATAAACACCAAATGCTGGAAGCACTCAGTACATTAGGTAAAATCAGTGAGAACATGAGAGAAATTAAGATGAAGGGTCTTCAACACAATGTTTCTTTCCACAAATGCTGCCCAGGCTTAAGTTTTTCTTTTGGGGCTCCAACATTTTGATTTCCATTGTTACGAAAACCCCGTAACCAGGTAACTTACCAGCAAAGATAGATGGATCAGCTGAGTCTGATGCTACTATTTTCAAACGTTTTATTCAAAAAGGGGCACAAACGTAAGGTTAATACAAACATTCAGATCATATACGTCGTCAATACTCAATCTAAAACACCGGTGTAATAATAATTAATCAGAAATAAGCTCTATAGTTGTCTAGGGGTAATACTGAGTCCAATTGAATATTAAAGTCACTTAGAAATCTGCAGTCTTTTCCGTTTGGGAACTGCTGGCATTTCACGTGTTGGAGAGAGAGAGAGGACTGGTGAAAGAAAGAACACTTGCCCGTTGTCTTTGCGAAACAATTCCCTGGAATCAGTTGTTAGCTAAAAGCGATTTTCCTTTGGCTTCAGCCACAGATTCCCGATCCGGAATCTGACGCACGTGGCCTCCTAAAAAAAATGGCTTCCCGCTCCCACGGGAATCGGTATCATGCTTCCTTGGTGTCTCCTTGGTGCGTCTGAGGGTTCCCCCCCCCCCCCCCCCAGACCCTCCTTTATACTTCTTCACGGGATCGCAGGTGTCAATCAAGTTGCAGGTAATGCGATCTCTCTCTCAACCAGCCCACTTTGCCCGAGGGCTTTTCAGGTGGTCTCCATGAGACAATAGTCAAAGTCACTTTTTATTCTGCTTCTTGGAAGAACGTGGTCTTTCGCACGTCTCTCTCTCGGGTCAGTTGACCCCCCTTAACTAGAGTTCTTGGGATTTTCACAAAGGAGGGGGCCAACGGCATAACACCTCCCCCCATAATGGGTTTTTAACCAGCGGTTAAAACCAGGTTGACACAGGAATTTCTTTTTTTGAATCTACATACTACACAAGCTTTTCTCTTCACAGAGTACTACTGTTATACATTCAAGTCAGTATCTAAACAGGTAACAAGTACAGTGCCCCTTTTCTTTAATACCTTAACCTCATGTGCCATACTAACGCCTGGTAGCATCAAACTTCAGCTCAATAACCACCTTATTTATTTGCTTTCTTCAGCAACATAACTAAGGAGGTGTGATCTTAGCTTACATACATCTACAAAGGTTCATGCAAAAGACAAATTTTTATGTTACTTTCAAACTTAACAGTCAATCTTCCATGGGGTTGTCTATTATTCACATACTTTTTCGAAATCCCTTAAAACCAGATCCTGTTATTTAAAATGGCATCCCGTCAACCCTCGCCCCGTTTCCAGTTAAGCTTGTGCACCAGTGTGGAATAGGCTTTCGCCTGCTCCTTTCATATGAGTTATTTTATCAACAATGTGTTCCAAACTTAGACCATTTTCCGAATTTCCACACAATTCTTTAATTTTAAGCAAGTTGATGGTTTTATCTTCAGGACCCTTCATGTTATTAGCTTTCAGTTTAAACTCTTGGTCCAAACAGCATTTCAAATTCTGCCTTTTCACAGCACCCTCTTGAATAACAATAGCGTGTGGGGCACCTTTACATTCCAAATCAACCTGTAATTGATTCGCAGGCACCGTGTTACCAAGCCATTGTCTCTGCAGCCTGGTTGCTGCTTTTGACATCAATCCAGACATTAAATTTTCTTCCTTCGATTTGGGAATTACAGATTTCCCGTCTCCCTCCACAACAACAGTTATCTCCCCATTCGTAAACTCCACATTAACTCTGAAGACCCCCTTCTGTACAACCCTCTGGGAACTCACACTTCCCAAGGTTAACCCCTTTTTTCCCCGAACCAGGTCTATCTGACTCACGAAGACTTCCCCTGAGCTCCGTTACCAGGGTCAGCACCACGTGCATCCCCATCTTGGACACACTCAAACGGGACATTGGCCTCTTCCAGGCTTTCAACCCGTACCCTTTTCAAATTCTAACGTCCCCCGATCCTTCCAGTTACTCTCTAGGCAGCCCCCCGTTGGGGAAGGCGCAACCCTGCGAGCTGAAACAACCTCCTCGGCCATTTCAGCTGACTTCTCCACAGCAAGGATACCCTTCCTCTCTAAGACTGCCCTCACTTCACTCTCGGGACCATCGAGACCACCTTTAGAACTCTCAACTTCTCCAAACAATTCTGCCAAACCAGACAGATCATCCAGGTCCACCTCTGGACCTTTTAACAGCTTTATCTGTTTCTCATCTTTATTTCCTACCTCTAGGACCTTTCTCTTCACTAAGGGGAGGGCTATCTCCTTACCCTTACCCTTACCCCATTTCACTTTACTACTTTCTGTTTTACCACCCTCGGAACCCTCGTGGTATAGGGTCGGTAAAAACGTCTTGGCCAAATCACTACCGGCCCGATTTAAACTGCTCTGGTTCTCAGCTGCTTTTCTCGACAGGCTGCGAGTGACCGCGCATGCGCGACAGCTTTGGGACTCCAGGGGCGGGGCCACCGTACTCGCCGGTCGGCGGGTCGGCATCATGGCTGCCCAAATCCTCCCTCCTGCTAACACACTTTGTAACAACGCGACCCACTGCTCTTGTGGCCACTTCTGGTTCACTGCCACCTTTTCAAAAAGCAAGAAATAACTATCAACATCCGTCTCCTCGAACGGAGGTACTAATCTCAGCTCCCGACTAACATCAAACCCCTCCTCTCTCTCTATCCCTTGAGCTCTTCGCTCTTGCCTTCGCCTGTCCAGCTCCAATTCATGGATCCTTTGTTTCTCTGTCTCTGCTCGTTCCTTCTCTCTCCCGACCACTTCTAGCTCTTTTGACTTAATTTCATGTTCCCACCGTAATCTCTCTATCTCTAACTGATCCGTCGTACCAGCGGGTACTTTTTCAGGGATATTTTCCAACTCCTCTGCTTCAAACACATTCTCCCCAATGTAATACTGAGTTATGGCCCTTTGCACCTCCCGGTTTTTCATAAATTCACCCACGTCCATCTTTGCTGGTTTCCTGTCTGGCTACCTGCGTAACCAGATTTACGTTTGGACTTACAGCCCGATTCACTGACCCTCCCGTTTGGTTTCAAATCCGGGACGAGAACCCCACTTGTTACGAAAACCCCGTAACCAGGTAACTTACCAGCAAAGATAGATGGATCAGCTGAGTCTGATGCTACTATTTTCAAACGTTTTATTCAAAAAGGGGCACAAACGTAAGGTTAATACAAACATTCAGATCATATACGTCGTCAATACTCAATCTAAAACACCGGTGTAATAATAATTAATCAGAAATAAGCTCTATAGTTGTCTAGGGGTAATACTGAGTCCAATTGAATATTAAAGTCACTTAGAAATCTGCAGTCTTTTCCGTTTGGGAACTGCTGGCATTTCACGTGTTGGAGAGAGAGAGAGGACTGGTGAAAGAAAGAACACTTGCCCGTTGTCTTTGCGAAACAATTCCCTGGAATCAGTTGTTAGCTAAAAGCGATTTTCCTTTGGCTTCAGCCACAGATTCCCGATCCGGAATCTGACGCACGTGGCCTCCTAAAAAAAATGGCTTCCCGCTCCCACGGGAATCGGTATCATGCTTCCTTGGTGTCTCCTTGGTGCGTCTGAGGGTTCCCCCCCCCCCCCCCCCCCAGACCCTCCTTTATACTTCTTCACGGGATCGCAGGTGTCAATCAAGTTGCAGGTAATGCGATCTCTCTCTCAACCAGCCCACTTTGCCCGAGGGCTTTTCAGGTGGTCTCCATGAGACAATAGTCAAAGTCACTTTTTATTCTGCTTCTTGGAAGAACGTGGTCTTTCGCACGTCTCTCTCTCGGGTCAGTTGACCCCCCTTAACTAGAGTTCTTGCGATTTTCACAAAGGAGGGGGCCAATCTCACCACCTCTGAAATTCTGCGCAGACATGCAGAATGACAAGAATCTGGAAGCTCTACAATGCAGGTCACAGCAGCCCATTTGTATGTATCCCACTCAAGTGTTCATTCACTCCACTAACAAGACATGTACCACCTATAGGATGCACTGCAGCACCTTTGTTACCAAGACTCCTTAGACAGCACCTTTGAAATCCAGCATTGCTATCAGCTAGAAGGGCAGCAGCAGCACCTGGGTTTACCATCCTGATGCTCCTGATATCACTGTCCCTTCATCATCGCTAGGTCAGAATCCTGGAATTCCCTGTGGGTACAGCCACACCTGGAGGACTGCAGCAGCTCACCACCATCTTCAAGGGGATTTAAAAATGGGAATTAAATGTTAGCTCAGCTTGCAAGCCGACGTACCTTACATAAAGCCAGAATCCAATGCCTTTAGCCCAACTCGAACTTTATTCCTAAGCACTAGCTGTCCCTACAATAATCTCTCCATAAATGCTGCCTGATCTGCTGAGTTCCTCCAGTACTTTGTCTTCAAGATTTCCAGCATCTGCAGAATCTCATGTATCTGAAAGACTTAGTTTTAGTGTTCTATTTGACCCCAAGGCTACAACTGTCATGTCAGTAGGACAACTAATTCCCACCCAATAGCTCAAGCGTTCCTCTGCTTAGTTGCTGCCGCCATTATTTCAATATATTCCTGGCCTCCTCCATTCAATTTGCAAACCTTAAGTTATTCAAAAGTCTCAAAGCCATGTTCAATCATTACCCAGCTTTGCATTGATTCCCATTACATAAAAGCTCTTTTTGGCTTTTCTAATTCCTCCGTTGTCTTACCACAGTTCAATCTCAAATCCAGTACTCTCTCTTTCATCTTTCCCTTCAAAGGCAGCTCTGGAATTTTGCAACCCAAATAAATCTCTCAAAAACAATCCTCAACTTGCCACTTATCTGCCCTATTATCTCATGGCTCAACATCATATTTGGTTCAAGTACAATCCTGAAGTGCATTGAGATGATTTCAATACGAAAGCACTTATAAAATGGAACACTGTCACATACTTCCACTTCCGTATAATTCTTAAACTCTTCTGTGCCTGCTATGCTGCTGATTTTGATTGCATCTGTGTACACATGTACTTGACTTTAGCTCAGCTGTAATTGTGTTAGTCAGTGACAGCAAAGTCTGCTCACCACCCGTCTTTGTCCCAACATCAGGAAGTGGAACGCATCAAAAATTCTTCAACTTTCACATCATTCACCATAGGGCCTTCCTATCTTCACTGGTACCTGGTCCAGTCAGGTTTTAGATTTCTAATTTTTGTTTATAAGATCCTTCATTGTCTTAACCTTTCTTTTCTAAACTCCTTCAATCCCTACATCCTTCCAAGATATTGATCCTCTTCCTTTGCCTTAGTCACTATCAATTTTAACTGCTCCGGTCCAGACTGCTGCAGGTTCAACAGCCAATGTCACAATTTCTTTCCTAAACTACTCCTGCATCTATTTTAGGAGACACTGAGCTTTACGGCATCAAAATGAGACCATACTCATGTACAAGCCCCATTTCCGGAAAAGTTGGGATATTTTCCAAAATGCAATAAAAACAAAAATCTGTGATATGTTAATTCACGTGAACCCTTATTTAACTGACAAAAGTACAAAGAAAAGATTTTCAATAGTTTTAATGACCAACTTAATTGTATTTTGTAAATATACACAAATTTAGAATTTGATGGCTGCAACACACTCAACAAAAGTTGGGACAGAGTTGAAATAAGATTGAAAAGTGCACAGAATATTCAAGTAACACTGGTTTGGAAGACTACATTAAGCAGGCTAATTGGTAGCAGGTGAGGTATCATGACTGGGTATAAAAGTAGCGTCCATCAAAGGCTCAGTCTTTGCAAGCAAGGATGGGTCGTGGCTCACCCCTTCGTGCCAAAATTTGTGAGAGAGTTGTTAGTCAGTTCAAAAGGAACATTTCCCAACACAAGATTGCAGAGAATTTAGGTCTTTCAACATCTACAGTACATAATATTGTGAAAAGATTCACAGAATTCAGAGACATCTCAGTGCGTAAAGGGCAAGGTCGGAAACCACTGTTGAATGCGTGTGATCTTCGAGCCCTCAGGCAGCACTGCCTAAGAAACGGTCATGCTACTGTGACAACTATAGCCACCTGGGCTCGGGAGTACTTCGGAAAACCATTGTCACTTAACACAGTCCGTCGCTGCATCCAGAAATGCAACTTGAAACTGTATTACACAAGGAGGAAGCCATACATCAACTCTATGCAGAAACGCCGGCGAGTTCTTTGGGCCCAAGCTCATCTCAGATGGACCGAAAGACTGTGGAACTGTGCGCTGTGGTCAGATGAGTCCACATTTCAGCTAGTTTTTGGGAAAAACAGGCGTCGAGTTCTCCATGCCAAAGATGAAAATGACCATCCTGATTGTTATCAGCGAAAGATGCAAAAGCCAGCATCTGTGATGGTATGGGGATGCATCAGTGCCCAAGGCATGGGTGAGTTGCATGTATGTAGAGGTACCATTGACTCTGAGGCGTATATTAGGATTTTAGAGAGACATACGTTGCCATCAAGGCAACGTCTCTTCCTGGGACGTCCATGCTTATTTCAGCAGGACAATGCCAGACCACATTCTGCATGGGCTACAACAGCATGGCTTTGTAGACACAGAGTGCGTGTGCTTGACTGGCCTGCTGCCTGTCCAGATCTATCTCCTATTGAAAATGTATGGCGCATCATGAAGAGGAGAATCAGACAAAGACCACGGACTGTTGAGCAGCTGAAGTCTTGTATCAAGCAAGAATGGACAAAATTTCCAATTGCAAATCTACAACAATTAGTATCCTCAGTTCCAAAATGATTAAAAAGTGTTATCAAAAGGAAAGTGATGCAACACAATGGTAAACATGCCTCTGTCCCAACTTTTGTTGAGTGTGTTGCAGCCATCAAATTCTAAATTTGTGTATATTTACAAAATACAATTAAGTTGGTCAGTAAAACTACTGAAAATCTTTTCTTTGTACTTTTGTCAGTTAAATAAATGTTCACATGAATTAACATATCACAGATTTTTGATTTTATTGCATTTTGGAAAATATCCCAACTGTTCTGGAAATGGGGTTTGTACTTATACCAGATAAAAGTATTTTGATTAATCCTACTTCTGGCTTTAGTCCTTGACTGAGTCCAAGGACTTCATGGCCAAACATTTGGTCACTGGTTCACATCTGCTGTGATTTGATATCAAATCTGATATTATATATTGTGGCATTTTAACAAACAGTACATTACATAGAATCGTTCCAACATTCATCTCACTGTTCCTTTCAGATGCAAATCCAGGTTCAAATGATCTGTTCCTTCGTCAAATTGTCACTGATGTAGAACTTGAGGGTTGGTTTCTTAACAAAAGGAGCTAAAACATATCTTAATACAAAATGTTCTGTTGGAGAATAACTTCAATTTACTGAAGTAGCACAAGTAGATTACTGCATTGATGCTGGAATATTATACAAGGAAGCCAATTCCCTTTTGCACTTTATTCTTAAAATTTTATGTACAAGACTGATTTACTAATGTACATTCAAATAGAAAGTTTACATATTGGTATTGTATAGCACAGGTCACAATTACAGTAAGTATTTATAATGTGTCCAGGTTAGCACTTTTCTGAGGCATTTTTCATCAGACATAGAAAGCAGTTATACAATTTTTTTTAAAGCAGGCTCATTAAAGATTAGCCGGTAGCAGAATCAGTGGTCCATGGCCTGATCAGAAACTGTTTAGTTAATATTTGTTACTTCTCAAAAACTTGCCTTACAGTCATGCTTTTAAGATTTCAGGCAGAAAGTTGGCCAGTTGGAGAGATTCCAACTTCTGCTATTTTACAGACGGAAAAATGAAACTGTAAAATTAGGGGAAAAATCCAGTATTTTGATTCACAGTCAGATATATCAAGTGCAAAGAAAGTAAATATTTGGGCATTTGGAAAATGTTGAGCTTTCCATTTTGTGAACAATACCATTTTCAATAGAACATGTTGATCACTTGTATAAAATTACCATTTTACAAATAAAATGAAAGCATTACATTCTGAATGTAACAAGTGGGAAGAATTAAATTCTTTGTAATTGTATACAACACTTTATTCAGGCTGTAATAAGGATGGTTCACAACTACGATGTACTTCATCTTCAAGGCAAGGAGTGTCAACCTTTCATCTGGCTACATCATACACTTCACTGTCCACAGGGGGTGGTCCACTTGGGATTACTGCTGATATTGTTCCTGAAGTAAGATAGCCAGCAATTCCAGGACCTGGATAAAAAAAATACAAGTTGTACAGTATATTTGGATCTATTTACAAAACACACACTGAAAATTACTATTGCTGTTAAACACACAATAGTTTAATCAAATTTACAACTCAAAGAGCATCTCAAAATCTTAATTTGATTCACTTCTGCTTTTTCATTTCAACTCATTATTACAAGATCCTAATTTCTTCATTTATATCCAAAATATCAATCCCAAGATTTGCCACTCACCAAAATTTCTTCAGCTACATCTTCCAAATCCCATACTCTGCCAGTTAGAACAAGTCAGCCGGCACATGGAACTCCAGCCCCAAGTTCTCCGGGTCACAGACTACCATGACTTTCAAAAACACACTGTTGTCCCTTCATTACTGCATCCAAATCATGAAACTTATTACTTAGCCTGTGGGAGAACCTTTAAAACATGGAATGCAGCAATCTCTAGATGGTGGCATTTCAGCACCTTTTCAGGAGCAACTAATGGATTTGCCACTGTTCACATCCAGCAAATTATTGAAATAAAAACTTTAATCTCACTTGGTACAGGGAAGGGCAGTCTAGGTATTATCACATGTGTAAACAAAGTCCCTGAACAATTGAGAGGTCTCACTTGAGTACATCTGATTGACTTTTTTTTTGATTTTTTGATTTCTAGAATGTTTTGTTTGGGAAAAAAAAACACAAAACAGTGATGCAGTGAATTCACATATAAAAGTCTGGATGTCCAAGTAATTAAAAAAATGACACCTCAAAACAATGAGGAAGATTTTATCTACCTGCTGCACAGTTAAGAATTGAACATTGCCTGCCAGAGAAGCCCTAAAGCCCACTTCTCAGGTGAAGGGGACTAGTACCAGTAAGGAGGGAAGGTGAGGCACCTAGAGAAGAGAAAAGATACACAGAAAGTGATAGAAGAGAGAAAAGCATAATGCGATTAGGTACGTAAATTAAGCAGGAAAGCAGAGAATATCTTGGGTAGCTGTTCATCTTTTACAGAATTTGAGCAATAGAATTAGTACTGAATATTCATTATTAGTGTGACTCATGTGAGAGTGTAACAAATGAATAAGCTTTATAATAAGTGAATTCTACTGATGGCGTTCTATTATAGAACTCTGCAAATACCATAAAAATAAGTGACTTAGCCCTCAATAGAAAAAACTAATCCCAGCACTTAAGTTTCATAGTCACTTCACAAAGTACCCAACAAAAGTTCTGTTCCGCCAGAGTGCTCCAGGTGTGATTTACAGGTATGAATAAGGAACCAACTGTCTGCATCTTGGTGACACTATGGCACCTACAATTAGATCAAGAGTACTAGATATTCCTGAGTGTAGCAGCAACCAAATACTTCCGAGGAGGAATGTAATGTAAGTGTTGCGTTAGTTCTCATGCAGACGGTTACCTAAAACTATTATTGAAGCCTGTTCCAATCACATCTTTAAGTGGAGTTAAACTATTAAAGGGGAGAGAAAAGAGGTGCCAAGTGTATTCCAATGAATATGACAATTTCATTTGGGGCTAATGTTAAACTCAAGATTTTCTGCAGATTCTGGCAATGCAGACTAACACACAATCTCTCATCTTGAAAATTGATGTCCCAACTATTATTACTTCTTCTAAATCTCTTCTGTGAATACATGTAAAAAGTGTCAAATTTACTGTTTCCAGAATTTGCAGTTTTGAAAATTCAATTTTGAGCATTTTTTCTCCTTTACATGTTTGATTCATAGTTGATAGATAGCGATGGTGACAACCAGAGCCTCTGGTTTGTACTCTCTCCCCCACAGCCTCTGAAGCACATTTAAAGAGAGGAAAGGACAGTACTTGCATGCTGATGTTCCTGTTGCTCTGACATGACAGTTGGAACCGTTAATTGTGGCACTGTTGACGAGTGAATTTTCCCATTTCTGGTTTTCTCACAATGTCAATTCAGAAGCCAATTATTACAGATAGTTCACCCAGAAAAGATTACTCATGAGCAAATTGAAAAAATATCAAACCAGAGTGACTGGTTCTCATATGATTAAACATTTAGAAAGGAAAAGAGTGCTGTTCTAAACCATCTTCCGAATGTTCCAAATGGAATTAATTCCCAATAATCCTTTGAATGTTAGAAACAATAAACAGCCGGCACTTCTTTGAATATTACTAGTAATATTGTTTACTTGGGATGAACAAGAGTCAGCTTTGAAGTACAAGCTATCATTTAAATCATTGTATTAGGCACTAGTGAAAATGTTACTGACCTGTAAGATATCCTGCTGCTTGAGACTCAGAAATGAATAAATCATGCTTCTGGTCTTTAAAGGCACTCCACACAGAAGAACGACACAGGATTTCATTCACCTAAATAAAAGTATTGTTTTAGCACATTGCTCCAGTGACTATACACAAAAACAATGTTACCTTTCCAAACTAAACAGAGTAGCAAAAACCTGATCAGACAATGATAGAATCAAAAACATTTTTCATAAAGTATAGAATAACAAGATGATTAAAGTTTTCCTATTTGATCTTCAATTCCTGAAAATTGTCTTTTTAACCACTCCTGGTTAATGATCAAGTCCATTTGATTGTTGTGGCTTTGACTAAGAATTTCATCTGATCTGACCTGCATTCTTGCAGCTATATGGTTTTTAAAAAATTTCAAATATACTGTGCTTTTACAGTAGATATGGAAAAAGTTTTCCTTAATCTTTAAGCACGAGAATCACCATCACACAAGTAGTTCACCTACTGCAATCAAGGCCCAAACTCTGCTTTACAAAGTGTCACATGCAAATGAAGTCAAAGCAATCAGTCCACGATGGTCCGAAGCTCAAGGTTTTATTACCACAGTCAACACATACAAACACAAAACCATGGAGAGCATTCTGACAGGCTGCATCACTGTCTGGTATTGGGTGGGGCTACTGCGCAGGACTATTGTATGTACAATATCTAGATATTGTATGTATTGTATTGTATGGGACATTGGAAAAAATGTTGAATTTCCCCATGGGGATGAATAAAGTATCTATCTATCTATCTAAAAGATGCTGCAGAAGATTGTAAATCTAGTCAGCTCCATTTTGGGTACTAGCTAGCCTACAAAGTACCCAGGACATCTTCAGACAGCAGTGTCTCAGAAAGGCTGCGTCCATTATTAATGACTTCCAGCACCCAGGGCATGCCCTTTTCTCACTGTTACCATTAGGTTATGAGGTACAGAAGCCTGAAGGCACACACTCAGCGATTAAGGAATAGCTTCTTCCCCTCTGCCACCCGATTCCTAAATGGACATTCAACCCTTGGACACTACCTCACTTTTTAAAAAAAATATAAAGTACATTTTTTTTTGCACATTTTTAAATCTATTCTATATATGTATACTGTAATTAGCTGCCTTAAGTCTAAACCATGGCTCACTAACAGGATTCTGGATATGTGTGACACAAAAAGGAAATTAAAGATAAAAACACAGCAGAGGGAAGAACAGAATACAGGAAAATCAATAAGGAAATCATGAGGGAAACAAACAAAGCAAAGCAAAGATGGATAGCCGAACAATGTGCGGACATTGAAGACAGCCTCTCCAACGACACAAAGAAGGCATTCCAACTGGTGAAAGATCTTACCAAAGAAAAACAAGCCAAAGTGAACATCATCCAAGACAAAAATGGCAAAAGTCTCACAGAAGAAAAGGAAATAATGGAAAGGCGGACAGAGTACTGTTCAGAACTGTACTACTACCAGAGCAAAGGGGATCCAAGTGTGCTGAATAGGAATAGACAATAGGTGCAGAAGTAGACCATTCGGCCCTTCGAGCCTGCTGAGATCATGGCTGATCAATTACTATCAATACCCGGTTCCTGCCTTGTCCCCATATCCCTTGATTCCCCTATCCATAAGATACCTATCTAGCTCCTCCTTGAAAGCATCCAGAGAATTGGCCTCCACTGCCTTCTGAGGCAGTGCATTCCAGACCCCCACAACTCTCTGGGAGAAGAAGTTTTTCCTTAACTCTGTCCTAAATGACCTACCGCTTATTCTCAAACCATGCCCTCTGGTACTGGACTCTCCCAGCATCTGGAACATATTTCCTGCCTCTATCTTGTCCAATCCCTTAATAATCTTATATGTTGCAATCAGATCCCCTCTCAATATCCTTAATTCCAGCGTGTACAAGCCCAGTCTCTCTAACCTCTTTGCGTAAGGCAGTCCGGACATCCCAGGAATTAACCTTGTGAATCTACGCTGCACTTCCTCTACAGCCAGGATGTCCTTCCTTAACCCTGGAGACCAAAACTGTACACAATACTCCAGGTGTGGTCTCACCAGGGCCCTGTACAAATGCAAAAGGATTTCCTTGCTCTGGTACTCAATTCCCTTTGTAATAAATGCCAACATTCCATTAGCCTTCTTCACTGCCTGTTGCACTTGCTCATTCACCTTCAGTGACGGATGAACAAGGACACCAAGATCTCTTTGTATTTCTCCCTTACCTAACTCTACACCATTCAGATAATAATCTGCCTTTCTGTTCTTACTCCCAAAGTGGATAACCTCACACTTATTCACATTAAACGTCATCTGTCAAGTATCTGCCCACTCACTCAGCCTATCGAAGTCACCCTGAATTCTCCTAACATCCTCATCACATGTCACACTGCCACCCAGCTTAGTATCATAAGCAAACTTTCTGATGTTATTCTCAATGCTTTCATCTAAATCATTGATGTAAATCGTAAACAGCTGTGGTCCCAATACCAAGCCCTGTGGCACTTCACTAGTCACCACCTGCCATTCCGAGAAACACCCATTCACCGTTACCCTTTGCTTTCTATCTGCCAACCAGTTTTCTATCCATGTCAATATCTTACCCCCAATGTCATGAGCTCTGATTTTACCCATCAATCTCCTATGTGGGACCTTATCAAATGCCTTCTGAAAATCGAGGTACACTACATCCACTGGATCTCCCTTGTGTAACTTCCTGGTTACATCCTCAAAAAACTCCAACAGATTAGTCAAGCATGATTTACCCTTGGTAAATCCATGCTGGCTCGGCCCAATCCTATCACTGCTATCTAGATATGCCACTATTTCATCCTTAATAATGGACTCTAGCATCTTCCCCACTACTGATGTTAGGCTGACAGGACGATAGTTCTCTGTTTTCTCCCTCCCTCCTTTCTTAAAAAGAAAGTCATCTTCCAATGAGGATGACTATCCAATCATGCGTGAAGAAGCTGAAGCCGCAATACGATCGCTGAAGTGTGGGAAGTCAGCAGGAGTTGACAAAATTCCTGCTGAACTGCTGAAGCATGGAGAAGAGGCCACGATAGACACGCTTACCACCATTTGCAATAAGATCTGGCAGACAGGTGAATGGCTGACACCTTGGACTCAGTCGCTGACTATGCTTCCCAAGAAAGGCAATCTCCAACTTTGCCAGAATTACCATACCATCTTTTGATCAGCCATGTGAGCAAGGTAATGCTCAGAATCATCCTGAACAGACTGAGACCTCAGGCAGAAGACATCATTGCCGAGGAACAAGCTGGCTTCTGTAAGGCAGAAGCACCTCTAAGCAGATTTTCAACCTCTGCACCCTCTGTGAGAAACACCTTCAGCACCAGAGAGAGTTCTACCATGTCTTCATAGACTTCAAGAACGCGTTTGACAGAGTCTGGCATGATGCCCTATAGGCCACCATGAAGAAATTCAACATGGGGCAGAAGCTGATTCATACAATCCATCAGCTTTATGCCAAGGCAACCAGTGCAGTACTCGCTCAGGGCACCATCAGGGAGTGGTTCCGTACCTCTGTAGGAGTCCGTCAAGGCTGCCTCCTCTCCCCACTCTCTTCAATGTCTTCCTGGAACGGATTATGAGTGATGCCCTTGAAGATCATGTGGGCACAGTCAGCATCGGAGGGAGGAACATCATAAACCTAAGATTTGCTGATGACATTGATGGACTTGCAGGAAAAGAGGACGAACTGGCCAACCTGGTCAGCCATCTTGACAGAGCCTCCACAAAGTTTGGAGTGGAAATGAGTGCCAAGAAAACCAAGTTCATGGCAAATGCCATCATAAAAGACATTTCAGTCCATGGTCAGAAACTTCAGACAGTGCAGCAGTTCAAATACCCGGGGGCAATCATCAGTGATGAAGGAACAAGACCAGAAGTCCTGGCAAGAACCGCACAGACAATGACTGCATTATCCAAACTCAAGACAATACGGAGGGACAGCAACATCACCATGAAGTACAAGGTCAAACTCCTGCATACATTGGTGTTCTCCATCTTCCTGTACGCAAGCAAGACATGGACCATCACAGCAGAGCTACAGAGGAAGATACTGACATTGGAAATGAGATGCTATTGCAACATCTTGGGCATCTCATACTTGGACCATATCACAAACGAGCAGGTCCGCAAGACCATCCAGCACCACATGAAGACCTTCTCACAACAGTGAAGAAAAGAAAGCTAAGATGGTACGGCCACGTAACAAGATCCAGTGGCCTTGCAAAGACCGTTCTACAAGGAACTGTGGAGTGGAAAAGAAGGAGAGGCAGACAAAGGAAAAGATGGACGGACAACATTAAAGAATGGACAGGGAAAACATCTGCGGTGATTCTGGCACACAACCGCGACAGATGGAAGAGACTGGTGCAAAGCTTGTCATGATGGCACCCTGACGACTCCACCAGGAGTTAAGGGCAACAAGGAAGGAAGGAAGGATACTGTAATTGACTTATTTATTTTTTTCCTCTTCTATATTATGTATTGCATTGAGCTGCTGCTGCTAAGTTAACAAATTTCACATCACATGCCAGTGATAATAAACCTGATTCTGATTCTGACACAAAAGAGCAATGTAAAATCAGATTACAGTGATGGTGTCCCTCTCCGATCTATTTACACTACGTAAGTTATCACTAAGCTCTATACAATCCAAGATTAACCCCGAGTAGAATTCACTTGGTGAGCTGTAATTGGGAAACCACCTTTGACCACAAATGTTCATCACAGAACAAAACAAAATCAATTTATAAGGTACAAAGCAAAGTTCACAATAAATTTATCATCAAAATAAGTACATGTCACCTTGAGATGCATTTTCCTGCAGGCATTCATAGTAGAACAAATAAATACTATACAATAGAATTAATGAAAAATTACACACAAAGATTGACAAACAACCAATATGCAAAAGACAAACTGGGCAAATAAAAAACTAAATAAGTAATACTGAAAACGTGAGCATAAAATGTTGCAGCAAATCAGACGTGATTTTGCACAGTTCTTGCAAATTACTGCCCACACTAGGCAAAGCAGTGGGTCCTTTAATGTAAAGTACCTTCAGCCTTATACTGGCATACTATATCATTCCAATGGTTTCAGCAAACCATTCTGGCCAAGCATCCAATTCATTTGTTTGGGATGTAGCATATACAAATAAGATGTCAAGATTTGGGAAAGAGAAACTTTTCTTCCCCTTTGGCACTTTCTCATTCTCTGCCAATTTATTTGCTTGACGTGGGTTACCAGGTATCCAAGTATTTAGATGAGCAATGAGGCTTCACAAATTCTCTGGATTTTTCATCTGGGGAACTTAGAATGAAAATGAACAAATCTTACCTGTTCACCATACTGCAAACTCCGTGTCATTGATTTAAGTGCATTTACAATCTGAGCTTTAGTAGCAGCCGGGTTTTCAACACTCTCAAGACCTATTCCTTCCAGCAGCTGCAAAAGATACGGCACCAACTCCATCTTCAGACCCTTGGAGGGGAAAAAAAAGAAAATGTTCTAATTTCCAAGTCAATGTTACCGAAGAATTCTAAATGCAATATTCCTACAAGTCTATTAAAACTGGGTTGGTGACTGAGTTAACCATCCTGCTAAGGAGTGAAGTTACAACTGTAAAATCTTAATATTTATACCTAAGAGCACTAAACTAGGTATTGAAATAGCATTTAATAAGAAAAGCTCAAACCTTAATAGAGCTCAGAGATTCAAGGGGCTGTTGGATATGGTGAATATTCCACTTCCATCCTTCCACATCAACACATGCACTTCTAACTTTCCAATATTACCTGTTTCTGCCCTACCCAAGGTCAGCTGCTAAGAAGGACCTGCTCCCACCAGTGAGTCCTACTGCCAGCTTTTCATCACACCATGCTCAGCTTGTACCCTTGACTTTAGCACTTTATATCTGACTACATCTCATCTCACATCAGGCCTTCACAACATTTTGGAAATATAAACAGAAGATGTTGGAAATATTCAGGTCAGGCAGCATTTGTGGAAAGCAAAACAGCTAATGTTTCAGGTCAGACTAAAAACTGGGAGAAGAAACCAGTTAGTGTCAGGTTGGAGAGAGAGAGACAACTGGACAAGACCAAGATTTACAGAGGTCGGTTAGAGAGAAAGGAACTTTACAGCTGCAAAATACGAGTCAGAGCTGCTGTCAAATCTTGAACTCAAAAAGAAAAAGCTGGAAATCTTTGTGCATTGGACAATGTGCAATGTGTGAAAGGAGATAAACAAGTGTTAATATCACTGATGGATAACCTGACAACAGAAATGACTAGTTCCAATATAAACAAAGTGAGTGTTATCTGGTATTGTAAAATTTTATACAGCACATACAGTAGATGGAATAGTCTTGTGATGAGTTGCCTGTATGTGTGAAAAGCTTACATTGGGCTTCACTGGGATAGAGTACTACCTTTCCTGAAAGGGCTGCTTATATCACCAGATGGTGGGAAGGGGCAAGATAAAAAGATAGGTGTTTCCATCAGCTGCAGTTGCATGGGAGTTGTGAGAAGAGTAATGACTGAGGTGAAAGAGAGGATCAGGGAATCAAAGGGAGTGCACCTTTGGGAATGCTGAAATATGACGTGTCCAGTGGTGGCATTAAAGGTGGAAATTGTGATCTACTGAACATGGACACCAGTTGGGTGGACTGAGGATCAGAACGTTATACATTCCAGTTGGGAAAAGAAGACAAAAGCAGAGATACAGGAAAGATTGGAGAGATTAGCTTTTTGTTACAAATACATTGAAACAATCAGTGAAGTGTGTCATTTGTGTTAATAACATGCTGAGGGTAGCCCACAAGTGTTGCCATCCTTCTGGCACCAACTTAATATGCACATAATTTACTAACCTTAACCTGTATCTCGCTGGAATGTGGGAGGAAACCAAAGGACATTGGTTGGGACACTGTCATTGCTTGGGTTTTAACAAAATCCTTACAGACAGTAAGCCCTGATCTAACAGCTGGTGCTGTAGAGCATTGCACTAGCCATGCTGCTCCTGTACTATTGGATGAAAGTGAAAATAATAGAGGGAAGCCTCAATTAAGGAAGATCCACTGTCTGAGCAAAGACTGGTTAGTGGCAGAAGAAAAGTTCATCATATTGGGCTCAGAATTCATTGTGGGGCCCTGTAGACAAGACTGCTCATTTTGTACTGCTCTTATTTCCCTTATTCCAAAGAATACCATTTCCACAGTAGCCATTCTGTCCACATTGTTGTAAATATCCACACACCCATTACATCCTTCAGTGTGGTGACCACAGTGGAAAGCTAACATTTATCAATATTTGTAGGATTTGTTCAGGAGGATGCTGAGCAATTCCTTTACCATTCAATGGAGGGCTCAGCTTTGAATTGAACAAAGCAGTAAGGAATTGGTCAGCATGGACAAGTTGGGCTGAAGGGCCTGGTTTCATGCTGTATTATTCCAATTCTATGTGGAAACTGATGTCGACAATTTTTCAGTACCAATGAGGGGTGACTGGAACGGATGGTGGAAGTCAGCAGGGGATAGGGTTGATGGGAGAAATGGGGTCAAAGGGAAGGAGAAAAACATTCGAATGCAAAAGCTGTTGAAGTTTACAGTGTCTCATTATTCTTCCTTGTTCCCAATGACTTTCAATGACTCTACTTAAATGACCACAACTTAAAATTCTGTTCAAACCATTGGCCTTACTGGTTTTGTCACTTTTCCAGCTGTATACTCGTCTTCCCACTCACTGTAGCTACTACCCCCATCCACGCTAAATGACTGGGCAAGGACATTGCTAATGAAACATAGGGAAAAATGAGGTCTTCCACTTGGGCTGAAATTGTAAAGCAGTTTGATATCAATGATTGCAAATTAACATGCGGGTAAACAAAATATTGACTTTTATTGCAAGAAAATTTCAGTACACGAAAGTTTCCCTATAATTATACAAAGTCACAGTAAGAACACAGCTGGAATACTGGACCTAAGAACGGATACACAAGCGATGCAGCAAGTACAAGTTCAGATTGATACTAGAGATGCAGGCGGGGAACAGTTGGGAGTTGAAAAGCCGATGATTTATTGAATCACAAAATTCCTATAAAGTGCATAAGGGTGGAGGTAAAGAGATTACGTTTCCCTAGCTCAGGTGTCCAGAACTAGAGATCACTTAAAATTTGGAATTGGCCATTCAGGATAAAGACAATTCCTTCACCCACAAGGTTGTGAATCTTTGGCATTCTCTACTTAAGAATCATTCTAAATCTCATTGAATGGTGGACAGGCACAAGGTGTCAAATGCTTTACTCCTGCTTCTGCACTTATAACAGTCACAACTTTTTAATAAGTTCTGTCAAACCTGATTTGTCTTGAATAATTTTGAATAATCTTTTTCTCCCCTTGCATAAACATTTGCCTGCCATAAATATAACTAAAGAGCTTATAATTAGTCATCTGTGATATTGTATATTAAAGATTGTAACATTTACCACTCTCATATCCCATCCTCCAGCCCCATCACAGAGCATAATGTGATTATAGTGAGCATTCCCACTCTGTGCTGCCAATTTTCTCAGCACTACGGATATACCCCATTTTTACAAAAGTAAGAACATTCCCTCCTAACAACTGAAGGCAATTCAGATTCATTAAATTATTGAAGGATACCCACCTGAGCCACCAAGTCAGTCTGCTCCTTCTGGAACATTCGATTCAGAGATTCAGAAGCAAGACCTATCATATCTGATCGAACCTTCATTCCATTCATCAAAGGCCCAATGGTTTCCAGTACAGCCATGGCACGGACACAAAACTTAAACAAGAAGTTAGTCTTATTAAGCTGAGAAACAGTTCACTTAATAGGAGTCAGAAAAATATTTTGTGGAAGCTTTGCTAAACAGCTGTTAATTGGCATAATCTACACATTAAATTCTATGAGTGTAGTCTGACAATGCTGGTGATAAATACTCAGTACTAATTTCCGAGTGTAATTAGGGACTGCCCAGTAATTAAGCTCTTCCTTTCTGCCATTAATGCCATCACATTGCGGAATCTTACCCAGAAGGCACAATTCACTATGTTGGGTGACATACAGAAAGACAACAGAGATTCAACAAAGGGAAGCTGATCTCTGCATGAAGATCACCGAAGTATGTTTAACATCTGGTGTCAAGTTAAAATTTATAAGGGAGTTTGGAAAAGGAGAAGAACCAATGATAATTCCGGCGTGGAATCACAGGTACAAAGTTGCTGCTAGGAATGAGTTCAGAGGCTAAAATCAAATCCGAGTCATAGATGAATAGCATGACAAGTTAGTAAGGGAAGAACACATATAGTCAAGGATTAGTGTGAGAAAGGAAACCTGCTAGAGGGAAAATCATCTCTTCAACTACAAAGACCTGAGCTGGACCAGGTCAGATGCAGCTGAAGAAATTAAAAATAAATCAATTCAATGGATGAGTGGAAAGAGATTTCCAAACAGAGTCAAACAAAGGGGGGGGGGGGGGGGGGAGAGAAGATTCAGCTTAAAGAGGCAAGGAAAGAAGTCGGATAAATTCTAAGAGTTGAAGACAGTACCAATACTTATAGATCCAGGAAAAAAGGAACAAAAAAAATGCAGAATATTGGACAAAATGTCCAGGGACTGAACAGGGTGAAACAATGGGGTCTGTGACCAATAAAAGTACATAACAGAATCGAAATAGCGAATTTGAAACCTTATTCTTAAGATCAGCAAGTCTTACCTACAAACTGACTGTAAATGAATGGCAAAAATCCCAGAAAATATTTTCATCAAAAATAGGAAATTGAAGAATGAGTAGTAGCATTGATAAAAATTCTATTACAATATTAAGAACCTATTGGCAAGAGTGAGCAGACATGCCATGTAACCTAAACAATTTCTACTGGGGAAGATGTTGCTAAATATTGTCTGTAGACCTGTGGTTGGATGAATAAATACTGAGATCAGTTAAGCTAATTTATAAAAATGTGATAACAGAAGACTGATTTTACCACAAACTAAGGGACAAAAACTGCTCAAGTCCCAAATTTCAGGTGTACTCAATTCAATTTACAGAAATAGTGTTCCAGAGCCCAGGGAAAAGGCAATATTAGATTTAATGCCAAGTCAAATGCCAAAATTAGTCATCATTCTCATGCTAAGAGAACGACCATTTAAAATGGCTGCAACAGTATTATTCAAAATCAAATATTGGGGTTAAAGATGAGATGGTATGTTATGAGTAATTCAAACTCTGGGAAATCTGACCAAAGGGATTATTGAAGGAATCTTTCACAGTAAACTGGGCACTATTAATGGAAATAAATGTGAAAAGGTGGTCAAAGTTAAACAATACAGGAGCTGTACAGATTATAGTGCAGAATAACTCTTGCACAAAACCAAAAAGGTTTATAGAAGTGCACAGTAATCGCAGTATTATTGCCAGTTACAAATGCAGAAAAGTGAACACAAATAGAACAAATTGTAAAATAGGAAAATAGCTTTAAAATTTGCAAAGCTACCAAGATCATTAAAATGTTTGAGCAGGATATTCAAGGAAATGGCTGCTGACCTTCCTTTCAGATTTTCAACAGCTGTAGGTTTTTAAAAAAAATTATATTATTAAAGGTAACTTTCACCTTATTACACCAACTTATTGTCCATTGTTTCCTTAAAGTTTGGGCACAGTAAAATAAGCCAGCAATAGCAAAGCATTGCTTTATAGAGTCTAATGTAACAATAGCAAAGAGGAATGATCAGAGGAGCCATGTTTACAAACCAAAATGAAAAATCAAGGGGAACACAGCTTACAGAGACACAGGATTGCAACAGTTGCTGAATAAACAGAATCAGGGTCTCCAACTATGTCAATAAGTTGATAAAAATTGTTAATTATAAATTTTATGGTTAGAGGGAATAGATACTAGCAACTAAACAAGTCTTGCAGATTAATTTTAATAAAAAATCTGCAGATGCTGAAATTTGGAAAATGTGGTCAAATTTTCCAAGTCAGACAACATTATGAAGGGATGTACAGAATTAAAAATTCAAGTCCAGATGAAGGGTATTGACCTGGAACATCGACTATCCATTTCCCTCCACAGATGTTGGGTTCCTCCAGATACCAGCACTTGGAGTCTTTTGTCTCAAAGATTCAGGTCAATAATCTTCACACACCAACACAAAACATTAACTCTCTCATTAGACATTGAGAAGTCTGATGAGCATTTCCAGCTATTTCTATTTTGTTCCTTTTAATATACAAGATGCAAGCAGATTTGTCATCTCCATGAGCAGGCACGAGCTTATGATACAAACGGAGCAGAGGAAAGGCCCAGCTAATCACTCTACCTAGGGCAGTTTGAAAGAGATCTAGGGCAAGCTAAACTTAGAGATTAGATTTCTCTCTTATCAGGATACTTCTTGATGTAGGATGTTTTTAAATTGACTTGGTGCAAGCTTCAAGTAACATGGTTATGAAGAAAGTACCTCGGATTAAATTACTTGGTAGAAACAAGTGAAATGTAATTAAAAATTAAATTATCAATCCAATCTTTTTATCAATTCTCACTGGTTGTCACCTTCATTCAATAGCTGTTTATAGATTGTAAGTGCCACAGAAAATTGTTCAGCAAATTACCTGCATTTGACAGACTGACTTTTGAAACATCTGTCCAAATCTGAACAAACAGGAAGGGCAATTAAATGAGATGAGGTGATTCATTACAGTAAAACTGAACTCAACTTTGTGTTGTATCAACAAGCTCACCATATTTCTTAAGAAACATTACTTAGATAAATACTCAAATTCCGACATTTTATTCAGCTGATTATCTTCACCAGTTTTCTTTTTCAAGTAATCGCATAACATTATGAAATGCCTTTGACCACAGACAGTTCACCATTTGCATTGATGTAAACATCATTATAGAAGTGGGAGGATTTTTTTGCTATGAGCCCTGCCCTATGTATTTTGGGGTGAGTAACCTTGTGTTCAATACACAACATACTGGAAAAAAAGCTTGAAAGTTCAAATCATGGGACAGATGGTCTTGATGGAGGTAATCTATAGCAGCATGACGGCAGAAAATATTAGGAACTAACCTAAAACATAGCTAGTCATGTGAAAATGAATAAGTACAAGTCACAGGAATGGGGAAAAAAGCAAATCAAACAAATGCAATGAAGATTTTAACTCTGACGTCAATTATAAAAACAGTAAAAATTAAAAACTGTACAATAAGAAATCAAAACTGCTATTTCACACTGGAATAAAATAAAACTTTACCTCATTGTCAGAAAGAGCATGAATGAGCCGGATTGATGACTTGGGAATGGCATTATTTTTGTGGTTCAAAGCGTTAATAACTTTAGGAAGGTGGCCTAATGGAGGTACCTGGTCTGCCAGTTGAGGCTGTGAATAAAAGAGGCAGACTGCTGCAGTGGTAACCATTTCTAAAGTTTCACCCTGTGCAGAAAAGACAACCAATTATAAGTGTGCAAGATGCAGATTTTATTTCCCATCAGTTTATAAATTAAACCTATGGAGAGAAATCTATACAAGTAAAATAACAGAACAAAATAACAGTTAGATGAATTCAAGTACTGGGGACTCCTTTCATCATAACAATATAATCTTCAATTTCTTTCTCCCTTATGCCAATCTGAATCATCTTAAAAACTCCATGTAATTGAGTCATACATTTTCTCTACTCAAGTTTAAAAAATCTCCTGAACTCCCTACAGGACATTTGCTGCTATGTTTTATTTTCTCTTATTTTGTGCTCCTCATAACATGGAGCATTGTCTGCATGCCTGTTCTATTAAACCTCTCCATTTTTGAAAACAGTAATAAAATCACACACATAGCTTTATACTATAACAAAAAGAAAAAAATATAGGCATCTGATTATTCAGTATGTCCCAATAGTTGTACCATCACATTCTATGCACTGTGCTTCAAGAGTGATATAACCAACAATCTAAGTTTAACACAAATTCAAAATCTTCTAGAAGTCTAGGTATTTGCATATCTTATGACATTAACCTGGTGCTACTCAAAATTTTGTGAATCTGCAGTAACTGATTGCTTTCTGTTCTCTCATTTGGAAAGAATGGTCATATCAAACTTCATGGTTACTGACGTACCAAGAATGATATTCATTTCTCATTAAGTTTGTTACCCGCCAGGGGTAAGATATGTTAAGTGCCGGGGTTAGGACTGAGCTTAAGTTACCATTCAATGTATTTTATTTTAAGTATTTTATTTTATGTATGTATTTTAAGTATTGTATATAATTAGTTTTGCTACAATAAGTGTATGGGACATTGGAAAAAATGTTGAATTTCCCCATGGGGATGAATAAAGTATCTATCGATCTATTGTTTATGTTATGTTTTGCACCTTACTGCAAATGTCCAAGTTAATTATATTACCAATGTGGGACAGTCATCTGTAAGTATATATACCTTGTACTGGGTGGTGCAGTTAATCATTTCATATGGAAGTAATTACTATAGATTTAAAAGTTGCAATCAAATTTACAACTATAAATAGTTAAGTTTTTCTACATATTCATGCATCCTTTAACATAAAACACATTAGGCTTACATGAGGATTATTTGATTCCAGAAGTTCAGTGAATTTCTCTAGCAATGCAACAAGAAATTCCCGAGGTTTGCGAAGAACCCAGCCTGGCTGTGCAATAAAGATCCTCAAGAAGACTCCTCCGACTGACAATTCATCTCCAGATTCACCATACACAACTGCAAAGTCCTCAGGCAGCTGGAGAGCACAGAAATCATTAGTGTTATCTAAACAGAAGTATTCCTTTACAGACTAACAGTTACAACAAACGATACTCTAACCTACAGTTAACAAATCAGCTTTGTAGTTTGTTCACCTTCAATCCTCTAAGTTTGGAATTACTTTTAATATCATGCAAAGAGAAGTTGCATGACACAATTACCCTAAATTTGTTACTGAAATATAGGTCTTGGTTTTTTCCCCAGTTTCATTATTGGTTCTTGTCATGGCAAATACAACTGAATGCCAAAAGCTTTCATTTGATGAAATAAATAATCTTGTCATCAGAAAACAAAGTGTAGGATTTAAAACAAAACAAGTATTGTGTACCAGAATTGTGTACAGTTCTGGTCACCGAATTATAGGAAAGATATCAATAAATTAGAGAGAGTGCAGAGACGATTTACTAGGATGTTACCTGGGTTTCAGCACTTAAGTTACAGGGAAAGGTTGAACAAGTTAGGTCTCTATTCATTGGAGCATAGAAGGTTGAGGGGGGATTTGATCGAGGTATTTAAAATGTTGAGAGGGATAGATAGAGTTGACGTGAATAGGCTGTTTCCATTGAGAGTAGGGGAGATTCAAACGAGAGGACATGATTTGAGAGTTAGGGGGCAAAAGTTTAAGGGAAACACGAGGGGGTATTTCTTTACTCAGAGAGTGATAGCTGTGTGGAATGAGCTTCCTGTAGAAGTAGTAGAGGCCAGTTCAGTTGTGTCATTTAAGGTAAAATTGGATAGGTATATGGACAGGAAAGGAGTGGAGGGTTATGGGCTGAGTGCGGGTAGGTGGGACTAGGTGAGATTAAGAGTTCGGCACGGACTAGGAGGGCCGGAATGGCCTGTTTCCATGCTGTGATTGTTATATGGTTATAGATGGATGCTTATACCACAGTTTATTTCCCTTCCACCTGTAGTATTGAGGGTTAATTTTGCCACATTGCCCCATCTGCAAAGATTTATGTTTCCTATGGCACACTCACTCATGTTGATTTAATCAAAGGGTTTCCCTTTCACCATGCCAAAGAACCAGCCAATGTACTGACAGCACTCATCCACATTTTCAAGAAATTGTTGACCATCTCTTGATGTCCTTGTGATATAACCACAAAAAGTACTTATTTACATGTTATGGTTGGGAAGGTAGCCAATACATTGAAAAACCTTTCTCCCTAAAAAGTGTAGATCTCTCGATATGTAGAGTTGCATGAGCAATGTAGACTGTTTAAGACTTTCTAATTCAATATTTACATATTACCATGACATTGCATTCACAAATGTTAGTCATCTGATTAAAACTGTATTTTAAGAGCTGAATTTCTAAATTTCTGTTATATTTTCTAGTTCACCTTTATGAATTTATTTGGTGTAATAATAACAGAGTTGTCGTGATGGGACATTTTACTTTCCCAAATATCGATTGGCATCTCCCTAGAGCGAGGGGTTTAGATGGGGTAGAATTTGTTAGGTGTGTTCAGGAAGGTTTCTTGACACAGTATGCAGATAAGCCTACAAGAGGAGAGACTGTACTTGATTTGGTACTGGAAAATGAACCTGGTCAGGTGTCAGACCTCTCAGTGGGAGAGCATTTTAGAGATAGTGATCATAATTCTATCTCCTTTACAATAGCATTGGAGAGAGATAGGAACAGACAAGTTAGAAAAGCGTTTAATTGGAGTAAGGGGAATTATGAGACTATCAGGCAGGAAGTTGGAGGCTGAAACAGGAAACAGATGTTCTCAGGGAAATGTACGGAAGAAATTTGGCAAATATTCAGGGGATATTTGTGTGGCGTTCTGCATAGGTACGTTCCAATGAGACAGGGAAGTTATGGTAGGGTACAGGAACCATGGTGTACAAAGGCTGTAATAAATCTAGTCAAGAAAAGAAAAGCTTACAGAAGGTTCAGAGAGCTAGGTAATGTTAGAGATCTAGAAGATTATAAGGCTAATAGGAAGGAGTTTAAAAAGAAAGTTAGGAGAGCCAGAAGGGGCCATGAGAAGCTCTTGGCGGGCAGGATTAAGGAAAACCCCAAGGCATTCTACAAGGATGTGAAGAGCAAGAGGATAAGACGTGAAAGAATAGGACCTATTAAGTGTGACAGTGGGAAAGTGTATATGGAACCGGAGGAAATAGCAGAGGTACTTAATAAATACTTTACTTCAGTATTCACTATGGAGAAGGACCTTGATGATTATAGTGCTGACTTGCAGCAGACTGGAAAGCTTGAGCATGTAGATATTAAGAAAGAGGATGTGCTGGAGTTTTTGGAAAGCATCAAGTTGGATAAGTCACCGGGACCGGTTGAGATGTACCCCAGTCTACTGTGGGAGGCGAGGGAGGAAATTGCTGAGCCTCTGGTGATGATCTTTGCATCATCAATGGGAACGGGAGAGGTTCCGGAGGATTGGAGGGTTGAGAATGTTGTTCTGTTATTCAAGAAAGGGAGTAGAGATAGCCCAGGAAATTACAGACCAGTGAGTCTTACCTCAGTGGTTGGTAAGTTGATGGAGAGATCCTGAGAGGCAGGATTTATGAACATTTGGAGAGGTAAAATATCATTAGGAGTAGTTAGCATGGCTTTGTCAAGGGCAGGTCATGCCTTATGAGCCTGATTGAATTTTTTTGAGAGCGTTACTAAACACATTGATGAAGGAAGAGCAGTAGATGTAGTGTATATGGATTTCAGCAAGGCATTTGATAAGGTACACCATGCAAGGCTTATTGAGAAAGTAAGGAGGCATGGGATCCAAGGGGACATTGCTTTGTGGATCCAGAACTGGCTTGATCACAGAAGGAAAAGAGTGGTTGTAGACAGGTCATATTCTGCATGGAGGTCGGTCACCAGTGGGGTGCCTCAGAGATCTGTTCTGGGACGCTTACACTTCATGATTTTTATAATTGACCTGGATGAGGAAGTGGAGGGATGGGTTAGTAAGTTTGCTGATGACACAAAGGTTGGAGGTGTTGTGGATAGTGTGGAGGGCTGTCAGAGGTTACAGCGGGACATTGATAGGATGCAAAACTGAGCTGAGAATTGGCAGATGGAGTTCAACCCAGATAAGTGTGAGGGTGATTCATTTTGGTAGGTCAAAGATGATGGCAGAATATAGTATTAACGGTAAGACTCTTGGCATTGTGGAGGATCAGAGAGATCTTGAGGTTATGAGTACATAAGACGTTCAAAGCAGCTGTGCAGGTTGACTCTGTGGTTAAGAAGGCGTATGGTGTATTGGCCTTCATCAATCATGGAATTGAATTTAGGAGCCAAGAGGTAATGTTGCAACTGTATAGGACCCTGGTCAGACCCCACTTGGGAGTACTGTGCTCAGATCTGGTCGCCTCACTACAGGAAGGATGTGGAAGCCATAGAAATGGTGCAGAGGAGATTTACAAGGATGTTGCCTGGATTGGGGAGCATGCCTTATGAGAATAGGCTAAGTGAACTCGGCCTTTTCTCCTTGGAGCGACGGAGGTTGACAGGTGACCTGATAGAGGTGTATAAGAGGATAAGAGGCATTGATTATGTGGATAGTCAGAGGCTTTTTCCCAGGGCTGAAATGGTTGGCACAAGAGGACACAGGTTTAAGGTGCTGGGGAGTAGGTACAGAGGAGATGTCAAGGGTAAGTTTTTTTTACTCAGAGAGTGTTGAGTGCGTGGAATGAGCCGCCAGCAACGGTGGTGGAGGCGGATACGATAGGGTCTTTTAAGAGACTTTTAGATAGGTACATGGAGCTTAGTAAAATAGAGGACTATAGGTAAGCCTAGTAATTTCTAAGGTAGGGACATGTTCGGCACAACTTTGCGGGCCGAAGGGTCTGTATTGTGTTGTAAGTTTTCTACGTTTCTAGGTTTCAAGCTTATTGTCATCTGCACATTTTCATGGATAGGTGCAATGAACAACATACTTGCAGCAGCATCATATTTACTGCTGCATGCAAGTAGTAACTGGTTCATGAATGAAACTGAATATTATGAACTCATTAACAAGGACACCTACTCCTGACCTTAATGGAAAGCCATGTGATCAAATACCTGAAGGTAGTTAGACCCAAAGCACTACCCTAAGAAACTCTTGCAATACGGTCCTGGGGCTGGGTTGATTGAACCACTTTTGTGCAAGCTACGATTCATAACTGCAGTTCACCCCCACCACCAACCCCCGCCCTTCACATACATTGACATTGGTTTCACCAGGATTCCTTGATCCCAAGGTTGTGTGGCGTTAAGTGGTCCTGGTAAAGTCCAGAATAGGTGCAGCTGACCTGTTGAATCATCATTGACCTGAAACAGCCACATGGCTCTCTCTCTACAGATGCTACTCAACCTACTGAGTATTTCTAGCACTTTTTATTGCAGAACTTGTTATTGTTAACTGTTGCTTGTCAAAACTGTCAGTGACCTCCTTGCTCATTTAAGATGATTTGGCCCATGGAATCTACTCTGCCATCCAACTGTGGTAGATTTCCTTTCCCTAAGTCCCATTAACGTATCTTTCTACTGTAATAATTAACCTTCCAACTGATCTATCAATCTCTACTTCAAATACACTCAATGACCTGGCCTCCACAGCACTGTGGCAACAAGTTCCAGATTCACCACCCTCTGTTTGAAGAAATTCCTCATCTCAGTTCATAAGGAATATCCCTTTGAATGGACTGCATCTTTGCTGAGAGAACACTGATTGGACTGTAATTATCTAGATTCATTTTATAATTTTTCTGAACAGAATGTGGCAAAGCAGTTTTCCATTTTATCATAGAGATCCCATTGATGCAGATATATTGGAGCAACTTGGCTGGAATGTGGTTAGTTCTGGAGCACAAGCCTTCAGTAGCTCTGTTGGCGTTGCCAGTGGGGCCAGAAAACATTGCATTTGTGCCTTCATCTATCATCACATGAAGTGGACAGAATCCGAGAAGACTTGCTGTTGGTGGGAATTTCAAGAGCAAACCAAGATGACTTTTTTTTTTAATATTAGCAGAGCTGCTAAAAAAGTTCATTTTTAGCACTGTCTAAACCTACTGTTGTGGATATTCTTGATGTCTCTGTTTCCTAATTGCAGAGCTTGCCATGTATAGCTTTCTTGCTATACATTTAAGCAAGCATTGAAGCTTCATCAGGTTGATATCACGTTGTTGTGTACGAGTCCTGGCATGTCTTATTACACTGAATCCTAGTGTGATTATAACGGAGTGAGGTCCTGCCAAATCATGAAGTTACGGTGCTCCTAATGATGTTCAAATGTTTAGTTTTGAGTTACCAGACCATTCTGACTACCTGATTTAATATAATGGCAAAGCCATAAAATAAAATAAAGGACATCCTCTGAGGTGAAGACAATACTTGATGGTTCAGTTGACAAATTCCTGAGATAAATTGTGAGTACAGACAGTCATTTAAAAACTTTCTCTTAACTGTTGCTGCCTTATCTTGAGTTTTTCCAGAGTTTTCAGTTTCTATTTTGGGTTTCAGCATTTTGAACCAACTATATCCTGCTCACAAAAGAAAGGCTAAATCCAATCTGGTCAAATAAAAGAAAAATCAATTTTTGGAGTTATATTGTCTTCTTGCTACTTTCAGCTGTTCAACCTAGAGGAACATATTCATCAGCTAAAAGGATGTGTTAATTAGTTAAATTCTTTGTCATTGCCTGATTTTATACTATGAGATTTCAATGGATCTGGAGTCAATGAGAGTTTTATTTTATCCTTTGTTTTAAAGGTTCAAAGATTCATCTTATTGACAAAGTACGTACAATACAAATCTGATAATATCTTCTCTGGATAGCCACTTAATGTGGAATGTACATAACTGAGTAGCTGGCTAAGCAATTTCAGAAGGAAAATGCAAGTTATTCAAAATAATCACAAAAAGGTTACATTACTAAATGAATTTAAATTTTCATAGTATCAGTGGGATTTGGCCTCATGTTTCTTGAGTACTAGGCTAGAGCACTGAGTTACTAATTCAACAACCACCACCAAAAAAGATGGGTTTTAAAAACAATTATCTAGTAGATTTGTGATTACTGAAACTAGAAATTGAAATTATAGGAGAAAGCAAAGACTCTTCAATATCTGTATTATTTCTATCAACTCTCTCCTTACCTTCCAGTTTACATCTGGGTTGTCACATTGCTGCTTGAAGTGCCTGGAACAAAGTTTAAAATATCAGTTTCATTGCCTTATCCAATTCAGCTGAACTTTAAAATCTACAAATAGGCGGCTTTTCTTGGAAATGAAATGCTCCAACTTTGGATACAGTTCCAATTTTAACCAATTGAACTCTTTGTCTCTTGCCTACCCTTGAAATTCTTCAGTTTCTCAACAGCCATCTTATACTTGATGTGACATTGTTGATTTTTTTGTGTATAAAATGTGCTGACAGCACAAATCTACAAAGTAACAAACCAATATTACATGTCAACTTTTCCCACACTGAATAGAAATTTGTTGCTAGATGATTTAGATAAAAGAGAACAAATGTTAATCTAGAAAATGAGGAATAAGAAGAAAATAGTTGAGTGACCTCCAAAGAATAAGTTGTGGAATTAGTTATTGACATGTCACTCAACTAAATTTATCAGCATATAATAATTCTGGGAGATGGAACATAGAACATCGAGAGTAGGAAGGTTAATGTTAGCTTTTAAACATTGTTAACAATATTAGCTTTTAAGTGTTTGGCAAAGGCTGCTCATAGGTCCCCATTATACAATAGAACAGGCATGAAAACTAACCAAAGCTTTAAATGGAGTAAAGCATAAGAGAAGTTTTTTTACTACACAAAATATTGCCAGGAAGTACACAGCAACACCATGTATCATATCACTGATTTAGTTAATTGGAAGCATGTATAGATTTAGAGGGACGAAAATGAGACATTGTGAAACTATGCAAGTTACTTTAATTTCCCAGATTTTAGAATTAAGTATAAATTGAGTTTTTGGAACTTGAAAGGAATTTAATGTAGACGAACCAAAACATTTTATAGTGATGGGCAAATCCAGGGTAATGAATTACTTGGATTGTGTTGTTTGGATTTCTAGCATCTGCAGATTTTCTCGTTTGCGGAACATGTTACCTTGATTTTAAATTTTAAAAGCTGAAGCACTTGAATTTTGCATGCCAAATGTGATTAGAGATAAAAGGTTTACTATGGGTAAATAGCTGGAATACAGATAAGCTACTTTATTTAATGACAACTCCTGTAACTATGATGATCACTGCTTCCTTTTTTATTTAAAAATGTTATTTAAAAGTTTTCCAGAATATACACTTTACCAAACTATAGACAATATTTGGAATGGCACCAATATATAGTGAACCTATAGTCAGCTTTGAAAATGAAATTATAAGCTATGTGAATTATTCTGCTTGGTCTCCATTGTTCCATACAAGCTAAATGTCTAATGATAAAATCTACCATTAAAGAGGAGAATAAAAATGAATCATATGATAATTTTAGAAATGTCACTATTAGCTTACGCACTCAAGCATCATTTCTCGAACAGTTACAGATACTCTCTCCCTGGAGTTGTCATTCCATATCAGCTCTGGATTTTCATGAGTCCCCTCAAATATGTGCACAGATGCTTCAGGATTGTCCCTCATAGCATCCATGAAGACGCCAGGAAGAAATTTGGTCAAAGTTATCCTCACCTAAATTAAAATAACAGCAGAATTATTGCCATAGTTTGAGCCTGCTTAATAATTCAATCATTAAACTGACAAGCACCAAATTGATAATTTCACAATATATTCTCTCCCAACATCGTATCATGAAGTAGTTTGCCTGCCAGCAGGCCATTTCAAAGAAAACTGTAGAATACTCCAAAGATCACCAATGCAAATCAGGATAAGAAAACACAGTATGGGATACAAGGCTTTAGAGGAGATCACATGCATGCTTGATATGGTCATTTATTCTGACTTCATCAGCAAATGGGCAACTATAGCTATAGTTTCCCAAGAGGCTTAATCAATTTCCTATTCAGTATTAATCTGATCTCTTCACATGCTTAGGTAAACATAAGCATAACAGGATAAAAGGGAAATGCATAGATAAATGCATTAAGAGGCAGGTTACACCTACCACTGTATGCATATTAACCCACAAATCATTGACATCCACACTACCCTCCTTTGCTGATGGCACCACACTTTGCTGAATCTAATTTGTCAATAACTTGTGTGCGCGCGCGAATATATTTAGCTTTTAATATAGTGAAGTGCTTTGAAGCATTGCTGATCTTTTTTGCTTTGAGTTTCTTGCTGTGATCGTAACCCATCTCAATTTCAATACCCATCTCTCCCTGTGCTCAGCTACTGTATTTCCACGAGATAAATTTAAGTCCCAACCGATTTTATCTTTCCTAAATGATGCCATTTGCAATACTGATATTGGTAAACAACTAGTGAAATATTGGGAGTTAAACAGTGTTTTCTGCTGTATTCCTTTAATAAGTGCACATCTGTAGATCAAATTCTACATCTGAAGCATATTAACACCATTTTGATAAATTCAGCTAGTAAGATTTTTCCCCTCACTGGCAGAAAAAGCACCTACAAAATTTGAACTACTCATCTGTATTAACCTTAAATTGTATCTTAAAGTAATTGACTCCTTTTAATAACCACTCAACTTTTGTTCCTCTAAACTGGGGTGAGAGGCCCATTTCTATGCTGTACAAGCCAGGACTCAATAATTCGGTCCAAAGCCTTTAGATCAGGATTCCCAACTGTACTTATGCTATGGACCTGTACCATTAACTGAGGGGATGATAGACCCCAGGTTGGGAACTCCTGCTTTAGATGGTGTTTGAACTTAGGTCAGGTAAATACAGGACAAAATAGGCCTTTATGTCCTCCAGTTCCACAATGACCATCCCAATCATATGTTAATCTCATTTTTATTCTATTTTTCTCTAATTAGCTGCCTCAAGTTCTCCCACTCACCAACATTTTAGTGGCAATTTCAAGCAGCCAATCAATTTGTAAATCTGGTATGAGGAAACCCAGGGGAAGATACAGTGCCTATAAAAAGTATTCACCCCCAACCCTGGAAGTTTCATGTTTTATTATTTTACAACATTGAATCACAGTGGATTTAATTTGGCTTTTTTAACATTGATTAACAGAAAAAGTCTCGAATCAAAGTAAAACAGATCTCTACAGAGTGATCTAAATTAATTAAAAATATAAAACACAAAATAATTGATTGTATAAGTAGTCAGTATTTAGTAGATGCACTTTTGGTAGCAATTACAGCCTTGAGTCTGTGTGGATAGGTCTCTATCAGCTTTGTACATCTGGACACTGCAATTTTTCCCCATTCTTCTTTACAAAATTGCTCAAGTTCTGTCAACTATAGAACCTTCTTCCAGCTGATTTCAGAGTCTCCCACATGTCTTCTGGAAAACTCTAACAGACTTCATGTGAGATCTTTCTCCCCCCAACAGCAGCTTTCTCTTTTCCACTCTCCCATAAAGAGAGTGAAGCACCCGGGCAAAAGTTATTGCATGTGCATGTGCAGTCTCTCCCATCTCAACCATGCAGCTTCAAACTCCTTCAGAGTTGCACCCCCCCTCACTGGATCCCCTGCAGTTCACGTACCGTCCCAACTGTTCAACAGACGATGCCATTGCCATCACCCTCCACCTGGCCCTAACCCACCTGGATAAAAAAGACACGTACGCTCGAATGCTGTTCATAGACTTCAGTTCAGCATTCAACACAATCATCCCCTCAGAAACTGATTGGAAAGCTGAGCCTACTGGGCCTGAACGACCAGACTATGTAACAGTTTCTTCCCCAAAGCCATCAGACTCCTCAATAGCCAGAGCCTGGACTGACACCAACTTACTGCCCTCTACTGTGCCTATTTATTATTTATTGCAATGCCTGCACTGTTTTGTGCACTTTATGCAGTCTTGGGTAGGTCTGTAGTCAGTGTAGTTTTTTTTCCTGTGTTGTTTTTACACAGTTCAGTGTAGTTTTTGTACTGTTTCATGTAGCACCATGGTCCTAAAAAACATTGTCTCATTTTTACCGTGTACTGTACCAGCAGTAATGGTCGAAATGACAATAAAAAGTGAGTTGACTTAACTTGATAGGTCTCTTGGTGGCCTCCCTCATTAGTCCCTTTCCTGCATGGTCACACATTTTTGGGGACAGTCTGCTCCAAGCTGTGTCATATTCTTCCCATTTCTTGGTGATTGTCTTTAACTGTACTCCAAGGGATATTCAGTGATTTGGAAATTCTCTTGTATCCATTTCCTGACTTGTGCTTTTCAATAACTTTTTTGCAGAGTTACTTGGAGTGTTATTTTGTCTTCATGGTGTAGTTTTTAACAGGATACTGACTCACCAGCTGTTGGACCTTCTAGGTACAGGTGTATTTTTACTACAATCAACTGAATCAACTTGACTGTATACTGGTCTCCAAAAACAGGCCTCCATTTAACTAATTATGTGATTTCTAAAACCATTTGGCTGCACCTGTGATGATTTGGTGTGCCATATTTAAGCTTAATGCAACCATTTTGTTTTATATTTGTAATTAATTTAAATCACTTTGTAGAGATCTGTTTTCACTTCAACAGTCTTTGTCAAAAAAGCCAAATTAAATCCACCATGATTCAATGTTGTAAAACAATAAAACATGAAAACTTTTGGGGGGGGGGGGTGAATACTTTTTATAGGCACTGTATATGATCACAGAGAAAATGTGTGAACTTCACAATGACAGCATACAAGGTCAGAGCTGAACTTGGATTTTTGGCACTGTGACACACCAGTCCTATTTGATGCATCACCGTGCTGTCTACTTGTGAGAGAAGGAAAACTGAAGACCTTCAGTCTAAAAATACAAATTGAAAGGGGAGCTTGGAAGCGATTGGTGTACTGAAAATTGCCAATGGAAATAATAAAGGAAAATAACATGCATCTAAAGAGGCTATAAATGCACGAGGAAGGGAATAAGATAATGTTAAGGGAGTTGGAGGAAGAGATGGAACGGAAGTAAAAACACAGGTACCATAGGTTGCACTGAGTGGGTTATTTCTGTAATATTCAGAGCATTTGATTCGATGTAAACAATTACTTACCTTTGGTCCAACAAGCTTATCTGTGATCATTTTGGCAAAGAGCTCTGCAGTTTGGGCTCGAATCTGAGGATGTGTTGAGTTACAAAACATGTCTAGAAGATATATGAGGGCACCTAAAGACCAGACCAGTACATAACTTTAGTTTACTCGTCTCAAATGTATCCAAAATAATTGTAATGATGAAAATTAAGGGTGTATTTACTCATTTCAAAGAAAAAAATCCTCTAATGGAGTTGACCAGAGGATAAATAAATGTTTCTAATGAACATGTGATATTCATGTTTGAATGTAGACATATATTGACCAAAGATGCCTTTAAAACTCTGACATATTCACATGAAAAACTACATAGCCCCTTAAGTCAACACTACTTTTGAATGCAATCACACTTAACTGGATACCCAAATCTTACCGTTGATATATTTTATGTCCAAAAATTTGAGCACCTGCAGTCAGCCCTTGGATTTTGGAATTCTGAAGACTTACAACCTTTTATTTAGAGATTTCTCATATCAGTTCCACGGCCAACCTTAGCTAGAGAGTCTAACACTTTGGACATCATTTTAGGATAGAGCAAACAGACTCTCAGCATTGACCCTGTTAATCCACCTCAATCTTATCACTTAATGAGATGACCACTCAATCTAAACTCCAGGATAGAAAGCAACACACACAAAATGCTGGTGGAACGCAGCAGGCCAGGCAGCATCTATAGGGAGAAGCGCTGTCGACGTTTCGGGCCAAGACCCTTCGTCAGGACTAACTTCTCCCTATAGATGCTGCCTAGCCTGCTGCGTTCCACCAGCATTTTGTGAGTGTTGCTTGAATTTTCAGCATCTGCAGATTTCCTCGTGTTTGCCATCCAGGATAGAAAGGCCAATCTCATTCAAAAGTGTTTTACCATTAATGCCTAGCATACAAAATTGAACAAAGATTCATCTGTTCTACCTCAGTTTCAAGAGCAGTTCCCATATTTACAACAAGCATTTCCTTCACTTGCAAACCAACACTTTTCAAATACAACAACCCTACACCCTAAAGCAGGGGTGTCAAACTCATTTTAGGTCACGGGCCGGATAGAGCAAAATGCAGCTTCATGCGGGCCGGATCAGTCGGCTGCGTGCGAACGCAGCTTTCGTTGCCTCCGTTTTTTCAGCCTGCTCTCATGTGTCTCAGTCTCTGCTATAACCACAAAGTGTTTCACTTTACAAATTCCGTTTCTTATGAAGAAGACTGCCGAGCAAGACTGCCGAATAAACACTAAAAATCCTGAAAACCTGGTACCTGAATAAACTCAGCATTAGCCATATCATACGCCATAGGCGCTTCGATTACTGGGGCCAGCCTGAATAGTAATTAGATATTATCTCGCGGGCCAAAGGTAATTCCACCGCGGGCCGGATTTGGCCCGTGGGCCTTGAGTTTGACATATATGCCCTAAAGACTTTGGTGATACAAGACTATAATTTTCTAGTCCTGACAAAGGGTCTCAGCCCGAAACGTTGACTGCTCCTTTTTTATCAGTTTTATTATTTTCAAATAAATGTTCTAATAAATAAAAAGATGCTTACAACATATTACATTCAGTTTGCTGCTAGAGATAATTCAGAGCAAAGTTTGATAATATTGTGCATCCATTCAATTTCTTTTGCTACAAAACAATGTTTGCAAAGTACATTTATATTCAATCCTGATATGTACATGTATATGTACAATCCTGATGTCAATAATACATTCAGACAAAATTGGTCAATAAGAATCTTACCTTTCCCCATAGCTTCCTTTATGATCTTTGTATTTGACGTCAAAGCATAGAGTGTTTCGAGGACAAGCTGACGACCTAAGAGGCAGATAGAAATTTTACAGCACCATAAAATTTCAAAACAAGAATATTTTTCTGCTTATCAGCATCTGGCCTCCCCAACTGTATTATAAAGTGGCAAGCTTAGTTTATTGGTGCCATTTCTTGTGTGTTACTTTTATCCCCCCAACATTTCTCTTCTAAGTATTTCATTTACAATAATTTCAACTCTGAACAGACAAAAAATTTGGTTCCTTTCCACCTGAACTACATCTTAGCTTGGGCTCAGGATGAATTGAGAAATAGCCAAGAATTGAGTGTAATTACTCCCCCACCCCAACAACAAAATCTTTCATAAAGAAGCCAGACAACTGTGCCATAGGAAGGGTTCAACTGATCCAAAGAGGGAACAGCAAGACTGCGGACAGATATTCACGTAGGCATTTGGCTGAAGTTCAAGAAATGGTACCATTTTCCTGGTGCTCCCTTTGGAATGATGATAGTGGCTCAAAATGGCAGACAGGGCAGGATGGGCAGTGAAGGCAGATTGAATATTGGTAGGTCAAATATTCAGATAAAACAGGAGTAAACCCATTTGTATGGAAACAGAATTATTTATTCCACTGTGCAAACAAGCAATCAACACAATGTTGAATAATCTACATGAGTTTTGGTAAAAATTTTAAATGTATACATTTTAAAAATTCAGGGACAGTACTAGATTTTAAAAATTCCTTCCAATGTAGCGTTGAGTTGTAACAGCATTGAGTACTTGTAAAAGATTAATTTTTCTACAGAAATACAGACCAGATGATCATCAGACCAAACTCCTCTCCAGTTTTGAAGGCAAAATTTAATCTGTGCAAACAGCATAACACCACCCCCTGAAACATCCTGGCAAGCCATTATGTCATGACAAAGTGGGGATCGGCAATGGACACTGGCCAAGCCAGCAAAATTTATATTCTGAGAACAAGAGAAACATCCTGAAACTGCTCCACTTTGCCTACTAGCACAACAGGTCCACAGCAAAACCTCTTCATTTAACCCTATTTGAACTGCAAAGATGCATACCTCAGGATGTTCTTTATCAATGACGGCTCAGCTTTCAATCCTATTATCCCCTCAAAACTAATCAATAAGTGTCAAAACCTGGTCTTAATACTTCCTCGTGCAATTGGATCTTCCAATTCCTCACTTACAGACTCCAGTCAGTTCAGATTGGCAACATCTCCACAATCTTCACCAGCACAGGTGCACCACAAAGTTATACGCTTAGCCCCCTGCTCCCCTCACTCTACACATGTGACTGTGCAGCTATGCACAGCTCCAATAGCATATCTAAGTTTGCTCATGTCACCACATCATAGGCCAATTCAAAGGTTGTGATGAATCAGCATATAGAAGGGAGACTGAAAATCTGGCTGAGTGGTACCACAACAGCAACGACTTACTCAATATCAGCAAGACAAAGGAGATGATATTGACTTTGGGGTTCAGAAACTGGAAGTCCAAGAGCCAGTCCTCTTTGGGGGATCAGAGTTTGAGAGGCTCAGTAACTTTAAATTCCTTGGTGTTATCATCTCCAATGACCTGTGGTAGGCCCAACAGTTAATTGTGATTACAAAGAAAGCATTGTAGCACCGCTACTTCCTTGAGTTTGTGATGATTCAGTATGAGATCAATAACTAACTAATCTCTATAGATGTGTAGTGGAGAATAAATTGGCTGCAGCACAGCCTGGTATGGAAACAATGGAAACACCAATGCCCTAGAATTTTTCATTCAAGAAAAAGTAGTGGAAATGGCCCAGTCCCTCACGGGTAAAGCCCTACCTGCTGTTAAGCACACCTACATGAAATGCAGGACAGCAGTTACTCCCCCCCCCCCCCCACCCACCACCTAGGTCATGCTTTTTTCTCACTGTTGCCATCAGGAAGTTGGTATAGGAGCCTCAGGACCCACACCACCAGGTTCAGGAACAGTTATTACCCCTCAACCAACAGGTTTCTGAACCAGAGGAGATAACATCACTCAACTTCACTTGCCGCATCACTGAACTGCACCCACAACCTATGGACTCACTTTCAAGGACGCTTCATCTCAGGTTCTCAATATTTATTGTTTATTTATTATTACTTTCTTTTCTTTTTTATTTGCACAGTTTGTCGTCTTTTGTACAATGGTTGTCTGCCCTATTGGTGCAGTCTTTCATTGATTTGGTTATGGTTATTGGATTTATTGAGTATGCCCACGAGAAAAAGAATCTTAGGGTTGTATATGGTGACATATATAAACTTTGATAATAAATTTACTTTGAGGAAGATGAGATATCAGCCAGACTGGCTGTTTAAATACTTCACAACCCAGAGAACTTAATTGCAAAATAAACCTATAATGCAATTAAGGAGCCCATTTCACACCCCCACCACTGTATTTTCACTTTTGACACTGAAGGTTTACTTACTGGATGGCAAAGAATGCAGTAGAACCAGAAGATTCGAAAGGACTAATGATTCAGCAATGTTATTTACACATTCTTGATTAGCTGTCACTATGTTCACAACCTAAGGTGTAAAAAAAATTCACTTTTTCATGCAGCTCCAGGTTATATAGCCTAACTTCACTCATACCAGGAATCAAGCTACTGAACTTGTGCAGACATTCATAATAAAAGTAGATTTTTAACTGTCTTCAAATCTAGTCTTTATGGCCACTTTATTAGGTACATCTGTTTGTTAATGCAAATATCTAATCAGCCAGTCACGTGGCAGCCACTTAGTGAATAAAAGCATGCAGACATGGTCTGGAGGTTCAGTTGTTGTTCAGAGCAAACATCAGACTGGGGAAAAAATATGATCTAAATGACTTCGACCCTGGAGTAATTATTGGTGCCATGCAGATTGGAGTATCTCAGAAACTGATCTCCTGGGATTTTCACACTCAAAAGTCTGGAATTTACAGAAAATGGTGTGAGAAACAAGACATCTGGTAAGTAGCAGCTTTTTAAAAAAAAAAATTTTAATTAGTTTTTCAAAACATTTAACAAATTAAAAACCCCAAATCCCAATGAGGAGCATTAATACAGTGCAAAATTAAGCATACAATAACAATATGTTACAAAGGAAGAGAATTTAACAAAAAAGCACCTAAATTAAAGACAAGTAAGCTTAGTATCCTCCCCAAGCCCCACAACACAAGAAAAAAACATCAACTCCAGACCGACCACAACACAATATAGAGAGTATAAGTCAGGACAGTCAAACTCCCAGACTGTGAATACACTTAGCAACAGAGGATAATAATGCCTACTACTAGAAAAAAAAGGGAGCTGAAAGCAAGGGAAGAAAGCTGAAAGCTGAAAGAAGAAAAAAAAAGAAAAAAAAACCCTAGTCAAGAGGAAGTACTCGATAAAAGGTCCCCAGACCTTATGGAACTTTAGATCTGAATTAAGAACTGAATAATGAATTTTTTCAAGGTCCAAGCAGGCAATAATGTCGTTAAGCCATTGCACATGAGTGGGCGGGGCAACATCTCTCCATCTAAGGAGGATCAAGCATCTAGCCAGGAGAGAGGCAAAGGATAGTATTCGGCATTTGGTCGGACCCAGACATAAATCTGTCTCGCCCCAAAAACCGAACAGAGCAATTAAGGGGTTTGGTTCTAGGTGCTGATTCAGAATACACGATAACGTAGTGAAGACATCTTTCCAGAATTTCTCCAAGCTAGGACAGAACCAGTACATATGGATGAGAGAGGCCACGCCCCTCTTGCATTTATCACAGAGCGGACTAATGCCAGGGTAGAATCGAGATAGTTTAGATTTAGACATATGGGCTCTATGAACAATCTTAAACTGTAAAAGGCAATGGCGAGCACAAAGAGAGGTTGAGTTAACCGATTTGAGAACTGAGTCCCAGCTCTCCTCGGATAAGGAGATATTTAAATCCTGCTCCCAGGCCATTTTAATTTTATCCACAGGCGCCCGTCATAAGGCTGCTAGTTTATCTCGGATAATTGATATTAAACCTTTACCTAGTGGATTAATGGAAAGAAAAAAGTCCATAGCATTTTTCACAGGCATTTCAGGAAAGTTAGGAATTAAAGGAGCAATAAAGTGTCAGATTTGGAGATATCTGAAAAAATGAGCGTTAGGCAGGTTGAACTTAACAGAGAGCTGCTGAAAAGAAGCAAAGTGATTATCAATGAAAAGATCTTCAAAATGTCTAATGCCCTTCCTATACCAAACATGGAATGCTGAATCGTACGTAGTAGGTAAAAAAAGGTGATTATGTGCGACAGGGCTGGAAACGGAAAACCCCTGGAAGCCATAGCATTTCCTGAACTGAGCCCATATACGCAAAGTGTGTCTAACGAGAGGATTAGCTATTGATCTGGGCAGACTACTAGGGAGTGCAGAGCCAAGAAGTGCAGAGATAGATAATTCTTTAGTGGAGCTCAACTCCATTGCCACCCAGTTAGGGCACTCGGGTTGGCCGTGGAAGAAAGACCAAAAGGTAGCACAACGTATATTAGCTGCCCAATAATATAAGCGAAAGTTAGGTAAAGCCATGCCACCCTCTTTTTTAGATTTTTGGAGATGGATTTTATTAATTCTAGAGCGCTTATTCTGCCACAGATATGACAACATAATAGAGTCTAAGGAATCAAAAAAAGATTTAGGAATAAAAATTGGGATAGATTGAAATAAGTATAAAAATTTGGGGAGAACATACATTTTAACAACATTAATACGACCTACCAAAGACATAGATAGAGGTGACCATTATACCAGACTCTGTTTTATAGCATATGAAAGATTGGCAAAGTTTTCACGAAAGAGATCTTTAAACTTCTTTGTGGTAAGTAGCAGCTTTGAGTGAAAGTACCTTGTTAATGAGAGATCAGAGGAATATGGCCAGACTGGTTCAAGACAGGAAGGTGTCAGTAACTCAAATAACCATTTGCTCTTCTGCACACCACTCTTGTAACACATCTCTGAACGCACATGTCAAACATGGAAGCTGATGTGCTATAGCAGAAGACCACTCTGGATTCACTGTGGCCACTTTATTAGGTATACTGTGTTGAGTCAATAATCATGCTGCACAGTTTTCATCAGCAGTTTTGCAAATCACCAAAATTATTGAAGTATCCACATGTATTAAAAATAACAAGGCTTTTCCACAAGGTAGAACTATTATCTCTGTTAAACTGTACAACACTAAGTGGTGCCCCAGCATAAATGCTATGCTGCCTACTTCTACACTGCAATGTCTGTAAAGCATGATTTAACACCAACAATCACCATAAATCTAATGGCGTCCAATGTTTTTTCTAAAATAAAAGGCACCCTTTCAAATATAGAAATCAAATGTATTACTATTAATTTTCAAAACCGTCACTTCCACCAAGTCCATACTATTAAATACTCTTTCAGGTATTGAATTTGTGTAAATACAGAAAGCTATTGCTTCTTTAAGGAAAGACAATGCTGAAGAGAAGAAGCAAAGTAAAATGTTCCCAAAAAGCACCCTACACAGTAAAAGGCATTATGAAATACAAATCATTCTTAGTCACCAGCCCATTACTTCCCCCAGGTCCCCCTCCCTTATGTGTCTACTCTCTGCTCCCATAACATTCTTCCTTCTCCAGCCCTTGACATTTGCCGCCCACCTGGATTCATCCATCACCTTCCAGCTAGCCCCTTTCCGCTCACCCCACCTTTTTATTCTAGCATCTTACCCCTTCCCTCTCACTCCTGATGAAGAGTCTCGGCCTGAAATATAAACTGTCTATTCATTCCCATAGATGCTGCCTGACCTGTTGAGTTCCTCCAGCGTTGTGTGTGTTGTTTTGGATTTCTGCATCTGCAGACTTTCTTGTTATTATAATGTTTAATGTTTAATTAACAAAAAAAAAACCAAAGGTCATAGATTTAAAACAAAGGACAAAGGATTTAAAGGGAAGCTTTTTACCCAGGGACTGGTAAGCACCTGGAATATTGCCCAAAATGAGTGGTGGAGATGGAATTACTAACAGCATTTACATGTCTCTAAATAATATAAATTGGCTGGGCAGTGAAGATGGGATTAATATAGAAGCACGGCCACTGGTCAGCATGGACATGGTGGACTGAATGGCCTGTTTCCATGCCGTACAACTCTAACCTCATTGCAACCAAAACAGATTCACACAGTTGAAACACTATTACACAATGCACACAATGACAGTATGGAATGTAGCTCTCACGTACTTCAAGTCAATTGCCGTGACACCAATTTCTCACAGTGAAATTCACTTTGGGGTTGCAATGCATCATTACTCAGGGTAAAAGGGCAAAAAAGGAAAATTAGGCTGTGAAGATGAAGTCCACATCTTACCTCCAGTGCAAGCTGTTGGACTTGTCCAGCTCCATGAACCCGCAAGAGAGAAAAGATCAATTTAAAATGACCAATGCATTCCATTTCAGCACCTGAAACAAAACTCACAATGAAGACCTGTAAACTGGAGCTCAAGAACAACTGAACAGAAGATGCATTGTAATAATGGAATTTAATATAGTTCAATGAAGACACAATAGGCTAAACTCAGTGGGTCAAAGTGTGTGTGTGCATCAAATGTGAGGGATCAGTCCTGATACCTCAGGTGTGAACACAAGTTCGGTGTTTTGCACCTTGGTGCCAGAGGAACGCTGTTTCATTTGGAAATATTCATGTGTACGGTTGAATGACAATTAAACTTGAACTTAAACTGGACGTAGCATTTCAACCCATATTTCTCTCCCCCCCCACCCATGCCCCTCAAAAATGTTGTTTCACACACTGAGTTCCTTCACCCAATTATTTGTCACTTAACATAGTCCAAGCAACTTTCACCCTGCATCCCCCACTACCACTCTTCAATTTACCCACAGATGGACATTCTCTCAAAAATGGTGAATCATCAGGACAATCACTCCTAGCAGAGATGAGCAAACTTGAAATAAACGTTTAGAAACCATGTTTGTACAATTGCTCTATAAAAAGGCACTTGGATGTCATGGATAATATTTGAGATAAGATTCACAGCAAAACTCAAAGCATCATTTTCCAGTACTAACTACATACACTTGTCATTAATAGGCATTGCTGGAGATGGGTAGGATAGGATCCATTTCCAAAAAGCAATGCACTCTTACGTATGGAACATTTTAAGTAGAAAGGCTGGTGCTCTTTTTAAAAAAAAAGGAAACTTGAAGGGAAGCTTTGCTTTGTAGAGGTATCTAATCTAGCTGAGTTTGTGCACAAAGGCAAATCTTTGCTCCCACATAATGAACAGGCCAATCAATTTGACTGATCCTTAGTATCAATGCCCTCTACTATTATTGTACCCATGGATGCTGTTAGCATCTCAAAATCTGCCTTCAATAACCAAGCACTAAATTAACTGAAACTACTATCCTGAAGCACAGAATTATTTTTAAAAAATCTTCCAGGGATTTCGTTCTTCATTTTTTGCTGTAACTAGGACTTGTTCTGATCTCTATGACCAGGAGAAACAATCCCCTGACCTAACATGCAAAATTCATTACTTTGTTTCATAGAGTCACAGAGTAGTATGGCACAGAAACAGGCCCTTCAGCCCATCTAGTCACAGCCAAACCATTTAAACCGCCTACTCCCAGCAACCTGCGTCAGGACCATAGCCCTCAATACCCTTCCCATCCACGTACCTATCCAAACTTCTCTTAAACATTGAAATCGATCTTAAATGCACCATATATGCTGGCAACTCACTCCACTCTTACAACCCTCTGAGTGAAATTCCCCCCATGTTCCCCTTAAACTTCTCACCCTTAACCCATGACCTCTGGTTGCAGTTCCACCCAACCTCAATGGAAAAAAAAGCCTACTTGCATTTACCCTATTTATATCCCTCAATTTTGTATACCTCTATCAAATATTCTCTTAATCTTCTGTTCTAAGGAACACAGTCCTAACCTGTTCAATCTTTTCTTTTACCTCAGGTCCTCCAGTCCCGGCAACATCCTTGTAAATTTTCTATGTACTCTATCAACTTTACTTACATCTTTCCTGTGGGTAGGTGACCAAAACTGCACACAATACTTCAGATTAGGCCTCACCAATGTCTTACACAACTTCAACACATCATCTCATGTACTCAATACATTGATTTACAAAGGCCAATATGCCAAAAGCATTTTTTTTAAAAAGCAACCTTAGCTATCTGTGATGCTACTTTCAATAAATTCTGGAATGTAGTCCCATATCCATTTGTTCTACCACACTCCTCAGTGCCTACCTTGCATAAGACCTACCTTGGTTAGTCCTACTGAAGTGCAAAACCTCTCACTTGCCTGTATTAAATTCCATCTGCTATTTTGCAGCCCATCTTACCAGCTGATGCAGATCCCTCTGCAAGCCTCTCTGTCCACTGCACCCCCAGTCTTGGTGTCATCTACAAATTTGCTGATCTAGTTAACCACATCATCACCTACATCATTGAGATTGATGAAAAACAACAACAGACCCAGCACTAATCCCAAAAGTAATCCACTAGTCACAGGCCTCTCCCACAGAGCCCATGTCTAATTCAATTTACTACCTAATCTTGAATGCTGAGAGACTAGACCTTCTTGACTAGCCTCCCATGCAGGACCTTGTCAAATGCCTACCTAAGGTCCATGTAGATAACATCCACTGCCTTGCCTTCATCCACTTCCCTGGTAACTTCCTTAAAAAACTCTAAGATTGGTTAGATATGACCTACCATGCACAAAACCATGCTGACTATCTATCCCTAGTCAGTCCCTGTCTATCCAAATACTCATATCCAGTCCCTTAGAATACCTTCCAATAACTTTTCAACAACTAATGTCAGACTTGCTGGCCTATAATTTCCTGGTTTATGTTTAGAGCCTTTTTAAACAGCAGAATAACATTAGCTTTCCTCTAGCCCTCGGGTACCTCCCCAGCAATTTCTGCATTTATCTCCCGTGGGGCCAAGGGAACACCTTGTCAGGCCCTGGGGATTTATCCACCCTGTTTTGCCTCAGGACAGCAAACATCTCCTCTGTAATCTGTAGGGGGTGCATGAAATTGATGCCACTTTGCCTCACTTCTATAGCCTAACTGCCCTTCTCCCGAGTAAATACAGATGCAAAAATTTTAAGATTTCATCCATGTGTTTTGGCTCCACACATGGATTACCCATTGTGATCTTGCAGAGGACCAATTTTGTCCTTTGCAATCCTTTTGCTTTTAACATACCTGTAGAGTCCCTTAGGATTTGCCTTCACCTTGTTTTCTAGGAAACCCCAACCCTTCTTTTAGCCCTCCTGATTTCTTTCTTAAGTGTTTTCTTGCATTTCTTGCATTCCATAAGCACCTGACTAGAGCTGCTATGCACCTCCTTTCCCCCCCCCCCCCCCCTCTTAACCAGGGCTTCAAAATCAAAGTTCCTTACACTTGTTATCTTTACCTTTTATTTTGACAGGCACATACAAGCTTTGTACTCTCAAAACTTCACTTTTGAAGGCTTCCCACTTACCAAGTACACACTTGCCAGAAAACAGTCTGTCCCAAAACACATTTGCCAGATCCTTTCTAATACCATCAAAATTGGCCTTTGTTCACTTTAGAATCTTAACCTGTGGACCAGACCCATCTTTTTGCATATTTACTTTGAAACTAATGGCATTGTGATCACTAGATGCAAAGTAGTCCCCTACACAAACGCCTGCCACCTGCCCTGTCTCATTACCTAATAGCGGATCTAGTATCACATGCTCTCTTGTTGGACTTTATGTACTGATGACGGAAACTTTCCTGAATATACTTATTTGACAAACTCTATCCCAGCTAGTCCTTTTACAGCATGGGATCCCAGTCAATCTGTGGAAAGTTAAAAATCACCTATTATAACAACCGTATGATTCTTGCAACAGTTTGTGATCCCTTTACAAATTTGTTCCTCTAAATCCCAGGACTGTTGGGTGGCCTGTAATTAATGTGGCCATACCTTTATTTCTCAGTTCCACCCATAACACCTCACTAGTCGAGTTCTCCAGTCTGTCCTGATTGAGCATTGCCGTGTCATTTTCCCTGATTAGTAATGCCACCCTCCTCTTTTGATCCCTCCTGCTCTGTCGTGTATAAAACAATGCAATACTAAGCTGCCAGTCCTGCCCCTCCCCCACCCAACTCTCACAAATGGCTGCAATATCATAATTCCAGGTGTTGATCCTTGCTGAGCTCATCCGCCTTTACTGTGATATTTCCTGCACTGAAATATTCACAGCTCAGAACATTAGTTGCACCATGGTCAACCTTTTGATTCCTGATTTTGTCTAGGGTCTTACCAATATCTGTCTCCATTACCTCTCCACTAACAGTTCTGGCATTCTGGTTCCCATCCCCCTGAAACTCGAGCATTTAGCAAACCTTCTCACGAGGATATTAGTCTCCCTCCAGTTTAGATCCAAAGCATTCATTCTGCACTGGTCCCATCTTCCCTGGAAGAGAACCCAATGATCCAAAAATCTTCCTATACCAACTCCTTAGCCACGTGTTAAACTGTATAATCTTCCTAGTTCTGGCCTCACTAGCATGTGGCATGGGTACTAATCCTAAGATCACAACATGGAGGCCCTGGCCTTTAAACTTAGCACCAAATTCCCTCAACTGCCCATGCAGAACTTTGACACTCGTCCTATCCATGTCATGGACCACAACCTCTGGCTGTTCACCCTCCAACTTAAGAATGCCGAGGACTCAATCTGAGAAGTGCCAGACTCTGATACCCAGGAGGCAACATACCATCCGGGAGTCTCATTCTCACCCATAGAATCTTTCTGTTCCCTACCTAATGAATCCCCTATCACCACAGCGTGCCCATTCCCACCCTTGAGTCACAAAGCCAGAGACTCTACTGCTGTGACTTTCCTCTACTAGGTCAACAGTATCCGAGCTGACATACCTGCTGTTTAGGCCACAGGGATATTCTGCTCTGCTTCCTTAACCCCTTTCCCTTTCCTGAATGTCACCCAGTTTCCTGTACCTTGGGTGTAACTACCTTTCTATATGTCCTATCACCCCTTCAGCCTCCGAATGACCCACAGTTCATCCAGTTCCAGCTCCAACACCTTAACACAGATTGTTAGAATCTGCACCTGGATGCACTTCTTGCAGTTGTAGTCATCAGGGACACCAGAGGTCTCCCTGCCTTCCCATATCCTGCAAGAGGAGCATTCCATTATCCTGTCAGGCAAATCTACTGCTCTAACTGAGCAAATATAAAGAGGAGGTGGGGGGGGGGGGGGGGGGGGGAAGAAATTCTATCTACAGCTTTCCTTTTTTGCCGTCTCTGACTGAAACCCCGAAGAGATAAAGCTTCAAAATCACCACTCTGACTGACCACTCCAACGATGGCCACTCCGCTTGCGCCTACCATCTTTCAATTTATTCTTGCTAATCAATCCCAAACGCTGATCGGTCACTGGTCAAAGCTCCCATAAAAAGTCACTGCTGCAAGTTGCTGCTTTTTACTTCAATGGGATCAGCTCTCATTCTGATGCATGCTAGGACATAACAAATTCTTCCTTGTGTCTGGAAAGTCTCTTGAACCTTTACTTGGACAGATATATGGATGAGAGGTGTATGGAGGGATATGGCCCAGGTGCAGGTCAGTGGGACTAGGCAGAAAAATGGTTCGGCACAGCCAAGAAGGGCCAAAAGGCCTGTTTCTGTGCTGTAATGTTCTATGGTTCTATTTCAAACCTTTTAAGCAGAACCACAAAAAGTTTCTAGATGCTGGAGTAAAATGCCGGAGCAACTCAATTGGCCAGGCAGCATCTACAGAAAAGAGTAAGCAGTTGATATTTCAGGCCGAGGCTCTTTATCAACAATTGTTTGCTTTAGCTGCATGCTGACTTTCAGACTGTAACAAAGGTCACAGGTGCTCATGCTTCAGTTTGACACCATACACTACTGTTCTATATCAAAGGGGACGGGAGAGGTTCCAGAGGATTGGAGGGTTGCAAATGTTGTTCCCTTAGTCAAGAAAGGGAGTAGAGATAGCCCAGGAAATTATAGACCAGTGAGTCTTACTTCAGTGGTTGGTAAGTTGATGGAGAAGATCCTAAGAGGCAGGATTTATGAACATTTGGAGAGGCATAATATGATCAGGAATAGTCAGCATAGCTTTGTCAAGGGCAGGGCCTTATGAGCCTGATTGAATTTTTTGAGGATGTGACTAAACATATTGATGAAGGAAGAGCAGTAGATGTCGTGTATATGGATTTCAGCAAGGCATTTGATAAGGTACCCCATGAGGCATGGGATCCAAGGGGACATTGCTTTGTGGATCCAGAACTGGCTTACCCACAGAAGGCAAAGAGTGAATGTACACGGGTCATATTCTCCACAGAGGTTGGTGACCAGTGGAGTGCCTCAGGGATCTGTTCTGGGAACCTTACACTTTGTGATTTTTATAAATGACCTGGATGAGGAAGTAGAGGGATGGGTTAGTAAGTTTGTTGATGACACAAAGGTTGGAGGTGTTGTGGATAGTATGGAGGGCTGTCAGAGGTTACAGTGGAACATTGATAGAATTCAAAACTGGGCTGGGAAGTGGCAGATGGAGTTCAACCCAGATAAGTGTGAAGTGGTTCATTTTGGTAGGTCAAATATGATGGCAGAATATAGTATTAATGGTAAGACTCTTGGCAGTGTGGTGGATCAGAGGGATCTCGGGGTCCTAGAACATAGGGATCTCGGGGTCCCAGAACATAGGATGCTCAAAGTAGCTATGCAGGTTGACTCTGTGGTTAAGAAGGCATACGGTGTATTGGCCTTCATCAATCTAGGAGCCAAGAGGTAATGTTGCAGCTATATAGCACCCTGGTCAGACCCCACTTGGGAGTACTGTGCTCAGTTCTGGTCGCCTCACTACAGGAAGGATGTGGAAGCCATAGAAAGGGTGCAGAGGAGATTTACAAGGATGTTGCCTGGATTGGGGAGCATGCCTTATGAGAATAGGTTGAGTGAACTCGGCCTTTTCTCCTTGGAGCAATGGAGGATGAGAGGTGACCTGATATAGGTGTATAAGATAATGAGAGGCATTGATCATGTGGATAGCCACAGGCTTTTTCCCAGAGCTGAAATGGTTGCCACAAGAGGACACAGGTTTAAGGTGCTGGGGAGTAGGTACAGAGGAGATGTAAGTTTTACACAGAGAGTGGTGAGTGCGTGAAACAGGCTGCCGGCAACTGTGGTGGAGGCTGATACGATAGGGTCTTTTAAGAGACTTTTGTATAGGTACATGGAGGTAAGAAAAATAGAGGACTATGGGTAAGCCTAGTAATTTCTAAGGTAGGGACATATTCGGCACAACTTTGTGGGCCAAAGGGCCTGTATCGTGCTGTAGGTTTTCTATGTTTCAAAGTGAATTATCCTGTAAGAGTCATGCTGCTGCTCATTTATACCAGTCCCACAAGAAATAGTCCATGTATTTTTCATGGTATGAGAGCCATGTTAGCCACAATACATAAATGTAAAAGGTAAATGGATCCTTGACTGGTTATTGTGCTCAAAAGAGAAGACTTGATCTTACTTTTATAATACAGCACTCCACATTAAAATCTCAAACTACACTAACCTGGATTGTTTTTGATGACATTACGCAGCGCTTCCAAAGCCATTTCAGCTCGCCTTAACCTTTCTTCATGTTGATCAGATTCCACTTTCCCAGTCTGTGTGATGGCCATCAGCGTGTGTAGATATTGTGCCTGTGAGCCTATATAATCAAGCAGGCTGGCTGCAAAAGCCTTTGAAAACTGAACAAAAATATCAAGGCATAAGTTTTGATGAAAATTTGCTAGGTGCCAAATTCCATTTGAACAGCATAACCTGAAACAGTAAAATTACCAGTTTTATGAACCTATTAATTGAGGAATCTCCAATACTCAAGATAAAATTTAAATATTCCAATTAAAGCAAAATTTGCTGTCCACCAGCTAACCCTTCAATTTAGCACAGAACGACAGGGAAATTGGAGTCCAGAAAATGGAATATCAATCATATCATAATTAGAGCATAATACACGTAGCCCTAAACTCTAATCATGTTGCTTTGAGTTGAACTCCTTGACCAATGTTGGAACTATACTGATTGAGTATTTTCCATCACATCCCTCAAGCCTTGTATAAAGTGGAAAACTTCAAGTTTGGAATTGTTCATGATGTAACTTATTTCCTGAGTTTTTGTCACTAACCCAGAACAAGTGGCTACATTTTGTCCATTTGCTTCTTGTATCATAACTTCCTTTTCATCAGTCTGTACCTTGCTCTGCAGTTATAATATTCCTTGACAATGTGCTCAGAATCATTCTTTATCGCAAGATCTGTAAAGTTCAATATTTCTCTTTTGGCTCATTTCACTGATGAATTGGATTGCACAACAGACACTAATGAGCCTCATACCATTCTCCAAAAAAGCTCAGCATTGAGGATAGTCAAATGAGGATACCATCATCAGGCATGGATATAATTACTCAAAAGGTTAGAAGCTCACAGTAGAAGCATGTCAAATACAAAAATTTAAAGAGAAAAAAAGGAGAAATGTTTTGCACAAACTAAATGTCTAAATGACAATTTGTATTTCCAAGATTTTCCAAGGATGGCCACTGGTTAGTGCTGAGAAGTTGAGTTAAATAGCTTGTATCCCTAGTATATGATTCTGACCCAGTAACAATTGAATAAAAGAATAGTGCAACAAGATTGTGACTTCAGTAAATTCATTTGCAGACAGTGGAGGAACTTCCCACTTTTATTAAAGTATGCTGTCAGTGATTAAGTGGTAGAGAAAGGACGTGGAGGAAGATGGCTGAAATTTTATACTAAAAACCACTGGGTTTTAGTCCAGGGTGCAGAGGAAAATGCAAATACTTTACTTGTGTCAAACATTTTGGAATAAAGTAAAAATAATTTTCACCCTCATTTTTCCATCAACCTGACCATTCATTCCTACTGACAAAACAATGATGTTGCAATCTTACCTCTAATGGGAATGTTGGCTGTTCATTGTAGACTCGGACAAAAATTTCACCGACAATGAGCTCCTTTGCATGTTCACTGAAAACAAACTCTGCACCATAACTTTTATCACAATCTCCCTTGAGGAATGATAGAGATTACTTTAAGTGTCAAACAATACATTGTTTAGTATTCTTAGTAATACAATTTACTGGGACTGGATAAATAATTCTTAGATTTATTAAAAATGGAGCCATCAGAAAAAAATGATGCTCAATAAATTACAAGTATCATATATGTCAAAATATGCCCGACATTAGGTAACAAAGGTAATCTTCCAGATTAAGTTGTATATTAACCGTAGACTATTTTAACTAAATAACAGCAGTGTACATCAGTAGAAGCTGACTTTGGTACATTGTGAAATAGTAGAAGCAATACAGCACTTTCACTAGCCCGGTACAAATTTAATTTGACCACAAAAGGAATTTAGACAGTTCTGAGTGAATTTCCTTTTATACATTATGGACCACCTTCAATTTTTAAACACTAGTACCCAAGTTACCTTTAAAGTAGTTACCAAACCTTCCTAAAGTCTTTTATGAATAAAACACTCATCCAATTTCCAATGCCAGCATGCCCAAGGCTATCTGCAGTCCTCACAGCAAATTTCATACGTTTGGGTATCTACACCATTCCATGGTTGAACTTGTGATTATAACAGAGCTAAACTTCTGACTCCAGTATCTACGCCAAGACCGTCTTCTTCCATCTCTAACCTGCTCCATCAACAGCTCTAATTAAAATTAACATCCAACCCATTACACTTTTTTTCTTTTTTTTTAAAAACTTTTTTTTATTGTTTTCAAATAGTTACAGAATAAATGTGTATGAGAAAAAAAAATGTTACCCAGCCCCCCTCCCCTTAACCCCTCCCCCCTAACATCCCTATTAAAAAAAAAGAAAGAGAAAAAAAAAGGAATGCCAAACATTTTTGAAAATTTGGCGCCCTTATTTACAAAAGACAGGATTAAATATATAGGTGCTCCGAAGATGAAATAATTGGTTACTTGGGGAAAGAAATAAATGCATACACTAAAGTTATTACGAACTCCGTGGAGCGTGTGGGGACCCTCCCATTACACTTTTGAATCAACACTTTTGATATCATCCCAATCTTGTACACCTTGTGACCCTGCCTTAACACAACATCTCATTTACATGTTTATTTTTGCTGCAGTAGCACTCCAAATTAGAAATGTATCTCTCTCAACATACAGGACTTTTCTTGCACATTCCAGATTTTAACTGCTCTACAATGAGACTTCAATGTCTAGAATTACCTCTTCAAGTACCTTAATTTTCTTTTCAGTCCAGTTTTCAATCGTACTGCAATACCTCCTAACAGTGCTTGGAGTAAAAGTGTTACCTGTAAACCATCTTGGTTTGCTTCATCATTGTAATGTCAGAAATTAAAAGTATGTCTCACCCTTTTTATCATGCTCTCCTGCTGTGATTCAAGAAATTCCAGTAGTTCAGCTCTAGTGCCATTGCTCCAGATCAAGTATGGCGTTTCAGTGTTACTGTTGAGTATTTTGAGGATCTGTTTAAAACAAACATGTTCTTACATAGAATGTAAATCTGATCAAATGGAGTTAAATGTAGTGCCTTTTCATTTATCCTGAATGGCTGACTTTTTATTTGGAAGTTGTGACCTTTGTTCTAGACATTACTGCTGCATGGAACTTCTTCCCTCTATTAACCCAATCAAACCTTTAAAGAAATTTTTACATTTTAATAAATTCATTTGTTACTCTTTTCTGAACTTTAGAGTATAATCACAGCTTACTTAATTTTACTATATTGAACAATCTACCCACATGCCAGGAATAATTCTAACGGATATTCTAATCATTACTGACTGGATATAGCATCTGTTTAATTAATTAGTTTAATCATAGGTATCAAAACAATGATTATTCAATTAAATGAGAGTTATAACAAATACATATAGAGCTAAATGCTATGGGTAGCTATAGTGAATGTTTGACATGGAAAAATTAGCATGGAGAACTCTCAGAAATGGAACCTTTGCACAACCCAGGTTCTGTCTGTATCTTGTTTGCTGACTCTGCAACATTTACTTTCGGCAATTCACGTACAAGGGTACTCCTCTCTCTGCAAACTCTCATTTAGAAAATTTACTCCATTGTTATATTTTCCTACCAAAAGTTTTTTTTTTAATCCCCACATTACCTCACCCATGTCCTCACTCATTCACCTGGCTTTTGACATAATGTTGCACCACACTTCCAAGACACTGTTCATGGCAACAAAGTTTAAGATGAACTGCTCAAAATACAGTAGCAACAGTCCAGAACTGAGGGCACTGCAAATCTCAGTAGACAAGCTGATACATTATATCTGTTTTTGCACACACTTAGAAAGCCCAGTTCATACATTGTTAATTCATTCACCAAAACATAAGGGGAAAAGACTCTTCTGCATCTGCAACACCAAAGTCTCTAACTGACCTACCACCATTGTACCACACTACGCTCTACACTTTACATATCTCAGGATCCACCTTTTAAAAGACATCATTGAAACTGACCATCACATTTCAAATAAAATTGGAGAAGTATTTAGAGATCAAGACATTATATCTGGCACAAAGGTTATGATCTCTGAACAGTAGTTATCCCTGCCCTAATATATGCTTGCAAGTTGCACAATACATTTAAGTAGGTCAAGGCACTGGAAAAATACCAGTCTCCACAAAATGCTCCAAATTCATTGGAAGGAAAGTGAACCAACATCAGTGTCCTTTCCCAAACCAATATCCTCAGCAGTCCTGGTTATACTCACTTGGCTACAATGGATTGGTCACATTATTCACATGTCTGACATGACACTCCCAAAATAGAACTACTCCCAGTGCTACTGTTGGAGATGATTACCAGCAAACAGGAAAAATTTAAGAATGTGCTCTAAGTTTCCTTGTACTACTACAACATCCTTCCTGATTTAGCATCAGAGCATGAATAAAACACTTTCAGCTGACCATCAAACCATCTCTTAATTAGACAAATTCCACACCAATTATACTTATTCTCCACCATGGTCCCATCATACTCATCCCAACCCCACCCCCACCCCCAGTTTCTACTCCTCTCCACGCATGCAAAGTCTGTGCAGACAGCATCAAAGATTAAACCCTATCTTTACATGCTCTCCATGACACAAGTGTCCTCAAATGCTGATTTCCTCACAAATACCAAGGATGTACAGGTTGATAAGTTGAATCATCAATGCAAATTGGTCCTATTGTATAGGTTGGTGGTAAAATCTAGAGGAATCTTGTAGATTGTAAGTTTAATGTAAATAGGCAGTTGGTTATCAGCACAGACTGAGTGGGCCAAAGGGTCAATTTCCCTGTTGTATCTGACAACTTTAGTTTGGAAAAACTGGAGCACCCAAAACTATGCAAATCACAGATAAAACATGCAAACTCCATACAGAAAGAACTACAGATCAGGATTGAACTGGAATCTCTGAAGTTGACAGGCAGCAGCTCAACAAGTTGCACCATTGAACTGCCTGAGCACACTTGATCCTTAACATGGATAAGCATTCATTATGGAATTAAGAATCAAGATCATGCATTAAGTGAATACAAGGATCGAGTAAAATCAGAAGAGACCCCAGCTCTCAAATTAACTACTCTTATCCCTATCAAAGGCCAATTTCAGCGCATTCCCTGTTCCCAGGTCTGTCATTTTCCTTTGAAGATGATATTTACACTACATGCTCATCCTTATATTTAAATAACTATAACATTTTTCATAGACATAATAGACAATAGGTGCAGGAGTGAGCCATTCAGCCCTTCGAGCCAGCACCACCATTCACTGTGATCATGGCTGATCATCCACAATCAGTACCCCGTTCCTGCCTTCTCCCCATATCCCTTGACTCTGCTATCTTTAAGAGCTCTATCCAACTCTCTCTTGAAAGCATCGAGAGAATTGGCCTCCACTGCCTTCTGAGGCAGAGCATTCCATCGATCCACAACTCTCTGGGTGAAAAAGCTTTTCCTGAATTCAGTTTTAAATGGCCTACCCCTTATTCTTAAACTGTAACCTCTAGTTCTGGACTCCCCCAACATCGGGAACACGTTTCCTGCCTCCAGCGTGTCCAATCCCTTAATAATCTTATGTTTCAATCAGATCCTCTCTCATCCTTCTAAATTCCAGTGTATACAAGCCCAGTCGCTCAATCTTTCAACATATGACAGCCCCGCCATCCCGGGAATAATATAAAAATTCAGGTTCATTTCTCCATTTCCCCACTTTGCCTCTTCTGAAAGCGGAGTATCCCAGAATGTTCAACACTGAATAGGGGTGTTGGTAGAGACAGACATCACACATCTATAAATTTTAACCAGTGAAGTCCAATATTACAGAAATTCAAAAACACCAACACAATCATACTTTGGCTTCAAGGTTACTCTCAGAGTTATCAGTAATATAGTGATAATATAATGGCACTCATTCCTTCATTTGAATTGGCTCTAAATTCCAAGCCAGCATTTTTAACTCTCTTAATATGCTCCATAAAACCTATTTCTAAACTATATTTGCCTTAATATCTCAAGTTGCAGACCATTTAGATTTTGTGAGGGGTTTTCTTAGATGTTCAAACAATGATTTTGAATAAAATGCTAACAAATAAGCAGCGTATGCCAAAATTCATTTTTAGCACCTTAAAAATAATCACCAGATTGCCAAGCGATCATTAGTTGGAAGAACACTTACGTGAAAATGTCTTACAAAATAATGTCTCTTCTGAGGGAGAGATTCGGAAAACTTTAGTGTTAACTTTGCTCTGAAATGAGTCACTAACAAGCTGTTAACTAAGAAATCCATGGCATCAGTCGTGCAATTAAAGCGCATTTTTGACATGGATAATTAAAGGAATTTCATCCACTTAGAGTAATAAGTACAACATCACCTCAGTTGGACTATCCTTAGAAAGCCTTCTTGAGACATAAGGTGATAATAAAGCTGCCAAGCATTTTCTTATGGTGGGATTTTCAGGTGTTGCCTTTTCTCCTGGCAAATAACCACCTAACCGACTCAGAGCTGTTACACAGATCTTTGCAAGACTGTTAGAAACTTCCTGTTTAAGGAAAACAGAGCACAATTGATTTCACCACAGACTATATGCAGTATATTTCCTAAGGTAAAAGGCCATCTAATTATTGTTATATACAAAGGGCAATTCTCCAAAACCAAACTAAACTAGGTTTCATTTTGAAAATCGAAGTAATACCTGCTGATTAGTTTCTTCAGACTTCTGAATGCCACTTTCTTCCAGTGTGTAGTCATAGTTAAAAAGATAGACAAGAAGGTGCCAAAGAATACCAGCTTGAAATAAGTGCGACTGTAACCAGTAATCCACGGCAAAAGAACCAACACATTCAACTGCCAACATCGCTGTCCGTGGTAATTTCTATAAGGATGAGCACATGGAAAACAAGTATAAAACTTAGATGGATTATAGTACAAAAGAGATTTTACTCACATAATACGCAATGCTGCACTTGAGAAATACCAAATATCAGAAAATTTAGATAAAGCAACACATTTAAATTCAAAATCCGCAATGACATATCAGAGACTGCAATCAGAGGTGCTGTGTGAATACCTACTTTGCCATAATACAGCAATCTGCAAATGTCTCTAATGATTGTGGGCATTTCTGTGATCTTTTCTCTGCATTCTTCAAACTGAGCTGCGACACTGTAACATTGGCAGATATGGCCACAAACCTAAAACAAAGACGTTCCACATTATTTCACTACATTAGCTGGATATTTTAAACCCCACGAAAATTAATTTATTATACCTGCACAGCCATATCGTCCTTTTTGCTTGAATTTGTTAACACTCCCACACAACGTGCAAAGCCATTTTGTAGTACCTGAAAAATAGTTAGCCATTTAGAAAATTCATGAAAGAGTGTTGGAAGCTGTGAGAATAAAGCATGGATTCTAATTAGCACACTGAACTTAAAGCATTTATCTAGCCCCTGAAATACAGGCTGCAAAGACACCTGGGCAATGAATATTACTGTGTAAACAGGTTTAAATAGAGACAATTTACAAACTACATCTCCTCCTTTGACACTTCCAAAATTGTAACAGAATAGAATTTTTTAAAGCTATGCTTATGTTTAGTCTTTATACATTGTGGTGCACAAGTTACCTCTATTCCATTTTCTCTGCGAAGCTCTTCAGCATTCAGTGCTGAGCAATTTACAGTATGGAAGGCCAATTCAGTGGAAGCCGGCAACAATGACACCTTGGAAAACAGCTGATCATCTGAAGTTTCCATAGTAATAGTTTTTATTAGCATCGGGTAGCCTGCATATTTATAGGGCTCAAGGTCTAAGGAAAATCAAGTGATAAGTAAATAAGACAATAAAGATTGCAAATAACTCAAAATTACTAATTGCATTTATAGTATAGAATGCTTTGACCAACAATCTAACCTCAGCAAACTATCTAACTTCAATGGGTTAACGAGAGTGACTGGATCTTATGAGAATGTTATGCTATCACTTCACTTGCCCCATCATTGAAATGTTCACACAACCAATGCACTCACTTTCAAGGTTCTTGATCTCCTGTTTATTTATATTTCATTTGCAATGTTCTGTACTCTGGTTGAATGCCCTAGTAGGGCAGTCTTTCATTAATTCTGTTATAGTACTATTCTATAGATTTGTTGAGTATGCCACAAGATAATGAATCTTGGGGTTTAATATGGTGACATACATGTACTTTGATAATAAAATTTACTTTGAACTTTGAAAGCTAGGTTACAGGTCAGGCACCTCAGATATACTACCACATTACAAGCAAAATGGCAACTCTTCTTATCCTTGCCTACAATAAAATATTTTGTAATGTGTTCTGAGAAATGGCTGATGTTAACAGGTTCTAAAATGTTTATCTCCCAGAAATAAAATTCCAACAGAAGAAATATACATAATCACACAGATCCAGATGAAGTACTCCCACGAATACGTAGCAATATCAAGGATTTACAGTAGTAACTTCAAAAGAATAGCCAAGGTTTAGGAGCTACAGCAGTTAGACAGCTAGAGTACGTAAGCTGTCTTCTGTCAGGATCCAAAGTCTTTGCTGTATACACTACAGTTATTCATTTGCAAGTGTCTTGCAGTAGACAGAACTTAAAGCCTGGGCCACCAAACTACTGAGGCAACCAAGATGAACTGTTAAAATGACTAGCAGAAGATTGTTGCAAATTCTTCAGCCTTGTTTCTTCCTGTGGTGTTGTGCTCTGTCCCTTTCTAATAGTGATTTTATTATTCATAGAAACTTATCACAGACATGACAAATTGTATAGCTTTCATTGGTTGATTTTGAGAAAGCTTGGCTCTGCTTATTATACTGTGTCTGCTAACAAGTTTACACATTGCCCTGCATCATAGCTTCACCAGAATAGTATATTTCAGATATATTTGTGAAATGTACTATTCCTACACGCTCTTCTCTAAGCTTGATCAGGTGAGATGGCTCTTTGTAAAGAACGCACAAATGTTCTGTATTTGACTTAGCTATCCATCAAATGCTTATGAGTCCCGACCATGTTCATTTCAGTCTGGGTCACATTGTAATCCTTTATACTCTATTAGAAATCTAGTCCTAGGGTGTGAAAGGATAAATTCTGTATCACAGTTCCTTTCTTCAGGATATTCGAAAACAATTTATTTCTCAGATTCTGAAGTATCCCCAGCTCCTTCAAGAGGCTGACTGTCCTGTTGCTGCCAACTGTCTCTCCATCCTTATTACTGCTTTCTATTAGTTAATCAATATTAGTATTTCAATGTACTTCCAGATACAATGAGCACTCTTTTACATTTAAAAGGTATACCAACAAATAAAGATTCTAACAATTGGTACATTAGAAAAGTCAGTCAATGGTTCCAGTAGAAGATTATGAACTCACCCTTTTTGTATCTATTGAAGAGGATGCTTTGTGTTTTCAGAATAAGGATAATATTCTCAGGGTCAGGTCCATCCACCATTCTGGCTGATTTTGTGCACAAGTATTCATAAGCCTTGTTCACCTTTTCAAAGGTATCCTTGAAAAATTGTCAATACAGAAGACAAAATATTACAATGTTGCCAATTATGAATATATCTAAATTGCACAGTAAGCAAATGTTCGGTTAAAATCTGAAGTTGCTGCAAAAACCACAAAACTCAGCAGGGCACATGGAGGGAATGAACAGGTGATATCTGGAGCAAAGACCCTTCTTCAGCATTAGAAAGAAAGAGGACAGAAGACATAAAAAGGAGGGGGAGGGGACAGAGCACAAGGTGGCAGATAAGGGAGAAAGGTAGGGAAGTAGGGGTCTATGTGAGAAGCTGGGAGGCAAAAGGACAAAGGGCTGAAGGAAGAATCTAGGAATCTGATAGTACAGTATAGTAGAAAATGGAATAAAAGGAAGGTGGTATTGTACCAGAGAGGTGTTGGAGATGGGTAGGTAATGAGGGTAGACAAGGGGAAAGAGATGTAAAGGTTCCAGAAGGATAAAGGAAAGCTTGGGGGAAAGAGGAGTGATTTCTGGAAGTCAGAGAAATCGATGTTGATACTCTAGGGTTGAAGACTGCCAAAATGGAACACGAGCTGTTGCACCTCCAGTCTACATCTGGCCTCAGTAGAGGAGGCTGGAGACAGACATGCCTGTACGGGAACGGGAAGTGGAATTAAAATAGCTAGCTACCATGAGATCCAATCTTTTTTGTGACATTGATGTCAGAAGTTGCAGAGAATGACATATTGGATGTGGTAGATGAGGACAAGGAAAATCCTATTCCTATTACGTTTGATGTGAAAGGTGGAGAATGGGGTGATGAAAGATGTAGGAAATGGACTTGGGTGAGGGCTGCATTGATAGCAGTGAAATGAAAACTGTTTTTCAAACAAAAAAAACAACAACAGCTTGGATGTCCTGAAATCGGTAATTGTTTTCAAAACCATACAAAAATACAAAGCTCAACAGATGCTATAAATGTTCATGTCATGCATAAAGGGACATATATATCTCACAACTGTTTGCGCACAGAACATACCCTGCCTTCAGGATTCTTGTCTGGGTGATACTTCTGGGCAAGGCGAAAGTAAGCTTTCCTTATCTTGCTTTCATCCTGCCTGTCAAGAAAAGTCATGGCACATTAGATTACACATGGGTAAAATCTTTCAAAAAATGGAGAACCTTATTCGGTGTTGAAAAATTCTCCCTTGATTGCTCATTCCCTTCAGAATTAAAAGTCATTAAGTTCCTGAAAATTCATATTACTGCTGTGCATGCCAGTCCAGTGTCTGCATTTTGATTTTGTAGAACTTCGCTGAGCATTCGTCTCTATGGAGGATGATGAAAAGTGACCCTATAGGTGTGTACTTATTCTGAGGGAGGTTAACAGGAAAGACACATTTCAGAGCCAATATAGACTACGAATACAACAGAGAACTCGAGGAAAAATATTCAACTCAGACAGTGATTAGAATGTGGAGTTCTCATACTCTCAAGATAAATTACAGAGGTGCATTTGAGGAAGAAACTGGGAACTCAATGGGGGAAAAGATAAAGAAATGCTGATAAAGAGCATAGAAGCTTCACTTGAAATACAAACGTATAACACTTGAATTAAAGTGTTCATGGAACACATTTTGGAAGCAAAGTAGCTCAAGTTTTCAATTACACTGTTGGAGAGAATGCAAAATGGAACTTTTAGAAGCTATATATACTGACAATGCACAAAACAAATTCAAACCACTTGTCAAAGTAAAGCATCACACTTTTGAGGCAAGGTAAAAGATGTGAAAACCTCATGTAGTAAACAAAATAGGGAAGTTTAGCTTACAATATTTAAACACTACTACAAAAATTTTAAAAAATTAACTTAAGATTTTTACTGAAATCAAGGTTTAATTTGGTTCATCAACTTGCCATTTGCAATATGGCTCCCAAAGTTAGAATAAAGGGGAAATAGACAGAAGTACAAACAGTAACCAGACAATGTAAGATGAAATTGCAATTCTATATTGCAAATCTAAGAATGACAGAAACATCAAAGTGCACTGAAATAGATAACAACTGAATTATTGAAACAGTCATTTGGAACTGCTAACTTGGTATTGACCACAAAACAAAGTTTGTATTATTTCCTGCAATGTTACATTTTCCACATAGAGTTACTGCTGATATTTATCATATAGAACATAGAAAAACTACAGCACAATACAGGCCCTTCGGCCCACAAAGTTGTGATGAACATCTCTAACATTACCTAGCTCTTGGAACCTTTTGTGAGCTTTTCTTTTCTTCTTGACTAGATTTATTACAGCCTTTGTATACCATGATTCCTGTACCCTATGCAGAACTCCACACGAATATCCCCTGAACATTTGCCACATATCTTCTGTACTTTTCCCAGAGAACATCTGTTTCCAATTTAAGCTTCCAATTTCCTGCCTGATAACCTCATAATGCCCCTAACTCCAGGGGTCACCAACCTTTTCTGCACCGCGGACTGATTTAGTATTGACAATATTCTTGCGGACCGGCCGACGGGGGGGTGGGGGGGGGGGTGTTAATCACAACCGGAATATAGGTGATAAGTCAACTATGAGTCACTTATAAGTGGTCAACACGCTCAATTTCGTTTTTAAATGGGTTTATCTAACGATTTAAATATTAAACACACAGCGCATATTTTCCTAGCATGAATATAGTGATAAGTCAATTATAACTCACTTATAAGTCAATAGCATCATAACATTTTAAGTAATGTTTGGATATTAAACACACAGCGCATATTTTCCTCATATGAACATATAAAATCATTGCAACACACCAGTGAGAGGACAAGATAAGGGCTGGAGGTCCCCATACCCGGGCTGCAGCAGTCACAGTTCGGAGAGAGCGACCGAGCGAGGAGTGTGACAGGGCACATGCCCGCCCTCCTTGTAGGTAGGGGTGATCTATCGGCTGACAAAAGTTTGGCTTGAGGAATGACTTTCAGTAGATCGCAGCAAGGTAGCTGCTCTGCTACTTACGAAACCCTGAGCCCAAATTAGGTTGTCTGCGAATATTTTAGCACCAGGTTCCCCACGAAAATTCGGTGTGCTAAACAGGTTGAGGCAGTGCCCATCTGTCCGCGCTCCAGGCCAGTAGCAACAGCACTTCTCGCCGGCCACTTAAGGCAACCGGTTACCTGAGGCCAACCAGTGATCCCTGGTGCGAGGGTATCATTGCGTTTAGCGACTGATGACCTCGCGTGGGTAATCACTTTGTGTGCGTAATGACTTCGCAAGCGTTCGAGTTCAACAGTGGGTGTGACAAGGAATGTGGAAAGGCGCAGCTGACTCATATTGCTTCATATCGCCAAATCATATAGTTTCCTCGCACATGCTTTGCGGCCTGGTACCAGACCGCGGGCCGGTGGTTGGGGACCACTGTCTTACTCCAATTAAACACTTTTCTAACCTGTCTGTTCCTATCTCTCTCCAATGTTATTGTAAAGGAGACAGAATTATGAACACCATCTCCAAAATGCTCTCCCACTGAGAGATCTGACACCTGACCAGGTTCATTTCCCAATACCAAATCAAGTACAGCCTCTCCTCTTGTAGACTTATCTACATATTGTGTCAAGAAACCTTCCTGACCACACCTAACAAACTCCATCCCATCTAAATCCTTTGCTCTAGGGAGATGCCAATCGATATTTGGGAAAGTAAAATCTCCCATCACGACAACTCTGTTATTATTACCTTTCCAGGATCTGTTTCCCTATCTGCTCCTCGATATCCCTGTTACATTTGGGCAGCCTATAAAAAACACCCAGTAAAGTTATTGACCTCTTTTTGTTCCTAACTTTCTGCAGCTGTGACACTATCTCTGATAAACAGTGCCACGCCCCCACCTCTTTTGTCTCCCTCCCTATCCTTTCTGAAACATCTAAAACCCAGCACTTGAAGTAACCATTCCTTTCCCTGAGCTATCCAAGTCAAGGCCACCACATCATATCTCCAAGTATAAATACAGGATTGAAGCATCTCTGAAGCTTTGCTAATGAGACTGAAAATGGTTAAGATGAAATTTGCAAGATTTGACCATTACTTCAGCTAATTACATTAGAGCTATCTTTTCTGACCCAATAAAAATTCCATAAGCTACTCACATTCCTTGTCCCTTTGGAAGGTTCAAAACGTCATATGCTTCATCAATTGACATTGAAGGAGGCTTCTTCTCCACTTCCCTTTTCCAAGCATCTAGTGTGTCTTTAAGTAATTTTACCTAGGTAATGCCAACAATTATCATTAGAATAAAATCTAGCTGCTCACCAAAGCAATGATAGTAATCTGCTTTTGCAGCGTTAAAAGTCATAAGTAAACAATTACTTTACATGTAGATGACTAAAAAGTAAACTTTGATTAAATCTATAATAATCTAGATAATTAAATAGAACATCGATTTTTAGGAAATGCAGTAAATTTTTCAGAAAATGGATACAAGCTAAAATCTGAGGTCAAAAATATCCAAACCAGTCAACTTAACCAGTAGAGCTATGCCTAGGTTTTCCCTTTCTGCAATGTTTAGTAAAATTTCCATAAAGTAAACATTAAACCTTGGTACAAGGGTTGGTTACAGCTGACCAGTGTACCAAGTCTCACACCTCAGTACTCAGAAGCTGCACCACTTGCAGGAATATAAAAGAATATAAAACATACAGGAATCACCATTCTGAGGGGTAGTGTACCAGTATATTCAAGTCCAAATAAACATTGTATTCTAATTGACTTTGTTAAAAGGAGCCACTGAACTGATAAATTATTACTAAACAAAATTACGGTAGGTTGATCATTTAAGATAGTAGGTTGCAGAGAGCATCTTAAAGGATGCAAGATATACCGATATGAGAATTGAGGGAATTCCTGATTTTAGGAGATTAGTAGGTGAAGCAAAGAATGATCAAGGTGCCAAATTGGAGTCAGCTGAAAAACTGAGGATGAGAGTTATCAAGATGAGAATTTGTAAACTCTTCCTTCTACATTAAACTATTGTTGCTTGCTCATCATTAAGATTTACGTGCTGCTGGATTTCAGAATTCCAACTGGACTATAGTTTCCTATTCACTTTATTTTATTACCTTCAAACTTACTGCAACTGCTCCAGATTCTGGAACAATTTGGAAAATCATCACTAAGCTTTTACTATCTCTGCAACACACCCTTAAATCCAAGGTTGTAAGCCATTGGATCCAGGATATCTATCCAATCTTCCTTTTCCCCCATTACCTTCTTACTTACTGTCAGATCCTTAGATCCACTCTGCCCCATTTATTGGAGTACCTTTGTTAGGGAAAATGATTCAAAATAAAGTTGTCATTATAATATTAGAACAGAATTCAGAAAAAATACTTACAGGATCTTTAATAGGCCAGTTTGGAAAACGCACTGTGTCACAGAGATGTTTAAGATAGTAGATGTTACAAAAAAGCTCATTTTCCAGTTGAGGATAGCTAATTGCAGGGATAGGGCAGTATTGATACAAGGCTCTTGTGTTGCTCTGCAGGCGAGGAGTAAAGTCTGCTAAATGAGCAGCAATCTTCTCAATTGTTAATCGCCTATTTTAAGAAAAGACAACTGACTGGTTAGATAACATTTTTTCCAATAACCATAATAAAAATAGAGAAAACAGTGCATGTTCATATTTGGTAATTTAACATTATTTTTTTTTTAGGTATCCACATGTAGGAATACGGATTGACGAAGATATGTGGAGGGAATACAATTGTTAAAACAAAAGTAACAAGCTTCCATCTAAAGCCACTATCCTACATACAGTAAACACAGATATGGATGCCTTGATGTCATTCCATCATATTTTGCAAAGCTTAAATAGTATTGTCATTTGGCAACAGAGACACTCAAACAACTATCCTGGAAAGTTACCTTGAAATGTGTTCCCACCATTTAGTTTCCACAACTTTGCTTAAAAAAGGACAGACCAACTAGAAAGAGTTCCGTCATTCTGACTTCGATAGTGGGTAGATTGTTGGGAGATATTTCATGAGACAGCATAAAAATCAGTATTTATAGTACAGCTTAATTGAAGACCATGAGCAGGGATTTGTTATGGGCAAGTCATACTTGACTACTAATTTTTTTCAAGCAGTACCAAAGAGCATTTTAATTTTTTTTTTAAAAACATAACTAAATTTCAGTAAGGTTGATTAAGGGAGTAGTGAGTAGTCTTGATGTGAAAATTGGTTCATGTCAGAAAGACTAATGGTCAGATGGAAATTTTAGCGACAACAAATCAGGCAAATTCTATCAGTATCAGTCCCCTCACTGTTTGTAGCACACAAATGATTTCGACTCCAGGGTCACAAATAGGCAATTTGTTAATAAGATCAATAGTAAGGAGAAAAATTCTTTTAGAGGAAGACAGATAAAAAGAGCAGTTAAGTTAGCTTCAGTGATAGAAAAATTCATGGAATTAATTGATCACTATAAACATTTGCTCAGACTGGAACAACAGATCAATCATCTTGGGCTTGTTAAGGGATAATTGCAAAACACCAATTTTTTAAAATGAGGAAGTGGCAAGATCGATGAGAAGAGTACATTTGATTCTGTTTAGATGTATTTTTAGCAAGGATTTGTCAAGGTCATAGGCTAGTCAAAATATTAAAAGCTGATGGCATTCAGGGTAAATATATGACTGCTTAGGTGGGTCAAAAGTGGCAGATGGAATTCAATACAGAGGAGCGCAAGGGAATGGGAACAAGGAAACATGATAAACTGTGGGATAAAGTGATAGACAGATCTCACATGTATGTTCACAGATCTGAAGGTGGCAGGGCAGTTTGAAGAGACTTTAGATGGGAAACAGAATGCTTGCCTTTATTACACATAGCAAATACAATACAAGGGAGGTCATGCAAGAACCATAGAAAGGATACTATGCATTGCTCAGGTTTCCAAAATAGCATAAGAGGATGTAGATGACTTGAGATACTAGGCTGGAGAAGTACAGTTACAAAGGGGAGGGCCCTTGCTGAGGAAGCTCTTTAGATCAAACAAGAATGAGGCTTAATTGAATAGATATAACTGTGCTAGCCTAGAATCATAAATATAGTTATTCATGTACAGGGAGTATTTGGTCCATTATGTCAGGAGAGTCTTAATTACTTTAGGTTAAACCCACTTCAGTTTTTGATCCATTGTATTACAGGGTTACAGCTTTCAGTATTCATGATGATACATTTATTATGCAGTCAGAGTCTCCTGCTTTGTCATTTTCAGGGAACAAATTCCAGACCTTCTACTCATTTTAACAGAGTGGAATAATTTTCTCAACTCTTCTCCAAACCTACCATGCAAATCAGTGTGCCCTATTCTTCTCAAATTATAGAATAAATTAAAACATTAGACTGACTGACAACTGGCACATTAAAGTTACACCTGTACCTCATTTCATTGCTCCAAATTGCTTCTGGAGTATCAAATTCACCTAGAAAAATCTCTGAAAATTTTTCTGGTTCATAGTTTTCCAAATAACAGACCATTGCTTCAGGAAGAATGTGTCCCAAAACACTTCGTTGTACTAAATCTTGTCCTTTTGCCTGCAGAAATTACAAATAAAAAGTTGTAATGTTGCATTGGTTTTTTCTGCCATTACTCTTATATTCCAGTGCTTAAAATCTGGTTCATACTTTGAATTTTCAATGCGACATGGCAAATCAATCCACTTTTTAAAAAAATTTTTAAAACATTACCTTTTTCAATCCCGCAAGACATTCAACCAATAAAAGAAATGCAACAGCTCAAAATTTCTGACTGCACTGATGAAACACATAATTGGCTTGGGCCATTTCAAAGACTTAGTTCAGCACCAGACTGAAAACTGATGAAGCTACAGCCCAGCCACCTAGTATAATATTTGTACCAATGCTTTAATTTTTAGTAAGTGGCATCATTTATAGCAAATTTACAAAATAAATTAGAGAATAGTTCTATGAGAGGGCATTAAATTTAACACCTCAAGTGAATAATTTTAAATTCCCTGAGGCTGGACAAATCAAGTTCCTTTCACTGCAAGGGATTTTGCTTGTCCATGATATCAGCAAAACAGTTTAAAAGGAGGAATTTCAATTTGCCAATACTTCACTGCATTAATCATTTGTTCAGGCAGTTATAGTCTCAAAAAAGGATAAATTTGTAGAGTGTATAGAAAAATGTGATTATAACATTAGCAGAATCCAATATCAAGATCAAGTGTGAAACACTAAAAGCAATTAATTTCATTGCTTTAATGATGGATGGATGCAATTTTCAATGTTTGTAAGATCATTCTCCGACACAAAAAGTGTACAGAAATCTAGATAAGCTATGATTTATGAACTGTACTTCTATGTGACAACAGCCAGACGACCACTTAAGGGGGGGAAAAAATGTTCATTCAAAAAAATTATTCATTAAACCACATTCTGAAAACATGGCAGGGCTGCAAAACAGATGCAGGAGGGAACATCAAGGGTTTTAATCGGCAAATTACATGGAATTCAACCAGAGTACAGAGACAGATTTGATCCCTAACCTGTGGAACTGCAGCAGGTCTTTAAATGATAAAACCCTGATTTAATGCATGCTTATATTACTGGTACTGCATTAATCTTCAAATGTTAATTACATATGATATTTAATACTTAACAGGTTGCATGGATTTTGCTCAGGAGATACATTATAATTTAATTAGTTTTACTTTGCCTTACTGTTGAACTTGGAGCTAAAGAAATGTAATTGGCATGATGTTGGTCAATACTAGTATTGGTAAAATTGAAATTGTAGTGGTACACGGTAAAGGGGTATACTGAGACAAAGGCAGGAAAATGATGGAAGTACAGCAACCAAAGTAACTTCCTTCATAAAAATTACTGATATCTTGAAAAGAAAGCAAGGGCATATTATCAAATTCTAGTCAGTGAATGGAAGTGAAGAGTGTTTAAAACGAAAAACAAACATTATTTGTCAAAAAAATTATTCTGGTTAATTAGAACTTCAAATTTTGAGTCAGCTTGCATTCGGATTGATACCAACCTCTTCTGACCTGAATGCCTGCTTCAAGTGAGTATACTTCAAAAACCTAGAGGAAATGAATGTACAGAATTTTTAAGAATATGCACATTGTGACTGAAACCCAAGAATGAGCAATCTTCCTCCATCCCACGCAAAAGAATTTTTATGCTATTACCTTGCAATAGGAAGTACATTGGAACCCGTGTACATCATTATAAAGAAAAACACACCAGTGAGGTAGAGGCGAGGGTAACTGTGGGTTGTCCTGCATCACATAGTGCAACAAGATGGCAACCTTCTCAACCAGAATGGGGTCAAAAGTCACCAAAAGCTAAAATGAAAATAAGGGTACAATGGGTACACAACATTGCCAAACTGTACAAAAATTAAACATTCAACTTGGCGTTACTCATTTCATCAGATCAACTATGCAAGACAAAATTTCAAGTGATGGATTTAAATAAAATACACTGTACCTGAACAATGTGAGAAAGGCATGTATTGTCTGTTAGCAATCGCTTGATTTTTGGTAGGGGTCTTATAATAGCATTATCTTGATCCCTAAAATGTAAAAATAAACTTTAGTAACAATCCCAATCAAAAGCACTGGCAAACTTCTGTGGTGGAAAGTGTGTTGACTGCCTGATATGGGAATGCCAATCTCTGAGTGGAAAGTCCTACAAAAGGTAATGGATTCTGCCTAGTATGTCACAGGTAAAACCCTCCCAACCATTGAGCATATTTTCATGAAATGTGCCATGAAAAAAGAGCATAAATCAAAGATCCTCACCACCAAGTTCAAGAACAGTCACTACCCCTCAACCATCAGGCTCTTGAACAAAAGGGGATAACTATACTCATTAATGAACTCTTTATCTTGTTATATCTGCACAGTTCCTGATTTTTAGTTTACAGCCGTTTACATTTACTATTCTATAGATTTGCTAATTATGCCCGCAGAAAAAAGAATCTCAGGGTTGCATGTGGTGACATATATGTACTCTGATAATAAATTTTACTTTAAACCTTGTACTTTGAACTATTTATGTAGGACATGTACTGTTCCTACAGCTGTTACCTTAAAACATGAACTTAACATTTACAGATACTAAGTGTCTTGACGGTTCCCAAGTTTCATCTACTTTTGACCACAAAATAGTAGGCCAGCAAACCATTTAATACAGTGCTTTGTAAAAGTATTCAGCCCCAACATTTGTTCACATAATTGAGTATTACACTAATGATTAATTTAACTGAGAATTTTTATTTGTGAATCACAAGCTTCTTTTTTTCCACAACAGAGCCCAAAATACAGAGAAAATTGTAAAGCAGGAAAAACGAAAAATTCAAAAACTGAAATGTCAGCACTTCAAAAGCATTCATCCCCCTTTGCTCAGTACTTAGTTGAACCACCTCATGCAGCTATTACAGTCAGTAGTTTTTTTTGGATGTTTCTATTAGCTTTGCACAAGGTAATGAAGCAAGATATGCCCATTCCTCCTTGCAAAATTGCTCAAGCCGTGCCAGATTAGTTGGGGGATGGTGGAGGGCAACGATGAGGTCTTGCCAGAGATATCTGATCAGGTTAAAGTCCCAGCTACTCACGGACATAAATTTTCTTCATTTGAAGCCACTCCATGATTACTCTAGCAGTGTGCTTCAAGTCATTGTTCTGCTGAAAGACAAACTTCTGCCCCACTTTAAGCAGCTTCTAACAAGGCTAGCAATTTTTATCCAGGATCTTTCCATATTTAGCAGCATTCATCTTCCCATCAATCCTGACCAGGTTTACAGCTGCTGCTGTTGAAAAGCATCCCCGGAGAATGACGCTACCTCCACCATTCCTAACAGTAGGGATGGTGTTACCTGGCTGATGTTCAGTATTAAAGTTCCACCTTAGTCTCATCTGACCACAATAACTTCTTCCAGATCTTTACAGAATCTAAGTGATTCTTTGCAAAGTCTTTATGGGCAAGGATATGTTTTTAAAGCCAGGATTTCTTCCTTGCCACTCTTCCATAAATACCCTTTTTGGGCCTTAGAGATTGTGGAGCCATGAACTTCTCCAGTTTCAACCACTGTTTCTGCAGCTCACTCAGAGGGACTGTTGGTGTCACAGTAACCCCTCTAATATGTGGTACACTTATCTGGCGACTAAATGTGGGTGTGGTCCACTTTTTCCACGATGGACTGCATTGAGTTCTGAGGTATGTTCAGTGGCTTTCAGATGGTTTTTATACCCTTTCCCAGAGTAGTGGTTCTCTATTATCATTTCCCTGACTTGACTTGAATGCTCTTTCTCTTCATTTTGGTTTGGTCTGTTGAAAATTTACCATACTGTTGCATCTTATTGTTGGGGGGGGGGGGGGGGGTAACATTATTATGAATTCATTGAAAACAGGTGATCCTCCAATTTTCTACATCAACAAATTTGGTGACTTGGTAAGGTAATATGCAGTATTGCACCTGAGGAAAGTTAGCATAGTGATTTCAAAGGGGATGAATACTTTTTCAGCATTGTGCGTTATGTCAAATTAAAAGAAAAATTACAAAATCTGTTAACAATTTACTAAAAATTAAAAAACAAAGTTGTGTGACTGAAAAAGTATTCATCCCCTTTGAAATCACTATGCTAACTTTCCTCAGGTGCAATACTGCATATTACCTTACCAAGTCACCAAATTTGTTGATGTAGAAAATTGGAGGATTACCAGTTTTCAATGAATTCATAATAATGTTACCCCCCCACCCCCACAATAAGATGCAACAGTATGGTAAATTTTCAACAGACCAAACCAAAATGAAGAGAAAAGAGCATTCAAGTCAAGTCAGGGAAATGATAATAGAGAACCACTACTCTGGGAAAGGGTATAAAAACCATCTGAAAGCCACTGAACATACCTCAGAACTCAATGCAGTCCATCGTGGAAAAAGTGGACCACACCCACATTTAGTCGCCAGATAAGAGTACCACATATTAGAGGGGTTACTGTGACACCAACAGTCCCTCTGAGTGAGCTGCAGAAACAGTGGTTGAAACTGGAGAAGTTCATGGCTCCACAATCTCTAAGGCCCAAAAAGGGTATTTATGGAAGAGTGGCAAGGAAGAAATCCTGGCTTTAAAAACATATCCTTGCCCATAAAGACTTTGCAAAGAATCACTTGGGGCAGGGGTATCATAAACATTCAACTCACAGACCTCCGTTGATACCCCTGCCCCCCCCCCTTACCCCCATCCCTATCTATTATTTTAGTCTGGTTCTCTTTCT